>NC_062556.1:59623868-61019684 GCF_016906955.1 Phacochoerus africanus | reverse complement strand
CCCACCTTCTCATCCCTGACCCGAAAGATGTGCATGAAGATGCTTCTGATATTGACCCTACTTGCTCCTGGATCACCCAAGACTAACCCCATCTTTGCACCAACCCCCTAGTAAAGAATATAATTCTGTTTTGCAAAAGCTCTTTACTTTAGTGAGGGCTAGAGGTTTTCACTGTCATGCTAAACAGGAGTTTGAGACTTGGCAGCCTGATGCATGGCCGCCTCTGTACCACACCACAGCAGCCGAAACTTTGGCAGCCAGTCAAAAGCTAATGAAAATTTCAAAGGTACAAAGCTCTTCTCAGAGCTCCGGAGAAGCAAGAGAGCTTTCAGCAGGATCATAACAGGTGCATCAAAGTAATCCAAAAGAAAAAAGAGAAAGAGAAAGAGGCCTTCTTGGACTCAGTAGAAAATAAAAATTATAAAAATAAACATGTACACATAAACCCTGTTTTATATGTGTCTAAAAGCTCCTTTCAATATTCAGCATGTAACTGCAGGAGAATCAAAACAGACCCGCACAAACTGCAAAGGGTCATAAACATCAGAATTTTTTCAGGGTTAAAGAATCAACATAAATATCTACAGATTGAAATACCTCGCTTTGGAATTTCTGCTTCACATCACAGAAATGTAGTAGCTATGTCATATTTTGGTCTTAAATTGCACAAGATTTATTTTTGAACAAGCAAGACATATGTGAGAAACAAGGAAGATAGAATTCATTTAAACTCTGTATTTTTTGACAGCAATCCAAAGAGGTCGAGATATTCTTTCACCAATATACTCTTGGAAACTGAGGCAGAAGGAATAAAAGCAAGAGCCCTCTGGTTTTTCAACCCCTGTCTCCATGTCCACTATTGACGTTTACATTATTCTAGCAATTAAGTGATTGGTGACATAAGACTAACAGATATCAAGAAAGTTTCTCTCTGCTGGTGAATAGGATAGGAATGCTCAGAGAGAGCAATAAATAAATACTGAAGAGGAACTCAAACAACCCAGTAAACTGTGCAATACTGGACAATACACCAAACAGAAATGGAAGAGACACAAGGATTGGAAAAGGACAAACTGGATTCTGGGTCTCTGTTTCCCCACTTGGAAAACATAGGCAATAATGACATAGGTTCAAACCCCTTCACAAGTTTGTTAGCTGGTGTTCAAGAGCTCCATAAATTATTTTTTTCTCATTAAAAATGTTTTGGGTTTTCTTATTTTTCATACTTCTTGAAGTGTTCCTTTATTCTATGGTTTCAAAGAGACAAAAATGCATATTTTTTTAAAAAAAGTAGCAGATGAATATAGCGAGGCAAGATTTCATAGTAAGAAAAGGGGACAGGAAGGTTTCATAGACTCTAAAGCGATGCCATTTTTATACTGACAACCTGGATTTCGCCAAGCATTTGTCTGAGTCTCTGGTAGTTCATTTCATCTCACATAGCACATTCACAAATGTTTTCTTCACTGAGAGTCCGGATCTTTTTAATTCAGCCCATAAAGCCAGCTTTCAGGTGCTGCCCTGCTCCTTTATTCGCAGTCTGTGTGCCCTGTTCTGTTTCACTAGGCTCAGCAAATCGTCTGGGAGCCTCAGCTCTGGCTCATTTCCTGCAGCTCCACGCTGTGGCTGAGCTGAGGAAACATCAGGAGAGGGATAGGGGCTGTGTGTACTCAGAGGCTTGCTTGATGCTGCAATATCACTGAGGAAAGGAGATGTTAGCACGGTACCACTGTCTCTTGCATACAGATTCGTATGCAGAAACCAACATTCTGAGGCTTTCCATTTGGAGTAGGGTTACTGAACATGGTCTTTACGTGAGGGGTTAGTCATAGTGATTTTGTTTTGCTCACAGCAGCATTTTATTCAAGGCAATTTGTACCAGAGAAATAAATGATCATGGTTTTGCAAAGAAGCCATCTCTGAAAGATACTTTAAATATAAACCTGCTTTCCGTTTATGGTATTAGGATAGCAGGGGTGATAAAATCAGATGGCAACTGAATGATTGCTGTAACTTTGTAAGTGTAGAGTTTATAACATTGGCTTTGTAGTCAGACTTTAGTTTCAATCTAAGCTCGACCATTCATTGGCGCCATAATACGAGGTAAATGACATAATCTCTAAATGTTCTGCTCTAATGCACAAAAGAAGGGAAATAATAGATGTTTTTGGACATGTGGGAAAGCATTAAGGAATACAACTTATGTTAAATATCTAATAGAAATCTAGAACATAATAACCAATCCATAATTTTCATTTCCTATCCAATCAAAAGTGAGGACAATGAGCTTCCACAGCTTGGTCATCCTGTATGATAAACTTACAACCCCAGGTTTAATGCTCTGTTATTTCAGTAATTAATTCCCTGAAAATAAACTGTTCCCCATTGTTTCTGAATTATCACAAAACTTCTGTGGGTTTCAGGGCAGAATAAATTATGACTTTTTCCCTTGGAACAGAACAATTTAGGACAATTACATACCACCACCCTTTAACTAAAGTGCGATTTTCGCTGAGAAAATCTGCATTCCCAAATCCTGGATTTCATACCATAACCTTCCCCAAAAGCTCATAGGTGTATATACCTCCCCCCAAATGAATGAATGATTTCTTGATGCCTGCTTCTTAATAAAATCCAGACTGATATTGCAAGAGTTATTTTCCATTTTATTTTTGTCATGTAGGCATATTACTTTTTCATATATAGGGAACATATATATTCAGTATAATATATTTAATATATGTTTCACCATGTATTGGGACATGCACATTCAGTCCTAAACATTTCTCTTTACTAAAAAAAAGTGCACAAAATGGGAATTGTATGCATGGGAAAAACGACCTTCATTATTATATTCTGAAGACATAAAAAAAAAAAGAACTAGACTTCCAGCTAATTCCATAATACGTAAAAGGTGATGGTATAGCTGAGTGGTTCATCTCATCCGACATTCCACTTGATGACATGCATTTTCTCTAACACAGCCACAACCTACAAGACAATCACACACAGCTTTACCAAGTCAAATGTCAGCCAGCGGACAGGTAACTTACAGGTGACACTTAGCCAGGCAAGGCAAAGAAAAAGTGAAAGGACTCTCACCTGTTTGTTAGCCAAACTTAGTGACAGGAGAAACTATTGATTACCAGCTGTCCATCATAAGGTCGCTCTCTGTCATTGGAAACTGCCAGCAGGACACTTACGGTGATGAAACAGCAGCGAATTTAAAATATTTCCACAATGGCTAAAATAACTACTGAATATTGACAGTAAAGCAACAGATTAAAGGTGCAAAACTCTCACCTAATTAGCCTCAGTTTAAAATAGCTAGTGACACACAAGTGCAATGCCAAAGCACATTAAACAGGAAAGGAAATGGATGAGAGTTAATCATGCTCCTTAGAGATATAGTAAAGGACTTTTCCAATGTTAAATTTTTAAACTTTTAAATCCTAGACCATGTCCTTAAGGGTTTACAGTTTGTGCTGCTGCCTACTAGTCATGATTATATAATTTACTCTAGCCATGACTTTCAACTCATTTATCTTTATTTTCTCATCATGCCTCTGAGACGAAGCTATTGAGGGCCTATTTCTACGAACATTTCCATGAGGGGAGTGACCTCAGGCTCCCTCGATGGCACGCCATGTCCTACGCTAGACTTCCTATCTTGCCATCTCTGTCTCTGAATCATGGATAGCAACTCGGTGAGGGGCTGTCGTGAAGTCACAAGATTTCAAATAGGCAGGAAACTGGAGGAAAACTCCTCAGAGTCCATGTGATCAGTGTCGGTTCAAAGGCAAACAGAGAGCTCAGTTCTTAATAGATGGGATGTATCAGAATCCATTTACACGAAAACCAAGGCAGGGAATGTGAGAGGGTCCAATAGTTGTTGGACCACTCAGAGACCAGAGGTAAACAATAGAAGCAGAAACAAAATGGTTGGTAGTTCTCAAATTGTCCAAGGTATAATTTGCCTTATTGACTAATATTTGGTTGAGGGCATTTAAAGTCATTCACCTAGAGAGGAAATCCTTCCATTTCAGTGTACCGTCTCTGTGTATGTACTGCGCATGTGAATGTGTGTTCACCCCCTTCATTCACAAGTCTACGTTACTTACTACATTATTATGCAAATGCCTCCTTTCATATTGAATAAAAATGTGTTATATTTGACAAGAAGATTTAAGGTGATCATAACCCTGTTCCGATGACTTCAAGTTGTATTTATATTACATTAAAAAAGTAAAACCTATTACTTCTCAAAACTTAGTGGCCAAATCTTGAATGCCTTTGAAAATGAAGATAACTGGGTCAATTTTCAATGACTATGATCAATAAGGTTTAGAGGAAGACCTAAAATCTATATTCTTAATAAACTTCAGGTAAATCCAATAGCAGTCAGTCTGGGAAGCAGGATTGGAGAAGTATTGCCCTGTTAACAAAAATACACTTCTCTTTGAACACCTGGAAAAAAAATGCATTGAATACACTGAAACCGTATTGTTACTATTCTGACGAAATGGTGCAAATACCAATTTTGATGTCATATAAAATTCTGATAATGTGGGGATAATGCTGATAATATTTTAAATCAGTCAATTCATTTGGTTTTTTTCTCCCCCTTCCCTCCTATATATCAACTTAAAAATATTACATTTCCATTCCCACTAATTAATATATATACAGCTATTTGTAGTCAAAATTGTTATTGAATTTTCTTGTGCTCAAGTGGAAACTAGGCACAAGGAAGGAAGGAAGGATGGAAAGAAATAAGGAAGGAAGAAAGAAAGGAAAAAAGAAAGAAAAATTTCCTTTTTGGTCTCCTTCTACAAATTACTACTTAATCTTGGAGAAAGAATTTACCTTGTGTGAACTTTATTTCATGTTGTAAAAGTGGGGTAATACATCACAGGGTTATTGTAAGGATCCCACAAAGAGAGTTAATGCGAAAAATCTTTAAAAAAAAATAAATGTTGCAAGAAGGAGAGGCATTATTTCCTGCCATGCACACATTTGAATCATACTATTTACCCTCATGCTATTTAAGAATGAGTTTTTGGTTGCTTTACAGTAAAATTTAAAATAAAGATAAAATGAAATTAAACAAAGTGACATTAGATTAAAAATTAAGAACAACAGAACCCTATTTGTCCTATTGCATGGGGAAAAAAAACCCCACAAATCTCTAAAATGTATTATATTTGTCAACCATTCAAACCAAATAAAACATGCAGTTTAAACGTCACTAAATACTTCTCCATATGTAAAAGGAGAATCTTAGAATTTTGAAGAACAAAATTTTAATGAATTTTTGTCTTCAGTTGCAAAGCTGAACAAAACTGTGGTACCTGATGTAAGAGGAGTATTCCTGGAAACCCTCTGCCACCTAGTGTACAAAAATCACCCTAGAGATCTTTACTAATTGCCCTACATGCTTGCAGCGGGTCTTTTCACCTATGTCCAAGGTTAAATTTGAGGTTATAATTTGGAGTGGGAATAACACACGCACTGCCTTTTCTAAAGAGCATCTGGCCTGAGGATCAATATAGCGTTTCATTTTCATTTTAGCAGCACTTTAAATTAAAGTCCCATTTATAAATGTTTTAATATAGCAATAAGGGGCTCCTGGGTATGTTTTAGTCTTTCATTAATATACGCCTCTTGTGTGTTGCAAGATACATGTGAACTGAATAAGTCCCTTCGACCATTCAAAGTGCTAATTAATGATCCAATAAAGCAAAGCCTAGGGTATCTTAATGGCAGCAAAATACAACTCTTTAATTTGGAAAATAAAATATTAAATTTTCCCTTCCCATAGCTCTTAAGCATATGCATAAAATAAGTATCTGGGGATTAAAGGAAATCACAACGATTCTTTAACCATATATTTACATGCAAAATATTTCCCTGCCTCTCATTTTTCAGCTTTAGATTTATATATTTTCAGTTCAGTTTTGCATGGGAGTGGAGCACAGAACTCAAGGGCTGGCAGTGAAAGAAAATGTAAAGCTGTACTAGTAAAATATTTTTGAACGTAAAAAGGCAACCATATCACACCCTCACTCTTGGCCCTATATTGTTCTTGTGGTGGTGGTTGCTTTTTGCGCCACTCACTGCTCTGCCGAATCGAAAGACAATTCAGCACCATGCTTTCCCCCTCTGCTCATTCCACTCCCTGACATTTACGAGAAGAACCAGATGGCCTTCATTTCAACCTGGCCTGCAAAGTCCTGTATTGAGATTCCATCTCCTTTCCTATGACTGCCTCAGCCTGAATGCACGTTCACATGCCTCCATCTCCAGGAAAACTTCAGCCTAATTGGCAGGTCTTTCTCGCACTTCTGCCCTGCTGATCCTGCCTCTCTCCGGGGCTCAAGACAGCAGAATGACTTGTTATCCTAATGGGCAAAGCAATTATTAAATGGTTCTGTGAGAGATGGTGTTAGCATATCAAAACCCATTACAATTAGCAAGGATCATCGGGTAAAGTGCATAGAGAAAAAAGAATCATTTATTTCTTTTTTTAATTCACCAAGCTTTTTGATGGTTAATAGCAACTAGTAGCAAAGAGAGTGCATCAGCTAAATAAAGCATTAGCCTTAAGCAAGAGATGTCAAGAAATTCTTCTAAATTACTTGTCGTCCTATGTGGTTGGTGAGCACGGGGATGAAAAGCCATGTTATAATTGTAAAGGGTATCTTGCACCTTGGCATGGCAATGGGACTACAGGAAAGACCAGCCTTGAGGACAAACAATGCCGATGGCATTACAGCTTCATATCAGTATTGAAATCAAGCGAACAAACATCCTGTTCAGAGAGTAACTGGCCCTTAAAACACTGACTTTTAAAAATGCTGAAACCCATGGTAAGAAGTAACACATGTCACAAATCAGTATATCCATACATCCATGCACCCAGATATGGTGCATGTGTGTGTAAAACCAAAAAATAATACTTATGTTTACTGAGTAATACAGTTTGCTTTATTCTCTTCTCTTTTTTTAGTTAAAACAATAAAGGTGGTTTTAAAATTGATTTCATAACCCTCCGAAGGGCCACAATTCCGCAATTTGACAAATGTTCACCTATCTCCATTTATTAAATTTTATGGCCAGGATGAATAATCTAAACTAACATCTCAATACTTACTGTCTTAAAATAGTATATCAATAATAATTATTCTCTCATTCTATAAACAAAGTTTGAAAAATTACCATTTCTGGTTTCAAGTGCAATTATCAAAAATTGAACACGCCATTGCTAAATACTTTGTTTCGAAATACTTTTTACAGATCATTTTTGCTATTTTTTAAACCACATGCTTGTAGGAAGGAAGTAAAAAGCAGTATCGGATATTTATTTTCTTCTCAATTTCCATTGGTTTACTCTGCCACTAATGAGTTCATTCCATTTCCACAACAATCCAGTCAGGGAAAAGTGCTATGACTTCTTTTTCTGAATGAGGAAAATGAGACTCAACAATGCTCAGGTAGCCAGCCTGGATCATTCACTTATCAGGCTGCCAACAAGCCATGGCACAGGTAAGGAAGGAAGGACCTTGTCCTGGCTTGTGGAAGGCCGAAGCTCCCAACCAGAAATGGCCATGCTCTTCCTGGGGTAAGAATTTGCAGTGTGGGCACTGAGGGGGACACTGTTTGGATTCACATCCTAGTGAAACAAAGGACGAGGTATGTGGCTTTGCACCCGCTAGCTCTGCTGTGTGCAGCTGAAGATAAGAATAATGCTCTGCACCCCAAAATGTTACCACAATGCCCAGTTCGAAGCAAGCATTCGATAAATGTCATCTATTAGAAATAATCCCACTGAGCTGTAGTTATGTGGCATTAACAAATTGTGACATGAAATTATTACAACTATTAAATCACTTCTGTTTCACTTTGTTGTGAACCATTGATGAGATTTGAAGTCACTGGCTGCATGGTCTGACCCATGCTTACAGAAACTTTTTTTTGAGACAACCAGAGAAAGAGGAGAACACATATTTAAGAAAGAGAGTGAAAAACTTGTGTCGTGAAAAATTATGAAAGCTATGTAAAATTTGACCTAATTCAAGCCAGTAAACAATTGTGAGCCCTGAAATGTGTTTACAGCATCAGATGGTGGAGGTTTCAAAAGCAAAAACCAAAGAAACAAACAAAACACACGTACTTCTTAAGGGGGAAAGAAAACCAACAACACATAGGCCTGGATGTCAGAAGGATTTACTACTACTCAAAATCTGGTTTAGATTTAGATAAAACTATAAAGAACTGCTTTATTACTGTTGATGGTCTTGACATTTTTTGTTCAATGACTAGGCTATCAAAATCATCCCACGTTATTTCAACATAAGGAAATTCAAAGATAAGGGAAAATGGCAGCAAGATTGGCCCCTAGACTAAAACCTAACAGATAAGTAGATTTTCCCAGACTTAAATAATAAATATATTTAAAAGTTAATATGGTTTAAAAAAATTAAAAGGGAAAAAATATTATAGTTAACAGATCCAGATATCTCAGTCCATTTAATCTTGTAAAGATCCTACAGAAACACATGAGGTAATAACTTTGAAATGTGTAAAAGATATATATGATACATAAAAATGAAAAAGTCAAATTAAAATATATCTCTAAACTTAACATATCTAAAAATCTGCCAGACCATATCCAAACCATTAGAAACAAATAAGATTAGTGTATATTTTTAAACACATAGGGAAAAGAAATTTGTAATATATGCTTAAAATCAATCCTAGCTCTAAAAATACTCTTGGCAGAATGTTTGCCATTTGAATCACTTATATTTGCATCTCTAAAGAGGGAAACCTGTGGTTTTATTTTTTATCTCTATTAACAAAAGAAACTGAGCATAACCTGAAATCTACATGAAAACAGCCAGTGATGAGGAGATAGGAAATACAATCTCCGAAGATATTATAAGAGGAAATTGGATTGCTGTGAGCCCATGAATAAGACTAAAAAGGGAGGATCCATAAGGGTTCCTACAGATCCCTTCCTCTCAACCTCAATTGTGTATCATGGATTTCAGGTGACATACGTTTACTATTTTAAACTTCAGATTTGGGTGCTTGTTTCCTCACATGGAAAGAATACACGAAGTCATTCAAAAAAATAAAAATAAAAACAAATAGGCTATTGCCTTTGGAATGGATAAGCAATGAGATCCTGCTGCACAGCACTGGGAACTCTATCTAGTCACTTATGATGGAGCATGATGGAGGATAATGTGAGAAAAAGAATGTAAATATGTTATATGTATGTGTGATTGGGTCACCTTGCTGTACGGTAGCAAATTGACAGAATGCTGTAACCCAGCTATAATGGAAAAAATAAAAATAATTTTAAAAAATTTTAAAAAGAAAGAATATGCAATGGAAAAGCAAGCTAAATAATACATGTAAACAGCCACTTAAATGGTCTAATCTCATCTCTTATAAATATAAAACAAATATCATTCAGTTTTAGGTTCATAAATTTACAAATGTTGTATCTCTGGCTTTCTTCAAATAACATCACAGTGTATGTGTCTGAAAGATGTTCCCATAGACTCATTTTGGTTTGGTTTTGGTGATTTTTTTTTTACTTTTTTGACTTTTCTAGGGCCAAACCTGCGGCATATGGAGGCTCCCAGGCTAGGGGTCTAATTGAAGTTACAGCTGCCAGCCTACACCACAGCCACAGCAACACGGGATCCGAACTGTGTCTGCGACCTACACCACAGCTCACGGCAAGGCTGGATCCTTAACCCACTGAGCAAGGCCAGGGATGGAACCTGCAACCTCATGGTTCCCAGTCGGATTCATTATCCACTGCACCATGATGGGAACTCTCTTTTTTTTTTTTTTTTTTTTAAACTTAAGGTTCTTCTACCATCCTCTCTAAGGCATTCATAAATTATAAATGAAAGTGTCAGTTTCTTTCCATTTCAAAGATTGAAATCAGCCATCATTATAAAGTGAATGAAATTCATTCAGAAAATTGCAAAATGACCTTAATTATCAAGATTGATGTTGAAAAAATACAAATCTAGGGCTGTGCTTTCATTTTATCATTAATAGAGAATATGGGTGTGGGAGTTGTGTTCCCAGGATTAACATTTTTCCCATATTTCTTTTCTTTGAACAGTTGAAAATAAATTCTCAAATACTAATAAATGATAGCAATCTTTTGGTAGCAATAGTGTTCATTTGTGTACTTGACATTCAGTAAAACACTGTCTGCAATATAAACGAACTAAGGTTGTTCTTAAACTACAATCACATTGCTGCTTGTACAGAGAACATATTACCTTCAAAAAATGTATTCAGCAAATACTTTTGGAGGACCTACAATCTTCAATGTACTAGGCTCGATCCTATTTTGTACATATATTTAATATAGAATATATCCTACTTAGAAAGGCATCCATGATATGTCCAGATCTCATATTTTAAATTCTGCCATAAAATGTTTTATAACTGGGGTGGGACAGGGAGATGTACACACACACAAGTACTGAGCAAGAGGTGAATAAAATGGGAAAATTTTCAAAGGACCTTGTGTAAAGTAGCATTTTAAGATACACATCCTCTTTCCACTCCTGAAAAAAATTGCTCATCTTACTCTTCAGATTATCCTATACTGTTAAATCACTCCTTTTACAAAAATCTTTCCCTTGTTATTTAGAAAAAGCAAGATACTCTCCAGAATACACCCCTTCCTATTTACTCCACTCCCCGTAACGTGTGCTTATCCTTCACCCAGATGCCTAATGTAAATATTTGCAGAAGCTGTAGCTATGTGTCAACCAAGCTGTCGATCCAGTGAATCTCATGGGTGCATGTCTGATGTGAACACACACCAGTAATAGGACCACAGCGTTAGCTGAGGCACTGCAAGAAGCTCAGCTGTCAGCATGCCACCTGCTTTCTTCAGGGTCACAGTCTTCCTTGTGTTCTTTGCTGCTCACCTAGCAGGAAAAGCATGCTGTCAACATCGGCTGTGCATGAAGCACATTCAACTGTTGACTCAATTTTAGGGGCAGGTGCAGAGCTCTGCCTGTTGCCTTTCAAGAATCTCTTTTCTAACATATAAATTGGATGTTAATTTTTTTTTTCCCCAACCTCTAGGCTAAATTTTTTCTGCCTTTGTTGAGGAATTCCTAAAGAGCAGGAATTTGTTGAAATGACATCAGAAGATTCATTTAAAGAAGAAAAATAAAAACTGAGCATTGTGCTTGTGTATGTTTATTAATAAAGAATATGGGGGAGTTGCTGTCATGGTTCACTGGTAATGAACCAGACTAGGATCCATGAGGACATGGGTTTGATTCCTGGCCTCACTCAGTGGGTTAAGGATCTGGCGTTGCCGTGAGCTGTGGTATAGGTCAGACACAACTCAGATCTTGTGTTGCTGTGGCTCTGGTGTAGACTGGCAGCTGTACCTCCGATTTGACCCCTAGCCCAGGAACTTCCATATGCTGTGGGTGTGGCCCTAAAAAGCAAAAGCAAAAAAAAAAAAAAAAAAGAATATGGAAGAGAAAGTGTCTTCTCAATATTTAAAAAATACAGTATTTCATATCAATAAAAATGTCCCCATTTTATAGCATTTATTTTCATTTTAACACAATGTTTAACCCTAAACTATACTGAAATAAGTGCTCTCTAAATGATATAATAAAATGAGACTACACCAGGGAAAGTAATCTAAAATTAGGGATTCTGGAAGTTAATATAATTTTTGATCAAAGCTGAATTTTGAAAGTCACAGATGAGTATGAATTTTTTTCTTTAGGAAAACATCAAAGCTGTCTCTAAAAATAATTTAGGTGAGCCTGTGCTATAGTATTAGGAAATTATAATTATTATGAAACAGTATAGACCTACTCACCAAAGTAGAGGAATATTATGCCACAGATGAAACTAAAATTTAGGAAGCATAGGTAATAAATTAACAAGGCAAATACTAATTTTACAACTTCATATGCCATGGGAAAAAATTATTAGTAGCTTAAGGTTTCTTATCCCTGGGAGAAGATAGAAATCAAGTAAAGATCTATCTTAAAAAAAGAAAATTGGACTAAGGAACAAGACCTAAACAAATCAATACAATATTCAACAAAAAACCAAAGAAACAAAAGACACCGTTTCAACATAGTCAAATGAAGGTATTTATTTCTTCTCCCTCTGACACCTTATTACAATGGAAATATAGAAGCAATCATTTAAACCCACAAATACAGAGATCAGGAATACACTAACAGCAAAGACAAAATGTCAACCCATTTCTGCAAGAAAGCAGGTGGAAAAGTGGTGTAAGGTGAAGCCAGGAGAGAGAGCCTGGAGCGGGCAGAGATGGGCTACAGCCAAGAAGGGGGGTGTGGTTAACAAGCAGGATATTGGGGGGAGCAGGGTAAGCACCTCATGCACAGGTTTACTCACAAGATGCAGCAAGCCAGAAATTAAAGGCGTGAGCATTTTATTTAAAGTAACTAGGATATCCTAGAACTAAGCCGATGGACATAACTGTGGGAAACGAAGTGAGGAGGTTACGTGTTCTTCATTTGCACCCATCAAAACAGGAATCAGAACACGTGTCTACATCAAACATACCAGGAAGCAGCAATGAAAGTATCGATTTAGTGACAGGGAGGTACAACAGAAAGATCCCCCAACAGAAAGCTACAATTTGCTGCCTTTGGGATTAGGGTGAGGTAATTCAGGGGAACTGCTTCTTTTCCTGGTAAACGCTTTGAGGACATTTCACTTTTTTGTGTATGGCTTACTCTAGAATAATAAAATGATAAGTAAAAGTTATCAACCCATGAATACTTCTTTAAAAGAAATCAGATGTATTCCATAAATTTCAAGGTATGTCAACAGCTGATGTCTGATCCAAACTGCCAACCAATATGTTGATTGTTATGTGAGAGTTTAAAAAAAATAAAAATAAATGTATAGTAGCAGAACTCTTTCTCCCTGTAATTTAATCCAAGCAGACATCTGTGGTTCATCTGTAAAGAGATAGCTATTTTAGAGCTTATCAAATTCCTTCAGTAAATGAAACTAATTTTGATTCCTTCCTTCCTTCCATCCTTCCTTCCTCACTCCCTCCCCCTGCCTTCCTTCCTCTACGCTTACATGCATTCTGTGATTCACCTATTTTGTACTCAGTAGCTGCCCTCTATATTAGATTCTGGAATGCAAAGATGTATAATGCAAACTACAGACCCCAATTCTCTGACTAAATAATGGGGAAAACATGCTTAAAAACTAGTAATTGCAACAAATGTGTTAAACTGTAAAATAGCCTTTACGCTTGTGTGCTGAGATGCCTGATCAGAAAAAGTTTAAAAACTGCCCCTTAACAGTGGTCATCTTCTGTTTGGGCAAACCCAGAAATTAGCCTCCCCTAAGAAAGGAATGCTGCCACCAAAAGATATACGAAGATTTTAATGAGTTGGTAGTTGAGTCTGTTTTCCTAGTCTGCATTCTTCTCATGCTGTTAAACCAATAGTCCCAGACAACGTGTGTGACTATGCTAGACGGGGTGACCAATGATGGTTATCAAGGGATGGCTGGGTTACTGTCACAGGCTGGGGTCAAGGAAGACTATTTCTGTAACCAGGAGTTTCACTGGGGTACCTCTTACTCCTTTTGTATTCAGTGGTAACTTCTAATGAGAGACTCCCACAATACAAGAATGGCAGATCAAGAACCTTTAGGAACAAAAGTTGGAGTCATCCAACCTCTTACTCTCTGAGGTTCTGAGAGCAAAGAGAACATGAAGTAGGTGATAGAAGACTGATTGCTATCAACATGACCTTGCAACCAATTACAGAAACAAGGACTGGAGCCATGCACTTGAGGTATGAAAGCAGCTGCATGTTTTTTCATTATTATTAATTTAAGGACTGCAGCTGCAGCATATGGAAGTTGCCAGGTTAGGGGTTGAATTGGCACTGCAGCTGCCAACCTATAGCACAGTCACAGCAACACTGGATCCAAGATACATCTGCAACCTATACCACAGCCCACAGCAACGCTAGATCCTTAACCCACTGAATGAGGCCAGGGATCAAATCCCCAACCTCATGATTACTAGTCGGGTTCGTTGCCTGCTGAGCCGCAAGCTGCACATTTTAACCAATTATTACTTTCTTCCTTTGAACATCTTCTATTTTATATTTAGTTTATAAGCCACCAGACATGAGAAACCACACCCAGATCTTATATGACATCTAGATGGAGATGCTGGACTTTGCAGTGTACATGGTAGCTGTTAGGGCCCTGACTCTCTCCTGCTATGTAGGCAGAGAGGGAATTTCCTAGCTTACAACAAAGAGTTAATATAAAGATGGTGTCATTGTATGGGAATTAAATATGGGCAGAAAGATAAGAACGGGGACTTAGTTGCCATTGGGTTGTACTCATCGTTTACTGCCTTGATCTCAAGTCCAATCTCTGCTTTCTCACCCTGCAAGCTGCATTTCCCAGGTTTCCCTGCAAACTGGCCTCCAGGCAGGTGTGAGCAATGAGGGGCACCGAGAGGACATGGGGTGCCACCTGCATGGCAGGAACCAGGATGGTTCTCTTTTCCTCTCCTTCCAGGGTTCCTAGCGGTGTCGATGCCTTTCCCATGGTTCCAGCTGCTACTGCACAAAACTCATCCCCTCCTAACCCCCACCTGGTAGCTGCCACCATGCACCCAGCTTCCTCCAAATGGCCCTTGGCTCTGCCCATGTGACTTCTTTCCTTCATTCCTCTAGGACTCACAACAGAGAGAAATGCAAGTCTTAGGAATGTGGAGACAGCCCTGTAAGCCGTGTCAGCTCTGTCATGGCTTCTATTTTTAGGATCAGTGAGCAAGGGAGCACTTTTGTGTTCCACACAGAGGTGAGTAATAATCCACAGTCTCTTTCCAACTCTGGTTAAGAGATCATCACCTCATCCTAGAATTTGTCGAAGACCCTCACATTAACACATTAGCTTATTTGAGGTCATGTAAAGGCTAAAATGAGGGGAAGAAATGCTGGTGTGAAAGACACCCGTATTTCTGTTCTCTCAAATTATTTTGCCATTAGTAGAGCCATTCATGGCAGAAGAAATGAATAGTTACTTAGAATATATTAATATATATTTATATTTCAAGAATCCAAAAGTAAATTGGTTGCCACAAAGCTCTTCTACTGCATCTATAATACATATTAAATATTTAGAATGAGGAGAGATCATTACAACTCAGTTTATTATGTTGTATCTGACTTTCATTTGATTACCTGAGGAGATACTAATTGTCCAGAACACATTAGAGAAAAAACTTGGTTCCCCCCTGTAAATAATAGTGCAAGTCTGTGAACCTCCTGTCTTAAAAATACATGTCACCTGCCTCCTGTCTTAAAAATACATGTCACCTGCAGATCTCTTTCGTTTTTAAAGCCAAGATTTTATATTAGAGAAAATATCACTCACCTTATATCACTAAGGTGAACTACAAGGTGGCTTATGAGGGTAGGGGCTTTCTTTTGTTCAAATCTGCATCCCCAGCAACTAGGAGAAGACCTGGAACATACTAGGGACATAATTCTATTCGCATGAATGAATGTTTGCAGGTAGGAGTTAATAGAAAATCAACGAGGACGTTGAATATACCAAAGAAGCACCACTAACTTATATTCAAAATACTGCTCGGAGATGAAAATTTTAAGCCCTTCCAGAACACTCACAATGGAAGGAATTACATTAAATGACTCTATTTTCTGTTCCACTTATCTGGAAAAACTGTTTTCATTTTCTGCTTTTCCTTGATACTTTTTAAATACTGGTTAAGATCAGACAGTGAACAGCCAGACCAATATTGTTTTTTTACAATGTTACCAAAGGACATTTCGCGTAAATGCACAATTCTGTTTTGACAAACTAGAAAACATTAAAATGCTCCCTGGCACATTCACCTCTTGTATTAACCTTGAATGAATTAGTTATCTGTAAGTTCACTTAAAAGTAAGATTTCAACATGGACTATACTGCAGAATAACTATTTAAAAGTTACTAACCACCATGTAACACAGGATTTCTTTTTATTTTCTTCAAATTTATTGCTTTTAATATTTAAGTGTATTTCTGCTGCAATATTCTGAAATTTAATAAACAAGGCCATACTTTCTCTGCCTATATTCTTCAAATTGTTTACAGTTTAATAATCCTTTCTCAGAGATTTTCCTTCCAAGATACGGCAAATTTGAAAAACCACAAATGGTCTCAAAAAATTATTTCTTTTTAATAATAGTAAGCACACAATATCACTATTTTAACAAGTAGCACCATAAGGTAAAATAAAGATCAAACAATTCTGGATTCCCCATCAACGGTGCAGCAAGACAGTCATCAAAAATGCAAGTCAGTCCAAATAAGTTACATGGGAAAAGAGATTGTTTCTATTTTTTCTATTGCAAAATAAATGTGTTGCTGTGCTCTAAATGGCATATCATGAAGCCCTAATCTACAATTAGAGTTAAATTAGGTATGAGGATGGGGACTTGTGATGATAACAACTGCCTTATAAAGGAGGAAGCGGCAGAAAATCCCTCTCTCTCTCTCTGCCATGTGAGGGTGGAGCGAAGTGGTGGCTGGGGTTACAGAGGTGTAAGCCAGTAAGACGGCCCTCACCAGATATTCATCTTACACCTCCCAGCCTCTAGAACTATGAGAAATGTCTACTGTCTAAGCCACCCATGCCATCCAGCTGTGGTACTCTGAAGTTTGGAATTAGTATCAAAAGATAGAGAAGGAAGAGGTTAAAAGTTTAGAAAGAGAGATTAGTTCAGTTTCGAACATCGTGAGTTGCAGGTATCTATAGACATCCAACTGAAGATGTCAAGTAGGCAGTTATATACACATGTGTGAATTTTTTGAAAGGAGACTCAGCTAGTAAAAGAGATGTATTGATCAACAGTATATTGATGAACTTAAAAGGGTAAGACTGAAGGATGTCAACAAGATTGCAGAGGGTAAGTTAGTGGGATTTTTTTTTTTTAATGATTTTTATTTTTTTCCACTATAGCTGGTTTACAGTGTTCTGTCAGTTTTCTACGGTACAGCAAGGAGACTCAGTCACACATGCATATGTACATTCTTTTTTCTCACATTATCATGATCCATCATAAGTGACTAGATATAGTTCCCAGGGCTATCCAGCAGGATCTCATTGCTTATCCATTTCCAAAGGCAACAGTTTGCATCTATTAACCTCACATTCCCAGAAGTTAGTGGTTTTTTACCAGAGGCAACTTCGCCTCTCAGAGGACACTGGACAAAGTCTGGGATGTTTTTGTCACAATTGAGGAGTGAGGTGCTAATGGCACCTAATGGGTAGAAACCAGGGATCTAATGGTGGGCACCCAGTGGGTTTAAGCTGCCAAACATCCTCAGATGCACAGGGAAGCCCCACACAATAAAGAATTAGTGGATTAGGCATTCCCATTGTGGCTCAGTGGTAACAAACCTGACCACTATCCACGAGGATGCAGGTTGCATCCCTGGCCTCACGAAGTGGCTTAAGCATCTGGCGTTGCCATGAGCTGCAAGGTAGGTTTCAGACACGACTCAGATCCCGCACTGCTGTGGCTGTGGTGTAGGCCTTGCAGCTGCAGCTCCTATTGGGCCCCTAGCCTGGGAACTTCCATATGCTGCAGGTGTGGCCCTAAAAGAAAAAAAAAAAGAATTAGCAAATTATCTGAAACTGAATGTCAGTAGAGCCTTGGTTGACAAACCCTGGTACAAATGGAGAACAGAACCAAGGACTGAGCTTCTGTAGGAAGTGGGCAGGGAGAAAAGGAGGAATTAGCAAAGGAGATGGTGACAGGACAACCAGTGCAGCAGGAAAACAATTAAGAGTAAGGCTCCTCAGAGCTACGTGAAGAAGTGTACCAAGTAGAAGGAGAAACAAAACATCGCAAACGTAAACGCAGTTGACAGTTCAATTACAACGACACCTGAGAAACTGACATTAGGATTTAGCAAACTGCAGGTCACAGGGGTCATTAGAGAAAGCAGTTTTGATAGAGTGATAGGAGGTGAAAAGTGCTTCTTAATGGCCAGCAACATGAGATATATTTTCTAATTGGATTATTGCTGATCGGTGAATAGAAATTTAAACTAAAAGTCATACATGGGGGAGTTCCCATCGTGGTGCAATGGAAACGAACCCGACTAGGAACCATGAGGTTTCGGGTTCAATCCCTGGCCTCGCTCAGTGGATTAAGGATCCGGCGGTTGCCCTGAGCTGTGGTGTAGGTCGCAGATACGGCTCAGATCTGGGGTTGCTGTGGCTCTGGTGTAGGCCGGCAGCAACAGCTCCAATTAGACCCCTAGCCTGGGAACCTCCATATGCCGCGGGTACGGCCCTAAAAAGACAAAAGTCTAAATAAATAAATAAATAAAAGTCATACATGGTTATAAGTATTAAGTCAACTTATTTGCCAAATAAACTGCTAAATATTTGACAGTTCACTAAGATTAATAGAGGGAGCCATGAATTATAACAATTGCTAGTAACTGTGGTGGTAAGAACTCCTTCCACGGTAATTTTAACAATATAAAGTAAGCTAGCTCTCAAAATTTTTGAAAATTTCACACCGAGTTCTTTTTAAGACAGTATGAGCTGATTCCTACACCCTGTGTTTTGCTTCTAGTCTTCATCTGAATTCTCCTTCCTCTGTTCTGCATCAGACCACCCTCCATCCCAAAGCTCACTCCCTTGGTTCTGACCTGATCGGTAGGATTCAGAGAGTTCTGGGTCACCCTCTCTACAGTTTCTCAGTGGCCTTCTGCTTTACTCAGTAAACATCATTTCCAATATATTTCTAAGGATATAGCTATTTTGCACTTAACTTCTAAATGACCATACCTATGCAAGTGCTATAAATGCTAGATATGTTCGTTCTCCATCTTTGCAAATGAGATCTGTCATGTGTTTTGAAAAAACGTAGCTTTTAAAAAGGACTGTTGTAAGATGATTGGATTAGGAAGAAGTGGTGTATATATTCACAATGGAATACTACTCAGCCATAAAAAAGAATGACATAATGCCATTTGCAGCAACATGGGTGGAACTAGAGACTCTCATACTGAGTGAAGAGTCAGAAAGACAAATACAATATGATATCACTTATAACTGGAATATCCAGCACAAATGAACATCTCCACAGAAAAGAAAATCATGGACTTGGAGAATAGACTTGTGGCTGCCCGATGGGAGAGGGAGGGAGTGGGAGGGATTGGGAGCTTGGGGTTATCAGATACAACTTAGAATAGATTTACAAGGAGATCCTGCTGAGTAGCATTGAGAACTATGTCTAGATTCTCACATTGCAAAAGAACAAAGGGTGGGAAAAAAAATATATATATATACACACATGTAAGAGTAACTTGATCCCCATGCTGTACAGTGGGAAAAAATATATAATAAAAAATTTAAAAAAGTAAAAAATAAAATAAAAGGATAACTCCTGGGGGAAAAAAAAAAAAAAGGACTGTTGTATCTGAGAAGGAAATGATGTTACTGAGAAGAATGTTAGTTGGATATTTTCACCTTTCCTCAAATTCTTTTGCTCTATTAGCTAATTGCCCGCCCTTTGAAATAGCTAAGCCCCAAATCCATCTACTCACTGGCTCTGTGGGGTCTTGCTGTCTAATGATCACATACCCATTTCCTTGTGAGGGATAAACACACAATGCTTTTCAACCCAGGGCTTTTAAAGAAATCTCTTTTTTTTTTTAATTTTTTTCTAAATTTTACTCATGCTGTTTAAGTAAAACTCTCCTTGCTATTTATAAAGCTAACCCCTATCATATGTGAGAGTAATTATAAAATAATTGAACATTTTCTTAGGAGTTCCTGCTGTGGGGCAAGGGGATCAGTGCCATCTCTGGAGGACTGGGATGCAGATTTGACCCCTGGCCTGGCACAGTGGGTTAAGGATCTGGTATTACTGCAGCTGCACCTGCAACTTGGAACTGATCCCTGTCCTGGGAACTCCATATGCCACAGGGCGACAAAAAAAGAAAAAAAAAATTCTTAGAAACAATGATTCAGTAAATCCAGGTACATTAAAATTTGTCTACAGTTTTGATCCTAAGATGCAAATTGTGGTAAATAAATTACTATGGTTGTTAAATTAATTTCAGTGCCATGCTCCAATGCATAATTTTAGTGGACATATGACCAAGACACTGATTAATATTCTTGGTATGTCAATATCCCTCACTGTTTTAGTGATATTGCTGCTTAATTAATTTTTGCATAACTATAATCTACTAATAAATAGTGACAGGTAAATCAGGCAGGTGGAAATAAATTTTGAAAATAACAATTAAAAGCATCTCTCCCATATGTTTCTATGATATAAATAGACAGTCCAGATGGCTCCATTTTTCATATTTTGATGTCTTTTACTGCACAGAGTTCCAGTAACTTTGTGGCATTTTTATTTTTATTTATTTATTTTTGTCTTTTTTTTAGGGCCGCACCTGCAGTACATGGAGGATCCCAGGCTAGGGGTGTAATCGGAGCTGTAGCCACGACCCTACGCCAGAGCCACAGCAACGCCAGATCCTACTCGTGTCTGCAACCCACACCACAGCTCACGGCAACGCCAGATCCTTAACCCACTGAGCAAGGCCAGGGATCGAACCCGCGACCTCATGGTTCCTAGTCAGATTTGTTTCCACTGCGCCACGACGGGAACTCTAGTGGCATCTTAAAATGCACTTTTCCCTGCCCATATGAGACTCATATACTTTTGTCCCCATGGTGTATATTTCTTTCAGTTTCAGCATCACCAAAATATCTTCTCTCCAGTTCTTAAGATTAGTGTTTAAAACTCAGCATTATATTACAGTTAAAGTGATTGGATGAAATATCATATTGAAACAAAATATTTATATGATTCAAAGTATTACTTTATATATAGCATATTAATAACAAAGCAGAAAGTACCACTAAAATGTAAAAACTAGCAGACACCAGATCTGTGTGCACCATGCATATCACATTGTCAGTAAGACATGACAAATGGGCATGAGGTGTTTACTGATGCGATTGAATAGAAGACATATCATCTCTCTAGAATACTCATCAAGTATGTTTAACCTGAATCTAATCCCAAGGAAGCCACTATTCAATCTATATTGGAACATAGTCTAAATAACTACAACACACAACATAAAAATGTCTGGGTTAAGTTTAAAAAAAAAGTTGATATGGTGAGAGTGTTCCGTATAATAAGAGACAGGTGACCACCAGATAATATGGGTTAATATTGACCAGATCCTAGAATTGTTTTTAAAGAATGCTAAAGAGGACATTTTTATAAAGTAGGAAAAACTAGAATATGAGCTGTATATTAGATATCACATAAACACTACTGTTACTGTATCATATTCTGGCTATGTGTTAGATTTTTCTTGTTATTTTTAGATAGTGCAGGTATTAAAGTTCTTAGGTTATAAATTATTCAGGATAAAGTATTAAAAGATAGCAACTTAACTTTCAAATGGTTCTGCAGAAGAAATTAAGAGGAGTACCAACATATGTGTGTGTGTATACAATCCATATATATATTTGGATATATACACATGAGATAAGAGCAAATATATATTATATATACTGTATAATATACATGACCTATACATAGTATATATCTGGAGAGAGAAAGAGAGCAAATAAGTTAAGCAAAATGATAGCAGTTGGTTAATCTAGATGAAGATGTTAATATTCATTTTACTTCTGCGAGTTTGAAATTTTTAAACAAAAATGGTAGAAAAGGCTTTTGAAATATTGCATTGTTGCTATTTAGATCAATATACTTTTGGAGATCAAGTAATTTTAAATGCGATAACTTTTCTCTTCTTTACCCATCCATTTTCCAACCCATGATTTGTTAAATCAGAATAAAACTGTCAACCCAGAAACACACAACTTCTCATTCACTCAGATGAAAATGTTTTTCTAATAATTATTTCAATACCCAATGTTCTCATCTTCAAACTAAAAAGAAGATGATCTCATAAAACTACTCCATAATTTGAACAGATGAGTACTGTACTTTTTAACTATTGGGAGTGTCCACTTTATGTCCATGTTCTCAGGCATAAATAATATCCCATTTTGTTTTATGACAGTATACGCTCCTCATCTCTGTTCTTGGAATTTCTATAGTACCCCTGGAAACTACTCCTTTAAAATACTTCATATAGGAGTTCCTGTCACGGCGCAGTGGTTAACGAATCCGACTAGGAACCATGAGGTTGCAGGTTCAATCCCTGGCCTTCCTCAGTGGGTTAAGGATCCGGCATTGCCGTGAGCTGTGGTGTAGGTTGCAGATGCGGCTCGGATCCCGCGTTGCTGTGGCTCTGGCATAGGCTGGTGGCTACAGCTCCGATTCGATCCCTAGCCTGGGAACCTCCATATGCCTCGGGGACGGCCCTAGAAAAGACAAAAAAAGACCAAAAAAAAATATATATATATACTTCATATAAATTATATTCATGCCACAGTCTGAAATTTATCCATCTGAAAAGAAATGATCTAAAGGTGCTTTATTAAATTCTTTTATTCAGAGTATTATTCTAGTGCTTCCTCCCAGTGGTGAGACACCAGATTTGAGAAAAATGTGAGAAATTCAGCTCTTGACTTGGCGTCATTAATCACTGACACAGAGATTTGTTACTTATTGACCTTGGCAGGATGTTTTAACACAGATACTTTATTTCTAATGAATTTCTGGAAGAGAGAACCGTTGGTTATAAATTTTCTGAGAAACATAAGAGAACACATGGTCCTTACCAAGAACTCGTTGTTTGTGACAATTTCTAGATACCTAGATTTTTTAATTTACTGAACTCAGTAGTGGCCGTGGTTAATACTTTTATAAATTAGTTACACACAATTAGCACCTGTAATTTGCTTTTGCATGATAAGAGAAGGCCTGCTTGGAAAACAGCATTTTCTTCTTTCTTCACAACAGAAGTATATGACTTCCGCCACAGGATGGCAACCAAAGATACAGAAACACCAGGAATGCTGGAGACTCATGGCCTAAAGAGCCTTCGCATTTCAAAAGGAATTTAAGAGGATCTCAATTTAAAACTGCATGTAAGGAAAATATATACTTATAGTTTATGATTTATAATTTAAAATATATTCATCCACAAATCCTATTTTCATATATTTTGAGGAAAAAAACTGTTGAATTTAGCAATGCTCTCATTCTTATTCATCTGTCGTAGCTCAGGATGTAATACATTTTTTAAAGTTTAGCTTCTAAGGTGTTCCTTTGATGGTACCTTCACTGAAGAAGTGAGAAGCAGCAGAAGCGTACTGTTTACAGATTACTGACTGCGAGCTTACCAAGGGGAACGACCACAAGCTTTGAAAAAGAGGCAGAATTAGTTTTAATCCACAGCCCTGAAAGTTAATAATTACATGAACTGGGGTGGATTCTTTTACCTACATGTGCTACAATTTCCTCATATATAAAATGAGGAAAATATACCTTTTTCAGAGGGCTGGTAAAAGGGAAAAAATAACCACCTTGGGCAAAGGTCTCGATTATAGTGGCTGGCATATCACAGACACAACCCAAATGGTGGCTATTTAATTATTCGATGATAAAAATGCTTATATTTGACTTCATTGCAAGCAAAATGATTCACATACAACCTTCTACTTATTCTGTCTCTGTGATGCTTTCCTAAATACCTTATAAATAAATAAAGGGTTTGACTTGTTTGGTGAGTATTAAATCAAATAAGTGCACCACTTTGTCTATAAAATGGCAACAGCCCCAAGCCAAACTCGGTAGAGCTTACTCATCATCATAAATTGAGCATGTGCTTTACTGAGTTGACCTCTTTAAGTTAAGCTCTTTTATTTTTGTTATTTTTATTTCTTTTTGTCTTTTTGGGGCTGCACCCATAGCACATGGAGGTTCCCAGGCTAGGGGTCAAGTTGGAGTAGTAGCCTCTGGCCTACACCACAGCCGCAGCAACACAGGATCCGAGCCATGTCTGTGACCTACACCACAGCTCACAGCGATGCCAGGTCCTTAACCCACTGAGCGAGGCCAGGAATTGAACCTGTGTTCTCATGGATGCTAGTCAGATTCACTTCCACTGAGCCACCGCGGGAACTCCTAGTTAAGCTCCTTTAAATTGGAAGTCAGCATTGGGCAAGGCAATGCAGCTTCAAAGTGACAACAATCAGCCTCTTGTGACAAGAATATTTTCTTAGGAGAGCCAGTGGCAGATCGGGCTGAAACACAAACAAGGTCATGCCAACAAATGACCATGAAAATGGAGTTATTACTCTGCCTTCGTTAACCTAAGCTTGTAGACCTAGCAAATCAACAGGAGAAACAAAAAGATTCTACACCCGTTCTCAAAAATGTTAGAGAAAGCCCCCTCCCACTTAGTTTTACTTTACTTTTCTTTCTATACTCTTTGATTCTAATTTTAAAAAAGTGATTCTTACCCTTAAAGCAGGGAGTAATACAAGATTATGGGGGCTGTGGGGAAAGCTATATATGGACTAAGAATAAGAAGGCTTATATGTTCTTTTCATCAAGAAAACTGATTTGTTTTTCTAATATTCATTGTAGTTGGGGCATTGCCCTGGGGAAAAAAAGTACTGTTGAATTATGAACAAAATAGACAGATGAAATTATATGTAATTGATCCACTGAAAATTTTAATAGAAAAAAAAAATTGATCTACCGTTTTTCAACTGCAAAGCTGAATTTTGCTAGAAACACTCCAAAATAGCAATTTTGACATTTTAGCAAATCTTCACAACATGCATTGGGAAACAATGAAAAATAATACAGAGATTCTGAAACAAGAAGCTGGAAGAAAAATTGAAATGAGATACATGTGAAAAAAGTGATAAAATTCAAAATATAATGAAACATTTTCTGAGTAACACCCTTGTCAAGTAGGCACTGAAGGAAAAATAGGATATCTTTGAGACAAGCAAGGGGGTAAAGGGCGTGCCTGATGGAATGAAGAGTTGAGCGTTGTGCCGCGTGAAACAGTGGTGCACTTGGGAAGTCTCAATTCATTATTGATGGCTACGTGTAAAGCACATGTGGTGGATTAAAGGCAGGAACCGAGGCTGGAGACAAATGTGTAAGTAGATGCCGGATATTGTGGGGAGGGAGCTGTGACCGTCAAATCGAGAAGACTGAAGTTCATCTGGAGAGAGTGGTGGGCATTAGAGAATTTTTAACAGAGTAGTTCAATGGTCATATTTATACTTTTGGGAAATGTGTAAGTTATGCTGGGATGGAGCAGAGAACTCAGTCGGTGATCAGGAGCCCGGAGATAAATGAGATTCCAGTCTAACACAGAATGAAGAGATGGAGGGAGCAGAAGGCTTGGAAATAGCTTGTCAGTGTATGTCACAGATACCAAAGTGAAGGACAGGAAGAGTGACTCCAGGAAGCTCCCCAAATCGGAGCAGGAACCATGAGGTTGCGGGTTCGATCCCTGCCCTCGCTCAGTGGGTTAAGGACCCGGCGTTGCCGTGAGCTGTGATGTAGGTTGCAGACGCGGCTCGGACCTGGCGTGGCTGTGGCTCTGGCAAAGGCCAGCAGCTGTAGCTCCGATTCAACCCCCAGCCTGGGAACTTCTATACGCCGCAGGTGCAGCCCTAAAAAGACAAAAGAAAAAAAAAAAAGAGTGACTCCAGAATCTTTGGCTTGAATGTTTACTTTGACTTTTGATTTATAAGCTCATTGAACTTGCTCCTCAGACAGATCTTTAGTGACATGAACAGAGTCTGCATTCCTAGAGATCGTGCGCTGCTTGGCTTGTAAGATGTGAATAAAACAAAGTGGCTACCAGTGTGGCCATCTAGGGAGGTTTTGAACAGACAAGGCATATTTTGTTTTGTTTTGTTTTTATAGGAATCCTGAAAATTCTCTCAGAAAATCTTGCTTACAGGAGTTCCACATGAGGATGGAATGAGGTGGGTATGTGAGATGACGTTTTTGGATGTTCTCACCACCTGAGGGGTACTTGCATCACCTTAAGGAGAATGAGCTTCCTGAAGGGCTGCTGGGGGCAGAGCTGGACCAGACTTTCTGAGGCACTCAAGAAAGGCAGCCCCTTGCAGTGTGGGGTCAAGCAGAGCCCCTGACCTCCAACAGGCAAACAGGCACCACTGGGAGATGTTCCTCCGAAGAGGAAGTCACCTGACCACAGTCTGAAATTGTCTTGAAGACAGTGAGACTTTAGGAAGCATTTCTGTGATAACTGAAGCTGAGTGGGGAGGTTGAGGAAACCAAAAGATCAAGAAGTGCAGACCCAAGGATTAAATAAAAGTAGGTGTGTTTAGGGAGTTCCCGTCGTGGCGCAGTGGTTAACGAATCCGACTAGGAACCATGAGGTTGCGGGTTCGGTCCCTGCCCTTGCTCAGTGGGTTAACGATCCGGCGTTGCCGTGAGCTGTGGTGTAGGTTGCAGACGCGGCTTGGATCCCGCGTTGCTGTGGCTCTGGCGTAGGCCGGTGGCTACAGCTCCGATTCAACCCCTGGCCCGGGAACCTCCATATGCCGCAGGAGCGGCCCAAAGAAATAGCAAAAAGACAAAAAAATAAATAAGTAAGTAAATAAATAAATAAATAAATTGCAGGGCGGCAAAAAAAAAAAAAAAGTAGGTGTGTTTAGGTTCCTATCTGAGATCTAAACTTTTTTAAAAATCCAGATCTAATATTTTTTGTATTTCCTATTTAACACAGATGAAATGTGGAAATTTAAGAAATACATTAACAACTTTAGGAGGCTATCAAGGCACATAATTGTTCCTGTACATTTAAGTAATGAGGTAACAGAATTAAGTCTGGAAGTGGCCAATGAGAGTTTGTAATCTTCTGTCATTGCCACCTGGCATGGCTTCATGTTTTTATATGACTTCACACTAAAAAGCTCGGCACTACCCGTATATGAAGACGAAAGATTTAACTATATACTATATTTTGTTTCAGATCACAACATCCCCAAAACATTGTAACATAACTGAGAACAGAAGCAGGAAACTTCTTTTTTTTTTTTTTTTCCCCACAATGGACACCAGTTCAAAGATGAGAGAGAAATCCACAAGGGACATAACAAGCGAAGAACACAAGCAATGATTTTGTTATAGATAACATACTTTCATTAAATGCTAATTAAGAACAAGGAGCAGACCTCTTAAAGGAAAATGATGAACAATAAAAATGTCTTGATTCAATATTATCCAGTAAAGAAGTAATGTTGGTGGAGGAGGAGGAAGAAAGGAAATCCCTCAAAAAAATAAAAGGAAAGGATTTAATTGTTTATAGGATAATAAATTATACACAGTCCTGGGGTTAAAGGTTAGCAGGAAGGGCTTTAAAAGCAATTTTATTGGGCAGTTA
The DNA here is from genome assembly GCF_016906955.1 of Phacochoerus africanus. Lineage (NCBI taxonomy): Eukaryota > Metazoa > Chordata > Mammalia > Artiodactyla > Suidae > Phacochoerus > Phacochoerus africanus. Next base: position 60,992,228 of record NC_062556.1, on the reverse strand, counting down.
CACATTATAATGTTAACATAGGTGTGTGTTGGCAGGAACTAAAAAGAGCTTTGAAGGATTATGGAGAAAGATTTTAATTATTTTCTGATGGTTGGATGAATGGTATTTTTGGCACTCCATCGGGATTTGACCAGGAAACTAGACTTCAACACTGTCTTATTGCTTAGGTGAGTCATACTGGAAGCATTTGAAAAATATTTATGCTTTTAGTGTATCTGTGCTGTTTCCTTTTAAATTTTATTGAAGGATAGTTGATTTACATTGTTGTGTTAATTGCTGCTGTACAGCAAAGTGGTTCAGTTATACATATATATTTTCATATCCTTTTCCATTTTGATTTATCACAGAATATTGAATATAGTTCCCTGTGCTATACATATAGGACCCTGTTGTTTATCAATCCTATATATAATAGTTTGCATCTGCTAATCCCAAACTCCCAATCCTTCCCTCCCTGTTTCTTGAATGAAAAAAATACATTAGTTATTCTTACATTCATTCATTCAGGTGCTTACCAAACATCTAATTTATTAGGGATTGGGCACTAGAGCTTAACAATGGAAATAATATGAGATCTGGCCTCACTTCCAGCTTTAACTCTGCTACCTGCTGCTGATAGGATCTTGCATTAGTGGCTCCAATTCTTTCCTCTTCTGAAAACTGAGACCATAATAACACCTTCTTAATAGGTAATAATAGAAGATAATACAAAGTGCTTAGCTATGGCCTGGCTTTGAGTGAGTGATAATGTTCTCTACTGTAATTAACCAGATATAATCCAAACAGTCATGTGTAAACAGTCTCCTCAGACCTTACAAGGCTGTATAAACAAACGAGGCTACATTAACTTAATTTTCACCCTAATGATCACTGCCTGGAAAATGCTAGATCCGAGTTTTCTAAAGAACCCTTGAAATCAGGTGTTTCTGAAAATCCCGAAACGGTGTCTCAGAAGTCCACCCCTGCTTGGGCAGGCATCAAAGCCATTGCACCAATAATACTGCAGAACCCAGCATCATATAGCATCATAGCCCCTCCCTGCCAGGGACCACGATCTCAGCATACTGGGTTCATTACTGATCCTGTAGGTGCTCTCATGGAGGTAACATCACCTACCGTGGATGGAATGCTCATCGGTCCAAAAACTGACTGCCCAAGGCAGAATGCAGAGGTGCCCTGCACCCCCATATCTGCAGTAACATTAGAGGCAATGGGGATTAAACTGGGAAATAAAGTTGAGTGACAGGGGCATTTGAAGTCTATGTCTACGGGGCTCATCGTCCTCTTCACGTCTAGATGATTCTTCCCGAAATTAGAGACTTAGCCATCCATGCTCCCAACTTCAGACATACCTAACTCCCACTTAGATGAAACCTGGGACTCTCACTCATGGAAGAGTCCAGTAAAAGAGATAGCCCTCTGAGTGAGGGGTCCAAGGATGTCTTAGGCAAATGCTGTCACGGGAGCACTCACCAAGCGTTAGTGTGAGAGTATATACCAGAAAAGGAAGTGGCCAGTTAATCAAGCTTTCTAAAATGGCAATGTGTCCTCTTGATGAGGAAGGATGGGGAAGAGAAAACTCTAAGAGAAATGAAATGCTTGCCCTACACCACAGAGATGCGAAAGGATACTTGGTATGCTTGGATTGAAGATGTGCTGGACAGGGTAGAAAGACGTCTAGAACTGCACAGAAAGCGCGTACTATGAAGGGGGCTATAAGCAAAGAATTGCATTGTTCATTTGTTCAAATAATAATCATCTGAATAGAAAATGAATCTCTAAGGGAAGTGGAAGGTTGATGGATCGGAGTCTACTACACAAGTCTTGGGGGCAAAAATGATTGTCTGAGTGCAGTAGAAATGGTGGTAGCATGGAGATACCGGTCCAAGAGGAACAACAGCAAACTACACCACCTATCAGTACACTACCTCTGTATGTATATTTTTAGATCAGTGTATTTGTGGAAAGTCACAACTTAGGGCAATTTCAAGTCCAAATAGAAATGTGGCATTAGCTATACCTCAAATGGTAGAGAGGTATTGCATCTGATAAAATAACCCTTAATATAGCCCGATGTTTGGCAGTTGGATGTAACTCAGAAGTAATTCTTCCATATTTTATACAAATTTTAAAAATTTGTTTCGCCAGAACTATACTATACACCTGTGCTTAGTGACACACACAGTAATGAAGTCCACAGGTTTTGAAGAATCATCTTCATAGGTTAGTTACAGGTTATGGAATATATCAGAATAAACATGTTTAAAACTTGAGTGATCATAGATCTACCATGGAAAATGTTATGCTAAATACATACTTTCTATCTGATGGGTAAAAAGTACATCTTATAGACTTATAGTACACTCTGCATACTGCATTTTAGAGACTTTTCTTTGGAAAAAAAAAGAAGTACGAGAATTTCGGCAAGATGGTAACAATGCCAACTGCAGGCTTACTACATCCTTATAATTGGTGCTGGAGTCAACAGGGTTAAATATAGAAGGAAAAAAATAGTAATAATAATCCCTTGATAGCAGCTACCTCTTTCCTATAGCATACTCAAAAAATAATTTGAGAAAATTACTTTGAAATATCTCAAATACATACATGATTTCAAAAATCACATATTTTACATAGGCTAAAATATAGATGATATTCTGGATTTTTCACAATCTGTAATTTTTTTTTCTGTCTTTTTGCCTTTTCTAGGGCTGCACCCGCGGCATATGGAGGTTCCCAGGCTGGGGGTCTAATCGGAACTGTTGCTGCCAGCCTACACCAGAGCCACAGCAAGCCATGTCTGCGACCTACAGCTCATGGCAATGCCAGATCCTTAACCCACTGAGTGAGGCCAGGGATCGAACCCACAACCTCATGGTTCCTAGGTGGATTCGTTAACCACTGAGCCACAACAGAAACTCCAGATTTTTCACAATCTTTAAATTAATTAGATGTAGCTGTAATTTGGCTTACAAAGATTTTTATCCTTTTTAGCTTCACGTCTCATTTCCACCACTTTTCTCTCATTTCCTACCAACCCTCAAACCCTGCTTCAAACACATTTCACCCTATGACTTATCTAAAACTCTTCCCCCCTCATATGCCTTCACAGCTGGAGTTCTTCTGCATGAAATAACCTCTCCTCTCTACCCCTTTTCATCCAGCGAGTTCCTACTGGCCTTGCAGGTCTCTGAAAATCAGGTTCTTTAGAAGTAGATTCTTGTCCCAGAGATTTATGAGACAAGTGCTGCTAGGCAAAGGGGAGTGAGATGAGGGATACAGTCAGAGATAAAGTGTTGTAAGAATGGGTCCCAGCTGGTGTCAAGCTACCTCCGCTACCACCAGGAAGCACTGAAGCACAAATCACAGCCTGGAGGTGGTGCCACCTTGAGGCCATGATGCTACAATGTGCATCTTAGTGTTTGCCACTTGGCTGGGGCGCAGGCAAAGGGTTTGAGGAGCAGTGCATGGACTGAGTCAGGTGGCAATTTCCTGGAGAGGGTGTCAGCTGTGAGTGTCCACTGACACCTCGAGCAGTGGGTGGATGCTGCAGATCAAGGGGAGGGCAGAGCATAGAGGAACTAGCAGTACCCTTTTCTGCCTGACTCCCAGATGCTTCTCCAACATACAGCTGACTCTTGAACAATGAGGGGGTTAGAGGGATCAACCTGCAGCACAGTAGAAACCCACATATAATTGATAGTCAGCCTTCCATGTTGGTGGTTCCTTAGAATCCATGCCTCTTCTGCATCCAAGGACCTGCAACCAAGGATTCAACCAATTTTTTTTTGTCTTTTGTCTTTTTGTTGTTGTTGTTGTTGTTGTTGTTGTTGCTATTTCTTGGGCCGCTCCCGCAGCATATGGAGGTTCCCAGGCTAGGGGTTGAATCGGAGCTGTAGCCACCGGCCTACGTCAGAGTCACAGCAACGCAGGATCCGAGCCGCGTCTGCAACCCACACCACAGCTCACGGCAACGCCGGATCGTTAACCCACTGAGCAAGGGCAGGGACCGAACCCGCAACCTCATGGTTCCTAGTCGGATTCATTAACCACTGAGCCACGACGGGAACTCCAGATTCAACCAATTTTGAATCATGTATGCTGTAGTATTTACTACTGGGAAAGAATCTGTGTATAAGTAGACCCTTGCACTTCAAACTCGTGTTGTTCAAGGTCCAACTGCAGTCCATAGCACCTTGCACATCACCATACCAGCACTCACCACAGGCTACCACAGGTGCTGTAATTCCCAAGAAGGCAGGGATCACTTCTTTGAATGTTTAACACTTTCCAAGCCTTGCGCTAAGTAGGCATCAAACAAATATTTGTTAAACATTGTTCAACGGTGAGAAAGCTAAAAATCCCATAACAGAAATTTTTAAATAAGAAATGTCTTTTAAAGCAGTTTTCCCCCTGTTCAAGATACACAAGTTCTTTATACTCATTTGTATGCACCTAGACAGCATCTGCTTCATTAAGATAAACAAGAGAAAGTCTTCTTGACTTTCACATCCTTCCAGTAAGAACCCTCTGGACAGGTGTGATTGCTCTCCATACTGTACCACCTGTGAGTTGCTCTTCCGCATCTTTTGAATTAAAAACAAAAAAGTTGAGTTGGTGAAATCTTCATGAGGCTGAGCAATTTGTTATCTGGGCTGTTACAAAACTTCTAGCGAGGAAAGCAATACATTTGCAAGTAAAATGAACAGGAAACTGCTAATTAGGCATCTCCAAACAACCATGTGTTTTCCCAGGAACAGCATTAAAATTTTTGTAAAGATAAGTAAATAATAAAAACAATAATAAAGTTTTCTAGTGAATAGTTCCCCAAAGACACACATTAAAAAGCATGATAAATTATGTCAATATAAGCACTAATGGATCGGGTTTGTGTATGCATCTTGAGCCTTGCTATGTGGGATTGGATTGAGTCCCAAAGAGAAGCTGACTTGCATCTTGCATGAATAAATTCCTAATTAGCTGCCAGGTCCTGAAGCCTTTCCAATTTACAAATAGCTTGATCTGAGGGCCTGGACGAAGCAAGGAACTTTTGGCCAAAGAATATTTTAAAACTGTAGAACCAGATGACATTGAAAACACCATGTTTCAAACAGAAATCTTTATCCAAAATGCATACACTAAAAGTTATATGATTCAGCCTTGTGTAGAAATGATCATTATTTCATTCCTAACATTTATTTTAAAGGAAATAATACTACCATTAATAAATCATAACTTTCCCTTCCAGAATTTTTCTAGAGATTATACTAAGAATAAGTCTAATTGATATTTACCTTATATTTATTTGCAGTTACTCAGCAGTCTATTAAAGTCAGTATTTAGAAATCCCCAAGTAGCCATTATTATGTAAAACTCTATATATTTTGTCATGTATATTTGCATGAAAGAGCAATGTTTTTAAATGCCTCATCCCCTGAGCACTGATACAGATCCAAATGTGACTTCAGTTATTAATTTCCATTGAAGATACCAAATATCTAAGGAGGACAATCAATGCCTTTCTTCCAGAAATATGCAATACTTAAAATTCTGGCTGTGTAAAGGCTTCCGCCATCTGATAGGCAAAATTCATTATGTAGAAGGTGCTCTTTATATCAACATGGAATTCTACCAGATACCAACCCTGCTCTAAATCTTTAGCCAAAAAAGAATCATATCACTTCTCCAATAAGATTTATCATATCATGACATCTAGACTTCCATATGGGGAAAATGGGCCCCTTCTTACTTCTTTAAAAAATCTAAAGTCTTAGAAAAAAATAACTACCAAAAAAAAAAAAAAAGGTGATCCTAAGGTAGTGGTTTCCACATTTGATTGTGCATCAGAATCATGGGGCGGGCACAGCAGGGGCACCCAGCCCAGGGTTTCTGATGATTCAGTAGAGGTCTGTGATGGGGGCCTGACAATCTGGGAACCACACTTTGGGAACCATGTCTGTACTAAATGTTTGGGAAATAAAAAAAAATATATCTCAAGGGCATAAGTCCTTTCATGAGTTTTCAGGGAGCATTACACTGCATTTTTCTTTAACTCTGTATCCTTACATCTTCAAGGTGAGACTTTTATGTAATATGATTATTTTTCTCTTCAATAAACATCTTTCTTCCTCACTAATGGGCTATGTGTCAAGCAAAAACAAAAACAAAAAACTTTCTTCTTGACTAATTATATGAAATACATGAAATTTAAAATACATATATTTTGGAGTTCCCTTCATGATTCAACGGTTAACTAACCCAACTAGGATCCATGAGGATGCGGGTTCAATTCCTGGCCTTGCTCAGAGTGTTGGGGATCCAGTGTTGCCATGAACTGTGGTGTAAGTTACAGATGCAGTTTGAATCTGGTGTTGCTGTGCCTATGGCATAGGCTGGCAGATGTAGCTCCAATTCAACCCCTAGCCTGGGAATTTACATATGCCATGGGTGCGGCCCAAAAAGCAAAAAAGAAAACAAAAATATTTTAAGTCAAAAGTAGAGTGCTTAGATGAAAATAAAAATGAGGCAAACTAATATATAAATTTCAGAAAAATAAAAGCAAATGTATAATCAACTATGTATTGGGCAATAGCATTCCTGAAGGTATGGTTTTACTATAAAGAAACTTAGATAAAAAGTTATGATTCTATTACTACCTGGAATTAATTTTTTTTATCACACCCCTCATATGCTCTCTAAACAGGAATTTCTAGTATAATTATGATATATCCCTCCTGTATTTTATTTCAAAACATAACAAATCATCCACCAATAAACTTATTTGTTCATATATAGGACTACAGAAACTGTGAAAATAACCAAACAGGTAAGAAAAACCTTCACTACCAACTACTGAGTTCTCTCCTCATCCCAATCCATCCTACTTAGTCCACTTGGGCCTGTATCACAGAAACACAAGAACAGGGGGCTTATAAATAGCCAACACGTATTCCTCACAGTTCTAGAGGCTGGGAATCCAAGATCAAGGTACCAGTAGATTCAGTGTCTAGGGCAGGCATGAGTCTTGGTTCATAGATGGCTATCTTTTCAGTGGGTCCTCACATGGGGAGGAGTTAGGGAGCTCTCTGGAGTCTCTTTCTTTTCTCCTTTCTATACTTACTGAATTAGCATCTCCATGTGCTGTAATAATAACAATACATAAATGTTTTATATGGCCAACATATATATCTTTTTATTCTTTTATTTCTGGTTGATTTACAATGTTCTGTTAGTTTCAGATGTACAGCACAGTGATTCACTTAATGGTACACACAAACATACACATGTATATTCTTTTTCAGATGCTTTTCCCTTCTTTTACCACAGCACTAATTCCATTCATAAGGGTGACACCTCATGACCTAATCACCCCTCAAAGACCCCACCTCCTAATACCATCACACTACAGGTTAGGTTTCACCATGGAACTTTATTTATTTTTCTTCTTAGGGCCACACTCGTGGCATATGGAAGTTCCCAAGCTAGGGGTCGAATTGGAGCGATAGCTTCCATCCTACACCACAGCCACAGCAACACCAGATCCTTAACTCACTGAGTGAAGACAGGGATCTAACCTGCATCCTCGCGGATACTAATCGGGTTCTGAACCCACTGCGTCACAATGGGAACTCTCAACACGGAAATTTAGGGGTAACACATTCAGTCTCTACCACACCTCCTCATCCAGATGTCAGATGTGAGAACCAGTTGGGTTCGGGTTCTACTCAGTTGTGAGCAGCATGCAGGCTGTTCTAATCAGTTCTCTACCTCTCTCTAATCTCCAAACCATTGGTTTGACCTTCAGGGCAGCAGTTACTATTTTCTCTTTGATGAAATTCCCATCTCAAATAATTCTAAATCTTACACTGAAAAATTATTTAAGAAACTTATTTGACAATTTGCATGTATTTTATTTGAAACGTGTGGGCTTTTCAAGATACCTATGCAAGACATCTTTTTCATATTTCAGAGCAATTTCCTTTAACATTTACATGAATAAATTTATTTTAAATTTTCTCTTGGTAAGTGACTGAAGGCATATGATAAATTATGAAAGCACATAGAATTATAATCAATAGTTTCTTTCTTCCTATACATATCCTCCAATACTTTTCTGTAGCTATGTCCATATCACTACCTGTACACCTTTCTTTTTAAAATTCAAAATTAGGCAGAGATTGGCACAACGTTGTAAATCAAGTATACTTTAGTAAAATAAATAAACAGTAGAAAACACACCAAAAAAATCCAAAGATAAACATTATATTCCATTTCTTAAATATACATAACCATTCATTATTTCCCTATGAATGGGCATTTGGGTTGTTTCTACATTATGGAAACATAAGCTATGTGCAACGCACACTCCTTTGTTTATGGATGTTAGTGTGTCTGAGGATGAATTCCTACCTGAGAAGCAGTTGCTTCACAGGTCATATGCATTTGAAATATTTATATATGTTATCTAATTGCCCTTCAAAGATAGAAATAATTGTCCCTCTTATTGAGGTATTTAAATACCTTTTTCTCCACACTTTGGTCAATGCTGTGAATTATCAGATTTAATGATCTCTATCAGTATAATACATACAAAATGATTTTTAAATTAATGTGCACTAATTTGCACTAAACGGAAGTTCTTTCATTTAACTTGCACGGTTGAGGGTATTTTTTCATATGATTAAAGGCTCTGATAAGTTTTAGCAAACTGTTTGTTGATGCATGTTTCTTTGCTTTCTTTTTTTTTTTAGGGTCACAGGTGGGCATATGGAAGTTCCAGAGGGGTTGAATCAGAGCAACAGCTGCCAGCCTATGCCACAGCTATAGCAACAGTGGATCCAAACCATGTCTGTAGTCTACACCATAGCTCACAGCAATGCCAGATCCTCAACCCACTGAGTGAGGCCAGGGATCAAACCTGCATCCTCAGGGATACTAGTCAGGTTCATTTCTGCTGAGCCACAACAGGAATTCCCTACCGATGCACTTTTCTATCAGTTTTACTATTTCTATAACTCATCTGATGTAGGACTACAAGGGGCAAAAGTCCCTCTGTGACATGGGTTGCACATGGTTTATCCTAAGTCTGTGATTTTTTTAATGGTCTATATTACTCTGCAAAGAAGACAAATCTAGATAACACAAATGTGATATATTCACTGTGGATAATAATATTTATATTCGTTAGAGGTACATGTTCAATTTCATTCTTTTTTTCATTCTCTCTCTCTCATTCTATGCAGACATCAGCAAGTCAGGAAAAGTAAATTTCTCTTTGTTTTCTCTCCAACTTTACATTCAAAATTACTCTCCATGAAGCATCTAGATTATATCATCAGGCCTGGCTCAACGCCTCCAATGACTTCTTAATGCACCTAGAATGAAATCCAAACTCCTTCCCCACCCCATGCGATCTGACACTTGTCTACCTACAATCTCATTCCAGACAGGCCTCAAGCATTACTCACCTTCCCCTGCTCCACTCAGGTGGATTTCCCTCCTGTTTTTCAGACACATGAGGCATCATGTTCTCTCTACGTGAAAAAATCAGATCTCCCCCCCCCCCATTTTTAGCTTAAATGTGATTTCTCCAGAACAGTTTTCCCTGGAGACTTAATCTAAATCCTGCCAAGTCTAGAACATAAACTTTGTCACAAAGTTGCCATCTCATTCATCACCTAGAATACTACTTGTGATGCTTAATTTTATGTGTCAACATGGCCCAGCTCTGATACCCAATGAGTTTTGCCAAAGACTCATGGAGATGTCGCTGTGAAGGGACTTTTTAGGTGTGATTAACATGCAAAACAGTAGATGTTGAGTAAGCAGATCACCTGTTTGATGTGGGTGGGTCGCATCCAATTAGTTGAAGGCCATAAGAGAAAAGACAGAGGTTCTAAGAAAGGAAGAAGGTCTACCTTGAGATTGCCTTTGGATTCAAGACTACCATTTGAGTCTTAACAGAACTTCCAGCCTGTTCTGCAGATCTGAGATTTGCCCGGGCCCCAATCCCATGAGCCAGTACCCTAAAATCTCCCTCTAAATATGGATGATGACAATAGATGGATTGATACTATTGATTCTATTGGTTCTGTTTAGCTGCAGAACCCTAACTAATACATCTAACACATGATTATATATTTATCACATAGAAAGCCGTCTCACTGCAGGTTTCATTTTTGTACTGTGGCTCTTTCTACCCCACAAAGCATCTCTTATCCACTTATCTCTGAAAAAACATGTATGGCAGTTTGAGAAGCATGACTTCAAATTAGCTGGCAAAGACTTAGTTCCAAACCAGAAGCACTGTACATTTTACTACTGTGCAGTACCCCTTATATTTAAATATTCCATGTTTACTAAAAGAAGACTTATTCATTTTTTTGATACAAAATAATTTACATGTTACTCTAAAATGCTCTTGATTTACTGATTCAATATACCTATAAATACCTTGATTCTGTCTAGAATAATCCAAAAAAAGACCAATATTTCATCCATATCCATAATTATCATTTCATATTTAATTTACATGAAAATGTTTACATCATCACACATAATATATTAATGCCTTCTTAATGCACCTAGAATGAAATCCAAACTGCCTAGCAAGAGTCTTCACTTTATTAGAAGAAGGGTTTTCTTGCTATCGGAACTGCACAGAACGGGGTAAAGAAATGAGCAGCTTGGTACCAGTTCAGGCACAGGTTATCTGATGCTGAGAGAAGGAACTCAAGGATTATACAGCACATCTTAAAATGGAAATACTATTTTTCATAATACAGAAATGTTATGAAAAATTTAAGCACTATCCCAAAGTGTATATCCCATTTGTAGTTTCTCTTCTCCCAACCATTGTTCACAGTTTTGTACAGTTTCAGATGAATCAACATTTAGGCTACTTTTCAGACTTCAGATTCATTTTCTTCATGATTCTAAGATTCTTGGATTTCAAGATAGAGTTATAACTTGAACTCTTTGTGGCTCCTTTGCATATAAAACTGATTAAACAGAGGACTTTAAAAATGGAGTCTATAAAAAAATACTCAAAAATAATAATCTGCATTCATCTATCTTCCAAGAGGAAAAAAAAAAAAAAACATTCCCTGAGTTCCCATCATGGCGCAGCAGTAACGAATATGACTAGGAACCATGAGGTTGCGGGTTTGATCCCTGGCCTCACTCAGTGGGTTAAGGATCCGGTGTTGCCATGAGCTGTGGCATAGGTCGCAGACATAGCTTGGATCTGGTGTTGCTGTGGCTCTGGCATAAGCCATTAGCAACAGCTCCGAATGGACACCTAGACTGGGAAACTCCATATACCACAGGTGCAATCCTAAAAAGACAAAAGAAAAAAAAAAAAAAAAAGAACATTCCCTCATTTCAGTATAGCCATAAGAAAATGACACCTTTGGAACAATAAGATACATAATTAACCATGCAACTCAAAATACAAAGATCAATAATCCTCAAATATTACATTCATTAATGTGAAAGTAATTTCAAATCACATTTAGAAACCCCACTTCAACAATACCCAGTGAAGTTTACTCCTTTGTTTTGAGGAACACATCAGGAAGTACGGATTTTGATGGTTAGGCAATAAAATGCACTGATAACAGTGGCTAGGCTGTTATAAAATACATGATACTATACTGGACTTTATTGGAAGAAGAAAGTATCACGAATAAGCAACTCTTCCCTTTCGTCTCTTCTGGCGTTTTAAAATACAATACATCATTCACTGGTGAATTTATATCTTATGATATGGAAATGTAGGAGCTAGTCTAAGTGAAAATATGTGCCATCTTTATAGATGAGAGAACTTAACATCGATTTTACTGAAAAGGAAATAGTTTTTCACATGTTAAGCTTAATATGAAAATGAAGAAAAAAAAATAAGAAACAGCTCAGGCTAACGTAGGAATAGGCTTCCTGGAGCCCCTGAAGACTGCTCCTGTTTTGCAATAACACAATCTGGAAGTCACAAGTCTATAGAACTGTGATGAAATCTGTACCCCTAAAGAGATAACAACTTCTGTGCTGAACAGATGGGAAAAGGTCCTTTAGGTTTCCACTTCAGTGAACTTTTATCTTGCTCTCTTTTACTTTTTGTCATCTTCTACACACAGTCTCTGATGGAAGCAAGTAACAGGTTAAAAATAGCTTCCTTGTTCCATGTTGTTCTGGCGGGAAACTGAGTAGTTTGACACATGGTGATGACTGGTGTTCAGCCTCATTTTGTTCTAGTGATTCTGTTTATGACATGTATTTCCTTTGGGAATTCAGTGGATGAAGAGAAAGGACTCTAAGTGTAGCAGCCTTAAGACTGTCACATCACCAAAACAATCTGTTGTGTGATGTACTGAGATTTCACCTGGCTTCAGACATTTATTTCCAGTCAACCCATAGTTCATTATGATCGACTCTAAGACAGTGATGGACTGTTCTAAAACTACTGCTTGGGAGTAAAATACTTCTCTTTTATCTTTATAATGTTTTTCCTTTGTATCTTAACTTATAGTTCTCCCTTGAGAAAACTGATGTATTGCATGGGTACGAGAGAGACCACAGTTCTCCAAAACTGGAGCATTTGATAAATTCTATTTTCTCTACTTCTGTCCTCCATGACAAAATCCTTTAAACTATTAATAAGGCACTATCTTCTACTTCCAAACCAAGATCTCACATATTCATGTTACTGGGTCATTAACCAACATTCACATGTCTTTGTTTTCCAAACAGAAGTCTTCAGATCCATGATAGAACCCATCCAATGCAGAGAGAAGCTCAACAATAATAATGTTTTCATTCCTACTGAAGTAAATGAATATAAACTGCTTAATAAGAATATTTAACAGCTTGTTGAACGCTTACCATGTGAGGGCTACTATTCTAAATTGTCCGTAAAAATAGCTTAATTCTCAAATGAGATAGGTGTTCTTTTCAGCCTAATTTTAAAGAGAAGAAAACTGATACAATTAGATGTTCATAATGTGTCTGAATTCACATAGCTGCAGTGGCTCAACTTTATTGGGAACTTTGGTGATCTGTCTCTTCAGTCTAGGTTCCTAGCCTGTGGGCTTTACCGACTTTCTGAATGAATGGATACACTATAATGAACAAGTGAAAGTTACTACTAAGTGGTCAGGACATGCCCATGACGCTCAAATGCAAGAGTGTTGAGAAGGAAAAGAGAAGACCTGAAGGGTTACACACACACACATGGAAATAATGCAGTTAAGAGGCCACCAAAGTTGGTGTATTTCATTCAAGAACGTCATGCTCCCATTCTGTTTCTTGATTCCAAGTCTGCTGATTAAAATTCCCCTGAACCTTCAAGAGTTAGCAAACCATTCACACTTGTAATCCTTTAATCAGTGTTCATCTCCTCCGTGTCCTCATCTAAATGAGAAACAACTCCCGTCTGTCTGGTCCATTACCGTATCCCCATCATCCAGAACAGAATAGATTCTTAAACACACAATTGTATTATGCATTATATTTTGTTATGTTTTATTATAAAATCTTCAAACATACATAAATACAAAGAACACTTGTACCCAGAGTTCACCTTCCATGACAATCTACACACAGAAGGAAAACCTTGTTTCCTATACAGTCTGACCCTCCTCCCTCTATTCACTGAATTATTTTAAAGCAAATTCCAGACATCCTCTAATTCATAAATATTTCAGGGAAGTTATTTTAAATGAGTGAATGGCGACCCATATATTACGTCTTTTACTAAATACTTTTCAAATCCTTCTCAATCAAATGAGATTTCCTCCCTATGCGTAAGCCTGTGGGATTTGTTTGTGTCTATCTTATTTCACAGTATTTGCTTTGCTGTGTACATAGTATGAACCTGTTTTTGGATTCTAAGTCCCAGAGGTGGGGACAAAGTCTCACTTACCTTTGTATCCTATTCAAGGTCAACAGCCATATTGAACATGAAGTCTAATTTTCTATCTTCTACCCACAAATTTCAATACATGTAAAAAGAGGCTGAAACAGCATTCTTTCTGTTTCCATTTCAGCTAAAAAGATGGATGGCATTCCAAACTGAGATGCTAGATATAAAAAGTAGATGGCTAAACACTGGTTTTGACTCCTTCGTCTTGACATCCTGCTTAAGTGGATTCAAGAATTAAGGTTGAAGAAGCCAAAGGAGAGAATTTCTTCGAAGCAACTTGTCAGATTACTGTGTCATCCCCACGTTCATTCATCCTAAGTGAGAAAGGCTGAAGGATTTTTGGAAGTTGATAGATTTAAAGGACTGGTAGTTGGTCCACATCTAGCAAAACAAAAAGACCCCATGTTCTTAGCTGAAGGTGCCTGCCTAGCAACAAAGTCAAGAAAGGCAGCTCCACTGGGTACAGTCTGTACTTCTAACAAACACAGGATAGAATGGACCAGGTGAAAGAAATGAAACCTACAGAAGTCGGCAGAAAAAAGCCGGTGGTTTACCATCAGATGGAGAAGATTAAAAGAGAGGCACAGTCTTGAACACACAGAAGCCCCAGGCCATCAGCCTTAATAACTTTATGCCAAGTTAGGAATCATTAATGAGAGATAGAAAATTATTAGTCTAAAGGAATGTTCCCTTTCTCTTATCCCTTCTCTCTCACTGTTGTCCCATTGTCCTCCAGCTCTGAATGTGCAGGAGTCAGAAGAATCAGCTGGAGGACAAGGAGAGCCCAGGATTGGCATGTGGACCCAAAGTTGTCCACTGCTTCCCTCCCCAGGCACCTCTTCGATGGAAGCAGTACCTAATGGGCAAGGGGAGAAATGGCCACTTGAAATGAAGTTTAGAGTTGCTTATTAAGTTGCCCTAGATCTTTTCTTTACTGAATTTAGACTTTTAATGGGCTGAATCTAATTACTGAATTCAGACTGTTTATGGAGTTAATGACAATTAAAGATGCTTCAGACACCAGTAGTGACCAAAAAAATTCTGAGAACTAGCCATGACTTCATTCTAGTGACAAAGGAAAAGCAGTCTTTGAAATAGGTTTAATTAAACAGTTTCTACTTTCACCTTTGAGTCCAGCTCCCTGAATGTAATGACTGCATGCTTAATAGGAGACAACTGACTAAGAAGCCAATAAGCCAGGGAAGAAAGATTCAAAAGAAATTCCTCTGTTCAGAAATGTGATATGTAATTATTGCCAAATGAATGGAGCATTTTTAAGAAAACATGAAATTGACCAGAAAAGAATGGATATTTGCCTAGACTTTACCACTAGGTAGGAAGGTCAGACTTTGGAACAAATTTGATAAAATGTGCTACCATCTCCTATACTACTTTCTATAGAAACAAACTATGGGATAACTATTTCAGATACTACCATTAAAGGAAAAATTATCTGCCAAGCAAGTGTACTGTAGGGAAGTAGAAAGAGACAGCGCCTAGCCAAGAACTCTGCACATTTTTGTTCATTCAGACCCCAATACTTACGAGTCAGTGCTTATCCCATTGGACCTAGAATATGTTTCCTACAATGTGAGGAATTTAACAGTCCCTTATAATATATCTAAAATGACACTTTTTACTTCTGCCATGAAAGAGTAAAAATGTTTCTGTTCTTCCCTTACTGAAGACAGTAGACTTAGACTTTTGATCTTGGGCAGGCCTAGGCACTTTTATGCACCCCCCAACCCAGGTGCCTCATCTACAATAAAGATGATTCTACAACAACAATAACAACAACAACAACAACAACAACAACAAAAGATAAAAAATAAATTAAAAAAAAAAGAAAAAAAAAAAAGGAGTTCCCGTCGTGGCGCAGTGGTTAACGAATCCGACTAGGAACCATGAGGTTGCGGGTTCGGTCCCTGCCCTTGCTCAGTGGGTTAAGGATCCGGCGTTGCCGTGAGCTGTGGTGTAGGTTGCAGACGCGGCTCGGATCCCGCGTTGCTGTGGCTCTGGCGTAGGCCGGTGGCTACAGCTCTGATTAGACCCCTAGCCTGGGAACCTCCATATGCCGCGGGAGTGGCCCAAGAAATAGCAACAATAACAACAACAACAACAACAACAACAAAGACAAAAAAATTAAAAAAAAATTAAAAAAAATATGATTCTACCTAATGTGTCTCCAACCCAGAACACAGGAGCTTCTTAGAATTATTTAGACTCTGGTTTCACAAAAATGTCTATGGAAGTGCACACAATGAGACATGCATGATCTGAAGGTTAAGTTAGGAAAAAAAAAAAAATCAGTATCCAGAGTCAGCCATAGAAAGAAACTTTGATGATTCATCTCCTTTCTTACTTTTCAGACACTCGGTTTCATTTTGGAGCTACATATTAACTACCAAAATGTTATCACCAAGCCACATTCCCAAATCACCAAATCCCTTAGTTCTCACTAACACTTAACAAAAATTCCTTTTCCTGAGAGTCCTGTTATCTTTAAAAAATTATTGATAGGTGTTCAATGATATCACTTTTAGCCTGTCAGATAATACAGGAGCTGTGATACAAAATAAATTTCAGTAGAAAGAAGATATATGATAAATAAGTACTAA
Source organism: Phacochoerus africanus (assembly GCF_016906955.1). Lineage (NCBI taxonomy): Eukaryota > Metazoa > Chordata > Mammalia > Artiodactyla > Suidae > Phacochoerus > Phacochoerus africanus. The sequence continues at coordinate 60,975,695 of NC_062556.1, read as the reverse complement.
AGGTGTCATGGTGGATTTAGAGGTGACAATAAAACACAAATGAGGGAATTCCTTCAACTTGTACTCGAAGTGGGAGTTTGGCAAAACTGTATATACAGTTGTATGAAGAAAACAATTTAGTGGAAAATGATTCCATTAATAGGGGAAATATCAAGGTCCATGGTAGATTGCTACAGTGGGGTAGGAGTGGGAACGACGTGTCATCACACCTTTGAAGTGACATCCAGTTCTGAACCAAATATGATAACAAAGGCATAATTAAATACTATAAATCTGATTTTGAGTAGGTCAAAATTGCAAGGAAAAAGAAAGAAAACAGACTGGTATTTCCATCATGCAGAACACCCTGCCTTTGCATAAGCAGTATAGAAAAAACAACCAGTTGTTACATTCATAAAATTCCAAACAATCCTGAGACTTGATTGGGTTTTAAATGCAGTCTGTGACATTTGGAAACTAGGCCAGGTATTTAAGAAAAAAGAAATAAAACTGAATGCAGAAAGTTCAGAAAGAAACAGAAAATTTGAAGATGAAGTGGCTTTCCAGATAAATAATGGCTAAAAGGGGAAAATAGTGAGGTAAAAAAATTTATGGCTAGGGAAAAAGTCATTATCTGGGTGGAAAGAAAACTGATAACAAACAAGTATAAAGCCTCAAAGATTTCTAAGACTTAATATTTTTATCTGATTTTTAAAAATTCTATTAAAGTATGTTGAGAAGAGGCATCTTACCATACGAGTTCAAAAAGAAAACACTGGGTTAGGAAAGAAGAATTAAAGAACATTAACTCCACCAAGGTGAAGTCAAAATCATGTGGATTATTAATTTTACTAAGATACTTAACAGGTGTTGGCTTGTTTAAGAGTTGTTGAGAAGTCGTAAATTCTTGGAGATTGAGAGTTACTCGATTATCTATTAATCAAAAGGGAAAAGGAAGCTCTGATAATTAAGTAGCTGTCACCTGAAGTTCAATACTCAGAAAGTCAAGTGCAAACCATCAAACAATTAATTTGCTATCACAGGGAACTGAGAACAGAGCAAGTACTAGTATGCCTTTCAGAGAACAATTTTGTTTCATGATGAAGAGACAGGATGGGTAGATAGAGGGATTTAAAGAGTTAAAGAATATACAGATTTCAGTAATGCATTTTCATTGTTAATCAGAAACAGTCTGAACTATGGACCTTGGTGTCCTGCTATGGTAAGCATGCACTCTTTAAAATCATTTGAAATTAAAATAGATTTTATTTCATGAATTAATCCTTATATGCTATAGCTATTTGAGATATTTCATCTACAATCACAAAGGAATTCCATCTCTTTCATGAGCATGAAGGTGATTTGACCCAATTTTATCGACCTGTCATAATATTGAAACAATCTGTATGATTTTCCTATTCTTCAAGGCAGCACGTCTGTGCACATAAATAATCTTATCAATCATCTCCTAAAAAATGCCTTCAGGAGAAAAAATCTTGCCAAAATAATTGCTTCATTCTTACAATGAATGATAGGCTCAATCTTGGCCACCAATTTCTCCTTTGATATGTTTGGCATAATTTCTCTAGGATGAGCCTGATGAGTATTATCACCCAGCACAAGAAAGGAAAAAAACCTCGACTATCCCCAGACATGGTAGACATTCACTTGATACTCATTTCTTTAAAATCTAATGGCATTATTTATCTCAACTAACCACAGGTCTCTGAAATCAATATCCTATAGGGGATTTCTGTGCTGTTACACAGTGATCACTGCTATATTTTGTTTTTCTTGAGGAAAAAGAAGCTTATAATTCAGGATTGTAAGTAACATTCATCAGAACTTGACACTAACGGCAGCCGTCTTAGATAAATGCAGTAGTTTGGGAGACCAAAACATATCCATTAATACCTTGACAAAATGATATCAAAAATTACTACAAAAATCCAAATTGGTTAGAAATGCAATATAAAAATAGCTCTTTTACTTCCAAAAATTATAAAGAGAGAATAATAATGGCCCATAATTCTATCATTATAACATGTTTTCACTAAACATAATCACAATGCAAATAAAAAAGTCTCCTCTGTACTTTAAGTATATTAGCAGTTTTCAAGTAACTTTCCAGCAATACTCTATGTTGAGCCAATGTTAATTATTTACTTATTTAAATCTGCTGGTCCAATAATTAATATCCAACTTTTAACTATTTTTACTTAATATTTATTTGAAGTTATCCACTTTAGCAGACATAAATATGCATCATTTTTAAATGTCACATAATATTCTATGATGAATAATATACCATGATCAATCAGTTAACCAAATATGATGGGTATTTATATTTTAGTACTGACTTTTCATTGAAAAAAAAAATTCTGTTCTAAATTTTTATCAAGAACTGGCTCCCACAGAATGGTAGAAAGTATCTAAAAGCAACCAACAAGGGATTCATCTCCAAAATATACAAACAGCTCACATAGCTCTATATCAAAAAAAAAAAATCAGAAAGTTGGCAAAACATCTAAATAGACATTTTTCCAAAGAAGGTACACCGATGACCAAAAAGTACATGAAAAGAGGCTCACCATCACTAAGTATTAGAGACATGCAAATTAAAACCACAATGAGGTAAAACTTCACATTGATCAGAATGACCACCATTGAAGTCTACAAACAATAAATGCTGGAGAGGATGTGAAGAAAAAGGGAACCCTCTTATCTGGCTTGTGGGAATGTAGATTGGTGCAACCACTATGGAGAACAGTGTGGAGGTTTCTTAAAAAACTAAAAACAGAACTACTGTATGACACTGCAATCCCACTATCCAGAGAAAACCATAATCAAAAAGACAACGCACCGCTATGTTCACTGCAGCACTATTTACAATAGCCAAGACAAGGAAGCAACCTAAATGTCCATCAGTGGAGGAATGGATAAAGCAGGCTGTTTGAGAAAAAAATAAGCAAAGTGAAAGGTGTCCACAGGAGAAGAGAATCAGATGGTGCCTTTGAATGGCTGGCAAACATGAGGCGGGTTGTGAGAAGAGGGGAGACGGGAAGTGGAAGCAAGTAATCATAAGGAGAATCGTTAAATTTCTTTATCAGAAACATGGGCACTTTCCATAGAGAGTTCTTGCTTTATTCATAAACCATGAACTGATGTCTTTAAAAAAAATATCATGTAGAAGAAAATATATTTTTTTGAGTTGAAAATAGAAGTTCTGTCAATGCGAGTTCTTGTCGTGGCTCAGTGGTAACGAACCCAACCAGTATCAATAAGGATCCTTAACCCACTGGCCTTGCCTAGTGGGTTAAGGATCTAGTGTATTGCATGAGCTGTGATGTAGGTTGCAGACATGGCTCAGATCTAGCATTACTGTGGGTGTGGGGTAAGCTAGCAGCTGTAGCTCCGATTCACCCCCAGCACAGGAACTTCCACATGCTGTGGGCACCGTCCTAAAATGACATAAATAAATAAATAAATAAATAAGTTTTGGAGTTCCCATAGGAGCTCAGCAGTTAGCAAACCCAACCAGCATCCATGAGGATGCAGGTTTAGGATCCGGCATTGCTGTGAGCTGTGGTGTAGGTTGCAGACGCGGCTTGGATCCCACGTTGCTGTGGCTGTGGTGTAGGCCGGTGGCTACAGCTCCAATTGGATCCCTAGCCTGGAAACCTCCATATGCCATGAGTGTGGCCCTCAGAGACAAAAAGACCAAAAAATAAAAGCAAAAAAAAATAAAAATAAATTAAAAGTTTTGTCAAAGCATTAATTTCTCCAACAATATTTCCTCTTATACAAACCTCAGACCAAATAGTCTAAAGAGGAATAGGATAATCTAAAACTAAGGTTCCTGCATCTCTAGAATCAAATGCATAATATAATGTGATATATTAAATATGTTCTATATTAAATTGTTCATTAATCACAGTGAAATTCTCATTAGCCTTGGTAGAAAAATTGTTAATAAGCAAAAATGTTCAATTCTAGCTTGAACAATGTGAAAAGAGAACAGATAAGTCAAAGTGGAATTTAATTACTAGGTCTACGTGGCAGAAATCTTATTAACATGGAATACTACAAGAACTTAAAATACTGTGCATGCTACAACTGCTCTCTGTAAAGCAGGAAAGATATATTTTAAAATACATTTCAACATCCAAGGAGCATAATGAAAAAAAGAGTACTCGCTCTGTCAGCCAAATATTTTATTTGAATTTAATTACAGTTCCTGTGTTCAATAATTATTTTCTCTGAAATTGAAGATTTCCTATGAGATATTCGGATATAAACTACAGGAAGTCATTTAATATATCAGGAATGTAACCTTTGACTTCAATGAATATGATCACCCAAAAATATGTAAACATTTGTTTAATATAAATTCATATTAAAATTAACTATTGTATATGTTTATCATGGTAAATTGAATTTTCCTCCTCACTCTTGTGGTAACTAACCTACCTACCTTTATGCCAAATCAGGTATGTTTATAAATCAGAAAGTTTAACACCCTCTCTTTCCTTTTTGCAGACTGCTCAGAGTAAAACACACTAAAACATATAAATCCAAACACAACACAATTCTACAGTCTACAATAATCACTAGCATTGGACAAATCAAAGGACTAATTCCCAGCCAATTATATCCACGAATGATACTTTCACAGAGGGAGAATCTAGGACTTTCTCAAGCTCAGGAGATTACTTGAGAGTACAACCAGTTATAGGAAGCAAAGGAAAATAAACTGTCAAAGAAATTCTAGACAATGAGGAAAAAAAGGTGAAAAACTTCACTCCTGAGCTTGAGAACAACCGAGAACACACAAATAAGCAATGCCTCAAACAGACATATGTAAAAGTACCAGCAGTTACACACACACAAACACACACACACTCTCTCTCTCTCTCTTCCTCCCTCCTTCCCTCCTTCTATCAATAAAACAATTGTAGAATGGACATATGATACCGCTGTGACGTATATCCACAAATCTATTCATAGGTATTCACAGTTTTCCAGATTTCATCACTTTCTAATACTCACAATGTTAGAAAAAGGCAAAGGTATTTGAAAAACAAGATGGATTGGCTAGAAGTTAAGTACTTCTTAAGTAGCTGAAAAGGTGGGATTTGGAAGTAAGTCACAGATAGAAAAGATGAGAGAACTTTCAAAACACCCCAGAAAGCTATCATATTTCCCAAAGGTCAAAAGGACCAAATTTATTTTTGACAAACTAAAGAGAAGGAATTACTGAATACTCTCACCTGCGTGGCAAAGTTAAAATTGAAGTAATGCATTCAAGATCTGGGAAAAGAGTAAGGATGACAGTGGCCGCTATGTTTTCACAGACCACGCCGCACAAAGTACCTTTTCACGATATCTTCTCCGTTCCAGCAAGGCTCCCCATCACCAGCCGCTAACTCGTTAGCACAGAGCTCATCGGCCAGGCCACCGTAGAACGTCCTGTACAGGCGGAGGCTGTTGATAAATTCTCTGGATGGAAAAAAATAAAGAAATCCATTACACCCCAAAATCCGTAACACATGCTAATATAAGTGGCCCAATGTCTTATGTATGTGTCTTATGTATGATGTATGAAAGGCAACGTTTAAAATTTTCTCTAATTTTCATGCAATTTAAGACTTTTCTAATAATATGAAAACTACATTTTTTTAAACTGCATTCACATTTATGCTTTTAAATAAAAGTTTTCGGAGTATGAATTTTATATAACTCCAGGTGTAAGAAGTTGCGACTGGTGCCTGGGCACACACACACACACACACACACCACTTTACTTAGCTTCCGGCATCTAAACCACAGGGATGCTAACTACCTTCTTTTCCATATAGAAATGTCAGAGGCTTCTAGCAAGCTGCCTGATTGCTCACTGATTAAATGTTTAGTAGACTTTGGTGATTTTCCATCGGGGTCTTCCCTTTGGTGTCTAAGAACATAAAGGCATATGTCTTTACTAAATACAGAGAACCTGAAGGTGTACACACTTCAGAAGCATGAAAACAAAGATGCTGAAAGGAGTACTATTTAACCCATTAGGTTTTTCTGACTCTCATACTTCTTTCCTTTTCACTATCAGTTATGGAAACAGATATTTCAACAATAACAACAAAAAAGTAAGTTTGCTTTTTAACGGAGAAAGCCAAGAATTAGTAGTTTCAAAACAACACTTTGAGGTCCCAAGAAGTTGGGTTTTGGCATTTCAAAAGATCAAATCCTAAAAACTTTAGTTTTGATTTTTTTTTTTTTTACATAAACAAATTTTTTTTCAGGGGGGAGGAATGAAAAGCCACTAGCCTGATCCAGAGGAAATGTCCCCTGGCCTAGAAGGCAGGGACAGAAGGAAATTTTGGAAGGAAAGCAATTTTCAGAAATTCCCAGAATGAGTAATTAAAATGTAGCAATTACGAAATTATATTCCCCATTGATTTTTTAAAAATAATTTATTTAAAATGAAATCAAAGAGGAGGGGTGACTAAATTATAGAGTAACCAAATTTTTAAAAATTGAATCTGATTTTGACAGCACTTATACAGAACTGTATTAATTTATAATTCTCCCTCTTACTGGTTTTGAAAGAACTAATTAAGGAAATTGCTGGAGTTGTAAGGAACCACTAATCTGTAACTTTGAAATATGTAAGATCTGCAATCATAGAGAAGATGAGACGTTTCCATAGCAAGTGTTTGGTATTTACTAAAATTTTTAGCAAAGCTTACTTAACCAGACAAATGATGACAAAATGGCCACAGGAAACATAAATCTCTAACTCATGTGCAATCCAAAAAAAAAAAAAAGATGTTTCATCTTCTCACCAGCATACTGAGATGCTTATTTGTACTTTACCGAATTCCTTTACTAGAAAATAAGTCTCTCCATAATGGCTATGTCCCTACTGACTGGAGTGCATGAACAAATACAGTCTCATGCTCTAGCTACTAAAAGATAATTGATGAAACTGACTGGTTCTTTCCAAGAGAGGTGGGGGTTAATGAGCAGAAAGATGGGTGAAACTTGTCCTCAATTCTATTCACTATAAATGACCACCTGTTTGGAATCACAGACTCCTCTAGATATAAAAGGGCCTGGGACAAAGGGCTGCGAGGGGTGAGCCTCCAAACTGATCGCATAGAACAGAGTAGATGTTTTTATGGCGCCCAAACCTCCTCCTTCAATTTCAGTAAATGGTGCCCTCCTTTCCTTTCTCCCTTCACAATCATTAGATCATAAAGGGGAAAACTTGACATGGTTCTTTACCAGTCCCCTTGCCCAACACCATGGCCATTGCCTTAGTGCAAGCCCTGATTACTTTTCTCTGGAATCACTGCACCAGGAGGATATACCTCCAGTCTGTTCCTTAACAATCAGCTCCCATCCTCCACAATAGCCACCTTATAAAATTTGAATCTGTAGCCCACAGATGAGGCCACTCACTTGCTAAAAGCCCTCCATGGCCCTCTATTCACTACAGCATTAAAGCCATATTTCTTGGGAAGATATAGAAAGTACCCTCGCACCTCAATTCAGCAAGAAGCCAAACCATACCATAGGTCCCACAACAGTGAGACGCTCGCTGGTCTCCAAACACACCTCCCTGCCTTTACAGGTGTTCTCTCTGAAGGAATCATCTCCTAATAGATGTCTACTCATTCTATAAACCATCAGCTATCAATTATTTGCCACAAAATACTGACCTCTATGGAGTCCCAAGCTCTGTATTGGTCCTTGGGATCCAGGGCTCAACAAAACAGTCCCTGCCTTCTAAGAACGCATATTTTGGCAGAAATCTATAACAATAATACAGTATTAATCAGTCAGCTCACATTTGAGAACAGAGAAATAAGAAGATAACATTTCACTGTTACATGCCAAAAAAAAAAACGCCAAAGAAGCCAACAACAAAAAAACATGATAAGCAAAAGTAAACAACAACACAGGTACTCAGAGACTCATTAAACGGTTTAGCTAGTGGCAAATGTGCTTGTGGAAATTATAGTTAAAGGTAGGAATAAGCCAGATTACAGTCTGCCTTTTTTTTTTTTTTTTGTCTTTTTGCCATTTCTAGGGCCGTTCCCGTAGCATATGGAGGTTCCCAGGCTAGGGGTCTAATCGGAGCTGTAGCCACCAGCCTACACCAGAGCCACAGCAACGCAGGATCCAAGCCATGTCTGCGACCTACACCACAGCTCAGGGCAACGACAGATCCTTAACCCACTGAGCAAGGCCAGGGATCAAACCCTCAACTTCATGGTTCCTAGTCGGATTGGTTAACCACTGAGCCACGACGGAAACTCCCTAGTCTGCCTTCTTGATCATCACATGTTTCAGTTTTATTCAGAAGGCAGTGAAGAGTCATGAAAATTTCACCAGCAAGCAAGTGACATCACCATGACCGTATTGTGGAAATAGACAGAAAAGTAGTGAGGTCATTTAGGCGACTAGAATCAAGTTCAAAGCAAGAAATATAAAGATCGGGGCGGGGGGGCGGGGAGCCTGCTGGTAAACATTATGAAAAGTGATAGATTTAAAAGACATTAGGAATTTGGAAATGGCAGATAAAGTATCAATTTTAAGATAACCCTGTCTTCTTCCTCCCCAGTCAGCTGATAGAGAGAAAGACTGGGTTATTCACTATATGAATAATTGCCCTTATTTTGCTCAATATGTTCATCCCTCCATGGCACATACAACTTCCTAGTCTAGCATGTAATGTGCTTATTTACTCTGTTTTATTGTTCCTTATCTGTCTCCAACTCTAGAATAAAAATGCAGGCCGGCAGGGATTTTGTTGGTTGGTTTTGTTCACCACTGTAGGCCTTAAAACAGTGGCGAAGACAATATGGTGCATGCAATAAATAGTTACCAAGTTAATAAATGAGTGAAAACTAATTAATTCCATGCTCACCATGTTCAATTTAGGATTTTTTTTTTTCTTGGAAAACATCCAGAAAAAAAAAATATATCAATTAGAACCCTACTTCTTTTTTTTTTTTTTTTTGGCTGCCCTGTAGGGAGTTCCCAGGCTAGGGATCCAAGCCACAATTGCTACCTACTTCACCATGGTGACACCAGGTCCTTTAACCCACTGTGCCAGGCCAGGGATTGAGCCTTCATCCTACTGAGGCAGAGACACTGCCGATCACATTGTGCCACAGTGGGAACTCTGAATCTTAATTTTCAAACTTAGTGTGTAACATCTTCTGGGAATCTTGCCAAAATGCAGATGTGGATTCAATAGCTTGGGGTCTGGCGCAAAGGCCCAAGAGTCTACTTTTCCAAGAAGCTTCAGGTAATGCTGATGTTACTAGTATAACAACCACAGACACCATGGAGGTTTGCTGTTGGACACGTGACCTCAGAATCAGTGGACTCGGCAAGTGATGTGAAATTTACCATCAATAGAGATGGTAACTGAAGTCCTAAATATAGAAGAAAATCTGCTAGGCAAATAACAGGAAGTGAGAAAAAGTCAAAGGGACTTAGAAGTAGAGCAAAGCAGAATAAAAACTTCAATGTTAAGCACTATAAAAACTAAAGAATGAGGAATTCTTTTTTTGGCTTTTTTAGGGCTGCACCTGCAGCATATGGAAGTTCTCAGGCCAGGGGTCGAATCAGAGCTGTAGTCTCTGGCCTACACCACAGTCACAGCAACATGGGATCCGAGCCACATCTGCAACCTAGACCACAGCACATAGCAATGTGGGATCCTTAACCCACTGAGTGAGGCCAGGGGTTGAACTCTCATCCTCATGGATAGTAGTCGGCTTCATTACTGCTGAGCCACAACAGGAGCTCCCAGAATGAGGAAATTTAGAGAGCTACTCCTCAATGTAAAAGGCCTTTATGAAAGGTTAATTAAAATACTGAGAATATCCTTTGTATGGGGTGAGCATAGTTGTTTTGGACGGAATTCTGTCCTCTCCAAAATTCATATATTGAAGCCTTAATCCCCCATGTATTTGAAGAGGTAATTAAACTTAAATGGGGTCATATGGGTGGGTTCTGATCCATTGACTGATGTCTTAATATGAAGAGGAAAGGGAACAAGTAGGGCATGAGCTCAGAGGAAAAGCCATGTGAGGACACAGCAAGAGGTGGCCAACTGCAAGCCAAGGAAAGAAGCCTCAGGAAAAACCAAACCTGCCAAGGTCTTGACCTTGGACTTCTGGCCTCCAGGCCTGTCAGAAAATTCATTTCTGTTGTTCAAGGCAGCCAGTCTGTGGTGTTTTGTTACAGCAGCCCTAGCAAATTAATAAAGTAATTCACGCATTTGATAAAGAATAACAGACTTCAGATTTTCAGTATGATGAATATTAAAAAAAAAAAGGTAAGAAACTGGAATCAGAGAGTCCTCAAAAGGAATATTAAGGGAGTTCTATATGGGTGTATGCTTGTTCGATTACAAAAGAGATTTTAGAATATGTGTCCAGGCTTAAGCTTTGAGGATCCGTGTGACTTCCCCAGCGTCTGATTCCCTCCCTCCTGATGGCAGGCAGGCCATGCCTCAGATGGCAGCCACTCTGTCGCTCTGAGACTGAACCACAGAGTAACCACAACTTGAGCAGCGCCCCCGCTGGTCTGCAATGGGCATAGGTTGTGAAAAAAATCTTTTGGTTCTAAACCAATGATAGATTGAGGTCGTTTGCTACCCCATCACAACTTAGTCTCTCTTAATTGCTACAAGGATAAGAAAAGCGAATTAATAGCTGATGGATCATAAATTCTAAAAAGAAACGAGGACGGATTACAGAAAACGGAGTGTCTAGCTTTGGAGCGAATTCTCTGAAACTAAAATAATGGAAGAAAGTCTATGTCAATGTCGAGGTAAGGTTTGATTTGTGAGACTAAACACTGAGAGGAGAACCTACTTTGCAAGTGTATATTCTGCGTGTGGCAGTTTTTAGGTCACAGGAATTAAGAGTAGTGTTGTGAAAAGCGGTTGCATTGAAGGACCAGGAGATCTATACTGGATATAGAGTAATAATTGAATTGGCAAGAAATGAAGGAGTTAAATACCTAGTGGCCTTAGTGAGATTAAAAACAACTATCTACTGCCACAGAGCTGGGTAATGTTGATCATAACAGAAGAATCCGTACTTCAGTTCTCAGCTTAAGGCTCAGCCTCTTTTTTTTTTTTTAAATGCACCAGGCCCACCTTTTCCAGTTTTCCATGAGATGTCTCAGTGGATAAAATATCATATTCTTTGAGTGATTCCATATTTTAAGTTGCTGGAAGAATGCCAATATCAATATAAATATTTTCTAGATCATGAGAATAGTTTCAGTTAAAATTAGGAAAAACATAAATGCAGGGAGATGTTAGAAGCTCCAGCTTACTATCCTTGAGGGGCTGTGTTACCTACATGTTGGTTGTTCACGTTAGTCTTAGACATCTCTTAGTCAAACACAACTACGTCTTTTTTTTTTTTTTTTGCCTTTTCTAGGGCCGCTCCTGCAGTGTATGGAGGTTCCCAGGCTAGGGGTCCAATCAGAGCTGTAGCCGCCGGCCTACACCACAGCCACAGCAGCATGGGATCCGAGCCACATCTGCAACCTACACCACAGCTCACGGCAACGCTGGATCCTTAACCCACTGAGCAAGGCCAGGGATCGAACCTACAAGCTCATGGTTCCTAATCAGATTTGTTAACCACTGAGCCACAATGGGAACTCCTCAAACACAATTATTAAGAGTACCACTTTGAAATGCATTTTTTTAAAGAGGAAAACATGTTTGTCAAAATATTTATTCAAAGTCTGTGTGTCAGAGCCATAGGCAAATGTATAATTTCTCATTTGGAATGATAACAGTCTAACAAATGACTTCTTTGGCTCTAGTTTTGCCTTCTCCTCTTCTCTTCAATCCATGTCCCAAGGTGTTACCAGCCTTAAGGCTCCAGAAAACAGCTATCACACCTTCCTGTTTTAAAATCCTCACCATTCAGGGAAAATGTCTTCCCATGGCTCATCATCTCTCCTTTCTTTGCCCCTTTGTTTCCCATGACAGTTGCCCTTCCCGGCAGCCACACACCCCAGCTGAAAACCGCACACGTACATGGTATAAGAAATCTCAAGATTTACTGCATAAGATCCCAAGTTTAGTACACGAAGTTTCTTCTACCCTGAACTGCCTTCCCTCCCTCTTCACCCTTTCAACCTTCCACCCATCCTTCGAGATCTACCTTAAACCTCATCTCCTAACTCTTTGCCTGACCAGCCCATGAAGCTTTTGTTGGTCTATCCTATTTCTCACATCCCACTTGGTATCTACTTTATGGTTATCTGGTATTATAATGCCTCTGTCTGTAATGTCTGCCTCCCCAATTAGAGGGTGCATTCTCTGAAGACAAGAGCCAAGCCTGCTTTATTTCCCCAGGGTTTGGTACCCAGCAAACACCCAACAAATTCTTGTTGAATTGGCCCCAGATGTGGCATCCGTTTTTAACCACTTCCAGAATGAGAAGTTTCTGCAATAAATACACTTTTTAAAATGATAATAATAATTTTAAGTCCTTAAAGGTTGCTGTTGACTTGGGAACTTTTAAGTTGGGGGACCTGCTCCTAAATTTTGGAGAAATATCAGAAAGACCTTCCTGGTCTGTCCTATTAGAAAATGAAAGAAATCCAAAGGCAGAACCACAAGCTGTGCCAGGTTCTACTAAACAGGTTTAAGACAGATTCTATATATACACAAGATGCTGAAATTAAGATGTGGTGACACATTGCTATGTAGTCACACTGTGGTGTAAGATAGCTATAAGCATTAACATATCAGGAGTTCCCATTGTGGCTCAGCAGAAATGAATTTAACAAGTATCCATGAGGACGTAGGTTAGATCCCTGGCATTGCTCAGTGGGTTAAGGATCTGGCATTGCTATGGCTGTGGTGTAGGCTGGTGGCTGCAGCTCCAATTCGACCCCTAGCCTGGGAACCTCCATATGCTGTGGGTGCAGTCCTAAAAAGAAAAAAAAAAGAAAAAACAGAGAGAGAATTAACATATCACACAGGTATACCATATCATAAAGACAAGGTCAGAAAGAGCCTTCACGGTCATCTGTTCCAGTCCTGCTCTGTTCTAGCTGCACTTTATCATCACGAGCAAACATATAAACTGTTTACCTAGACTTCTCCCTCAGACATTCAGATCTGATCTTTGGGGTAGGACCTGGACATTGGAGTATTTCCAAAAGTTTCCCACAAGATCCTAGTGTTCAGTCACTTATTTTATAACTATGAAAAGTGAAAACTAGAGAAGCAAAAGGACTTGTAAAAAATAAGTTAGGCATTTAGACCTCAACACTGTTGTTTCATTTATTAATAAAAATTCCATCACTAAGCAATATTGGGAACATATCAGATATTTGACCCACCAAAGCTGAATGAATTTTTATAGAGAAGAATATTTTCCTCCATTTTTAAATTTTACAGAAATGATCACTCTTTTCACAGAACATACTTAGTAGTAGATTGGTAGACCAGAAAACAGATACATCACTTCTTCCTGCCAAAATATGCACTTAGAAAGCAACATGTTTAGACAGGATTTATCTGTATCCCTTCACCAGTCTGAAAGGTCTGGTGCAAGAAGCAGGGAGTGGAATAAATTCTGATCACTGGCTAATGAACAGCCTTGCCCACTGTGCTGGCACAGGAAAGAGGGAAAGCTGGAGAACAATTGCTCATTCATAGTGCACAGCCTTGTTTGCCCTGAGCTGACTGAAGGCAAGAGAGGAACGCAGACCAGCTTGGTTAGTGCTTTCTTTGGTGTCCCATATCCTGGAGGCCAGCAGTGTCAGAAAGGTCTCCTGATCTGCCATGTGACAAAAAAAAAAAAAAGTAATTCACCCTGAAGTTGTCATTTCTATTTAGGTTGATACAGGAACGCCTAGTTATTGCTCGAAAACTGAGCGACACTTCTGACTGGCTTTACCATTATCATTTGACTCAAATCATTTTTAATGACAGAAATAATTTCTTTTGGTGAGCAGTTAAATAATTAAAAGGCACATGAAGGAGTTCCCGTTGTGGCTCAGTGGTACCAAACCCAACTAGCATCCATGAGGTTGTGGGTTCGATCCCTGGCCTCGCTCAGTGGGTTAAGGATCTGGTGTTGCCATGAGCTGTGGTATGGGTTGCAGGTGAGGCTCAGATCCCGTGTCGCAGTGGCTGGGGTGTAGACTGGCAGCTGCGGCTCTGATTTGATTCCTAGCCTGGGAACCTCCATGTGCTGCAGATGCAGCCCTAAAAATAAATAAATAAATAAATAAATAGCACATGAGGAATAAGTTAATATCTATGGCTCTTCAGTGTTTCCATCCTCCCTCCTGAGGCAGCCAAGGGTATATGGCCTCGAGTGCTTTCTTCAGGTTCCTCTATGTGCACCTTAACATGTAACCAAAAAACACAGACAGACGGACAGACAGATGGTTTGGTTTTAAAAAACTAGGACCAAGCTATACACATGCGAGATACTGGCTCTGCTCCCTTGACAATATACCACAAACTCCTTTCAGGTTAATAAATCTCAGTCTTACTTTTATACAGCTGTATAATATTCCAAAACCTGGATATAACAACACTGCCATAATTTAGCAAATCACTCCACTATGCCAATTTTTCCTTTTTACTTTATGAGGCTTCCATGTTCCTTATAAAGGAAGGTTTGAAGAGAGATAGCTATGTGTTCCAAATTCTGCCAATTTTCTAGAGAGCTGTTTTCACTTAAGCATGTGGCTCTAATCTATGTTTGATTTTGCATTTTATTTCATTAGACATTGTTGGAAACAGAGCTACGCTCAAAAGGCGAACCTCTCCATCTAATGTCTTCATCTAGTGGACATTTGTGTTCATGTTAAAACGTTTATCAACTGTCACAAAGAGCGCCCCCTTGCCTTTTTTTCCCCTTGAGCACGATATATGAGAGACTATTTCTAATTTGGGCCAAAGCTAATTATATGGAAAAATGTTGGAGAAGAAACTGATTTTCAAATGCAGCTTTTCTCTGTGGAATGTTTCAGACCACACGTTTCTGTATTTAATGACATGTATTGATTTTTTTTTTAGCCCTCATGTCAGTCCACACATAATACAGAACCCAAATTAAAAGCAGTGCCTCACACACTGTTTGAAAGTCTCTGTAGAACAAAGGTCAAATACGCAGTTTGCCAGTGAATGGCCTGAGGCTGAGTTAAGGTTAATGGGCGCTAATGAACAGGCTCAAACCTGTGGATGTGTCTGACCACCGCTGTCAAACAGGAGGCATTTAAAATGTCAGTCTCCTGCTCAGCAGAGGAAATACATAATTACATGTTTCTAGAGAAGGGCTATTTCTAGAGAATCCCTATTTCATCCTTTGACTTAATTCTCAACAAAGTCATTCTATTTGAAAAAATATTTGTAGAGATCTTAAGAAGAGATTTCTAAAGATTTCTTTCAATTTCTATTCCACAGCAATAACGGTTCTCATGGTATTGAAAATAAATATATACAGATAGACTGGCTACAGGGAGACTGAAATCTAATTTCTTGGCCCTTTCTATACAGACTTTGTGATGCCTGAAGAGATGGGGCAGAGGGGGGATGCAACACTAAGAAGCCAAAAGCAAGAAATGGCACCAGCACATTTTAACACAAACGGAAATGGGTTTCCAGCATATTGCACCGTACTTGATGAAAAAGAAAATATGGGTTTTTTTTCCAAAAGAGTAACTTGTAAAGTCTGTCCTCTGAACCCCACCTGAACCTACTGCTCATCATGGAAGGTGTGACCTCAGAACTGGCACCACTCTCAGAGAGAAGAGGTTTTTTTCCCTGACTAAATGACTCCAGGTTTTTCCGTCCTGATTGGAAGTCATTTGGTTCATGGGATGGGACTTCCCCTCCTTAGCAGACCCACAGGCTTTCTCAACAGAGCTGAAGGGGTTAAGACGGGCGGTAGATTGGGGAGCACCAAGGAAAATAATGGAAAAGAGCAATGGAAATAAGCTAATATCTTTCCATCCCTCCGCAGAGGGCTCTTTTTGGACAGGTGCTGCGTGTTTCACACTGACTGGTGGGGATTGTATACTAGCGTTGAGCTGGCCCTTCAGAGCTGTCGACACAATTAGTACAGATGCCTCTATTCTCACTTCGCAATATCCTTCAGACTCAACACATTACCATGTAACATCCCAACAAAAAGCACCCTTTCTGAAACCATCCTCCTCCAAAAAGAGTGATTTAAACCTGATGTCAAAACTAGGTTCAAGACCAGCTCCCATCACATTTTTCCATGTTGTAAACATGTACCTCAAAACACACTGAGTCTGTGCCCCATTAAAAAGGATTTTAAACAAAGAACTTAACTCATTTATAAAAATAAACACAGGACCAAGCATCCAATATTTAAACCCATCAGATAGTATTAAGCTGAGCATCCCAAAGAGATGTGATATAATTTCTCCTACCTCATAAGTTTTTTGTTCATCTTAATAAAAACATACAATTACTTGTTCAGTTCTACTAGTTTCAGGAGGCATGCTAATAATGTTCGTATAGAAAAAATTGTCTAGGATCTGGCTGGGTCAAGACCAAGGAGAAAGTTGAGCCAAACAGAATCTCTGCAAATCTAGTGATTCTGGTGATTCTAATATAGGTCAATTATACAAAGGAATATCATACCTATATTTTGAAATTCAGTATCTTAGGTCAAATCTTGAATGTTCCTCCTTTTTGCAGGAAGTTTTTTTCTGTGTTTTCTAACACTTTAACTATAAACTGCGTAACTTAGGGGACAAGAAAACATATGCTGGATCATATTTTCCTCTCTCAGCATTAGCAGAACATTAATGAACTATTTTCACTTTGATAGTCTGCCAATAAATGGGCTGCTTCTTCCTCATTTCCTGTTTTCTTTATTTATGACTTCAATTAGATATTCCTGGTCACCTCCATTCATAAACTCCTCTTATTGATGGCCAACCTATGCCCAGTACAAATTATTCTCGCTTGCATTTTCAGTTACTATACACCTCGTGGTACAAAGAGTTGTGTTCCCGGATTCTGATACAACGATGTGCTTTAGGGTTAGGAAATCTGTAGTCGACATAGTTCAATGAAAAGCTGGTATTTTCATCTTCAAATATATTCCTATTATTCCAGTGATTCTCATTTTGGAAAAATTACTTTTGAATATTACATATAACCCAGGTATTACTGGATTCTCAACTTCTAAAAGGTGGCTTAGAATATTGCTGACCAGGACTGAATAATGTACAATCACATTTACCCACTTATGCCATCTAAAATGTTGTCCAGGAGTTCCCGTCGTGGCGCAGTGGTTAACGAATCTGACTAGGAACCATGAGTTTTCGGGTTCGGTCCCTGGCCTTGCTCAGTGGGTTAATGATCCGGCATTGCCATGAGCTGTGGTGTAGGTTGCAGACGTGGCTCGGATCCTGCGTTGCTGTGGCTGTGGTGTAGGTTGCAGATGTGGCTCAGATCCTGTGTTGCTGTGGCTGTGGTGTAGGCCGGCGGCTACAGCTCTGATTAGACCCCAATCCTGGGAACCTCCATATGCCATGGGAGCGGCCCTGGAAAAGGCAAAAAATAAAATAAAATAAAATGTTGTCCATATGATCAGAATTAAAGTAACACAACCTTCCATTATGATTATTCACATAATCTTTGTTTTTATAAGATTTAGCTTATATGGGAAAATGCAGACAAACAAAATATGATGAAGATTATAAATCCTTTGGATTCACTCAAATTGCAGGACCCCAAACTTGTCATGTTCCAGGCATAACAAGCTTTTTTGCTGAAGGAGGGTCAAAACAACACAGCACAAGGAGCACCACAGACCTGTTGCTCTTCAAAAGTCATCAAATAGAATGAATCAAATTCTTTAGAGGAAAATGTGAGCTGAAAGTCTGTAAGTCTACAAATACGGGCCTAAACAAACTACTTTCAAACTTCCATCAGCTGAACTTCTAAGCTAAAGATTCCACACGCAATTCTGGAGACCATGGTGTGTCCTGGTAATGGTTGATATAAATGTGTCAGAATAAAGAAAAAAAAAAAAGCAAAATCTATTAAATGATATAATCCACTCCAGAAACACATTGCTTCTACTTTGAGGACAATTATGGAGGAATTGGCAGCTTTGTCATTTCTACTGAACATGCAACTGGATAAAAATATGAATCTCTTCTGGTTCTACCTGCTCCCCATATTCCCCCTCGTATCTGTGTGCATAAGACATTTCAAAGGCCAGGGACAGATTTAAATTGATGGAATATTCTTTGCTGCGTACAGTTAAGTGAAAGAAATACTTGGTACCCTTGTGTGGAGGGAGCACTCATGATCTTCTATATACAATTAATTTTGTTACTTTAGTCAAAGAAATGAGCCTCACTCATTATCCTGATGCAGCCCCCATAGATTCTGCTAAAAACTCTGAAATAGCTTTTATGTGCTCCTATAAAAATCATCCATTTCAATATGACACAAATTTCAATCCTCCTCACTTCTAAAATTGAGTGAAAAAAAAAATGAGAGCTGAATGTGGGGTTCTTTTCAACTCTTCATTCACTGGCTTGGCAAAGGAAAATGGATAGAAGGTTCCCTTTGAGGGAGGAAGGATGGGAGGAAGGGAGGAAAGAAACTTTGAGGTATGTTAGGGAAAATTTCACTCACAGTTTGGTTTTCTTGGTAGAAGAATATTTGGAGCCATTTGAATTAAATAACCCTACCGTCATGATTATAAATACCATTGAAAATTTTCTAAATTCATCTGGCAAAAGCTACTGTTTACTAGGAAATAGAAGGTTTGGGGAGTACCACTTAAAAATATGTCCAACTTATTGGTCATTTTTCCTATGGCTGGCTGAGAAATATACTATCCTCTCTATAGTGAGAAATTTGGGGAGATTTATTTCTGCTCACATGAACTTAAATTTGTCAGTTTCGATATTACAGATGTCACAAAGTAATTGGAAGCCCAAATGACTGCGGACCATGTATTTAACCTGAAGATTTTAGAATAAATCTCTTATTTCCTGATACAAACCTACCCTTATATAACCAAGCAAACTATGAGGGTTCTCACTGCAGACACTGATACCTACATAAGTTTGCATTCTATATTTTTTTTTTTTTTAGGGCCACACCCATGGCACATGGAGGTTCCCAGGCTAGGGGTCGAATCAGAGCCACAGCCACAGCAATGTCAGATCCTTAACCCACTGAGCAAGGCCAGGGATCAAACCTGCAATCTCATGGATCCTAGTCAGGTTTGTTAACCACTGAGCCACGATGGGAACTCCTGCTTTCTGTAATTTTTAATCACTGTTATCATCAAAACAAAATGAATGTGAGCAGCACCCATTAGACGCCAACCCTGTGTACGGAGCCACCTCTAGGAGCCTTGTGATTTCTGCTTCTACTTTACACCAAGCCTTGGGAGCCGCATCTCCTTTCAGCACAAATACTGTTGAATATTAGCTTAAATTTTCCACTGTTTGGATTTTGTTTCAGATATTTCACAGCATGGTCATTCACTTTTCCATGAACATCTAGAAAGTAAGAGCAAACCCAGCTTAAAGTCTTTGTTTTTAATATGCTTTTAGGTGGAGCAAATTGCATTTCAGGGCACTGAAACTGTGCACACCTTGGACTGTGGACTTTTTTGGGGAAGTTTTTATCAGATTCTCAGTGGGATGCATGACCCGCGAAAGGTTAAGCACTGCTAGCCTAAACTTTTGCCATATGTTTGCTCTGCCTCCTGGCATTCCTTCTTCCTGTGTGCCTGGGTTTTGACCCCGTGGGGTCCTGCCCTACATTATTCATGTGGGGCTTGACGTGGGCCTGCCCTGTGCTCAGGTTTCCTTAGCCCTGCTCTGGCCTGGCCTCTGGCCCCCTATCCAGCCTTGCCTTGGCCTGCCCTGCCCTGGCTGCCCTCACTGCCACCACTCACTAAGCACTGTTTTAAATTAAACAGCAATGTTCTTATTGAAGGGAGCATGACCTTTATTTTAGTAAATTAAACTTGCAGATAATAAATAATAGTGGCACCTCAAAGCAGCACTAACTTGCTTTTAGGAAACAGATTGAAAATTGCCTTCTCCAGTCCTATACATGATATTACACTTTTCTCCAAGAGTGGACTCACCCACTGAGGATGTGTATACACAATTCATTAAGCCAGGATATCAATACTGATTTACCATTTAAATAAATATATATCCTCAAACACACAAACATCAAGAATGTTATAAATTAATTAATGTTGGTTTCACTAAAAATGTATCCTGCTAAACAAGGGTTGACAACCTAGCTATAAACTCGTGTATTTTAAGCTAACCGATCCTATTTAATAGGAACTTTTGAGCTGTCTTGGCCATAATCCTAAATAATATTAAGTGTTCTTCAGTCAGTATATGTTGAAAGTTTTTTTCTTATTGTGATTTAATTATTTTTAGCCACATCACTATGTCATTTTGTGATATACAGGGTGACAATTACATTTGCTTTCAGAGACCAACTCATCCTGATAAGAATGATGCTCTCTGACTCAGTCCTCTCTTTAAACTCGGCTATTTCAAGGGTCCTCTTGAGTTCCCACCTTCAGTAAATAAAATTATTAATGTTTCTAGTGGCAAAATTCTCACCCAAGTCAAGATTTAATAATCACATTAGAATAAAATGGAATGTCCCGATGAAGTTCTGAGGAGAAAATCAAGAGAAAGAAAAACTCATAAAGTTATATTTTGTTTTCAACATTAAAATTCCAATATTTCTAAAAATTTTCCGTTCCCTCCCTTCACATCAACATCATCTCTGACATTAAAAATAATGTTTCTTTTACGAAGACCTACGATAGTCTCTATTACCCCAATACACACTCATGCATGCAGCCAATCCCCGTAATTGGCGTATTCTTAAATGAGAAGCTTGGCTAATTGGAATGCTTGCTGCAGAACAGATGGGGCACTGGTGTTGAGACTCCATCTTAATTTATTGTCCTGGGGTTTTCCTAATTACCCACTTAATTGGCACAGCCACACCACTTTGAAATAATAATGTACAGCTAATTATCACCGATTTAAGCCTGCTAATAGCGTATTCTTACCAGCTAACTTCAAGAAATCAAGCAGTGAGCAGGAACTGCCACAGGGAACCCACTCTGCCAGGGCTGGTTTAGACAGCTAGATGAGTGCAATGTCCTTTAAGCCGTGCCGATTTGGTTTCTGCCCCAAAAAGGCTAAATAGTGATGCTTTGCTAGATGTTTAAAGGAACAGTAGCTTTTCTTTGCCTTTCTCAACTTGTTGGAGACCTTTGTAACTAGTGTATATCAATACCTCAAGGTCTTCAATTAGTTCGTTATGAGCAGGCAACATACATGGGAAAAAGAGGGTTGGCTGAATAAGCACATCTCCAAAATGTGATTTTAAAAAATGATAAATTCTAAAGTTCAGCCCCTCTTTCTCCAAGCTCAAAGACAGACTTCATCAACAAGCTTATTATCACAATCCTTAGATTCAGAGACAGATTTTAATAAGTCCATTTTCTTCTTGAAATGTTAGAACAAGAAGGCAATGTGTTCAATAGAAAGGTTCGCTATGAATATAGAGGAAGAAGGAGGAGGGGGAAACAAGTTAAGAATTTAGGAATATAAAGAGAAATAGCTACATTTAGGATAGAAGACTATACTTCTGCCTTCATTTACCCTTATTCTGTGTTTATTTCAGGAATATTTTCACATATCTCCAGGTCAGATTTCCTAGAAGCAGCACTTGAGATGGGAAGGCAGATACAGGTGATCCACTGAGGAACTGCTCTTAAGTGAGGGAAGCCAGAGAAAATGAGAAGTTAGCAAATGACTGTCTC
Organism: Phacochoerus africanus; assembly: GCF_016906955.1. Lineage (NCBI taxonomy): Eukaryota > Metazoa > Chordata > Mammalia > Artiodactyla > Suidae > Phacochoerus > Phacochoerus africanus. Next base: position 60,953,823 of record NC_062556.1, on the reverse strand, counting down.
TCTCGCTTCAGCCAGATTCCACAGGGTGTGGAATCCACATATTTGTTCCCACCATTTGAGCACGTCATGTCAGTCGGTCCCTGCCTGCAAGCTGCCCTCCAGGGTGGAAGTTTAACCCTCCACCAAAGATGGAGCATAGCCACAGCCCAGTGTGTCTCCCAGTAATCTTTCTCCTTGCCCTTCCTGCCGTTGTGTAGACTCCCTCCACACTGAATGAAACTGACCTGTAAAATCTTCAGGATATTGCAGAAATAACAGGGTGGGACTTTGGAGGCTGGCTCATAAAAGACACTGAGACTTCAGCTTTGCTCTCCGATGGCTTGTGCTAAGGGAAACCAGCCACAACGTGGTAGGAAAACTCAAGCCACTATGACAAGAAAGTAAGGCCTCCTGCAAACAGCCACGGGAGTGAACGCTCTTGGGAAAGAGTATTGCATTCCCATTCAAGCCTTCAGTGACTGCAGCCCTGGCTGATTTCTTGAATGAACTCTCCCTGGAGACCTTGAGCTAAAACCCCACAGCCAAGCAGCTCCCAAATATCTGATCCACAGAAAGGGACATAATACATGCTCAGTGTTGGTTAAAGTGACTAAAGTTTTGAACGATTTGTTAGGTAGCAATAGATCACAAATACAGATGGTTCCTATGTGTTGAGGGCATTTCCCGGAGAATAAGGCAGCTGTGAGTTATCAGCAGTCAGGACACAGGAGGATATAAAATGGCCAGTAAAGGGATGTGCATAGGGAACCAGCAGTATGCAGCATCCACTAACCTTAGTGAACGCTCTCATTACTTGTTTCCATTAAACCTTTCATACAGCTTAATACAGTGTCATGTCATGAACTGAATTACGGCTCGGACATTTACAATTTTAAAAACATTGCTGGCAAGAACTTGGAGTTCCAGACCTAGTGAAATATTCTTCAAAAGTGAAGATACAAACAATAGCTGAGAGAATTCATCACCATATAAACAATGAAAGATGTACTACAGCTAAGGCAAAATGATTCTAGATGAACACATGGAACTGAAAGAAACAGTACCAGAAAGAAAACAATATGTGAGTAATTATAGGTAAATATTGACTATTTTAAAACAACAGTTGCAATGATGTCTTGGGGTGTTAAAATGTTGGTATAAGTAAGATAATGGTTGATAAAAATAGCATAACAGGTAGGAAGAGAGTAATGGAGTGAAACTGCCTTGAGGTACTTTTATTGGTCAATGAAGTGGTAAAACTTTCAAAGGAGACTGTAAAAATTAAAAATGCATATGGTGATCTCTATGATAACCATTAAGAGAATAATAAAGAAACACAAGCCTAAAATGCTATGAGGATAAAAATAATAATAATCTGTTAAATTCAAAAAAGGCAAGATAGAATAAAGAATAAAATAATGGGATAAAAAGAAAAAAAAAAGATGGTAGCCTTAAAATACAATTACCACCTCAGTGTATCGTACATATCACTATAAAATACTGTGGAAGCAATGCAACATTGAGTCACTTATGTCAGGTACAAAAGGGGGACAGTGAAGCAGGCATATAAACAAAACTTAACGTAACTTTATGGGAATTTGGAGCTCTTCTCAGAAATTGGCAGAGGACACCATCCAATCTCCAAGTCTGTTCATGCCATCTCTGGACTTTCTGTTCCCCTAACTCGGTTACCATGATCCAAATAAGAAAACCAGTAGGCAGCCAATCAGCTGAAAAAGCTAAATAACTTCCATATTTATTCCATAAAATCCCTGTAGTCTGTGAACAACTCAAAATTCACTGCTACCATAGCCTAGATTTTCCCAGTTTTCCTATCAAAATCCTTGCAGTAAACTCATCTTTCTGCTTTTCTACAAATTCACTAGAGTTTGGTTTCTCACACCATGGATTAAACATTCCAATTAAAACAAAAACAAAATCATCACAAAATACTGTTAACCACACCCCTCCAAAAAAAATCAAATTATGTCACCAATGTTTATATCATAAATAGACATTTTTCCAAAGACATCTGGATGGCCAGAAGGCACATGAAAAGATGCTCAACATCACTAATTATTAGAGGAATGCAAATCAAAACTACAATGAAGTACCACCTCACACCAGTCAGAACAGCCATCATTAAAAAGTTTAAAAATAACAAACACTTGACAGGGTGGGGGAAAAAAGGAACCCTCCTACACTGTTGTTGGAAATGTAAATTGGTGCAGCCACTCTGGAAAACAGTATGGAGGTTCCTCTAAAAACTAAAAAGAGAGTTGAGAGTTGCCATATGATCCAGCAGTCACACTCCTGGAGCTGTATCGGGACAAAACTATACATGCATCTCAATGTTCATAGCAGCACTATTTATAATAGCCAGGACATGAAAACAACCTAAATGTCCATTGACAGATAAACGGATAAAGAAGATATGGTATATACACAATGAAATACCACTCAGGCTGTAAAAAAGAATGAAGTAATGTGGTTTGCAACAACATATATGGACCCAGAGAGTCCATACTAAGTGAAATAAGTCAGAAAGGGAAAGACAAATAGCATATGATATCGCTTACATGGGAAATCTAAAATATGGCACAAATGAACCTATCTACAAAACAGAAACCAACTCCCAGACGCAGAGAACGGACTGGTGGTTGCCGGTGGGGGGGAGGGAAAGATTGGGAGTTTGAGATTAGCAGGTACATACTATTATATATATAGAATGGATAAACAACAAGGTCCTACTGCACAGCACAGGGAGCTATATTCAATATCCTGGGATAAACCTCTACAGAAAAAAATATGAAAAATAATACATATATATGCATAACTGAATCACTTTGCAGTGCACTAGAAATTAAAACAACATGGCAAATCAACTGTACTTTGATAAAATAATTTTTAAATGGTTATAAAAAGCCACAAAATTTTGTATTGGTTGAATAATAGAAAACTATACAAATTAAACTTTTCCTCTGCCACAAAGACCTGAAAATATATGTATTTTAAGTTAGGTGCCATAAATCTGCATAATTAAACAACAGAAGTTTTTATAAGATATACCAATAAAGAAACTAAATTTAAAATAAATTACAATAAAATAATTTTTAAGGACAATGACCTATATGTAAAAAGTTTTTAAGTTTTAGTAAACTGAATAGAGTCTATTTTCAATTGTATGGTAAGACAATGTTAGAGATACTGATGCATTTTATAACTTTTTGAGATTCTAGAACATTATTAAACTATAGAAACTGTTAAATTCTTTTGTTCCATAGCTTACTTTTGATAGCTTTAAACTTGTTTATATTTATACAAGGTAGTTTCTGCTATGGGTATTGCTCAAAGTAGATAAAGAAAATAAAACTAAAAAGAGAAAATCGTCGTGGACATAATTCTAATTAGTAAACTAAATCAGGAAATATTAAGTTTTTTAACTTCACATTTTTATGAACTACACAAAGGTGGCTTGGTTAATAATTTGTTAGGTCAATTGGAAATCCATATGAAAAATTATGTATGCTTCGCATATAAAATGGCAAAAAAACAGTTACTGAAAAATTGTGTACCATCAGCTCTTTGAGGGAGATTTAACTACTTTTTTAGTTAAGAAACCTGAAATTAAAAAAAAAAAACCAACACTCTTTATCTAAATTTTAATAGTACATGTGTTTATGTATGCATGCACAAATACACATATAGTCTCAAACATAGAGAGTTGAGTTAAGCAAATTTCTCAGTTCCTGGCACAGCATGGTAATTTATCCTTGAGCACCCCCACTCTCATTTCTTTCATTATCTTCTTTTTTTCCCTCAACTCTCATTCTCTTTCCTGGTTTTCTATAAATATCCATTCTAATATAGTTACTGTAAGTACTTTGCCATATCCTTTCCTTGAAAATGTGTTTATTTATGTGTGTTTAATTTATATTAGTATTGTACTATTATTTTCATTCAATAGTTTTTTCTCTAGTCGCAGCGATAGGTTTTGAGGTGTGAAAGTATGTTCTTTCCTTCTGACTGTGTCATAATGTTCTAAAGCCTTACATTTTACTTTTTTCTCTTGCTATGGAAATATAGTTTGTCTCTAACTCTCACCTACAACAGATTTTGAAGAATGACCTTCGTGGATATGAGCAAGAATTTCTCTGGGAAACAGCCCAAGAAGGTGGACTATAGCACACGGAGTATGAGTTTTACCAGGTACAGCAAGCTTCTCGCCAGGATGGTTGTTCCTATACACGGTGTGATCATCCACAGAGAAAACCCAGTTCCATGAACAGACCAACCATTAGAAATGGAGTACTAACTAGCCGCAGATAGCACTATAAATATGTCTTTGCCCCAATCAATCTTTGTATTCAATATAACTCCGATCAAAACTCAAGAGATTATAAAATATATTTGAAAAAATAAATTTCACAAACATCAAAGGATTCTGAAAAACAGTAAATAAAGAGGCTTACAAGATTTAAAAGCAATTGATGCAGGCAAGGAATTTTTAAACGAGAAACATATTTGATAAACTTAGTAATTTCTCTTTAGCAAAGATCATCTTAGACTAAGTTACTCATTAACTGACTTATTTACATGTAACTGAAATATCATCTTAGAAAATATTTGCAAAGTCTACAATTGAAAAATAATATACAGAACATAAAAAGAAACTCCTGCCAATGGATAAATTAAATTTAAAAAGGAATCTAGAAGGAAACTCAGCTAACAGAAAAAAGGAATCTCAGAGAAAACAGAACACAATTACAGGAAATAATTAAAAAATTTAAAACTATTAGTTTGTATCAGTTAACTTATATAACTATAATTAAACTATCAGTTAATACATTAATTAGAATGATAAGAAAACAGCTCACCCATGAAATAAGAGTTGGGTATGAACTAACAAAAAAATTAAAAATCCTTGGAAATTAAGGATAGTTTTAAAATGTCATGTTATTGGCTATAAAAAGAATTCAGACTCTCATCTAGTTCCTAGTTCCCAGCTTCCAAGTACCTTCACTATAGCAAGACTGGGTTCTCTTGAGAATGATCCATATGCAAGTCTAACAATTAGTATAAATCTTCCTTCATGTCTTTTCTTAAGAGAACTGTGGTCCTTTTGCTTTTCAGGAATAGACATCAGCTCTCAGTTAACTTTTATCCTTAAGACCCAGAATGCCATTACACTCTGTGAGTCTAAAAGGGGCTTATAGAGGTCAAAGGAAAATAAATTTTAGGCTCAGTCTGCCTCATGCTGGGCCCAGTGAATCCACAGAGGTGTGTCTGTTTCACACACCTGAATATATATTTGGAAGAGAGAGACATAACCTCAGCACTCTCCTCATGCTGGATCTTCAAATTATAGAGTGAGGGCCAAACTGAAATCCCTAAAACTACTCGTGTGCAAAAAATAGTAAAACAAAAAAAAACACATTGTTAGGTGTTTTGGTTCCGGTACCAATTCCAACACGTGGAGAGGAAGTGAAAGTCCCCTTACCAACAGAAAGCTATTTTCCTACAATATCAGGGTGTCTGAAAATCTGGTCCAATTCTGAGACTACCTATGGGGAGATACCATCAGATGCCACCGGGTAATAGTCCAGTCCTACAAGACTGTGCCCCCTCCAATCACACACACACACACACACACACACACACACACACACACGAGGCCAGTCTCAAGTCCAGGTTTCACCTGTATGTCCCAACAACTGGCTACAAGTGACAGGTTCCCATGAAGTTCTCCTCTCTTGGATTTGATTAATTTGCTCCACAATTCATAGAACTCAAAGAAACATTTTACTTACTGACTCAACAGTTTGTAATAAAAGTATGTAACTCAGGAACAGCCAGATGGAAGAGCACAAGGCAAGGCACGGGGGAAGGGCACAGAGCATCGCTACCATCTGCAGATGCCACTCTCCCAGCACCTCCATCTTTTCACCAACCAAGAAGTTCTGCAAACCACGTCTTTGAGGTTTATCTGGAGGCTTCATTACGCAGGTGTGATTGATTGACTCACTGGCCGTTAGTGATTGATTCAACTTGTGACCTCTTGCTTCTCACTGGAGGTGGGAAGGTGGGAATGAAAGTTCCAACTTTCTTTATTTTTTGTCTTTTTTTAAGGGCCGCACCCACGGCAGATGGAGGTTCCCAGGCTAGGGGTGGAATCGGGGCTGTAGCCGCAGTCTTACACCACAGCCACAGCAATGCGGGATCTGAGCCGCCTCTGCAACCTACACCACAGCTCACGGCAACACCAGATCCTTAACCCACTGAGCAAAGCCAGGGATCAAACCTGCGGCCTCATGGATACTAGTAAGATTCGTTTCCACTTAGCCACAAAGGGAACTCCTCAACCTTCTAATCACATGTTTGTTTCCCCAGGCATACAGCCCCCATCCATAGGTAGGGGTCCAAGAGTCATCTCATTAACATAACGAAAGACACCTTTCCACTCTCATCATTTAGGACATCCAAGGTTTTAGGAGCTCTATGCCAGGAATGATGTTGAAGAGCAAATACATATTTCTTCCTATATCACAGGATCACAATATCTCTAGGGAATATGCCTGCTGAGTTTAGGGTCGTCATCAAAGATATGAAAAACATAGTGGTGCCCAATCCTAACACCTCACCACTGACCCCACTTGTTCAGCTGGCCTGTACGTACTGGGGTGGACATCGAGAATGACTGGATTATCATAACCTGAGTCAGACGGTGATTCCAATTATATACTCCTTTGTATGTGGTGTCTGCTAGAACAAATCAAAACATGTCCTGCCACCTGCTATCCAGCTAATGATTTGGCAAATGCTTTTATCTCCTTACCAATTAGTAAGGACAATTAGAAACATTTCACTTTCAGCTGGCAAGAACCCCTGCACTGTTAGACCTCAGGGCAATTCTTCCACACCATGACAGACAGGAGCTGTGATCATCTAGACATCCTACAGGACACCGTGCTGATAATAAAATATTGATCACATCATCCAACATAACTTAGTAGACAAGTGGATGACTCTGGTGGGGAAAGATATTGACATTTTGAGTGCTTGACAATTCAGCAGGGTTTCTAGATGTCTAATAGTCTGAATCCGATCAGGGTATTTTAATGTAAAAGTCAAATTTTTGCACTTAAGATAACCTAGTGCACAGGAAGAGCAGCACGGTGCTTTTTGGGTCCCTTTGTATATTAGAGAAATCACATTATACACATATTACAACATACTGTGTTGCTGTAACCCATTAATAACCACTCCTCTGATGTTTAGTCCAGATGACCTAGCTCGTCCATTCAATGGGGGCTGAAGTACTGGTCACAAAGAAAAATGTTCTACAGAGACTCTAGAAAGCCCCATCAGAAGACTCTTAGTATAGACATCAAGGGCTTGGGAATAAAGTTATTTCTTCTTTTGCTGAACACCGTTTTGTTTGGTTAGTGCTTTGGTTGGCCAGTTGGCTAGTTTGTTGGTTTGCAAGTGGGCTCTGATAGAAACTGCATACTTGACCGTGAACCAGCAAGTGATTCTGCAACTTGAGATGCCCATGATGAACTAAGGGCTCTTGGATTTGCCAGGCTATACGACCGGGCTTGTATAGAAGCAATATAATATTGAGTTGAAGTGATCTACTGGAAATCAGACTCAAGTGGGTGGAAAAAGCACAGGTCAGATCCATGGAAAGTAGTCCAGACTCACTAAGCACCTATTCCTGCTACACTGCCCCACCCATTTCAATCAAAATGTATGACCTCATGAAAAAGGTCAGTTCATGAAGGAAAAAAATTCCTTCATTTTGCTTCAGCTTTATTTTCTTCTGTTAAATTTAACATAGGGATTGTATGCATTATACAAACTTTTTTTGAAAGTTTGAATATATTTATATATTGAAAGGGAGACTTTGTGGAATGATGTTAATAATGGTTACTTCTAGGTAATAGAATTTGGGGATTTGACTTTGTAATTTTCTGTATTGCTCGATTTTTTATAAAAAGCATATATATCACCTTTACAAAATCAATAAAATCTTTCAAAAAGGAAAAAAAAAGAAATAAAATTTTGAAAACTACAAAAAAAATTTTTTTCAGGTGGTAAAGGGACAATCAACACGGCATTGCTAAGAGAGCTCCCCACAATGGTGCTGGGAGGCCACTGAGGAAGCGTGACTTAGGCGCTTCTTAGTCTGGATGGAATCTGACTTTGACCACTTGTTGTCTTAATGCAGGCACCCAGAACATCTCCCCAGTGATCCTGAACTCAAGATACTTATCAGACCCCCAACCGAGCAGGGCCTGGTACGACTCTTGGACACAAAAACCTTTCTTTGTCCCCTATTTCTTGTCAGCCTCCATGGCCTTCCCTGAGGTCCAAGGGGCAGGTTCAGGCAATTGCTGATTAGGGAAGGGTGAGGATTTGCAAAGGGAGGAAGAGTCAAGAAACCATAGTACAGCCTTGGGGCAGGATCCTGGTTCCCCCTCAAGGAATACACATAATGACATAGGCATTTTATATACCTAAAAGAAAAATTATAATCCTTATGCTTCTTTTAGAAATGAACAGTTAAAAACAATAGTTTAAAATTGAATAGCTTGGGGCCCTTCCTTGTACTTCTCCCTAGCATGATTGCACCCTAATGCAATCACCTCTGAGCTAAAGATTATGCACCCTGGGCATAAAGATTATAAGCACCTGATGTTTTTCAGGAACTTTCCTAGTTTGTTCTAATCTCTGATCATCATGCGCTTTTTGCATTTCGTTATTCTAGAAAAGGTCAAGATGCAATAACCCAAAAGACTGCCACCTGAGTCAGGCCAAGCTCCACTGGCACCACCTTCCATGACTAAGGTTGCCCGAAAGAAAGGTTCACATTCGCCCCAACCCTGATTCCTTCTGAAACCCTGTTTTTCTCTTTTTAGACTATAAAACTCCCTGCAATCCTTTCCCAAAGGAGGGCACAGTCTTTAGGGGATTGGCCTGCTGTGACCTTCTCTGCCTGGAAGAGCAATAAAAGCTGTTTTTTTCCCTTTACCCCAAATTCTGTCTCTGCATTTCTATTTGAAAGCAGTGGACAGAGACTGAGTTTTGGCAACAGATCCTTACCCCAATTAACTTATGACAGCCTATCTACTTATTGAAACTTACCTTAAAATAGCCTTTAAGGATAAATATTTCCTTTCTTGCTTCAGAGTCAGTCATAATTCTTACCAGACCACGTTAACAATCTTGTATCTTTTGTCTTTATAAGACCCTGACTCTTCCGCCACCAACACTATTTGTTTCACCTATGTATGTGTCTTCCGAATTGCAATTGCTAAGAGCCCAAATAAATCCTTTTGTAGGAGTTCCCATTGTGGCACAGTGGCTAACGAATCTGACTAGGAACCGTGAGGTTGCGGGTTCGATCCCTGGCCTTGCTCAGTGGGTTAAGGATCTGGCATTGCTGTGAGCTGTGGTGTAGGTTGCAGACAAAGCTCGGATCCCGCGTTGCTATGGCTCTGGTGCAGGCCGGCAGCTACAGCTCTGATTAGACCCCTAGCCTGGGAACCTCCATATGCCGTGAGAGCAGCCCTAGAAACGGCAAAAAGACCAAAAAAAAAAAAAAAATTCTTTTCTAATTTGCAGGTTGCTTGGCTACCAAAGTCTACTTTATGGATGGAAAAGGATCAATAAAACTCAGGTCTAGTTTACAGATAAGTCTGTACAATGTATAGGCATCAAGCAGAAATATTCTGCCACAACAATTAAGTCCCAATCAAGGGTGGCAATAAAAAGTGTGTAAAAAATGAAATGCTTAAGTGGGCTCAAGTGCAAGACTTCTGGTTGTTGTCTTGGTGTGGCATGAGACTGGCCTGTGATGAGTCTACCCTAATTTACAGGAAATGGCTAACAGTGGCTGACAGGTCAAGGACATAGAAATAATAGGTTTGCAAGGTTGGTGACAAAGAGTTCTGGTCAATGAAGGCAGACACACAAAACTTTTCACTCAGATGAGCCTTTCATTACTCCTGAGCCATGCTGTAACATTTCATTGGCACTGGCATTGTTTTGCAAGTGAATGAACCAGGTTAAATGTCGCCTTTTGTTTTGGTTTTCCAGCAACTAGGTTGTTTTGGTCTTGAAACTGACATGACCTTTAAAAACTTAAGATCTTCCTTAACTGGGTTTTATTATAAGAATCACCATAGCCAAAGCATACCAATCTCTCAAATGCAAGAAATGTCAGCTGATCACTTTAGATGTTTAAATTGAAAAAACAAACCAAAACCGAAAAAAAAAAAGAAAAAGAAAATTAGATGAAAAAACCCTCAGCTACTTTGTATGCAAACAATGGGCTGTTTTGAGCTGTAGCAAATACCCAGCAATAGCTCAGTTCTTTATCTCCTGCTTACAACCCATCTGAGGAGAGAATAAGGCAATTAAGAGCAATAGCCCAAAAGAAAAGAAACAGATTTTACAGGATAAAGCTATGTAAAATACTGAGGTATTGTTAGAAATAATTATTTGAATTAATAAGCAAATACAGAATTCTGAATTTCACTTCAATTCAAAAATACCTACCAAGAAACTAGTATTTGCCATTGTGCTGGTCAGCTGAATACCAAAATAAATAAAACAATAGTTTCCTCCAATCTTGAGAGATTTTTAATTTAGTCACCAATTATCAAGCAAATGGACACTAATGAAGCTTGAATTTAACAAATGAAATGATGACGGGCACAGCGGAGGAAATGTGAATTACAGAAGCAAGCCATTCAATGCCTATCCTTTTGAATCAACAGATAGTAATTTTCAGCATTCCAGGTAAATGGTATAGACATTTTATTTTTTTAGGCAGGTATTTAATATTCAGTAATACTTAGCATATCATTTACACGAATACTCCTTCTGTCCAATTTGGTAGTCATTAGCTCTCTATAAAATTTGGACTAAAATTAATTAAAATTATGTAACATTAAAAAGTCAATCCTCAGTCGCACTAGTCATTTTTTAAAAATCGTGTTTTAGGAGTTCCCGTCGTGGCGCAGTGGTTAATGAATCCGACTAGGAACCATGAGGTTGAGGGTTCGGTCAGTTGGGTTAAGGATCTGGCGTTGCCGTGAGCTGTGGTGTAGGTTGCAGACGCAGCTCGGATCCCGCGTTGCTGTGGCTCTGGTGTAGGCTGGCAGCTACAGCTCTGATTTGACCCCTAGCCTGGGAACTTCCATATACCGCAGGAGCCGCCCAAGAAATAGCAAAAAGACAAAAAAAAAAAATGTGTTTTATTGTAGTAAGAACACTTACCATTGGGCCTGCTCTCTCAACACATTGTGAAGTGTGCAGTACAATATTGTTGGCTGCTAGGAATGGGAAATGAGTTAACGTTCACGGGGCCTGGTTTCAGTTAAGCAAGATGAATAAGTGTTAGAGATTGCTGTACAACATTGTACCCTAGCCACATTTTAGTGCACAATGATCATATGTGTCCGAGGCCTGCCATATTTCATTATAAAAAATGTTTCTTAGCATAGAAAGGTGTTTTGGTCTCCTACGTGGAAACTTTCTTCCTAATTAACAGATGAGGTGGACTCACTGAATTTTAATGGCAATTAATGTTGATATTTTGTTTCTTCACTTATGTATTTTGTTCTACTTAATAGAGTATATTCTATTCTGTGGTAAAAATAATGGCTTACTTTCTCTTCTCTTTCTGGTTGTAAAACAAATGTCTTACTTTCTTCTGTTGGCAAGTGTCTCTTCACCGTTTCTTGTAGAGATCTTCATTCCATGCTTCTCTTTGCTGCCATCAAAAGAACAACGGGGGCTTTGGGTGGGTATTCTGTTTGGACGGCCGCAAATCTTATTTACCTTTCAAATAGAAAATATTAAGGATAGTTATAACCATGTTCCAGCCATTCTGAGAATGTAGTGTTTGTAAGAGTTCAAAACAGTGACATACTCTTATTTATACCTCAGTATTAGCCTTTAGGACATATAATGTTTGTCAGTTTTTAAAGTGCAGAGAATCAAATTATCTGTATAAAATAACCATAATAAATTGGTACTATATGCATTTATATAGCTTATATGTATGCAAGTGCCAAAATCATGAACAGAAATACCCATATGCAAAATCAGAAAACTACATTAATAAACTAACCTTCTTGTATAAACTATTTAACAAAGTAGATATTATTTTAGGTTTATGTTCATATATCTGACTAATCATATACCTGTAATTTTTAATACAACAATTTGTTATTGAATATGTAGTCTATTTCTATATGAGTTCTAAGGATAGTTTTCTTAAAAACATTTTCTGAGAAATGGCAATATAAGATCTTATTTTGTAACAGTTGTATATCTTCTTCCTCAACCTGGATTGATTTCAAAGGTATTATTTATGGTATTTTTTTAAAAATTATATATCTAGCCAACAAACACATGAAAAAATGCTCAACATCGCTGGTTATAAGAGAAATGCAAATCAAAACTACCATGAGATATCACCTCACACCAGTCAGAATGGCCATCATTAATAAATCCACAAATAACAAGTGCTGGAGGGGCTGTGGAGAAAAGGGAACCCTCCTGCACTGTTGGTGGGAATGTAAACTGGTACAGCCACTATGGAGAACAGTTTGGAAATACCTTAGAAATCTATACATAGAACTTCCATATGACCCCGCAATCCCACTCTTGGGCATCTATCCAGACAAAACTCTACTTAAAAGAGACACGTGCACCCGCATGTTCATTGCAGCACTATTCACAATAGCCAAGACATGGAAACAACCCAAATGTCCATCGACAGAGGATTGGATTTGGAAGGTGTGGTATATATACACAATGGAATACTACTCAGCCATAAAAAAGAATGACATCATGCCATTTGCAGCAACATGGATGGAGCTAGAGAATCTCATACTGAGTGAAATGAGCCAGAAAGACAAAGACAAATACCATATGATATCACTTATAACTGGAATCTAATATCCAGCACAAATGAACATCTCCTCAGAAAAGAAAATCATGGACTTGGAGAAGAGACTTGTGGCTGCCTGATGGGAGGGGGAGGGAGTGGGAGGGATCGGGAGCTTGGGCTTATCAGACACAACTTAGAATAGATTTACAAGGAGATCCTGCTGAATAGCATTGAGAACTTTGTCTAGATACTCATGTTGCAACAGAAGAAAGGCTGGGGGAAAAATGTAATTGTAATGTATACATGTAAGGATAACCTGACCCCCTTGCTGTACAGTGGGAAAATAAAAAAATAAAAATAAATTATGTATCTAATCAAAAATTTTATTTTTAATACTATTCATGTAGTATTCATATAAATTATGTAATTATCATTTAAAAATTAAGTAGTTAGACAAATTACTATATAAAGAATCAAGAAAAGATTCACAAGGACACCTTATATTTTTTTTTTAAAGTCACAGTAGTATAGTTAAAAATATATAAAAGCATTGCTTGAGAATCAGGAGACTTTGATTCTTGTCCTAAGTTTTTCTTAAGTGCTGAGATCTTGAAAACAATGGCAGAATTTTTCTGAATAGGATTTTCTTATGTGTAAGATGAAGAAGTTAAAATAAATCGTTCCACAGTCCCCTGAAAGTTCTAAATTTGAATAAGAATTAAAGGAGTTATGTATCAACTCATTTATTTAAACCATAATTACTTAAGAATGTGTATTAGATATTATAGAATAAAAGATGAGAAGCTGAATTTTCCCCCAGAGAGCTACAATTCAGAAGGAAAGGAAGAAAATCCCCCTAAACATCAAAGCACATGGGCACCTTGGAAGAAAGCCTAGTCCACACTAGGCTTCAGCTCGAGCCCACCCTGCCCATGTGACAGCTCTAGAGAACCCTGAAAAAAGGCTTGGCCCATGCTCACTTCTGCTTCAGGCTTCTTGCCAAAGCTACTGGGTATATGGACACTCCCAGACACGGAAATACCTTCAAAAGCAGGAGAGTTAATAGGTTCACCTAAGTAATAGAGACAAATAACAGAAATTCAAACAAAAGGAGACAGAGGAATATGTTCGAAGTGAAAGAGCAAGATAAAATCCCAGGCCAAAACAACAACAACAACAAAACTCTAATGAAACGGAGATAAGTAATTTACTTGATAAAATATTCAAAGTAACAGTACTAAAAAAAAGCTCACTGAACTTAGGAGAAAACTAGAAGAACACTGAGAACTTCAACAAAAAATTTGAAAATGTTATATATATGTATATATATATGAACCTAATTGTAACCACAAACCAAAAAAAAAAAAAAAACAAAAATCAAAAAACCCCACTATATATACAGAAAAAAAGAGAAAAGAACATGGAAAGAGAATAAAAGAAGAAAAGAACAGAGAGGAACTCTAAATACATCTGGAAAAGATGAACAAAATGGCAATAAGTACATACCTATCAATAATCACTTTAAATATAAGTGAACTAAATGACCTAATCCAAAGACACTGAAGAGGAAGGAACATACCCAAACTCATTACATAAGACCAGTATTACCCGGCTACCAAAACCAGCAAGAGACATTACAAAAAAAAGAAAGAAAGAAAGAAAAAAGAACAAAAAATTATAGGCCAATATCCCTGATGAACATAGAGGCAAAGATTCTCAAAAAAAATTATCAAACTGAATTTCACAGTCCAATAAAAGGATCACAAACCATGATCAAATGGGATTTATTGCAGGGATGCAAGGATGGTTTATATTTTATTTATTTTTATTTTATTATATTTTTGTTTTTTGGGGTCGCACTTGCAGCATATGGAGGTTCCCAGGCTAAGGGTCGAATCGGAGCTACAGCTGCCCACCTACACCACAGCTCATGGCAACGCCAGGTCCTTAACCTACTGATCGAGGCCAGGGATCGAACCACAACCTCATGGTTCCTAGTCAGATCTGTTTCCCGCTGTGCCACAATGGGAACTCCAAGGATTGTTTAATATCCACAAATCAATCAATATGAGACACCATATTAATAAAAGGAAGGATAAAAATTGCATGACCCTCTCAGTCACTGCCGGTGGGAATCGAAAATGGTACAGCCAATTGGAAGACTGTTTGGTGGCCTCTTACAAAACAGAAAAGTACTTTTATCCTATGAGCCAGCAATCGCACTCCTTAGCATTCACCTAAAGGGGTTAAAAACCTATGTCCACACAAAAACCTGCACACAGACATTAACAACAGCTTTATTTATAACTGCCAAAACTAGGAAGCAACCAGGTCGTCCTTCGGTAGGTAACTGGATAAATGAACTGTGGTCCATTCAGACAATGGAACATTATCCAGTGCTGAATGGAAATGAACTATCAGATTATGAAAAGACATAGTGAAAACTAAAATGCTTACTACTAAGTGGAAGAAGTCAATCCGAAAAGGCTACATACTGTGTGATTCCAGCTATATGATGTTTAGGAAAAGGCAAAACTATGGAGTCAGTAAAAAGATCAGTGGTTTCCAGGGGTGAGTATGGGAGAACACCGGATTTTTAGGGCAGCGAAAGCTACTATGTATGATACTGTGATGGTAGATACACGTCACCATGTATTTGTCCAAACCCATAAAATGTACAACACCAAGCGTGAACTCTGATGTAGACAATAATGACATATCATTGTAGGTTCATCAGTTGTAGCAAATGTATCATTCTGGTGGACCATACAGATAATGGAAGAGGCCCGGCATGGGTGGGGGCAGGGGCTACGTGGAAAAGCTTTGTACCTTCCACTCAATTTTGATGTAAACTAAAGCTGTGCTAAAAAACATAATAATAAAATTAAAAAAAAATAAAAAGGTTCGTTTTGAAAAAATCAATAGGTTTTAGCAAAGAATTGAAAGTGAAAAGTTAAGAGATGTGTAAGGTCAAGATATTAAACGGCTCCAAGTGAATTTCTAATCATCGAAGCTAAAATATAGTGATAGTGGAGTGCAAATATATTAACAAGGTGTTAAAATATTACAAAGGAGGAAAGTACCTTCACTGTCAACAACTCCTAGTAACAAGAACCAGAGGAAGACGATGCAAGTTGACGGCAAAAATATCAAGAGTAACACTGTTTTAGTGACACTGCGGGAGATTCTGAAACACAGAACAGTACAGGGGACACAGCAATCATGAGTCCAATGTGACTAGTTCTATAGCTCTGGACAAATTATGGAACTCCTACGAATCTGTTTTCTCACCCTTGAAACTTGAGAAAGTAAAACCACTTCACAGTTACCAGGTAAGGAAAATCGGCTCTCACCCTGTCCCTTTCATGCTGGATCTAAGACCATATCTGCTATTGAACGTATTTCCTAGGAAGGCAGACAGAAAGCTGAAAATACCAGCCTCACAAGACTTTTCTTCCCATTAGCCTCTTTGCAATTTTTTCTAGGTATAAAAAAAATGTACCAGCCACAGATTTAAAAGTCATCTTTAATTGTATCCAAAGGTACAGCATAGATAGCAGATTCTAATATATGCAAATAAATCTTGAAGCCCTTGTACTTGCTGGCTTGCTCTCACAGAGCGCCACTTCACGCTTTAGCAGAAGGAAATGGAAAACCATGGGTTCCTAGCACATTAGCCCGTCCCCTTAGCTCCCCTGAGTGATTTGGGTGGAGCATTGCAGCATTAGCACCTTCTGGATATTGAAAAAACCCTCACACTCGCTTTGACAATTTTTCATCTCTGACGTACACTGCAATTTCTTTCCTCATTCTCCCCCCTGGTCTCTACTGTTCTCCCATGCAATCAGTCGCAAGTGTCTTGGGAAAAAAAAAAAAAATTGTTTTCCTCCCAAATGCGTATCTACTCCTGCTTTCAGTTCCATCTCTGGCTTCCCACTGATTTTCAAGTTCCCATCTCACCTTGAAATGTCTCTTTCAGTTGCTCCTAACCTGTATCACTTCTCCCACTCTGATCAAGCATGTGCTGCAACAACTGCTTGTCACTTAGCTTACTTTCTCCATTCTCATGGAAATCTTGGTACTGTATGCACCAAGGTGTAAACTTCTCTTTAGAGCCTCCCTCTGTCTGCTCACTCAGTCTTCTTCAAATCTGTAAATATTCAAAGCCTTTAGCTTATAATCTCAAAACGCTTTGTGAGAAATAACTTCAGTTGTTCATTAGATGCCCATCCGCAGAGCCTCCATTTCTTTTGCAATGATGGTTTAAAATGTTTATTAATAATAATAAAAATTGAAAGCAAAAATACTTAGAATACTAGATATTGAAAAGCAGTGAGGAGTTCCCATTGTGGCTCAGTGGGTTAAGAATCTCATATAGCGTCTGTGAGGATGTGGGTTCAATCCCTGGCCTCACTCAGTGGGTTAAGGATCTGGCATTGCCACAAGCTGTGGCATGGATCATAGACGTGGTTCAGATCTGGCATTGCCGTGGCCATGGTGTAGGGTGGCAGCTGAAGCTCCTATTCGACCCCTAGCCTGGGAACTTCCATATGCCATAAAAAGAAAAAGAAAAAAGAAAAAGAAAGCAGTGAATGTGGAGATACTATAAGTGTTGATTAAGCAATCTGTTTCAGAGGATGAGGCCAAGGTGGACCGACCCTACCTTTCTATTGTAGCAGCAGGAGACCGAATCAGGATGCTTAGTGTTAAAATGAAAGCCAGTTAAAAGAAATTATATGAGCTTGCACTTACGCTTGAAAACAATAACAGCAACAATAATAGAAATAAGAAACAGGGTAGATTTGGATATGTGCTGTGCTCCAGTGTATTAAAAGCTACTTTTAAACTATTTGCAGCTGTAGTTCCCTGGTAGCCTGAGTTAAGGTTCCAATATTGTCACTGCCTGGCTTGGGTCACTGCTCTGGCGAGAGTTCAGTCCCTGGCCCAGGTACTTCCACATGTCACGGTTGAGGCCAAAAAAGAAAAAAAGTGCAGTGGGGCCTATTTGGAGGGGATAAATGATTAGCGGTTTTTGCAGTTTAAACAACAAATGTGAGTTTATTAACTCTGTCTTGCCCAGTTCCTTATGAGTCTCAGAAGTAGTTTGCCAAAGAACTAACTGGTGTTAGGGGTAAAATCTGTCACTACAAACTAGCATGAGGCTAACTTTTCCAGACACCGATACAATCCTTGAATTTCATCATTCAAATGAGAACGAACTTAGGAATGTAGGTTGGACCAGATCACCAGGGATGGGAGGGGGATTTACTGGTAGGTTCATGAAGCTTGGACTTCAGCTTGCAGACTATGGTAATTAATGTATTCACGATCCACAAACCAAGGAACAGCATTATACCTGGCAGACAGGGAGACATTTCCCATAGGAAGGGCGAGAAAATATTAGAATAAATTTAATAAGAACCCATGAAATCTGAGAAGAAAAATGAATGAAGGGGATTTCACTACTTGGTGATGCACTATCGGAGGTTAAAAAAGAAGGGGAATTAAGGCTGCCAGCCGTTTTGAATCTGACAACCAGGGTCAGCAAAGACCTCACAACCACCGTGTAGCAGGTGGACAGCAGAGGAAGTTCGTTGCTTTGGTTCGTCTATACCTTAGAGCAGGAGATGCATTATAACTTAAAAGCTTTGATCTGGAGGTACGTCTTAGAGGTGGTTCTAAATGATGGATTGGAGATAAAGAGAATGTTAAGGACCAGCATTACCTGCACAGAGCCAATAGTTCAAGTCATGAAAAGGGCTGGAATTACACAACGTACACAGAATACAAAGAGGTCAGGAAAGAAGATCTTTCAGAGGTGGGTGGAAGAAAAAGAACTAGGATAATACACCCCTCCCCACCAAAAAAATAGAGAAAAAAGAGGAAATGGAAAGGAGGACAAGGAGAAGGAAGGAATAAAGGGGTAAAAAAAGAAGGAAGGAGGGAGGGAAGAGGGAACAGAGGAGGAGGAATGAAGAGAGGGAGAGACCGAAGGAGCAAGGACCTTAGACTAACAGAGATAAAAGTCACATAGAAGTTATCTAACCTTGGAGTTCCCATCGTGGCGCAGTGGTTAACAAATCCGACTAGGAACCATGAGGTCGTAGGTTCGATCCCTGGCCTTGCTCAGTGGGTTAACGATCCGGCGTTGCCGTGAGCTGTGGTGTAGGTCACAGACTCGGCTTGGATCCTGAGTTGCTGTGGCTCTGGTGTACGCCAGCGACTACAGCTCTGATTGGACCCCTAACCTGGGAACCTCCATATGCCCTGGCAGCAGCTCAAGAACAGGCAAAAAGACAAAAAAAAAAAAGTTATCTAACCTTAATCCATAGGTAAGAAAACTGAAGCCCAAAGCAGGACAATAACTTTGATAAGATAGAATCTAGCTCGTGGAAGAGTTATTTATAGAATCAGTGGTCTCTTTATGATTAGTGGCCTTATTATTTATCTTCATATCTATTGCAGGATGGGTCACATTATTTAAGATCTAATTCCTATGTGCCCTATATAAATAAAATAATTTTGTGTGAAAATGATCTAGATATGAGCAGAAAATAGAATTTCATTTTTCCTATGTCTGTGGAAGTGGATGAGAGGAAACATGGCAGTTATTCCCTTTAAGATTCCTAGGAATGGGAGTTCTGTGGCTCAGCCAGCATATTAGGTATCCAGAATTGTCACTGCAGTGGCTCAGGTTGCTGCTGTGGTACAGGTTCAATCTCTGACCTGAGAACAGCTACATGACCTGGGTGCAGACAAAAAAGAAAAAAAAAAAAAAGATTCCTAGGAATAAATAGATATGGAGAGAATGGAAGAATTATAAGGATATAGACAACTTGATTTCTGAGCTGGTTGTAGGAGGAAAATCAGAATAACTGATTTATTTTATTTGCTTTTTAGGGCTGCAGCCACGGCACATGGAGGTTCCCAGGTAGGGATTGAATTGGAGATACAGCTGCTGGCCTATGCCGCAGCCACAGCAACACAGGATTCGAGCTGCATCTGTGACCTACACCACAGCTCACAGCAACGCCGGATCCTTAACCCACTGAGTAATGCCAGGGATCAAACCTGCGACCTCATAGTTAGCAGTCGAATTCGTTTCCACTGTGCCCCCAGGGGAACTCCATAGAACATCTGATTTATGAAAAGAAATCTGCTCATGATATACAACTGCCAAATTCCAATTTTGTGAGATAGTAATGAAAGACTTTCCTCTCTTCCACAAAAGTCTAGATAACTTTGTAAAGAAGAATCGTCAGTAAATTCCTGATCAACCATTACAATGAAATAATTTGGTCTATTTAACACTTAGAAAAGCAAACTGTGTCACATTTCATTATAACTGTCACACTAAACATATGTTTCACATTCTTAGATTTATGAATCCTCAGATATTCCCCCAAATTAGATTTGTTTCCAATATAAAAATGCTTTTCATATTGCTACCGATCTGTAGTTATACCTGAAAACCATGGTTCAAATTAAAACCTTTCTAATCCACCTTTATTTTTTAAACTGCATATTAAAAGATCTTCATGAATAACTTATTTTTGGTGTTGCAAAGAACTTTCAGACGTTACCAAGCATTTAATATCTTTTCATGTAGGAGGCAAACTGACACATATGGGTGTTAATGATGTTATTATAACTGCACAGTGAATGCTTGTGATGGTTCATTTACGTGTCAACTTGACTGGCCCCAAGGTACACGGGTTAAACACTGGTTCTGCGTGTGTCTGTGGAGGTGTTTACAGATGGGACTGGCATTTGAATCAGTGGACACAGTAGAGCAGATCACCCTTCCCAGTGGGCGGGTATCAGCCAATCCACGGAGGACCCGAGGAGAAGAAAAGACAGAGGAAGGAGGCATTCGCCCTCGCCCCATCCGAGCCTCACTGGGACAAATCATCTCATCTCCTGCCCTCAAACTGGGATTCATACCATCAGCTCCCCTGGTTCTCCAGCCCTTGGACCCAGACTGAATTATGCCTCCGGCTTTCCTGAGTCTCCAGCTTGCCGACTGCAGATTGTGGAACTTCTCAGCCTTCATATTTGTGTGAGCCAGTCAACTCCTCAAAATAAATCCCTTCGGGGGTCTATTCATCCCATATATCCTAATACTTCCGTGTCTCGGAAGGACCCTGACAAATATGATGCCCAAATCAGCCTTCAGTGAGTCACGTATCTTTTAACAAGTGTACAAATTGCTATTAACATCATAAACAGTCTTTCTTGTAGTATAATTCCGCTTTTTGTTTTGTTTTGTTTTTTTCTGTGTGGCGCCTCACCCACGGCTGTTCCTGGGCTAGGGGTCCAACAGGAGCTGCAGCTGCCAGCCAACACCACAGCCGTGGGAACACAGGATCCGAGGCACACCTGTGATCTACACCACTTTCAAAATACTAATATAGTCTATATTGCAATGAGGCATATTTATAGCAAGTGTTCAACTACTAAGGCTCTGCAAAGAACTGCCTTTAAATATGTTATTGGTTAAGAATTTTAAATTGGCAGAAGAGGACCAGTTCCCAGGAAAAAGCCAAAGTTACAGTTGAATAAGGGAGAAAAGACCTACTGTCTCTACTTTTCAAGGGCTGGGGATGTGTTTATAGTTAAAAAAGAGCACATCAGGCCCTTTTAAAAGTATTTACCTAGGAGCCACAGATTGTCTGGTCTTGGATGGTTGGCTTCTGTTTGTCTTTTCTTTTAATTTTCCAGAAATTGTTTCTCCATGTGGATGCCTGTGCCTATCACTATAAAATTTCCACCAGAACTCATTTATATTTAAAATTAAAAGAGAAGAGGAGAAAGAGGGGGAACAGCCTAGGGAGAAACAGAACAATATTTCTATGATCTTGATTTGGCCTATTGTGAGCCCGGCTACTTTGGTACATGTACAAATTACACCACCAGAGGGAGCTCTACATCTCAGTCCTCTTCGTAATCATTAATTAAGCTTATTGTGTGGATCCACATAAAATCATTTAGTTTGAGACTCGCAGAGAAAAACCCAACTTGTAGACCAAAAAGACAAAGATTTTGAAACATGAAATCTTCATAAAAATCCAGTCTTTAATGAAAAACTACCAGACTGATAAGACAGTATCAATGTTATCAAATGAGAAAAGGAAAACCATCTCAGAATCCTGGATTAATTTGTCCTAACTGAGCTGTCTTGTTGTCAGGAATAGGAAGAGACTGAAAACTGACCAAACAGTCAACTATTTCCTCTTTCTCTTTCCTTTCCTCCTTCACTTCCTAACTTCTGTCTCTCTCTCTTTTTTTTTTATTTCTTCTTATTTTCCTCTCTTCCATTTATAGGGAAACATTAGTTTATAAAATTCCCAGGACTAAAAGCTAAACATGTGCATTTATTCCTTGTTTAGCTACAGACTGCAATGGCCACTAATAAATTGAGCATCTATTATTTGTAGAGCATTATTCTAAGAGCTGGAGGACAGTGATGAAGTTTTCCTCCCAGGATGCTCACATTTTAGCAAGGGAACCTGAAAAGAGATCATTAACTAGATGACTTTTATGTCTTGATGAATGTTACTCAGTTAAAAATGGACATCTGACAGTGTGACAGAGTAGGATGAGGATGGACTGCTTCAACTAGGTAGTCAGGAAAAACTTTAAAAAGTAGTCTTTGGGGAGTTCCCATCGTGGCGCAGTGGTTAACGAATCCGACTGGGAACCATGAGGTTGTGGGTTCGGTCCCTGCCCTTGCTCAGTGGGTTGAGGATCTGGCGTTGCCATGAGTTGTGGTGTGGGTTGTAGATGCGGCTCGGATCCCGCGTTGCTGTGGCTCTGGTGTAGACCAGCAGCAACAGCTCCGATTCGACCCCTGGCCTGGGAACCTCCATGTGCCACGGGAGCAGCCCTAGAAAAGGCAAAAAAAGACAAAAAAAAAGTAGTCTTTGGGAGTTCCTGTCGTGGCGCAGCGGTTAACGAATCCGACTAGGAACCATGAGGTTGCGGGTTCGGTCCCTGCCCCTGCTTAGTGGGTTAACGATCCGGAATTGCAGTGAGCTATAGTGTAGGTTGCAGACGCGGCTTGGATCCCGCGTTGCTGTGGCTCTGGCGTAGGCTGGCGGCTACAGCTCCAATTTGACCCCTAGCCTGGGCATCTCCATATGCCATGGGAGTGGCCCAAAGAAATAGCAAAAAGACAAAAAAAAAAAAAGTAGTCTTTGAATTATGTTCTGAATGAAGTAAAGAGGCAGCCGTAGGAAGATGACAGGGAAGAGCTTCGTATACAAATAGAAGAGTCATGAAAATAGCTCTGGGAAGAGAAGGAAAGGAGGCAGCTACAACTGAAAAGTGCCATAGAATAGTGGGGAATGGAGGGAAGAGATCAGTGGTGGGCTGGCCAGATGATACCTTTCATATACACTCTGCTGAAGGGTGAATCTGTGTGCCAAGTGGGCGCTGAGGTCAACGGAGAGTTTTGAGCATAATGATAGTACGATTGGTTTTATGTTCTAAAAATATCATGCTGGGATGGACTGGGAGTTTGGGATTAGTAGTTGCAAACTATTAGATTTAGAATGGATAAGCAGTGAGGTCCTACTGTATAGCACAGGGAACTATATCCAGTCTCTTGAGATAGACCCTGATGGAAGAGAAGAAAGGAAATGTATGCATATGTGTGTGTGTGTGTGTGTGAGAGAGAGAGAGACTGGGTTAATTTCCTCTACAGCAGACAT
Source organism: Phacochoerus africanus (assembly GCF_016906955.1). Classification (NCBI taxonomy): domain Eukaryota; kingdom Metazoa; phylum Chordata; class Mammalia; order Artiodactyla; family Suidae; genus Phacochoerus; species Phacochoerus africanus. Next base: position 60,930,225 of record NC_062556.1, on the reverse strand, counting down.
TGGCACAACACTGTAAATCAACTACACTTTAATAAAAATTTTTAAATTTTTTTAAATTACAAAATAAAAATAAATAAAAACATCACTCTGGCTGTTGGTTGAAGAGAAATCTGAGCACGGCATTAAAAAAGTGATAAAGAAAATGGAAAGAGTGAATCCAGAGGTAAAGCTTTTGGTACAGTTTGAGAGATGATGCTGGCTTTGCTGAGGGTGGTCCATGAGGACTGGGATCCAGCTGAAAGATGCACATGCTCTGAGGGTGGAGACAGCAGGACTGGAGGATGGATCCAATATAGCAAGTGAAGAACCAGTGGATTCGAGAATGTCTGCTGCTATTTGGGGGCTGAAGTATCTGGGCAAGTGGAGTTAGAAAAGAACGGATTTGGGGAGAAAAAGAAATGTCTCCTTTGGACACGTTTGGCTTTCTGTGACTGTTATTCATCCAAGAGGAGATGCCCAATAGGCTGTTAGTTACATGAGCTGAAAACTCAAGGCTGAGTTGGTTGTCAACAGCATACACTTGGGATGAGTATAGATGGAGAGACCATCAAAGACACCTGGAGCATGACAACATTTGCAGGTGGAGACAGAGAAGTCGAAAGAAATTCTGAGAAGTTTTCAGAGAAGTTGGAGGAATCCCAGGAGAATGGGCTATATCAGAATACAAACAAAGTGTTTTCTTTAAAATGAAGAATGAATCAGATGTATCCAAAGTGATGGACAGGAGTTCCCGTCGTGGCGCAGTGGTTAACGAATCCGACTAGGAACCATGAGGTTGCAGGTTCGATCCCTGCCCTTGCTCAGTGGGTTGGCGATCCGGCGTTGCCGTGAGCTGTGGTGTAGGTTGCAGACGCGGCTCAGATCCCGGGTTGCTGTGGCCCTGGCGTAGGCCGGTGGCTACAGCTCCGCTTCAACCCCTAGCCCGGGAACCTCCATATGCCGCGGGAGCGGCCCAAGAAATAGCAACAACAACAACAACAACAAAAGACAAAAAAAAAAAAAAAAAAACCAAAGTGATGGACAGTCATATAAAATGAAGGTGAAAATGAACCACTGGATCTTAGGAGAAAAAGACCATGGGTGACTTGCGAAAAGTGTGGTTTCTACGAAGAACTGTGGCAGAGAGCGCAGTAATCAGTGGAACTAAGAGATAAAAAAGACAAGATAGCAGAGCTGGTGAAAATACGCCAATCTTTCATGGAGTTTTGTGGCGAAAGTGAGAAGATTTATGGGATAGAGTCTAGAGAAGGCATGGAGTCAAACACATTTTTGTTTTGTTTTGTTTTGTTTTGGGACAGTAGCTATAACAACATGATTCCAGCTGTAGTGGTAGATACCTGACTTCAGATCATTTGGATTTAGTCCTATTTTGAAAAAGGGAATTATTTTTCAACGTGTGTGAGTGACAGGGAGACATATAGTTTAGATAAATAACCTGAACTTGGAATGCCTCTGCTTCTACACTTATCCATGGCAGGTAAGAATTGTGTTCCATGTATTGGAGGTACTAGATCATTGAATGTAGATTGTATAAGAAAAGAAATGGGGGGGGGGAGAATGGGAGAGGAGAGTAAACATGTTGAACATTTCCATTAGACAAAATAATTTTTGGATGATAAATATGAAGGTAAGTGAGCTGGAGTGGTAGAAGCCGATGACTCTAACGTGAGATATGTGAATGGTGGGTTTCAGAGATCGTGCCAATCCAGGTGACAGGTCTGGGAAGGCAGGAGTGATTTGAGATGGGACCAGATGATGACATACACAGGTTGGACTAGTGATTTCAGATAATCCAAGACTCTCGGATTCCCCATGGTCACAGATGTTAACTGGAAGAAAGGCATAATAGACTTGATCCTGGAGTCAGAGCCACGTATGTAATACCCTGGGAGTGGTTAGAGGGTTAGGACAGCCTGGAGCATCTAGGAAGGCTGACCACACCACTGGCGAAGGTCAGAAAGATGCTATTTACTCCAGTAAGAATAATTGGCATTTGCAGGTTTTAGGAGAGAATGTACAATGTGAATTTAAGCAAATAACTTACAAGCTCTGCTCATCTTCTGACATTGAAAAAATGGACATACCTCACAGGGCAGCGGTGGGGATTTTATAAAATTTCTTTCCCTTTTAAATGTGTGAAGGAAATTTTTATTGATAAGGGCAACAAAAACTAGAACTAGAACAGATCTTGCTGATTTCTTGTCTTCAAGGAGTTTATAATCTAAGAAGGGTTTCCAGCGATGAAAGCAGTTGGTAAATATATAAAGCTAACTTCAGTACAACATAAACAATGTCTCCGTAGCTTATAAGCTATGTGTCAAAAGAATGTAAAAAACAGTAATTTGTATAGAAGCCCAAAGAAATACCACTGGAACCAGAGGAACCAGGAAAGGTTTTAAACGAAGTTTGAATCACTGGAAGAAAGAGCAAAAGAGAGGATGGTTGAGGGGGTGGAAATGGGGTGAAATTCTCAGCAGTGGATATTAACTCGGTTATACTGAGAAGCTTGACTCAGTTATGTCTTCACTATGATCTCTTGAGGATAAAAGGATAGTTTTTTCCTTCTGTGATCAGTGGGCTTTGTGATATTTAAAACTCTTCGAGTTACACAGTCTAAAATGCTACAAACTACTGGACTCTGCCTTAAAAAGAAGTGGGCCAGCCGCCCTGTATTACCTCAATATTGACGTGGTAAGAAATCACAAGGAAGGAAGTAAAACAACTCAAAATCAAGTTTAAGTGCAGGACACCTTGAAAGGCTAAGTCATATCCCTAGAGACAAAATCAAAGTCTGACATTTCATTTACCAAAGGGAGTAAGAAGCCTACATTGTAAAAGAAGATTTTTGGTAAAAAGTTCAATAATTAGATAAAAATAAAAAGGAGATAAATATGAGCATATTTGCCCCACTTTTTCAAAGCTGAAGATGCTTGAAGGTGCTTAAGAATTGCCATCAGCTAGAGTTTAAAATCATCACAACCTATTTATTCTGCTGTCACTGGGTCTCTTGTGTTTTCATGTCTCCTCCCCTGTGTTGGAGAGTTTCTCCCCCTAGAATGGGCTTCCATTGGTTCTTCCTTGGATAGATGCAAGGGTTTCCTTGCAGTCTTATTCTGCAGGGCTCCCAACTCTGATCCTTTTCCCCAGGCTTCCGCCTTCATCTTCCTAAAGCACAATTTTGGTCACACTGCTTCTCTGATCCAAAGCTTTCTATGGTTCCTCCCATTTCTAATGAATACAAATTAAAGCCTTTCAGGTGAATTTACAGCAGAACCTCAAAATTTCCCAGCACTCCCCTATAAACACCAGGCACTTTAGCTCAACTGTATTACTCATAGTCTCTAATTACCCTGTGATTTTCAGTCTTTGAACTGTGCTTCTTTTCTGTTTGTCTGAATGTTACCATCTTTCGAGGTTCAGGTAAAATATCACCTGTGAAATTAAGCCAGACTTGATCTCTTAACTCGAGGTTATTTGTCAGCCAGGCAAGCATTTGCCATGTACATCTCAATAGAACTGTCGCAGTTTAGAGTAGTATAGAGAAATATTTTACTTGGCTGTTTTCTTCTGTTCCTAAATGTTATCAATGCCTCCTCCTAGCTCCCCAAACAAAGCTAATACATATTTGTGCGAATAAATTAGTAGTTTCTTGTCAACTACCTTATTTGTTGGAAATAGGCAAATGATAATTCTGGAAACAATTTAAATACCCCCTTCCATAAAATACTCCAAGTGTAGCATTGTGTCTTCCTATTTACCACGCTGAGGAATTACAGGTTTTTTATAAATCCTGACCACTTACAACTAATCTTTCATGTAATAGTTGGACATCAGAATATTGTTAGAAAGGTACTTAAAAGAGACATTGCTGACAGGGGAAATAATTTCAATACATGTTATAGGCAAATACTTATTATTCAGAAAAGTGAAAAAGATAAATGGCTCAAAAAAAAAAAAAAAAAAAAAAGCAAACGGACACCCAAGTCACAGAAAAAAGTACAAAGGACAAAAATCATACAAAAGCTGATAACCTTAGCACTTATCTGTGAAATTAAAAATACAATTTTCACCCACCCAAATAGAAAACATTTTAAAGATTGACAGCATCAACTATTGGCAAAAGTGTTTGGAAAATTATCTCACATTGCTAGCCTGAAAGTAAATGGGTACATTCAACTTTTGTTGTAGGGGATTAGACTGTTTTTAAGTTTTTAGTCCATACATTCTACCAGACAGCAATCCTACTTAACCATAGCTCACCTAGAGAAACACCACCACTTAGGAACAAGGAGGTACAGGAATTCCCATTGTGGTGCAGTGGAAATGAATCCAACTAGGAACCACGAGGTTGTGGGTTTGATCCCTGGTCTTGCTCAGTGGGTCAAGGATCCCGGCGATGCCGTGAGCAGATGCAGCTCAGATCTGGCGTTGTTGCGGCTGTGTCGTGGGAACCTCCATATGCCACAGGTGTGGCCCTAAGAAGCAAAAAACAACAACAACAACAGAACAAGGAGGTATGCACAAAGATGCTAAATAAAGCACTTATTTTCAATAATGAAAATAGAAATTAATGTTCATCATTCTGTCATGACTGTGACTACATAATCATAGTATAATTTGGAATGCTACCTAATGGGTAAGAGCAAAATATCAGAACACAGTATGAGTAAAAAAAATTCAAAAAATGATAAGTCAAATAGGATACAATTTATGGTATTCAAATTAAATACCATATTTCTGCTGTTACACTCATTTACCCATGTGAAAGCATTTTAAAGGTCTGGAAGGCTACCTAATGTTTTGAATAGGAGGTATATATCCAGAGGAGGCAAAGCAAAGTGGCTGAGACCTAACCGTCTACAGCGCTCCCCTCGACTTTATAAACATGTACAAGCAGAAATATACAAAGACACACATTTTATTCCCTGTTTTTGGTCTGATCTTACTAAATTAGAATTATATTGTATATATCTCTACCAAGCTTTCTTTTGCAACTGAAATGTCACTTATTTCATGAACATACCAGAAATCACTAGCTAGACACAAATGTCAATTTTATGCTTTTTAATTGATGTCTTGTACATAGAGATATGCACACTCAGAGAATATGTCATAAATGGGATCACATCGTAATGCTGGGTTCTAGTTATTAAATGCCATGAAATTTTTTTCCTGTTATTTTGCTTGCTTCTTCAACTCCCATTCCCTTGTTATGGGCACTCACATATTTTCCTTCCCAGATCATCAGCTGAAGTAAATCATCGATCATACTTTTCCATTTTTCACCATGTTCATGCGCCCACATATTTTGCACATTAACACATTCACACATATATACATATAATATCTATTTATAAACAGCCTATGCACAAATCAAATGCTTTATAAAAATAGGATATGTGCGTCTATTCATTTCACTTTCTCAATTCCATAATATTACATAAAAATCCATTCACATCTATTGCTACAACTTCAATTCATCACCTGTAATGCTTGCCTAACCCTCCTCAGGGTAGCTGTATCCAAACTTCTTCAATAATCCCCCAATGTTAGATGTTTATTTGTTGCCAGTGTCATGGTTAGCATGTTGCTGCAAATACAAGCATCTTTATATTGTGGCTTTAAATGCTACTAGTACTTCTATTTCAATACAATAAAGCCTCTAGAAATTGGACTTTGGGGTCAAAATAAAAGAACCCCAGGGTAACTGAGGACAGAGAGGGGCTGCTGCTGAGAGGATAAAATTAAGATGAGAGATGTTTAGAAATCAAATATACAGAGACTTGATAGTCATATTAAAGCAATCTATCAACTCTACAATTGTAGGGTTTTAAATCCTGAGAAAATGAGGTTACAACCAAGTTTTTCAAGTGTTATCCTGGGGATCCTATTGATGGGGTGTAGCAGTGGGGGACATGGAGAGATTGAATGATATTAGACTAATTAGGGCACTTCTGCCTGCCATCATCTGTGCAAGATAATGACTGATGGTATAAAGGAGAGACTCAAGCGTATTTGAGGTTTGGTTAGGATGTGAAATCAATAGGAATCAGCATCAGCGAGAAGGTATCAAGGATGATTCCTAGGTTTCCAGGTGGATGTGCTGAGCCAGAGGATCCCACAGGGCAACAGAGGATCTTAGGTTTGAGGGACAAGGTGATGCGTTCAGTTCTGGATTCCTCGGTTTTGAACAGTTTGGAGACATTCTGAGAAACAGTATTAAGTAGGAAACTGCAAATATAGGTCTTGTGCTCAGAGTCTGTCTTGGAGATACAAATACGGTAGTCTTTTAATCTGAGAAATCCATTTCTAGCAGGCTGATGTGACAGGAGTCTCCAAAGTGACTCTAGGAATAAACCACTTTTTACATTCCAGAAACCGGAAATCGTCAGTGGTAGAGAATACGAAATTAAAGAAAGGGAAAAAAGACATGCCTCTTAACTCCATTTCTTTTTATACTGGGAACTGTGGCAAGTGGTGAAAAGATAAAAAACTGAAAAGTTACAGATGCTAATATCATCACCTGGCCATGTCTGACTATCTAGGCATTAAAGAGAGTATTTTAAAAGGGGAGATTGCATTCTTATTTCATAGTTTTCATAAATATACAATTAATTTTGTCTTATTGAAAAAATCCCTCTTGCTTGTTAAAATGAATGTATGTGTTTTATTTTCATTTGCATTTATCCATCTCGTAATATTAATGGGGTTTCGTTTTTTCACTAATCTTAATATTTTCTTCTCAGATGGAGGGTTAGTAAATTTCAAGGTCAGAGTGTCCTTTTCCTCAGAAACATATTAGAAACCCCTGATATCCCTGTGTTCTAAGACCAGGGAGTGGATAGTCAGTCTGAGGAAAAGCCAACAGCAAAGTCAAAGGAGGCCAAATTGGGGGCGGGGGGATTCATTGTATTACCTCTTGGGCTGGGACTCAGCAATGGGACTTCTACCTATTCCAGTATGGAAATAAGGATCCCCTATCAAGGGGATTGTGATGTACCCTTTAATTGCATATATTATTTTTGATAAACAAGTAATAAAATATCACATTATATTAGCATTATATATTATGAATTTTAATATATTTCTGAAGCATCATACCTTCATCCAAGTTAGGGAGGATACATCTGTGTGTCCCAATAATCTACATTTTTATTCATTTGTTTATTTTTTATCTTTTGAGGGCTGTACCTGTGGCATATGGAAGTTCCCAGGCTAGGGATCGAATAGGAGCTGTACCTGCTGGCCCACACCACAGCCACAGCAGTGTCAGATCCAAGCCACCTCTGCACCCTACACCACAGCTCATAGCACACCAGATCCTAAACCCATTGAGCAAGGCCAGGGATGAAACCAATTTCCTCATGGGCCCTAATTGGCTTCATTACCACTGAGTCGCAACGGGAATGCCAATAACCTGTATTTTTAAACCTGAAGTTTCGCATTACTTTTGGTGTGTACTCTGTAAACTAAAGAATTTATCCTAATGGTCCTTGTGAATATTGTAACTCTCAGTTTATACAGGCAGGGGGTTGAATAAAAATGGTTAGTGTGAAGCCAGAAGAATAACGTGCCTTCAGAGATATTTAACTCAGGTCTGTTTACTCTCATCTCTCTATGGATAGAGACCACTTTTAGAAGGGCAAGAGAATGGTTCGTTTTCTATTTTCACATTGCTCTACCTGGGAAAAAAGACAGTTCAATTAAACTCACATAGAATCTTCAAGGGTGCTCCTTGTCTGGAGTGTGTTGCCAGAGCCCATGGTGAGATTTAAGGATGAACCCTTTCGTGATGGGAGGGTCAATCCACAGCTGCCCATGGTCTAGCTCTAAACACGAACGTACCTGTCTGGATATCAGGCTACATGACCTTACAGTTTCCCCTAAAAGTAATTTACCTGTGGCCAAAGCCCAAGTCAATTGTGAAGCTTACCTCCAAGCAGAATTTTACAAAGTGTTTTTAGCAGAAAATCCATAACATACCCAGGTAAACATGGGGTCCTGGTTAAATATATATTGGAAATGCGAGCCTCAATGTGGTGGATGGGCACTCTTTTATTTTATTTTTATTTTTATTTTTGTCATTTTAGGGCCGCTCCCACGGCATATGGAAGTTCCCAGGCCAGGGGTTCAATCAGAGCTACCTACAGCAGCTGGCCTACACCACAGCCACAGCAAGGCTGGATCTGAGCCGTGGCTGTGACCCACACCGCACCAGCAATGTCAGATCTTTAACCCACTGAGCAAGGCCAGGGATCAAACCTGAGTCCTCATGGCTGGTAGTCAGATTCATTTCTGCTGAGCTATGATGGGAACTCCCTGGGTATCTTCAAAAAGTAGAATTTATTAGAGCCTTGGATGCACGAATATGCATGGTGATAACCTGCAATGCTCTCTAGGAAATAAATATTATATATTGTTTTTCCCCAAACTTAAGGTTGTACAGCACTTTGGGAAATAATATCTACTGCTAATATCTGAAAGAATACTAGGGAACATCAGAAAGCAGTTTTTAAAACCCCCTTATATGAACCATGAGAGATTCTGTAAACCGACAGTAGGTCTCAAAGGCATCTAGGTTGAAAATCTGCCTCAGTCCTGCTCTACCTCCATGAACCACTCTGGCTGTCTTAGCTCCAAACTAGCATGTGATGTGTAGAAGCCAAGTGCCTGCTGTTTGCCTTCCTGCACTCAGAACTACAAGGTGGAGGGCACGGTGTAGAATGACTTCCAGAATTATGCAGAGTAAATTACATGCAGGTCTATCACGATTTGTTTTTAATGTTTATTATTTTTGCTTTGCCCTTATTTCCAATAACCTAAATTGATAAGTGGGATTTTTGACTGGGCTGAAGATAAATGCAGATATAACATTAATAATACCAGAGTATTTATCTACATAAAAGTTTAATGGAAGCATTTTGCACATTCATTAAAGAATCATAGATTATCACAATTGTCTTGCTGTGCTCTCATGGGAGATATGAAATGTTAGTCATTTAAGATTCATTGAAAAATTATAAATGCCTGAAATGAAACCTAATTCAGCACATGAATCAAGAAGTTTCCACTGTGGAGTCTGGAGGTCATTTCAGGTCAACTGATATTGCCAGACGCTTGAATAGGCACTGTGGATAAAGAGATGCAAAAGACCCAGTGAATTCTTTGGAGGAGCTTCCAATTTCTTTGATGAGATGGACACAGTAGAAAGAAATAATCCAGTCCATGTGGGGTGGAGGGGCATGGAGAGGTACTTTATCCCAGAACGTGGATGCAAGCAGGGCAGGTCTGGAGAAGTGGGATGAGACTAATGAGGAGAAAGGGAGGAGACATGCCCCAGAGGACCTCACAGACCATGTTAAGGAGTTTGCCACAGACACAGAGAAGACAAAGAGTGGGCAAAGAGATGAATTTGAAAATCATTCCAACAGCCCAGGCAATGCAGCAGAAAGGCCAGATTTATCATTTAACAACAGGTATCTATCAAGCAATTCATATGTCCATTAAGGTTTAGACTCTATAGAAGAGACTTGTGGTTGACAAAGAGGAGGGAGAGTGGGAGAGGGGTGAAGTGGAAGTTGGGGATTAGTAGATGCAAAGTATTATATATGCAATGGATAAACAACAAAGTTCTACTATATAGCACAGGAAACTATATACAATAGTCTATGATAAATCATAGTGGAAAAGAATACATAAAAAGAATGTAAGCGTTCCCATTATGGTGCAGTGGAAACATATCTGTCTAGGAACATGAGGTTGTGGGATCGATCCCTGGACTCACTCAGCGGGTCAAGGATCCGGCATTGCCATGAGCTGTGGTGTAGGTCACAGACACAGCTCAGATCTGGCGTTGCTGTGGCTGTAGCGTAGGCTGGCAGCTATAGCTCCGATTAGACCCCCAGCCTAGGAACCTCCATATGCCACAGGTGCAGCCCTAAAAAGACAAAAAGACCAAAAAAAAGGAAAAAAGAATGTATATATATACATATATATATGTGTGCGTGTGTGTGTGTGTGTGTGTGTGTGTGAATCACTTTTCTATATAGCAGAAATTAACCCAACACTGAAACATGCTCTCTAGGAAATAAATATTATATATTTTTTCCCCCAAACTTAAGAGTGTACAGCACATTTGGAAATAATATCTACTGCTAACATCTAAAAGAATACTAGGGAACAGCAGAAAGCAGTTTTTAAAACTCTCTTATATGAACCATGAGGGATTCTGTAAACTGGAAATAGGTCTCAAAAACATATATATGAATCGCTTTTCTATACAGCAGAAATTAACCCAACATTGAAAATCAACTATTTTTCAATTAAAAAAAAAAGACTGTAGCGATACTGTGATGAACACAATATCTAACCTCTGCCCTCTGGGCACATACAGTTCAATATAAAATATTAAATAATAATTTTAAAACTGCATTTATGCAAAATGCTGTAAAGGAAAATTGACAAGGTTACTAGAATAGAACAGAGTTACCTAAGCTTTTCTACAAAGGCCAGGAAAAGTTTCCCAGCGTTGGTAGCATCCAAGATGAGACCAATATGAGTGGCAGCCCTAGTGTCAGATAAAGGTATGGTTGGAGAAGAGCCTACTTCCAGAAAAATTAACTGACAGGAGTCAAGGGAGAGGATTGTATGCTAACGAATCAAGAGACCTCTAGCATGGCTGGAGCCAAGAAGTATTTACAGTGGCTCGAGACGAGGCTAAAGTGGCGATAAAGGCCAGATACGCAAAGCATTAAAGGTCAATATAACGGCTTTTAGATTCTATTCTAAGGTTATGAAGAAGCCATTGAAAGATCGCAAATATATTACAATTTATCTCTTGGAAAAATTATTCTGACTTCTGTCTGGAGAATAAACTTGAGATGCTAACACAATTACGGAAAAATAAAATGAGTTCATTTTAAGTTCGAACAGGGCAGCTGCAGGCCCCATTCGGGAGAAATTCAGTGTCGAGCAGTGCCTGGTACACTGAGAGCCCTCAACGTACATTTGTTGCATGTTTGGACAAATGAATGAGATTATCCACCTATTCACTTTTAGCTGATCCAAACATTTCTTGAATGAGAAAAACCAGTGTTTCAAGGTCTGAACATTCACTGTCCACGGGGAAAACAACACCCTGAAGATAAGGGCAGTCATTTTTTGTTCCCCTGAAGGACCTTGAAGCATTCATGATAAAATGTCTAAACACATTTTTAGTGCGTCATTTGGATGACAAATGAAAAGACACATTGTTTCCCTGTATTCCCAAATCTATAAATGGAAATTATTCACTGGAATATACTGGGTTTCAATTTGTACAAGTCAGTTTTCAAAATTATACATTATAACATTTTATAACAGCTTTATTGTTGTATCATTCATGTACCATAAAGTACACCCTTTTGAAATACTCAACTCAGTGAATTTTGAAATATTCAACTCTATTAGCCGAGATTAGCAATCATCACCACTATGTAATTTTACTATATTTTTGTCACTCCTCCCCCAAAGCTTCTATATGCATCAGCAGTAGTTCCCTCATCCTCCCAAGCCCTGGTAGCCACTGATCTACTTTCTGTCTCAGTGAATTTGCTATTCTGGACATTTTTCATAAACAGAATCACGACAAATTCGGTCTTTTGCGACTCACTTCTTTCACATAGCATGTTTTCAAGGTCCAGTCATATTGTAGCATAAGTCACACTGACGCGTGTGCCAGTACTTCATTCTTTTTGTTGCCAAATAGCAACCCATCCTTTGGCTGTAAAACATTTTATATATCCAAATATCAGTTGATGGACATTTAGGTCATTTCCACTTTGGGGCTACTGCGAATAAAGCTGCCATGAATATCCATACATAAGCTTTTGTGAACATATGTTTTAAATTCTCTGGGGCATATACTTTGGTATGGAATTGCAGGGTCACACGGTAACTCTGTTTAACTTATGAGGAGCCACCAAACTGTTGGCCAAAGTAGCTGTACCATTTTTACAATCCCTTGAGCAATGTGTGGGTGTTCCAATTTCTCCGCAGCCACAACAACACTTGCTGCTGTCTATCTTTACACTAGAGCCATCTGAAAGAATAAACAAACAAATAAAAATAGAATTCCCTTGTGGCACAGTCGGTTAAGGATCTGGCATTGTCACCTAGACTGCTGCTGTGGCACAGGTTCAGACTTTGGCCCAGGAACTTCCACATGCTACAGAGGTAACCACAAAAAAACAAAACAAAACAAAACAAAACAAAAAACAAAACTGAGGCAGAGGTAAGCATCCCTACCTCCTTGTGATTTTTTTTTATCTTTTTTTTGTCTTTTTTTTTTTTTGTCTTTTCTAGGGCCACTCCTGTGGCATATGGAGGTTCCCAGGCTAGGGGTCAAATTGGAGCTGTAGCCACCGGCCTATACCAGAGCCACAGCAACTCAGGATCTGAGCAGCATCTGCGACCTACACCACAGCTCACGGCAACGCTGGATCCTTAACCCACTGAGCAAGGCCAAGGATCGAACCCGCAACCTCATGGTTCCTAGTCGGATTCATTAACCACTGCGCCACGATGGGAACTCCTATTTTTTTCTTATTAAACTGTACAACGATGAGCCTAGAGGTTGTATAGCCTAACTTGTTACCACTTAGGGACATTCTGCCTAAGAAACAAAGACAGACCAAAGCTTCACTGAAAAGGAGAGAGGAATGCTGAAAACATTTACCAGGAATTGGATCAAGTCAGATCTTTGAGTATTTGTACCTTTCAAGTTTTAGCTATGTGATTTAATAATTAACTCCTTCTTAGGAAGATTTAAATGAATTTGACTTTCTGTCACTTCCACTAAAAAATTCCATGCATTATAAAAACTTTTCTAGTGCCTTTCTTCTTAATGTGTTAGATCAAAGTATAATTTTCAAAAAGATAAGAAGTGTGACTCTAAAACTAATGTATAATGAGAAGTTGTGAAATATTTGCTCAATTCCTTAATGAGTGAATGAACAGCACAGTAAAGCTGCTTGAAAGTATAGACCAGAGATTAGTATTATAGTTAGTGAAAGAAGGAATCCTGGAATATTATTCTAAAACTAGATGTATGAGATGATTAATATTTTACAGTTAAATAAAACAATGACTTCCATTTTGCTTTCTCAATAAGAGAAAAATTTCTTGTGACTCAACAGGACAAAAAATAACTTGCAATGTATCAATCTTCTGTTAATTAACATTTAACTTTACAGACCACAGGATGGGCCTTGTATTAAGCAAAAGAGTAAGTAAAAAAGAAAAAAATTACATATACCTAGAATAGCCCCACTAAATAACAGAAATAGTATTGAAAAATGTTTACCTCTTTTTCATTTCTTGGATAATTTTTCTCCAAACTTTCTACTTTATTGCGGGGCGTTATAACTACCTATCATTTGATAGTATGCTAGATTGTTTTTAGAATCCTTCTCTATCCAGTCAGAGGATAAAGGTTTCCTATCCCTAGATCAAAACCTGGAGGTCATCTTGAAAGGCACTGCTCCTTGCTCAACTGTGATATCCAGAAACAAACATCTATTATTGGTTAATAGAATGAGGTTGGATCTTCCTTAAATAAGACTATTTACATTGTATAGGCAAGTACAGCTCAAGGTCATTAAGCGTTTAGTACATAGCCTAAAACTGACCCTCTCATTCCCTACCGTGCCCTTTTCCTGGCTTCCTATCTTTCATCACTCTTCATATTTCCCTTGGGTAATTTTGCCCCAAAGAACGTCCCATCTGCTTATTTTAGTCTCCAAATAAGCACAGAGATGGTCGAAAAGGGAATAAAGAGAGAGTCAGCCTCGGTTTTAAAAGCTAGAAGAGTCTGCCTGTCCTGCTACTGAAGAGTTAGATGTCAGCCACCAGCCCTTCTGGTCCACTTAGACCTCACGGGCTCAGGTAGAAAAGAAAAGTGGAAGGGGAGCAAAAGATCACATAGTTAGGCTGCACATTTTTGAAATGTGAAGACTTGGAAAATTAATTCCTATGATTTCTTCCTTAGTTTATTAAACGTAAAAGTGGAGAAGTGAGTAGAAACTCTACCCAGAGCCCATCATCAGGCCACTCTCATACACACTCGTTCCCCCCCCCACCGCCCCCGCCCCCCGGCCCCACACTTAAGGCCAGCCAGACACAAGCAAGGGGACACTGACAGTCAGGGTCTTCTCTGATCACTGTGGACTTAGATTAGGTCTCAAAACAACTAACTGAAATGGTTATTAAAGAAGGGACTCAGTGGCCACTCTCAGGGGCTTGCAGCCTCCACGGTGGAGCTTTGCACTCGGGGACAACTATAGACACAGAAAGACATTTCCCTGCTTAGTTCTTGGGGTGGCTAGGAGATGCCAAGCGTGGTGGGAGCTATTGGTCATCCCCTCCATCCTACAGAGCTTATCCCGTACCCCCGTGCTGTGACCACTGACATAGTGGATCCAGATGCAGGGAGGCACATCTCGAGAGGCACTGTTTTTCTTGTTACTTCTAATACCTCCAGTGAGAAAACCTGGTTTCTAAGCACCACGGAGGTTCTGGGCAGAATTCTCAGTGCAAGGCTGTGTGGTGTGTTGTGGCCCCAGGAATGTGGCCACCTGAGATGAGTCATGAGTGGCCACGGGGACCATGGGGGGCCAACTGATGGTCCTGATGCTCTGTGTGATGCTGATCCTGGAGACTCCATGCCCAAGGGGGCTTAGCACAAGCCCTGATCCCCAAGAAATGGTGTGAGAGGCAATGGCTTTTATAGTTGGGGAGGGTGCTTAAAGCTTTGTTTTAATATATAAGGAAATGCAAAATAAAACTGCCCCCTGGAGTGTCTGTCCTGCTAGAGGAAAAACATCAAATTATTGAGAAGTTTTGCTACTTTGAATTTGGAGACCTTAAAGCGACTAGACTGGAACCCCAACTTGAGATCTCACTATAAGACACAGTAAATGTGAAGAGCATGAATAAGGAGCTGGAAAGCTACATTTCTTTAAATGGGTTTAACCCAGATACTTATAGAGAGCACAGAAAGGAGCAAAGTCTAAATGTTTACAAGTTCGGCTGATGGCTGACCTTAGAAGCAAGAGTAATATTTTAGGAGATGCATCAAGGGAAATTCAACAAAGCCACAAACAAAATAGCCTTCAACATCCATCAGAAGAATGGAGAACAGCTTCAGACAGCACTAAGAGAGCCTTTGGAGGTAAATCCAGTCTTCAGAGTCGTATAAAGCTGCTTTCATAAGAATCTCACAAATAAAAGGGAAGAGTGGACAAAATTATTTTAGAGAGAAAAAAGTTATCATAAAACTCTGCCTTTGGAGTAAGTTCTTTAAAGAGAGTCTGATCAAGCCTCTAACTGAACACTTGCTAGAAATGAGTGATTGTGCTGCTGTTCTTGGGGAAAGACAACACAAATGGTGGAAATGAGGATTGGATATGCTGAAGACACCAAAAAATGGAAACCACTTAATTGGTGAAGCCAAAAGACTGCTTATTTATGAGACTGAGTTAATACTAGTTTACAAACTCTCAAAGAAAAAAAGACAGCAAATGTACACAAAACTGACTGCAGAAGCTCAAATTATCAATGCACTTAAAAAATATCTGCATTTGAAGTTTCCATCATGGTTCAGTGGTTAACGAATCTGACTAGGAACCATGAGGTTGCGGGTTCAATCCCTGGCCTCACTCAGTGGGTAAAGGATCTGGCGTTGCCTCGAGCTGTGGTGTAGGTCGCAGACGAGGCTTGGATCTGGCGTTGCTGTGGCTGTGGTGTAGGCCAGCAGCTACAGCTCTGATTAGACCCTTAGGCTGGGAACCTTCATATGCCGCAGGTGCAGCCCTAGAAAAGACAAAAAACAAACAAACAAAAAATAAATAAGTAAATAAATAAAATTCAATTGGCAAAAAAAAAAAAAATCTGCATTAAAATCAATGCATTAAAAATCTCCAACTGAGAAAGACTTGTTGCATCCAGAAAATATCCAGGGAGAAAGGAAGAGGCAAAAACTCCAACAGAAATATCATATCCTTGCTGAACTTCATCAAGGGAAAAAAATGTTTATGCAATATCCAATTTAGAGATAATTTATTCCATTTAAGGTAGAGGAGAACTGTTTCAAACCAGCTGAAAACATCAGCGGTGCCTATGAACAGCTATAAACTTACAAAATTCACCAAAAAATTATTTCAGAAAAGCAAAAAAGAATCACGGGGTATTATCATAACCTTCTTATTCCCAGTGGATAAAATCTCACATTAGTGGAAAAAGAGCTCTGTTACATAAGAGAAAGCTCAATAACACAACAAAGCAAATGCATACATTATGCAAAAATGGAGGAAGACATTTAAAAGCCCTGAAAACTAGCCTTCCATTCCTGATTTTCTAAAAAGTGCATTTACTAGGGGTCTGAGACTTCAACCAGGGATCCTCCAGACACCAGATCCCTGAGGAAGGAGAAGCATCTGACTTTGATGGTGAGGGAATGAAAAGGTCCATGCCTGGCATCTACGTCATGCCTGGTGTCAACCCTTGGGATCCCTCCAGTCTGGCTGACTCTATCCCGGGTCAGCAGGCTTCCAGAAAGACAGAGCTGTGTAATTAAAACTGGGATCTTAATAAGAACTTTGTAAAGAGGAACTGAGTAAAAGGAATGCACAAGCCTGGGAAGAAAATATCAGGCCAGGAGGCATTAATAACAGCCTTCAAGGAGTTACCATCATGGCTCAGCAGTAACGAAACTGACTAGTATCCATGAGGATGCAGGTTTGATCCCTGGCCTGCTCAGTGGGTCAAGGAATCGGCATTTCTGTGGCTGTTGTGTAGGTCACAGACGCAGCTCGGATCCTGCGTTGCTGTGGCTGTGGTGTAGGCTAGCAGCTGCAACTCCCATTTGACCCCTAGCCACATGCCGTGGGTGTGGCCCTAAAAAAGAGGACAAAAAAATAATAACAGCCCTCCTTCATATAGCTGACATTTAAGATGGCCAAGACTTAATCCCTATCTTCAAAACATCCCAATCTAGAGTACCGTGCATGGCAATGTAAGATGCAGATACTCATTTACCAGAAGGGTGAACTTTCCAACAACTAGAATTGTCCACAAACCTGATAGACCACTACTCCCAGAAACTTATGTTCAGATTTCCCCTTACAGGCCTTCAGGCCTTCATAGACATTTAATAATTTTTTTCTTTCTCAGGAAATTAGGTAGAAATAAAGAATCATGGTTATCAGTACTTATGCTTAATAATGCATACCACTATCTTTCTCACAAAGGCAAAATTAATCATGCAACATTTTCAAAGTCTTATGAAATACCTCTCCTTAAATTATGCAAGCTTGTTATCTATTGTCTTTCTAAAAAAAGTTAGACTTACATCATACAAGGTATGGGGATCTCGATTGGCCTTCACCACTGCCAATCATTTCAAGAGAGGTTATTAAAAGGTCAAATTGGACCTGTCCTTCTCCCATGATCCATGTGTGCAGAGGCCAAATCTCCAAAAGGTGAAGGAGTTAGATCTAATCAGACATGTAAAGAACATTCTGACCAGCAGAGTCTGAAAATATTTTAGAAATATTTCAATACATCGTAATATTTATTCGAGTAGAAAATCAGTGGACAATAGAATGACCTTTCGACTAATCTCTAGGCAGAAAATTCTGTCTTATTCCACATCTGAAAAGAACTAAATGGGCCTAGCACCGAGAGGAAAACCCACTAATTATTGCTACACTTTCCTGATATCAATTCTGTAATAGCAAGCTCCCTGTCACTACTTGGTATCCAGAATTAAGTGTGTGAAAACCTATTAAAGTGATCTCTACATAGAATGATGAGTTGGACTGGATGACCTTGTCATGGTCTAAGGAATCTTCCTTTTCTTCTCTATTAGCTTATTGATTTTTCTATCTTTGGTTAGCCTACTTTCATTGGATTCTGTCTGAGCTGACTTTTACCCTAGAACCTTATATCTTCTCTCTTCAATTGTTGCTAATGTAATTCTTATGCTTTTCCCCCTTTTCTTGTCAAGCTTCAGTCTTATCTGTCAAAAGAACCAGCTCATCTGAAGAATGTAATAATTAAGAGGTCAACAATAGCCCATCACATTAATTAAACAAACATTTGGCAAAGGCAAACATGATCTCTTTAAATACACGATGAAGACATTTTCAAGTAAGTTTTGCCCAATTACTCATAAACTCTGCCACAGGGAGCTGCTTTACAATCTTTGGGCACAGCCCTTTATTCTGTGGCAGCCAAGAACAAAAACATATGTGAAGGAAAGCTCCTAAAAACAACAAAAACTTTGCTTCAGAGATAATGCCTTCTTGACTTTTTGTATATTGTTGGAGGAGGTCATTGAGAGGACATGACTCTGATTGACCTATGAGCTGGAACCAGCCAATCAGAGGCTCCTTACCTGACTCCCCATCCTTGAAATGTATGTACCACCCACCATTCCCACACTAGGAGCCATTTCAAGGACAAAGACTTAAGAGAGTAATGTGTTGCCTTAGCCTTATTTGTCCTATAATCTCTATCATGTAAAATTAAATACACAGTGATTTTTAGAAAAATATATACCACACTATAGAAGAAATAGAACCAAATTAGTGCTTTACCCCAAATTATCCGGGCTATTATTTTAACTTTCTTTTCAATACATAAATAAAGATATCATTGAGATATCTAAAAACACGTGATTAATTTATTAGGCTTTCATTTTACAGATTCAGATAAATGCAGATGTGCAGAGAAGAAGTAATCAGGCATTCGTTATTTTAGCAGCATAGTTTAATTAGAGTGCATTAGTGTATACAATTCACCTTAAACTCAATTTTGATGGGTATTAAAATTGAGGTACATAGCTATCCTAAAGTAATTTGGATGGAACCAGCTGAAACCATACTAGTAGTGCAAAGACAAGAGAAGTGAAAAACTGATTTTTTATATAGAGAATGAGACTTTTATTGTTGAAAATTATGTTTTGGAACCCAGGACAGATTTAAAAACACAGACTTTTTGTGGCAGCAATTTCCAAGACGGTGACATAGTTTCCAGAGGAAGTCTCCCCTCCTCTTCCCTCTTATTTCCACACACAAGGTACAGCCACACACGGAGCAATTTCAGAAACTGACTGAGCGACTCCTACACATCAAGCAAATGGGAAAATACCCACATGGAAAGAAGCAGGACAGGCTGAGACATTCTCACAGTAAACTCCACACCCAGCACAGTGTCATACAATCTACAGAGAACCCTCAACTCTCAGCTGTGGAAACACTGCACAAAACTTCTAACATGCAGTAAAAGCGGGAGAATTTACAGTGATAAACACTTGCATTAAAGAAAACTAAAGATCTGAAATAAACAACCTAACTTTATACCTCAAATAACTAGAAAAAGAGGAATAAACTAAGCCCAACATTACTGGAAGGAAGGAAATAATAAAGATTACTTAAGAGAGCAGAAATAAATGAAATTGAGATTAGAAAACAATAGAAAATATCAGCAAAATTAAGAGCTAGTTTTTCAAAAGATTAAAAAAAATGAATCTTTAGAGTAAGAAAAAGAGAAAAGATGAGTAAATTAAACTATAACTGAAAGAGGAGATGTTACTAACTGACACTGCAGAAATACAAAGGATCCCAAGAGACTACTATGAACAATTATGGGCCAAAAAATTGGGTAGCTTGGAAGAAATGGATAAATTCCTAGAAACATAGATCCCACCAAGAGGCAAATATGACAAAAGAGAAAATCTGAACAGACCAACGAGTAAGGAGATTTACCAATTAAAAAAAAAAAAACTCGCTAATGTAAAGCCCAAAACTAAATGGTTTCACTGCTGAATTCTACCAAATATTTAAAGAGTTTTAATTTGATAACTATACCTCAATAAGGCTGAAACAACTGTTTTATTTCTAAAATTGTATAAAATCAGTGTTCAGCTAAGTTTCTTGGTAACATTTGTTCCATTTAGAAGATGTTGAAATATTGAAATTAACCAATTTCCTGCATTCTTGTTTCTTCAATAAGTTAAGTAATAGGCTACACTCAACTAATAGCAAATAGAATTTTTAAAATATAGTTTTTATTTACAAAGTGAATAAATGGTTTCCTACCAAAAATCATTCCAATCATTTCCTAACAAGGGTATAATTTTTATCAAATCATTAGCAATTAATATCCATTAATATTAAAATACATCATAGGCTCCTGAATAATATTTTCTGAAAATTCCAGTTTTTCATTCAAGGAAAATTCTTACCATTATTCGTTGACATTAAGTGCCCATTTAAAATATTTTTTGAACTCCATACCACATTAAGAAAGAGGTGTTCACTTTGAAAGAATTTCAAAGACCAGAGAAATCAAAGAAGTTATTTATGAAGAATATAATATGATGATAATTAGTAGGTGTTAAATAGTTACCATGTTCAAGACACTAATCTCAGCCTCAATGCTTATTTTATTCTCACAAAAATGTAATGATGTAGGTACTGTTATTGCCCCATTTCAACAAAGAGGAAACTGAAGAAGGGTTAAATAATCCAGTGCCCAGACGCACAGCGAGTAAGTGGTACAGACAGACAGGAAATCCAAGATGAGAGTAGAGCCTGTACTTTTTCTTCTCCATATTTGAAAGGCTCTCTGTTAATGCTTTACTAGATTTTTATTTTAATCTTCAGAACAATTATCAAATTAAAACACTGTCTTATAAATCAGATTTTGTTTCTGCAATAGTTTACCAAACAGAAGGGACTTCCGATTCGCATCAGGAAACTGCGAATGTTTCTGGGTTTTTTTTTCCAGCTGAAATTCATCCAACAGAAGTATGATACATCAGGAACCCCTATGGATTTCTTACAGTAGATATATGTATTTACCGAGAACTAGACTTAAAAGTGCTAGATCTCAGAGGTTGCTTTGAAAATGTGAGAAAGTCATTATTTGCTGGCTCACCAGTAATTTATTTTGAATTGTTAAATTCATTGATGTGTGAACTGGTTATCACAGCTAGATAAACAGCTTATAAATCACTTTGAAGTTGGCATAAATAAATATTAATGACTCAATTTTCAAGGAATTTAAAGTCAGTTTCTCCTTCTGTCACCATCAATAAAAAAGAGAATCTCAGTTGTTTCATTTGGAAAAGAATTTACAATTTATTAGTAATAATTGATGTTTTTCAAGATAGTCACAGGACTATTTATTACATGAAATTGAATTATTTGCTTAATAAAAAAGAATGCTCTTTGAAAATCCACCAAAGAGTTTCACTGGACAAAAGTGTTAAGATTTATTTATTGGAATTCTCATCCTGGCTCAGTGGGTTAAGAACGCAACCAGTATCCATGAGAATGCGGGTTGGGCCCCTGGCCTTGCTCAGTGGATTAAGCATCCCGTGTTGCAGCAAGCTGTGGTGTAGGTTGTAGATGCAGCTTGGATCTGCCATGGCTGTGGCTGTGACATAGGCCAGCAGCTGCAACTCACATTTGACCTCTAGCCTGGGAATTTCCATATGCCGCAGGTACAGCCCTAGAAATAAAATAAAATAAAATAAATTGTAGTTATAAAACACAAGCATGATGATGATTCTAATACTTTAAGATACTAAAGTATCTTGTTTCATTGGAGTTTGCTTAGAGCTGGCCCCAAGAGAGAGAAAGAAAAATCAAGCTTCTCAGGTACCAGTCCCTACCAATATCAGAGTCTCACCTTACCCCACTTCAAATATCACTTCCCTCTTCACACAGGACAAAACAGACTCAGAGGGTTTCAGTAGCTTGTCCAGACCACAGGACTAAGGATGAGTAAAGGCAGGATTTGACAATGTGTCTAACTACAAGCCTGTGTTAGTTTAGCCTCTGGAATACAAACATAGAAAATTTTCTATGTGATAGATTTTAAGGACACAAAAAGGCCCTCTAGGCCTCAAAAATACATAATAAAAAGAACCTGAAAAATCTGTTCACTTCTAGAGGGAAGGCTGACACATTGTCCTGCCCACTATTGCTGCACATAGTGGGGCATCACCCCAGGATCTTGCTTCAGACGTGTAAGCTCCCTCATCCATGAAACCAGTGAGGTCTCTGTTGACTCTGGTCTCTTTCTTTGGTCTTAAAGCTAGACAAGGATGGGCCTTATACGCCTGTGGGCTGTAGCCCAACAATTGGCTGGGAACCAAGGAAACTCCTGTGAGCACTGAGATGTTGAGACATTAGGATGGGGGATGGGAAGTTGCCAGTGCTGTCCGCTAACACTTGGGTCCCGAAAGTTGTGGGTAAAATCCTGAGCTGGCTGTCCACTAAGATGGGGGGCCCAAAAGTTCTAGGAGTGATCTCAAAAGTTGTGGAGCAAATCCCAGGGTGGCTTGTCTGCCAGTATGTAGGTCCCGTGGTGGCAGCCTTGGATGAACAGAGGCTGCCAAGAGATCTGGAGAACAATGGCTCCTGATGTCTCTGCTATTGTACCCAAGTGAGCCATTCGTAATTGGTTAAACTGGAAGGAATTGGTATTTCTGTTCTCATGCCTTTGAGATGTAAATGATCTACCTGAATTCTCTGGGACTTTAATCTTATGTGATCTCTTAGAGTAAAGGAGAAAAAAAAAAGGGCTTTTAGGTAAACACTGTGGAAATAATTATCTGTTGAGAACGTCTATCTATAATGGTCTCTCCAGGTTTTGGTAACTTGAAACTGAAGTTGAATGAAGAGAATCCATTGCTATGATGAGTCATTTCAAATAGGATAAAATACTAGAACATTAATGGTTAAGCAAGTCTAAGTGTATCTACTTTTGTCTGCTTAAGAGAGGAAGACTAAAGCATTAAGTTTTCCAATCAGGAAATGTACAATTACTTGATTCTTGTTTTTTGCCAGAGATTAGGGTTTTCTAAGGCTAAGATTATAATCAGGCATAATTCTAGTTGCTGTAACCAAGTTTATTAACACATTGTCATTAGGTGTTTAATCCTGCCTTTTAAAGACATCTTCTATAGACAGTTATTGTTTTGCTCTGATGTTTTGCAAAAGGGCTTCATCTTCAAGAAGATTCATAGGAAGGACCTTTTGACAATAACAGATCTCTGATGAATTTCAGATCATACTCTGAATTGGGTAAGAAATTAAAGAATCCTAATGGAAAACCCGATGGCTTCATAAAAAGTTAACAAAAGGATCAGTTACGGAGTGAGCTGGTGTATATGGGTACAATTTTTTATGGGTTTTGTCTGGAATGTTACTGGTTTTTAATCTGTGATTTCCAGAGAGAGGAAAGTGAAGTGAGCTAAGATTTAACAGCAATTTGGGAAATTACATCTCTGAAAGAGTTAAAACATTCCTTTCTCCTTGACTGGTCCTTCCAGAAACTGGAGACTCCTGGGTTCTGAGCAGTCTTATCAAGTGAATGGGAAAAACTCTCTGCTGGCATGTGCAGGAGTCTCCATATTTTGGGGATCTCTAGAAGAGAGGATACCAAGGTGGAAGCTTCTGCCAGGCCTCAGCATGGCTTCCTTTCTTTCTTTTTCTTTTTTTGTTCTTTTTTTTGTTTTTAGTGGATGTAAAAATGTCTTTATTCCAATCTATGATGTAGTGGTAGACTTTGAAATATTAAAATGTTAATGCTAAGGAAAAAAACAGGCATATTATCCTAGATTTGGATAATTGATGTCTATTCTAAAAAAACACTAAATAAATATTTGTTCAACACGGATCTGTTTCCTAAATGGCCATGCATTTGTTACTTAATTTTTAAAAAAAATTTATTACAGTTGATTGACAATGTTCTGCCAACTTCCACTCCACAGCAAAGTGACTTAGTTATACATACATACACATTATTTTTCTCACATTATCCTCCATCCTGTTCCATCACAAGTGATTGGATATAGTTTCCTGTGCTATACAGCAGGATCCCATTGCCCATCCACTCCAAATACAGCAGTTTGCACCTACTAACCCCAGACTCCCAGTCCATCCCACTCCCTCTCCCTCCTCCCAGCAAACACAGTCTGTTCTCCAAGTCCATGATCTGTTTCTGTTTTGCTGATAGATTGTGCTGTATTTTAGACTCCATATATAAGTGATATCATACAGTGTCTGCCTTTCTCTTTCTGACTTACTTCATTCAGTATAAGAGTCTCTATTTCCACCCTTGTTGCTGCATTGGTGTGACTTTCTTGACCTTGAAAGGCCTCTGGGGAATTCAGTCTGACACTCCTCCTAAGGAGTTCCACCACGGCCAATATATAATCAATTGACCAGACTTTGCAAACAAATTTAGTCTTGAATTGGCTGTTTTTGGTGGAAATGAAGGTAATTTTATTGAGAACAGTATCATGTTTCAGCAGATGTTAAATTCTATTTCTCTTCATTGAGGTCTAGATTTATACAAGGTACTGTATTAGACATACTTTTGCCCTGATGTTCAGGAAGGGAA
This sequence comes from Phacochoerus africanus, assembly GCF_016906955.1. Lineage (NCBI taxonomy): Eukaryota > Metazoa > Chordata > Mammalia > Artiodactyla > Suidae > Phacochoerus > Phacochoerus africanus. The sequence continues at coordinate 60,905,769 of NC_062556.1, read as the reverse complement.
GAAAATTATCTAGTGAAGTTGTCACAGAGATAGCAACTCATGATGTGTGACACAGCTTGCTTTGAATGTGCTGCTAAAAGCAAACGTACAAGGCTTGTGTGACAACTGGGTAGACGTGATAAAATGTAAGGACTACAAAGTGTTTCCCCATTAGCATACCTCTGAGCCTGTTCATGAAGTTCAATTAATTTCCTCCAACATGGATGACGAGGCAAATATAAAGAAGGCCTAGCACCGAGGGACATGATCTGGACCTGGAGTATGAGCCAGCACCCTAGCATCAAGGGATGGATATTTTGATCATCAGTGCTTTCTGTCAAATAATTTGCAGTCGAAAGGAGAAGTGATGGAAAAATCTGCATATAGGGAGGTACAGGAAAGTCAGAAGGCTTATGCATGGTTCAGCTTAAACTTTACTGACCAAGGTAGCCTGTTTTGTGGCCTTTCAGATATGTGTTATACATCTGCCTTTGCCATGGAGGAAGAGAATGCACTTGAAAGTCAGAATGGAGCAGCAGTGGTTCAGACATCTAAGGTAAGATGAGTGGCCATTGCAGACATGATTTTATTTTTTTTTTTTTGTTTAATTTTTTTTTGTCTTTTCTAGGGCCACACCTGTGGCATATAGAGGTTCCCAGGCTAGGGGTCTAATCAGAGCTGTAGCCACCAGCCAATGCCAGAGCCACAGCAACATGCGATCCAGCCGCATCTGCGACCTACACCACAGCTCACAGCAACGTCGGATCCTTAACCCACTGAGCGAGGCCAGGAATCAAACCCACAACCTCATGGTTCCTAGTCAGATTCGTTAAACTACCGATCCATGACGGGAACTCCAGACATGATTTTAGACACATTCCTGTATCATTGAAAAGTTGAGTTTTCTGAACTGTATTACAGACAAAACCACAAGTGAGTGTGGTATTATCTCAGAATGCAATTAGTGCTTATATTTTGCTTCCCTGGGTTATGCCTGTTAGATGTCTTACGGTTCGTCCCTCATCTGAGCAGAGGAATCTCCTTGATGTCTGAGCGGCAACACCGGCTTTGCTGCAAAATGAGTCTAACTGCTGGGTCCACAGCAAGATACTATTGTCATCCTCCTCTGGACGTCCATAAAGATCGACCCAGATACTGTAACTAAGACTCTCACTATCTTCCTGTCCCGGGTCCCAATACATCAGAAGGCCCCCACTGATAAATATGAACTGACTGCCTATGAGCTCCCTGGGCTATGCCGTGTGGAATGGAATAGTCTGGCTCTGAACACGCAAGTCCAACTAGTGGCATTCACTATTTTTTTGTTTAGAAAGGCCTAATAGGTCCACTCCTAATGACACTCAACATAACTTGGGGTGACACACCTGTACTGTGACTGCTGACTCCTGGCTAGACAACTGGAATGTTTCCTTTCAAGATGGGCCCTCCCCTCCTCATGGGGCTGCCTCTAGGTTTAGGAAAACCAGGACTGGCCTTACCTTTCTTATAACTGGACAAGACACTGCTGTTCCTGACTCCCTCTCCATTGACCCAGTAAGTGTTTAGATCCAAAATTTGTCCACATCCTGGAAAGTGACTGTTCTTACCATACTAAGAATCTTACTCTTGACACACTTTGGTGGCTTCTGTCTGTATAGTGTTTGGGGTTTCTGGCTGCAGTACCCCCTACATACCTGAGGGGCCAACCACCCAAGATCATAAGGGTTGCGCATGTTATGTAGAGGTGGAGGGTATGGTCAGACCCCTCACGATGGCTATTCTCTTGCTCTCTGCACATCCCCTGCCCTCCTACTGTTTCTGAAAGTATTAACTTGTTAAGCTGCCATAATTTAAACTACATAATCATGTGCTTATAATCCACACAATTTGTGTACACAGCTAACTGTTCTTAGCAATTAGTAAACACTGAGTGGTTGCTTACCTGTTCCGCTAACTTCTGTCCATCAAGGTGAGCCTGCATCACAGCATCATTAACGAGCAAATGGAAGTTCAGGAGCACATGTTCAATGTCATAGGTTCCATGCATGGCATCTGATAGCTCTTCCAATGACCGGATGTACACGTGCCAGTGTGGGTTAAGCTCTGCCATGTGTGCCAAGCAGCCTCGGACAACATTGAGGCAGTACCCCATGCAAGGCTTACTGAGAGCCAGGCCTTGGCAGTGCGGGCAGTACTGCATCCTCAGGAGGGCTCTGCTGCACTCTTTGGTGAAGTGCAGGTGGTCTGTGGTATTGATGACTTCAATGCCCAGATTCAGCGCCTGCAGAAACGTGCGGCTGGGCAGCAGGGAGCGCCCCATCTGCCCCAAGACCCTTTGGGGAATGTTACCAAAGGGACCAATGTCCCGGCGGGCCAGCCGGATGCATTCGGAATATTCCAGAGAACTGTCCATCACACCAGGGTTAATGAGATGATTGTAGACCAGAGGGAAAAGACTGTCAAAGAATCTGTTCACAAATTCTTCAGGATTTACATCTGCACCAAATAAGTAGAGCCCAACATCAGCAAAGAACTCCTGGATGGAAGCAGCAGCCTCTAAGGCCATGTTTCTGTAGGTGTTGCAAAAAAGTATGCTGGTGTAGTTTTCTGCTTGTCTGATGAGAGTTTCAAGAGTTTCTGAAACAAAGCACAAGTAAAGGATGAAAAGGCTTAGGATTCATTATAAACTGTTCATTCATCTGCTCCAGAGAGTAAATCTGCATAATGCATCAAAACTAACCTAAGGATCTAACTGGGAAATAGCCTACTAAACCCAAGTAAGTTTCCAAGTTCAATGGCTTGTGGAAGGTGGGCATTATGCACAACCCAAGTTTTAGAGACGGGTATTTCCTAGAATCAAACATAAAAGTATAGAAATCAAAAGGAAGCTTCATGTATAGTAATTTCTTAATTTTATTCAGTCAATCATAACCCACTAATGAAAGAAAGAAAGTGTCACTAAGAAAATCATTTCCAGAGTTCTCTTCGTGGCTCAGCAGTTAACAAACCCAACTGGAATTCATGAGGATGCGAGTTCAATCCCTGGCCTCACTCAGTGGGTTAAGGATCCGGCATTGCCGTGAGCTGTGGTGTAGGTCCTAGGTGCAGCTCAGATCTCATGTGGCTATGGCTGTGGTGTAGGCCGGCAGCTGTACCTCATATTCACCCCCTAGCCTGGGAACTTGCATATGCCACAGGTGCAGCCCTAAAAAGCAGAAAAATAAATAAATAAAATCATCTCTAAACATGAGTTCATTATTGATAAGACAATGACATTAAATATTTGACTCAACACCACTGTATATAGTTTCTTTTTTTCCTTTTTTTTCCAGAATGAAAGCTAGCAGATTATAGATTAGTTAGTACCAAGAGAGGCAAAATTCCCAAAGGGAAATCTGACAATCCTCAGATCTCCTAGTATGTTCAAATTAAAAAGAAAATAAAACATTTCACAATTAAACCATCCTTAAAATTGTCAAACCTTGTTAATCAGTGGGGAAGTCATGAGTCATATTGATGAAATGGGTAAGTGTGTGACCCCTTCTCAACTGTCACTGATGTTTTTATCATCTTATCTTCAAAGACTTTACTGTGGGACACTGTATCATCTTTCTTCTGTAACGAATACTTCCAAATCAATTTCTCCACCGAAAGAACAGAGAACAGTTTATTCGCGAATTAAAAGAGGTTGTAGTAATCAGCAAGTGAAAGTTGTATTTCAAAACCATAGCTTTAGGTGGCAGGCAACCATCTTGAACATACGAGTAATTACATTTTATAATTAGCCTAAATATGATGCTGGCCAGTGTCAACATATAATTAATTATAAAATAAATCGATAAAATTATCTCCCATAACCCCAATCTCACAGTTATTTTAAATGAGGTTGTAAAAGACCACACAATAATTCAGTAATCAAACCATGGAGTATTTTATAAAAAGTGATGAAACAACAGTAGAATAAAATAAAATGATAAAAAGCAGAGTCACAGGGAGAGCTACTAATGAAGTGAAACAGTGTCATGAATATGCCATAATGTCCTAAAAACAAATAAAACCACTTTCATAAAGAACTCAGACAAAATACCACACCGTATATTCTGATACTCTTCTAAGACTGATTTCTGTTGCGTTCCAGGCTTTCGTGTGATGTGTCAAGGTGCATGTTATAAACTTAATGTCTGTGTCCCCCTTAAGACTTATGGTGAAGCTTAATTTCCAGTGTAATGGTATTTGGAAAGTGATTAGGTCATGAGGGTGGAGCTCTCATGAATGGGATTAGTGACCTTACAGAGACTCCAGAGAGCTCAGCTGCCCCCTCTTCCAGGAGGACACGGCGAGAAGATGGCCATCTGTGAAGCAAGAAGTGGGCCCTCATCAGACATGGGATCTGCTGGTACCTTGATAAATTTCTCTTGTTTATAAACCACCCAGTCTATGGTACTTGGTTACAGCAGCTGGAACTAAGACAATGCCTCTACCCTGCCTCTATCAAAGCCAACAGTTTTAAAGGCTGTTGCAAGTCTACTGCAACATCCAGCCCTCCAAACTCAAGACTGGTAACTCCGCACGACTCCTGTATTTGCCCATTTCTCTCCAGTGCCCACTAGGATATAAGCTACATACTATGTATTCTATAAAATGTGAAACAATAGAATTAGCATGGTAACTGAAGGCTTCAACTGAAATTAGATGCTCTCCCTAATTAGACAGTTAACATGAGGTTTTCCCAACTTGCCTTATCACCTGGGCTGTGGGGGGAAACTACAGATTTCCAGGTCTTTGCACTGGGGATTTCAACTCAATAGGTTTGTCTTTGTTCAAGAATCTATGTTTGACAAGCAGCCCCAGTGATTCTTTCAACCTGGCTAGTTTTTGAAACACTGCAATTGCAAGTAATTTATGACACACTCTCTGTGCAAGCATTCCACTAAGAGTCTGACCCAGAGCTGCAATCTCAGCCACCACACTGTTCTCACAGATCCATAGGCATTGAGTGTGAAAAGTAAATTAAAACTTTGTGGTTGCATTTATTCTAAGATTGCATTTTTTCTCAATAGTATAGGCTCATTTTTCTCAGCAATGTGTTTGTTTCTATGAACTGTGAGGTTGTGAATGATTTTTTTTGTTGTTTGTCTTTTTAGGGCCACACTTGTGGCAAATGGAAGTTCCCAGGTTATGGGTTGAATGAGAGCTGTGACTGCTGGCCTACACCATAGCCACAGCACACCAGATCCAAGCTGCATCCACGACCAACACCACAGTTAATGGCAATGCCGGATCTTTAACCCACTGAGCGAGGCCAGGGATTGAACTCCCAACCTTATGGATACTAGTAGGGTTCATTACTGTTAAGTCATAGCAGGAACTCCCTGCAAATCATTTTATTTACCAATAATGGTTAAGTAGCAATGTTTTCAAATTACATGGGTTTTTTTTTAAGATAAAGTAAGGTTAGAGTCAAAGAAACCCATAAATCACAGGCACTGTTACATGCTTTCCACCAGGCTTTGTTTTGTTTTTTTTTTGTTTTTTTTGTTTTTTTTGTCTTTTTAGGGCCACACTTGCAGCATATAGAGGTTCCCAAGCTAAAGTTCGAATTGGAGCTATAGCTGCCAGCCTACAGCACAGCCACAGCAGCACTGGATCTGAGCCGAGATTGAACTACACCACAGCTAATGGCAATGCCAGATCCTTGATCCAATGAGCAAGGCCAGGGATGGAAACTGCATCCCCATGGATACTAGTTTTGTTCGTTAACCGCTGAGCTACAAAGTGAACTCTTCTACCAGGCTTCTGAAGGTGAATCCTATACATGTGCTTGTGTCACAAAAACCTGCCACAGATCCCCAGGACAGTGACTGTCAAATACTATCCTAGGCAATACAAAAGTTCCATCTGATTGCTGCCAACTCTAAATGATACACACACACAATTTTTTAAAGTAAAATATAAAATGTTTCTTTATAAATTCCACTTCCATTTGATTTATAACTTACAATGACTCAGGAATATATGGAATTTAACTTTTCAGTTGCTATAACTAATAGGTTTTGCAAATTAATTTATTTTATGAAAGCAATAGCAGGAATATACTTAATATTTAGGTGCATCCATTCAAAAATAAAATGAGAACATACTTCTGAATAGTGTTATTTTTTCATAAGGCTGCTCTGCACTATTGGCAATAAATTAATTTGATTACTGTTTGAGTTAGTAATTAAAAAATAAATTTCTATAAAAATCTACAATCTTTATTTTATTTCAGAAAAATTTTCCTGATTTAGTTTTATTTTTTAAACAAAATAACTTAAAAACTGACAAAAATTAAAAACTCACTTACAGGAACACTTAAAAACTTTCCTTTGATATTGTATGCATTAAGATTTTACTTTTCATAAACACATATTGATTTTACTACCCTTGAACAAGAGATTTCATACTCTCAAATATCAATATTCTGATTAAATACTGAATATCACAACAAAAAGTGGCTTTTAAAAACTTTTTCTATAATAGTTTTCACTATGCTATTAACTCCTCATAATACAATGACTTTTCTTTCAATTTGTGTTAAATCTGATACTGACATATTCCAATTAATTGAATTTCCTAAACACATGTTAGGCATGTATTTTTTAACATGTCTATTTGCAATCCTAAACAGTTCTTAAATTCAATCAATGGTGAAAACTGTAAACAGTTGTTCTCTATACATTTGATTCTTTAATGCTTATGAATAAACATACTTTCATGAATCTTTGGACCCAAAAACTTCATAAATTTTAAAATATAATCACCTATGAGAAACTGCACAGCCTAAAAGCCAACCAGTTGGACAATTTGGTTAGTAATTTTTTTTTCTGAAAAGGTAAAAATCAGAAATTGGGCTTACTAAAATTCGTTGTCAGTATTAAATCTGATGTTGCAAAACTATCACTTTGTTTTCCTACCATGTTTACCATGAAGTTGAGTGTTTCCATTTTACAGAATTAATGTATGATTTTAGCAAGATTTTAAAATTGTCAAAAGAATGGTCAAATGAACAAAATATTTTACAGCTCTTAAAAAAGAATAACTGACATAAAATCAGTGTTTATAAATCCAAAGTAGGTTTGGTGCTGAATAATTCATCATATCTTCTTATTAAAGAGAAACTATACAGTTGGTTTGATTGCAAGGTTTCTTTGTTTTGGGGGTTTTGTTTTTGTTGTTATTTTTACAGACACGTATTAAGCATATGGAAGTTCCCAGGCCAGGGGTTTAATAGGAGCTGCAGGTGTGGCCTATGCCACAGCCAGGGCAATACCAGATCCAAGCCATGCAAACTATGTCACAGCTTGCAGCAAAGCCAGATCCTTAACTCACTGAGTGAGGCCAGGAATCGAACACTGATCCTCTCAGAGACAACATGAGGTCCTTAAATTGATAAGCTACAATGGGAGCTGCTGATTACAAAATTTTAATAAATAAAAAAAATCCCTTACCAAAGCTGTACACATAATAGCTTTTTTTATTGATGTGCCAAAAATTGTAATGTATATTTAGAAAAAATATTTGCTACGTTTGCCTAAAAATTTTAAGAAATAGACTAGAAAAAAATAAACTTTTGTTGTGTTTTTCCATTGAAAAATTCACTAAGCTCTTCTCTTTAGTAATATCAGATCAAGTCTATCAAGGCAGGAAACTTTCAGCTATCCTTTTAATGCCTAGGAGTGGTAGATTGAATAAAAAGCAGCAATCTAATTACTGATTAAATAAAAACATAATTTCTCCCAGCTTTATGAGGAAATTAATTTACGTATTATTTCATTAAGTAGAAAGTGGAGTTGGTATACATGAAGTTTATCTGCATCTACTTCAATTTTCAACATTAACTTTCTGTGAAGATTTAATAACAAAACACCTAGGACTAGAAACTTTATATCAACTTTTTTCAGCCCACTTACATTAGAGACATTTTATTATAGGTACAAATGACTACTGACACTTAAAGCAAGGACTTAAATAGACTGGTAGAGAAAAAATTATATGATATTTATTTAATATTAAATTTAGCAAATGGCAAAATCAGTGAAGACCTACATGCAGGTAGGTTTTGGCAATGGGAGAAACAATATTTATGGAGCTTTTATTGCTTTAAAGCTCAAGTTGTTTTCAGAACTAATGATCTTGAAATAACTGCTATAATAACCTCCCCAGCATGACATGAACCAACATTTTATGACTCTTTTCATTTTTTTAATCATTTTCCATATATGACCATTTTAAGATACAAAATTTGAAGAACTTATCACAATTTAAGGCCACAGACCTCCTCAAACATAGCAATGAAAAAGATGAAGAAAGATTAAATCATGGATAATCAGATGACTTTACAATGTATATCTGGGTTGAAGAGAAATTTTTAGAATTCATTTACATATTTATGCATTACAATTCTCAAGTCACAGATTTTGTTACTGAAACAGATAATTCATTTCTATCCTGCTACATTAAAGCTAGTTTGTGCCAAAAACTATGTACCCCTCTGAACTGAATTATAGATAGATGAATAGATCGCTAGATCATTTAAAGAGCAATTCCTCAACCGGTTTTTCATCACACACATACATTACAATGAATTATAATTTCTTGGGTTTTTTTTTAACAAAAATGCCTTCCAGTGATTTTAATACAATCACATTTCCTAATTCATTTAATTATCAAAAAATCATTATAGCCACTCTGAAGACATAATATTTCTCCAGTCTGTGTTCCCACTGAGTTCATCCCTATGTAAGGTGCATATTTCTTCAACCTTTTCATATAGTAAAATATCTAACAAAAGTTTTCAAGAATATTAATTTAATGACATTTTTAATGTTATGTGGTATGATTTGTAATATTATTCTTCAGAGATTAGTCATCCACACAAAGAAATAGTGAGTGAGATATTAATCTTATCACCAAGAATTAATGTATTGGTAATTAATTTGGTATCCAATGATAACCACTACATGGAAAGATGCGTTCTCAACTTTTCTCCTTCTCTATTTCCCTCCCCATTAATTTGGTCATCATGGTGACTCATATTTATTTCTAATATCATTTCATAATCATTTATTTTCTGAAAGTCAATTTGATGACTTTAGAAAGAATTTAAACTCCATTAAGCACTTATGTAACCAATAAAATCAGTACAGGAACAATTCACTATAGATTGTTTCATAAATTATGTGGGCTGAAGATTTTAAATCAAGTCTGCTAAGAATCTTTAAAATAAATCCAGAAACACAATCTAGAAACATAAAACAGTCATATAAGACAGTATCTCATTCACTATCTGTATGATCTTCAATTTTTATACAGAACAAAAAATCGTTACCTGTTACTGATGGTTCCTCTTCCTCTTTTGCTTGGTTTTTTTGATTAATTTTATAATCTAACACAATGGTCTTCTTTACCTAAAGAAACAAAAACCTCTATGCTACTCTACCTCACAATATCTACCCTCATTTTCTTTTTAGTATTTCAAGAAAATGAGATGTTCTGTATTTTCAGCTTATTCTGGCACATTCCTATCCTAACCATTAGGATATATGGTCTCTTTTTAAACAGGTTGAAAGTCTATTTAAATTAGTTACAAATGGGATACTTAATTCATCTTTAGGCTCAAAACAAAACAAAATAAAACCAAACTTTATTTATACACCTGAATAAAATGCAAAAATTTCTCTTTTACTTTAGTATGCTGAGCCATTATGTGGGATAATCCAAATTAGCTACTGTAATTATACCTATTTGGGGAAATTAACTAGTACTATTAGCCAATAATATTACTATTACTATAGCAAAAATAAATGAAGAAGAAGCCCACATGTGTTATGTTGGAGTCCAATAAGCTGAGAAGTTCTAATACTTGCAATTATTTTTCTTTTTGGCCACACCCATGGCATGAGGTAGTCCCCAGACCAGGGCTTGAACCTGGCAATGCCAAATCCTTAACCCACTACACCAAAAGGGAACTCCTAATACTTGTAATTATTAACTGAAAAGTGCATCCTTATCTCTGAAAAAGATACCATGTAAGATCTTTATCACCAAACACATGTGGCAAAGGAAATAAAACCTCTTTGCTCTTTTACTACATCCAACCCTCAAAAAAATTATATTTGAAGACACTGGGTAAAAAGAACATGCACCAGGATTTAGTAAGAACAAGCAAGTCAAGTTGCATTCAGAGATACAGGTTGAGGAAATAGAGATTATTGCTGGTGCTGATCTGTACATCCCATTAGGGAAGGGTGGACGGTTTGGGCAGCCAGGGGTAGCTGGCTGGGTGAGATTAGGGCATGTCCTGAGCCACTGACATCGTTCCGTATCTCTAGCAACCTCTGCCCAACAAAACACAACGCTCTCTCAATACTCACACTCCCCTCCATTACTCTAGCCCCTAAACCTGGCGATACCAATTCTCTTACATTCTCTGTGGGTAATTATCATTTCTTTCACTCATTCCTCTAAAGCCTAGGCCAGATTTTTCAAAGTCATGGTTCCTGTTCCATATTACCGCTATCAAAATATAACACCACGTTTACAATATCAAATGAAACTCCCAAGCCGATGACTCTCAAATTTGCTTACGTTGCTCAGTTATTCCCAAAGACTTGATTCTCAGGATCCGTTCCATTCTTACAAGTTATTGAAAAATCTGTAGTGCTATCATCTTGGACGGTGCATTAACAGATATATATTATTTGTAAAATAAAAATTGATCATTATTTTACAATTTTTTATTAAATACACTTAAAATAATGACAAACTTACTATGTTAAAATACATTATATATTTTGTAAAAAAAAAAAAAAATCTGCATTTTCCAGAACAAAAAAAAATGTTAGTGTGAAGAGTGGCATTCTTTTGTATGAGTGCAAATTTCATTAGTATCTGGCTTAATAATCAAAAAGATCTGGATTCTCATATCTGCTTCTGAGTTGAATCTGTGACAACATGTTGTTTTGGTTGAGCTATACAAAGAATATCCAGCCACATACATATTTACAACCACCAAAGGAAGGTATATTTAATTGTCTTTCTAGATAATTGTTAACATTCTTCTTTGATATCACACGAAAACTTGACAAGTACTTAACTGCAGTGTCCCATTGGTCTATATTTCACTATAAATGGTTTGGTTATCCATGCATGATTTTGTAACTCATGCAGTGACATTTGAAATATATTGGTTCATGTATTATTCAGATTTTTCCAATGCTGAAACATGTCATTGTTTCTGTATTAAGAACCATGCAAGTTTATGGTAATGGCTCTAAGTTTTCTAAGAGTCCAATTTTCTCTTGAAAGGTCAACTGTTACCATTAGAAATAAACACTGTAAGTTGTTTTTCTTGAAGTTGCAGGCTCATCTTGGTCAACTTTAAGAAAATATTTGCCAAACACCCAAGTCAATCATCATAGTTTATCTGTCAGTCATTATATTTCATTGAAAAAAAGATATTCAGGAAAGAGTCATTAGTTCTGCTTAGAATTCAAACAATTGCATAAGTGCCTTTCAAAACAGCCATTGTAATTCAGTATGCAGAAGCTATATTTAACATATTCTCATATCTTGCAAGATATGGAATATTTATATAATTGAAGGTTGACATTTAACAAAATTAATAATTTTTACTGCTTCATCAGGACATTCTTCAGTTAAACTGGATTTTTTTTTTTCCTGTGAGTTTGTAGATGTAAAGAACACAATAACTACAAGTACAGTTTGGTGGCATGAACTTAATTTGTTCTAAAGCTCCAGAAGTGTTGCTCACTAGTATATTTGTGCTATCAGTGCAAAAGCCAGTAGAGAGAAATAGGCAAAGCAAGTCTAAGCACTATGAAAATTGTTATGATCTCCTATACATCCTGAAAAGACCTTAGGAACACCAGATGACTTGGAGAATTGTTCCTGAAACAAAATTTTCCTACCTAGAGATAGATTTTTCAATGCCCAGCATCAACCTGGATCTCTTTTTGCCTACTATTCCCATCTACTTTTCTCAGCATCTTTCTAACTTTCTTATTTCATATATTAGGATTAGCCTTCTAAGCATCCAGCCTCAAGGTCCTGGGACTTTTATTTCCTATTTCATCCTGCCTTTCATCTACTTATTTAAACACAATATTCCCTCAAGTACCAAGTCCAAATCTCATAGATCTGAGCCAATCAAGACAACTTTATTTACACTGCAAGGTCTCCAAAACATGCCTAAAAGGATATCCAGGAGCTAGAAAACCCATAAGAAGCCTGTGGCATTATAAATTAAAATGGATTAATTGGATTTATAGTCCTTCTAACTATGTAATTATACTAACCTCAATCTTTCCTTTTAAAGCCAGCTCTATACAATCCACAAATGCCCAAACATAAATGATCTGCAGCTAATACTGCTTGTATCCTCTAAATAGCTATGGTGGTTCAATTTACTTTGTCATCATATTTAATTATATTTATTTATCTCATTATGTCAAATCACTGCAGGTCATTGATCGTACTTAATTAGTCTAAGAAATATCTTTTTTTTTTTCTTTTTTCTTTCTGTCTTTGCAGGGCTGCACCCATGGCATATGGACGTAACCAGCCTAGGAGTCGAATTGGAGCTATAGCCGCTGGCCTATACCACAGCCACAGCAACACAGGATCCGAGCCATGTCTGCGACCTACACCACAGCTCGTGGCAACGCCTGATCCTTAACTTACTGAGGAAGGCCAGGGATCGAACCCAGGTCCTCATGAATACTAGTTGGGTTCATTACTGCTGAGCAACGACAGGAACTCTTTAAGAAATGTCTTTAATTTATATCCACTTCTAGAAAATTTTGGTGGATTTTTTTCCCCCAAATAGTGAAGAACAAATGTATATCTTAGAGCCTTAGATCTTCCCCATTTTATGGTTCCTGGGATATAGTGTTAAAAATACACTTGTTTGGAGTTCCCCTTGTGGCTCAGTGGTTAAGGAATCTGACTAGGAACCACGAGGTTACGGGTTTGATCCCTGGCCTTGCTCAGTGGGTTGAGGATCCGGCATTGCCGTGAGCTGTGGTGTAGGTTGCAGACGCTGCTTGGATCCCGTGTTGCTGTGTCTCTGGTGTAGGCCGGCAGCTGCAGCTCCGACTGGACCCCTAGCCTGGGAACCTTCATATGCTGCGGGTGCAGTCCTAAAAAAAAAAAAAAAAGGACAAAAGACAAAAAAACAAAAACAAACAAAAAAACCCCACTTGTTTGTTTCTATTAGCTTGAGGGTAATGGCTAAGGAATCTCATTGAGCAAAGCAAGGATAGTCATTATATAAATTCATACTAAAATATTGATGAGTTCTAGTTATCTTATATTCTAATATATACAAACAAATAAAAGAGAAAAAAAAGTTTTAATTTCATTCTGGAATCTCCTGATTTTACAATATGCTAGCCATTGTCCTCCAGATCTGCTGGATGATGTTGCCAAGTGTCATGTTTGAGTTCTTCCTATAGTTATAGGCCAGCAAAGAGAAAGAAATGGATTGAAAGTATTCACTCCAAAGTTACATGCAGTTTAATAAATACACTGTTTCTATCTTGACAAGAGAGTAACTCCCTCAGAAGGTAGGCAATCTTTTAGACCATTACATTCTTTCCAAATAGCAGGAGGAAAAATTGCAATACTTTCTGATAACTGAAATGAGTTATAAAGCACAGAATCAATCAGACTGAGAAGAGTCCATTTTGCTGCAACATCGGTTCCTGCTTTCATAGATGTTATCAGAAAATATTCCAAGAGTAACATAGTCAAAAGCAGAAAGCATAGGATGTAACAATTATGTGATTTAGCCATAGGATGCTGGAAGACATTTATAAATAGGCTGGAAATCTAGTTTTTAAAAAAATTGTGCTTCCAAAGATATCTTTAAAATTCTAAAATTTAAATAATTACGACTTCAAAGATATAACCTTAGAAATAATATGGATTTTCTTTACGAAAATCTACAAAATCCGCCCCTCTCAAATTTGTTAAATACAGTTAGAAAAGCTTATTGCTACAATTTTACCAAACAAGGTCAAAGTGTTTGGAATATCAGTGCATAAAGAATGTAAAAAGAAAAATGGGATGGATGGACTAAAATTCATCTTCCAAATGCCATATAATCAACTTAGGGACTTGAGGCTCTCATCTATTAAGAATAAATAAACACACAGTCCTGTCGTGGCACAGCAGAAATGAATCTGAGTAGGAACCATAAGGTTGCAGGTTCGATCCCTGGCCTTGCTCAGTGGGTTAAGGATCCGGCATTGCCATGAGCTGTGAGGTAGGTTACAGAGGTGGCTCCCATCCTGCATTGCTGTCGCTGTGGCATAGGCCGGCAGCTGTAGTTCCGATTGGACCCCTAGCCTGGGAACCTCCATATGCCTCGGGTGTGGCCCTAAAAAGCAAATAAATAAATAAATAAATAAATAAATAAATAAATAAATAAATAAATAAATAAATAAAATTAAGCCCTTCAGATAAAGAAGTGCTAGAACCGGAGTTCCCGTCGTGGCGCAGTGGTTAACGAATCCGACTAGGAACCATGAGGTTGCGGGTTTGGTCCCTGCCCTTGCTCAGTGGGTTAACGATCCGGTGTTGCCGTGAGCTGTGGTGTAGGTTGCAGACGCGGCGCGGATCCCGCGTTGCTGTGGCTCTGGTGTAGGCCAATGGCTACAGCTCCGACTGGACCCCTAGCCTGGGAACCTCCATATGCCGCGGGAGCGGCCCAAGAAATAGCAAAAAGACAAAAAAAAAAAAAAAAAAGAAGTGCTAGAACCTTTCACATATCCCACTGTCATGTTCAGTTCAGTCAAAATATAGTATTCTTGTAGTTAATGCATCAAATGCCATAAAGCTGGAGATAAAAATTTACGTCATTTTTTTCCCTTTCATTTGCTTTATTGGAAATTGATTTTAGCTTCTGTGTGGAGGTCTAGCTGTACATTTGAAAATCATTGAAACATACTATTTAGGAAGGTCCTAATCAACGTTGCCCTTAATAGAACAATGGAGTCACATTTTTTCTGTATTGCACTCATCTTTATAAATTCCAGTCTATTTTATCATTTTCAATCTATTACCCATGTTGCTTCTTAGGCCTTTGTACAAGGGACCCCCATGCAATCATCAGCATTCTTTACTGCAGCCGATTTTCTGCTTTGTTCACGTCATACTCTACTCTTGTCACTGTGGCACTCCATTCTGTTTTCTGTGTTCAATTTTATTCACATTCCACTTCCACACACACAAGCTGTTCCCTGCCCATCTACAGTGGCGTGTGTTAGACAAATACACAGATTGTGTTCTTGATTCCGTCAACAGCCTTAAAGAGTACTGCTCCCTCCTAGACTTCGTGAGGTTTAGGGCCAGCGTCCTCACTACTCTAACCAGACCGCAGAATAGCTTCACAAAATACCCATTAATGCTGGCCTGGAAGTTTAAATAAAGCCACATTTTCCCCACATATAATTTGTGGCACAGCATTTGCAAAAGGCTCATTATAGTTAAGAAAATCGTTCGTTATCCTCCAAGCACAAAGCCTGTTTTAATGTTTCAGCGGGAGTAAATTATCCAGACAGGATTTATTGTGCATGAGGGAGGGAATAAAAGGAAAAAAAAAAAAAGCACTTGGTAAAGTTTTATCGATGATAATTTAGTAGACACTTCACTTATATAATTTCATCTAGTTAAACTACTCTAAGTTGCTACCCAGGGTACCGTACAGCTTTCAAGCGATATAAAAACTTAATTTTTTCATTATGTTTCTAAATACACATACAATATACTCCACAGTATACTGGTCTGCAGTGCCAGATATAATCTAGCATTTTGCAGCATTAAGTTAGCCAAAGGCTCCCTCTTCCTATAGCAGAGTTTCCTACACTCTAACAAACACAAAATTCTCTTCTAAGATATTTAGATTTAGTACGTTGAGATAGAGTCCAGATATCTGGGCTTCTAACAGGCATTGTAAAATGTGGCCTTGGTGTTTCTAAAAGTTTAAACCTTGCAGTGGGATGTACAATGTTCTTTTTGCATGGAGCCTAAGCTATTTTCCACTCTCATCTTGGCCACTCACCTCCCTCTCCTCTCCTCCCTCCAACCCACTTTTGCGTTCAACACACACAAAGTTGATGCTCAAAACACGAAGATGTGATGCTGTTTTGCTCTTCCAAGCCTTCACATATTCCCTTTTCTCCTCCATCCTTTTATCCCTGGAGCAATTGCACTCATCCTCCAAAGCAAACGCATCTTTTTTTGTTTGTTTTTTAATGGCTGCAGCCGAGGCATATGGAAGTTTCACGGCCAGGGGTTGACTTGAGCTGTGGCTGCAACCTCCACCACAGCTGCAGCAACACTGGATCTTTTAACCCACTGCAATGGCAGGGGATCAAACCTGTGCCTCCATAAAGATCCAAGTCACTGCAGTCAGATTCTTAACCCACAAAACCACAGGGGAACTCCAGCACATAGCATCTTATGCATTCATTTTCCTGACCCAATCAGGCTGCTAGCTGTATATTCTACTGTTATATCATGGTATACATATCACTTTGTACATGATACATAATAGGCTATTTTCTCATTATGTGTTTATATTCCTATGTGACCTACTATGTCTACAGTTTGTGAGGTCAAGGACCAGTCTTTGATCATCACATACTTCTGAGCACCAGGCCTGAAGCATAATAGGTACATAAAAATTGTTTATTGAGGAAAAATTAAATGTTACTAAGGTGGCCCTCTCTCCAGTATAGCCAACTACTCTAAACTCTTAGTTCCTGTCTTAAGTATGAGAACAGTGAATTTAAGGTGTCAAAGGTATATATTATGGTTTCTTTGTTAAATCATTCTGCTTACTGCAAAGTTAATTATGTTTAATTTGTTTAAGGAGACACCTAGTGCTTTATTCCATTTGGCTTCTCCTATGCCCAGGAGTATTTTTTTCCTACCTAACTTAATTTTTTTCATCTAATAAAAATAGTCCCTGGGAAAAAATTTAAAAGTCATCGATTGTTCTGATTCACCATTGGGGTGTTCAGAGCTGTTGGGATAGTAAAAACAACATTATGGTGTTTTTGATTATGAAGGGCAAGTTTCCCCGGATTAGTCTAGATGGAAAAAAAGTAAAATAAGTATTAGAAAATTTTCTGAAAAAGAAAGGGGGGGGGTAGAAATTTGGAGTGGTCCCTACCTGCTCCAGCTTGGAAGCAATATGTGAATAGAAGTGATTCTGGCAAAATAGCAGGATGGGTAGGAAAGGACTTGGTAATAGGAGTTTCCAGTGTGGCTAAGCGGGTTAAGAACCTGACAAGTATCCATGAGGATTCAGGTTTGATCTCTGGCCTCACTCAATGGGTTCAGGATCTGGCATTTCTGCAAGCTGCAGTGTAGGTTCCAGATGTGGCTCTGATCCCACCTTGTGGTGGCTGTGGCATAGGCCTGCAGCTGCAGTTCTGTTTTGGCCCCTAGCCTGGGACCATCCACATGCCACAGGTGTGTCCATAAAAAGAAAAAGAAAGGAAGAAAAAAAAAAGGAGGAAGGAGGCAAGTGTCAAGATGCCAGCAGGACTTGGTGCCCGGAACCAGAAGCAGAAATATGAACATGAATTCACTGGGGAAACTTAAAAATAGTGAGGTGCACCTTGAGTTTACCAGTAGAAATTGTATAAGGATTTAATACATTTTATCTGGATATTAAAAGAAAATGTGAGCCCGGAAGGCTGAAGCACCCATCCTCTCCAACTTCCGCATCCATGCGGTTGTGTGAAACTCACCATCTACCCTCCACAGCCGTTAGCTTGGTTCCATTTCTCCGTTTGCCACTGACTATCTGGACTTTGGAGGAGTTATTGACCTTTCTGTGTCCCTGTTTCCATCTTTTTTTCTTTTTTTAGGGGCACACCCATGGCATATGGAAGTTCCCAGGCTGGGGGTCAAATCAGAGCTGTAGCTGCCTGCCTACACCACAGCCACAGCAACGCGGCATCTGAGCTGGGTCTGTGACCTACTCCACAGCTCACAGCAATGCTGGATCCTTAACCCACTGAGCAAGGCCAGGGATTGAACCCGCATCCTCATGGATGCTAGTCAGGTTCATTACCGACGAGCCACAATGGGAACTTCCATTTCCCTCTTTATAAATTAGCAACAGTGTCTACTTCATAGAGTCAACATTAGGATTATATCATTTAATCTTTTCAAAGGACTCTGAACAGCACCTATCAGAGAGCACGCTAGTTTCTCTTAATAAATGAAAGGAAAAATACAAAGCGTTGAATGAAACTCTCAACTGCTCTTAGATTTTCTTCCCCATATCCTGCATATAAATCACATTTTCACTTGTATAATAACATGATCACAAGGCTGATGAAGTGATTCTTTGGAGATTTACATATAAAACCTCTGAAATAAAATGTTATGATTATATTACTTACTACAAAGTGCTTTTATTTCTTCATAAAATAGTCCTAATAGTCAGTCTCATGGTTGGAAGAAAGAAACTTGTAAAAATCAGATCATAAATTCTGGTAGGGGAAAAAGTCAAACTTGTCTCTTTGGGGTCTGGAAGGGGAGATGCAGAGGGGCAGGGCTGCCACTCAGCACAGAAACGCTGCCCCACTTGGAACTGTGCACACATGAGGCAGTCCCTCCATGGGAGCACTTTTTTTTTTGCATCGTTACCCTTTGTTCATTCCTTGGTCTTCCCCACTCAGCTGCGAGCTTCTTGGAACGGGGTGATGGTATCCCTAGCAAGTATCTCCGGGATGACCCATAGGAGGCGCTCTGCCAGTGTTTGTTTAGCTAATCTGCTCTGTCCTCCTTTCTCCTTTCCCATTCATACCAGTGCTGTTACCCAGTGAGAAGCTGAGGCACAGATTTAGTGTATCCCACCAAGCAGAGGAAATACAGGGGAAATGATTTTGGAAAGCATTTTCATTTGATATTTTATGTTCTCGCCCCCAAAGTCTTCTTCTTGGGACGTTTTCTATTATCAAAATGATCAAATGATGTTTCACTCTCAAAAGGAAAAAAGGAAGGAAAATTTAAAAAATTATTTAACTTCCTCAGACTTATGAAAATTTAGTACATCATTTGTTAACCCGCCTATAAGAAAGTAATCATTGCACTGATGAGAGTGTCTCAGTATCTAAATCTTTCTTGATTCCCTCTCTCTTTCTCTCGTAGATGAACACAACCTTGCTGATACAGGAAGACCTCATTTTATTGCACTTCACATTATTGTACTTTGTAGATGTTGTGGGTTTTTTTTACAAATTAATGGTTTGTGGTAACCCGGCATCAGTCAAATGTATCAGCACTGTCTTTCCAATAGCATTTACTCACTTTGGTTAACTGTTGTCACATTTTGGGAATTCTTGCAATATCTCAAGCTTTTTCATTATAATTATATTTATTAAAGTGATCCATGCTCAGAGATTTTTGATGTAACTAAATATAATTGTTTTGAGGTGCCATGAACTATACCTATATGTGACAGCAATCTTAATCAATAAATGTTGTTTGCGTTCTATTCCACTGATGAGTTTTCCCCCATCTCTCTCCCTCTTCTCTGGCCTCCCTACTCCCTGAGATACAACAATGTTGAAATCAGCCTAATTAATAACCATACAACGACCTCTAAGTGTTCAAGTGTAGGGAAGAATTGCACGTCTCTCACTTTAAACCAAAAACTAAACATGATCAAGGTTCGTGAGAAAGCTATGTCTAAAGCAAACATAAGCCTAAAGGTAAGCCTATTGTGCCAACAGTTAGCCAAGGTGTGGATGCAAAGGAAAAGTTCTTGAATGAAATGAAAAGTGCTACTCCAGTGAACACAGAAATGATAAAGATATGAGGCAGCCTTACAGCTGAATGGAGAAAGCTTCAGTGGTCTGAATAGAAGATCGGGAGTTCCCGTCGTGGCTCAGTGGTTAACGAATCCGACTAGGAACCAGGAGGTTGTGGGTTCCATCCCTGGCCTTGCTCAGTGGGTTAAGGATCCAGTGTTGCTGTGAGCTGTGGTGTGGGTCACAGATACAGCTTGGATCTGGCGTTGCTGTGGCTGTGGCATAGGCCAGCAGCTGTAGCTCCTATTGGACCCCTAGCCTGGGAACCTTCATATACTGTGGGTGCAGCCCTAGAAAAGCCAAAAAGCCAAAAAGCCAAAAAAAAAAAAAGATCAAACCAACCAACCACAATGTTTCCTTAAGCCAAAGATTAATACAGAGCAAGGCCCTTACTCTCCTCTGTTCTGTGAAAGCTAAGAGAGGTGAGGAAGCTGCAGAAGAAAATTTGAAGCCAGCCAGAGATGGTTGGTTCATGAGGTTTAAGGAAAGAAGCCACCTCCTTAACATAAGAGCACCAGGAGAAGGAGCAGGTGCTGATATAGAAGCTGAAGCAAGTTATTTGGATGATCTAGCTAAGATGATTAATGAAGGTGGCTACACTGAACAACAGATTTTCGATGTAGACAAAATTGCCTTTTATTGGAAGATGTCATCCAGGACTTCATACTTGGAAGATGTCATCCAGGACTTCATACTTAGAGAGGAGAAGTCAATGCCAGCTTCAAAGGACAAGCTGACTTTCTTGTTACGGGCTAATGCAGCCGGTGACTTTAGAAAGCAATACTCATTGACCATTCCCAGAGCTGCTCAATCTACTCTGCCTGTGCTCTGTCAATGGAATTAACAAGCCTGGATGACAGCACATCTGTTCACAACATGGTTTGCTGAATATTTTAAGACCACTGTTGAGACCTACTGCTTGGAAAAAAAAAAAAAAGAGTCTTTTCAAAATACCACTGCTCACTGACAATGCACCTTGTCACTCAAAAGCTCTAATGGAGAGGTACAAGGAGACTGATGTTGTATTCATGCCTGCTAACACAACATCCATTCTACAGCCCATGGATCTTGTGAAGTCATTTTGACTTTCATGTCTTAATAGTTAAGAAATACATTTCCTAAGGCTATAGCTGCCATAGCGATTCCTCTGATACATTTGGGCAAAGACAGTTGAAACCTTTTGGAAAGAATTCACTATTCTTGATGCCACTGAAAACTTTTTTGACTCATGAGAAGAGATCAAAATATCAACACTAATAGGAGTTTGGAAGCAGTTCATTCCAACCCTCATGGACGGCTTTAGCGGAGGAAAAAACTGCAGATGTGGTAGAAACAGCAAGACGACTAGAATTAAAAGAGCCTGAAGGGGTGATGAATTGCTGCCATCTCACAATGAAACTCCCACAGACGAGGAGTTTGCTTCTTATGGATGAGAAAAAAAAGCGTTTACTAAGGTGAAATCTACTTCTGGTGAAGGTGCTGTGAAGATTGTTGAAATGCCAACAAAGAATCTGAATATGACATCAACTTAGTTGATGAAGCAGCAGTAGGATTTGGGAAACTTGGCTGTAATTCTGAAAGAAGTTCTCAGTTGGTAAAATGCTCTCAAACCACATTACATGATACAGAGAAATCGTTCATGAAAGGAAGAGTCAATTAATGTGGTAAATTGATGTGAAGTTATCTTAAGAAGTTGTCACAGCCACCCCAGCCTTAGCAACCACCACCCTGACTAGTAGTAGCCATCAACATTGAAGCAAATCTCGCTACCAAGCAAGAAATCAGGACTTCCTGAAGATCAGATGATCATTAGCATTTATTAAAAAAAAGTATTTTTTAATTGAGATATTACCTTGTTTTCGTAGACTTAATATCATTGCACACTTAATAGACGACCGCATTAGTGTGAACGTTACTTTTTTTTAACTGGGAAGCCGAAATATCACGTGACTTGCTTGATGCAATATTTGCTTTATTGCTGTGGTCTGGAATGAAACCCACAGTATCTCTAAGGTATGCCTGTATTACTTTCTCTCTTGGCACACTCCTGCCTCTTCCTTTCATCTATAGCTCTCCTAATTTCTCCAAGTGTTACCTCTTCCAAAATCTGTCTCCAGACCAAAATAAATACTTTGCTGCTGAGATATCTTACCATCTCTGGCACCTGATTTTAGCATTCCTCATTTTACTTCTCCACCCACCCCACTTCCTCCTCCCTTCCTCCCTCCCTCCTCCCCTCCTAACCCTTACTGAATCCTGAATCACAAGCACTTGGAAAATAAGTGCTGGGTGTTATTTAACTCAAATATCTAATATCTTTTAGAGTGCTTGAAACAAGAATATTCTCAGGAAAAAAAGGGACTTGTTTAACAATTTAACCCAACTGAAGATTTTATTTTTTTTTCTTTAAGGAAAAGATAACTCTCTTACTTCAGTGTCTAGGCTAGGCAATTGTTTCAATAACTTGGTTTACGGTGTTCCTTATTTAAATGAACATTTATATCTTTGGGGGAAATTCTTTTTAGGGAAAATTGGAGCACATTTTAGAGGATTATTGGCTCATACATACTATGGACTCATGTTCTATTGATGACAGTCATATTAAACTAAAAATCATATAGAAGGAAGGAAGGAAAGAAAGAAGGGAGATATATAAACCTTCAGTTCCTTGATGGAAATGAAATATATGTCTATTATTTTCTATAACTTCAAAATGCAATTGTACGTATGTAAACACAATGAAAAGTGTCAGAAAAATACAATACAAACATCAATATCCAGAAAATTCTAGATTTAGCTTACTAATTTATTCCTTTGTTTTAAGCTAATGTTCAAAAACCTCAGCTCATAAAATGGCCAGTTTATTAAGCCTGGCAATACCAAAATATCCAGGTCAGAAGGAAAAAAAAAAATTCCTGAGTTTAACTTTTCCTACTGTTGTTGCTTTTGCATACAACAGCATATATCTGAAACTATTAATGAAGCATGAATTCTACTTTTCATAAAGTTCGGTGATGTCTATAGGGCTTCAGTCACAAAGTTAAAGGTACAACGTCTACCACAATTAATTTAAAGTGTCATTCTCTGGTTTGTACTGTAAGCAAAGAAATATTAGTCTGGGACACCTGTCTAGTAGATGGATGGATTTTATTTTGTTGTTTCTAAGTCGAGGCAAGGATGGGAAAGACAACAATGCAAATAAATACTATAAAGCTGATGATGCTAATGCTTCTTTTGGTTATCACGACAATATCAACATCCACTTTTTCCTTTTTTGTCCTTTTTCCTGCCAGCTTCATTGACTTACAATTGACGTACAGCACGTGTAAGTCTAAGGTGTACAGCATAAAGATTTAGCTCACATACAACATGAAATGATTATCACAATAAAGTTTAGGAAATATCCATCATCTCATAGACATAAAATAAAAGAAATAGAGAAAGAAGTTTTCCTTGTGATGAGAACTCTTAGAAGTTACTCTAACAACTTCCATGTATAACATACGGTCGTGTTAATTATATTAATCATATTGTAGACTACATACCTAGTATTTATTTATAACTGGAAGTTTATCACTTTTGACTACCTTCATCCAATGCCCCCTTCTCTTGCCTCTGATAACCGCAAATCTGATATCTTTTTCCACCAGTTTGCTTGCTTGTTTATTTGTTTGTTTTGAAGTATAATTGACCTACAACACTGAGTTTGTTTCTAGTGCCCAATATAGTAATTTGATATTTCTATACACTTCAAAATGTAAAAGTCTAATTATCACATAAAGATATTACAGTGATATTACAGCTCTATTCCTCACACTGTATATTTCATACCTGCAACTCATTTTGTTGTTGGAAGTTTGTATCTCCTAATTTCCCCATTTCTTTCCTCCCTCTAACCTCCTCCCCTTTGGCAACCACCTGTTTTTTTTTCTCTGTATCTATGATGATTTCTGTTTAGTTATGTTTGTTCACTTGTCTTTTTTTTTTTTTTTTGACTTCACATATCAGTGAAATCTACAGTATTCGTCTCCCTCTGTCTGAATTACTTCACTTAGCACAACACCCTTTAGGTCCATCCATGTGGTCATAAATGGCAATATCTCATTCTTCTTCATAGCTGAGTAATATTCCATTGTATATATAGACCTATTCATTTTTCAGTGGGAACTCAGCTTGCGTCCATGTTTTGATTATTGTAAATAATGCTGCAGTGAACATAGGGGTACATATATTTATTCAACTTAGTGTTTTTGTTTTCTTAGGAAATTCCTGGAGTAGAATTACTGGATCATGTGGTAGTACTACTTTTAATTTGTTGAAGAACTTGCATTCTGTTTTCCATAATGGTTGTACCAATTCATATTCTGGCCACCAGTTCATGGGGGTTCCCTTTTCTCTGCACCCTTACCAACCCTTGTTATTTGTGTCTTTTTATAATAGCCATTCTGACAAGGGGTGAAGGAATAGCTTATTATGGTTTTTGATTTGCATTTCCCTGATGATTAATAATATTGACGATTTTTTCATGTGTCTGTTTCTCATATGTCTTTGGAAAAATGTCCATTTTTAACAGCATTGTTTGCTTTTTATGTTACGTTGTATGAGTTTTTTGGATATTAACCCCTTTGGGGATATATTATTTGCAAATATCTTCACCCATTCAGTAGGTGGCCTTTTTATTTTGTTGACAGTTTCTTCCGTTATACAAAATATTTTTAGTTTGATATATTTGTTGACAGTTTCCTCTACGGTGCAAAATCTTTAGAGTTTTTTGTAGCCCCAATTGTTTGTTTTTGTTTGCCTCCCATATAAGTTGCCGTTTTGTATGTTTTGGCTTTAGGAGAGAAAAGGAAAGTTAAAGTGTTCTGTTTTGATCCTATCCGTTTCATCACGGAAGGAAATATTTTGGCAATCTCATGTCAAGCTAGTTCATTTTTCAAAACTGCCAGCAATCTGGCAGAGATAAGCATGCTGAAGCTGTTCTCAGAGGTTAAAGAAAGTTCCAGAAGTTATTTCATATTTCATAGTGGAACCCATACCTTGAAGTGGGCATTAGCTCAGGTACAAACAAAAAAATTGGGGTTCTCAGCATTCAAAATTATTAGTTGAAGCAGATCAGAGGGGGAAACCCCAATGACTGCTGATAGGAAGCTGGAGGGATTGCAGCCACCAGTGTTTCTGGTTGACAATCATTGAGGTTTTTTTATTAGACATAAATGCATGGTGTTCTTTTTTCAGTAAGATTTTGTTTTGCTGTAATCTCTGATTGTTTTCTCCCCGCCCTATTCCACACTAACATTAAGTTGTCTTTGATTCTTTCTCCTGGTTCAAACAATTTTGTCAAATTTTATCACCTTTTGTATTGTGGCCACCACCTTGGTCTATACGCCCATTTCCTCAAGCACTGGAATAGACTCAACATTGAACTCTCGCCTAATTCACATCCAAGGAGAACACTATTAGATCAATAACCACCAGACACTTCTGCACAGTCATCCCTCTAAATACAGAATATTTCTCTACTGCCGAAGAGCAACCCATGGTGACTTTCTGGCATTTTAAGCTTTGCACTCCAGGCCCCCCTTGCATCATTCATCAAATACCAAAATGCGACGCCACATTCATCATTTGAGTTTCTCTTCACCGTCCTTACAAACTCCAGCTGATACCCCAGTTCTCCCAAGATACTTGTCCTGGTCTAATTACCCCACAGGGATCCTTCCTTTACTTTGGATTCATTCAGTGCCCAGTGAAACAATTGGCATAGAAGATACCTGGAGATCTTCGCAAGGCAGGCTTAAGATGAGCTACTGACAAAATCAAAATTCAGGTTTTCAAAAGTGCACTAATCATTAAATTCCATGCAAGACTCTCGCCGTCAACCACATACACAAACAGACACATCTATCCCTATATCAGTCTCAGAGTCACAGTAAATCATCGATCCTTCAGTGACAGTGACTGGCCTGGAAAGGAAACTTTAGTTGCAGTTTTAATGGAAACCTTTCTTTCTACAGATACTCAGAGAATCCAGCGTATGAAAAAAAATCTTTCTTTGACCTAACTTGTCCCTTAGAAAAATCACCTTTTCCTTCGGTTTTGATGAACCTCCCTCCTCATTTTATTTTTCCCTTTCAACTGTGAACACCTCAGTAAAGTACTATGCGGTCCTTCACTAGCTCTTTCTGTTGAGTACAGAGTGAGGTTTTTCTTAGCCAATCAGTGAAAGACAGGTTAATTAACCAGCAGGGCTGCTGAAATCCTTATTCTGACTGAAGTTTCCACTTGAGTGTTTGTTCGCTGTTCCCTGATCATGCCTTAAACATTCATGTACAATTCTGTCCTGCAGTATGTCCTCTGATTGGCCTAGACTCGAAATCACGTGCAGACTCACTTAACAGTTATTATTGTTATCATTCAGAAATAGAGGGTGCAATCACTGTTAAGCATTCAGAATCGTGTCATGATCCTCTGAAAGAACCTCATTTAGTCTCTGTGTTTTCAGTGTGGTTGCCATGCAAATCTTCTATACCATCAAAATATCACTGTGAGTGGCTTCTTGGTGACACAATTCAGTGCCCAACCTGATGCACACATATTCTCATGATGACATTGAAAGCATGCGTCACAGTCCTTCCTGGTCCTCATGCCAAGAATAGCTGTCAAAATTTCTAATGCATTTATAATTACTATGCAGGATTTCAGAATATTGATTTTTTTTATTTATGTCTTTTTAGGGCCGCACCCTTGGCACATGGAAGTTCCCAGGCAAGGAGTCAAATCAGAGCTATAGCTGCTGGCCTGCACCACAGCCACAGCAATGCCAGATCCCAACCGCATCTGTGACCTACAACGCAGCTCACAGCAACACAAGGTCCTCAACCCACTGAGCGAGGCCAGGGATGGAACCTGCATCCTCATGGATACTAGTTGGGTTTGTTACTGCTGAGCCATAATGGAAAGTCCCAGAATATTATTTTTTTTTAATTTAAGCATTATCATTTGAAAGTACACCCTGTTAGGCCTTATAAAGCCAATGGCTTATTAAGTAGTTAATCAATTTGTGTTATTTTACCCTGATGCCTATTTTCACTTATAAAAATGGATTTGTTGAATTCTCTTTGTTAGAAAATGCCACCGTAATTACCGCATTATTTACAAAGATATAGAACAATAAGTTATATTTATTAACCATTTCCTATTTTATTGCTTATATTATGAGTTGTCCAGATGTTAAAGGTTTTTCTGTAAACAATAAATTAATGATTAACAAGAAGCAAAGGGACTTTGAAATTGTGAATATGATCTGGAATTGTCTTTATTTCTGACAAGGGCAATCCATTTCCCTGATGTTCAAGTTTTTTTGGCTTGTTTGTTTTTTTAGCATATATATCAAAAGAGGCAGAAATAATAGGAGATATGTTCTAAATATGTGAATAGGAAAATATTAGCATTAAGTGTGACAAATATAACAAAATAATGTTAAATATTCCAATAATTGCTACATGTATAATTGAAAATTTGGAATGAGAAGTAGGTGGTACCAAATAATTCATTAACAGATAAGAGAGATGAAAGAGCTTGCAGATTTCATTCAGGTTCCACCTGTGTGCCGTTCACTGATACTGTAGCTTTGTGTGAAACAGAAAAATGTACATACTAATCAGTACCAGGGCCAAGAACTTAGAGAGCAAAGAAAGCCCTGGCTGAATGTAGTACCCACTAGCCCCTCAGACCAGGCATTTTTGTGAAATGCTCAGACTGCACCGTTCAACACAATGAACTGTGTGAGTTCATAAATGCCAGAGTCTAGATTCATGCTTTCCTTGGAAAAGAAAAAGAAAGGCAGAATCTAGAACCTGTACATTTCATGCATGCGCTCTACCTAATATAGAAATAACAGACATTTCTATTCCCAACTACAGTAAAAGTTGGAAGCCTGCACAGTTCATTTAATAAAGCCATCCAATATGAATAACAAAGCCCGATAAAGACAGTGTTAAAAAGGGGAGTTGACAGCACAAGGGAAAGAAATTCCTCCTTCTTAGGAGTCCCTGTCTTGCTGTAGCATTAGTCATGCCAGAAGCTCTTCCTCCCCTCCCCCACCAGGTCCCCATCAATAGTTTACCCAGTAGGTGTAACAGATGAGTTTCCACCAAGGCAAGCTGGGATCTCCCAGTTCTCTAGGCTTCACTGCAATGAATCCTTTTGGGGAGCAGATTTAGACTATTCCAACCTCACACCATTCACTGAGCATATACTCTTACTATCTGCAGGTCCCAGACACGCTCTCTGACCTAGAGCTGGCCCTGGATGTGGAGAACCTGACAGCACAAGGCGTCCCTAGACACTTCATCCTCAACAATGGCATCACCGATTAGATGTTAGAAAGGAGGAGGAAGCAGACTTTGGCTATTGATCCCATTGGACCAAGAGAAACATCCCATGCCTCCCACCTCCTCTCAACCCCACCTATTCATTTAGAAACAGCAGCTCTGTCACCAATAACTTCACGAGTCTGGTCAAGACCAAGCTGGGCTCCCCTAATCTGTCACACCTCTGTTTCTCTCTTCACAAAACTATTATAGTTTTAATTAAAAGGAATCATTATTACAGAGAAATATGAAATAAAATGAAAGAGAAGATATATGTGTGTGTATGTGTGTGTGTGTGAGAGAGAGAGTAACCACTTACTTATAGTTAATTCATAACTAGAATTAGCATAATACATGGTAGTTCCCAACATGGCTCAGCAGTAATGATCCCAACTAGTATCCATGAGGATGCAGGTTCGATCCATGGCCTAGCTCAGTGAGTTAAGGATCTGGCGGTACTGTGAGCTCTGATGTAGGTCACAGACACAGCTTGAATCTGACATTGCTATGGCTGTGGTATAGGCTGGCAGCTGCAGCTCCAATTTGACCCCTAGCCTGGGAACTTCTATATGCCGTGGATGCGGCCCTAAAAAGACCAAAAAAAAAAAAAAAACCCACAAACAAACAAAAAAAGAATTAGCATAATACAAAATAGATAATACGTTAAGAACAAAAATTTATTCTAGGGGGCAAGGAAGATCAAATTTTTAAAAAATTTAATAATCAATGACAAAAAAGGCATTTGATAAAATTCCATGATTGTTAAGTTATTACAATTCTAGGAATCAAAGGACTTGACTTAAATATGCCAGACCAGTTCTTGAAAACAAACAGCAAACGTAATTCTACATGGTGAAATGTTAAAGCCATTTCTTTAATATGAGGAACAAACAATGCCCAGCATCACCATTTAAATTCAAAACTCTTGGAAATAGTCTAGTCAAATGAATTGAAAAAGGAATGATTAAGCAATTAAAAAAAACAAAAAAACAAAAAAACCAGGAGGCTCAGGCCAAAAACTCTAAGGTATGTTGGAAACATGCTAGAGATATGTTAGAGAGAAACCATAGGCATTACTTTCACATAACACTAACCCTCTAGAGCCAAAAAATGAAAAACATACATTTCACTTCCTTGCCTCCCTGGATAAAATGCTAGACTATTTAGAATAAAAACAGTAAGCTGTCTAGAAAAAAATGATTTTTCAAACAAATTATTAAAAGATATAAAACAGAATCTGAATAAATGGAAAGACACATCATATTCTTGAGCGGGAATGTTTAATACCATAAAAATCAAATCTACTAAAACCAATAAATAAATTAAATGCAATTTTAATTAAAATTGTATTTTGTTTTAATTATGTATCTGGGAATAGCCCCCCAAATGATAAAAAAAGCCATGACACTGAGAGGGGCTAACCTAAGTATTAAACACTAACTGTTAAAGTACTATATAAAATATAATCCATGTGGTATTAGCGTAAGACTGGATCAGTAAGACAGCAAAGTAATAGAGGGCCCAGTGAACAGGTTCTGATGTATAAGGGAATAAAATAAATGATAAATCTGACAGTTGTTTCAAATGCAATGATTGCACAATTGGCTACACATCTCTAAGAAAATAAAGTTGGAGATCTACCTTACGTCAAAACAATAATCATTTTCACTGGCATTAAAATCTAGTAATGTAAAAAGAAATAAAAGAGGTTTTTAGAAGAAAACTTAAGGGACCATGTATTCAACTAGAAATTGAGAGAACTTTCTAAACAGAAAATTCAAGAATTTCCAAGAAAGAAATACATATTTGCTTATTAAAAATGCTAAGTGCTTTTGCATAATAGAATATACCCTAACTTAGATGATCATCAGGAAATTGGGAAACACTATTTGCAGAGAAGACAGAAAAGGGTTAATACTTAAACTATTCAGACAACCCCTTCCACCTGTTAATAATAAAAACAATACAGGCAAAGATTTTGAAGAGAAAACTCACGGAAGAGTACATTTAAATAGCCAGGAAAAAATGTGAGTCATGGAAATACAAATGAAAATAATGATATCACTTTACCTCCTCTGGGTTGACAAAAATTAAATAATTATATGATCTACTTCTGGCATATTTCAAAAGAAGGCGTGCCTTTTTTTGCTGTTAGTGAAAATAGAAACTCTTCATCTTTTTTTAAAACAACCGTTAAATCACAACAAACAAATAAACAACACCCAATACATTTTAAATAAGCATTAATAATCCTGGGAATACACTCCATAGAAATAGATTCACCTATACCCAAAAACACAATACAAGTACATTTTTTTTGTGTGTGTGAAATCAAAATTTAGTAATAAAGTGAACTGAGGAATTGAGGGATGGTGGTTTCATTCTTTCTTCACTGCTACTATTCTAGACCAGGGTCTTATAATTTCCTGTCTGGATTCACTTCCAGTAAATTCCTTGCCCTTATTTTCTTCTTTTCCGTATAGTCCAGCTTATACAGAATTGTTAGTTTACCACATCGAAAATCAAAACCCAGACTACATTTGCAAGACCGTTTAGCCTCATACACTTTTATTTCCCAATAGGTATCCTTAGTTTCAGACAAGGTCAGGCTCTTCACTGACCCCAGTAATTTCCACCTCTGGACATTTGCACCTGCTAATCCTCCAAAAAGGAAGGACTCCTGGCCCCCTTCTTCTCCTATCCTGGACCCACCTTTTAAAGAATGGTTTCTCAACTACTCTGTGACATTTCTATTTTCTGGCTTTCAATTACTCTTCTCTAACATATGCCAGTGCTTGTGCATGAATCCCTTTATGCTCTTGTTCAGTGAAGCTTATGACTTGGTCAGTCTCAGGGTGTGAAATTCTGCTTGTCTAACACACTCTCAGTTGATATCGATACTGCCAGTCCATGTATCCACTGAGTAACAAAGATCAAGGTCAATTCATTTATAGTTAATCATACCCTCTAGATATGCATTAGCTTGTGTCTATTTTTTAAAAATGACAGAGTGTTATTTTACTCCACAGAGATTTTATATGCTTTTTATATAAAATCTTTTTAAAATTTCCCTTAGTCACAATATTATCCACAATGAAAGATTATGTTTTAAAAATAGTTCCTCACAGCTTGTAAATGTTGAATGGAGTTCTAGTTCTAGTATTTGATCTAAAACTCAAACCATTTCCATTTATTCCAATACATTCTTTAACTTCCCCTAAGGTTTCTTATAGTGTTATGTATGTACCACTTAAAAAATACTTAGGGCATGTGTGAAAGCTACTTTCAAAAACTTAAAGGTTCTTATATAGAAGACAGGCTTGAAGAGTTTTCTAGATTGGGAAAAAAAAATTTGGAAACAGAGGCCATATCTTGGTTTAGCAAAAGCTTTCTGAAAATGGAATGAGCTTTGTTGAAAAATCAATCCGTGTCCTATTAGAGGAGTTACTGAAACAATTGACCTGAGATGGTGGAGAGACCAGAGGATACAATGGCCTCTAAAATTCCTTCCAACTTTAAGATCCGTTGATGTTTAATTTTAATGCTTCATCAATGACATAACAATTAACTCGATTATGCTCAAATGTAGGGTGATAGCAGGTTTACACATGGATGGCTGGCAAACACATGAGCTAAATGACGGTCTTTTCCTCAATGTCCCCCTCCACAGCTCATTTGTCTCAGCACTTGGAGTCCAATCTTCCCACTAATTAATTTGAAAAATTGCACAGGTGAATTCAGCACAGAAAGACTTTCGCCTTCCACACATGGGCTTGAACTAATGCCATTTATCAATATTTCCAACCTTCAGAGGACGGTAACTTCCATATAATATTCATAATGTGATGCCTTTAAAGAAATACTGAGTAAAAAATCAATCTAAGTGGAGAACTGTGAGACACAGATAAGTTAAAACGAAGAAAAAATATTGAGAAGCCTTGAAAGCATTTTGTGACATGAAGCGACTTAATTCATCCCAAATGTTATGCTACAGTAAATTATATGATTCTGCCAGATGCTTCTCTTTAAAAGAATTTTATTATACCAGAGAGAGCAATTTCTTTTAATGAGAATATTTTTGAATAATATTTGTTCTTGAAACCACTGCTTTCTTTGTTTCATATCTAATAAGAATAATTTCCTTTGATTCATGGGCATTTTTATTCTTCGGCTGGTTTAATCAAAATACCAATTAACTACATGCATAATATGAGGATGAAATGAGGACCTTCCAATTCCATTTCACAAAGTGTGCATCAATTGTAGAAAGTATGTGGTCTGTATCTTAGAAGATCCATAGGTGAAGGATGATGAACAAAGACCATAGTTAATGTCCAAGTTTAATATCACCTGTGAATAGCTAGTGAATGTACAATTTGAACAGTGGAAAAAAATGAAAGACACTGAAGAATGTGTTTTATTCAGTCATCATAAAATCGAAGTAATATACAGATATTAATCTCAATGCAGAGTGTGGAATGTTAGGTCCTGCTTTTCATAAAACTTACGTGAAACGTTTAGTGATGCAAGTCGTGTGTGTATATGAAATGACTGAATCTGTTTAGAGAGAGGGTATAAATTTATAAAAACACCATCACTTAGAATTTGGTAGAGGAAAGCCGGAGAGTAATTTGCCCTTATGAGTGGTAAGCAAACCAAATATAATTCAAAGCAGAAAAATAAAACACTTCTCTAATAGATAGTCATGGAGGTGACGTGTGGAGCACAAAACACAAGGGATAAAGCTACTACTAAGGGGTAAATGCTTTAAATAGAATAATCATGCAAGCAAGCAGAGACACTTCACAGGGGTGAGTCACGTGATTTTACAGGACGCTTCTGAGCACTTTCCCTCTGAGTGAAACAGGAGCTAAGTAATCAGCATTTGATTAGGAACATCTGATCTTTCTAAGTATGATTACCTGCCTGGTGTACGGTACAATTTTCTAAATGTCACCAAACGTTGTAAAAAGTCATGAATTATACTGTATTGTGGATCACTATTTTAGAAAATGTGTTATTATTGCATTAAGCCATCTCAGACACTATAACGGGAGATTAAAAAAATAAGCTAGTATCTTTTTCATCAAATTACAGTGATTATACAATCAGTTCCTGGTTCATAGTCAGTGCTCTATCTGGAATCAGGAAAGGTTAACGATGTTTCTGCAGCAGCAATACTCTGACATCAACAAACTGAAGGACTTCATATTATTTAAAATAATATCAGTTTCAAAATCAGGACAAAGGAAAAAAGCTAAAACGGCAAGTATAATATACATACACATTTACAGAGAAAAGTACAGGTATATTGATAATGCAGATGAGCATATATTGGTGCATTTACG
Organism: Phacochoerus africanus; assembly: GCF_016906955.1. NCBI lineage: Eukaryota > Metazoa > Chordata > Mammalia > Artiodactyla > Suidae > Phacochoerus > Phacochoerus africanus. The sequence continues at coordinate 60,872,172 of NC_062556.1, read as the reverse complement.
GAATGAAACAACAAACATCACCTAATGCTTGGCCTGAAATTTTTTCCATCCGCAGGTGCAAGCTAAATGAGAGCTAAACCTGTCAGAATTTTAGTAATCTTGTGTTCCCCAAAACATGGGCCTTAAAATCATCTGTGGTCCTAAAATCGATGCCCTGTATAACCAGGCTGAACTATACTAGGCAGAATATGTCAAGAGCTTTCAACCTCTTCCCATACCATTAGGCCTTTGACTCTGGGAACGTTCTGGGGAGGAGAAATGCTCCCCATGACCTGGACTCTGTCAATCTCGCAATAGCGGCCCCTTCTGGCAGGCTAGCCTTACTGCATGATCCAATTCTGGTTTCCTTTCACAGCCTCGTTTCCCCCGCGTTTCTCCATGTGCAGCTGAAATTCAGCCTGCCTAGAAGCTACAACCAATCTGTATTTGGGAAGCCATTTCAAGACTTAAACTAGCGTAGGGTAATTACCTGGTTTGTTTGAGAGAAAGAGTCCCGGCAGGAATAATGAAGCAGGAAGGTGCTATGGAAATAGTTGGGATGGTAATACCGTAATCGTGAGCCTATGGAGGTGCTAGGTTATAGACCAAGTGAGAGAGAACAGAACCAGATGAAAGTCCCCAGTAGACACGGAGGAAAATAGTGTTAAAAGATAAAAGTAGAATTGAGGACAAGACTTGAGATCCAATTATCTGCAGGAGTTCAGAGAGATTCTGCTAATTTTGCTGCCAGCTACTTACTGTCCCAATTCTCTGCAACCCTTTGTATCAAAATGATCCAAGATTTATACATCATCATTCTCTCTAATTTTCTTTTCCATTTTTCTGTAAAACTCACTTCTGTCACACTTCACCTCCCCTATTCCACCAAAACAAATCCTGTACCTTTCACTGGGGACCCCCATTCAGTTGCCAAATCTATTGGTGAATCTGAGTCCCCGTCATAGGTGACATATCAGCAGCAGTTGACAGTTGCTCACTCTCTCCTCCTTCATACATTCGCTCTATTTTAATTTCCAGTATATTGTACTTCCCTGGTTTTCCTCCTGGCTCACTGGTCATTCTTTCTCAGGCTCCTTTGCTATTTCCCCTCCTCCTTCATTGCTCCTAATTTTAGAGTTCCCAGGGCCCAGGCTTCACTCCTCTTCTTTTCTCTATCTGGATTCACTTTTTGGTGATCTCATTCAGTTTCATGGCTTTAAATACTCTATGTGAGTCAGTGGCTCTCAGTTGCCCATCTCTAGTCTAGACCTCTTTCCTGAATTACAGACATGTCTAGACTGTACTCAAAACAACAGCACAGGAAAGTTTCTAAAACCTGGGACTGGGTCAATTTGCTGACACTTCTCTGATGGCTCCCCCCTTCAAAGTAAAAGCAAGGTTCACAGAATGTCCCATGAGGTCCTGTATGATCTAAGCTAAGCCCTCTTTACCGCTCTCATTTCCCTTTTTACTACTCTCCCCTTCTCTCACTCCACCCTGCTCTGTCAGCCTCTGAACCATTCTTCAAATACTTCAAGTACATTCTTTACAACACGCCCTCCACTCTTCACACTCTAGCCTGCATGGAGTGCTTGATTTTGTCTTTTTCCACAGCACATGTTACATAATGCACTGTACAAATAATGTGTTTATCACGGCACTGCAGTAAGTAGACCCATCAGAAAGTGATTCCAGGAAATCTATGACACAGGGTTAGAGAGTCCCCTAATCCTGGCTGGAGGGGCTATGCCCGAACTCAGGTGCTATGGAAATTCACAGGCAGGGTGGATTCTTCTAGAATAGAAGTCTGAAACTCCCCAAGGTTTCCACATGCTGGATAGCTGGCTTTGCAAGCTGACAACAGCTGCCCAGATGGTCTGGTGCTCAAGTGTCCCTCTGAGAACAAACAGAGTTGTGCACGTATCTCACAGAAATAAGGAAGAGCAATGGAGGATGACGTCCCTTCACTGGAACACAGACCCATTTTATGTCCAGCAGTCATCACTGTCAGACTATGCAGGAATCAGGGGACCCATACTTCTTTTGCTGACCTGATGCTGGATTACAGGGTGCTTCAGCACAGCTCATCCTTTATCCCATACTGTGTGATAATGTAGAACTTGCTTTTATTCCCCGTGCAAGAGTAATGTTTCTTTTAAATGTTCTCACTGAAGGGTGAGCTCCACGAGGGCAGGTGATTTTGCTACATTCTATGTGATAGAACAGTGCCTCCTACATTGTAGAGACTCAATAAATATTTGATTAAAGAGTCAAAGATGACAAGTTTTTTGGGTTGTTTTGTTTTTTTTTGTTGTTGTTGTTGTTTGTTTTTACTATTGGGATGGGTAGACGATGTTTTATGAAATAAAACAAAGAAAAAGAAGGTTCAACAAGGAGTAGTGACTTCACTCTTTTGACTTAGTTTCTGAATTTCTTAGAAAGAAATTATGCCTTCTGAGAAATGTTGCAATGGTCTATGCCTTCAATATAAAACTCTTAGATCTGGAGCTAAAGTTTTTAAGTGATCTGATTGACAAAAGACCATATGTATTACTTAACTATTGCTGCATAACAAAATACCCTCATAATTTAGTGGCTGATAACAATAAGCATTTATTATGGAAATTTATATTGGTCAGGAATCAGCAAATTGGCTATGACATCTCAGCAAAGACTCTTCCTTCCATGCAGCTGTGACCAAGAATCTCCCAGGGTGGCCGTCTCCTCACAGTTCCACTCGGTAGTGTCTGCTTCCAAGCTCAGTCATACAGCCTCTGGGCCTCTGAAAACCTGCTTCTAGACTCACATGTGAATCTCTTAGCAGGGCTACTTCACAAGAGACTAAACATACAAATGGACAATGACCAGACCACACATAAAAATAGAATTCTGGCCCGCAACCTCCAGCAACCAGTCCAGGAAGCTCAGTCATAATCTCTGCAGCAAACTGTCTGGGAAGTTAAACCACAACCTCTGTCGAAATCGGTCCAAGTGGCCAAGATGGTCAGCTTCCCTAATTTTTGCCCCGCACTTCCAATTTTGGACCAACTAGAGAAAGCCGAATATGCTCCCTAAGCAGCCACATAGGTGCTCCCCTTCTGGTTAGTCAGTCTTCAGCTCGTCCAGTCCAACAGCCTCCTAAAGGGCACACATGAAGCCTCCCCTTTTCTCCCTCTAGGAAGCTCTCCCACGCCTCTGACTGCCTTTGGGTCTCGGTCGAGCTCAAGTGACAGTGACTCACTCCCTTTCTGGAGCAAGCTTTGACTTCGTTCTCACTGGGTAGTCTTCCCCTGTTTCCATATTCACATCATGGCAGCTGGCTTCCCCCTGCGCCAGTACTAGCAAGACAAGAGAGACGGCACAAGATCAAAGCTACAGCCTTCCAACCAAATCTCCATGACCTTCATCCCTACTGCCTCTTGTTATTGGAACTGGGACAATAAGCCCAGCCTACACGCAAGTGGAGGGCATTACCCAAGGGTGGAATACCAGGAGGCAGGCATCACTGGAGGCCACATTTGAGGCTGCCTCCACATCATCCTAACACTGATAAATGCTAGAACCAAGCTTGTTTTGGATCTTAATTATAAACTTCAACTGGGATTCCTTGAATAAGATTATTCTTACACTTGTTCTATTTTCATTCATGTGGTAACTCAACACTGTTTAAATAAATGATATGTCTTAGAGCATGGCTGAATAAATATTCTTGAATATTCATAGACACATTTGGGTCTTCAGCTTGGCGACATCTAAACAGAGCGCTGCCGTGTGACCATAAGCAACCATCTGCCTAATACTCGTTTTCTGAGGCTGCCACTGCTCCCAGCATTTGAGAACTAACATAGTGAACCCAGGAACTTGATTTATTAGTCGTTGGCCTCCAGAGTGTTAAAATTATTAAATGAGGATGCCAGTGGCATGGGTTATCCACTTCCCCATTGTCCTGAAAGTTCTCTCCCAGCCCCTTATTGAGTTACACCTGACACTTTGCGCTTACTTTTTTACCTTCTAGTTTTCATATGCATTTGTATTTTTTTTTAACCTTTTCTAGGGCCACTCCTGCAGCATATGGAGGTTCCCAGGTTAGGGGTCCAATCAGAGCTGTAGCTGCCTGCCTACACCAGAACCACAGCAACTCGGGATCTGAGCCGCGTCTGCAACCTACACCACAGCTCATGGCAACGCCAGATCCTTAACCCACTGAACAAGGCCAGCGATCAAACCCACAACCACATGGTTCCTAGTTGGAACCACCATTGCACCACGACAGGAACTCCTGCATTTGTATTTTCAATCACTGTGCTAATGAGATGGCTTTAGAAACCCCTTGGTATCAATTATTGACAATTAAAAGCCTATCTTTCAATTTTGTGGTTGATTGAGTCATTCATTCATTCATTCATATTCATTTACTTATTCAACAAATGCTGTGCGTATACAATGGTGAATTACTTTGTAGAGTTTGTAGCATAAAATTCAACTAACGTAGAACTTCCCGTCATGGCTCAGAGGGAACAAATCTGACTAGTATTCATAAGGACACAGGTGCAATCCCTGGCCTCGCTCAGTGGGTTAAGGATCTGGAGTTGCTGTGAAGTGTGGTGTAGATTTCAGATGAGGTTTGGACCTGGCATTGCTGTGGCTGTGGTGTAGGCTAGTGGCTACAGCTCCGATTCTACCAACCACTAGCCTAGGACCCTCCATATGCCACAAGTACGGCCCCAAAAATACAAAAAATAAAAATAAAAATTCCATAAACACAAATTGCAAATAACAATTGCAGTACTTGGTATAAAGGGAAACTGCACAATGATATGTTAACATCAAAAGGGAGTGGGACCATGAAGAGAATATTCTGGAAAGCCAGAACAAGTATTGTTCTTCAGATAGGGTCAGGAGCTGAGATCCAAAGATCAGAGCCGAAGGAAGGAGGATTAATAGGTATGAAGGCCCCAAAGTAGGGAGCAGCTTTACTCATTAAGGGAGCTGAGAGAGAGCCTAGGGCTGGCACAGAGTACACAAAAGGGACCCATGGAGAATCCGATGACCCACAGAGCTTACGTTGCTTAGCCGATAATGACAGAGATCACTTAAGAGTAATTACATTAGTCAGAAACAGTAATTAAACATAGAAGCTCATTAAACATTATTCAGATACAATAATTACACACAAGATACTGTAATTAAACATAAGCTGAGTATAGCAATCCAAATGGTATTACGCCAGAAAGGTCAATTTGGGTGGATAATTGGCTCAAATTTTTCAACTTTGGAATCAATTACCTGAACTAGTTGGACTTATTAATGAACCCTTGGAAACCATCAGATCTTGGAAAAGAAAAGATATGAGCTTTTCCCCCAAATGCATCATCTTAAAAACAGAAAACCAACCAGTCTGAGAACAAGAAATGTGCTAAGGTAAGGTCACTGCCCCAGTGTTACACTTCTATTTACTATTGGAATTCAGCTGAAAGTTCTCAATTTTGCTGAACCTATGGAACCTCCTCCCTTTAGGAAGAATTTAAGAAAGGAGTGAGGTGATATAATCTTGTGACAAGTGGGGATTGACACAAGTGTTGCTTTCAAATCTGATCTTTTTCAAGCTCTTTCACTTTGTTTTCTCTACTCCAGCCTATTATGAATGTAATACATACTATTTACATTTTTAAAAACATTTTGTAAAGAGAGGAAGTTCTTGAAGACAATGACATGTACCATACTTTGTTTTTTAGGATATGCAAACATAATGTATTTCTCTGTTTCATAAAATACAGCTCACAAACTTCTTCAAAAACATCCAAAGTAGCCATAGCCCATGATGTTATTCCTTTTCATACAGACAGCACTATTCAAATTATACTCCCACATAATATATAGATACATATATATCTATATATATGTATACTCAAAAGGAACAATAATTTCTGCATATATGCATAACTGAATCTTCTATACTATTTATACATAATCAGAGCCCTTTAATTTTGTGAATGCAACCAAGTTTTCAAGTTTATCCCAACACTCTACCACTTGATTTTAACAAGTTGTAGAACTTAAGCAGAAAGATCATGTTTAACAGGCACCTCATATTCAAAATGTACAAACCTGAGTTTAACATTTTATTTCTCTACTAACGTGCCTAAATCTTGCTTCTATTTCCCTCGTGTATGGTTTTCCAACCTGGAAGATACGGGTGGGATGATTCTTTGTTAGGAGGGCTGTTGTGTGCATTGTGGGATATTAAACAGCATCCTTGGCCTCTACCCAGTAGGTGCCAATAGAATTCCTAACCCAGTCCAAGTGGCAAGAAGCAAAAATATCTCCAGACATCGCCAAATATCCCCTGGGAGGCAAAATCACCCCCCTCCCCCCAGTTGAGATCCACTGGTCTAACCTCTTTCCTTCAGGTTAATAGCACAAGTATGCATCCAGTTTCACAAGAAGCTATGAATGTCATCCTGAATTCCTTCCATTCCTTTATTCTTCTCCCCCCTCCATGGAGAAGAGATAACCCTTCACCCCAGCTATTTTCCCTGTGCAAGCCTTTATTACCGCTTATCAATCACACCAGTCAACTAACTTGTCTCCCTGCTTCTAATCTCACCTCTTTAATCTACCTTCTTCCTCTTGCCACTGTGATCTTTCAAAAATGCAAATCTAATAATTCATGACCCTGCTTAAAATGTTCAATGGCTTCTCAGCATATGCAGCAATAAATACAGGGTATTATAGCCAGGATATTACATGTTAATTATTTTATTATGTGTAAATTGTTATATCCATTTTAGAAATTGCATATATTTATATATACTTAGATAAGGTATTTATATACAACCCTGAGTGCTTTGTTGATGAGCTGTGTTGCCAGGCCTCCTTAGTTGGCTTTATGTTAACAGCATCTAGCGCTATTCCTAGAATATTACAGGTACTTAAATATGTGTTGAATAAATAAAAAACTAAATTGGTATGGCAGGAAACACAAAGACTACTATTAGCACAATGAAAGGAGGGTTTGGGGCCAGGCAAGATCAGTCAAGGGTGGGAAAGCCAAGGAGGCTTTAACAGTGATGTTGAGATTTCACTTGGGTCTTTACCAAATATTTGACATGGTTTCATAATGAGTAGTTTCTCTACCACACATATTTTTTAAATATTTTCCCCACGGCTCCACACTTATCTCTTTATAATAATTTATTTGAAGACCATCTCACTCTACTCAACATATATTTCTGTCATTCTAGTACGTGTACAGCACAACTATTATACAAATTGAAACTTACTCGTACCTCCATACCTCAGTAATCATTGTTTCCATTCCCCTGATTGGTCCTATTTGTAACAGCATTTTTCTGCCATTTAATTTTAGATGGCACCATGCATGATGCCAATAAGGCTATTCCCCCCAAATTTATTGTACATCCCTAGACAGCATATGCAGCTGAAGCAGAGAACAGGACACTAAATTCAGCTGTCAATTTTAATGTCCTAATTACTCCACACTGACTCTACTACTGTTATTCCTGGAGTAAAAAAAAAGTGCATACTGCCTTTCACACTGGTTAATGAGAGGTACTAAAGATGGTGAAATGCATATGAACAAAACAAAGCATGGAAGCTGACTCCATGGAATGCATTTCTCAATGGACACACAATCTCTAAAAGGCTTGTCAGGTATACAGAGATCGCCTCAGTTGTGCTTTATCTTTATTTGAGGCACTACGATGCTGTTCAGTTAACAGACTTTTTAATTTCTTTCACCTGAAAAAGAGAGATTCCTCTGGGAGTTGAAGGCCAGACAATATTCTCTCCTGAAAACTAGCAGGCGTCTCAACCAGGGAATTAATTCTATAACTCTTTAAAGATGTTATCTTCAGCTGACAGGTATTTTTAAAAGGATTTTTTTTCTAAATCCAAACATATTGCAATGTTTATCATCTTTCGTGATATTTTTAACAATATTTTATATTCTACTTAGTGATAAATATAAAAACCAAAAAGTATTTTGTACTCCTCTTATCAAAGTACACCTTATGAAATTACCTAGTACAAAATACATCTTGGTTGGTGCTTATCAACATTTTAAATGTTCTTAGGGATACGTACCTTTTATTATGTAATTGTTCAACTCATTTTTGTTATAAAATGGATATAATTAAATTGAAAAAAAATCCTTTTTTATGTTTTAATAAATAGCATTCTATAATTTTATTAACAGGGTAATTTTTCTTTTAGAAAATTTTCATTTCTATGTTTCTGTTTTTGGGGTTTTTTTTTCCCCAATACATCATTTTTTTCTACTGTAAAATATGATGACCCAGTTACACATACAGATATATATTCTTTTTTCTCACATTATAAAATAAATAAATAAATTGAAAAAATCCCTCAATAGCTATATATTAATGATAATATATGTACACTTTCATTAATCATAACTTTAACAACTCCATGTATTTCCAGACTGCTCCAAACTGAAGGGTTAAGATTGTTTATAAATCTGAGAATGTGCTACTATATGTTTTCTAAGAATTGGCCTAGGAAATAGCAGTCACTGTATAAGCCGTCTTGTTTTGAATATTCAGAATTGTTTTTAAGTTAATTAATGTTGCTATAACTTGAAAATAAAAAGAGAATGAACACAAACTTCAAACATTACACAATCTAAATCCATACGTAAATATTGCCACTTAGTTGATCACATACTCATTTGCACCTGACTCAAGCAAGGAGAAGGTCATCCATTCAGACTGACAGTCTCTGAGTCAGTATTTATTAAATACCTAGAAACAAAGGAAAATCATCAAGACATATAAGGTGCTGTCAGCCAGATTTTAGTTCTATGGAGAGAAATACGTAAAGAAATCATTGCAAACTATGTTAAAGGTACAATATAAGTGTTCCCGTTGTGGCTCAGCGGCTTACAAACCCAACTAGTATCCATGAGGATGCAGGTTCTATCCCTGGCCTCACTCAGTGGGTTAAGGATCCTGTGTTGCCTTGAGCTGTGGTGCAGGTAGCAGATGCGGCTCGGATCTGGCATTGCTGTGGCTATTGCATAGGCTGGCAGCTGCAACTCCAATTAGACCCTGAGTCTGGGAACTTCCATACGCCACAGGTATGGCCCTAAAAAGAAAAAAAAAAAAAAAACAATTATAGACCTATACGTGCTGCTTGGAAAATATAGTAAAGGAAGCAGTTGATTCTCGCGGTGTATGTACAAGGAGAAATAATGTCAAGAGCAGGCCAACCCCTAACTAGGTTTAAGTCTTAGTATTGTGGTAAAAGCATGCAAAGACAACAATACAAAAAATGAGGAAAAAAGAAATAACCCAGAAAACATGGTGAGTCAGGCATTGTGCTAAGTTTGCTATATGAAACATAATTTGCAATATTATTTTTCCAAAACATTATTTCACCACGGAAAAAATAGAAAATATAAACAAACGAGGAAAAATATTAAAATACTCAGAGTTCAACTAAGAGGCTCTGTTGGTCTAATATATATTCTTCATGATATTTTTAATAGATTTTTCCATAGTTCATACTGCATAAATATACTGAGTGATTGAATCTCTTGAGTGATATACTATAAATTTCTTTCTACAACAGTACTCAATAATATACAAAACTATTTTAATAGCTGATTATTATTCCATTACACAGAGGTTCTATTTTGTACTTAAATTAATTCCATTTTTTTAAATTACAAGGACCTATTCATGAACATCATACAATATCTTTAAGCACATGCCCATGTTCTTCAAGGTGGAATTTCTGGGTCAAAGTGCATGGATATTTCAAACAATACAAACACATGTTTCCCTAGAGAAAAGTGATGTCAATTTCTACCGTGTGTGGCCAGGAATCCAACAACGCTCAGCTTCAAAACAATTTGCTGGGGGAAATATCCAGCTCAAAATCTTAAGGTGCCTGTAAAATCTCAGAGAACTGGCAGTGCCTTCTTAAATCACATCAGAAAGAGATGCATCCAGAGTTCCCGTCGTGGCGCAGTGGTTAACGAATCCGACTAGGAACTATGAGGTTGCGGGTTCGATCCCTGGCCTCACTCAGTGGGTTAAGGATCCGGTGTTGTTGTGAGCTGTGGTGTAGGTTGCAGACGCGGTTCGGATCCCGCATTGTTGTGGCTCTGGCCTAGGCTGGCAGCTACAGCTCCGATTCGACCCTTAGCCTGGGAACCTCCATATGCCGTGGAGCGGCCCAAGAAATGGCCAAAAAAAAAAAAAAGAGAGAGAGATGGATCCATTTCACTAACCTATGAAGCAGGGCGATGGCTACCTGAAGTGGGGGGGGGGGGGAGTGAGGATGGGAGGAAATAGGGATTACAAAGGGACACCAGAAAACTTTGGGGTTTGGATATTTTTTAATGGATATGCTCACAATCTTGAGATTGATGATGACTTCACCTGTGTACACATTTGTTAAAACTTGTACATTTAAAATACATGTCATTTACAGGACATCAATTATACCTTGAAAGCTTTAAAAATGTAGCATCTGATATAAGATGTAATGTAATTAATTATAAATTGTCTATGATGCCTCCATTTAGGAAACACATGAGAACTATTTTTAAAAGAGTGCGAGAAGGAGATGAGGAGGGGAAAGGAAGGAAAATGTTCTCAACATTGTCCCAGAAAAGGAGGCTTTGGCTCATGTGAATAGAACTGTGTGGAAATGCCCATTCAGTTGATCAGCAAACAAAAGAGATTGATGGACAGGCCACATCAGGCTGCATTTCTCTGTTTAACGACAGGAATAACCTTGATACACTTAATAACAGATTCTGGATGCAAGACCTCCTAAATCAGAATCCCTGGTGTAGGAAAGACACCTGTTATCTTTCTAGTGCCCAAGTGTCTTAAGAAACCTCCAAATTGCTTTACTTTACTTCTCTGTCCAACAAGCAACCTTCTTCTGCATAACTTTGTGCCCTGAAAAGGCAACTTCCCATCTGTCACCAGGAGAATGTGACACTTGAAAACACATGTTTAGAATTCCATAATTAATATAACACATTTATTTTATAAATCAGCTTCTATTAAGTCTGACACCCAACTGATTGATTCTGGGGAAACTAATAAAGTTGTGTGCTTAAACATGCAAATGAAAAAAAATCAAATCTCAGACAGATAGCGAAATACCCAAATTTAATCATCCTGAGACTCTTGCCTACACTATCTGAATTACAATAATATCTACCCGGCTAAGGTTTCCAAGTGGATAACTTAAAAATATATGAACAGTTTTATAGGTTGAAATGCCCAAAGTACTTATATCGCTAAACTCAGGATGTCTGGTGGAGCTATCAGGGAAAGATGGTGTGATAAACCCATGTGGATTCCAGGTTTCACTGTACTATAATCAAAACTTCTATCAGATATGCTTTCAGTCTGAATGTGAGAAGACTGGTGTACCTTTTAACGAGAAAAAAAAAAAAAAAGGATGTCCATAATTTGAGAGGCTGAATCACTCTTTGGCCATTTCTGCACAAGTTTTAAAGCCACATATATTCTTCTGGGTATTTATATTTACCTAGTGCTATGCTAAAAATCAAAACTGTTGGATAAAATTCTCTTTATAACCTTTATATATGAAAGCAGCCAGAAAACTCATAATATGCTCTCATAAAACTCTTGCCCATGTAACTCACTACAGAGAACTCAGGCTGACATTTGAATTACTTGAATTTATATCAATGACTTACTGAATATTCAGCAATCTTAGAAATATACTCGATATTAATAATGACTTTGAAGAGAAAGTCTTTGCTGAAAATTGCTAGATAGAAGGCATCAACTTAAATAAAACCCTTTTTTCCCATTTTATCATGAAATTTTATAATTTCATTAAAATTAAAAAAATTTTCTCCAGTGTGGAGCAAATGGCTTTCCGCCTTCTATGTTAAATAGCTTATGAGAATTTTGTGTCACTGATTTTCATAGTTCTTTTTTGATTTTGCTTTCCCTGGAGTCTCTTACAGAGTAGTCAGAAATAAGTAAGAATATGTGCCTCCACTTTCAGATTAAATTAAATTGTTTCACTGGTGTTACTTAAGTGAAGTTTAAAAACCAAGTGCCTTCATTATATTTTATATTCTCCATGCAATTTTGATTTTCTTGCAGTTTTGTCATCTTGTACTGTTTTGTTTTATTTTATTTTTTTGTTTTCCTATTTAAAAGAACAAATGAAAATAGATGAGAAAGCAAGTCTAATGGAAAGATGTTCATGGTACTCAGTCATGAAAAAAAGAATATGCTTTGAAAGAATATGATTTCTGGAAAAAGCCCATTCTCAAAAGTTACATGCTGCATGGTTGCATGTAATATTCTTAAAAGGACAAAATCAAAGATGGAGACTAGACCGGTCCTTGGGGACAGGAACTCAGGTGGAGAGATGAGTATAGTAGACCCAGAAGGGACAGCAAGAAGGCGCTGGGGTGATGGAACAGTTCTGTATCTTGACTGTGGTGGTGGTTATACAAACCCGAACATGCAATCAAATTGCACAAAACTACATACACACCGCGCATGCACACGCACACACACACACACACACACACACACACACACACACACACACGAGTACATGTGAAACAGGTGAAAACTGAATGTGGTCTATAGTCCAGCTAATAGCATTGTTCTGAGATAGGGCAGGATCTGGGGCCCTGGGCCCTGGGGCCTCTGTTGCTTTGGCAGCAACACTTGCATCTGGTCAAACATCTTAAGCAACAAAATACAAAGAAACTATAAGGAACAAAAAATAACTGTGTACATATGCAGTTAGGACAAGAAGATACAAAAAAAACCTAAAAATCCAACTGTCACTTCTGAAGAACCAGGAGCAAAAGCAGGGCACTATGCATGGCCGTGCTGGCCCAGGCACACACCACCACCAAAGAGGTGGGCAGACCACCTAAGCCACCCCTCTGGCCTGACCCCTGGACCCGCCCTTCCCCTCGCCCCATAAAAGGAAACAGTTCTCCCCCTTCCCCCACAGCAGGCGAGCAAGCAAGAGAAGATGTTTGTTTTCACTCCACCTCTGCAGCAGCAGGGATCCCAGGAAAGCCTTGCTTGAATTTTCCTGACTGGTCTCTCATCAATTTCCATTGATTAAGAAGACCAAGAGCCCCAAATGGTAACAGTTCCAATGTCAATTTTCTGACGACAGTATGTGGGGTGTCACCTTTGAAGGAAGCTGGGTGTACTATTTTTGCAACTTCCTATGAGTCTATAATTCTTTCAAAATAGGAAGTTTTTTTTTACAGCTATGCAATTTATAAACCTGACTATTGTCATCAATAGCAATAAAATGAAGTTTCTGGTGATTTATAACTGACCGGAAAAACTCCACCAAATTTGGATGATATGTTTGGGATGGATGATCCAAAGAAAAAAGCCAAGTGGAACACACCAAAATTCCCTTGAGAGGGCACTGGGGCAGGGGCAAAGGCACGGAAATGGGTTCTGCAGTCACATTCGAGATGCCACAACTCAGAAAGCAAAGGTCCCTGTGGCTGCTGATCTGCACAAACGGGCCCTGCCTAACACACGCCACAAAGAGAACTCACGGTGATTCTGGACTCCTGATTAAAGTCACAGGGCAGAGTTAGTGACCTCTAAGTCGAATCAGGGAGGGGCAACCAGTCACGTGGTAACAACAACAGTGGCCAGAACTTCCTATAAACAGGATGCTATACCGAATACAAGCTTGTTGCGTATTCACTAGGATCCATGTGGTACGTACAGTTATTACCCCAATTTAAAGGCATGGAACCAGTCTCAGCTGTGTCACATGGCATGTCCATTAACAAACAGTATTACAGGACAGAGAGAGGGAGATGATACCCAAGTTACCTTGCTCCGGGAACGCCATACTGTACTGAATCTCAGGTTCCAGGGTGCTTGGAACCTGGACAGGTGATGAATAAATAAATTTCCAGTAACTGTATGGAAACATGAATGAATGATGGTAATGTATCTGAGTGTGTGTGCACGTGTGTGTGTGTGTGTGTGTGTGTGTGTATGTGTGTGTGTGTATGCTATGGTAAGACATCTGGAAGGATGTACAGCACAATGTCAACAGTGATTATTTCTGAAAGCTAATGTTATAGATAATTTAGGTTTTTTTTTTCTGTTACCTTGTCTATATTTTCTACTTTTTCATAAGAAACCTATCATATTTATAAAATAATAAAAATTACTTGAACCTTAAGAGGCCTTCTGAACCACTCTCTGCCTCCAGAAAAACCAATTATATATATATCAAGAAATAGAATTAATGTTCTCATTGTTGAACACATAACAGAATGGCAATTTCCTATTTTACTTTAGTTTTTTACGGTGCTTAATTTGCTTCCCCAATTTAAAAAAAGAAAAACTACCTCAATGCAATTGAAGACAATATTATTTTGCTTTTCATGGGGGATAAAAATCGTGCCCTTCTTGTAATAAATCTTTATGCTCAACACACAGCACTTGTGTTCCAGAGTCTAGGATCATATCTGACATAAAATCAATTTGCAATAAATGTTGGATAAATGAATGAAAAGGCCAAAGGGAGGGTAAAGGGAGGGATCATGGAATAAAAAAGTACTGTGCAAAGTAAAGTGGTTTTCCATACTAGTACATAATCTCATCAAGAAGCTCAAGGAAATAGGATGCCATTGAATGAGTCAAAATTAGTAGATGCAAACTAGTGCCTTTGGAGTGGATAAGCAATGAGATCCTGCTGTATAGCACAGGGAACTATATCTAGTCACTTATGATGGAGCATGATAATGTGAGAAAGAGAATGTGCATATGTATGTGTGACTGGGTCACTTTGCTGTGCTGTAGAAACTGACCCAACATTGTAAAGCAGCTATAATGGAAAAAACAAAACTCATTAAAAAAACTTTTGAAATAATAAAAAATAAAATAAAATATTAAAAAAAAAAAGCTAGGGAAAGCTTCAGAGAGAAGGTTTCTTGAGCTGGATAGATTCTAACAATGGCTAAGCACTTTTCGGATGTCAGTACTGCCATCGTATTCAGAAAACAAGGTTAAAGGCCCCTGGTATTGGCCTCAAATCTGAGTGAATGCCTCTTTGGTGCATGGTTGTATAATCCCCATACAGGGTGTTAGTGGGATGGATAGTTTTATGTGCAACTTAATGGGGCCAAGGGGTGCCCAGATATCTGGTTAAACATTGTCCCTGGGTGTGTCTGACAGGATTAGCATATGAATCAGTAGACTGAGTAAAGAAGGTGGGCTTCTCCTCTGGGGGAGGGCTTCATCCCATCCACTGAGAGTCTGAACAGAACAATAAGGCAGAGGAAGGAAGAATTTGCTCTCTCTGTATGATTGCTTGGGCTAGAACATCAGTCTTCTGCCCTCAGACTGGAAGTTATGCCATAAACTCTTCTGGTTTTCAGGCCTTTGGACTTGGACTATAATAAAATATATTACTGGCCTTCCCAGTTCTCTAACTCTGGGCTGCAGACAGTAGATTCAGTAGCTCATGGGGTTTGCAACCTCTGTAATCACATGAACCAATTCCTCATTATATATATAGTATACACACACACACACACACACACATATACGTAAATGGATACACCTCCATTCAGTTGTCCTGTTACTCTGGAGAATTCTGACCAATACACTTACGCAGATCCTCTAAGAAGCAAATGCCAAGATGTGATTACTTGTAAGGATCTTACCAGGAGTGTGTGAGTGAGAGAAGACTGAGAGGGAGCCAGGAAACACTGGGAGAGTTTTGCCCATGAGGCAAGGCCTACCAATAGTGAGGGAGGGAAGAGAAGGTTGGAAGGGGCTGTGTTCCAGTCTGCTGTACGCTAAGGAAGATACAGCAAAGGAGTCAGGGCAGCCAGGAATCAAAGTTAATGGTCACAGGAGTCCCTCTCAGGTCTTGTAAGAACAGACCTGACTTAATTTCCCTGTCACACTCACTTATGACTGACAGGGAATATCCTGGGGGGTGTGGCCTCAGCAGGATGCAGGTAAGGCTGTCACAGCTCAGCACCTGGGCCTTTGGTCAGGGCAGATCCCTATAGCGGAAGGTCTGTGAAGCCAATTTATGGCCACGACATAAATAATGCAAACCCAAAAAGTTCTATGAAATAATACATTCAAAG
The DNA here is from genome assembly GCF_016906955.1 of Phacochoerus africanus. Lineage (NCBI taxonomy): Eukaryota > Metazoa > Chordata > Mammalia > Artiodactyla > Suidae > Phacochoerus > Phacochoerus africanus. The sequence goes on along the minus strand of NC_062556.1, from coordinate 60,856,034 downwards.
ATAATCACTTGCTTTCAGTAATGATATGAAACATTAATTTTAATAAAAGGATCAAAGGCAGAATGTTCTACTCTGCTAGCAATGAAAGGGGTAACCTACAGGGGCATACTTTCTGCACGATGCAGCCAGCATCTTTCATGGGGGATTGATACAGAGGTTTCTATTATACTTACTCTTGTTATATTTGCCAAATGCATACCCTGTCCAAGCACAGGGTAAGCAATCGTATATCATATGAATGAGTGTCATAGGTAAATTTGAGCTACACACATACACACTCAGTCACACACTCACTGTCCTCTGTTCCTTAGGATGGCACTTTTCTAAAAGAATATTTTTTATGATTTTTATTTTTCCATTATAGTTGGTGTACAGTGTTCTGTCAATTTTCTATTGTACAGCAAAGTGACCCAGTCACACACACACACACACACACACACACACATTCTTTTTTCTTCCATTATCCTCCATCATATTCCATCACAAGTGACTAGATATAGTTCCCTGGGCTATACAGAAGGATCTCATTGCTCATCCACTCCAAATGCAATAGTTTACACCTATTAACCCCAGATTCCCAGCCCATCTCTCTCCCTCCCCCACCCCTTGGCAACCACAAGTCTATTCTCCAAGTCCACGAGTCTAAAAAATATTTTCTTTCATTGCCTTGTTTTAACATCCTCTTACTTTTAATGGATGATGATAATTTTATGGGTAGTTATGAAGGTTAAAAATAAACAGCATTTTCAGAATGTATGATGGGATCCCTAGTTTGAATTGCAAATGGCCCTAATTCATCTTCATTTTTACATCCACCTACCCACTCCCACTTACAGACATATACAGATAGTTTCATGAATTCTACACCTCTTTTTAGCCTGGTTTCAAATCTCACGTCTATTCTTTTTCAAATACCTAAAGTACATTGAGTGAATGTGAGAGGCTTCGTATGCGGGGCCATAAGCATGGACTAAAGGTAGAATAGATGTCTTCTGTGTCTTTTATGTCTCTGATTACCTAGCGCTTGCTGGGCTAACAGGATGAACTCAAGAAATACTTTACTGATTGAGAAAAATAAACATATGAAGTCATTTATGAGAGGCTAGATCAAGAATTTTGAGTTCTTTGCTTATGTCATTAAAAAACATAATTTCTATTTTCATTATTTAATGATTTTAGATAACTATGATCTAAATATAAGTAACTACACCTCAAAGTCATGATATTACTTGATTTTCTGCAGTGGAAATTACAGGGATAATCAAAAGACAGAATTTATCTCAATGTCAATGTTACACATAATGACAAACGTAAAAGCACATTTCCCTAAATGTTTACAAAAATTGTTTTCATCCAACCATAAGGAGGATTCCTTTTCCATATCAGGAATCTGAAAACAGGCTTAAATTAGTGTTGAAGTACATATCTGGTGAATAAAATTAATTAAATATTTTAGGGGAAAATCATTTCTTAAGGTACTTTGCTTCACATAACCTGAGCCATCTTTTTCCTTAATTTAGGGTTTCTGGGATATAAGTTTTACCGGAGCCTCTGCTAAGTTTAGCCACTCTTCTTTCATTATGCATATGCATAATATAACATTTGAAAGTTTAACAATTACCAGTATTCAATTTTATTTTTATTTGTCCTCAGATGAATGGAGGGGACATATTCCTTACTGTTGACACATTACCAAGTAATTTGGGCCAAGTGGTCACCTAGGGATGCTGTCTATGCTACCCAGAGTGGTCCTCAGAAGGACACCATCAGCATCACCAGGGCTCTGGTTAGAAGTTCAAATCTGGGGTCCCACACAAATTGACTGAGTCACAATCTCTGGGATATGCCTCAGAAGGAAATATTATAACAAGCTCTCTGGGTGGATTTTGACAAATTTTAGCAAACATGCTAAAATTTGAGAAGTATTGGCTCATATGACAATCTTAGTGTTCCAGAGATACAGAAAAATAAATCTGGATGATTGATTATATTTTTCATGTAAAGGCTTCAGCAATATGTAAACACAATCATAAGATACAGAAACCCCTTATCCTAAAAGTGTCACTATCTTACACAAATTTCTAAAATCACTTTTTTCATCATAAGTTCTAAGGAAGTAGCTATTCACAAAGAGGTTAAATGGTCCAACTGTCAGGAAGAAGGGCAGTGTCTGGGTCGTTCTACTGAGCAACACTGGTGGGATTAATTGAAATTTTAGCCATAGTTAAGGTCAGCCTCATGGTGTTAGGGTATAAAATACCCATCAGGAAAAGCATGATGAAAGTCAAGATCAAACTACTATTGCCAAGTGACAGACGCAAAGGGCAAATCCAAAGGGCAAAATTTGGGACAGTAAGGGTAAGATAAATACAGGTTTCAAAATCAACATAAAGATTGCTGAGGTCAAAGATGAAGCTCTAGAGAAAGCAGGCAAATGGGACACTGTGCTAATATCAGAAGAAAGAACTTTTGTCTTGATTCCATTTGTCTATCTAAAAGCAAGGTCATGGAATAAGTGATAAAGCCAGAAAAAAAATGCGAACTCCTCAAATCTTTCCATTCATCTTTCAACATGTTAATGCTCAGCTTTATGACAATGAAATGATATTAAATTAAACTTAAGTCATTTAAATCCACTATTACCTACTAAATTTGTTTTTAAATGTCTTTCTCACTTTGAGTGAAAAGGTTTTGTGTTATTATTCCCTTAACCAATAGTATATTTTGAATTTTTGTTAGAACTTATTCCATTGTTTCTTGCTATGACCTTTCAAAGAGTGTCTTTACAGAATTGCAAATACAAATGTTATTTTAAACCATATGGTATGTTATTTTTCTTAAGAGAATTCCACAAACATAGAAGGCTTGCTTCCTAATAATAGCTAGAGGTTCTAAAACAAAAGACTAATTAAAATACCAAAAAATATAGAGCTCTTGGAAGCTCTCTTGTGGATAAATGGGTTAAGGATCTGATGTTGCCACAGCTGTGGCACAAGTCACAACTGTGGCATGTCCTTAGATGGGGAACTTTCATGTGCCTCAGGTGTGGCCAAATGCTACCTCCCTGAAATATCTATATATATTATATAGATATAGAGACAGAGATAGAGAGATCTATATAGAGAGAGCTATGCTTTAAAAGTATGTAAGTATATATAGCACATAATAAAATATACATTGAATAGCAATAATAGATACTGATTAGAAAAGGATGCTAGAACTAAAAAGCTACCCCCCAAAATTAAAAGAGACCAAAGAAAAGTGAAAATGAAGAGGTTAGAAGTGATTACCCAATGCCAAGCAGTATGATTAGGTTATGTTTTTAAAATTTGCTGGACTAACAAACTATACAAACATATATAAAGATGTACTATTGTAGAGCTGGTCAGAGTACAGATTCTGGAGCCAGGACACCAGCAACCACATGCTGATCCTGTTAGTCACTATCTCTGTGGCCTTGGGCAGGCAGATCCCATCACCCCTCTACAATGGGGTGCAAACAATAACACATACCAAATAGGGTTGTTTTAAGGGGAGAATGATTTAATACAGACAGACCTTAGAAGAGTGCCAACATCTACCAAGTACACAATTAGTGTTAGCAGTATTACTAAGAAGAATTGTAAAACAGAAATATAACGTGGGCCAAAGCATAATTTTAAAGCTTCTAGTAGCCACAATTAAGAGTTAAAGGAAATAGGTGAAGTTAATTTTACTAATATGTTTTACATAGTCCATCTTCAGTTGAACTGTACTCTCCCCAAATTCACATTTAATTCCTCTCCCTCAGTAGTTTAGAATGTGACCTTATTTTGAAGATATAAATTCGCTAAGATAGAATGAGGTTATGTCGAAGTAGAGTGGTGCCCTTACAAGAGGAAATTTGGACACAGGTAAGAACACAGGAAGAAAGCCCTGCGAAGAGGAAGGCAGACCGTGCATGATGCTTCTACAATTCAGGGGATGACAAAGTCTGGCAGCAGTCACCAGAAGCTAGGGAAAGATGGGGACAGAGTCCTCCTCAAAGCCTTTAGAAGGAGACAACCCTGCCAACACACCGATTTCACATTTCTAGAAAATATGAGGCAATGAATTTCTGTTTTAGGCACTCACTTTGCAGTACTTTGTTAGGATAGCACTGAAGAACAAATACAGCACAATATAACCAAGGTATAATTGTAGTTATGATATAAGTATTATAAATGAAACATTTTACATTCCTTTGGTCATACAAAGTCTTCCAGATCTGACACATAGTTTACACCACAGCACATCTCAATCCATACCAGTTACATTTCAAGTGTTCAGTAGCAATTTATGACCAGTGGCCCCCAGGTGGGACAGAGATGCCCTATACAATGCCATGAGATTAAAATTTAAATTCCACTCTTTGACCACAGGATTTCTATCCTTACAGGACTTGCATTCTCAAACTGACAACAGATGTGCTAGTTGATGTTGAAATTACTATCTTCCTGATGATCAATCTCCAGATCTGGTCCCCTAATCTGTCTTTACCTTTTTCTCTAGACAGCCTATTATGCACAACTCTTTTACCCCCCAAGCTCTTCTGTCACATTTGTCTTTAAAAAAGTTCAATCACTGAATCCATCCATCATTGCTCTCCTCCATTCCCATTCTCAAATTACGATACACTGCGATGGGAAAAAAAGTTACATAATATGAGAACTGGCATGCTAAATATTCTGCCTTTTACCTCCACACAGTCTTCAATGTCAAGACTTCTTGTTACGTAAGGGCCAACCAAGAGCTGCTCTTCATCTACAACCATGATCTCAACTCCTTTCCTATCTCTGGAGTACTGGGACTTGCTCTTCTTGTTTCAGATTCAACAAACTATTCAATGCCCCTCCCCCCGACCCCAACATCCCCAGGATCCATGCGAAAGCAATTGCTCCTCTGGGTTTTTAATCTCAAATCAATAGCTCCCTTTCCTCTGTTTCTATATCCTTAATATAAGACATGCTCAAAAGTAAAGTTCTTCCTTTAACCTTGAGGTCCCTGCTAATTCCTCTTACCTTCCCATTTTCACTGTGACTGCCATTTGGTTTTTCCTTCCATCCCCTTTCTCTTTGCTATCACCAACCAGCTCCACATCGCCACGCTCCACAGATGCTTGTTTTATTTATCTTTATATAATTTCCTGCAGTGATTGACAAAGCAGACGGACCGCACACACCATCATTCTTGGGACTTGCCTTCCTGAGGTTCTGGACCACCCATCAGTCCTCTCCAGTTCTCCTCACACCTCCCTAGACAGTACTTTTCCATCTCCTCATGTGTCACTTCTCTCCTACCGGACCCCAAACCAGGTGTGTATCCTATTTTGCCTCCTCAAGCCCATGGTCTCCTCTTTATTCACACCCTCCCTTCCTCTTTCCCCCAGTGACCTATTTTTTGTTTAATTATTTCTTCTGACAAACTTGGTAATATTCCACACACCTGTGGTGGGAAAGAATGAAGATAGGATGGGGAAGAGGTGGCTACAGAAAAGATGACCCAAAATTCTTAGACCTAAAACATTCCCTATGAAAATAAAACAAGGTAAAGATTGCAGCAGTTTGTTTTTTTTTTTTTTTTTTTTAACACACTTGCTAATGGAAAGCACATAGGAAATGCTGTTTGCCCCGGTCTTTGATACAAGATGGACCCAAACTTAGTATTTCCTCAGATTTTTTTTTTAACCTTCTTGAAACATCATTGCATTTTTATTTCTCAAAGCATAAAATGCCTCAAATTTAAGTCACTCATCTTTTTTTTTTTTTTTGCTGAATCTCAGCTTACGTGTAGATGAATTCATCATAAAAGTTATGGTTATTTTTTTTCAGAAAAATTAAAACTAAGGAAATAGAACATTTAGACATTATAAAGGTTTTTTTTTCATTTTTAAGACATTACTTTAAAAATAAGGGTCTCTGTTCACTAAAAGTGTTTTAAACTTATTTATTTATTTATTTGTCTTTTGTCTTTTTTGGGCCACACCCATGGCATATGGAAGCTCCCAGCTAGGGGTCTAATCAGAGCTGTAGCCACCGGCCTACACCACAGCCTCAGCAAGTCGGGATCCGAGTCGCGTCTGCAACCTAACACCACAGCTCACGGCAATGCCGGATCCTTAACCCACTGAGCGAGGCCAGGGATCAAACCTGCAACCTCATGGTTACTAGTCGGATTTGTTTACCACTGAACCACGACAGGAACTCCCTTATTTATGAATTTAGAGCCTTACATTTAAGCAATAACTAACAAATTTAGAAATATCATTGTACATCAAATAACAAGAATAAAATGTCTTGAAAATGGATTAATAAGAAAAAACAAAAAGATTCTAAAATTAGAGGGACGGAGAAGACACTTCACATTTTGCGTGCCTATGAGGTGAGTCCTAGAGGTTAGAAAGACAAAGTTCCAGAAGCTGAGATTTACACCATGTCAGCCTGGCTCCCAGGAGAGCGTCTTCTCCCTGTAATTGCCCTCTGTTCATCTTAGCTTTACTTTATACTATGTCTAAAGGCACATGTGATTGCTTCTGGGCTCTGGTATTTTCCTACCTTCTCCTCTTGTCATGAAGGATTCCTTTCTTCTCTCTGCCTGTTGATTTACTGGACGATGACACTCTACTAAGGTAGGGAGTGATCCCACCTCTCGGCTGTCACCAAGTCAGTTCGTCACAGGTAGGGAGGGGCACCGAGGAAGGAGGGAGTGACAACGCTCCTCAGAGAGGACTTCTGGAAGGATGAGTCCAGCCCCACGCCCCACTGCAAGGTGTGCTCCCTCCTTCTCAGTCTCTGGAATAACAGAACCCAGTTTAGGAACCAAAACTAAGTTGGACTTTTGGGGGTCAAAATTGCGTCCCTCGCCAAAGTAGCAAAGTTCTGAGTTCTCTTCTCTGGCAAGTACTTTTTCTCACCACTTTCACTGTGGCTTCGTCTCTGCAGTAGGTCTTGGGTCATCATGTTCCAATAGTCTCCCATTTACATCAGTGTTTCCTGGCCCCTTTCTAGCCTTTCCCCCTGGTCTGGGCTATTTTTCCTGTTTTTGTAGCCTTTCTTGAACTCTTCTACCAATTCTTACTCTTTCCAGAATCAAAACTTATTTGGCTGCCGCATCCGTCTGTCCTCCTTGATTACACAGCCCTTGTCCACAGTCACCAAGCATAATAAAAGGAAAGTTCCACTGCTCCTTGGGAATTTCTTCTTCAGTAAAACATTTCATGGTTAAGGTCACCCATTCACACTTGCTACATAAATCTCCAAGCTTAAGCACGGATGTGCCCCTTATTCTTTTAGGGGAAGAGGCATTTAAACATGAACCTAAATAAAATGTAAATACACTCTATGAAAAGCACAACTTCCTTCCTTCCAAATCCAATTTTAATAAACATAACCTCTGATATTCTCCTTCATCCCCACGTTCTCAGAAAGAGGTAAGAGAATTTCCTGCATTGTAAGCATCCCCTTAACCTGCCCATATAGACCTCATCTTTCCCACAGCATATTTAAGATGTGATTTTCTCATTTATACTAAAGTGTCAAACCTACCTGAAGAGTTCACCCCATTAATTTAAATTAATCAGTAAGTCATTGATAAAAGGCACATTCATTAACTTAAAAAGAAATCTTTTCAGTCAGAATTTTAGTAGCAAAATATGACACTGGGAGAGATACTTGTTACATTATCAGAGATCATCTTGCCACAACCCACAACCCACAACCACATACACCCATGACTGTAAAATGCCACCATGTGATTTTTATAGTCACAGAAAAAAAAGAATTATTTCATGGTAATCTGAATTTGTTTTAAAAGGATACACACATACATATATATACACACACAAATACATATATATACCCATATAAGTACATATATATATATACAGTGTATACATACACACAAGTATACACACATATATATATATATACACATAATATATATCTGTTTTGGAGGGGTTGTATTTTTAGGGCCACACCTGCATCATATGGAAGTTCCCAAGCTGGGGGTTGAATCAGAGCTGCAGCTGCTGGCCCATGCCACAGACACGGCAGTGTGGGATCCAAGTTGTGTCTGTGACCCAAACCACAGCTCACAGCAACACTGGATCCTTAACCCCCTGAGGAGAGCCAGGGATCAAACCTGTGTCCTCACGGATACTTGTCAGGTTTGTCACCACTGAGCCACAACGGAAACTTCCTATGTCTGTGTTTTTAATGAAAATAGCACTTCCATATTACAAGGTTTATAAGCCATATACTTAATTGAACACATATTTGACACAGTCATCACATTAAGTGATGAGACAATAATACCATTTATATTAAAATCAGAAAAAAGGTAAAGATGCTTGCAAACAATATGGTCATTCACACTGTAATGTAAGTGTTGCATAATGCAATTTAAAAATGAGAAATAAAGTATAAATACTGGCAAAATGGAAAAAAATAATTATATCAAGGTATGTTATTGTACAGTTTGAAAATCTCCAACACTTAAAAAATACAGAATATTTAAACACTGTTAAATGTACGTAGAAATGAATGGTATAAATCTAACAGTAACAACAACCAAAAAAGGAAATAAGCAATAAGAATGTGCAGAAACTATAATGAAGAAAACGATAAAACTACTGAGAGAGATAAAGAAGACACATATAAATGCAGAGATATCATCTTCTTCTTGAATAGAAAGACTGTACATTGTAAAGATGTCAGTTTCTTCCCTAAATGAAATCTATAAATTCAACATAATCCCTAGGGGGCGGAGATATGACATTGACACAATAATTCTAAAATTTATCCGCAAGTATAAACTTCTGAATACCTGGCATCAATGCATCAGCGTTGGGAGAAAAAAAAAGACCATTCAATAAGTAGTATTGGGGAACTACTTACTGTCTTAGAAAATGCAAAGCTGAAACTGTACCTCAGAGTCTTCACTAAAATACATCGCAGATAAATAAAATATATAAGCATAACACAATTATATAATAAAGGAATTACAGAAAATATTCAGTGGCATTTTAATTGCTGGAAAAAAAAGATAGCATAAAGGAAAACACTGACTGGGAAAACACGTCAAACAACAGGTGGATGTTTAAGTACAATAAGGTAATCTGTGAAATGGATTATCAAATTGGTATTTAAAGGAGTAGTGCATGGATATTTACATTAACTTGGGCAAGTCTATAGGATGGCAGGTGTACATAGGCAGAGGGAGATAGATATCTGGAGAGACATATACCAAAGGTCAATACAAGTTACATTTGAATTGTGTAATTACATACAATTTAGATTTTCATAGTTCTATTTCTGCAAGTTTCTACATAGTTTATATGAGGCAAAAGAAAAAAAGAAACTTTTCTTTCTTTCCTCCAAAATTAAGAGCTTGGGGTCCTAGTCTTTTTGTTTTCCCCCCCACTAGTGGGTATGCAACTCTGGGCAAGCTACTTCCCATATCTCAAAATATTTATCCTTCATTCTAACCCAAAGTCTTCCTCAACTCTAAAATTCTAACTTCAGGGAGTAGCATCATATGCACACAAAGAGATTAAAAAAAGAAAAAACTACACATTCTACAGCAAAAAAAAAAAAAAAAAACACCACATGGTCAAATGCAGGAGAACTAGGAGTTAAGGAGTATAAATTCTTGGAGGTGTTGAGGGAAATGTTAGTGACCCAAGATTGGAAAGTGACAAGACTACCATTGTGACTAAATCATTCTTTGCCTCTCCAGCCTGATCATAGGCATTTGTTAAATGGCACACTCTTTGCAACAATGTAATCTACCCCACGCTACTCTTCAACATTAGGTAAGCCATACGGCCATCATGATGCTCACATTATTGGTAACACTGGTACAGAAAACTATATTAATTTCAAGCTGCAGTAAGAACACAGAAAGACATCAGTACTTATCAAGTGAAAGAAAGGAGGTAGAGAAAAAAAACTACTACTCTCAGAAGGGTAAAGAGGGTGCCATAAACAACAGAGTGTACTTGCTTGGAAGAGTGAGATAAAGTAGGTGATCTGATTTAAAAGCAGTTCTGAGATTTATAGGACTTTGGTAATTGTTTATTTATTTTATTGTATTTTTGCTTTTCAGGGCCGCACCTGCGGCATATGGAGGTTCCCAGGCTGGGGGTCAAATCAGAGCTACAGCTACAGCCACTCAGGGTCCAAGCCGCATCTGCAACCTACATCACAGCTCACGGCAATGCCAGATCCTTAACCCACTGAGCAAGGCCAGGGATTGAACCTGTGTCCTCATGGATGCTAGTCAGATTCATTAACCACTGAGTCATGGCGGGAAGTCCGGTAACTTTTTGTTCTAGTTCAGCTACAATTATAACCTCAGTTCATGTCAAGGTTATAGAAGAAAAAAGGAAATGATTCTGCCACCAATCAGCTGTGTGACCTAAGCTAGTATTTTATCTCTCTTAATCTTAGTTTCCTCAACCACTGAAAAAAAAATTAAATAAATGCATTTGGGATAGATGTCTTCAAAGATTACTTGCTATGCAAAATTCTGATTCTATGTTTCATTTTCATTTAAGACCCAACATTCTTTTATGCTTTCTAAACTACCTTATGCCTAATCCACCATGGAGACTTTAGGAATAGATTACAATTGAATGGTAAGATTCTTACTTTAAAATATTACCAAAATAATCCATATTGTGAGGAAATCTTACGATTCTCAAGGAGGAGGTTTGAGGGAACCCAATAAATGATGTCTTCGTTCCCTACTTCAGATTGACACTAACTGAGAGACAGTCATAGGAGTCAGGCAGAGGGGGAACAAATGCTAGTTTTATTAATGATGAAGTCCACTGACTGGACTTACTAGCGCCATCCGCCTCATTCTCTGTGGGGCTATACAGCCAGGTGTGGGCACAGCTGCACCATCCGAGGCCTCTCTGGGGGGAGCTGCCTTGGCAAACCTCAGTCCGTGAAGGTACAGAACAAAACGTATGCTCTCTGTGGGACAGCAAACCCCAAAGAAAGGAAAGAGGAGGGGCTTGAGCTAAATTTGCTCTATTCTGTCTCCAAATCCATTGATAAGTCATTTCCCCTCTGAGGGGAAGATGCAAGGCAGAGAAGGGAGAGAGGTTTGAGGCGGCACTCCAATGGATCTCCCAACACATGGGAACATGATGCCATGGGGAAGGAAGCCTCTTCACCCTGAAAATCCCCAGGAGTCTTCATTTGCTCAATCATGATGCTTCAGCACTGTCCTGTTCCCAAATACTTTTTTCCCTTCTTGTGATTGCTGTAGGTAAATTTGGACTCTGAAAGGATACAAAGTCTCTCTCTCTCTCTCTCTCTCTCTCTCACACACACACACACACACACACACAGGATTAAGTAGAATGTCATTCAGTAACTACGCTGAAACCTCATTCTGTCCTAACTCCAGTTCCAAATGATGCCCTTCCATCTGCCCAGTAGAGCTCAGATCTTTCATAACAAAAATGACAACATAAAGACACCCCAATTTTGAATATAACCTCCACTATCAAATTCTCAGGAAAAAGAAATTGTCCAACATATTTAAAATTCAAGGTCAAATTCTCTTGCTCTTACGAGTTGACATTGAAATCCCACACTGATGATAAATTAGAAGACCAAATACAAGTTAAAGTGCCCTGATTTCCCCTCCTCAGTCTCAACCTGAGAAGCTCTAGATGCCGGAATTAAACCAGATTTCCTTCAGGGGCACCAGCCGGAACTGTCTTCTGCAAGAAGCATCCCCATATTTAAATCAGTTCAACACCAAAATCCCTTAGGTGTCTCACTCCTAGAGAGTCCAAAGAGTTAGCTGATCACATAAGACTATCAAGACAGTGGCTCCACACTCACACAATTTAGAAATCAAGACAATCCCTAGCCATCTAAGCAGCTGTTCCAAGAAAAAATTGGCATTCCTAGAAGCCAGTACTTTTGCTAAAGGCTAGAGGAGCACTCAGAGTGATATCTGAGGGAGGAGGAGGAGTTTCTCACAGCTGCCATCTGTCTATGCCCAATGAACAGAGGACACACACACACACACACACACACACACACACTGGGAAACCCAAGCAAGAGTAATTCTGCATCAAGAGAGTCAAGGTGGCCCTTTGTATTGACCTTAACTGGAGACGGAGATTGAGTTACGCCGTCTTCTCTGAGAATGCCCTTCTTGTCTCCCTACAAAATTTGAAAATACACATTGGTGGCAAACGCAGTCACCAAGTCGCATTTGTAGCACCTTCCTTTTCATTCCTGCATAATCAAAACTTCTTAATTTTTCTTTGTCACTTGAGCTCCATATTTCAAGCACCTTAGATTTAGTTGAGTGTAAGGTCAACCCTAGGCCATGGTGGTGGTGATGACTAAACTGTTCCCAGGACACTGCTAAGACATAGGAAACCTGCCTCTCAAACCTGTTCCCACACATATACCAGCCAAAAAAACTGCTTCTTCAGATCCTTGAATGGAAAAATCTAGATGGTCTTCCTACAGCCTGTGACCTTGGGGGCTCAGGTTGGACAGAGGCCACGGCCATGATTCTTGAGTGACCCTTACTTCAACAGTTTTTTGTTGTTCTAGAAGTTAAGTAGCTTTTCTTTAGTATTATATTTTCCTACAATCTGGACCATTCCTCTATATTTTATTTCTCTCTGCCTTTTTCTACTTTTCTCAGGATAACTCAGCTAAGTTTTAAATGATTCCCTTTGCTTAGAGGCTGGCCCCTTTCCCTCTCTAACTCACGTAGGGCAGTGCTGCCTGCTGTGTTCAAGAGCCTTCTTGCCATTCTATTTCCCTTTGTCTTCTGGCCCAGATACTGTATTTTCTAACATAAGCCTCTCATTTTCATCTCCAATAATGAGATTAAATCAAGTGTTGAGACTAACAAAAGCATTGTTTGAACAGCTAAGCCAAGCTGGGACTCAAATTCTCACTATCTTGCCAGGACCCCCTCTAATAAGCCTGCCCCTCTGACAGCTTCCCTTAGAATCCTAATTCCTTATATCTCTTGGGTTTGATCCCAAAAGACACAGGTGACTCCTGTATGATGAGCCACAGTGACTCTGTCACCTTGTACACCAATCACCTAACAATTCTGATCATTTTACACTGATGCTACCTTCCCCTCTCAAGCATGTCCATATTTTTTATATGTACTTATACAGCCAACACCATCTCAGGAGGCCTACTACAACCTTTCAAGCTTCAGCTATTTTTCTCCACATGGTAAAGATTTAAAATTTTCCATTTGCATTCTTATAGTCCTTGGTGGGTAAATCATCTTTAGAACTTCAAGTCTAAAGTCAAATTTAAAAATTCTTAAGCATTCTGTTGTTACAAAGTCTAGGGTGAGAGAGAATAATTACCAAAGCTTTTGGATAGACAGTCAAACACGTACTTATAAGGACAGATGTGGCTGTTTTTCCACCCAGCATCTTTAAGGTAGAGTTGACAAATAAAAAGGTATATATTTAGGGTGTACAATTAATGTTTTGATATGCATATACAGTACGAAATAGTCACCACAGTATCGATTACCTCACATACCTAGAATTTTCTTTTCTTTTTCTTTCTTTTTTTTTTTTTTTTTTTTTTGGTAAGAGCACTTAAAACCTACTCTCATAATAAATGTCAAGTACAAACAGTACCACCACCATAATCGCTCTGCTGTAGACCCCAGGAACATATGCATCTTGAAAAACTAAAACTTTTTACCCCCAGGCCCCAGATGACCACAATCTACTCTTTTTCAAGATTTAGCTTTATTATTTACTTATTTTAGTCGTGTGTGCAGCCAGTAGCAGTTCTTGGGCTAGAGATCAAACCCACGCCAGAGCAGTGACCCCAGCCACAGCAGTGACAACACTGGATCCTTAAGCTACTAGGTCACCAGGAGGCTCTTCAATGTTTAGCTTTAAAAGGCCATTTTTCAAGAGTTTCCTTTACCCTCGAAGAGGAATCCTTCCAGTTGGCTCTCTGAAATTTTGTCTTTCTTGGATTTATTATGCTTAGTTAGTGTTTCTGACCTAGGAAGACCGCACAGGTCCTCATTTTCGGATACCCACTGGATGGACACTGAAGATGTAGTGGCACCTCCCTTGTCTGCCTCTCTCGCGTCTCAGTCCCGTCATGGATCCCCAGACAGTTCTCTAAGCTGCCGTCCGTTCCCCCTAATGACATCTCTCTCTTTCCTTTTAGTTCAGTCAGCCTGTCTCCTTCTCTTTCATTTTATTCTTTCACTATTCCTGTCCTGATAATAAAGCTGAAGAGTATTTACCAAACCCTCTGATTTCTCACTGAACTTCTCATCAGCTGTTATACCTAGCAACAGGCACAGGAGTCACTCATTTCGTCTTAATTTTAGTGAAAGGACTTGAAGCCTCCCTCTTAGCACTGCCTGCCCACAAGACTGGACAGCTAGCACCTCCCAGTGGTGCTCTAGGACACATGTAGTGCTTGGCTAACTTCAGATTTGTTGTAAGAACTAAAATACATATTTGGGGTATTTTCATGCCTGTCTGCCACTTGACGGCAATACCAGGCTTTAATTGCACCTACAGAGCCCAGTCCACACCAGCAGCCCACATTCTCTGGCCTCCTAATTGGCTAGTGTTTTTAAAGACATGTCCTGCTTACATGGCAGCATAAAAAGATTCACATATATTTGGTCAAAGGCCATAAAATAGAGCACCAAGATCTACATGTGGTGACCCACGCTTATGAAGCCTAAGGCATCAAGCTACCAGACCAGGCTCACCAGTTAAAAACCAACCAAACAGGAGTTCCTGTTGGGGCTCAGCAGGTTAAAGACCCGACTCTGTGAGGATGCAGACTTGACCTCCATCCTCGCTCAGTGGGTTAAGGATCTGGTGTTGCCGCAAGTTATGGCGTGGGTCACAGATGGGGCTCAGGTCCAGTGTTGCTGTGGCCATGGCACACACCTCCGTTCTGATTGGACCCCCAGCCTGGGAACTTCCATATGCTGTAGATGTGGCTGTAAAAACAAAAACAAAAACAAAATAACAACAACGAAATTTTTGAGAGTGTATTGCACAAGACAAAAACCTAAGAGATACCTACTTGTTAATATCTGAGGCCTTAAGTCACCTATCAAATACATAGTAGAAAGTTTGCATCCCTAAATTCCACTCTCCATGTCTTTCTCAAGTTTTCTGGCCCCTTGTACAAGAAAATGAATTCTAGTTATTCTGCTAAACAGATCTCCGGTTCCCTGGTCAGGCTCAGAACCAACTGAGCTAGAGGAATCAGACAGAGACCAAGAAACTAACTTTTTGAAAACAAATATTAGTAATTAAAAATTACTATTATTGAAAATTGAAAATTAATTATTAATTGAAAATGGGTAATATTAACCATATTGACCTGTGATTAAGAGAACAAAGTCACCTGCAATGTGGGAAGATCACTAATCGCCTACTCTTTGTTGAGGGACACTCATTAAAGAAACTTCTCGGCCCTTCTCTGCTCTCAATTCTCTTTCAGAGGAGGAAATGTGAATTTTCTGATTAGAAAGTTTCAGAGAAGGTCTTGCTCATGGGTGGCTCAGCTTTTTTCCCTCTACCTTTGTTCAGCAGCCAGGTTGCCCACAGAGAGCGTCTCCCACGCGGTACTGTAGCAAGGCGGACCCCCCCGCCCCCATGGGGAGATCTGATGCTGTTCAGAGCAGCCAATGACAGTAACTGAAATTAAATGTGCTGAATCTTTTCGATGTATGGGAAAACTGTTAGCACTTGGCTAGAAGACACAAAGCTCCTAAATTCATTTGGGTCAGTGATAAGACTACACTGTTTTTGCATGTATATGTGTGTATGTGTACATATACATACATGCATATATATATATATACGTACATGTAAATATGTCTAACTTTATCTCAAAATTGATTCAAAACCTGTGTAGAGTGGGGAGAGAGAGATGAGGTAACATTACTTATTGAGCACCTCAGCCCTGATTCTGTTCTCTCCAATCGCCTGCAAATAACAAGTAAGCGTACATCCACTATCTAAGGTTTAAAAGCTCCATGAAATCTCCTCTGAAAAATAATTCTTCAGAGGCTGCCTTTCACTGTTATTATTAAAATCTTAATATATACTAGGCTTCCAAAGAGGCAAAGCAGGTAGAATTTCTCTAATATTATTTGAAAGGAAGCAAGAAGCCCTAAAAAACAAACCTGAGCACATTTCCTAATCTTGGAAGCATGTTTGCTGTTATTTTTGTTTTTAATACAAATACACCTACAAGTAGCCATTACCTGACTCCTAAAGCTTGAATGAGTATATTGGATCAGTGTCTCCCTAGAGAGGGAAAAACTGCTGGGCAAGATAAAATTCTGTGTCTGGCAAGATAAGTGGTCATTGTAAACGGTCAAAAAAGGTAAAAATGAGGTACAGAAAATATACATCACAACATTCAACCTATACAAAGATAGCTTATCTGTCTCACTGCACAAAATTTTCCTTAATACATACTATAGCTTCAAAGTCATTTTTTGCATGAATGTGCCATTTTCCACCTTGGGTGCCAAAAAGCAATTCAAGACAGTAAGCAAAGATAACACAAGGAAGTCCAGGTTCTCAATGACATCTTTTAATTTTCTTGGAATTTTCTTCTGTATATTTAAATGACTTCCTCGTTTCCTTTGAAAAATTGTATTTAAATTATGCCTTACTGAATCTTCTAGATATCAAACTATTTGGCTTTTATGACAAGGAAGACACTATGATGGGATGGAAAGAGAATTCACTTCATAATCATGAGGTCTGAGTTTCCATCCTCTGGGAATTTTCCTTCTAGAAACTACCTCTATAAACAAGGGGGGTCTGGATAAAACGATTCCTGTCGTTCTCCCAGTTCTGACCTGCTTTACTGTCAGAAACAAATGATTTTTTTACACACAGATAATGCCTAAGAAGATGATCACACACACGCACGCACACACACACACACACACACACACACTTAAAAAAAACACCGGAGCTCATAGATAGAGGACAGATTGGTAGTTTCCAGCTGAGATGGGTGGACCGAGGGTGAGTAAAATGGAGGAAGGGGGTCAAAAGGTACCAACTTTCAGTTATAAAATAAATCAGTCATGGGATGTAATGTAATGTAACCATGGTGCCTGTGGTTAATAATAAAGTATTGCATATTTGACATTTTCTAAGAGAATAAATCATAAAAGTTCTCACTACAAGGAAAAACTTTGTAACTATGTGTGGTGATGGATGTTAACTAGATGTATTGTGGTGAATATTTTGTAATATATGCAAATATTGAATCATGTCATAGATCTGAATTAATATATTGCTACATACCTCCATTTAAAAAAACAAAAAAAACAAAAAAACAAGGCTCCCAGAGGAACATTACAAAAAAAAAAAAAGATGACGACAATGATGATATTTCCTGAGCTTCTCCTGTGAAAGAAGCCACGAAAGGCATTTTGCATCTCTTATCCCTAACTGCCACAATCATCTCCGTCCTGGGTGTCACAAGAGCACTTCAGCACATCCTCAAACATTCTGCTTCTCAGTGTACAGTACAACCTTGCTACATTCTGCTTCTCATTACAATCTTGCTACTGAAACTGGGGCAGGTGGACTAAGTGCTTATTAGAAATGCAGAATCCTGGGCCCCACTTTGGACCTGCTGAACCAGAATCCACATCTGAACAACACCTTCATGGCACAGATAAGCACGTTAAGGTTTGACAACCAACCACAGTGCAGACAATGCTGTGAAATGAAAAAAGATGAATTTAGCCACTCGCTGTGTTACTTATTGTTAAAGGACCAAGACAGAGAAATTTAACAACTTGAAAGTCATCACGAAACTTAGTGGTGGAGTTGAAATCTTGTCTGATTTTAAAAAGCCTATGCTGTATCTCCCACGTGACATTATTTTCCACTTGGAATTATATATCCTATTTTACTTCAAGTGATAGGTAGGTAGGTAGGTCGGTAGACTAGATAAATAGGTAGGTAAGTAGGTAGGTAGGTAGATAGATGACAAACAGATATAAATGATAGGTAGACATAGATAGATACACCTATATAATATGTACAAACTAATTACAAAAATCCCCCTGTAATTTCTAACACACTAAATAGTCTACACTGCCCTTCACTTGAGACTAATTAAAACTGCAGTTAATACCATTCTTTTGTTTATTCCTATTAATATAGCAGTAATAATAATTACTGTTAATTACTGTGATGACCTAACAGAAAAAAATAAAATCCACCACTAACACCAAGCAATTAAATAGGCTAGGGACCCTTTAATAATTTACTGTACAACAAAATTATGCTATGGCAAAGTTCAGAATGCTGAAACGTAACATTGCAGGAGCTGTGAGGTAATATTAATACATAGAAACCACCACAATAAAGAGTTTTATTCTTTCATCAAGAGAAAATTATTCTCCTAAGATGGTTTCTTATAAATTATAGAAAAAATGTAAAGGAATTATCTTATTTGGATTTATTAAAATTCTGTAAACTGTGATTCAAAGACATAATTTTGGAGTGTTGAGTACAAGCAGTTTTCTTTATAACAGAAATAGAATTTCTGTAGTACCAAGCAAGCATCTACTTGTAGTAATTAGAATTACATAATATATTGATATTGAAGAATACTCTTAGGAGAAACATAATATTTTACTACATCTTTACATCATCTCTTCCAGAAGGCTATATGGTATCTACCACTACATGAAAAGTATGTCCTTAGTCATTTTATGACATCGCATTTTATAGAATTTAAGTGATTCCAAGTAGAATACCCTCATTTTGTATTTTAAGTACCTGTTTCAAGAGTCAACCTAGATTTCTCTAATCTGGTACTTCCTTTAAGGATAAGAATAAAATAATCTTTTTTATTATTATTCAAACATCACAACCAAAGATTCAAATATTGTTCTACAAGATAAATTCCTTCCTAGAAGTATCTGGAAAAGGACAAGGACAACATAATGTCTGATAGAAAAGGCTGAAGAAAATCATTCTGCAAAGAAAAAGCTTTTCTGTCACACCCGTCATTCACCTGGTCTTGCTCACAAAGCCCTCTGACACCAAGTAGTCATTTGACTGTCACAACAAGTCCTCCAGATAGGTGGACCACAATGATGCTGTTATATCAACTGAGACGGAGAGAAATTCAGTAACTTGTTCTGACCCTGTGGTCCGTGAGTGCTGGAGCCAGGCCCAAGTCTGGCTTTCTGTGCCTCTACTAATCCATGGTGTCTCTGTGCTATTGACATTATATGTCAAACTGATGCATGATGTTGATTCGTGTTCATTGTAACAAATGTTGCTCCATGCTACTAACTTTGAAATACAAAATCCGAAAAGATTCCTTTCCACTGAAGACAAGCCAAGGTTTCTTTCAACCCAAGATTTTAGGTAGAAAAGGAAAAGAGCCATAATACACTGATGCTTCTTAGGAAACCAGTGATAATTTTACAGCAAAATACATTCAATAGTAGGGCTCTTAAGCAGTTAATGGGGTCGTGACCACTTCAAAAATACACCATAAGTGAAATGATAAAACCTGATTAAAATTAGATAAGAGAATAGCTTTATGGAAAGTAAAACTGAGGTTTGAAGGGAAGGGAAACTAGTTATTAAGTTCACAGGCTATATAATGCACTTTTCAGAGGGCTGATTAATACATGACTATTTCCAAAGACAACTTTACACAAATACATATTATATAAAGGATACACAATGGGTTGAGATAAGGGTTCTCTGATCTGTTCCCCCTAAACAATGTGGCTAAAAAAGTTGTGTTAAGTTTAAAATACTTTAGAAGCCTTTCACATACTTGTTTTCCCCAGTTTTTGTTAGGATAAGGTATTTGTTTGAATCCAGGACTTTATTGTTCAGAGTTTGTAGGTTTTAAATTAAAACTATAGTCTGTAGACAAAAAAAAAAAAAAAAAAAAAAAGATGGAGTTCCCGTCGTGGTGCAGTAGTTAACGAATCCGACTAGGAACCATGAGGTTGTGGGTTCGGTCCCTGCCCTTGCTCAGTGGGTTAACGATCCGGCGTTGCCATGAGCTGTGGTGTAGGTTGCAGACGCGGCTCGGATCCCGTGTTGCTGTGGCTCTGGTGTAGGCTGGTGGCTACGGCTCCGATTAGACCCCTAGCCTGGGAATCTCCATATGCCGCAGGAGCAGCCCAAGAAATAGCAAAAAGACAGAAAAATAAAATAAAATAAAATAAAATAAAACTATAGTCTGTAGATATTAAGTAATTTTACTTCTTTTTTTTTGCTTCTTTGTATTCAACTCATCCACTTCTCCACCCCCTAAACCCAGCCCACCTTTCCCTCACCATTATGTGACCAGTAGTAAGAGCCTGGGATATATATATATCTTTCCATAGTTTCTTCATGCTCAAAGAGGATTCAAAGAAATGGAAAGATATCCCATGCTCCTGGATTGGAAGAACTAATATCATTAAAATGGCCATACTACCCAAAGCAATCTACAGATTTAATGTAATGCCTATCAAATTACCCATGAAATTTTTTACAGAACTAAAACAAACTACCCCAAAATTTATATGGAACCATAAAAGACTCAGAATTGCCACAGCAAACCTGAGGAACAAAAACTAAGCAGGAGGCATAACTCTCCCAGACTTCAGGCAATATCACAAAGCTAGAGTAATCAAGACAGTGTGGTACTGGTACAAAAATAGACAGAGCAATAGAAGAGAATAGAGAGCCCAGAAATAAACACAGACACCTATAATCAATTAATCTTCAACAAAGAAGGCAAGAATACAAAATGGGAAAAGACACTCTCTTCAGCACCTGGTGCTGGGAAAACTGGACAGCTGCATGTAAATCAATGAAACTAGAACAACCCTCATACCATGCACAAAAATAAACTCAAAATGGCTTAAAGACTTAAACATAAAACAAGACTCCACCAAACGCCTAGAAGAGAACATAGGAAAAATATTTTGACATTAACCATACAAGTGTTTTCTTAGGTCTGTCTCCCAAGGCAACAGAAGTAAAAACAAAAATAAACCAATGGGACATAATTGAACTGACAAGTTTGCACAGCAAAGGAAACTGTAAAAAAAAAAAAAAAAAAAAAAAGACAACCTACAGAATGGGGGAAAATAGCTTCAAATGATGCAACTGACAAGGGCTTAACCTCTAAAATATATAAACAACTTATACAACTCAACAACAAAAAAACCAACAACCCAATTGGAAAATGGGCAGAAGATCTAAATAGACATTTCTCCAAAGAAGATATACAGTTGGCCAACAGGCATATGAAAAAATGCTCAACATCACTAATTATTAGAGAAATGCAAATCAAAATTATAATGAGGTACCACCTCACACCAGTTGTCAGAATGGCCATCATTAACAAGTCAACAAAGAACAGATGCTGGAGAGGGTTAGCCGAAAAGGGAACCCTCCTTCACTGTTGGTGGGTATGCAAATTGGTACAACTACTATGGAAAACAGTATGGAGGTACCTCAGAAAACTAAATATAGCACTACCATATGATCCATCAATCCCACTCCTGGGCATATATCTGGACAAAGCTTTCACTGAAGAAGATACATGCACCCCTATGTTCATTTAAGCACTATTCCCAATAGTCAAGACATGGAAAAAATCTAAATGACCATCAACAGATGAATGGATTAGGAAGATACGGCATACATACATGATGGAATACTACTCAGCCATAAAAAGAATAAAATAATACCATTTGCAGCAATATGGATGGAACCAGAGATTCTCATTCTAAGTGAACTAAGTCAGAAAGAGAAATACAAATACCATATGATATCACTTATATGTGGAATCTAAAATGTGGCACAAATGAACATATCTATGAAACAGAAACAAACACATGGACATAGAGTACAGACTTGTGGTTGCTAGCGGGGAGGGGGACGGGGGATGGACTGGGAGTTTGGGGTTAAGACGCAAGCTATTGCATTTGGAGTCGATAAGCAATGAGGTCCTCCTGTATAGCACAAGAAACTATATGCAATCACTTGTGATAGTGCATGTTGGAAGATATATGAGGAAAAGAATGTATATAAACGTATAACTGGGTCACTTTGCTGCACAGCAGAATCGACAGAACATCATAAATCAACTGTAACAAAATTTTTAAAAAATTAAGGAAAAAAGTTATACAAATCTATAATATTTTCCTTTAAGTTCATTTACAATATTTTCTGCCATTAAAAAAAAAAATCTTGTTTTAGGAGTTCCCTGGTGGCCTAGCAAGTTAAGGATCCAGCACTGTCACGACTGCGACTCAGGTCACTGCTGTGGTATGGGTCTGACTCCTGGCCCAGGAACTTGCACACAGGCAGCCAAAATAATTTTTTTGTTTTATAGAAGAGTGCGTCTGTCTTTTCTTTATTATTTTCCAAGTTTTCTATCTAACTTCATCAGGTCTTCCCAATTCTGAGTTTGTACATATACAGAAGTCTAAACTTTTCTTAGGATTTCTATTGATCCTTTTTAATGTTGCATATAGTGCTTTCTTATGTCATTAATCCCTTCAGTCTGTGTAGATTGGTGACCTTTCTTATTCCTAAAGCAAAAAGTCCTCTCTTTTTATCTTTAGCACAACAGGGTTTTATTGATTTTCTTGAATACTTAAAAAATAATTTCATTCTATTTATCCTTCCTATTTCACTTTTATTATAGGACTTAAGGTTAGTATTTCCCTTTGCCAATTTTATTTTTGTTGTTGTTTTTCTTGTAATTTTAAAAAATACCCTAAGGTTCCTTTTTTTGGATCATTCAAGTTATTACCTAAACAGATTTGGTTTACAAAATATTCCCCTTTACAGAGTTCCCATTGTGGCGCAGCAGAAATGAATCCAACTAGTAAGCATGCAGTTGCGGGTTTGATCCCTGGGTTAAGAATCAGTGGGTTCGATCCCTGGGTTAAGCTCAGTGGGTTAAGGATCTGGCACTGCTGTGAGCTGTGGTGTAGGTCACAGATGCAGCTCGGATCTGGCATGGCTGTGGCTGTGGCATAGGCCGATTCACCCCCTAGCCTGGGAGTCTCCATATGATGCAGTTAAGGCCCTAAAAAGCAAATAAATAAATAAATAAATAAATAAATAAAGTATTTCCCTTTATAACATTTTCAAAATCACTTATAATTTTAGTTTTAATTTCTGTTTTGAACTGTCATTAATTTAGCAATGCAGTTCTTAATTTCCCAGCATAGACGAGATTACCTTCTTTTTTATTACTAATTTTATTTTCATCAAATACAAAACGTAACATGTAATTTGTAAAATCTAACTTTTTTACCTGTTTTCCTCATTGCCCAAGTATATGGTTAATTATGAATATTTCATAGACATATAAAACAATATTTCTATTTGAAAGTGTGAATTTGCACCCATAGCTTTTATATTATATGGATATCATTCAAAACTTCTTTTCT
Organism: Phacochoerus africanus; assembly: GCF_016906955.1. Taxonomy (NCBI): domain Eukaryota; kingdom Metazoa; phylum Chordata; class Mammalia; order Artiodactyla; family Suidae; genus Phacochoerus; species Phacochoerus africanus. Next base: position 60,832,529 of record NC_062556.1, on the reverse strand, counting down.
CTACTAGATCTGACTTCAAAATAGGCATATTAACATCTCCTATTGTAATTGTCTTTTTATCAAGTTTTGCTTGGAGTTTTAATAGTTCTTTCTATGTATATTTAGCAGCTATGCTATATGGTACATTTGGATTTCAGCTATATTTCTTTAAAAAGTAGGCATTTTATTATGACATAATGTTTCTCTATATACTAGTAAATGCTTTTGACCATCTTGTCTGATAATCATATCATTGCTCTTTTGCTTCTCATAAATAGCATACAACAGGGGTAGATTTTTGACAGTCTCTGCATCTCCATAAGAGACAGAATTCAGCCCATCCACCTTTAATGTAACAATTAATATAACTGTTTAATTATTTTAGTGTATGTTTTCTTTAAAAAGATTTTTCCCCTGTTCCAATATTTTGCTTGCATGATCTAACTGCAAAATCTTTCATTCTCTCTTGCTGTTGATTTGGAATTTCACTCCACTTTTATGTTAGTTTATTTCTTTATTTTTCCCTTATTACCATTTATAATAAAATATTTCTCAATTACAAAAAAGTTGTTTTTTTGTTTATATATTTATTTTGTCTTTTCAGGGCTGCACCCACGGCGTATGGAGGTTCCCAGTCTAGGGGTCCAATCAGAGCTGTAGCCGCCGGCCTACGCCACAGCCACAGCCACAGCAATGAGGGATCTGAGCTACTTCTGCAACCTATACCACAGCTTTGTCTAGTCACTTACGATGGAGCTCAATGATATGAGAAAAAAGAATGTATACATGTATGTGTAACTAGATCACCATGCTGTATAGCAGAAAATTGACAGAACACTGTAAACCAACTATAATGGGAAAAAAAATCATTATATAAAAAAATAACTTAATAAACAAATAAAAATATTTTAAAAATGTAAACCAAAAAAAAAAAAAGTGTGATGCTGCTTATGTTAGAACAATATATTCCCCTGCTGCTTCCTATATCCAATCCCAGAAGTTAAAATATTTGTAATTCTCTTACTCCCCATTCTTCTCCCAGATTAGACGTTTAGAGTATGTGCTTCTCATTACCATCGTGTTATACGAGTGAGCCAAAGACAGCCCTAGCAAGTTGGCCCAGAGTTGTTTACTTATGCACAGCAGACTGTACTGTTAGCTCAAAAGTCTGCCACTGGCTGAACTCGAACTTTTACATAACAAATTGTTTTCAGTGTAAACCAAATATACAGATTTTGAGCCATTTACAGCATACTCATGATGCCTATTCCATAAAACTACACCCAGCAACTGCTAGCCGAAAACAGGGGCTAGAAAAGATCCCATACTACTGCTTCCCTCTGAAGTTCTCTGACCCAGAACCTCCTCGACACCTGCATAAGTAACATCACCTGGGCATATAATTTCCGTCTCCCCTTCCCCTTCTGTGCTTGCCCTGCGCCACTTTCTGGAAGGTCTCATGCTCTGAGGGCCTTTCTCCTGCTTGTAAACCTGCCCAATTGCCACCCAAATAAAGCATGCTGTGTGCTACTGCCACCTCATGGTCACATATTTTTCCTTGATCATCCCCCAAGTCCCCAAACTCACTACAAAATGCTCACATTTTGCCTATATGTTACAGGAAAATTATTTCTAGATTATTAATAACTTTTACGTGGTGTACTTTCCCCCTCTCTATAATCAATATTTAGCATTTTAATAATACACATTCCTTCATCCTATTAGGTATACCTAGAGATAGAAGATTAAGAAATAGAGGAGTTCCCACGGTGGTTCCCACGGTCAAGAATCCGACTGCAGTGGCTCCAGGGGAGTGGGTTAAAGGATCCAGAGTTCCCATAGTTGCACCACAACTGTGGCTTGGATTCAATCCCTGGCCCAAGAACTCACATATGCTGCAGGTGTGGCCATAAAACAAAACAAAAAAAAGAAATAGATATTCTCTATTTAGGTATACACAGAGATAGATGGTGGGTGGATGGATGGATAGAGATTGATATAGATAGATAAAAATCTAATTACTCAGCTTTATGTATTATCACCCCCTTCTTTTCCTACCTTGAGGGTCTGATCCATTATACTGTTTTTTTGTTGGAGTACATTCTCAAGAAATTATTCCTCATGAAGTACTTAAGTGATACACTCTGAATCATTGAATATTTTATCCTATTCACCATAAACCAAAACGGTAACTCATGTCTAACTGGGCCCCAGACTCTTGTAACTTAGCGCTTCTATCCCCGCCACCTACAACTAACTGTCTGTCAAACTTCCCCACTGAAGGTGAGATTTGAAATCTCTCTCATCCTTTCTAATTGTGTAAACATATTCTTTCGGCCTGCAAGTTTGTGCTACTTCTCTTCACCCTTAAAGTTTAGGAATCTTTCCAAGATTAACAGAGGTCTGTGTCTTTTTTTTCCTCAATCATGGCTAGAATTCATGAGTTTTCCAGCTTTACTGAGGTATCATTGGCAAACAAAAATTGTATGTATTTAAGGTGTACAACGTCATGTTTCTACATGCATATACCTTGTGAAATGAATACCACAATCAAGCTAGTTAACATTTTCATTGCCCCATTTGGTCAGCTCTTTTTTGTATGTGATGAGAATACTTAAGATCTATTCTCTCAGCACATTTCAAGCATGCAATAGAGTATTATTAGTCTATATAGTCACCATGTGGTATATTAGGTCCCCAGAAGTTATTTTATAACAAACTTGAGCACTTTGATTAGCATCTCTCCATTTCCCCCAGTCTCTGTTCACTATACACCTGGTAACTACCCTTCTACTGTCTGTTTCTATGAGTCTTATTTTTTTTCAGATTCCACATGTGGGATCCTACGGCATATATCTTTCTGTGTCCAGCTTATTTCACTTAGCATAAGGTCCATCAGGTTCATTCCTGTTGTCACAAAAGGCAGGATTTCCTTCCTTTTTATCTCTAGCTATTCCATTGTGTGTATAGGTATATGTGTGATATATATCTCATATTTTATTTAGCCATTCATCCATCAAGAGATTCTTGGGTTGTTTCCATATCTTGGCTATTGTGAAAAATGTTGACATGAACATGGAGTACAGTTGCCTCTCGAGAAGAGTGATTTTATTTCCTTTGGACATATATCAAGAAGTGGGATTTTAAAGCAACAGACTCAAGAACTCATTTCAGGAAGTTCTCATCTATATTCTTAAAAACATATTGCTTCATTCACACCTCAAACTTTTCCCCTTTTACAACTCCTCATGTGTACATGTTAGATCTCCTGAATCTACCCTCTGTTCCTTTTATTGAGCTTCCTAATTTCCAACATTTTATATTTTTCTTCAATGTTTCATTTCTTCCACTGTGTCTTCCTGACCATTAATTCTGCTCTCAAATTGACCAGCTTCTCCTTTAACTCACCTCCTGAATATTTGTTTGTTTGTTTGTTTTTTTAATTTCAGGAAGTCTTTTTGGTTTTTGCCTCTCTGATTTTGTTTAAATGCTTATGCAGAGAGAGAGCCAGTGATAGAAATGTAGAGAGATATAACAGAAAGAGTGAGTCTATTCCAGCATTTCTATTTTGCTAGGTGCTGTCACTTTGGGCTGTTCAGATTATTCTTTTCTTTGAACTCTGGAATCCCTTGCACACTGATCTTTCTTTTCCCAACCTAGTCATGGGCTTCAGGGCATGTAAACAACAGCAACAATGTGTTGTATATGCTATTTGGAAAATCAATATCCTCTCTAGGTACCTGGAAGAAGCTTCTTTTCTGCCGGCCTCCTTAGTTGCAAACACTGACAAAGGCTTCAGAAGTGTTAAGTAATTTAACAAAGACCTCACAGACAGTTTATGAAACAGCTCCGATAAGAAACTGATTTTTTTTCTTTTCTTTTTTTTCACGAAATTACTGAACTTTCTTCTGTAACATCCGGTTTTACAGTTTTTGCAATGAGACGGTATCAATGACCATGAACGCATTTTCTGTATTTACATAAATATAATTAGCATTGCCTCTTCAACTCGAAGGAAAAGTAATCGTGTTTGGTTTTGCAAGGGAACATTTCAGGATGCGAGGAGGTGAAAGGAGGGCATGCTTCAGAGAGGCAGGAGCTGAGCTTTGGAGAGGAGAGGGGCTGAGTAATTGAAACGCAAGAGTCGTAGGAAGAGTCCCTGACCATGGCCAACATCCGACCATGTTAATGACACAGCAGGGAAAACTAACTCCCAACACATTCTGAGCCAGTGTGTTGGGGAGGGTGGTGATTATCTGTACCTTGAGCTTTACTGATAACTCCCTTCCACTCTCAGTGGGGAGAGGTTGTGGTGACCAAGGGGGAGGGCTAGCCAGCTCTCCTTCACACTCCCTAACTCAAGGTTACATAACTCATACCTGACACTCATGCTTACATTGTCCACTGCTCTGAGTGCTTTCTAAAGGCACAAAAGCATTTCACTCCAGACATAGTTCCTAAAGATCCCACTTAGCCCATATGCTGCTGTGCAACACATCAGCTTTCTTGATTTAGTTTCAACGCTGCATTAGAGATGTTTTCTGTTCCATACATTTCTAAGAAGGATAATTCATTTAATCTATATTTAAACTTTTGCATAATTGTTTGTGAATGTTTTTAACTGAGAACATTCATCAAAAGCCTAAAACAGAATGTCTTAGCAAAAACAAATATAGTAAACGTATTGCCTACCATGCGTGTGAAAAGTCTTAGGAAATCATTACATAATTGAATTAGCAATGCTATTCCTCTATCTTCCACAAGTACCAAACACTTCTACCCATGATGGTTAATTTCAGACAACATTTTATTTATTTATTTATTTATTTATTTATTTATTTATTGGCTCCTTAGGGCCCCACCTGTGGCATATGGAAGTTTCCAGGCTAGGAGTCCAATTGGAGCTGTAGCCGCTGGCCTATGCCATAGCCACAGCAACAAGGGATCCAAGCCGCGTCTGTGTCCTACACCACAGCTCACAGCAATGCCAGATCCTTAACCCACTGAGCGGGGCCAGGGATCGAACCCACGTCCTCATGGATGCTAGTCAAGTTTGTTAACCACTGCAACACGAGGGGACTTCCCGGACAAAATATTAAACAGCAAACAATTGACAAACTATGGCACATAATGGGGTAAGATGGTACTCTTCAGTTAAAAAGAATGATAGACAGAACACTTATTTAGGTGGGAAAATACCAGGCAGGGGAAGATCCACAGGTTCAAATATGTCTTGCTCTCTGCTCTGTTCCCTCCATTGTCGAGCAAGCTTTCTTTTGCTGATGCCAAGTTGGCAAAAATAGCAACCACAGAATTTCTATTTCAATGATTCTTGAAAAGAAATCCAGGAATTTCATTAGCACTAATGTCTCCCTGGGGCTGAATGGAAGGAGCATGAGCTCACCCAGGTTCCATTACATGCTCATGCCTACCATCAAAGTTAACCTCATTTGAATCACATGGACTGAAACGAATGTGGTCTTATCAGATGAAAGGGACATAGGATTGCTAGATCACACATAATTCCATTTTTAATTTGTAAAGAAGCTCCATACTCTTTTCTAAAGCATCTGCATCATTTGGCATTCCCAACAACAGCGTCCATCCCAATTTCTTCACATCATTGAAAACACTTGTTGTCTTTTGATTTTTTAATAATTGTCAGCCTGATTTGCAATCATAATCTCAGAGAGATATCTCCACTCCCATGTTCACTGCAGTATTATTCACAATAGCCAAGATGTGGAAACAAACTAATGTCCATCAACAGATGAACGGATAAAGACAATGTGTGGCATAAAGAAACAAGGGAATATTTATAAATAAGAAGGAAATCCTGCCATTTACAACAAGGATGAACCTGGGGGACAATATGCTAAATGAAACAAGCTGGTCACAAAAGGACAAATACCATATGATTCCACTTCTGTGAGGTACCTAAATTAGCCAAAGTCACTGAAGCAGCAGAGAGTAGAATGATGGTTGTCAGGGATGGGGTGGGTGCTAACAAAACAATATAAATTTCAGTAGTGCAAGATAAAGACGTACTTGAAATCTGCTGTGCAATATCTTGTCTATAATTAATATTGTACTGCGTATTTAAAAATCTATTAAGAGGGTAGATTTCATGTTATGTATTCTTATCCCAATAGAATAAAAAAAATTAAAGATATAACCGAAAGTCAATAAATGAATTGAAATGGAATATGAAAGCAATACGGATATGTGACAAACATAATAGATGTCTATTTTCAATATGTCGGTTACTGTATTTTAAAGAGCAAAAAATTGTACTCAGCCTAGAAAAACTTCCTATGGGACAAACTATGCTTTATGTTTGTTTTCACTGAAGTTCCCTTTTACTGGTGCAGTAAATCAGATACGGCAGAATTAAGCAGAGATGTGGATGGCTTCCTGGATATAGATCACTCTCTGCTATGTTAAACTTTCAGTCCCAGACCTGCAATTGGCCTGGAGGAGATTCCCTAGAAATGTCCAGCTATAAAATTGTATCATTACAAATTGTTTAAGCATATATTGTCTGTCCTCCGGCAATTCGGAAAACCAACTTTGGGACCTAATATAGCGAAAGCCTCCAAGCAAACCAAAGGTTTTCAGAGCAATGCTCATGCCCATGTGAGACCACTTTCAACCTCTAGACCAACTGCATCACCATTAGCTACAAGTAATTCCAAATATTAAGTGACAAAACAAAAAGGCTTTGAAACAAAGGAAAAGTCTATAGGAGTGGACACAAGCAATAAAGGAGCATATTTTTGCAGAGCAGAGAGATTATGGGTAACCAAGATCATCTTATTGTATGGGAGATGCCAATGGTGATAAAAGAACTGGACATCTCACCAGAGGGAAAGGCAAAACATAGGGTCTCCATATGATGGAGGTAAGTAAAAGTTGCAGCCCATCTTATCCAGTGCCCGAGGAGAAAATAACTTGAGGTTATTTGTCGTTTTATCAAAACTCTCACCCATTAATATACATGACATCTACACTATTGTTTTTAATTACACATACAATAAAAGCCTGGAGACTCATGTTCATTTCATAATTCAATAATTCTGTCTATGTTAATACTTATCTTTAGGTAGCTCATCATGTTTACAACTGGAAAATCTCCGAAACAGTATTATTATATTCAGTTGATTTGTCTGCATTTGATTAAGTGGGGATAAATTACATGGTGATTTTATAAATGAAGAAGAGACTTCACAGTACTTAAAAAGCATGATATGGGTCAGAAGGTAAAAGTAAAGGCATAGGAGAGATAGAAGGGAAGACATCAAGCAGTTTTCATGTTCATGAATTCGTCATTTTATACATATTATCTCAGCTAGCCGTTCCAATAACCCCTTTCAACATATAAGCTTTAGTTCATCCATGAGAAAATTGAGGCCAGGAGAACTCACTAAAAAGTTGGTTGTAGATTTGATAGCCATGCATGAGTCAGTGTGATTTGAACAAAGAAATAAATTCCATGGCTATAAAGTCCTAACTATACACAAACACACACACACACATTTATGTTAGTGAAAATGTATAAATATATGCCATTGGACAAAAGGTAGATTGAAAAGCCTTCTCTCTGAGTTAGAGAAAAGCACAAAACTTCCAATGCTATTGAATTAGTAGCATTTCACTATTTTTATGAAGAGCCGCACAACCTCTCTCCACTATGCAGTTTGTGTGTGTGTGTGTGTGTATGTGTGTGTGTGTGTGTGTGTGAGACATTGCCGGTGCCATTTTTTTTTTTTTTTTACAGTTAAATTACAGGATGACTCCCACCAGTCTGAATCAATTGTTGAGAAATAAAGTGATACTTGACAAAGAGCCGTGGAACCAGATGAAATCCTTCCCCGCTATAGAAGGTAAATAAAAAGCCTCTTACTGGTGTCAAAGGCACATTCTAATACAATAGAGAGAAAGTTGAAAAGAGCAAACTCCAATTTTAGCAGATGAAGTCAGCTATAGTGAGGCTTCATGTTAAGATGTGTTAGAGTGGTTTGTACTCATTGTTTAGGAGTTGGGGGTCCACTACACACAGTCTGAAATTAAACAAATTATGTATTGAGTACGTTGTCAAGAAAATTAAAAATCTTTCACTTAAAAATCTAGTTGACATAGGTAGGGTGATTAACCATTCTCAAATTTGTGAAATGTTTTCATGGATGACTGTGTTCTTTCAAAACAATACCACTTGCATTCATTTTCCCTTATATTAAGTACTCTGAAATATTCTAAATGATTTTTTAGGACTGTAAGTCATACATATATTTTTTTCTTAGTTAATTCTCTCCTCTTTCTAATATTCATCAAACCTTAAAAACAATAGCTAAAACTCTACTAGGACAAGAATGCTGAACTTCCTCTCATATTTGCTATAATCACAGTGATAGTAACAATAGTCAATTTTTATTTGTTTGTTTTATTACATACCATATGCTTTACTATGTATTGGAAAAGGATTATGAGGCCTACTTCATTTAAAGCAACAGCGCTATAAATTATGCAAGAGAATTATTCCCTACCGATGAGGAAACTGAGGCTGGGAACGGTTTCATCACTTGCCTAGCGTCACACAGCTCGATGTCAGGCATAAAGACTTCAGAACTTCAATGAAATTATTGTTGAAATTAAATTATAACTGAATACTTGAATAATACAGTGAACAGATGAAAGGTATGTTATTAAAATATATAGGCAAGGTCTTGCAGCCAGTCTGAGGGCCCAATAGCTTGCTCTCAGAAACATCTGGGGAACTCATACTGGTAATTCTGCAATCCTCATTTGAGAAAAGTACTTGAACCAGGCCATGTTCACTTGGGTAGGCTGAGGGAGATGAATGGAGACCAAGCCTGAGTGGACACTGACTATTATATAACATCAAGATTTAGGACAGGGACCTGGGTCAAATGAGGTGATCTCAGGATACAGCCAGAATAGCCCAAATACAGAAATGCCATATGAATATAAACTTAGATATGGAAAGGGGCCATTGGATTTTCAGAAGATCTGATGTGACCTTCACTCAGTTAGATATTAATGTCTAAGATGGACTATGGCCAAAGAGCTTGCATTTTCATGTTGCTCCTACAGAATTGATGAATATATCTGCTCTATAAGTTGGTTGTACTATTCATAAATCCTTTAAATATGTCAACTGGTTTTGATTCACCCAGCTAATGTCTGTGTCAAATGTCTCCATTAACTTGAACCTATGGAGCAGGGTTAGACCAACTACAGCCTACGGCCAAATCTAGCCTGCCTGTTGTACAGCTTGTGAGCTAGAAAAGATTCTGACATTTTCAATGGTTGGAGGGAAAAAAGGAATATTTTCTGACACATAAAAGTTATATGAAGTTTATAAAGTTCAGTGTATAAATAAAGTGTTATCGGAAATGAGGCATGTCTGTTTGCTTAGGTATCATCTGGGGCTGCTTTCTCACTACAAGGGCAGAACTGAGTAGTTGCAATAGAAATTTATACGGTTTGTAAAGCTTAAAATATTTACTATCTGGATATTTACATGGACTATAATGTAGGCTCCTCTTCTAAAATGTAAGTTCCATGCTGACAAGACTATTTTTATGCTTTGTTCACTTGTTTATCCCTAGTACCTAGAAAAGGGCATTCAAATAAATTTACTAAGGTAGGAGATGAAGGAAGGAGGGAGGGAAGAAAGGGGACAGAGAAAACATATAATTTTTTTTTTTGTCTTTTTAGGGCCACACCCAACAGCATATGGACATTCCAGGCCAGGGACTGAATTGGAGCTGCAGCTGCCAACCTATGCCATAGTCACAGCAACGCAGGATCAGAGCCACATCTGTGACCTACCCCCCCAGCTCAAGGCAATGCCGGATCCTTAACCCACTGAGTGGGGCCAGGGATCGAACCCACGTCCTAATGGATAGGATACTAGTCAGATTTATTGATTCATCACCACTGAGCCACAATGGCAAATTTGGAAGAAAAGAATTTGTCCACAAACCAATCTTGCATATGAAAATTAAATCAAAGCATCCTTTGCCAAGAGCTCTTTAGAGAAGAATTTAACATGTTATTGAAGCCCTTTTGTAACTAACCTTATTACTTCATTTTTACCTCTACTTCTTTCCAGCAGCTGTAGATTCCATTAACATCTGATATCCATCCATTGCCTAATTATACCATGCTTGCCTAGTTCATGCTTCCTCCTTCTAGTCACCTATTTCTGTTTCTCTGTTCATGCTTCCTCCCTCTAGCCACCTATTTCTGTTTTTCTAAGGAAATGCTACTAATCCTTAAAAGTCCAAATTCACCAGCATCTTGTCTACATGGTTGTCCTAAGCCTATCCAGAAAAAGTCACTTCCTTGTCTTCATGTATGGCCACACTGAGTCAATAATTACAACATATTATAATTTCATTTAATGATTTCACTCCTTAACAAAAGCATGAGCATCTCAAAAGCAAAGGATGATGACATATAATTCATCAGTGTCCCCAATCTTGACCTACGAACAGTTTGGTAAACAAATCAATAAATAGCTAATACTCCCATGGTTTCAACACTGAAAAGATCCAACCAGTTGATCTGACTTTATAATTTTCTATTTTAATAAGACTCCTGGAGTTCCCACCATGGCTCAGCGGAAACAAGTCCAACTAGGAATCATAAGGTTTCGGGTTTGATCCCTGACCTCGCTCAGTGTTAAGGATCCTGCATTGCTTTAAGCTGCAGTATAGGTCACAGACATGGCTTGGATCTGGCATTGCTGTGGCTGTGATGTAGGCCAGTAGCTGTAGCTCCGATTAGACCCCTAGCCTGGGAACCTCCATATGCCACAGGTGCGGCCCTGAAAAGACAAAAGACAAAAAAAAATGGAGGTTCGCTCCCAAGAAATGTTTTGTGCAAAGACAGAAGTATCAGAATCAGAGTAAAGTCTCCCAAGGTGACAACTGCAAGGTGATTATTGCTTATCTCTTTAAAAAGTGGAATATGATTGCTAAAATGCAATAAATACCCAATATCCTGTGCAGATAGTAAACAGAGACATTACCTAAAGCTGCCAAAATTAAACCAGTAATAATACTAATGTTCTGAATTTATACAGCATTTTAGAAAATACCACTGAAAAGGAAAAAAGCTTAAATGACTTGCAATAAAATATACGATCTGTTATTTTCAGTGCTATAAGGATAGTCTTACACCTAAGGATAGACAAAATTATGAAGCTTGAATGCTTAAAAAAATACAGAAATTTTTAAAAATGGGCAGAGATAAACAATTTAATTCAGCAGGGAAAATTACAAGTTGTAAAAATCCTTCATGAATACAAGATGGCAAAATAACCAGGTAGATATAGTGAAAGCAAAAAATTGAATTATCTTTCTTAATTAGATAATCTGCATTTATAGTGTTATTGTTAATCTCAGACGTTCTAAGGCTTTTCCATAGCTCATCAAGCCCAGAGACATTGTTGAGAGAAACACCAGGAGGCTCCCTACGTTTCTATGCCTCATAGATTCTGTTTCTAGAATCATCTTACCAAGGCTTGATCTGTTTTAAGTTGCAGAAAGGTAATCTTAAGTAGCTCTTAAGAGTTCCAGGTCCTTAAAATTGAACCATTCGGATGGAAATATTTGTTGTCAAGATTTTAGAATGAATTAATCATTGGTATTTTTTTCTCAAAATGTAGTGACTCTGAGGAAATGAGGAATATAATGATGAAAAGGGAAAAAACACTGAGATAAAGGAAACTCTCCGGTGCTAAGCTTGGGGACAGAGCCCTTCAAAAAGAACTGGGCAGTGGAAAACCTAAGAACTCCCGTGACGTCCTGTGGTTGTGACCTGCACAATTTATGGTAATTACCAGTTCTCCTACCTGGGAGTCCACGCAGAACCTAAGCTCTGTATGTGAGAAATTTCTGTTAGTTCTTCAATATCTGGCTTCTCCTTTTTTTCATAGATTTCTTAGCTGGTCACATGGTCATGTACATTAAGGCTTGATTTTAGGTCTCCTTTAAAACTAGGTGAGTTAAAATGTGATTTTTTTTTTTTCCGGCTATTAAGATATGAGTGGAAGTGACATGTTCAACTTCCTTGCTTTTTTTTTTTTTTTTTTTTTTAGGGCCACACCCGCGACATATGGAAGTTCCCAGGCTAGGGGTCAAATCGGAGCTGGAGCCTCTGGCCTATGCCACAGCCACAGTAATGGGGGATCTGAGCCACATCTGAGGCCTGCACCATAGCCTACGGCAACATCGGATCCTTAGCCCACCGAGGGAGGCCAGGGATTGAACCTGCATCCTCATGAATGCTATTCAGATTTGTTTCCTCTGAGCCATGATGGGAACTCCAACATTTTCAACTTCTGAGTCATACCTTTCCCTACCTTCCTCCTTCCCCAGTTAGCATGAGAACCGTTGGCCCTGGGGTCAGCTATCTTGTACCATATGCATAAGGCCAGTAACTTAGAGTTATTAGATGATAAACAGATGGAAAGAGTCTGCATTCCTCAAATTATTTACTCATAATCTTATGAGACAGACAAACATCTGTCTTGGGTAAGCTGAACCCATATCTTTGTTAAAACTCTGTGAGAACAGAAACCATCATTGTGCTAATTTTTATGTCCCTAGTGCTTCATAGTGGGTCATGGTGTGTCAATCAATAATCAGTGAACAATGTTTGGAAAAACTTAGGATAGATACATAAATGGATGGATGGATGGATGGATGGATGGATGGGTAATTGGATATACAGAAGGATGGAAATGAAAAGGGAATAGATACAGAAGAGAAAAGGAGATATGAGTATCAGCTTCAAAAATTTGCCTCAGATCTGCCCAGTCTTCAGTCTTATAGTAATATCTGGGCTCAGGCTGAAAAGATGTAAAGATAGGAATATCTCAACTATTCATAATGTGTCACGACAGACACGGACCAAGCCTTCCTGATCTCCCACATCTACTAGTCCTTCAATCCTGTACAGCAGGTTTATTTCCATAGTCTGCTTTCCCTTCTATTTTTCCTGACCTCAGCAGTTGACCTTAATGTTTATTTCACATCATAATCAGAAACTCTCATAATATACTATCTAGCATACCTGCTTCAAGTTTTAAAATTTAATTGGCATGTTATATTGATGTCCACTCCTATTTGAAGCAACATCTTCCACTGTCTTTAAAAAAATTCTTATTAAATATAGTTGATTTACAATCTTGTGTCAATTTCTGCTGTACCACAAAGTTACCCAGTCATAGATAGATAGATAGATAGATAGATAGATAGATGTCCACCTGTCTATCCATCCATCCATCCATTTATATATAAATATATATACACATAGTTTTACATATAAATGGATACATGCATACATTCTTTTTCTCATATTATCTTCCATCATGTTCTATCACAAGAGAGTTGGATATAGTTCCCTGTGCTATATAGTAGGATTTCATTTTATCGGCTTTTGAAATGATGCCTACAGGCTCTTTTTTATCTCTAATATATTCCTTCAGTCTCTTTCCTCCGAGCCTCTTCCTGACTCACACGTTGTGTCAGTAATCTTTAGGGTTCTGTCTGCTCCTTTCTCAACACTCTCTCTGGATGATGTCACCTACTCCCTTAGTTCTAAACACAATGAATATGTTGATCATTCCCACTTAAATTTGTCCAATCCCATATATACCACATATCACAAATCCTTATATCCAGAATTTATTGGACATTTCAATGTCATGGGTCAGAGGTGCTGCAGGCTCAATATGTCAAAGCTGCTTTTTCATCCTCCCTATGACCTCTTCCTCCTTTCCTTGTAGTTCTTTCGACAAAGTTTCGCCATATTTCCCTCAAATTTCCATTTTCCAGAAATTTTAGGGTTTAAGAATTTTGTATAAGAGACTACATTACGTAATTTTCCAACCAGTATCTCTACCTCGAGTGCCAAGAATAATATCAGCATATTATATATTGAGCAGCATATATTTGCCTGGAAATTAAATAACCCACCATATGTCAATTATAATTATTATGCCCATTTTATAGATAAAGAAACTGAGGTTGACAGAGAGTAAATTTTTTGTTCAAAGTAACTCAGTTAGTATGTGAGGAAGCTAGGATCTGAACCCAGGACTGCCTGAATCTGAAGCCCAATCTGTGCTGCTGCATTTACCCCTCTGCATTGTAATTATCTGTTTCCTCATCCATATTACCCAACAGACTCCAGATTTCATGAGGCTGGAGCTCTAAGTACTCCCATTTTTTCCATTATATCAGTTACTAATATTAAGGAAAGTCACCAGTAAACATATATTTAAAATACTTTTGAAAATCATGAAGAAATGAGAATGAATGTGACCAGTTCAAAATGTAAGAATATTATAAATATCTCATTATATTGGACTGTATTTGTCTCTCTCTTTTTTACCCTGACTGGAAAGGTGGTTGTATTTATAACTCTCGAATATCCTGGGTTTTGTTTGCTTGTTGGTTTTAATCTATGTGTATCACTGCCCACTAGCATCCTGGATTCGCTTTTATATTTGGACATTTTGCTCTCATCTCAGTACTGTTCATATAATTGGGGAGAGCTGTATGCATTTCCTTCTTCATATTTGCTCTGTAGAGTCTGCACAATTGTAACATTTACTTTTTCTCCCAAAGCTGAGTGTTGGTGATGCTGAAATGAGAGGAGAGGCTTAACTGATAAACAGCTCAGTGAAATCTAAGAGATATTTGACTGTCCTATGGCACTGAAAATGTGACATTCCCCAGCTTCTGTGATGATGGATTTTATAATCTATTATGTATATATTAATACCTGAAAAGTACTTAGAAAAGAATTGGGCACATAGTGAGGGCTATATAAGTATAACCTAGCATTCATATTACCACCATCATGTGGTTAAGTTCTAACCACTTATGAGAGGAGACAGGGCTGTCCCAGCCAAACTAGACTGTCATTTATGTCTTATGAAGTGTTCTCCACCTTTGTATAAAATAGCAAATTTCCGAAGTTGGAGGGAAAACACAACTAAGAGTAAAAGCTAGGAGTTCCCATTGTGGTGCAGCGGAAATGAATCCGACTAGAAACCATGAGGTTGCCGGTTTGAGCCCTGGCCTCAGTGGGTTAAGAATCCAGCATTGCCGTGAGCTGTGGTGTAGATCTCAGACGTGGCTTGGATCTGATGTTGCTGTGGCTGTGGCATAGCCCGGTGGCTACAGCTCCAATTAAACCTTTAGCCTGGGGACCTCCTCATGCCGCTGTGCGGCCCTGGGAAAAAAAAAAAAAAAAAAAAGAGTAAAAGCTAGAGGCTAAGTGGCTAAATACCAGGCAGGCTACAATTATCAGTACAATAGCTGCCATTTAAACAGACTTTATTGGGTGTGGCTAGAGTTTAGAGACCTTTAAAGTGCAAGAGGTAATCTGAGTGAGTTCCCCCTGCAGACAGTGCAAGAAAGTTCAGGCAGGTAGACAGGCAGCAGCCCAACAGAGTCATCTGGAAGAAAGCACAGAGCAGCAGGGGAGTCGCCAGAAAACAGTAAGCAGATCACCTGGACAAAGCCTATGACTCAGGAATGCAGTTTGCTGAACAGCAGACTCAGGTGCGAGGCAAGATCACATTGCTCCAGGAATTACACCTGGGAAGGAACCACACCATGAATTTATGCACATTCGAATAAGCCAGGTGCCCATGAACTGACACTGAAATATACACCCAGAACTCAGATCTAAAGAATGATGAACAATCCCGATAGGAGTTTAAGATTAAAGAAGAGATAGCAGTAGGTTGACTTCCGGATGAAATAATGACCAAAAGTTATTTACTTATGTATTTATTTATTTTTAGGGCCACAACTGTGGCATATAGAAGGACCCAGGGTGGGGTCGAATCGGAGCTACAGCTGCCAGCCTACGCCACAGCCACAGCCACGATAGATCCAAGCCACATCTGCAACTTACGCCACAGCTTGTTGTCAATGCTGGATCCCTCCTTAACCCACTAAGCAAGGCCAGGGATCTAACCCGCCTCCTCACAGACACTGTATCGGGTTCTTAACCTACGGAGCCACAATGGGAACTCTGACAAAAGATTCTTTAAAGGAAGATAAACTAGATCCAGAATCTAAATTAGGCTGAGTCTGGAGGTAAGGAATTGAACCCAGCTACGGTAGCTAATAGGACTTTGGAGATAGGGCAAAGCAGGCCACACATTATTTAAAATCGCCATCATTTAAAACCATGACCTTGGGCAAAGAACATATGTTGTTATGCCAGCCTAACAACCCTGACCTCTCAGAGAGTTTTAAGAAATTTTTATAACAAAGATGTTTTATAACTGCCTAGCAAAGAATTTTTATATCCTTCTAATAATTTTCATTTGTTGAATCTCCTAATCTACATATCTCTAAAAATCTTTAGGCTATCATTTTAAAACTCAGTGTTATATGCCCTCATTAAGGAAGCAATTTAGTTAACTAATGTCCTTATATTACTGAACATTCTAAGCAATCTGACAAATTTTTCATAAGCACCCAGTGGGATCTAGACTCCCTGGTAATTTCTAACAGATATGCTGACAGAGTTAAAAAAAAAAAAAATCTTATCAACACAGTCACTTTGAAAATCTCATTTTCTGTAAAGTGGAATGAAGAACCCCATCCCTTCACAGGGTCTACCCTTCAACTTGACAAAAACTCTTAAGATGATTCAACCTTTAGGCAAGCCCCTTAACTCCAAATGTAAAAACTCTCCATTGGCAAGAACATTTTTACATAACAACCCCTCCACACTTTTTAGACCATTAGACAAAAGAGGTAGAAATAATTAAAGTGCCATTACCCTTTTAATTTAGAAATTTGGCATTAGCCATACTTATAGCAGCTTTGGGATATTACCAGTAATAGCAGATTTTGTTTTTATTTCAGAGATGAATAAATTGAATGAAACAATAATTAAATGAAGTCAACAAAAGAGTAAGACTATACCTGTAGCACGATGACAAAATAAAAGCAGGAAATGAGAATTTCAGACTCAGAACCATACCCACTAAGGAACTCGTGGCAGGAAGCCAACGTGATGGTACAGATCACTGTCCCTTTTAGAGAAAATGCCTTTTTCTTCACAGCCTATTCCTTTGTTTGTCACTACTCAAAATAAAAGATATAAGGATAACATGAACCTGACATTTGAGGAATATGGATAAAATAAATTATGGAAGAAAGGTACACCGAAATAAAACCGAGTAACTTCAGAGGCAAAAAAAAAAAAAAAAAGCAAGCAAAATAGTCCTTATGCATATTGTTTTTCAGAATAACAGACAGTTGATAAAATTTAAATTTGTGGAAAAGAAAAAATAAATTTTGGATTTAGCGATTAGGCGTGTAAAGATTTTATAATCAATTTGAAACCTATCTTCCTACTTATTTTGACAAAATGTACACACAGTCATTAGGTACTGAATAAAAATCAAAAACCTTTATAATTATGTCAAATGGTGCCTTTGTTGTAAGTATTTGCTCATTTGATGATAGTCACCATCAGCTGACACCATACGTCATACATGGAAAATATTCAATAACGACTTCCTGAATTACTGAATGAATAAAGTCCACTTATGAATTTATACAAACAGGTAGCTTTGAAGAATTTTTCAAAACAAGTAAATATCTTCTAACAAAGTTACAAAAAGACTCATGTTGAATTCAAAATAATATTTCAATTCTTTAAATTTAGAAGAAAGAACGTAGCATATAGTCTGTATTCAATAAATGGTTTTATTTGATGCGTTATTTTTTGATAAGGCAAATGGAGAGAAGGAGATTCTTTTACATGAGAATGCATAACTAGAAGTTCTGTAAAACATACTTTTTAGCTCACTTCAAGCTCTTGGTTTCTGAAATATGATGAGCTCTGCATAGCCCTCATGCTATAGAAGTCGATGCCAAGATGAGAAAGGACTGCCACAGAAGACATGGAGCAATAAAGACATATTTAGTTTAGCTCAACTATTGTTATTAATCAGTACAGAATAGGATTGAAATATTTGTTTATAATATTATATACCAGGGGCTCCTTATATTCCCACAGACAACGTAGCAGCAGAAGTAGAAGTGGGCATATGATACTTTTGCCTGGTTACCTTCCCTTCATTTCGGAAGCCTTGCTTCCCCAATTCTATCACTCTCACCTCCTCAAGAACAGATCTGACCTAGGACTGGCCAATCCATATAGTACTATTCCTTCAGCAACACAAATTGTTCCAATTGGCAAGTCCCTCACAGTGGATTAAGATATTGACATATCTTAATGTAAGTTATTAAGTATAATAGCAATTTTTCTACCAAGTGGGTTAACTGGAAGACCATGACAATGTGGCTGCCATCTTCCCTAATATTTGGAGAGACATTCAGCCTGTGGCGTAAAGCCAAACATGGGGTGGGGGTAGAGGAATGAGGAAAGAAAGGACAGAGGAAGGAGGAGAGGGAGGGAAAGGAGCAGAGAGAGAGAATGACAACAAATGAGGACGAATGTGTCCTAAAGAAATTAAGACCTAGTTCTACTTCCTATGCCTCAGCTATCTGCTCCTCTGCATTTTGATTCCAATGAGTTAAATCAAATAAATTCCCTCTCAGGTCTATGACCCGCTCCTGGTTGGACCCCACCTGATACAGTATCTGAAACTGGAGCTTGGGAAAGAGGTCATAGAAACGTACCTTTCGTAATCATCCACATAGAGATGGCAAATGAAGCTACTGAGTTGGGTGACATTCCTCAGGAACAACATGAAATTGAGGTTCAGAAGGAGAGATTATTTTAAAATAGCAAAACTAACATGGGCTGGTGGATGGAGTACAGGTTTACTTTAATCTTGAAATCAAATTGACTTTGGCCTAAAGAATGTCCAAAATAATGGGCAGACGTCTTTGACGAAAGATCAAATGGTTTGTGGCCATGATCTATGCTATGGCCTTAGGTGGCGCAGTCAGTCCAGTAGAGAAGAGAAGCCAAACTAGAGTAAGACTGAGGTCAAGGTCATTCATCTGGTTATAAACCTAACCTTAGCCACTGCCCACATACCTGGGTCAGACTGCTCATCTGCAAAAAGGCTTAAGTAATAACACAATCATAAGATGTTTTGAATCATGCATGTAAATTGATGTATGAAAAATGCCAATCTCCTGATAAAGGATCAACACAAAGCAGGTACTCCTGTTGTTATGATGCTGCAACACGGAAAAGAAACTTGCTAGACTACTCTACTATAAAGCTTTTCCTATGTATGGTGTGTGTGTGTGTGTGTGTGTGTGTGTGTGATTTTATTTACTGCTAGGTTAGTTTCCAATTAATAACAAAATATACAAAATGACATAATGAGAGCTTTGAATAAATAAAACCCAAATCTTCTGGTTAATTGAAGTTCACTGCCAAATGAACTGTTTCTGATCTCTGCCTCTCATACTTTGAGCTATTTCACATTCTATCCTGTTCACTCTCTGCTTCAAGGTATGCCAAGGTGCTGTCAGAAAGAAGCTAATTGATCATGTTAATATCCTCTATTACTCCCGGCTCTCAGAACTTCAGCCACTGTCGCCTAATAGGACACAGTACTTTGGATCTCATTGGATACAGAATTATATGGTCTGCTAGTTTCAGCAAGCTGGCTTCATAAACAAGCGGGGGGAAGAGCGGGGAAAGAGCGGGGGAAACCTCTTCAACCAAATATTTACCTCACTTAATATGCCTGAAAGACTGATCTTCTTGACTTGACATGGACACACTCGTGTCCAGTGGGTTGATAGTCAAATCTAAATTCTACATCTGGATGGCGTGTCCCTGTGAAGCTGTCATATTGAATTAATGCTTTTATTAATAATCTGATTAAATCATTCTAAATAAAACCTTTTCTTGGACACAAATCCTCAGTCAACAAATTTAATGGCCTGATTCCTATCTGTGGTCAAAGAGGAGAGCAAATATCCAGGATTGATGTTCAATCATTAACCCAAATGCCACTGAAACCAGCCCAGGCCAGCCCAATTTGGAACTTTCTAAATCTTATTAAGCAAAACTAAATAGGATTAAAATGAACAAATATTGGTTCTTATTCACCCACATCTGTTCATTTCTAACATTTTCTCTTGGCTCACCACTCCAATCCCTTCAAACATCCCTGGGTAACTATGGGCATTTAAGACAGTATAAGCTACTTTATGTGTATGCTTACCCCCCCTGAAATTGGGTCTAGCCCCCACATAACATGCCCAACTGATGCAGCTGCAGTCGTGAACACAAAGGACAAATAAGCATGTGAGCATACACTACAGTTCTATATGCAATAACCTATTATATAATACATGCAGAAGCTAAGCATCACATCAGAGCCTACGGGCAGAACAAATTTTATGAGGATGTAAGATACCGTATACCATTTTGTTCTCGGAAAATGAGATCACATCTCTTAGCTCCTGTTTAATAATTGCAGGAAGCATTCTTCTCTTCTTCTCCATTGTATCACAGTCCTGACACTTGTAAGAAAATAATGGATCCTACAAAAATGATTGCTGAACAATCAATGAATTTCCTGTAAATTATCACACCTTACCACCTTATTCCCATCTACCTTGCACAAGTCACTTGAGAAACACTGCTTTATAATAACTTATAATTTCCTTGAGAAAAACATTTAAGAAGTTATTTAAGAATTCCTGTTGTAACTCAGAGAATCCTGAGTGTCCATGAGGATGTGGGTTCGATCCCTGGCCTTGCTTAGTGGGCTGAGCTGTGAGCTGTGGTAGAGGTTGCAGATGTGGCTTGGATCCGCATTGCTATGGCTGTGGCGTAGGCTGGCAGCTACAGCTCTGATTCAACCCCTAGCGTAAGAACCTCCATATGCCATGTGTGTGGATCTAAGTTGACAAAAAAAAAAAAAGTCGTATATAATAATCACATTTGTTTAATAATATTGCAACTATTAAAATTTCCCATATAGCATCAGTGCAATAAATATATGATTTGGGGATAGTGCCTATTGAACTAAAAATGGCCTTTTTCAAAAGAACCTTAAAGAAGCATCACTGAACTCAGAAAGAAAATTCTAAAGCAATGTTAAATATTATTTCCAACTCCACTTTCTTGCTCCTCTCTGCTTCTTTTTCTGGGGTTTAATGAAAGTCCCATCTCTTCGTTTATTACATACTCTTTGGATATAGATGGTAGGAAATGTGAAATAGAGATTTTCTCTGTGTGATTGTCTTTAGGGGAAAACCTTTCACTGTCTAAAAGCATGGCCATGAATACTAAACAGCTCTTATATCAGCCAAGGACTCTATCTAGGAATAAGCCAGGGCATAAAACTTTGTTTATGCAATTATTCCACCTTCTACTAAAAACTCTGGCTTAAATTTAAACATATAACATAAATAAAAGGTGCTTACTTCATTTGTCCCTCAGTCTAAGAGATTGGCTTATGAGCTGTTCCTACCATCAGTGTACTGTCTGTACACCCTGCTGGATCAGGGGAAGGAGGGCTTTTTCATTTCCATTGTCATCCTTTTCTTCTTTGGCAGGTGAAGCACATTAGGCAGGTGGAAGCTTCTTTCCCGGCATGTGTAAAATCATATGTGGCAAGTGTAAAATGTCCAGTGTACTTGAGGAAAAAATAAGTCTATCATACTCCAAAATCTGGTAAGAATGGTAGGACTTACAAAATCATGGTTTCAGACAACACTCACCCAAGCACAAACTGATATAGTTCTCAGAGTCAACTCTTGCCTAAACGTCACAGTGTGTCTGAAAGCTTTCAGGGCTGTACACTTGGCATCATTCCTGATATGGTAAAACAGAACCCTGTATTTACTATCTGTTTGATATTTCAAATATTTCCTTATAATGTCTAATTCAAAATAAAAAAATAAATGACTTTTAAGTGATCATTGACTCCAGGAAAGCTCCATTAGTTCCAGATACTATTAAAGAATAGATATCAATAAAATCCATAAGTTTAGTATTTTAATGTAGTTAATTATATATATATACATAAAACATTATACATATGAGCAGTGGGAAGTTATTTTATAGGATCAAGATATAGAAATTTATAATAAACAATTTTTATCTCAAGAAAAGATTTCTAAGCTTCAGGTCATTATCTCAGCTTATATTTGATATAAAACATGTCAAGGAAGACAGTATTTGTTAAAATAAATATGTGCTATGTAAACAATAAACAAATTATGGTGAGCAGACCCCCTAGGGTGGCCCCCGCAACCTCCACCATCTCAGATCCATGAGAGTAGATAAGACATAGAACTTGCTTCTAATCAAAGACTATAGCAAAGGTAATAGAATCTCACTTCTGTGATTATGTTAAATTGTATAAGATTCTATTAGACACTCTAAAAACTCCTTTTGCTGGCTTGATGAAGTAAGCGGCCAGGTTTGGGGAGTACCTGTGGCAAGGAAATAAGGAAATGCAGGCAACCTTCAGAAAGAGACGATGTCCTCTGGAAGCCGAGGGCATGCTCTGCAATCTGAGGGTGGCCTCCCGCTGAAAGCCAGCAAAAAGCTGAGGCATCCATCCTACCACCCTGAGGAACTGAATTCTATCAACAACCTGAGTGGGCTTGCAAGTAGATTCTTTACTGACAGAGCCAACGGATGAGACTGCAGCCCATCCTACGCCCAGACGGCAGCCTTCAGAGACCCTGAGCTGAGGACCCATTTAGACCATGCCTGCTCTCCTGACCCACATCATTTCTGAAATAACAAATGTGTTTTTTAGGCTGTTAGGTTTTGGTAATCTGTTATATAGCATTAGCAACTACTATAGAAATATTAAAATGTCTACAGTTTGGAGCAATATTTAGTATTACATTATCTATATTTCTGCCCTCAAATTTCACATGGGAAGAAAAATGGAATACACATAAAGGTTTAATTGCAATCAGTAAGATTAACATTTTTAGAGCCAATATTTTTTTCCATCTGAAAAGGGCACAAAAATAGAAAAGGGCCAAAAGATGCCTCATATTAAAGTAATCTTAATCTAGTAGTCTAGTCGCTCGTTTATTAAATGATAAAAATACGAGAGTTCCCATTATGACTCAGCAGACATGAATCTGACTGGCATCCATGAGGACTCAGGTTCCACCCCTGGCCTCACTTAGTGGGTTAAGGATCTGGCATTGCCATGAGCTGTGGTGTAGGTCACAGACACAGCTCAGATCTGGTGTTGCTGTGGCTGTGGAGTAGGCTAGCAGCTACAGCTCCAATTCGACCCCTAGCCTGGGAACCTCCATAAGCCACAGGTGTGGCCCTAAAAAGAAAGAAAGAGAGCGCGAGAGAGAGAGAAAGAGATAGAAAGAAAGAAAGAAAGAAAGAAAGAAAGAAAGAAAGAAAGAAAGAAAGAAAGAAAGAAAGAAAGAAAGAAAGAAAGAAAGAAAGAAAGAAAGAAAGAAAGAGAAAGAAAGAAAGAAAGGGAGAGAGAGAGGGAGAGAAAGAAAGAAAGAAAGAAAGAAAGAAAGAAAGAAAGAAAGAAAGAAAGAAAGAAAGAAAGACAGACAGACAGACAGACAGACAGAAGGAAGGAAGGAAGGAAGGAAAAGAAAAGAAAGAAAAAAATACATCTGTATACATATATATTCATTCATATTTGTAACAGCTGGATTGCTGTTTTTGCTTCATTAGAGAGATGTATATAAAGTAAAATTACCGTATTTTTTTCTCAAATTTCCCTGCAAAACAATATGTCCCTCAGGAGTTGCCACTGTGGCTCAGCAGGTTAAGAACCTGACATAGTGTCCTTGAGGATGCAGGTTTGATCCCTAGCCTCGCTCAGTGGGTTAAGGATCCAGTGTTGCTGCAAGCTGCAGCATAGGTCACAGGTTGGATCTGGTGTTGCCATGGCTGTGGCACAGGCCAGCAGCTGCAGCTCCAATTCGACTGCTAGTCTGAGAACTTACATATGCTGCAGGTATGGCCGTAAAATGAAAAAAAAAAAAATGTCCTTCAAAGTTTCAGATCATATTAAAAAATTATATATGTGACCAGATCATCTTTAATAATTAGATCATATTAACTTTCACATACATATGTTAGGAAGCTCAGTAATAACACCTGCATCATTTTGGCTTTCACAACCTTCAAAGATACACTGTCAGCCCTGAGAATATCATGACTGTTCATGATGAGCCAGGGACCACTTCTGCCACCAACTATAGACTATATCTTGATGTTCCACATCCACTAATATCTTCAGCCACAGATGCACATGTCTGAGCCACAAGGTAAGGCTCCACCCTTACCCAAGAAGCCAGGGAGCTGCTGCACTTACTCATGACTGAAGCAGCTCTTCTGTCCTTGGAGAAGCCCCAGAACCAAGCTGCTGGAATCAGAAGCATGAGAACATTTATGGAGCGAGCCTTCTAAAATTTCACAGACAGCCCTTCTTCTCTGCCAGGTGGTCTGGATGTGAACTAATTCAAAGAGCGATCTCATTCCGCCCTGAACTGGGACAGCACTCTAGCTCCCAGGACATGTGACTGAGTCAAGCTCCTCTGTCACACCTTGTTTCCCCTTGCAACGAATTCTTAGAAATATTCTCTCAGACTCCCCATCCATTACTACTGTCACATCCAAATATTTCTGAACCCATGTTGTAGGGGCTACTTTTCAGAGAGTATTATCACTCTCCTTGTACTTGGCAGCTTCAAACAATTACGGTCTGCAGGGGATTGAGGGAGCACATGAACTCCATTTCCAGGCTCACTTCAGTGTGTTGCTACAGGAAGGATCACCTATTTGTCAATATCCTTTTGACTACTATACCTCAAGCAGCAAATGAAGAACTAAGATGATTTCTTTTAATAATTATAAAGAGTAATTTCTTGAACTATGCTTCATAAATACAGTCCCTAGATCAATTAAATATCCAATCTCCTACAAAATAGCCAGTCCCAAATACATCAGTCTGAGAGAATCAGAACAAAGTATTTAGGAACTAGAAAACAATATCATCAATCACATTGAACTGTCAGGTTACTAATCACGACACAAATGGTAAACACACTGAAGAGCTATGACTTTTTAGACCATGGCATTTTAGATTGGCATTAACTCTGCTGCATGACTTTGGTGCAGTGGGTAATGACAAAAATAGAGAAGTGATTAGATTATAAATAAATATCTGGGACTACAAATGAATCCTCACTAAAATATTTATTTGAAGTCAATTAAATTCCATTATTGCATCCATGATTACAAATTATCTCCTGCATTCTAATCATTGGTTAATTGCTTATTATCTCACAAAGATGAATAAGTGCAAGTCAAATCACTAAGATTCCTATATTTGACGTCAGTATGAGTAATTATATAGTTTATCTGAAACAATTGCTCTAATAAATTAGCTAAATGCACCACACACTTGCAAATAGACTCCAATGAATCTGGGTCAGGTTCTTTCTAAACCTAGAACAGGGTTGGATCCTCAAATATTTTCTGAGTAAAAAAAGATATCCCACTAGGAGTTCCCGTCTTGGCTCAGTGGTTAACGAATCCGACCAGGAACCATGAGGTTGCAGGTTCAATCCCTGGCCTTGCTCAGTGGGTTAAGGATCTGGCATTGCCATGAACTGTGGTGTGGGTCGCAGATGCAGCTCGGATCCTGCATTGCTGTGGCTCTGGCGAAGGCCGGCAGCTACAGCTCCGATTGGATCCCTAGCCTGGGAACCTCCATATGCCGCAGAAGCAGCCCAAGAAATGGTAAAAAGACAAAAAAAAAAAAAAATCCCACTGTTCATGAGTATAGTGAATGTACTTCATCCTCCCATCAATAAATCTTGAAGAAAAAGGTAGAGGGGACAGTGTTTCTCCCTCTTAACGACTATCATGTAGCTGGTGGCTTGGATAGTGAAGAGGGGTTGGTCAGGAAGACTTGATGTATTTCCTTTTCACCCTAACTCATAAATGACCTTCAGCTTCCATTTTTCTCCATTCTTTTATCCTCAGTGTCATGCCTTCTGATATAAGAATGTTCAACATCCACTTCTATGGTTTGTGAGAAAAACAGAGGTACAGGATTAGGCAAGTACAATGTTAGGTATTTTCTTCATTTAATCAGTAGGTCAAAGACTCGTACCTTTTTGATTTCTCATGTATCAAGCACAGAGTTAGGTACAAATTCCTATAAATAGTTGTTAATTGTTTGCTTTAAAATACTGTTAAGATATCCACTGGATACTCATTTTTTGGATCAAAGAATTTTAATACAATCTTGTAGATGTCCTTAGAAGGAAAATTCAATTAAGACCAGTGTTGTTCATCTCTATTTGCTATTTCTTCAGGAGCTAACATTATGTCTAGGATACCTAGACATAGCTTAAGTCAACATACATTATTAAGCGAATAACTTAACTAGAATAGGTTAAGATGGAGGTAAGTGGATATCCTTCTTTTATGTTTTTTAGTATATATTCCCCAATGAGCTGACTGAAGTTAATTACAGAAGACCAGAGAGTGCCAAAAGCGTATATAATTTCCTGTGATGAGACTAAAGCCAGACATTAAATTAATGCTAAAATACTGAAGTAGATCACGGACACAAAATTTTAAGAGTCTATAATTATGCCCCCATCTGTTGCATTACATTGTTTTAATATGTAAGCTATAGAAAATTTTTTACAAAATCTAACATAAATAATTGTCAAATAAATAATTCCCTATATATTGATAAGATCAATTAGCTATATTTATTTATAAAAAGGTAAAACTTAAAAGAAAAAAACAGTCATTGAGCCTGTTCTATGCCTCTTGCTTATATTATCCATGTAGATTTTGGGGGTATGTTTCCACTAATTAGATGATTCCCAACACATTTTCAGTTTTTACAAACCACATCACCATTTTACCTTTAGGTGCTGAAGAGCCTCAATATATTTCAATATAACTTAACTAATTTATAAGGTATTTTCATGAATGAATACATAATTACCACTTGTCCACATTCCACCCCAAAATGGAAGATGACATAATTATGAATTAATGAGATGGATTTTCTTTTATATTTTATGTAAATTAACTTCATTACTTTATAAAAGTGAATGGTTCCTATAATGACTGAATTTTATGTTTTTACTAATTTGTTTTTCTCATAATTACAGTATTGGGTTTTAAATGTGTTCATTATTATTTTTGCTTAATAATTTCTGTGAAGAACTAAACTCATAATGTGAATCAATTATGTAAACAAATATTGTAAAGATGATGTTTACTTGTGGCTATTATGTGTCCAAGTGCTCAAAGATAATAATTAGACTAATCAATTATCAAGCTTGGTTTACAAAAATGTACCAAAACTTTTTATTTATAAAGGTAGGGACTTGAGCACATTGAACTTGGAAATGTTAAGAGCGGTTACATTTTTTAGTGACTATAAAAAGGTTTAGGGTACAATAAGATGAGAGAAAGACTGATATTTAGAAGAATAAGAAAAACAAGTTCAATTACTGAATGGTATCCTAAAAGGAAAATTATATGTATGCAATAATGTTCCTTGGGAGCTTAATTTTAAATTATTAGGCATTAAAAAGATGGGTAAAACATATGAAGAATGACTTAAAATTATGGAACTTTTTAAAAATTATTGAAAAACCTCAACTAGTACATTAAATCGAGAAAAATATCTTCAATATGAGATTATTGCCATTGTTTAAAACAATGGACTATAAAACACATTACGGTAAAAAAAACAGACCAAAGGAAAGGAGGACTTGGGCATCCTGGGATGCCAGTCTACTTAGCAAAGAAAGAATACCGAAAAACAGGGTCAGGCATAGATTGACCACAACCAGAATTATTTTTTTCATTTTCTGATAGCCTAATTGGGTATTCATTTCCCATATTCCATATGAACAAGACTTAGCAAAATAGTTCTACCTATAACATTTGAAGTGTTTTCAATTTTTCTAGATAATAAATCTCATAGTATATAATACTAGAAAGTCTACTATTACCAATATTTCTAGAACAGCAACAGCTTCGGCAAAAATCTTTATTATCCCTTGGGAATGAGGTTCTGAATTTCCTAAAAGCTTTAAGTGGAATCTTCGCCAAGATAACACAAAAGCTATATGAGTAAAGACATGTAAACTGATGAGAGTTACAAAGAATACAGCACTGGGTTAGTGAAATTACTATGTTATCTCATGCATGGTTTCCACCTTCTGCCATCCTGTCAAACCTTTTTTTTTTTTTTTTTCATTTTGAGTGAAATAGTAGACTAAACATGAATGGAACCCTCTCCCTTTCTGCTCTCAAAACACAAACTTAATAGAAAACATGTCATATTTCAAAGATCCAATTAAAGAAAATCTCCATAAATCAGAAATGAATAGGAAAATCAGAGGAGTAGGCAGGGGCTGAAATCAGTAGCTCACGGGGAAGACAGGACTGCAGGCATTATGGAGAGGCTATCAGGAATATGCCCATTTTGGCCCCCAAGGCAGGAACTAAAAATGAGTTATCTGAATGAAGATAGGAATAGTACCCACTCCTCCACTCCTTGCCCATCTAACAAAAATCAGTTCATCACTGTGGTCAGGATGTAGTGAGTCTGATTTGAAACAGGCTTATATTTTTTCTGTGTTGGAGGCTGTCTTTGACTGGGCAAAACCACGAGTCAAAGCACAGAAACAAATTGAGTCTGTCCAACTAACAACACAAAGCTCAAATTTAACTCACTGGAAGGGCCTATAAAGGAAAACAGAACTCAAAAGATGAGCACAAAACAAGATTTCTCAAGTACAAGTAAGTTCAATACTCAAAAGACAGTCAACCTATGCCACACATGGGAGAATTCATTCTGAGAAAGCAGTTATACTAATGAAAACTCAAAAAGGATTTTGAGTTTTGCTTTCTGGTCAAGAGTAATGTGGACTAGACTTGCTTACCTACCAGAAGTGAATGATAATAATAATAAAAAAAAAAGATAAAATACATGAACCAAGGAATTTCAAGAAGCTGGATGACAGGCAATGAAGTACCATGATCCTTGAGATTGGGAGGCAGGAGTTAACAGGTATACATCCTAGTTTACTGCTTTGAGAGTTTCCTGGGCTTCCACTGGGAAAGGAAACCCAGGCACAGTCAGGAAGATGTGCTGAGTTAGGGTGACAGTGGTGGGAACTTAAAGAAATAAAAGCAGCTAGAATGTGCAAGACAGGGTTACAGAAGTACACAGGGAGAAAACTCTAAGAAATGTATAGCCTCTACCTAGAGTATTCCTCAAAAGACTGATCAGTCTATTCATATAAGGTTACTACCAGAGTCAAGGAAAAGGACCTTCAGAGAATAAGAAGGAATACATAATACTCACACAGGAGATAGCATCTGTCCCTTCCAGTAATACTGGAAAGCATCATAATTCGTGGGGCACTGGGTAGAGTACACAGAAGGGTCCCTCCTCATGGTAGAGGACAATTAACCCTAGGTTAAACATCACTCTTGTTCCACCTACGAATATGAAAAAGAAGACTCAAAAAGACCAAACTTAACTTTATCCCAGGACAAATATCAAGAATATTTATAGAAATGTACAAATATCCAGCACCCAAGAAGGTAAAAATGCAAAATGTCTGATACTCAATCAAAAAAATATCAGTCATGCAAAGAAGCAGGAAAACAGAACTCATAATCAGAAAATTCAATAAATCAAAACCAATGTAGAACAGAGTACATTATAATCAGCAGAAATGATATTAAAACTGACAATAGATTTAAATCTTTTCATGTGTTTAATCACATGAAACATGAATGACCTAAACCCACTAATTTAGAGGAAGAGCTTAGCATATTGGATTAAAAAAAAATGAGATCCATTCTTATACTACCTAAAAGAAACAATCTTTAAATGCAAAGACAACAATAGACTAAAAGTATGAAGATAGAAGAATATTATACTAACATTAATCAAAAGAAAACTAGAATGGATATATGAATATCAGCTAGGATAGGTCTCACAGCAAAGAATATTATCAAGTAGAAGATCATTTCATAATAATAAAGGGGTCAATTCATCCAAAGGATACAACAATCATTAAAGTTTATCCACTCAATAATCAGAACTCAGTACCTAAAGCAAAAAAAAAAAAAAAAACTGCAAAGGAAAAAAACCCTACAATGAAGTAGCTCTGCTTTCACTAATTAACAGAACAAGTAGACAGAAATCAATTCAAAGTATTACCCCTGGATTTGTTACCATGGTGATCGTTAAAGTATTTGCAGGAGAATTGTGGGGACTGCAGCCTGGCTGAAAGGGGTTACGAGAATGGGAGGTAACAAAATGGAAACAGCAACTCTAAGGGCATCTTCAAAAATTGACACTGTAAACGAGAACTAAAAAATGATTTGTACAAAGGGTAATGTGGGGTCAAAAGTTTTGTTTGCTCTTTTGAAATAGAAAACAAACTAGAAAAAATATGTATATGCTTAAAAGGGAGTTCAGAAAGTACCTAAGAAAATTATGTATAGTACAGATGAGAATGGGGATAATTACAAGAGATAATATGGAAAACATAAAAGGAAAGAGCCAGTAACAAGAAAACATAAAAACTTCACATATTTGAAACTTAAAAACACATGTCTGAATAATTCAGTAGTTCTATAAGCCATAATAAAAATGTTTAAAATACTTCAAAGAATAAAAATTAACATAACATTAGAGAAAAAAAATTGTGATGAGGCAGCTAAGTGGTATTATTAAGCTAAGTGATAAATATTAAAGGTTTACTTAAAACCTTAAAATCTCATAGTGAAAAATTTAAAGACTACTGTAATTCAAAAAATTACAAAGGCTAACTGTAATGAATAAAAATTCTACTTAGGAAGTAGAAAAAATAATTTAAAAAAATAGCCCCTCTATAGGTTTGCTCCATGTCTGGACCACATACGTAACATAAGACATAAGACCTTCTAAAGCTAAATTACCAAACAGACTTCATAGTCAGGCTTGTCGACCTGATAATAGATCAATGCTTAAAGGCCAAACTTCAATGTTCAAGGAGAGACCTGTCATTTAAGTACATTTCCACTCACATTGACAATTCTGTCAGTTCTGTTTTTCAATCAAAGAAACCAGATACAGACAAGATCAACTGACCAATAAATTCCTATCACTGAACCATACGTTCACTATCTTGAGAAGACATACTTGAAACTTCCAAAAGCTTTTGAAAATATCTTTTGCCACATACTATTGACATATATCTGGACATCGAGTCACAAAAACTAGTCATAGCCCTTAAGAACTTTTTTTCCTATAATAAGGTGACATAACATTATTTTTTAATCCTTTGCCTCTGGCTATAAAACATAATCTATATTGACCTTAAGAGCAAACTAATTCCTAGGAAAAAGCCAGGAAGACAGATGATAGCATGGAATATGCTAAATTGTTGGTCAAAAACCTAAGATAGTTGATTGTATAAAATATGAAATATGAGACTTTTTCAAATAAGAATTTGTTCAAAAATAAAGCTATATTCTTGTTTGTTTCAGTTTTATTTTGTTTTGTTTTTGGCTGTGCCTGCAACATGTGGAAATTCTGGGGCCAGGGACTGAATCTGGGCCACTGCAATCATAATGCCAGATCCTTAACCTACCATGCTACCAGTGCACTCCTAAAGCTGTATTCTTGTAATTTTGTCTGTCAAGTAGCAATCTTTGATGTTTTGAATTCTTTTTTTTTTCAGAGCCCAACTACCTATTTTATTTTATTTTATAATTTTTTTTTATTTTCCCACTGTACAGCAAGGGGGTCAGGTTATCCTTACATGTATACATTACAATTACATTTTTTCCCCCAGCCTTTCTTCTGTTGCAACATGAGTATCTAGACAAAGTTCTCAATGCTATTCAGCAGGATCTCCTTGTAAATCTATTCTAAGTTGTGTCTGATAAGCCCAAGCTCCCGATCCCTCCCACTCCTCCCCCTCCCATCAGGCAGCCACAAGTCTTCTCCAAGCCATGCTTTTCTCTTCTGAGGAGATGTTCATTTGTGCTGGATATTAGATTCCAGTTATAAGTGATATCATACGGTATTTGTCTTTGTCTTTCTGGCTCATTTCACTCAGTATGAGATTCTCTAGTTCCATCCATATTGCTGCAAATGGCATTATGTCATTCTTTTTTATGGCTGAGCAGTATTCCATTGTGTATATATACCACATCTTCCGAATCCAATCCTCTGTTGATGGACATTTGGGTTGTTTCCATGTCCTGGCTATTGTGACTAGTGCTGCAATGAACATGCGGGTGCACGTGTCTCTTTGAAGTAGAGTTTTGTCTGGATAGATGCCCAAGAGTGGGATTGCGGGTTCATATGGAAGTTCTATGGATAGATTTCTAAGATATCTCCAAACTGTTCTCCATAGTGGCTGTACCAGTTTCCATTCCCACCAACAGGGCAGGAGGTTTCCCTTTTTCTCCACACCCCCTCCAGCACTTGTTGTTTGTGGATTTATTAATGATGGCCATTCTGACTGGTGTGAGGTGGTATCTCATGGTAGTTTTGATTTGCATTTCTCTTCTAACCAGCGATGTTGAGCATTTTTTCATGTGTTTGTTGGCCATCTGTATATCTTCTTTGGAGAAATGTCTATTCAGGTCTTTTGCCCATTTTTCCATTGATTGATTGGTTTTTTTGCTGTTGGGTTGTATAAGTTGTTTATATATTCTAGAGATTAAGCCCTTGTCAGTTGCATCATAAGAGTACATTTCTTAGTCAATCATGTTGGAAACACACATTATTTTATTGAAATGTATTTATAAGACAGTAAACTGGAAATAAGGTGCTTATCAAATTCAAACACTCATCTATTCACTGACTATAAAAACACATAATTCGGGCTAATCATTGTGTTGTGACCATGGGATAGAAGAATATGTCTCTCTCACAGAATATTCATTTCTGCTGGGGGCCTAGACAAGTAGAAGCAACACTGATAATTCAGGGTGGCAGAGGCTCTCATGGAAGTGTACAGTTGCACTCTCCAAGAGAGAAGGTTAAAGATGAGAGTCAGAACAAATCTGGGAGTTCCTGTCGTGGCACAGTGGTTAGCGAAATCCGACTAGGAACCATGAGGTTGCGGGTTCGAACCCTGGCCTTGCTCAGTGGGTTAAGGATCCAGCATTGCCATGAGCTGTGGTGTAGACTGCAGACTCAGCTTGGATCCTGAGTTGCTGTGGCTGTGGTGTAAGCCAGTGGCTACAGCTCCAATTAGACCCCTAGCCTGGGAACCTCCATATGCCGCAGGATCAGCCCTAGAAAATACAAAAAAAAAAAAAAAGAACAAATCTGAACAATGAGTCAAATTAGGCCAAGCAAACAAGGTGGGAAAAGCAGTTCTATGCAAAGGGAAAATCCTATATAAAGGCTCAGAAATGTCATGCTACAAATATTTCATACTGCAGGAGCATGGTGTCAAGTCTAGTCCAGGAATCTGGAGATAATTCATGAAGCCAAGAAGAACCTGAGGCGGTGAAGGGATTTGAGAATCCAAGTTCAGGTTGAAGATTTAGCCTCAGAGAGGAAAAGTGGACATTTCTTCCACTTAGAAAGGATGCAAGAGTGGGAGGCAGCCAGGAAGAACATGGGTATTTGTTTAACAAACACTTACGGAAGTACCCAACCAGTTCTCAGAATCTCATGAATATCAACAACGTAATAAAGACCCTGGGAGGTAGGTGATAGGCCATCCCCATCCTACAGATGAAAAAAACAAAAGCACAGAGTGAGATTTGGCAAAAAGCACAAGTCATGTCGCTGGGCAGAATTTGACTCCCAAGCAGTCTGGTTCCAGAGTTCATGTGTGTAACCGCTAGCCTCTGCTGTGTCTCACTTTCAGGTACAGTAAAAGCAGAGAATTCATTTAACTATTTACATACACTGTTTCTAAAACAATAAAGAATAGTATTCTTTATTGTTGGCAAACATATGTTGCCATGTATCCATCATTAGAGTGTCCATCGGAGGAGTTTCGTTGCCCTAAAATTCCTCTGTGCTCTGCCTATTCTCTCCCCTGTCCCCTCCTAACAATCAATTATCTTTTTCCAGTCTCCATAATTTTGCCTTTTCCAAAATATCATATAATTGGAATCATACAATAAAGTGCCTTTTCAGATGGACTTCTTCCACTTAGTAATATGCATTTAAATCTTCTCCATGTGTTTTCATAGGTTGATCGTTAATTTCTTTTTTTTTTTATTTTAATAATTTTTTTTATTTTCCCACTGTACAGCAAGGGGGTCAGGTTATCCTTACATGTATACATTACAATTACATTTTTTCCCCCAGCCTTTCTTCTGTTGCAACATGAGTATCTAGACAAAGTTCTCAATGCTATTCAGCAGGATCTCCTTGTAAATCTATTCTAAGTTGTGTCTGATAAGCCCAAGCTCCCGATCCCTCCCACTCCCTCCCCCTCCCATCAGGCAGCCACAAGTCTCTTCTCCAAGTCCATGATTTTCTTTTCTAAGGAGATGTTCATTTGAGCTGGATATTAGATTCCAGTTATAAGTGATATCATATGGTATTTGTCTTTGTCTTTCTGGCTCATTTCACTCAGTATGAGATTCTCTAGTTCCATCCATGTTGCTGCAAATGGCATTATGTCAATTTCTTTTTTAGCACCATATAACATTTTATTGTCTGGATGTACCACAGTTTACATATCCATTCACCTACTGAAGGTCATCTTGGTTGCTTCCAAGTTCTGGCAATTACAAATTAAGCTGCTAATAATTATCCTTGTGCAGGTTTTTGTGTAGACATAGGTTTGCATCTCCACTGGGAAAATTCCAAGGAGCATGATATGCTGAATCACACGGTAAGTATATGGTGGGTTTTGTAGGAACTCATCAAACTATCTTCGAAAGTGGCAGTACCATTTTGCATTCCCACCCTCAATGAATGACTGTTCCTGTTGCTCCATATTTGATATGCACTCCCACCTCCTTTGTATTACTCATATTCAAGTCTGCAATTCAAGAATCTTAAAACATGTACATATATACATTATATTTACAGCATCTAAAAATAACCAAATATGGATTTCTCATCGTGGCTTAGTGGTTAACGAATCTAACTAGGAACCATGAGGTTGCAGGTTAAATCCCTGGCCTTGCTCAGTGGGTTAAGGATCCGGCATTGCCGTGATCTGTGGTGTAGGTCACAGACGTGGCTCAGATCCCGCATTGCTGTGGCTGTGGTGTAGGCCGGCAGCTAGAGCTCTGGTTTCACCCCTAGCCTGGGAACCTCCATATGCCACGGGAGTGGCCCAAAGAAATAGCAAAAAGACAAAATAAATAAATAAATAAATAAAACCAAATAAAACATAATATATACAGAAGCATCCATGAGAGAAAAAATACCAAAATGCAGGCCACTCAGACATAGTTTGTTTCTCACTAAATTGTAAAATATGATGCTACAAAATAACAAAATCCAAAATAAACTATCAATGTAATAGAACCCACAGAAAGATAATTAACAAGAAATATTAGCATTTTTGTAACAGCATCTTAATTCATCACATAAGTCAAAACAAAAAAAACCTACCGAAAAACTATACTTCTGTTTCACTGTCCTGAAGGTATGATAACTCACATAGAACAAAACACATTGATATTTATAGCTTTTTGTTTCTCATGCAGTATAACTGCATAATTTTATACATAAAAGTGAAAGTTTTAGAGGACAAATCATATTATTCTGGTAACATACCTATTTAAATTCCCTTAAAACAGGGCCTGGAGATGTTTTTGAAATAAAGAAGATTATTATTTTATCCATTAATTATAATGCTTAGAGTCATGATAAAAAGGTCATATTATTTTATAAGTAAATGTATGTCTTATTACAAATATCAAGGAGATCCTGCTGTGTAGCAGTGAGAACTATGTCTAGACACTTATGACAGAGCATGATAATGGGGGAAAAAAGAATGTAGACATGTATGTGTAGCTGGGTCACCATGCTGTACAGTAGAAACAAAACTGTATTGGGGAAATAACAATAAAAAAATAACACAGAAATGCCAACGGACCACATCCTTTTTCTAAAATGCCAATGTTCTTGAGAAAACAATATTTTTTTGTAGTTAATTTACTATAGAGAACTACTAAATTTATGAATACATGAGAGAGGATGGAACAATTTAATTCAATAAACCCCTATGCTTACAAATGGTAGGTAAATGGAACCCAAACAAACTTGTTAAATCTTGTTGCTGTGACCTATGCAAACAGATACAACTATAGAGCAATGGACACAACTACTTAAGAGAAAATATAGGAAAATACATGTTTTTTTTTACTTTTCCAGGTAGATTCATAAATTATTACTAAACAAGTAGGGAAATCAATGTTATTAAAAAAAATTACAATGATCTAAATATTAGTGTCCCCCTCAAATTTCGTATGTCGAAAACTAATCCCAAAGGTGATGGTATTGGAGGTAGAGCCTATGGGGGCGGTTAGGTCACGAGTGCAGAGCCTTTATGAATAGGGTAAGTGACCTTATAAAAGACACCCCAGAGAGATTACTTCTCACTGCTACAAAGTGAGGACATAGCGAGAAGGCATCGTGTGTGAACCAGAAAGCAGTCCCTCCTTAGACAGAGAGTCTAGCGACGCCTTGACCTTGAACTTTCCAGCCACAAGTACTGTGAAAAATACATTTCTGTTGTTTATAAGCTCCCAATCCACAGTATTTTGCTACTGGTGCTCAAATGGACTAAGACAGGAATAATTCAGAGACTTCATTAATCAATCAACATTTCTAGAAATCAGTCTTTATAACAGAAAAGAAAAAGCTAAATAAAACATTCCTCTCAAAATTGTTGGAAATATTACTTAATATTATATATTTATTTGATATTGATATCAGAATAATTTGATAATTCAAATTGCAAATCAAGGATTTTTCTTCTCTTTTCCTAGGTACATCCATGACTCATAAGAATAAATAGTAGTATGAGGTATGAAAGGTCCTAAAATTAAAAAAATTTGAAATTAGCGTGTTATAAGTAAATTATATAAAATCAGAAGCATATTATATCACTTGTAAAAATAAGCTTTTCTCTTTTTTTTTGCTTTTTTTTTTTTTATGACCGCACCCACACCACATGGAGGTTCCCAGGCTAGGGGTCCAATCAGAGCTACAGCTGCCAGCCTATGCCACAGCCACAGCAATGCCAGATCCAATCCACGTCTACAACCTATACCACAACTCACAGCAACGCCAGATCCTTAACCCACTGAGGGAGACTAGGGATCAAACCTCATGGTTCCTAGTCGGATTCATTTCCATTGTGCCATGATGGGAACCCCAGCTTGTCATTTTTAATATACTTTATAAGTTAACAAAATTATCAGATCCTAAGGTAACAAGATAAAGGACAGAATATTTAATATAATCTCCCAATAGAAGATACTTATAAATTGTCATCAAACTTAGCAAAGAAAAAAATATTAAAATATTTCTAATATTCATTGAAGAAATAATTTGAATCTCCTCATCGCTGAGTCTAATCATGAACTATTTACATACAAATACAAATTACATGAAGTATCTAATACAGTATTCCCAGCCACTTAGCCACACCTGGCTCTATGTAAAAGAGCTCACAAACTTCAGTATCTAAGATTATGAAGTTGAT
Source organism: Phacochoerus africanus (assembly GCF_016906955.1). Classification (NCBI taxonomy): domain Eukaryota; kingdom Metazoa; phylum Chordata; class Mammalia; order Artiodactyla; family Suidae; genus Phacochoerus; species Phacochoerus africanus. Next base: position 60,794,835 of record NC_062556.1, on the reverse strand, counting down.
TTTCAGAGAGAGGGACTAAAAATCCCACGCCTATCTTTTGACAATCAGTACTAACCAGTAACTTTCTGCACATTAGGGAAATTCTAAAGGAATTCTCAGCTATGCATTTATAAACCTCTCCTTTCTAGTCCTTCTCACTACTTGAACTAATGAGACCAGTTTAGAGGTAACTGCAGTGGTCCAAATGAGAAGAGATGAAGGCCTGGTCTAGAAGAATAGAATTGGGGGAGACAAGTTGGATTTGCCATCGTGGGGACATTTTTTTTTTTTTTTTGAGACGCTTACAGGACACCCAACCACCTATTTTCTTCCTGGCTTTAGAGTTTGTGGATAGATGACCTGATCTCAAAATACATACTATAAAGTCACTGGAACTTTGGTGAGTGTTAAAAGGCTAGATGTAAATGAGACTATTGAGAAAGAGAGAGAAGAAAAGAGGGAGAAAGAGAAAAAGGACGAAACCCCGGAAAGATACAACACTTATAATTAAAAAGGAGTAAGACTCAAAAGAAGTGGTTTTTAAAAGGCAGGATTATTAGAGAAGTGCTATCATATAGCCTAAGACTGAAAAGGAAAGTAAACAAGGATGGAAGAGACGGTCAAGGATATCCAATCTTGCAGCTGCATTAGCCAACTGGAAAGCAGTTTTTCCCAGTGGTTACTGGTGATCTTTGACAAAGTCATTTCAATAAAATGGAAATAAAAGTCAGACTGGTGAGTAGAAGAGATAAAAAGAAGAATTCTACCCTTAATTCTATTTGTAAAAAAGTTTGTGTTATTAATATTCATATATTAACTATTGGAAAAGTGGATAAAATCCACTCAGCGAATAGACATTATTCTAAGTTTGGTGGAAAGGAGAGAAATCAATGAAGGATCAATTCAAATGGCTGGAAAACATAACTTAAAACCTATTTTACAGGCTGAAAAGAAAGAGGAACTGAAATGAGAGAAATGGAAAATATATGAAACAAGAGATAAAGCATACAAGAAGGTGATGAAGGCAACGCCAAGGAGGAAGAGATCAAGAGTACAGGACGGGTCTAACTTTTGACTTATCAAGGAAGAGAGGTCCTCAAGTTCAGAGATGAAAGGCTGGACAAAAGGATGAGTGAAGATTGGTATCGTAAATACAATTTTTGAGAGAGAATTCTTAAAAGAAGATTCTCATCCGCTTTTTTCCCTCTGCAGCATGGGAATACCTATGGAGTGGAGGGAGAAGGAAATTGTTGAGGGCTATCTCCTCAAATGGTCCCAACTCTCCCATTAAAAAAGGCATCATTATCTCCAGTTACATATGTAAAATCAGAGAAGCTTAGAAACTCTTTCAAGACCACACAATCAATATCAGCCAGTGACTCCAAAGACTGATTTTTAACTGATTTTTAAAGACTAATTTTTAACTTCAGAACAATCTGATATCTCTGTATGTAACTAGGTAGCACAGGCCCAGAAAAGAGGGAAGTTAATCCCAAAGATGACATGCAAATTTGAGGCTTAAGAATATTTACCACAGATGTGTGATTGGATCTCTGATGTATGATTACCATTAGCCACTCTCTAGAAATGCAAGACAGCTCTTGTTGAAATGGTGTTTCTCCAGCTCCCCAGGAAAAAGACTGTCACACCAATGCTGTTAGTATCTGATGGTTAATTTAGTCTTGGAAATATACTCAATTTGTATAAGGTACCACAGTAAATCTGTAGTGGTTTGAATTTGAAACCAGCATTAAAGCTAATTTGAAGCTGTTCTTGGTAATTTCTTACTCCGAGGTCCCATATTATGAGTACTGAACCAGAAATCTCATTACTTTACCAAAAATATAGCAGGGACAATACACAACACAGGAGAAATTTGATAAACAATGATCTCCCACAAATGTTGGGCTTTACTAATAATATAAGCTTAAATCTTTAATAACATAATTCTAATAATGTAAAAAGTCTTTAATAATGTAATTATATTCTATTCCATGAGGATGTCTTGAATACCTTCTGTGTTCCTTGACATGTGGGAGAACAAGAAAAGGCAGTTTCTGCTTTCAGAAATTTATAATCTCATTAGATAAAAAGCATTCATACAGAAGCTAATAATAACAAAATCATGACATTTCAAAAAAAGTGACACAATGATTAAGACAAGAGACATCAGTGTACCATTATAGTCTGTAAAACATTTTTTAAAAAGAGAAAGTTAAGGAAGATGACACCCACAAAATAGTTGCTGAATGATTGGCTAATCTTCATTCCCACCAGTAGTATATGAGAGTTCACCATCCTTGTCAACATTTAGTATTGTCAGTCTTTGAACATTTGAGCCACTAATTTGCATTTCTCTGCCTCTGAGATTGAATAACTTTCATAAGTTACCTTTTCATAAGATTGAATACCTTTCACTTGGATCTTTTTTTTTTTTTTTTGTCTTTTTGCCATTTCTTGGGCCGCTCCCGCGGCATATGGAGGTTCCCAGGCTAGGGGTTGAATCGGAGCTGTAGCTGCCAGCCTATGCCAGAGCCAGAGCAACGCGGGATCCGAGCCACGTCTGCAACCTACACCACAGCTCACGGCAACGCCAGATCATTAACCCATTGAGCAAGGGCAGGGACCGAACCCGCAACCTCATGGTTCCTAGTCGGATTCGTTAACCACTGTGCCACAACGGGAACTCCAGTTTTTTGTTTTTTGGGTTTTTTTTTGTCACTTGGATCTTCTGCTTTGAGAGCGCCTGTTCAAGTTTCTTGCCCATTTTTTAATATATGTATTGCAAATATCTTCTTCCATCTCTGATTTACCTTTCACTCTCTATGGATTCCTTATTAACAAAAGTTCTTAGTCAATGTAGTCCAAATTTTAAGTCTTCTCTTATATGGTTAATGATTAAGTCTTGCTTAGGAAATTATTCCTTACTCCAAAGTTATGAATATTTACAGTATTTTTCCTTTTACACTGAAATCAATATTTCACACAGAATTGGTTTTTTGTGTCTGAATGGTATAAGGATCAAGATTTATTTTTTCCCTTTGGATTATCCAACTATATGAGCAACAGGATTTAATGTTTATTAAACAAAATAATAATCTTAAATCAAATTTTCCTGTTTTTTTGTCCCCTCTCCCCCACACCCACAGTATGCAGAAATTCCTGGGCCAGGGATCAAATCTGTACCATAGCAGTGACCCAAGCCACTGTGGTGACAATGCTGGATCCTTATCCCATTGAGCTACACAGAAATTCCTTAAATCAAATTTTCGTATATCTGTGGATATGTTTTGCACTCTGTATTCTATCCCCTTGGCTATCTTCATTCTAGTCTCATTGGCTAGTCCCCTATACTATAGACTGTAACTTTATACAAAGCCTTGATTTCAGAAAGCATAAATCCCCCCACCTCCTTCTTTAAGAGTGTCTTTGCTAACTTAAACCTATTTTTGTTCCTTTTCATTTACATATAAATTTTGAAGTCAGCATTTCAATTTCCACCAAAAAAAAGTCCTGACAAATTTTTTATTCAGATTTCTTTGAGTTTATAGATCAATTTTTCTCAATAATATCTCACTATTCTGTGTAGCTTTTTTTTTTTTTTTTTTGGTCTTTTTGTCTTTTAGGACCACACCATGGCATATGGAGGTTTCCAGGCTAGGGGTCCAATCAGAGCTGTAGCCACCAGCCACAGCAATGACAGATCTGAACTGCATCTGTGACCTACACCACAGCTCATGGCAACACTGGATCCTTAACCCACCAAGCAAGGCCATGGATCGAACTGCATCATCATGGATGCTAGTCGGGTTCCTTAACCTCTGAGCCACAACAGGAACTCCCCTGTGTAGCATCTTAATCAGACCTAAATATCTGATATTGCTGGTGCTATTCTGAATGGCATCTCTCTTTTGAATTTAATTTTATCGTTGTTATATTTCATTTTTAGTTTATGTTTTTGTAAACTTTATTCCATTGTTGGTATACTGAAATAATGTTTTAATTTGATTTTATATCCATGGCTTTGGTGAAATTCTCTTAATAATTTCAATACAAGTATGTAAATAATTATGGAATTTAAAAAATCACAGTATCAATGAAAAATAACATTTTTGTTTGACCCTTTTCGATGGCACACTTTCAATTTCCGTTGCTTGCCTTATTTTACCAACACATCCAATAGCATTTTTACAGAAGTGGTGATAGTGGGCATCATTATTCCTTTTCCATTAGAAGAGAGGACATTGTCAATATTTAAATATTAGATATGGTGTTTGATATAGGACATTTTTTCTAGCTACCTTTATCAAATTCACTTCTATCTGTAGATGCTAAATAGTTAATTTTTACCACAGTTATTGGGTATGATCAAAATGTTCTGCACATAATGAGACAATCCCAATACTATCTCACATAAAGAAGAAGAGAGAGAGGGAATAGTAAATGAGGAGTCAATTGCACAAGGATGCATCAACAGCAGCCAATAGTAAAAGGCTGTAACAGTAACTCATAAAAGACCACGTCCCCGGGTCCTGGGATTTTTCTCTAAGGGAACTTGTTTCTAAAGTGGCCAAGGCACTGCTGAGCCTGTGAGGGTGGAGGCGTGGTGGAAAGGCAATTTATAATTTAAATAGTTCTCTCTACCAGGACAATATATGCTCCTGAGCTGGCTGAGCTCAGATTCATTGGATCTATTTCAACAAGGATATGGACAAAACGAACCATATTTCCCAAACTTAATCTCCCAAGGATTAAACTACTTCCACAACCCTCACGTGACAGCAAAGTGGCTAAAGGGAAGCCCACATCATCCAGCCCTTTAGTCAGCTTACAGTGAAGAATCCATATGGTGCCAGGAGAGGTAGGAAGAAGCAGGCACCTACCCCCGGTCTTTTAGGGAAAACACAAGCCTGGCAGTAGAGCACTCAGGCAAAAATGAGTTAAGAATGGGAAGTGGGTGGAATACAGAATCTATGCAAAACGACACAAGAAAAGGAGAGAAACCTGCATGTCTTTTCACGTGCAAGAGAAAAAAAATCAGATAGACCGAAGTCTAAAAACTGTAAGCAAGCAACTGTGAATCTGCAAAGTGTGATATTAAGAGTTACATGTAAATTCATAGTTGGAGGTTTTTTCCTTTCATCACGTTAAGTATATCATGCCACTCCCTTCTGGCCTGCAGAGTTTCTGCTGAAACATCTGCCGATAACCTTATCGGGGTTCCCTTGTATGTTGTTTCTTTTCCCTAGCTGCTTTCAAGATTTTCTCTTTGTCTTTAATTTTGGTCAGTTTGATTAATGTGTGTCTCAATGTATTCCTCCTTGGGTTTATTTTATATGGTACTCATTGCGCTTCCTGGGTTTGAGTGAGTGGTTCCTTTCCCATGTAGGGGAAGTTGTCAGATATTAGCTCTTGGAATATTTTTTCTGTCCCCTTCTCTCTCTCTTCTTCTGGCACTCCTATAATATGGATGTTGGTGTATTTAATGTTGTCCCAGAGTTTTCTTAGACTCTCTTCATTTGTTTTCAATTTTTTTTTCTCATTTCTGTTCTTCATCTGTAATTTCTACTACTCTGTCCTCCCACCTCGCTTATTGGTTCTTCTGCTTCCTGTATTCTGCTGTTAGCTGCTTCTAGTGAATTTTTATTTCAGTTATTGTATTTTGCATCTCTTCTTGTTTAAGTTTTATATCTTGTATCTCTTTGCTCAGTGTTTCCTGTAAGTTATCCATCTTTGCCTCTAGTTTATTTCCAATGTCATGCATCATCTTCAGCATCAACTGTCTAAAGTCTTTTTCCTGGAGGCTGAGAATCTCCTGATCACTTAGCTGATTTTCTGGGGGGGTTTCTTTCTCCCTCATCTTAATTCTCTGTCTTTTCATTGTTATAGGTTTTTGGTGTGGTGACCTTTTTACAGATAATAGAGTTGTAGCCTCTTTTACTTCTGGTGGCTGCCCCCCTTGTGGCTGAAGTTGGTATGCGGGCTTGCCGTAGGCTTCCTGATGGGAGGGGCTGATGCCTGCCCACTGGTAGGTGGAACTGATTCTAATCCCTATGGAGGGTGGGGCTTTGTCTCTGGATGGGATTAGAGGCGGCTGGCTGTGTGCCTGGGGGATCTTTAGGCAGCCTGTTTACTGAGGGGGAGGCTGTGATCCCACCTGGGTTGTTGTTTGCCCTGGGGCTTCTCAGCGCTGACTGCTGACTGATGGGTGGGGCCAGATTTTCCCAAAATGGCAACCTCCAGAGAAAGGCATGTTGCTGAATATTCCTGAGAGCTTTGCTTTCAACGTCCTTCCCTCATGGCAAGCCACATTCACCCCTGTTTTCCCAGGAGGTCCTCCAAGAACTGCAGTCAGGTTTGACCCAGATTCCTATGGAGACTTTGCTCTGCCCTGGGACCCAGTGCAAGTGAAAGTCTGTGTGTGCCTTTTAAGAATGGAGTCTCCGTTTCCCCCAGTCCTGTGGAGCTCCTGCACACAAGCCCACTGGCCTTCAATGCCAGATGCTCTAGGGGCTCTTTCTCCCAGTGCCAGATCCCCACATGTGGGAATTTGATGTGGGGCTCAGAACTCTCACTCCTGTAGGTGAGTCTCTGTGAACCAGTTAGTTTCCAGCCTGTGGGGCTTCCCACCCAGGAGGTATGGGGTTGCTTACATCACCCCTCCTACCTCTTGATGTGGCCTCCTCTTTGTCTTCTGGTGTAGGATATCTTTTTAAGGTTTCTGCTCCATTTGGTTGAAGATTGCTCAGCCTTTAGTTGTGAATTTTTTTGATTTTAGGAGAGAAGGTGAGCTCCAGTCCTTCTATTCTGCCATCTTAATCCCATCTCCCAAGAGTTACATGTAAATTCAAATCATCTAGAACTTTGAGTTGGTGGCTTTCCGCTGAGTTTGGCCAGCAGGAGGCAATGCCAGGAGATTTCTGCTCGCTCTGTTTCTGAGCTATTCTCGCTTGACTATGTAGCTTTAGGACCACAGTTTCTGGCAGAAGGGGCCTCTCCCACTGCTCTACGTCTCAGCAGGATCTCCTAACATGCCTCTTTCCCTTGTACCTGCAGGTGTGATGTCTTCCTGAGGCTGCTAATCCCTAAGTGCCTTAATAACCTCTGTAGTTCCTTTAATTTGGCACCCACTGCTGTACATGGAAAATTTCCCTCAAAAACCCCAACACTCAGTGCTGTTACCTGCTGGGAACATGAATGATACATGAGCATTTCCCTTCTAACTTTGCTCATTTTAAATAGTTTTACTTCATTATGTTTCTTTTACTTTCCCCTATTTCTTCCTTGTCTCTGGCTTTGCCTACCTTGTTTTTGACTGTCAAAATACTTAACCTCTTCATTGATACTTTTACATTATCAGTTTTTACACTGAATAAATCTGGCCTAAATCATTGGATTATTGAGATTTAAATAATCTTACTGCATATTGTTTCAGTTTTTGTTATTCTGAATAAATTTGGCCTAAATTATTGGATTATTGACATTTAAATAATCTTACTTCATATTGCTTCAGTTTTTGTTATTCTCTTTGTTCTCTTAGAACTCTTTTTGTCATGGAAAGTAATGTGGCAACTAGAAAGCAGGAAAACCATAATGGATATAGTATAAAAAAAAAAAGAGTTTTTCAAATGTATAGCCATTTTTAAGCACACTCTTAAAGAAAATAGCCCCATTACTCAAAATATTAGTAATGGAAAAAGTAACCGCTTTCTCATTTTGTAGCCACTAAATTAGCCTCATACATTTTCTATTTCATCACAACTAAAAAAAAAAAAGACTTTTAAAGGAATGACTAATTAACATATAGAGAGGAACAAAAAAACCTGCAGGCTATTAAATTAAGCATCATACAGCTAGTCAATAGAACTTTTCTGCCAGTAGGTATAGTTTTAAGATGCAAATAAAATGTTGTGTTCTCCTCAGGAAAAAAGATTCTATGCTAGCTAAAGGGTAAGTAGTCCCTTATAAAAACCTGTTATGCTCAACATCCCTATTTTCCAGTGGCAAATAGCTCCTTTAAAAATGCATTTTCAATGTACCCTATCTTTAAATGGGCAATACTGGAATTTTTCAAAGTGTCAATCAGTGGTAAGCTTCAAATTCATGCAACAAACAATCTGATTCTTGTAAGGCTTATATTTCATTTATTTTAATAAATATGAGTATCGTCAGAAGCATAACTATTTTATGCTATAATCTGAGTCTTTCAAGAAAGGAAGAAAAGAAAATAGATTTTTTTTTTAATTTGGTATTTACGTTACAGGCCTTCAAGTCCCTTTCAAGGAAATTAAACCCAAAAGCCTCTGTCCATGTCTCATTGTAATGCCCCATCCCCCACCTTGGACAACCTGGCCTGCTCACTCCCTAAGAGGGAAAGGAATGCTGCTCATTCCTGGCCCACCTCTAAGAAACTTGTTTCCCATGCAAATAAGGTATCTTGCCCAAGACCAACCAGAAGTTCAAATACACCCCATACAGAAATCAAACAACACTCAGCCCTTACCTATGCTGTAGGGGGCTGGGGCAGGAGAAATTAGTGGACCTGGGGTAGGAGAAACTGGGTCCGCAGTCAAGTCTGCAGCATGGGGATATAAGAGAGTTGTGAGCAGGGCCAGAACATATTCCAGGGTGGCCAGCACTCTCTGCAGGAATGACTAAGTTCACTGTACACTGCGAACCTGATTTGAACTTGATTGCCATCTCCAAGGCAACCTGCAGCAGCAGTGTTTCTTGTTCTGGGAGACAGAGCGGGAACAGCCCCTTTAAAAGCACCCTAAGGAGAGCTGTAACTTTTGACCGAAGATGTTGTCACTTTAAAGGGAATTCCCTTTGACCTAGAGCCACTTCCATCCAGATTGGAATGCTCTTGCCTAGAGAGTCTGCCTAGCTCCATCCCTGCACAGGGGACCAGGGACCGCTGCCCGGAGCCACTGCAGCACTTCCCAGCTGGAATGGTCCTCTGCCAAACACACCCCTGCCCACCCTGCACCAAATCCTTGCTGCATGTGGGCAAGTACTGACAGAAACAACACAGAGGGGCAGTAACATTCAAACACTCACCAACAAATTTAATGTAGTAAAATAACTGGAGGAAGAAGGATTATAGGGTTTGAGATGAAACAGAATTAGGATTTCATAGAAAGCAAAATTTCAGAGGCTCTGGTCAAAAACTGTCTCAAAAATTAAATAGTACAGATTTTGCAGTACAGGTTACTGCTGTTCCTCAGCCCTCTTTCTCATCTTCATGGATTTGGGACCACCTTCTTTCTCAACCAAGCTGGCAGCAAAATTGTTTTGAGAACTCTCTAGCAAAACAAATTCCACAGCTTCCTGCCCAGAGTTTTGATTCCAATGGTCTAGGATGATGTCTAGCAATCTGTATTTTTAAACTGCACCCAGGGAAATCAAATGTCCCATGAGGTTTGGCAATCACTGTTGTAACTGTAAGAACATGGTCAGATCCAGATCCTAATTTAATGTGGTATTGGGCCAGTTACTTAACCTTCATGGTTCAGAAAATACATTTATATTGGAGGAAACCCTTTTAATCTCATAGTAGTTGAGAGGAAAGATATCACTGCTTGGACATGGTAGGCACACCCATATGGCGGCCTTCCTCCTGCTACAGCATCTCTATGGCTTTCTAATATTTTAGGTCTGATTTCTGATAGGCAAACTGTTCTCCGATTGCATACTCATTCTTACTTCTTGCCTGAAGAGACTTTCCACATGAATGCTGGAATTATAGGTCCATTGCTGGCCCTATTCTTGACATTGTATAATCAAACTCCAGAAAACTATCTATAATACGGCGCCTTTGTTTCTATTTATGTGTCACTTGATTCTGGCACTTGCTCTTGCCTCAAGCATTGAACTTTGGTCTACTTCTACCTTATGGGATGTTAGAATTACAACGTATGTTAGAGCTAAATGATATCTTATGTTATTGCCTGGAAACTAAAGCCCTGACAGTTTAGGTGGCCTAAAGTCACAGAGATCATATAGACTAGAAACCAAATGTCCCTTTTTCCTATACAGCAGTCTCAAGCCCCTTAGTTTCTGTTCAATCCCAGAAAACTAAATGACTCTGACTGTACTCATAAACAGAGTTTTGACATTTTTTCTTACATTATAGTTATCAATTTAAATTTTCTAAGCTTTAAAGAAGAAGAAGGTACTACCCTTGAAAATAGTGTCATTTTTCTCACAATTTCTGCAGCAGCTTTGATCAGTTTCCTGCCCTTATCTATTTTCTGGAGATGACAAACCAAGTGGCAGGATGTAGTGATAAAGTAGAGAAAGATGGATATCAGCATACATATGAATAAGTGATAAAATTTTGAGGAAATACAAGTTTTATTTTTTATTGGAACACTTACTTTCTCATTAGGGTCCAATTTAACTTCACGTCACCACATTTGTCTATTCAAGACATTATCTATAACCAAGTCTTACTCCCTAACCCTCTTAAATAGTGTTCAAGGACATAGCCTGATTTCAATGTTGTATAATATATAATTAGTAAATTAGTCTGATACTGCTACTAGAAAAAATTATCAGTATAGTGATCTTTTACACATTCAAGTATTTGAAAATAAAGGATATTGAATACACAGCTATATTTTGAGCTCTTAAAAGGCATTTCGTATAATGACTCAAAAATGTTATTGAATGAAAATATTGAATAGCTCTAAGGATATTCATTTTATTACTTTTTAGCAGGTATGACACCATGAAGTAACTTTTAAAAAATTGGTTTGACTATAGTCCCTTTCCCTGAACTGTCCTAATAACCACATAAGAAATTATCTATATTTTGCATGTGGCTTGTACACATGTGCAATAATAAGACACTAAAGAATAGATTAAACATCATTCAAGGAGATGTGCTTACACCACTGTTTTCCAAGTGAGCCAATACATGAGAACCTGTCTACAACTCTACCTCATTATCTCAGATGAGCTCTTGACAGCTTTGCTTTGCAAACCAGGGACCAAGTTGACATCCCTGAACCTAAAACTGGATAAAATTTGGTTTGCCTCTTTAAAGCTAACCTACTGCCAATATCCACTTTCTTCCCAGAACATTAGGGAGATTATGAAGGAATCAAAAAAATAATGGGGGTCCTTGTTCCTCAACTTCTCAAAGTACTGCCAGAATATTCTAAGTAAAACTGTGTTGACTGTTGCTTTAATTTTTACCAATATATCTTCGTGACTCTGGATTTCTGTCAACAAGTGTAATAAAAACAAAGCCTTTGCACCCCTATCTTCATTGCAGCACTATTCACAATAGCCAAGACATGGAAACAATCTATGTATCCATTGACAGATGTGTAGATTAAGAAGATGTGGTACATAGATAGAATGGAATACTACTTAGTCATAAAAAAGAACAAAATAATGCCATTTGCAGCAACATGGATGCAACTAAAGATTCTCAAACTAGGTGAAATAATTCATAAAGAGAAAAAAAATACCATATAATATCACTTATATGTGGGCCCTAAAATAAGGCACAAATGAGCCTATCTACAGTACAGAAATAGACTCACAGACATGGAGAAGAGACCTGCAGTTGCCAAGGGGGAGTGGAATGGATGGGGAGTTTGGGATTAGTAGATGAAAACTATTACATTTATAATGGATAAGCAATGAGGTCCTGCTTGCATGTGGCTTGCACAGGCAACTATATCCAATCACTTGTGAAAGAACATGATAGAAGATAATATGAGAAAAAGAATGTATATATATGTATGACTGGGTCACTTTGCTGTACAGAAGAAATTGACAGAACATGGTAAATCAACTATACTTTAATTTTAAAAATTAAATAAAACCAAACAAAGAATTGGGAGGAGTGAATGCAGGTCCCCAGACTGACAAATAGATGAAATAAACTAGTATATTGCAAGAACTAGCGTAGGTTGGACATTTCTATCCAAGTACAGAAAAACAGGATTAGTTATACTTACATACTAATCATTAATTGACAGTTCACATTGACTCTAGATAATACACTCTAACTTAATATCCAAGAAGGATCTCCAATGTTTTACAATTGCTTGTGAGTAGTGCAAAGATCAGAAACATTAAAAATAAAGCTAAGTACAATGAGAATTTGGGACAATTTATACAGAACTCTGCATTATACAGACAAGGGAGTCAGGTTAAAGAGGAATCAATTAGGAAAACGAAAGTTAATTGCCGAGGCAATTAATGTGTTTTTTTAAAATAGGTTATAGCCTTTATGTATAACAAAAACTAATTAGAGATGCACATGCTTTTCTAATTAGGACTTTATATATGCCTAAGAAACTTGACTCTTTCTAAATGTCAATTACAGAGGGACCCAGGGTTTTGAGTGCCAAGCTCATCAGAGCATGCATCCCACCTAATGGTCAATTGAACCACAACCACGACGGAAGAAAAACAATCTCAAAACTGTGATTGATGAGTCTGGAAATCACAGATGATAACTTTAAGCCTTGAGAAATAACTTAGAGAAAAAGCAGACATTATAAAAATTTCAAACACTTTAAGTCAGAGATTATAGGGCTCAAATATAAGCTTTAACATTTATTCACTATAAGTGTTGGAGCTTAAGTAACTACTCTACACCATATATTATATTCTCTTGCTATATATCAGGTGGAAATTAGAGCAAGATCCTTATGAGATAGGTGAATGGTTTAAATAACATAGTCACATGCATTCCATTAAAAGGCTAGAAATTTTAAATGTTTCTTATTATGATAGTAATGCTCACTGTAAAAAATGTGTGGATGAACATTTTCAAATGCATAATTTTTTATGCTCAATAAGAAATGACTCCTGTTAATGTTCTAGAACTATCTCTTTTTCTCAAGACAGATATAAACAGATACAATTTAAAAATTTTATCTGTGATGATTTTTACAGCTCAGAAGGTTTTTTTTTTTTTCATTGCTATCAAAAGATACCAAAACCTCTTTTGTGCATTTTGTCTTTTATTACTTTTCTTTCAGGGGACTTAATCACCCTAAAGTTACAAACATTTACTTAAGTCATTTTATTCTTTAGTTATTTTGTTACATTTAAAATTTTTATTTTTCTAGATTCTTAAACATGCATTTTCATTAGGGGCCAAACCACTGCCGACAGGGCAGCTGTTGAGAGAAGAAGGGCAGAAAATATTAGATATTACAATCATTCACGACCTTCTATATGACAGAAATAGACTATCTGTCATTAAATTTTCAGGGAGGGAGAGTAAATTAGGAAAAACATATATATCTAAAGAGGATCTTTGCAGGTGTTAAAAACAATGTTTAGAGAATTAAGTGATTTATAAACTATCTTGGGATATAATATGAGATGTCATAAAAAGAAACACCTAGTGTTTCATAAATGTTTACCTGGTGCCCTAATATCATTTATTGAACAAAATATCCTTCCCCACGAATTTGAAATAACACTTTTAAGTTTTTACCTGTTTACTTAGTCTGTTGCTCAACTTTTTCTTGGGCCTCAGCTTTCGCTCATATCAATTTGTTTTATTCTACATGTTATAAAATTCCATGGGTACATCTTACCTTAAAGAAGAAACAAAATCTCATGCATGATGTTCTATGTAAAACTGATTTTAAGAAAAGCACTAGTGGACTTTCCGGTTCATACAGATCTAACAGACCTGCACAATATTAAAAGCAAATTATTTGGAAAGATTTTAGGAAGAATATTTACACTGCAGCAAAACACCAAAGCTGCGTTCCATTAGTCAACAAAAACTTAACTCGATTCCTAGCAAGGTGACACAGGACTCAGGACTTTACATATAAACACATTTTGCTAGAGTCCCAGCTGTACAGTACTGGGGACCCTATCTTAATATTTCTAATAGTTCCAAAATTCTGATGTATGTTTTTGTTCCCCATAAAATATAATTCTTCCTCAATTTTTATAGATTTCTTAAGATAGGATTAGTTCATGAGGCACTGTAGAAAAGCATAACTCAGTATCACTGCAATCACATGGGAAAGATGACCTGGGGAACTGCAACAAGGATTGCCTCCTGTATTAAAAGTGGCTGCTGATCTGTTGAAACATTGCATAAGTTTGTTCAGCCTCTCAAGCCTTAACGAACCCCGGAATCCCTCGGGAAAGTGTGTTCAAATACAGGTTCTGAGTCAGAAGTTCTGAAAGATGCCTGAGATTCTGTATGTGTAAAAAGCTCCCAGCTCATGACCACACTGCTGGTCACAGATCATACTCTTGAGAAGCAATGAGTTAGATGGCATCTTTTTTTTTTTAATTTTATTTTTGTTTTCTTAGGGCTGCACCCACAGCATATGGGAGTTCCCAGGCTAGGGGTCCAATTGGAGCTGTAGCCGGGGACCTAAGCCACAGCCAAGCCACATGGGATCCGAGCTGCATCTGTAGGTCACGGCAATGCCAGATCCTTAACCCACTGAGCAAGGCCAGGGATGGAACCTGCATCCTCACGGATGCTAGTCAGATTCATTTCTGCTCAGTTATGACGGGAACTTCGTTAGATGGCATCTTAAATACCATTTTAAATTAGTAACATGGAAGGCCCAGAAATACACTGAAAGCAAAGGAGCACCTAAACAAAAGATTAAAATATCTGCTTTTAAAACACATCAACACACACACAGCCTCCCTCACATACCCAGCTTGATCCATTCTGGCCCCTCCAGAAGAAATTTCCAAGGTTCCTTTAAATTACTTTAATTTTAATAATCTGATTTTTAAGTCTATAATGATGGAGTCGTACACTCACAGGACAGGGCTAGCTCTGAAAAATCCCAATATAGGACCTGAAACTGAAGAGGTGATGGGAGCCAGTGGAGACAGTGAAGGCAAACACAGTCCCAAATTCTGCTCTCTAAGACATTTGCTCTCATGTCCCAATTACTGCTAAATGCTTTCAAGATTTATTTTGCTAGTTAAAAACTGAAAGAAAAATAATAGTTCAATTAATTTTGGAATACAATCTCTCCAAACTGTTCACCCTGAAGAATACCCACTTAATGTTTTGGTTGACTAACTCATTTTCAAAATTTTAAAAAAACACTTAAATCCCTAATAACTGTGTGTTAAAATATAATAATGTCATATGGATATGGGATGTGCCTTCCTTTTTACTAAGGTAAAGTTGTAGGTAATATTTTACTTTGCCTCTCCTAGGATTAGTCCGCTGTGAGCATGTTTCTCAAAAAGCATCTAAGGCTTATTTGCATCAGAAACACCCCTGTGCTTCCCAAACATGCATATACCCATAGTAATTCAATTGGACCTCTAGGAAAGTGCTCAGGAACATGCATTTTTTAATAAGTGATTCTAAGTCATTCTCATTCACGTGAACATTTTTTAAATCTCTTTTTGCTAAGAAATTCAGAATGGATATTAACACATTTTTGGAATCTGTAGTAAGTTGAATGGTGACTCCCCAGAAGACTCATCTTCCCAGAACCTGTGAATGTGACTCTATTTGGAAAAAGAATCTTTGCAAATGGAATTAAGTTAAAGATCCTGAAATAAGATCATCCTGGATTAGCGAATTGGCTCTAAATCTATTAACCAATGTCCTGATAATAAAGACAAACACAAAAGATAAAGCAATACAATGGCAGAGGCAGAAAATGAAGTGATGGCCAATGAACACCAAGTGTTGCCAACAGCCACAAGAAGCTACAAGAGCTTCTTGGAACAGATTCGCCCTGAGAACATCCAGGAGGGACCACCCTGCTCACACCTTGATTTTGGACTTCTGCCATGGAGAACTGTGAGAAATCGATGTCTGCTGTCTGGAGCCACCCAGTATGCGATAGTTTGTTACAGCAGTTCTAGGAAATGAATCAAGTGCCTCAAAATACTTAGCTAGATGCCAGCAATATTTGTTTGTGTGCCAGCCACAATGCCTGGGACAAACAATCAAGACTGTAAGTAGATGTTTGGTTAATCTTAATACTCACAGTCTCTAACCCCTTAATACCTCCTGGATCTTGCACAGGATTCCTTGCCAATAACCACCCCTCTGCAAACTGCTCTCCTACTCAATTACCACCTCTTCCTCTGGAGTAAAAAGTTGAACACATGTTCTTTGTTGTCTGCCTAAGAACTTTATGTGCCCTGCCCATGTATCTGAAGTAGAAATGAGCCAGCTCCCAAACACATGGGTACAGTTGTGAAGTCATTTGCAAAGTTGTATTATATTCTCAGAAATACAGACCACTGTTATAAAAACAAGTTCTTTTAAATATCATACGGAACAATGTTTTGATCCCAAAATTAAATATTCCTGAAACTTTTAGTTTGAGAAAAGTAATCGTTATTACAAGTTCAAAAGCTATCTTTCAAAAAATTCAGTGATAAACACATGCTTTCAGTAGAATTCATAGCAGAATTAATATCATGGTTTTGAAAGTATTGAGTAAAATATACATGAAATTTAAGGATCTTCTTCTTTGACTTCCCATTGTGGCACAGTAGGATAAGGATCTGGTGTTAGCTCTGCGGCAGCATAGATGCAATCTCTGGCCCAGTGCAGTGGGTTAAGGATCCAGCATTGCCTCAGCTGTGGCACAGGTCGCAGCTGGGGCTCAGATTCAATCCCTGGTCCAGAAACATCCATATGCCATGGGTGTGGTCTTTAAAAAAAAAAAAATCTTCTTGTTACATATAGTATATTTTTCTATTTCTCTATAATTAAATAACCAGTCAATTAATGAATCAATAATATGCATTCTATATGTCTGCAACATGCTAGTAAAGTTATAACAAGGAAAAAGATACAAGGAGTCCAGAGAACATGGACTCTGAATTTAGA
The DNA here is from genome assembly GCF_016906955.1 of Phacochoerus africanus. NCBI lineage: Eukaryota > Metazoa > Chordata > Mammalia > Artiodactyla > Suidae > Phacochoerus > Phacochoerus africanus. The sequence continues at coordinate 60,778,025 of NC_062556.1, read as the reverse complement.
ATGACCAGAGATGAAATCCACATCCACCATTTTCTAGGCAGAGGAACATTAGAATTTTCTTCACTTTCTCTAAGTCGTTAGGAAAAGCATAGGAATAGCGGCCATTAACTGAGCATATTACCATTTTAAACATGTTATATCAATTAAGTTAATCTTCACATCATCTCTGAGTCAGATTTTATATAATTCCCGTTTATACAGTTATGAAAACTAAGAATTAGAAAGGGGAGTTCCCGTCGTGGCGCAATGGTTAACGAATCCGACTAGGAACCGTGAGGTTGCGGGTTCAATCCCTGACCTTGCTCAGTGGGTTAAGGATCCGGCGTTGCCGTGAGCTGTGGTGTAGGTTGCAGACACGGCTCGGATCCCGTGTTGCTGTGGCTGTGGTGTAGGCTGGCGGCTACAGCTCTGATTAGACCCCTAGCCTGGGAACCTCCATATGCCACGAGAGCGGCCCAAGAAATGCCAAAAAGACAAAAAAAAAAAAAAGAATTAGAAAGGCTAAGTAAATTTCCCGAGGACTCATAGCTAGTTAGAATTAATTATGGAACTGAAATCCAAGGAGGTCAGGATTCAAAGCTTTCGGTTTCAACTATTTCTCTAGGCTTCCTCACTTTACTGTTACTAGATAGAAGTTATGTAGTTAATTGTTTATATTTTTAAAAATCTACCGCTGACACATCAACCAAATCAAATGTTCACACTACAAAGAAAGAGTCCTCAAAGCAAGTCTGGCATCACTGTCCATAATGATTTCAGAACATAATGGTATATACCATCCGTTTTCAGAAAAAAATAATAGTGCGAGAGGTAATGGGAAGGCTGCTGAAGAAAATTCTTGCAAAGGTTTTCCTCCCTGATGAACAAAATGCTCTGGAAGAAACTGCACATCCTGCCTTGGATGTGAAGTGTAAAAGAATGAAGTACCGGGAGCTATAGCAGCCACATTGTGACTATGTGGGGACCAGTCAGAAGCAGAAAGCCCATGTGCATAGGAATGGAGGGCAGAGAGATGGAAGGCAATGGGTTCTTTGATAACTCTGGCACCACTTAACTCTAGACTTGTAATATTGAAATAATGTATCCCTATTTTTTATGCCACTAACAGTGAGTGGTTAACAATTCTGTTACCACTTGAACCCCAAAGCATCATAAGTGATAAAGCAGCAATTCAAACTTTCTCTAACAACTGTATGTTAAGTATAAACTCCAAGTTTTCATTAAAATATTAATATTTAAAAATCAAAACGGAACAGAACCTAGAAACAAATCAGCCTTTGGTCTACTTCCATTAATTATTTCATGTAATTTTTAAAATGTAAATATTTGATTTTATTTGTATTATAGTAACATATTGCAAAATTAGTAAATTACTTAAAGATTAAACCAAAATCAATATTATAGCTGATAACTTTTAGAATGCAAAAGCCTGTATCTGATATCTGGAAAGAAATTCAAATAAATCATTAATCTCCATTTACACCCATATTTCATAGATACCTATAAGCAAACTTGCAATTCCATTAAGATGGCAAAGATTAAAAAACCATCTGTAGGTAATTCATTCTGCCACATGCTATTCGGAGTTACATGCTCAAGAGATTGCTCTGCAAATATGTTAAAATGCATTCATGTCTTCCAATTATTTTCTTAGATTGCTAAATCTTTATCTACATTATTCATATCCATCTATATCCCAGGACTGCTACTTGAAATGGTAGAAAGTATAAGCCACCTAAAGAATACAGTACTATCCTTTTAAACGGAATTAATGGCACAAGGCTGTTTGCTCCCAGACATAACCAGACCTTCTAAGGTATCCCAAGCACTGAAGGGATCAATATGTTAACAGGATCAATATGTTACCTGTTCACGACATACCAGTATAGATCATACTTGACATTTAATTAACACAATATACTGTGGCTTTAGGATGGAATTTTCTCCTAAGAATAGAAGTCAAATAAGATGATGATAAGCACGGGTGGGGAGGTACAAGAAGTCATTCATAGGTAGAAAGCACCAAAAGCAGCTCCCCTGATTGAAGACAAAATCTCTGTGCAAGTAACATGTTTGAGCAAGACAATGGCTAATTTAAACACTTTTTTTTTTTTTTTTTGCTTTTTAGGGCTACACTAGTGGCATATGGAGATTCCCAGGCTAGGGGTCGAATCAGAGCTACAGCTACAGGCCACAGCCACAGCAACGCCAGATCCGAGCCGCATCTGCAACCTACACCACAGCTCATAGCAACGCTGGATCCTTAACCCACTGAGCAAGACCAGGGATTGAACCTGCAACCTCATGGTTCCTAGTCAGATTCATTTCTGCTGTCCCACAATGGGAACTCCTTAAACGCTTTTTAAATGTATCTTTGTGGAACTTTTCCCAGATTCCTTGATGGGGTGCCAAAAATAAGGCAATTTTGTGGGAGCCCAAAAGTGGAGATGACTGGACTCAGGGGGAAGGGAAAGGAAAACCAGAGGCAAAACATTCACCTTCAATTCTAGGTACATAGGCATTAGCATTCGTAGCAAAAAATGAAAGAATCCAGCCAAAACTCTTGTGAAATTCCCAGGAGGAGACAAGCAACAATGCTGAGGAGGGAACTGGTCGGGGGAAGGGGAGAGCCTCTGAGGACAGGAAGGCACATGTTTGCTGGTACCTATCAATAGATAGATAGAAGGATTGCACGGTTTGGTGAGGCCCTCACGATTCATATGTTAGAGAGCATGTGCATATATACATGGATTTCTCATTATGTCAATTTCCTACAATTACACATCACAAATGAAGAAAGGTACAGCAATTAAGTCATTCCATTTGTAAGTTAGAGTACCACTTAAACTTCTGTGAGGGTGTTAATAGTTTCATTTAATTAACTGTGCAAACTTGATTACAGTATCAGCATTGAAAGATGTCTGAGATATGGAACATATGTCAGCATCAAAAATACTTACAGAAATCTAAAACCATCTTTATTTTCTGATATGCATCTGTGTCTGATGCAGAATGTCTTTCTCACCTTGCTACTGCAAAGAATGGCAAACCATACTTTGTGATTTTATTTTTTTCCTTGGTTGTATATTAATTAGCAGGCAGGCTATATCCGTGCATGTGCATATGCTTATATATGTGAACTCGTATATTCAGTTACTAACAGGCTGATGTGAAGTTTCTTAATATAGCCTCCATGATGTAATTCTGTATAGTAACTTGCCAGTTTACATCATTTGAAACAGTTACTTGCAATTGTTAACAGTAAAATTAGAAACAAGGATTTGACAAAACTTGACAGTAGAATTGTTAGCTATTATTAGCTTCAAAAGATGAACATTTAATCTAAGCATAATTTATTATAATAAATATATTTAAAATTAAAAGGGTAGAAGAGAGAATTGCTTTAAATGAAGACAGTTATTTTTTTCCTCCTTGATGAATAATAATATAGATTTCCTAACAATATTTTCTAATATGTAGTCTTCAGTTTTAAAGTAAAGATGGTTTAGAGACAAGCTTAAATCCAGGAATAAGATCTCACACACAGTCCTATCCACAGGAGTCTTTTAAGTTTCTAGGCTATTTCCAGGAACAGAACTGCTTAGTTTTCCAGTATTCTTATTCACTTAAGGACCAGTAAAAAAGGTAAGAAGTAATAGTCAACCATAGGACACAGGACAGCTAGAAAATAAAATTTTGTTTGATTTCTTTTTCTAAAAGTTTGGTGGAGAATTAGCCTCATGTAATTGTAAAAGTGACTACGTACATATTATCGTATGGATTTTCATAGTCTAGTTAATCTCTTCCACATTTTTAATGATCCATATATCACTGAATATCTTGAGTTGGTTGTGATGTTTTACCCTTCTTACTTGCAGTGTGAATTTACTATTAATCTTTTCTCTTTTAATAATAGATTCAATGTTAGGGGTCGGGCACCGCAATTTCAAGTCAATTCAGTAAATATGTATTAAGTGACCATGCAAAAGACAATTCTGAAAGCTCTGTAGTGAGTAAAACACAGATAGCATTACACATGAAAGCATCTATGTTCCTGGTGGATTCACAAGCTAACACATTAAATCTGGACTCGCTGGTAAGGCAACTCATATAACAGAGAATTCGGTCTCATGTGCTGTTACATTCTTCACTCTGGTCTCCTACGGATCCACTCTTATGCAGGATCCCCAGGGTCCTGAGGATGTGCAATAGCAAGGTCTCCTACAGTTTTTGGTGTGTAAATAGTTTATCTCTGGGTCACAGTGTACACTTGTCTCCTTGGAACCATCTGAGATTCCCCCATAGCAGTGAACCTAGAAATAACCAGAGTTGGTCATGGTGAGTCTTGACCAGAATGAACAACCACTTTTAAATTATCTTCCCCATGGGGGGTTATCACCAGATTTTCAAGCAAAGATAAGGGTAGTCTCCTCAGACACAGGAGGGCTACGTCAGGGAGGCTCAGAGGACTTGGGGTTCAAGACGGTCATTTTCTCATGAGTCCAGCCGTTTGTCCCCATTCCAAATTCAGGACTCTGTTCTTTCCGAATTAATGCCCTAACTTTCCATTCAGAAATGCGGGAAGACTGTAAACGAGCAGGCATTAAAATTCAACAACAGGTGTAATGCAATTTTATATTTAATTTTAGCAATATCAGTTCTGCAGCTACAATAAATAAGAGAGTATTTAAAGCTACCATGGAAGCTCTCTGTTCCTCATCATTTTATTTGTTTATTTACTTATTTTGCTTTTCTGGGCCACATCCGTGGTATACAAAATTTCCCAGGCTAGGGGTCGAATCAGAGCTGCCACTGCCGGCCTACATCACAGCCACACCAATGTCAGATCTAAGCTGGGTCTGCAACCCGCACCCCAGCTCACAGGAATGCCAGATCCTTAACTCACTGATTGAGGCCAGGGATCAAACCCACATCCTATGGATACTAGTGGGTTCATTACTGCTGAGCCACAATGGGAACTCATAATTTTAACTGAGAGGTCAAGGCCCTGAGCACATCATTTCCTTTCTCTAAGCACTCTAGCATGCTCAATAGAACCCACTGCATACCAGAGACCTTGTACCATCATGAATGACAGACGTTCAAATGCTCCACTCAGGTGGGCACCCAAGGCACTCCTTCAGCTGGCTCTCCATCACAGTCAACCATGGGTGATAACTTGATTAATTATGATGCCACTGCATGAAGCAGATACCTGTTTTATGCAGGCAAAGTGCTCAGCATTGTGCTCAAACCCTAGGGCATAATCAAGCCAATCCCAAATGCCAATCATGGTGGGTCTATTTCCAGAGACTGATGTAGCAGCACTTCTGTACCAGTCAGGGTGCAGTCAGAAGACAAAAACCATGTAGCAATTTGACCAGAAACAGGCCAATATAAAGAAGTAACAAGAGACTAACTAGAAAAGGGTAAAGAGAATTCTAAAGGATATAGAAATAGTAGATATAAGACTGAGGTTAATAAGCCCTCAAAGAGGGAACAAATTTGCAAGAGCCCCACCCCTCCCAAGACTGAGATACAGACACCACTGGAGAGGGAACAGTTCTGGCCTCTGGGTGATGGGAAGGTCTGCTGAGGTGCTAGAAGTTGGGGCTGGGGCTGGCAAGAAGAAAACCACCTTTCAAGGGGCCAAAAGAACTCACTGAGACCTGCAAGACTCGGGGTATCGCTGGGAAACTGTTATCAGGATTTCCAGAGAAACTCTCCAGGAAGCTTCTTGCAAGGATGTTGTCATTGAAACTCTCTGGGGATGAGTGTCACTGGGTGCCCAGCAAGATAACCAAGTGCTACAGGAGCAAACACAAAGAATCACACTGGAACCAGGAATTGAAGACCCTTCTTTCTGCAGTGTCCTTCTAATGCCTTCTACCAACAATGTTTAACATGTCAGAAGACAAAAGAGAAAAATTCACAACGTCCAGCCCCAGTACCACAAGCCAGGCAATGATGGGTGGATCTGGAAGTGAGAGGCAGTGCATTTAAAACTGGCACATGTGTCATGTCCTTATTATGCATGTTTAAGGTAGTGAGAACCGAAAGCAGCATAATTCCTTTTCCCTGTAGCAATAGTCCTGGGACCAGGCATAGTTTCCTATCTCTAAATTAACCAACACGGAAGCCAAGAAAAATAACCTAGTCATGTGCACCAGGAATTATCTGCCCCAGATGATAAGACCAGAAGTGTTATTTACCAGGAGTAACAGTTTGCTCATGAAGACTTGCTTCCATAGCCTCACCACTCAGGACCCACCGATCCCAAAGTCAGAGCCATTAAATAACAACTCTGTCAATTTCAACCAGTTTCCAACACCGCAAGGCTGTTTTAAACCCATCCAGCCTGGGGTCTAATACTCCAACAATATGCTCCAGTGACTCCTCTCTCTGAGACTCTAAGTCTATCAGGAGCGTGTTTCCCCTACTGCATTGAGGCTAATCAGCTTAGCTTGTCCCAGTCCCAGGTGTTTCTGGGGAACTGCGAATCAACAACAGAATTTATAACCCAGTCAGGAGAAGCTGTAGAACTTGCTTGAGGGTAACATAAAAGCCTATTTAGCTGAAGGCAGAAATGTCTCTTTGCGTATTACGCTTGCCTCCTAAGAACATCTTTTTCTTGCAGCATACTTATTCCTGGACTAATTACTTACTCCCATGTTTTCACTCACTCAGTTGTGGAGAGCAGATGCAGAATCTATTACATGAGAAGGTTCAGTGCAATACTGGGTACAAATAGTGCCTTTTCAGGATCTAATTGCAGTATTCAGTAGAGGACTGGTGTCAACAAAATTCTGGACTTTCTGCCCCAAGAACTAAGAGCTATGACACCAACAGGGGACAGAGCCCAGAGCCTGGACATCAGCTCTTCCAGGTGGGAAGTCATCATCCCAGAGGCAACAGGGAGGCTTTTATGCAGCTTCTCAGGAACCAGAAGCAGACACAAAATAGATAGGGGCTGTATTATAGATTTGTTGATCAGGGAAATGGATGAAAAGGAAGAGTAAGTAGAAAAGGTAAATTAATGTATATTAAAAAGGCATGAAAGATGTTCAACACCATTAGCCATAAGGGAAATGCAAAATAAAACCACAATGAGAAACCAGCACACACCTATCAGAACAGCTAAACTCAAATATAATAATGGCAATGAAAGGCTGGCAAGGACACAGAAAAAGTGAATCCCCCATTCATGGCGGGTGGGAATGTAAAATGGTACAGCCACTCTGAAAAACAATTTGATACTTTCTTATACAACTGAATATGCAATTACCATAAGACCAAGCAATTACACTTTGGGGTATTTATTTTAGAGCAATGAAAACTATGTTCTCCCAAAATCTGAACACAAATATACATAGCAGATTTATCCCTAATAGAGAAAAACTAGAAACAACCCAGATGTTCTTCAATGACTGAATGGCTAAACAATCTTTATGACATCCACATCATCAAATGCTACTCAGCAATAGTCATGAATAAACTACTGATGTAACAGTTTGGATAAACCTCAAAGGAATTATGCTGAGTCAAAAAATAAGCCATCCCGAAAGGTCACATACTGTAAGATTCCATTCATACAGCATTCTTGAAATAACAAAATGATAGAAATGGAGAAGAGACTAGTGGTTGTCAGGGGTCAAAGATGGTGGAAGGAAGTGGATATGGCTACAAAGACCAACAGGAGGGATCCATGGGTGATAAACTCTTCTGTATCTTGGTTTTATCAATGTCAATAACCAAGTGGTGACATTGTGCTATAGTTTCATAAAATGTCACCACTGGGGAGGAGGGGGATGGGTAAAGGGTCATTATGGATCTGGCTGTATGATGTCTTATAAATGCATGTGAATTTAGTTAACTCAAAATTTAAAGTTTGATTAGAAAAAATAATGAAAGACAGGAATGTACCTGTAGAAAGGAAGATAGAGCCTGTTTGGTCACCCTTCCCTCAAACTTAAAGAAAGAGCCTTCATGGGCTAAAGCTTTGTTGGTTGTTCGTTTCTTACTTGGAATCACAGAAGGGAGATGGGCTAAGGCAGGCTAGGAGAGCAGTGGTGAGGGCTGGTAGGGCTTCTGTTTGTGCTATTTCTCTCTGCCCCTCAGTGATTTCGGTAATGACTTATTTTTTGTGGCTTTCTGGATTTAGATGTGGGTTTGCTTTAAATTCAACACCAAGAAAAGGTGACATGAAAACTGAATGTTCTGCTTCACCATGGCAGGTCCCAACAAACTGAAGCTGGTGAAAGTGAGGCAGAATAATAACTCAGGTAGTCAGTGTAGTAGCAAGGGCTTCCATGCCTTCTTTGATATGGCCATTGATTAACATTTGTGGCTTAAGGGCTCCAGGGAGTAACATCCTCACAGGCCTTGTGTACTCTAGGGAGTGTACCTATGCCCAGATGGACATTAATCCCTAATCCCCTGTGACTCAGTTTACAGGAAGAAAAGGACAAAGAAACCATAAAACTTACAGGACATTTCCACCCCTAAAACACTTATTGGACAAGGACTGATAATAGGTAACTGAGCAAGGCCATTGGGAGAACACCACATCTTTCTGGTCCCCACCTTGGTACCCTCCCCATCTTAAGGGATAAAAATCTCTATAGGACAATAAAGGGGGGTGTGGGGGGGCTCATCTCCTACCCCCCTCCCAGCAGCCCTGGGAGCTATTTGCTTTCCTGTAATAAAGACTTTTCTTGCTTGCTGCCTGTGTGTTCATGGAGCTCAATCTTCGACTGCGTGAAAAAGAACCTGGGTTCCGGTAACATCTTTCTGGTATCAAAAGGACCCAGAAGTTGGGGTCACCCAAATGCACAAGCCTCTCACTGGGCCTAAAGGAAGACTCTTGCCTGACCTGAGAACAATTTGGTTTAAGATTTGTTTTAACCAACTACGTACAGACCTACAGACCGGGTGGATTCATTTATCTTATCTGGAGAGCAAACTTTCAGTCTTTAATTAGCACACCCACAATAAATTCTACTTATTCTGCTTTTTTAACACTTAAAACCCCCTAACTTTGCTCTTTTGGCAAATTATTTAACAAATTTATTCACTGCAGGGTGTGTATGTGTCTGTGTGTGTAGGCAAGCATTAATGCATATGAACGAATTAAGCTTAAAAAAATAAAAAAGGCCTTATCTTTTTTTTAATTCCTTGCCAAGTTTTAGGATACAAGCAAGAAGGCCCAGAGTTCTCATGGTTAAATATTTATTTACTAGACAGAAAGTAGTGGTAAAAGGAACTTATAATCAGAAGAAATGTGTTGTATTAAATTTGAATTCAGAGGGAAATTTAATGAATATTTAAGAAATCCCAAGTTCCAAACCCATTAAAATCTTAAGCTTCAAAACAATAAAATCTCTATTACAGTGAATGATAACATCACTGTAGATTATTATTACGTTCATTTCTAATTTCTTTGGCTATATTAAATAAATATTCCTAATTTCATTCTTCTTAAAAATCCAACTGGTCCCAGCTACAGTTATCAAGAGGATTTTTTATTCTTTCTGCAGTTTTCATAAAATAATCTTAATGAGAACACATAATTGCTGCTAAGACATATCATTAGCCATACATAATTTTTACTTAATGAGAGAAAATGTCAAAATATTTATTCTGCCTTGAATCTTCCAAAATGATATGAATGTCAAATATAACATAATGCCATATAAAATAAAGGGGAAAATTCATCTATCAAATTCACAGGTGAACTAATAAAATATCAGAAAATTTCCTGACATTTTTGACAGCAATTTACCTCATGCACAGATTGAGCAAGGTGACAGAAGACTCACTTTATTTCTATGTGCATGCTGCATTAGATTCAGTTCTATGAGCATTCACTACGCACTGTAATTTTAAAAGTGGGGGGTAAAAATGTAATATACTGGTCCTGCTTGCAAGGAGTTTACAGGTTAATGAAACACTGGTAAAATTACCTAACACTGCTATTTCTGCCTTCCAAAAACTCAAGGCATATGCCTGTCTTCATACTCTTTATAGAAAAGACAGGTAGATAATATGGCTGAACTGAACTAAACCTTTAATTTGCATCACAATCTCATGAGAGTAGAGATAAAAGGAAAGGAAAAGATGCCATCTACTTCCAAGTCATTTCCCCAGACTGACCCAGATTATCCCACTGCCCTCATATTTATCATCCAAATCAATTACATCTACTCTTCGAGACACACATTAGATACCATATTTCATCAAATCCAAGACTTGTATTCATTGTTACCATGTTGTGTACTGTGTAGAAAAAGCAATTCTGTTTTTTTCAATCATGCCATTCAAACTCAACATTCAAAAATTTTACTTTTTCATGTCTTGGTAGAATGAGCAGAAAATAAATGAAGTTAGCTCTCACTCCATCATACCTAAATCCAGAATTCTCAGGACTGCTCTTTGCTATTCCATTTTATTACTACAGTACACCATCAAATTTAATCTAACACATCAATCTTAAGATACATTCTGATTTCAGAGATGGCAAAATACTTTTAATGTGTGTATTAGAATTGATGAAATACCATATTCCTTACATGTTAGAACTATAAAGAGCTGCTTATTCACAGAGCTGTGCCCATCATCCACACAACTGTACCATAAAGCAAGGTTTTTAAATACTGCTTAACTTTGGAAGAAAGCAAAGAATCAAGGACATGGGGCAAAACTCACCTATACCACTGAGGTAACTGACAATCTTTCTCCAGACTCCTCTCATCACTAAGATGAGACTATGGATCATTAAAAATAATAACAGAATGTAATATAAAAATCACATTCATAATTACTGTAACAGAGCAAGAATTAGCCAGTATATATTTTGTATCAAAGTGTAACTGATTTACAGAGTTCCTGTCATGACTCAGTGGTTAACAAATCCAACTAGGAACCACGAGGTTGTGGGTTTGATCCCTGGCCTTGCTCAGTCGGTTAGGGGTCCGGTGTTGCTATGGCTCTGGCGTAGGCCAGTGGCTACAGCTCTGATTAGACCCCTAGCCTGGGAACCTCCATATACTGCGGGAGTGGCCCCAGAAAAGGCAAAAAGACAACAACAACAAAAAAAGTGTAACTGATTTACAATATTGTGTTAGTTTCAGGTATACAGTATAGTGATTCAGTGTCTTTGTAGATTATATCGCATTACAGGTTATTATAAGATATTTTACTTTTGCTACTAAAAAAATTAGATTCTTAAATTCACTACTTTTCCCAGGATTACTTTCTGTTAATATTTGTCTTGCTCTTTTAGGCTTAATGTGTTGGCCTAAAACATTTATCAGCATGTGAATAGATATTTAATAAAAATTAATGGGCATTCAAAGGTACACTATTTTATGTTAAACAGAATGTCTCAATATGAACAGCTTTCCTATCAAAAGAAACACCACATACCCTATCCATATTTTTTCCATGAATGATGTTTCTCATTATGCTGCTCCAAAGGTTTTTTTAATCATTTGATTCAAACTCAAAATTCAAACATTTTACTTCTTCATATCTTGGTAGAATGAGCAGGAAATAAATGAAGTTAGCCCTCACTCCATCACACCTGAATCTAGAATTCTCAGGACTACTTTTTGCGATCCCATTTTATGTTTTTCTTTAATTTCCCTTCCAAAATTAACATATTTGTGATTCAATTATCATATTGATTCCTAACATACCTGGGATAAATTATTCCAAGTATTTGTACATATATTGCCTTTTGATGACATGCTGTTTAACTCATCATTCTATCTTACAAATACTTTGTGAAACGTTGCCTTGTCTTGTCTACTTTTCTCTGAAAAATATTAAACAAACTGGAATAGCATCCTCCTTGTTCTTCTTATAATTTCTGTAAAATATAATGGATCATTAGACAATAAATATAGTGGCAATAATAATTTTTCATTTCTGAGCAATTTTCCATTTTACTCTTATTCACTAGACTGAAGATTTTGCTCTCTATTCACTGAACCACAGAACTTTAGAGCCCAAAGGCACTCAAGCATTAACCCCCTTATTTTAAAGGTTATTCTCACTCATCAAGAATTACTATTTCCGGGAGTTCCCATTGCGGCTCAGTGGCAACAAACCCCACTAGTATCCGAGAGGATGCAGCTTCAATCCCTGGCCTCACTCCGTGGGATTAAGGATCCAGCACTGCTATGAGCTGTGTTGTAGGTAGGAGACACTGTGACTCCTATCCTGCGTTGATGTGGCTATGACATAGGCCAGCAGCTTCAGCTCCAATTTGACCCCTAGCCTGGGACCTTCCACATGCTGCAAGTGCAGCCCTAAAAGTTAAAAAAAAAAAAAAAAGGCTATTTCCACACAGATGTCCAATAGTCACAGGAAAAGACACTTGACATCATTAATTATCAGGGAAATGCAAATCATAATCACAATTCTGAACCTCAATCATCACAGTCATCAGGGAGATATCATCTCCCTGTTAATATCATGTGTTAAAACGTCTATTTTTGAAAGGACACGAAACAACAAATGTCATCAAGGATGTAGAAAAAAGGGGAACATTGTGCACTATTTGTGGAAATGGAAATTGGTGTGGCCACTCAAAAATCAAAACAGAAATATCATATGATCCAGCAATTCAACTTCTGAGTATTTAGCTAAAGAAAACGAAAGCACTAACTGAAAAGATGTATGCACACCTATGCTCACTGCAACATTATTCACAACAGCCAAGATATGGAAACAACCTAAATGGATAAACGGATAAAAAAGATGCGGAATATACATGTACCATGGAGTACTATTCAGCCATTATAAAGAGGAAATCTTGCCATTTACAACAACACGGGTGGGTCTCAAAGGCATTATACTAAGCGTAATAAGTCATAAGATAATCACCGTATGATCTCATGCATATGTGGAATTTAAACAAACAAGCATAAAAGCCTAAGCTTAGAGATACAGAGAACAAATTGCTGGTTGTCAGAGGTGGAGGGGTATGGGGATGGGAAAGGGAACCAAATACGGTTCTTTTTTAATTAAAAAAAAAAAATGTTTTCTGGAGTTCCCATTGTGGTTCAGCAGAAATGAACCCGACTAGTATCTATGAGGATGCAGGTTCAATCTCTGGCCTCTCTCAGTGGGCTAAGGATCTGGCAATACTAATATTTCCGAAACATCTCTACCTGGGTGTTGCGCAGGATAATCTAGCTAATTTTTTTCCAATACTGAACTCATCCTCTCTACTCCTCTCTCAAATTTACTCCTCCAGTGTAGCTCACTCTTCTCTTAGAAAATTCACCCAGGCGCTCAAGGTAGATACCTGGAAATCATTCTTTCAACTCCTTTTCATTCTGCACATCCAAAACTTATCCATTTACCTCCTTATGACCCGTACCATTTTTCGTCTTCTTTTCATTCTTCTAACTTCACCCCAGTCCAAGCCAAGATCACTGCTATCACAATTGCTAAAATGGCCTGCAAATTTGGTGGACCTAAATCCACTCTCTCCCATTCTCTTTCTTAATTCTAATCAGGGTGCTCTTTTTAAATGCAAAGTGGATGATTTAATTAAGCTCTTTCATTGGTGTAGCACCACTTTTATGTCAAAGTCATAAACCCTTAATAGAGATTACCAGGTCCTTCTGGATCTGGCACTTGTCCCCTTTGATCAATCTCATTTCGCTAGTCCTTTTTTTCCCAGTTGATCCAGACAAACTGCCTGATTTATACTTGTTTAACTGAGAGGAAACAAAAATATTTCTAAAACATAAACATCTTGGCAAACATAGCAAAGAACAGCATCTTTAAATGTCTCTGGCATATTTGCAAAAACAGTCTGGTATTAAAAAGAAAACTCTTACAGAAAAAAAAATTAAATAGCACATGTCTAAAGGTAGCATAGATTTTGTGGAAATTTTTGCAGTCTTATCAAAATTGCTGATTGTAAAATTACTAACTTTCTTAACAGAAATGAGTGGAACTATTTTGCGACAGCTTTTTGGCATCATATTTAATGTTAATTTTAATCTAGTTTTTTGTTTATTCAATAATACATAATTACATTGGTTTCTGACACTCAATTAGACATAAACTCGACTTAGAACCATTTGAGGGCATTGAAACTTCAGTTTCTATATTGTTTTATATGATATATTATTTATGTTGTGCCATTTATTTACATAGTGCTTTGAAAAGTAAATACACAGCAGCTATTTTCTTTTACTATAGATCTATAGCTAGAAAGGGATAATAGCTATATTAACTTTCATTTTATGGTGATGACATTATCTTACATGATCTGCAAGAAAAATGTTCGCATTATTCATTGAACAATTGATCATTTCATTGCAATGGCCATTTCTATGTGTCCTGTTAGATATACAAATCAATGCTAAGTTAAAGAGTTTCCAGGGATGACAATCCAGAGTAATGTTATACAAATACTGGCAACCAAGCTAATACCAAAGTATGCTAAAAAAAAAAAAAAAAAATTGGGATACACTAGCTCATAGTATTACCTAAATAACAGTAATTAAATACACAGGATAAATGTTTTCTAAGTATGTGATCCATATTATTTTACAAGAAAAGAATAAAAATTTTGCTATAAATCAATTATGCATTCAAATATACACAGATTTGATTTAAAATTGATTTAAAAATATTCCCAACTGAAGAAATTATTAATAAAAATAAGAATAGCCTGTTGATTTTCAATTAAAAGAAGGAGAAAAATGCTTAGAAATGATCTTCTATATTTAGAAAGACAAGAGCAATGAGAGAGAAGAAAACATAAACCAACAGTTTAAAAAATGATAAATAAAAGACAATTACACAAATACATATTTATGAAAATAAATCTAAATATATCAAATTACTCCTATCCAAATTCAAAGATCTACACATTGAAATTAATTTTAATGCTATCTTCAAGATATTAACTTAGAAAGAAAAGCTGTGTAATATATAGCAATCAAGTGAAATAAAATTATCAGCAGTGTTCAGAATCCACCTCCAAAAACATTAAGTTTGATCTAGAGGTTCATTTTGCCATCATAAATTTTAGCATGATAAAAGCTAAATCTCTAATAAAGAGGTTTAGTTCTTCTGGCAGTTTTAAGATATGTCCACAAATTTTTAAATATCCTTCCCTTCAAAAGGTGGGAGCCTAACTCTCCTTTAAATTCGGCCTGGACTTACTGACTCATTTCCAATGAGAATTAAGCAAAAGAGATGGTGTGCAATTTTGGATACTAGGTCATAAAAAGTACCAATACCTCCTCCTTGTTCACTCTGGAGAAAGTTGGCCACCATGTGGTGAATACCCCTACTGTGGGGCCCATGTGGAAAACTGAGACCACTTGTGTGGAATGTTGAGACAGCCAAAAACTGACGCTTCCAGCCAAAATCCCCCATGAGCCTTCTTGGAAGCAGACCCTCCATCCAGCTCCAGCCAAGAATGCAATCCAGGCCCATGTTTTCACTCCAGCCTCATGAGATACCCTGAACCAGAAACAGCCCGCAAAGCCACTCCCATACCCCTGACTCTCGGGAACCATGTGAGATAATAGAAGGTTTGGGATTTTGCTGATAAGTTTGGGGGTAATTTATTTTTCATTAACAGATAACTATTAAAATGCTGAAAAAGAAAGCATTCAAATATACAAAGCAAAAATGCCAAAACACAAGGAGAAAATGGCAGACAATTCTCTAAATACAACTGAATACAAGAAATGCTAAATACAGATAAAGATATCTGAGTAACATTTTTAAGTATTTTCAAATAGCAATTGAATATAATTTAACAAATTTAATTTAATAAAATAACAATTTAATGAACATACTTAATGGCTACATGTTACATATACCTTAAAAACATAATACTAATATCCACAAGAATTTATAAATTTATATATTAGAGACCACAAAGATCAATGCACACAATAACAAAGTAAAAGGCACACGGTTTTTTATTTCTGACCCTGATACAATGTAATTAGAAAATAACTGTAGCACATTCAAAAAAATCAAAGTAGTTGGAGAGGTTTTTTTTAATTAAGTCTAAGAAGAAATAAAAATGTTAATTTAAGAATATGAAATATAATTACCAATAATAATGTAATTTCCATTAATAAAAGGAAAAATTCCCCAAAGAATCAGCTGGCCAATGATTTTTATAAGTAAAATTTTCAAATGTTCAAAGAATATTTAAACTTATGACACCTATTATACTAGCCTCCCTCATTTTCACCAGAAACTATTTAACAACTGTAAAGAACAGGCAATACACCAGGCTGATATTTAAGACACCAGAAATTACAATAAGGCTACATTAATGTTTGAGACCAAATACTAACAAATTCATCTTAAGTCATGATCAATAAAAAACATGAACTCTCGCTTTCTTCCTTGTTAACCATATTTATGACTTAACACAATCACCTAGTATGTCTGCAAAACTTTGAGTACTATTCATAATGACATCGAGGTTTGCATTTGAGATGGGAAATACAGACTCTGTGGTAAAATAATTTAACAAAACTCTTTTTCTCTTTACAAATAGTTAAGCAACAACAACAAAAAAAGGAGATAAGCTTCATTTACTGCAGAGAACAGAACATGCTCAAATTTTCCAGACCTTCACTTCAACCTGAATAATTAACCAAGGCCACTTTCATTCATGAGTTTATGAATTCAGCATCTTTATCAACACACAGAAGAGAGTTAACATATCATACTCAAATACACAAAGTATTGGCATTTTTACCATAACTTAAAAATAAACCCAGAGTTCCCATTGTGGCTCAGTGGTTAACGAATCTGACTAGGAATCATGAGGCTGCGGGTTTGATCCCTGGCCTTGCTCAGTGGGTTAAGGATCCGGCATTGCCATGAGCTGTGGTGTCGGTCGAAGACGTGGCTCAGATCCCCCATTGCTGTGGCTCTGGTGTAGGCCAGTGGCTACAGCTCCGATTGGACCCCTAACCTGGGAACCTCCATATGCTGCGGGAGTGGCCCAAGAAATGGCAAAAAGACAAAAACAAATAAATTGATTAATTAATTAAATTAAATAAAAAAATAAACCCTATACTCTGCAAAATCATGTACTAAGTTTGAGAGTTTGTGAGAAAAATAATGCAACTGGTAGCAAGAGAAAAAAAATTATAAACCACATCAAATACTAACAAAGCTAAAAGAGGCATGCTAAATTCTTAACAAATAAATGCTTCATTTAACATATGACCTAACATTTTAAAGAAAGTAATTTTATATCAGGCTATGTAAAGAATGGAGACAAGGGAAAGGGTATGAATAAACTGGAGACAATCATGCAATCAATACTTCCACAGCAGGAGTTCCCGTCAGCCTAGGCGCATGGGAAACGAATCCGATTAGGAACCATGACGTTGAGGGTTCGATCCCTGACCTCGCTCGGTGGGTTAAGGATCCGGCGTTGCCGTGAGCTGTGGTGTAGGTTGCAGATGTGGCTGGGATCTGACGTGGCTGTGGCTGTGGCATAGGGCAGCAGCTACAGCTCCGATTGGACCCCTATCCTGGGAACCTCCATAGGCCACAAGTGTGGCCCTAAAAAGACAAAAGAAAAAAAAAAAAACACAAAACTTCCACAGCAGACACCCTCTCCCCCGCCCCAGGATGGATGTGAGGATCAGAGTACTGTCTCTCACATGCTTCTTCACTGTCAGCTACACTCATTTGCCTGAGTGTATGCCAGCATGGTGCAAAAAGGGTGATACCCTTGAAAAAATCATGTATATATAAAGTGACACATTTGAAAAAGTCATGTATATAAATCAATGAGATTTTGAGATTATACTGACATAATCAATTAATCTTTTCATCAATTGTATTATAGCTAATTCTCATTTTATAAACATGCATAAACAGATTTTAAGTGGCAAGAGATTTGCCTCAGAGTTTCTTCTAATAAATATTTAATTCCTTTCTTAAAGGGAACTACTTTGTAATTTCATGTTTCCCTTGTTCTATATGAGGTAGGAAAGGCCTGGATTATTTTGTTTCAATAATATAAGAGAAATGCTACAAAACTAATGCATTTAACTCTGATACATAAAAGCAGACAAAGATAGCATTATAAAAAGAAGAGTATAACCCAATCTCACATAAGAACATAGATGTTTTTTCAGCAATTTATGGAAAGAATGTCCAGCAGTGAAATAAAGATTAATCTTAGATATTAAACTGGAATTTCCAGGCAACCCAGTGAGTTAAAGATCCAGGATTGTCACTGATGTGGCACTGGTTTGATCCCTGATCCCAGAACTTCCGCATGCCACAGAGTCAGACAAAAACTTTTTTAAAATAATAATGATTTACTGAATAATATGAATTACTAGAGGTCAAAGAATAAAATAGTATTTGATAATATTCAGCATTTCATAATGATAAAAATCTCATAGTGAACTAGGGTAAGATAGAATAAAGAAAATCTAGGCATTTCCAGTGTGGCGCAGTGGGTTAGGAATCTGACTGCAGCTGCTCTGTTCGTTGCAGAGGCACAGGTTCAATCCCCAGTCTGCTGCAGTGGATTAAAGGCTCCAGCATTTCCACAGCTGTGGGATAGGTCACAGCTATGGCTCGGTTTCAATTTCTGGCCTGGGAACTTGTCAGTAAGGCACAAACAAACAAACACCAAAAACTATCTTAAACTTTCAGTATTTATTTTAAAAAAGTAAAGTACTAGAATTTTGCCTATTAAAATAAAAAATAACAGAAGGGTATATGTTATTATTGCCCTATATTATTAAGATAGAAATTCCACTCAGTATACTAACACAAATAAGTACAAGAACTGCAATCTTTTGAAAAGATGATATACAAAATCACCATTATTTGCCATTAATTTGAATGTGGAATTTCATTCAATCTACAAAATTCAACTCTTCTATTAATAGCATATCAGTTTAACAAACGATCCCTGAGAATGGTTCCTATTTTTCTTTTGGAACTTAACCATACAATTCTAAAATTTATGGTGAAGAATAAAAGGTGAAAACACGTTTTTAAAAGATGGAAAAGAAATGTAGCAATATTTCCCACCAGATATTAAAACATATATTAAAACAATGTGACATCAGCATATCATTGATCAGGAAAGCAATACATTGTTCTGACAAAGAACCTCGTACATCTAAGAATGTAGTTCATAATGAATGAAGCACTACAAGTCCATGCAAAGGACAGGAATTATTTTAAAATATCAGAGAGAATATAACCAGAGAAGTCATTGGCCAAAAAATTAATGAAGTTTTGATTTTCCTACCATCTAAATAGTAAGTGAACAAAAAAAAGGATACGCATTAGGAATAAAATGGGCAAGTTACATAAATACATACCTTAGGGATATAAAAACAGAAAAAACTTAAACCAATAGTCAAAGCTACTATTAAATGACTCAATTCCCATAATAGGTATATAAACTTTTCATCATTGGAATTAGCAGATTGCTTTAAGTAGTAATACTCCACGCTGATTGATTATAGGCATTCGCACACAAAAATTGAAGAAATTCCCCATTATTTATGAAGGATCTTTAGAAAATGCATCCCAGTTAAAGAACCTTTAGGAGATGTGGAAGATTTTAAGGTAGGTCTAATAGGGTGTTTGGGAATGAGCAGAGATCATATAGTGAATAAGTAATAGAGAGTTTGGGAACGAGCAGAGATCATATAGTGAATAAGTAATAGAGAGTGTGTTATTTGGCGAGCCTAACAAGAAAAATATCTGAGGACAATCCTCAGGAGCAAGCTGTGAGCTTTGATAAGTAAACTGTGTGGCTGTTTCACCGTCTCTTCCAGGAGCAATCATTTCCTGGAAGGTGCAGCGAAGTTATTTTGCTTAGTCCTAGTTAAGTCTAACAAAGGACAGAATATTATCTCGGTTTCAGTTGTACAGCTTCATGTAAAATTTTCTCTAGCAAAAATCATAATACACATTTCAATTTTTGTTGTCTTGTATTAATTAGTGCCTCCAAGTAAACATTAGCTTGGAACTACTAGTACCTGAGAGTGACGTTTTATTTCTGATTTTAAAGCAAATGCTTCCAGTAAGTCTATTACGGTCTTGGAATTATATAATAGTTCCTCAACTCATCAGCTTTCTATTTCTATTGCATTTTTATCTTTACTTTTTCATCTTTATTTCTATTATGTTTTATCTTGATTTACTGCTCCATGTATAATGCTGCTCTTTGGTGCATCCTGTACCACTAGATATTCATTATGGATTGAGTCCTTTACTCTCATAAAATATGCTTAATCATGTCTTTGTGTTTTGTTTTCTTTTGTTGTTGTTGTTTTCAGGTTTTGTTACTGCTAGGTACCCATCCTCTGGGCACACTCTGTCCAATCCTGCATGGACATGTTGAGGTCAGGGGACCATCCCCACAGGTGGTTCCAGGATGAGAATATGACCCAAAAGTGGCCAGTCAATGTGAGTTCATGTTTCCTGGAAAGAAAGTGGCTGGAATCCAGAACAATCAGCGAGACACAGAGTTTGATCAATGGGAAAGAAGGATTTCTCTCTCTCTCTCTCTTTTTTTTTTTTTTTTTTTGCTTGTTAGGGCCACACCATGGCTAGGGGTCAAATCAGAGTTACAGCTGCCTGCCTACACCACAGCCACAGCAATTCAGGATCCAAGCCACATCTGCAACCTACACCACAGCTCACGGCAAGGCTGGATGGCCAACCCGCTGTGTGAGGCCAGGGATCAAACCCACATCCTTATGAATCCTAGTCGGATCCATTTCCACTGCTCCACAACAGGAACTCCTGGCCTTTTCTATTTAGGGCTAGAAGCAAGCAAGTTAAAATGAGGTCTTTAGAGGGGTCACCAATCCAATGTGACTGGTGTACCTATAAGAAGTAAAAACTGGACAGGGACACATGCAGAAGGAAAGGGACGTGGAGAAACAGGAAGGTGGTCATCTACCAGCAGGCAGAGGCCTGGAGCCTGCCCCTCCCTCACGGTCCTCAGAAGGAACCCACCTGCCCACACCTGGATTTCTACTTCTAGCCTCCAGATCTGTGACGAGAAATTTCAGGTCAAAAAACACAGATTTCACATGGTGTCTTCAAGGGAACCACCAAACAAGTTAATTAAGAACAACTATTTGGGAAAGAGACTTTGAAAGAGCACTAGCTGTGATCTGCTGCCTTCGAAACCACAAAAGTGACCTAGAGAACAGGGAAGAGACTAAAACACTTAAAATACCGCAAAGCTCACTGTTCTTATTGAGCTTCAGGACACTTTCTTGAATAAATCTCCCCTGATTGCTACGAACATTTGGTTAACTTCCATAATTCTGAAAAATTTGATTTGGACAATCTTGCCGGATATTTTTCTTATTTCTCTGGGGGTGGGCACATCTTAAAACATCCTTCCTGCAACATTTTGCTGACATCCCACACAAAAAACTTTAGCAAAGTTGGAAGTTCCCATTGTGGTTCAGCAGCAATGAGCCCAACTAGTACCCATGAGGACTTGGGGTCCAACCCCTGGCTCCCCTGGCATTGCTCAGTGGGTTAAGGATCTGGCGTTGCCATGAGCTATAGTGTTGGTCACAGACACAGCTCAGATACTGGTATTGCTGTGGCTGTGGTGTAGCCCAGCAGCCACAGCTCCAATTCAACCCCTAGTCTGGGAACTCCCATATGCCGCAGGTGCAACCTTAAAAAGAAAAAAAAAAAAGTCTTTTTCTTTGTAATAATATTAGAAAGGGAAATATTTAAACAGTGGAACTGAAAAACAATGGTAGCTATAGTGACACTATGAGGCCATTAAAGTGTTTTAAAAGTAGGTAGTCATATATAAAAATATTCACGATATTTGGGCCATGATTCGTGACCCAAGAAAATAACATCAGTCACTAACATTTATTGAAATTTCTATATGCTTAATACTGTGATAGAGGATTTATAAGCAAAATCTCATTTTATTTTCACACCAATGCCTTAAGGAAAACAGTCAGCTCTCTATTTTACAGGCCTGTATATTGAAGCTTAGAGTTTAAGTAACGTCTCCCCAATCACAAAGGTAGCAAATAGAGAAAGCATCCATATTTAGGTATGTCTAAATCTTACCTAATACCCTCTCTAAACCACTTACTCAGTAAACCTCTAAACGGGATCTCCTAGTCCCTTCTGTCAAGTGGCCCCAGAAACCTCTGCATTTCCCTGATATTTCAGGTATGTCCATTCATCATCACTATTTGTTTAACTGCCTGACTTTCCACTAAAATATGAGCTTCTGGATCATGACTGTGTCACACAGAGCTGGGTACGAGACAAGAATATAACAATTATTTTACATTATCAATATCAATAAATGAATGATTTAGTGTATATGTAACAGCCTCATTAGTTTTGAGGTATGAAGACATAAACAGGACGCATTAAATCATCACTACTCTCCCGGCAGAGAAGAAGAAAAGGCAATTGAACAGTATCATCTGCTTCACAAGCGCCTTGGTTCTCCTGACACAGTACCAGATAGCAGGACCTGCTAATGTATAAAAACTTATAAAACTTAAAAATGTATAAAAATTAAGGTTTAGGGTACAACATACAGGGAGAATTACTCACATCTAGGATGTCAGAAATGAGCCCTGATGAAAGGGTGATGTTTAAACTGAGCTCTAAATCGTAAGTAACCTGTGCCAGAGAAGCATGAGAGAAAACACTTGAAAATTAGCAGACACAACGGTCCTGGGGTATGAGAAATGTGATAAACTTGAGACACCAAGAAGAAACTGGGAAGGTCAGAGATAAAAATGAAGCCTGAGCAATAATAAGTGGTCTGTAAGATTTCACAGCATCTTTACAAGCCATTTAGAGGATTCTGCATTTGCTCTTAAAGGCAATGGAAAGCCATGGAGTGGGCTTAAATCGAGGAGGTTTAATAGTAGGTTGAATATACTTAGAATTACATTTGTAAAAGAGCACCCTGGGTATACCGTGAACAATGATGGAAGCCAGAGATGGCAGTAAGAGTCTATAGGATAAAGCAGTGACCAACCCAAGAAATGATGGCGGCTTGGAGTGGGGTGTGAAGAAAAATAGGACTGCAGAGAAATTAAGGAAGTACAAGTGCCAGGACACAGTGATTTGTTAGATAGGGGTGATAAGGGTAAAGGAGGAATTAAAGATGACACAATCCTCCAGATTCCAAATGATATAAACGCAGGGAGTTACATCATTTGCAAATCCCCTCAGTAATTCTCTACTAAGCCATCATCTTTTCTCTGTGAGGATCAGTTCACGTACAAAGAGTATTTAATTTTAGTAATTTGATTTTCAACAAAATCACCTCTCTCAGCATGGACTGCCATAACAAGAGCTAACATTTCTTGAATTCTAAGTGCATGCCAGCACTGCTCAAAGGGCTTTATGTTGCTAAATCATTTAGTCTGCACTGTACAGATGTGAAAACTGAGGCATGAACAGTTTAATTTGCCAAGGTTTACACAGGCAGTGAAGGGCAGAGATAAAACAATATGTGGAAAAGTGTACATAAATATGCAATTAAGCCATAAGCTTATTGTTACCATATGTGTGTAGGTTAGTATGTACACACAGGGTTTCTATCAAAAACGAAGGAGAGAAAGAGTAAGGGAGAGAAAAAGAACATGCCCACTTTGGGTTTTCAACTTTAATAATAGAAAATTATTTTCTGTTCTTCCACAGCTAATTTATACTTAAATCATAATATATAATCATGGAGGATCCCAATGCTACATGAGCAATATATAACCTATGATGGCTTTTCAGAACAAAAGCTGCTATGTGCTCTCAGCAGGGCAGACTCCTCTTTTTCACACAAAAATAATTGTGTTAATGTGCTTCAATGTAAATTCTCAGAGGGGAGCAGCTTTTAAAATAATGCTGTTTCTTATTTCATTAAAAATAATAAAGCACACAGAATATTTCAATATTTCATCAGAAATAACCCCCATGCCCATTTTCATTAGCTGTGCTACCCTAAATGTCAACTCTTGGTGTAGAATTGGAAGGAATATGTTTTAGGGGGCTCTAAATCTTTGATTTCAGAACTGCGTACATGACTCAAGTCCCTAATTACCTCTAAATTCATATCTACTGTACTGAGCAGGTGCCTGGTAAAAGATGTGTAGAGGCTACTCAATGGCATTCATAGACCTGTTTAAGTTTTGCTTCCTTGGGGGAGCTCTTTGCTGACCATGTTAGTCAGTTACCCTTTCCTCCTGTTTCCTTGTTAAGTTCTCTTGCGTGGCATTCTTCACTATTGTTAATATGTCTTCCGCACGACTGTCTGTTCTACAAGGTCAAAGGCTGAGATGGTTTTATTTGCTCGTATCGCCCCTACTTGCAGCTCACAAATGGAAACTAAAGGCACTTTTAATTACAGACTACTAAATGGGTTATTTTATACAAGAATATAAGCTGACCCACAGTGCACGTTAAAAATGGAGCTCTTAATGACAATTCTAGCCCTTCGACTAATTTTTTCCAGCCCAATGATGATAGCATTTCTTTGAAAATCACCAGAAATAAATTGGGAAGGACAGGGAAGGCTTGAGTAGCACAGGGTCTTGGGAAAACCACCTAGCTACTCTCAACTCACAGCCAGCCCCATCTAGCTCTTCACTGCAGTTACGGCGCCCCTTCCTGCTTTTGAATCTGCCTCTATGGCTCCCTCCTCCGCCCCTCAAGTCTCAAAGTTCAAAGGTCTTCATCTTTCCAGTATCTTCATCTTCATCACGGACTAACCATTGGATGCTCATCATTTCTTATCTTCCAGAATATATAAGTGATTCTAACCCCTCACATGCTTTAATTTCCCTCCAATAGTAATTTATTAATCACATATACATACATATAAATATACACACACATTTTTTTTCTGTTCTCTCCATTAGATTATATGTCTTTTAATAAGGGGCACTATTGTATAATTTCTTCTTTCTTACCTACTAATTTCATGAAAGCCTAAAGGGACTCATAAACCAGCTGAAATAAATGGGCAAAACCCCCCTGGAGTTCCCGCTGTGGCTCAGCAGTTAAGGAACCCAACTAGTATCCATGAGGATGCGGGTTTGACCCCTGGCCTCACTCAGTGGGTTAAGGATCCAGCACTGCCTGAGCTGTGGTGTAGGTCGCAGATGCAGCTCAGATCCCATGTTGCTGTGGCTGTGGCATAGACCGGCAGCTATAGCTCAGATTCAACCCCTGGGAGCTTCCATATGCTGTGTGTGCAGCCCTAAAAAGACAAAAACAAAACAAAACAAACAAACAAACAAAAAAACCCTGATGTAAATGAATATACAAAGCTCCATGGGAAATAAACACTTTCAAGTTTCTAATCCTTAGAAACTTTATTGACAAAAACGCAGATATGCACTTGAATAAATTAGATGAAGGATGCAATTAGCAACACAATTCATTTACTTTGGACCTTAAGTCAGTTTGGTACTTGTCACCATTTATAATCACTTGGTTGGTTGAACTTGGAGCGTCTTCCTGCATTTAGATTATACAAATGCTGAATGATTACCCTTTCAAGATCATTTGCAATGTAATTGTTCTCAGGCAGAATTTTAATAATAGCTTGTATAAAATGAATATTCAGGATTATTTTGTCAAAATTATATTAAACTCCTCACTCAAGTGTCAATTTCCTTAATCTGCCCCCTTTATTTTTTCCAATAAGGAGTTAATTGAGTTTCTTACAATCACTTACCTAATTCCCATGCCAAATCATTACACGCTCAATAACTGCTTGAATAGATTAGAAAACCACAGTGAGCTGGATCCCCACAAAAATGTTTTTGTGACAAAATCCTGCCACTGCAAATAACACATTCAGTCTTCTTCGTGAAAAAATCTAAGACCCTCATGGAAAGAATGAAACAGTGTTTCTGCCACCATCCTCAAGCTGCGAGTAGGAGAAAAGAGTGAGGGGAATGACAAAGCATAGAGAAACTGAGTAAAAATGAAAAGTCTGATCCAAGGTATTCAGACAAACCAGCATCTACGTAGAGGACACCGCACAATTTCTATTCCAGCTGCTACTTTCGTGTAATGAACAAGAAGGAAGAGAAGTACATAAACCCAGCTAAGCTTTGACTAAGGCCCGAGTAAAAAGACATCTGCCTTCTTGCAGTTTCCACGTGTAACAAACAATGCCATATCCCCCTCTGTTTTCCCTCCAGGGGAGGGAAGGTTGAGTCCCTAAAGGACCCTAGAGTAACAGCTTTCAACAGGCACACAAACAAGTTCTATGCTTTTGTGAGTTTTAAAAGAGAGAAGAAGAATTTTTTTCTAATAGCCAGTTTCCCCCCAGCAGCTCAGAGAAAGTCACTAGGTTAGCACTGAACTTCTGCAGGAAAAAGAAAATCCTATAATATTTGCTGTGTTCAAAATGACATCTATAAAGGCATTTCAGATTTCAGACTCACTTGAATAACTGAAGCTCCTCAGTAAGTATCAAGCTGTCTTAGAGTGAAACAAGTTACCACTCTTGGCAAACCATTTGGGGACAAATTTCAATAGCACAAAATAAGCTTTAAAGTACAATGTGCTACAATTACCTGTGAGCTCGAAATTAAATCACTGTGACTCAAAGATCCTGGGCAGCTTACCTCAGTCAGACCACTCTTGCTATGGCATTTTTTAGAGCTGGAGCCAAGTGTCACTGAAGAAACAAAGATAAATGTTCTAAAATATCTCCCTGAATGTGGATAATTCGGGGAATTAAATATCCGCAGAAGAAAGAGTTACTCTCATAAATTGAATCCACCCAAGTGGAATCTCTGAGAAACCTAGCCATACATGGCGCCACACAACTATTATGCAACATTGTTCTCAAAATACGATTGTATGCACACTGTGGTCTATGGAATGATTGGCCAGTGGGAACCTGCTTTATAGCACAGGGAATTCTGCCAAATAGTCTGTGATAATCTACATGGGAGAAGATCTGAGAAAAATGGGTGTGTGTGTATATGTATAACCAAATCACTTTATTGTACAAGCGGAAATTATCACAATATTGTAAATCCACTATACCTCAATAAAAAAAAAAAGAGTATACGCTAATATGACAAATTAACAGAAATAAGTATATGACCTACTTTGGGATTATATTCTTTAACTTTAAACATTTTCATATGAATTAAATGAAATCTGGGCTGCAAAGTTTATTTTTACGTAAGAAAATCAAGATAAATATTCCAATACCTGGCTCCCATGGTGACGCGCATCCTGTGGGGCTAGACTAATCACGGTCTGCTTTGGGCTCTAGTAAATTAAATGTACAGGATTTCACAAATGCCAACATGCACTCAGTCTACTGTTGAACAGGACGATGAGATATAAAACAGGATAGTGGCTCTTTGCCATGGGAGTGGCTGAGAAGGCTAAAGGTGAAGTCACTAGAGAGAAAATATAGGATTTTTATAAAATTGTTCTTTTCAAAATGAGGGCAGTATATTATGCTTGTCCTACTACCCCAGCCCCAAACATTAAAATACCAGTGGTGCCAGAGGTCCCACAGTGGAAGTCAAACCAGTTCTAAGTGAGGGAGGAATGACAGAATCTGTAGCATCTGCTGATCCTGGTGTAAATTCTCCCACCCTGGCTGAGTTCAAGCCACCAAGATGACATCACCTGCTCACAAAATTCCTGATCACCTCCAGCAAGCCAGTATCTCAAGGTGACTGCATACTGGAATCACTCTTTAAGTGGACATTACAGCCATTTGAATGTTGGTTTGTTTTTTGTTTTTTTTTCACAGAATCCCAAAAAAGGAAAAAATATCTTTTGGAGGTATGCTGACGTTAGAAAAGATATTTCAGGAAGTTCAGCAAAAAGGTGCAACTACATAGCAATTCCTAAAATGTGTTTGTGTGATACAGGATGGAGCAAAGACTGTTTTCAGTGTGATGCTGCTGTGAGGCTCAGGCTACCCGGAGATGGGAGGGCTCAGCATCCTGCCATGCGTCCCTAGGAGTGCCCCTATCTGGGGTGAGGAAAAAGAGGGAGGCTCCTGCTCAGACCAGCCTGGGGCCCAGACACATGAAGTAATAGTAGTAGACAGCAAAAGGAAAATCCCCACGATCTCGTTCCACAGCCTAAGTCCCCAAGGGAAAGGCACCAGGACACTGGCTACTATGGCAAGAAATCGGAACAAAGAGTGTTATATTTTTAACATCAGGGAAAACTACCCTCTACATTTTTCAGACTTTTTATCATCTATTTATCTATCTATCTATTTATCTATCTATCTGCCAAGCTAATAATGCTGCTATTACTGTTGCTGTTATTAAAAACTAGCTGCGTGATTCCTTTTG
Source organism: Phacochoerus africanus (assembly GCF_016906955.1). NCBI lineage: Eukaryota > Metazoa > Chordata > Mammalia > Artiodactyla > Suidae > Phacochoerus > Phacochoerus africanus. The sequence continues at coordinate 60,749,667 of NC_062556.1, read as the reverse complement.
ATGGACACAATGGCACACAGTACTTTGATTCCCCTTTAACCACCCTGTGAGGTATAGACACAGTATTATTCCATTTTATACACTAAAAACTGAACCATGGAGACATGAATTTTCTCAAAGCACAAAGTCAGAAATTAAGACACCTGCCCCTTCCATCTGGGTGTCACTCCGAAGCCTCCACATCTCATGATTTTACTTCCTCTTTATTTCCCTTCAAGGGACATTTGATAAAACTGGGAAAAATTAAATAATATATACATCTTAATATGCTACTCTTTAAGTAACTTGAGTAACTTTAATTTACATGAAACTCAAATGGTTAAGAATGAGAGAGAGGCACAAATAAAATAAATAAATATACAAATGTCTAAGCTGGCTGACAAGTTAACCATGCATAAGCAAAATACAATGTCTTATTCCACAAACCAAAAAGTAGTTTTGCTCTCTATATACTAATTACGTTGACATTTCAGACCTAAAATATAATGATAATAAAATCAGCTTTGATGCATTATTCTCACAACTCGCACATCACGCAAAGAAAAAGCAGCTATGAAAATGACAAGTGTCACAGCTGCTGACAAAGAAGCATGTTCATCTGACAAGTTTTCAGTCTTCTTTAGGAAGGCACTACTCACATACAGCTAAGATTTAGGCAAAAATAAAAGCTAGGTTTCTGGGCTCTAAATCTTCAAATCTAGCTGCTTCGAACCAGGTTCTAAGACAATATTACATTTCTGATTCCCTCTTTTCCTCACCTTGGAATAAGTAAATGCTGTCTTCTCTGTAGGTCCATAGACTGATACCCGTGTCACTGTGCTATCATGCGACGTGACGGTCATCTCTCGTCCCCCCGCTCTCCTTGAAAGCAGCAAAGCTTCCTCTACTCAGGGCAAATCGAATTCATCTCTCTGCTCCCGCTGTCTATCATAGGGCCCCCAATAATGATAATAAATAACAAATAATAATCAATGTTGAGGAAGCTAATGACTATTTTAGATACAGTATTGAAAGATGCAGAAGCATAGCTCACTTATGTGTGTACAAAAATCTCTCCTCCACCCCCCGCTCCATCCCCTACTCCAGATGAGTGAATTCAGATAGTGTTTTGAACCTCTAACTCAACGTTTTAGTAGTGCCACACCTTTTTGTACTAAGAAAATAATTTTCCCTCTCATCCTCCCATTTTATCATTACCACATACTCGACCCCCCAACCTATCTTGCTGGATAAATTCAACTTCCTGCATCTTGAGGTATAAAGGACAAAGGTTTGGTGCTCCCCTACTCCTGATCCCTATACAGTTTAAACATTTTTTATGTAATACAGATTGTAAGCCATATATTCATATTGTTTATCTTTCCTTGGTGAACACACTGCTGATTGAAGTTCCAAATTTGTTAACTTTTCTTTTTTTTTTTTTTTTCTTTTTATGGCCACACCTATGGCACATGCAAGTTCCCAGGCTAGGGCTAGAATTGGAGCTGTAGCTATAGGCCTCTGCCACAGCCATGGCAGCACCAGATCCGAGCTGCATCTGTGACCTACACTGCAGCTTGCAGCAATGCCAGATCTTTAAACCCCCTGAGCAAAGCCAGAGATCAAACCTACATCCTCAAAGACACTATGTCAGGTTCTTAGCCCACGGAGCCAAACAGGACCTCCCAATTTTAACTTCGAAGTGTGACATTAATGTTAGAGAAACACTAATTTCAGTGATCTGAAACATGCACCCAGGGCTCTATTTATATTGAATCAAAAGTATCTCATATATTGAGAGCATACTGGAACAATGCCGATTCAATAACTAAACTTTTGGGCACACAACATGCCATTACTCCATTCTGTTCTAACCACTAAGCCTTACTCTACTCTAACCTCTCATCTCATCCCATATTTCAGTAAAAATGCCTATAGAGAATTTTCAGAGAGAGGTAGTATATAAAAAGTAAATAACATTATTTCTCAAGTTTGTAATAACCACAATTTCGAAAACTAAAGCAGAAATCAAGATGGTTTCAGAATTATGAGTTTTGCTGGTGCTACCATTTAATATAGCTAATTATCATCTTCTAAGTTCCTGAACTTATACATAGCTTGAATAATGGTATATATCCTCAATAGATTTTAATATTCAATATCAAATAACATTTAAAATTCATTAAGGCATGTAAAACATTAACATATGAACACCCTTTAATTTTTTATTGATTGCACAATTATCTTTACTAAATCATTCAAGTTGTTCTGGAAAGAATATTTGCTGATTGACTATTAATGTTTCCAAGGGAAAAAAGTAAAATCCCTCTAAATATATGGTCATTTTATTTCCAAGTGAAAGACATACAGTGCCTTTAGATACAGAAACAAGCTGTGCACATACAAGAAGGGAGAGAAGGATGCAAAATCAAGAGGACATTAATTATGTACATAAATATTAATACATATGTTTCTGACACTCAATGTACCATGCTACCAAGCTTCAGCGTCTACATTTGCATACCGGATTTTGACAGCAACAGTAATATTACCTCTTTTCATCAGGAAGACAACAGAGAGGTTTTTTTAAAGATAAATAAAGTGGCAGACTTGCATGTCATTTCCACTGTTTCGACAAGTTTTTTTGTTTTGTTTCGTTTTTTGGTCTTTTTGTCTTTTAGGGCCACATCCATGGCATATGGAGGTTCCCAGGCTAGGGGTCCAATTGGAGCTGCAGCTGCTGACCTACACCACAGCCACAGCAGCTCATGGCCGGATACTTAACCCCCACTGAGCGAGGCCAGGGATTGAACCCACATCCTCATGGATGCTAATCAGGTTTGCTAACCACTGAGCCATGACGGGAACTCCTGTTATGACAGTTTTTAAAGAAGATGGACATGGCTATTTAACTAAACAAATAGTCATTTGCATATTTTACTCTTATTTAGTATAAGATACCATATAAGCCAATGACTCCAGGAAAGGATGAATATTTGTTCTGGCCTCTAACAGCTGAGAGCAGTCATCCAGGGCTGTGAGCCAGCAGCCAGTGGTTGATTCCAGGCTGCAGCAGTGAGCAAGCAATACCCATGTGGAGCCCAAAGAACGAACTCCAAGCTAGCCCAGCCCAGGAGGACATGAAGCAGAAAGGAGGCAAAACAACCCAAAGAAAACAAGCCCTTTGTCAGAATATAGTTAATAATATTTCTCTTTGAAAAGTAAGGTAGTCTACATATTCTAGAAACCGAGTTTGGTCAGGAGTCGTGGAAATTTTTTTTTCTTTTTTTTTTATCTTTTGTAGAAATTTATTTTTTATAAAAATCTTCCTGAAATGATCTGAATTATTTTCCTTTCATAGGTAAATTATCTTCCTTTGCTTTAATGAAATGTCAATATCTTAATGTTAATTGGGACAACAATACATCAAATTTAAAAATGACACTGTCCCCAATTCAGTGGTAGCATAAACATACTATTCCAGCGTATGTCTTTAAACAGAGGATTTACTGTGGGGCTTCAAAGACAAGGTATTTAACCCAAAATCCAAAGCTCAGGGGGTTCTAATCCCAGCTGTATGACTATCACAATGTAAAACTTCTGGGCCTTAGTTTTCTCTTGGCAAAATGCTGGTACTTAGAAAGGGGATATGAATTTTATAGGACCTGAGAAATTACTTACCCCTTCAACAGTTCGTTTTACACTTTTGTTTTTTTTAATATTCAAGGATTGCCCCATTTGTGGTTTTCTCTTGAATTTTTACCTTGTGTGATCTTATTTTCCATTCCTTTTAGTCTACAACAAAAAGATCATATGTCTAACAAAAGGATCCACAGTTATAGAGGAAATCTATATTTGATTTGTGTTGAAGCTATACATGTTTTTAAAGTTAAGCGGCTCAATGTCATTGTTACAGACTAAAGTATACCAGAGGCACTCTAGGCTGACAAAGGAGAGAGAAAAACAACATTTCTCTCTTTCCCTATGATGTCGCTTACATCTAACTAAGCTATCGGTACGAAAGGCACTGGCAATATTCCTTGACAGATGTTTATATTTCTCACTCACATTCCAGAGGCTGCTTCAGGTTCCACTCCTAGAACGACCTTGAATATTGTGGAACTTAAATGAAAAGCAGAGGAACCTCCGTGAGGTTTGCATTGTGCTAAGACCGTGTATTACATTAATTTTCCTGAATTGTTTCAGTTCTCACGAAACACTGCCAACCTGACAATTCTAGAAACTGAACCTTTCTTATTTATTCATGTGGAGAAACAGAAGAGAGAAACAGCAGGGGAGATGCCAAATGTTAACAAGTGGTTTGGCCTTGTTCCAGGTAGCAATGGATAATTTAATCATCATTAACAATTCAGTCTGGGGGTTTATTTTAAATTTCCACAAGAATATCAATTAAAGAGTTATATTTTATTATACATAAATGTTAACTACTGGGATTTAGAATTCGCTTTTGAAAACCAATTCAAATGCCCAAATCCCCAAACAATCATTAAATTACAATGATGTTTGGTAATAATTTTGACAGTTACTAAAAATATCCAAATCATCATTTGCATGGAAAATCACCAATGTGCATATCTGCTAAACAATCCTAAAGTAACATGCAGTTGCCCATTTGTTTTATTATTGTTTAAAAATAAGCTATCCTTATTGTATTAATTGGGTTCCCCAGAGAAACAAAACCAATAGGCTGTCTGCTGTCTGAGAGAGAGATTTTTATATTAAGGAACTGGCTCATAAACTTGTGAGGGTGACAAGTCTGCAGTTCTCAGTCTGCAGGCTGTATACACAAAGAAGTGTGGGCTGCTGCAAGCATGAGCCCAAAGGCAGTCTGGAAGCAGACTTCTCAGTTCCTTCAGGGACCTGAGGCTTTGCTTTCTCAAGGCCTTCCACTGATTGGATGAGGCCCACCCATCTGTGAAAGATAACCTCTTTTATTCAAAGTCTACACATTTGGATGTTAATGACATTTTAAAAATACTTTCACAACAAACTCTAGACTGATGTTTAACCAAACATCTGGGCACCAGAGATTAGTCAAATTGATACGCAACATTAACCATCACACATGTAGTGTTTTCCTATTAAAATATTTATTAAGGCAGACAATCCCTTTAAAGCACTTAGTAATCATTTATACCGCTGTGGGCCTTTTTATTTTTCATGAATTTATTTAACATTTAAAAAAGTCAATTTGAATTGCACCCTATAACAATTGTATAGTAAAGATTTTGGTGCACTGAAAGTCTATTATATAAAACGTTGTTCTTTTTATTGGTTCCACTATTTCCAGCAAGTCTGGAATGTGCGATCAAACCTCTGGCTTGCTCCCACCCGTGCCCAGATAGTCAGTTCATCTTGTCTGTCCTTAGCAATTTCCATTATTTGCTGCCAGATCCCTCAATTTTGCTCATCTTATTACATTAAATTTTGATAAATTCTCTTCATCGATTTTTCTTGATAACTTCTCTTGTTCTTGGAACTTTTTTCTCTTTTCAACCTCCTGTACTCTAGAGTTGTATCCCAGACCAGTTTGCAATTAAAAAATAATTACCCTTCTGTAAAAAGCATTCAGGTTTTAGCTACACAGATAAACATCAATATGCCAAATATACGAATCCTCATTATCCTTCTATTTCTGCTGATGATGTGATTCACATATCATAAAGATGTAAATGGCTAATTTAAGGTAAAAAATATGCAAATGAATAACAGAAGAGAGGGGTCATGATTCAGCTTTTCTTTACTCCCCAGTGGTGCAAGGGTAAGGAGCAGATGGAAATACAGGGCACAATCACTGGACATAACTTATCTACCACAAGACACTATTATACAGAATATTCAAATAAAAGTCACTAAAATAATTTCAACAGGTCAATCTCTTCCAGAAAAAAATATAATAAAATATTCCATTTTAATTACTTCACTGAAAAGGTTATGAAAGTTAATGAACTTCTTTTAAAACCACATTGCAGGAGAGAGAGGACAAGATGGCGGAGGAGTAGGGAGACACGCTCGCCCTCTCCCACAAACACAACAAAAAAAGCACATCTACAGAATAAATGACTCTCACAGAACAGCAACCAATCGCTGGCAGAAGAACCTAAACTCCAATAATGGCAAGAAGTTCGTGACATTACGGGGCAGAACGGGAGAAAAGAGGAGAGTGAGAGAAGGTGAATCCGAGTGGGACGGGCGCTCCCGAAAGGAAACTGCGGAGGAGAAAGGGATCCCGCACCCTGGAAAGTCACCTACTCGGGGGAAAGATCAGACGAACCGGAGGAATCTCCAGATGCAGAGAAGAGTGTAGCAGTAAGTTGGAGTACAGAAAAGCCGATCAAGAACTGAACGGACCATCTGAACTACGGGCACAGTCACCAAAAATTGAGATGCCTGGGTGGGGGCTGGGCACCGAGACCTCGCCTCCAAATGTTGGTCCCCGAGAAAGGGCCTGGGGGATGCCTGGGTGGGGGCTGGGCACCGAGACCTCGCCTCCAAAGGTTAGTCCCCGGGAAAGGGCCGGGGGACGCCTGGGTGGGGGCTGGGCACCAAGACCTCACCTCTGAGAGTTGGTCGCCGAGAAAGGGCCGGGGGACGCCTGGGTGGGGGCTGGGCAACGAGACCTAGGCTCCAGAGGATAGTCCCTGGGCTGGGGGGGCGGGGCGGAGCGGAAAATGCTTGGGAGGTCTAGAAACCATTTGACGGGGCAGAGACTGCCTGGGAGACTAGAAAACAAAGCTATCGCAGAGGAAGGGGGCAATACTCTAGGGGCGGGGAAGTGGAAAGCCGCATCAGAGGGAACCTGGGAAAAGAGCCTGGTCTGCGCCCGTGCTGGGGAGGGGAGAGAAGAAGGGGTGGGTCCCCATAGAATACCCCCCACACCACAGCAAGCTTACAGGCCCGCTAGTTAGCTGAAAGCTGTGCTTCCCAGTGCATCCCTTCCCCCCACCCCCACCACCCCCTACGCTCTGGCCGGACCTGGGGCTGCCTGCCATCCAGGAGGGCTGGCCTCAACAATTGCCTGAAGCCTACCACCGCAGGGGCTGTCCCTGCACAGGCCTGCTTGCCCTTTGGAGGGGCTACACTTCCACAGAGTAGCACCAACCACCACCAGCCCCCGAGAAAAGGCCTGCAGCCCAGAAAAGCTAGAACAAGCCTAGCCAGGCCGTGAATAGATCTGCCTAATTCCCGGACAGTTTTTCTGAGTCGGGCTGCCCCGGGGAGGAGCCTCTTCAGTTTCCAATGGCCCTGCTACCCGCCCAAGCCCCCAGGGGGTGCCCTAGTGGATCAGCTGCATAGGACTGCCAGCTCCAGGCAGGACCCCCTGCAGCACAGAAAAGCTGCAACAGGCCTGGCCAAGCCGGGAAAAGATCTCAGACGGTCTTTCTGAGTCGGGCTGCCCTGGGGAGGAGCCTCTTGGGTTTCCAGTGGCCCTGCTACCCGCCCAAGCCTCTAGGGGGTGCCCCACTCCCTCGGAATAGCTGCTCAGCACCACCAGCCCCCTAGAAGAGCCCCTGCAGCCCAGAAAAGCTGCAACAAGCTTGGCCAGACTGTGAAAAGATCTGCCTACATTCTCAGGCCATCCTTCTGAGTTGGGCTGCCCTAGGGAAGAGCCTCTTAGGTTCTCAGTGACCCAAATAGCTGCTCCAGCCCCCAGGGGGGGGCTGCACTCCTGAGGAACAGCTGCCCAACACCGCCAACCCCCTGCAAGAACCCCACAGCCTAAAAACACCAGAGCAAGATCTGCATGACCAAGTGAAATCTGCTACCATCGTGGTGTGGACCTCCCAGTCCTGTATGCCCTCAGGAAGCCCTCCTTTGCTTCAAAGAAACACTGTTAGCCCCATCAACACTCAGAAAAGCCACACTGCCTCAAAAAAGATTGACCAACAACGCCAGCCCTCAGGAAATATTCCACGGCAGTGACAAGGCAAACACTGCCCGATCACGGAGAACACAACTCCCTCAGGAGAAAGAAAACAACAAGCAAGATGAAGAAGCAGAGAAACCACCCCCAGTCAAACCAACAGGAGAACTCACCTAAAACAGTCAACAATGAAACAGATCCCTGCAGTCTGACAGACCTGGAGTTCAAAAGAGAAATAGTGAAAATACTGAAGGAATTAAGAGAAGATATGAACAGTAATGCAGATACCCTCAGAAAGGAACTAGAAAATATAAGGAGGAGCCAAGAAAAACTAGAACATTCACTTGCAGAGATGCAAACTGAACTAAGGGCAGTAAAAACCAGAATGAATAATGCAGAAGAACAAATCAGTGATATGGAAGATAGAATAATGGAAATCACCCAATCCGGTCAACAGACAGAAAACCGAATCAAAAAACTGGAAAGCAATATAAGAGACCTATGGGATAATATAAAGTGGGTCAATCTACACATAATAGGAATTCCAGAAGGAGTAGAAAAAGATAAGGGGATGGAAAATATATTTGAAGAAATTATCGCTGGAAACTTCCCAAATCTAAAGGATGCTGGGTTCAAGATACAAGAAGCACAGAGGGCCCCAAACAAATGGAACCCAAACAGACCCACACCAAGACACATCATAATAAAAATGGCAAAAGTTAGTGATAAAGAGAGGATCCTAAAGGCAGCAAGAGAAAAACAGAATGTTACCTACAAGGGAACCCCCATAAGAATATCAGCTGACTTCTCTACAGAAACACTACAGGCCAGGAGGGAATGGCAAGAGATATTTAAAGTGCTAAAAGGAAAAAAATATGCAACCTAGAATACTCTATCCAGCAAGAATATCATTTAAAATAGAAGGGGAAATAAAAATTTTTTCCAACAAACAAAAACTTAAAGAATACTGCAACACAAAACCCAGGTTAAAGGAAATATTGAAAGGGCTTCTCTAAACCAAAAAGAAAGGAAGGAAAGGGAAGAAAAAAGAAAAGAAAAAAAAAAAGAAGAAGAAGAGGAAGAACTAGGACTGAGGAAACCGCAATCAGAGAGCAGTCACTCAAATAAGCCAGCATACAGATTTAATCATGAACAGGCCTCAAACAAAATAAAATGAAAAAGAAAAAAATAAAAAAGAGTCATCAAAACCATAAAATGTGGGCAAGGGATGTTAGGAAGTAAATAACCCTTTTTGTTTGTTTGTATGTTTCTCTTCTTAATTTTAATATAGTAATGAAGTGCTTGAACTTACAGGACCATCAGGCTAAAACACACAATTATGGGAAGGGGTTAGCATACTTAGAAAACAGGGCAACCACAAACCAAAACCAAATATGGCATTTGCAAAAACGAAAAAAAAAATACACTCAAGCAGATAAAAAAAAAAAAAAGAAAGAATGGAGAACCATAGAATCAACTGGAACACGAGGTTCAAATGGCAATAAATAATCATCTATCAATTATCACCTTAAATGTCAATGGACTGAATGCCCCAATCAAAAGACACAGAGTGGCTGAGTGGATAAAAAGGCAAAAACCTTCAATATACTGCCTACAAGAAACTCACCTTAGGACAAAAGATACATATAGATTGAAAGTGAAAGGGTGGGGAAAAATATTTCACGCCAATAGACAAGACAGAAAAGCAGGAGTCGCAACGCTCATATCAGACAAAATAGATTTAAAACAGAAGACATAAAGAAAGACAAAGAAGGACACTACTTAATGATTAAGGGATCCATCCAAGGAGAGGATGTTACTATTGTCAACATATATGCCCCAAATACAGGAGCACCCAGATACATACAACAAATACTAACAGACATAAAGGGAGACATTAATGAGAATACAATCATAGTAGGAGACCTTATACCCCCCTCACATCAGTGGACAGATCCTCTAGACAGAAAACCAATAAAGCAACAGAGATCCTAAAGGAAACAATAGAAAAGTTAGACTTACTTGATATCTTCAGGACACTACATCCAAAAAAAGCAGAATACACATTCTTCTCAAATGCTCATAGAACATTCTCAAGAATTGACCACATATTGGGACACAAAGCTAACCTCAATAAATTTAGGAGCATAGAAATTATCTCAAGTATCTTCTCTGGCCACAATGCCATGAAATTAGAAACGAACCATGGGAAAAGGAAAGAGAAAAAACCTACTGCATGGAGACTAAACAACATGCTACTAAAAAACCAATGGGTCAATGAGGAAATCAAGAAGGAAATTAAAAACTACCTTGAGACAAATGATAATGAAGACACAACCTCTCAAAATCTATGGGATGCTGCGAAAGCAGTGCTCAGAGGGAAATTTATAGCAATACAGGCCTTTCTCAAAAAAGAAGAAAGATCCCAAATTGACAACTTAACTCTCCACCTAAATGAATTAGAAAAAGAAGAACAAAAAAGGCCTAAAGTCAGCAGAAGGAAGGAAATTATAAAGATCAAAGAAGAAATCAATAAATAGAGACTCAAAAAACAATAGAGAAAATTAATAAAACCAAGAGCTGGTTCTTTGAAAAGGTGAACAAAATTGACAAACCCCTGGCCAGACTCACTAAAAAGAGGAGAGAAAGAACCCAAATAACCAAAATTATACATGAAAAAGGAGAAATCACAACGGATACAGCAGAAATACAAAAAACCATAAGAGAATACTATGAACAACTATATGGCAACAAGTTTGACAATCTGGAAGAAATGCACAATTTTCTAGAATCTTACAGCCTGCCAAAACTGAATCAAGAAGACACAGCCCAACTAACAGACCGATCACTAGAAATGAAATTGAAGATGTCATAAAAACACTCCTTACAAATAAAAGTCCAGGACCAGATGGCTTCACAGGTGAATTCTATCAAACATATAAAGAGGAATTGGTGCTCATCCTCCTTAAACTCTTTCAAAAGGTTGAAGAAGAAGGAATACTCCCAAAGACATTCTATGAGGCCACCATCACCCTCATTCCAAAACCAGACAGAGATACCACCAAAAAAGAAAACTATCGCCCAATATCATTGATGAATATAGATGCAAAAATTCTCAACAAAATCTTAGCCAACCGAATCCAACAACATACCAAAAAAAAAAAAAATACACCATGACCAGGTTGGGTTCATCCCAGGTTCACAAGGATGGTTCAACATACGCAAATCAATCAGCATCATACACCACATTAACAAAAAAAAAGTCAAAAATCATCTCAATAGACGCAGAAAAAGCATTTGACAAAGTCCAACATCCATTCATGATCAAGACCCTCGCCAAAGTGGGTATAGAGGGAACATTCCTGAATATAATCAAAGCCATTTATGATAAACCCACAGCAAATATAATCCTCAATGGGGAAAAACTGAAAGCCTCCTCCCTCAAATCTGGAACAAGACGGGGATGCCCACTCTCACCACTGCTCTTCAACATAGTTTTGGAAGTCCTAGCCACAGCAATTAGGCAAACAAAAGAAATAAAAGGCATCCATATAGAAAGAGAAGAGATCAAACTGCCGCTGTATGCAGATGACATGATACTATACATAGAAAACCCTAAGGACTCAACCCCAAAACTACTTGAACTGATTCATAAAATCAGCAAAGTAGCAGGATAGAAGATTAACATTCAGAAGTCAGTTGCATTTCTGTATACCAGCAATGAAATATTAGAAAAGGAATACAAAAATACGATACCTTTTAAAATTGCACCTCACAAAATCAAATACCTCGGAATACACCTGACCAAGGAGGTAAAGGACCTATATGCTGAGAACTATAAAACTTTAATCAAAGAAATCAAAGAAGATGTAAAGAAATGGAAAGATAGTCCATGTTCCTGGATTGGGAAAATCAATATTGTAAAAATGGCCATACTACCCAAAGCAATCTACAGATTCAATGCAATCCCTATCAAATTACCCCTGACAGTTTTCACAGAACTAGAACAAACAATCCAAACATTTATATGGAACCACAAAAGACCCAGAATCGCCAAAGCAATCCTGAGAAACAAAAACCAAGCAGGAGGCATAACTCTCCCAGACTTCAAGAAATACTACAAAGCCACAGTCATCAATACAGTGTGGGACTGGTATCAAAACAGACAGACAGACCAATGGAATAGAACAGAGAACCCGGAAATAAACCCTGACACCTATGGTCAATTAATCTTTGACAAGGGAGGCAAGAACATCAAATGGGAAAAAGAAAGTCTATTCAGCAAGCATTGCTGGGAAACCTGGACAGATGCATGCAAAGCAAGGAAACTAGAACACACCCTCACACCATGCACAAAAATAAACTCAAAATGCCTGAAAGACTTAAATCTACGACAGGACACCATCAAACTCCTAGAAGAAAACATAGGCAAAACACTCTCTGACCTCAACATCATGAATATTTTCTCAGGTCAGTCTCCCAAAGCAATAGAAATCAGAGCAAAAATAAACCCATGGGACCTCATCAAACTGAAAAGCTTTTGCACAGCAAAGGAAACCAAAAAGAAAACAAAAAGACAACTGACAGAATGGGAGAAAATAGTTTCAAATGATGCAACCAACAAGGGCTTAATCTTGAGAATATATAAGCAACTTATACAACCCAACAGCAAAAAAGCCAATCAAGCAATGGAAAAATGGGCAAAAGACCTGAATAGACATTTCTCCAAAGAAGATATACAGATGGCCAACAAACACATGAAAAAATGCTCAACATCGCTGGTTATAAGAGAAATGCAAATCAAAACTACCATGAGATAGCACCTCACACCAGTCAGAATGGCCATCATTAATAAATCCACAAATAACAAGTGCTGGAGGGGGTGTGGAGAAAAGGGAACCCTCCTGCACTGTCGGTGGGAATGTAAACTGGTACAGCCACTGTGGAGAACAGTTTGGAGATACCTTAGAAATCTATCCATAGAACTTCCATATGACCCCGCAATCCCACTCTTGGGCATCTACCCGGACAAAACTCTACTTCAAAGAGACACATGCACCCGCATGTTCATTGCAGCACTCTTCCCCATAGCCAAGACATGGAAACAACCCAAATGTCCATCGACAGAGGATTGGATTCGGAAGAAGTGGTATATATACACAATGGAATACTACTCAGCCATAAAAAAAGAATGACATAATGCCATTTGCAGCAACATGGATGGAGCTAGAGAATCTCATACTGAGTGAAATGAGCCAGAAAGACAAAGACAAATACCATATGATATCACTTATAACTGGAATCTAATATCCAGCACAAAGGAACATCTCCTTAGAAAAGAAAAGCATGGACTTGGAGAAGAGACTTGTGGCTGCCTGATGGGAGGGGGAGGGAGTGGGAGGGATCAGGAGCTTGGGGTTATCAGACACAACTTAGAATAGATTTACAAGGAGATCCTGCTGAATAGCATTGAGAACTTTGTCTAGATACTCATGTTGCAACAGAAGAAAGGCTGGGGGAAAAATGTAATTGTAATGTATACATGTAAGGATAACCTGACCCCCTTGCTGTACAGTGGGAAAATAAAAATAAATAAATAAATAAATAAATAAATAAATAAATAAATAAATAAATAAAAACCACATTGCAAACTCAGAGTTCCCATTGTGGAGCAGTGGAAACAAATCCCACTAGTATTCATGAAGATGTGGGTTCCATCCCTGGCCTTCTTCAGTGGGTTAAAGATCCAGCATTGCCTTGAGCCGCGGTGTAGGTCATAGATGCGGCTTGGATCCCGCATTGCTGTGGCTGTGGTATAGGCCAGCAGCTGTAGCTCTGATTCGACCCATAGCCTGAGAACTTCCATATGCTGCACAAAAAGTGGTCTCCCAAAGCAATAGAAATTTTAAAAAAAAGTCAAATAGAAATCCTAAAAGATGCACACAATACAACATGAAGATGAAGATTCCTATGATGGGCTTCAGTACAGTGGATACAGGACAGTAAATAATCAGTGAACTTCAGGATTAATCAGGGCTAATCAGGAAGAAAATGAGAAAACATGGAAATAACAAATCAAAAATAAAATAGTATTACTACAGATCCTGCAGGCCTTAAAAGTTAATAAAGGAATATTATAAACAATATAATGGGAAGTTCTTAAAAACTTAGACAAAATGGCAGATTCCTTGACAAGCATAAATTCTCAAAATTTACTGAGAAATAAATATAAAATAATAATATATCCATTAAGTAAACTGAAATGGATTTTTTGGTCAAAAGACATTACACACACACACACACACACACACGAAATGCATACCCAGATCGTTGTACTGGTAAACTCTATCAAATGTATTCTATCAAAATTGTAAGAAAAAATAAATTAATAAAAATTATTATTTTTATTTTATTTTGTCATAAAAATTAGAAAAATATTAATACACAAAATCTTATTAATTTAAGCATAATGTGTAATTACTATAACTTCTGTACCATTTAAGTCACTGCTGTAAGTGCTTTCCACAAGTTAACTTATTAATCTTCACAAGAATCCTTTTAGGTAGGTACTATTATCTCTATTTAATAAATAGGGAGATTGAAACACTGACAATAGTAGTGTAGCTAATGAATGTAGGGTCTGAACTTGAACCCAGGCAATATGGCTCTGGTGACCTTTTCTTTTTCACTATGTTAGACTAAATTCTAAGCAAATAAAATAGCAAAGAAATGATCATGTATGTTGTCAATGAGAGTGTGTGGTGTGTGTGTGTGTGTGTGTGAGGTTTGTGTATACATATCATATACTAGAAAATAACATCATAAAAGAAAGGAGAAAGGAAATGCTTCCAAGACAAGAAGTTAACTGCAAACACAAATATAACCTAAACAAATGAAAGTGTTACAACTTTTTTAAAAAAATCAATGTAAGTATATTATATAGTATCATACTGAAATAAATAGCTAATTATGGGGTAGAGAAAGCCCTTCTATGCATAAAATCAGTACATTATTAAAAGACTCAAAAAATAATTATATCTACTTGTAAATACATAATCTATAAAGAATGAAGATAAACCTTTTTAATCACTAACATCTCAATAGGAACTAATAATTCACAAAAGAAATATAGTTAGCTAATAAAACAGCTAGAAAAGTTAATATCCTACAGAGTAAGCAACAAATTTAAATTCATGGAATCTTTTTTCAGTAAAACGAACCCCCCAAATTGATAGGTTGTTACTAGAGGAGATGCTGCAGGAAAATGAAATCTGTGGAATAATCTTGAAAGTTTATATATTAATGCAACCTTTCCAAGAAAAAACTTTGCAATATATGCCAAGACCTTTATGAATGTTAGCATTTTTCAGAAAAAACTAAGATATGGATAAAATTGTACATCCCTGGGTATCTATCACACGTCTCATTTCAAGGCATGATGCCAGGCATAAGGGCTACCAGTTAGGACTGCAGAACCAGACATCCTGGTTTCAGTTCCAAACGCTGCAACTGCCCAGCTGCACGACTTAGAGCAAAGCATGCAACCTCCCTGTGCCTTGGTTTTCACATCCATATAATGGGGACAATAACAGCACCTACCTATTAATTGGTTCTGCAGATTAAACAAGATTCTCTCTTTAAAGACTCTTAGCAGCTCCCAGCACAAAATAAGCACAATAGAGATGACAACTATAGCTACAATTATTGTGTTTATAATTCAGCATTGGAAAGAGCATGACTTTATGATAAAATATATGTATAATCTTCTGTAGCTATCAAGCATTGTTTCCCAAAGAATATTTAATAACATGGAGAAATAAAAAATTTAAAAAATATATATAGTAGCCTTTATAAATAAAAGAACATGTCACCAAGAAAAATGACAAGACGTAAATACTTCAAATATCATCAGAAATTATGCAGGAATGGTGATGTTTCAGGCGATAGTGATGAAATAATATTGCCTTATTAAGATAATGACATTTATCACTAGCTGGGATCATAAACATTTCAACCAAAATATTAATTTATTTTACATGAAAAGAGTTCAACTTGTGTACACAAGCCTCATTATATATAGCTGATATAAGCACTAGAAATTCTTATAAATTATACCTTAATAATTAACTGAATATTACTTATCTATATGTCCAATACAAGGCCAATACCTGAACATACTAAAACAGGTCATGACTAATTTTAACTATTCCCATGTAATTAAATATGGCCTTGAATTAAAATGTTACTTTAGGAACAAGAATGAAGAAATCTGAACAGGAAACATCTTAATATAAAGCTTTTTTTTTTAGCATTTAGTGTTATATTAATGTTATTCTCATATAACGTGAAAAACAGTCTCAAAATGAAATATCACTTTCCTGGGATTCTAAAATGAGATTATTAATCACATCTACTTTTCATGAATATATATTGTAGCAATTTCTTAAATAGCAAAATTTTTCATAAGAATGTCTATGAAAATATGAATGTCTCACTATTTGATCTCTTAAAATATGAATATTAAATGAATATATTCAAGCTTTTTTTTTGAGTACTTTCAAAGACCTAATTGAAGCAACTTGGTAAAATAAATTGAGACAGTTATTACCTTGAACCCAAATTTGGTTGCATGTGAGGTTCAGTAGAGTAGTTTAGACTCTACTTAGTAGCTCTGAACAGTTCATGCTTTGAGTTTCACTTTAATAACAAAATATTTTAGGGAGTTCCCATTATAGTTCAGTGGGTTAAGAAACTGACATAGTGTCTGTGAGGACGTGGGTTCCATCCCCGGCCTCACTCAGTGTGTTAAGGATCCAGCACTGCCATGAGCTGTGGTGTAGGGCACAGATGAGGCTCGGATCCCACGATGATGTGGCTGTGGTGTAGGCTGGCAGCTGCAGCTCCAATTCGACCCCTAGCCTGGGAACTTCCATATACCACAGGTGCAGCCATAAAAAGAAAAACTTTTTAGAAGTTCTCTTAATGTATCTTTACTTATTTGAACACTAAAACAATTCTATTTTAGACTTGTAGGGCATATGATAGATCAATTCATACAATTTCCTACTTCCTCTGGAATCACTTCAACAACTTAGATGGTACTCTGGTACTCCAGATTTTGTCTCAGTCCTCAAGGCTCAGAAAGCTCTTAATGCCATCTTGCCAGGCTAGTTATAACACTTTTGTACTGAGTTCATTGCTATGTGTAGATTATAGTATGGAAGTTGGAAATGGGCTTTGGGGTCAGAGCAGGGTTAACCTAATGTTTTTAAACCTTATGATGCAAATTACTTAGGCTTCCAGATCCTCAGCTGCCTTATCTTTAAAATGGATTTAATTTATGGAATAGCTGTAATTCTACATAAATTGTATACTTATACAGAATTTTTTATATTTAATTCCTTTATATTTTATACTTAATACATTTCTTTTGTAGCGAGATGTGAAGTAAGGAGTTAATTTTTTTTTTTTTTTCCTGTCAGTTGCCTGTAGGCTGTTTGGTGACTAATCCGTCTTTCCTCCATTCCACCTTGATCAGAGACGCATCCCATCTCTCTTTTGTTCCCTGACACCGGGTAGGCACTCAGTAAGTGAATATTCTTATTATCCTACTACTGAATTTAAATCTGCATCTCCGAGCTCCGTCGTGGCACAGTGGTTAATGAATCCAGTTAGGAACCACGAGGTTGCGTGTTCGATCCCTGACCTCGCTCAGTGGGTTGAGGATCCAGGGTTGCCATGAGCTATGGTGTAGGTTGCAGACACGGCTCGGATCCTGAGTTGCTGTGGCTCTGGCATGGGCTGACAGCTACAGCTCCGACTGGACCCCTGGCCTGGGAATCTCCATATGCAGCGGGTGCAGCCCTAGAAAAGACAAAATAATAAATAAATATCAAATGTGCATTAAAAAAAAAAAACCCTGCATCTCTATAAATTTCAGTGTTCCTACCAACAAAACTTACTTAACAAACTAAGCACTGTGAATTCCTTCAATCGGCTTTCATGTGGTATGGTTTTCCACTAAAATGCCAGCCGAGCTGCCCTCCTTTTTGTAAGCCCTTGTTGTCAATGTTCCTCTAACAAGGTGGCTTCTTGGACAGACCATTTTCCAACAGACATGTCTGGGCAATTACAGGTGATTAGGAAATAACATTTTCTCTATTTACCAACTTCACTTTTATGAATGCAGTCTAATTTCGTATTAGTATTTTTCACATGTAATTCATTTTATGTTGAACAAATAAGTTTGGTCATTAGCTAAAGCCATGATTCTTTCTGTATGTACATTTTTAAGCCCAGTTTTCTCCATTTTGAAAATATCAGGTGTCTTGCCCATCTGATCATAAGCCTTAAAAACGCCAGACATCGAAAAACAAGAAAGGGGCACTTATCTTTCATCTTGTACTTTCACTCTCTCTTTCCTTCAGGTTCAAAATACTCTTTAAGAAATTTGCTTTCTTTAAATATATGTTATTTTAGACTCTGAGTAAGTTTTAAGACTGAAAAATATCTTAGAGTGATAGTCTTTTCCAATTATGTACACTCTCAGGATTTTTAGTATTCATCTCACTTTAAACTTTTTTCATATGCCAGAAAAGTTTCAGAAAAGCATATACAACATAATTTCATTTGCTTATTCACAAATATGCACATACTCCAAAATCAAGTATATGCATACTCAACATATATAAGAATGTACATAGCACAATACGATGTTTAGCTTGGTGCAGGGGAGAGGGAATTAAGGGGAAATAGGACTTGCCACTCATTTTATTTTTTAATTTTTTTCTTATAGTGGGCAGGTTTTGCTTTTATAATAGTACTTAAGATCTTATTTGGATAATAGCTATGACAAATATCAGTCAATGTAAAAAGCAAGAAGAACTCAGATAATCATGTTTTATGATATAAATATTAATAAAATTGACTCATGCATACTTCACTATATTTTAAATCTTATATTGACATTTATGCACTTTTATTTTAAATATACTTAAAATATTTTATTCATTCTTTTCCTTACTTGATTTAAATCTTTTGCCTTTCTCAAACATTCTAGTTTTAGAGTATTTTCCACTTCATCATATGGAAGTAAATTTCACTCATTTCTCTGTTAACTATTTTGCCTCTATATTATCCATAAACTCAAAGAGCTTATTGGCACATAGCTCTTTCATGCTTTCAGAATTTTATGCAATTTTGCAATATCTCCCAGTATCTCGTTAATAGGATGAGCAAGAGACATCACGATAAAATATTGGGAAATCAGACCATACTGCAATAGAACAAGGAAACTCATTACCAAAACCCATAGAAACAAGAGAGCAAGATTAATGGTCTTATGCATTAAGCAAACAGGGTGTAGCTGGAGGGATAACAAAAGCGTTGCTGTGTTTTTCATTCTCTTCTCAATCTTACATACATCTGCTTTGTTCAGAACCACTTTTATGAATCTCTATTTAAATTAATAAAACAATGACTCATCTTTAAAGAGTAACAAATTTATTCCTAAGGGAAAAAAAAATGGTATGTAGTGAAAGAGCCTGGACTTGGGATTGAGAAGCCTTGGCTTAACTATGCTACTTTTTTACCCTCCAATCTCAGGCAAATAAATTCACTTCTATGATCCTCAATTTTCTCTTCTATGAAATAGGAGTAATAGGATACATGCCTAATGGAGTTGCTGTGAATCTTTAAATCAGGAAAGCTATACAAGCCCATAACACATAATAGAAACAGACAAATCCTGTTTTACAAAGAGAAAGCTAAATAAAATATCAGTACTTTTAAACTTCTTAAAACCTTGGTATTACCAGAAATTTCATTAAAAGACTACACTTGAGAAGAAGAGAGCATCTGAAAAATTATTATCTCTTTTGTAAAAAGAAGTTATAGGAGATGAATTTCCCCTACCAAGACTCCATGAAAATGACAGTGAAAGAAACAAAAAAGTGCAAAGGGCAAAGAATAAGAGCAGTGGATAAGAATGGTTTAAAAACATTGTATGATGGAAACAGCAAAACAGAGTTGTAATTAACTTAGAAGAACAGTGATTGGTTGGTTTTAGTTTTTATATTGTTAAACTTGAACAAACAGTTGCATTTCACACTGGGGCTGATGTCACACAGCACAGAGTTAGCACATGGGGAGTTAAAAGTCCAGAAAGTAGAAACATGGCAACATAAGGCCCCCAACACTAGAATGCAGGTTTGTGGAAATTTGGGGAAGGGCCTTCAGCTTCCATGGATAGTGAAATTGTGTTTAAATGTCATTTGTATTTAAATGTCTCGGTGGCAAGAGTGATCATCTTGATTCTACTTATTTTTATGATTTTATGATTCTACTTATTTTTATAATCATTATGATTATCATTTATGATTCTACTTATTTTTATAATCATTATGATTCTACTTATTTTTAGATCTGCTCCTATGAAAACTTAGGTCCTGCTCTTTGCATGGGAATCCTCCTCAACACCCATCTCATGGATGTTCAATGGATCACAAGAAAAAAGGAGAATTCACCGGCAGGAAGAATCGGAAGATCAGACTCTCTGATCAAAGCTATGAACTCTACTGCCTGGCAGAAAGGACGTGCCTGCTTCTATACATTCCATCATTTACTCAACAAACATTAACTGAGCACATTCCATGTGCCAGGAAACCACCTTGATTTCTAAGGACACAGTAGTGAAAAACAGTCCTTGTCTTCAAGGACTTACATTCTAATGGCAAGAGATAGACCATAAACCCATAAAAATGTATGTTAGCACTGCTAAGAAAAAACAAAGTATAAATGGTGGTAAGCAAGAAAGTGGGGTCTGTTTGATAGAGAGACAGAAAGCTTGACTGACAAGCCTGTGTGTGAGCGAGAAGTAAGGGAAATGAGAGCACAATCCAAGAGGCTGGCTAAGGGTTTCCTGGAAGCGAAAATGTCAAGCACAAATGAAACACAAAAAAGAGTCCAGAATACAAAACCAGTGACTGCTCTCACAGAGTGTATTTCCCACAGACAGAGGTAGATGGTAAAGAAACAAATGCAAGCAACCTGGACAATCCCTACAGAGGTGCCTTTTATAGAGAAAATGGATACAGCCTAATGTAACAGAAAGTGACCTGATGTGTCTATTTCAGATCGAGGTGTTACCAAGTATCCACCGAAGGGGCTGAGGTTAGGCTGTGTTGAGCACGGCTGCCTGGCCCAGAGCTGCCTCTCAAACGCAGCCTGAGAGCCGCTGTGCCCACCAGGCCTGCCAGAAGAACAGTCCCCAAACAATGCTAGAAGGAAAACACTCATTTCCATGCCACTGTGATTTACACGGCTCCGCAGAAGTGAGGCAGGAATTATGGTTTTTTGATCAAAGCAACTGCAAACCACATGCAAAAAGAAATGATGGAAGGACTTCTGAAGGCAAAATGTTAAGGCCAGCTTAATTTTTGGGTTATCTTGGATGAGGAAGATACAGCACAGGTGACTAAGAAGTATTTAGAGAGGAGGAAAAGCCAGGGTGTTTCTCTTTCTCTTATCTGAGTTTTATGCGCCACTTTCTTCTCTTTTCATTTTTCTCACCCTCTCTTTCACGTCCACTCCCTTGATCAGGAGTCAGACTTTTATCTCCCAAGACCCAAACACGTCCTATTTATGGAACATCTCCACCTGGAATGATACACTGATTCACCAAATTCAATCACACTGAAGCTGAACTCATTACACCTGCTTCTCTCCCTTCTCACTCCTGGATAATAACAAGCATAACAGGCCTCCAGCTACGTGCAGTAGAATCACAGATCAGATTACCCACGACCTACCTTGCGGACTGTAGCCTAACAGTGTCCATGACCCCTCCACTCCCCTCCACTAAATCATCTCTGGTCCCATTTCTCTTCATTTCCTCCAAAACTCCCTGAGTTCCACCCCTTAATATCAATCACCCATGTTACTGAAGCAGCTTCCTAATCGATTCTCCTCCTGCTACACTGCTCCCCACTCACCCTCGACCCTCCTAGGAGTTATTCTTTACAATAATCAGATGTGATTATTTTACTGCTAGGTTTACAAATATGATGCTCTCCCAGATTCCTCAGCCTCCTTTTCTGCCTTTTCATCTCCCCTTCTCCCACCCCATCCCCTGCCCACAGCCTTGCCCTCAGGCCTCATCCCAGCTGCAGTCCAGCCCCTGCCTCCTACACTGCTCCAAACCATCAAATCAGGGTCGACTCCACCTCTCACCTCTGTGCATTCAGCCCCCTCTGTGCACAGGCAAGTGGCTCTTTTTTTCTCCTTTATTTGTTCAGTCAGTCAGCAAATAAGATATGCAAAATTTAATATGAAATTCCTTCAAGTTCCTGGGGGGGGCCACAGAAAGAAGAGGTAAACCAATAAACAAAAAGTCCTTTTTAGAAGGTGATAAGCATTATGAAGTAAACAAGAAAGGGGTTTGAGGCAGGTATCTCTGAAAGCCAAGATATCAACAGTGAAAAGGAAGTCACCAAAACAAAACTGGAGGGGGTAGTGGGAGGTGAGAGGGAGCATTAGAAGGAAACAGCCCTGAGGGCAAAGTGAGGAGCTTCCTGCAGTTAGAGGTCACTGGAGAATGTGAGGCAGGAGCATGAGCCTTCATATTAACACGAAAATTGGGAGAGACCCTGTTGTGGCTCAGTGGCTTACAAACCCGACTAGTATCCATGAGGATGCAGGTTTGATCGCTGGCCTTGCTCAGTGGGTTAAGGATCTGGCATTGCTGTGAGCAGTGGTGTAGGTCGCAGACATGGCTCAGATCCTGAGTTGCTGTGGCTGTGGTGTAGGCTGGCAGCTGCCACTCTGGTTCGACCCCTAGCCTGGGAACTTCCATATGCCACAGGTATAGCCCTAAGAAGCAAAAAAGAAAAAGAAAAAAAGGGGAAAAAAAAGAAAAACAAAATTGGAGGAAATGGAAAAAAACTTATTCCCATTTTCAACTTATACATGCATCTCTTTAAAATTACTGCCATTGATATCATCGAATATGATCCCCAAACTGTTGCCCTGACCTCCTTATAGAGCAATATTGCCACTTTTTTTTTAAGGTCCACACCTGTAGCATATGGAGGGTTCCCAGGCTAGGGGTAGAATAGGAGCCACAGCTGCCGGCCTATGCCACAGCCACAGCAACACCAGATCCAAGCTGTGTCTGCGACCTACACCACAGCTCACAGCAACACTGGATCCTTAGCCCACTGAGCAAGGCCAGGGATTGAACCCACGACCTCATGGTTCCTAGTTGGATTCATTTCCACTATGCCAAAAAGGGAACTCGGACATTTCTGATTTTTTACCTTCAACTTTTCAACACAGTGCTTAAATATATGCTACTTAATGAAGAATGGTATTGATTTTTATGAACTAATTTGTGCAGATTAATTTGTACATAGTTAGGAAATGAGTATACCCTGCAATTATAAAATCAAGCTAAATGCAATAAATATATGGATTTGGAGCACGAAGGGGAGAAAGGAATATTTAAAACAACTAAAAAATTATTGCATCATCCTTTCTAAAGGAATTAGAATGAGTAGAGAAATAATGAGCCATTATTCAGAGAACATTACAGAACTAACAAAGTTGCCAGGCCAGACTAATTTGATGGCTTTTTTTTTTCTTTAGAGTAGAGAATTTGCTGGTAGAAAAAATAATCAGAAGCATAAACTATATCTGACTTCTGTAAGATATTTGACACATAATAACCTACAGAAAGATTTTAAATCAGGTTTGTTTGGACAGAAATACGATTTAAAATGACTCAAAGCTAGATCTATGTATAAAACTGTAAGGTATAATTATAAACGGCCATACATCTCTCTTAGTAGTTATAACCAGCATTGTTCCGTAAAGGGCCATTACTGGTTTTAAATATCTTTAAAAAACCTAGAGGGCTGAAAGAATATATTAATTGTTTATTCATATATTGTTTTTTAAAGGTAAAGCTGAGTTTATTTATGATAGCCTTTATGCATATTCATATATATATGTATACTTGTATATAATGGATATTTATAAAATATATATATAAAAATAAACAGAGAAGCAATAAGTACGTAAGGGGAGAGTAAAGGAGGAAGAAAATTGGTTAATAAGGAAATTGAGAATCAGGAAATACAACTTCAAAAATATGAGTTACCTAAAGCACATACAGTGATACAGTTTATAATTTCAGTTTCAAGTTTGTGTTTTTATTCCTTTACAAAATGCAATTTTAAGAATTGGTTCTTGGAGTTCCTGTCATGGCACAGCGGAAATGAATCCGACTAGGAACCATGAGATTGCGTGTTCTATCCCTAGCCTCACTCAGTGGGATAAGGATCCGGCATTGCCGTGAGCTGTGGTGTAGGTCGCAGAGGAGGCTTGGATCCCACGTTGCTGTGGCTCTGGCTATAGGCCGGCACCAACAGCTCCAATTAGACCCCTAGCCTGGGAACCTCCATATGCTGCAGGTTCAGCCCTAAAAAGACAGAAAAAAAAATTTAAAAAAAGAAGAATTTGTTCTTAATCCTAATTCTGCATTTCCCCATCACATTATTATTCTCCATTTAGACTTACCTAGAAAAGATCACAAGAGTCATTCTTTATCATTGTCTCTTTGCTTCCTCACTTTGGGAGGGAGTGTGGGGACACAATTTTAAATAGAGTAGTCAGAGAAGACTTCACAACAAAATGCAAAGCTTTGCAAGCTACCTGGGGGGAAAGTATTCCAGGCAGAGAAAAAGGCAAAAGTCAAAGCCCTGAAGTAGTAGCTAATGTGCTGGAGGAAAAACCAAGAGGCCACTGTTGCTAGAACAGAGTGAGGACATGGGAGAGATGGTACAGATGACCTCAGAAAGATGCTCGGATTGAGCCAGGCTGCTCTATACAGAATAAACTGTAGAGGTCCAAGGACAGACATGGGGAGAGTAGCGAGCATAGGCTAAGACACTAGACAAAAAGTAACAGTGGCTTAGACCAGTGTAGTAGCAGTGGAAGGTTAAGATATAGTCCAATTATGGATATATTTTGACTAGAGCTAATAACATATGTTCAATTTGAGTAAAGAAAGATCAGAATCAAGGATGACTCCAGAGAGAATTTCCATTAACTGGGACAGTGAAAATTTTCAAGGAAGCAACTCTGGGAAATAAGACCAAGAGCTCAGTTCAGAGCTTGAGAAGTCTTTTGGAAATACAAGCAGAGATGTCAAGTATTCAGCTGGATACATGAGTCAGCATTTCAGGACAGAGATCCAGTGAGGCAGAATAATGACTCAGGTAGTCAGTGTAAGAACATGGGCTTCCATGCCTTCTTTGATATGGCTAATGATTAACATTTGTGGCTTAAGGGCTCCAGGGAGTAACATCCCCACAGGACTTGTTTACTATACCCAGATGGACATTAATCCCTAACCCCCCAGGACTCAGTTTATGGGAAGAAAAGGGCAAAGAAATCATGAGACTTAAGGGACATTTCCACCCCTAAGACCCCTGGACAAAGACTGATACGGGTAATTGGACAAGGCCAATGGGAGAAAAATCACATCTTTCTGGACACCATGTTGGTACCCCTCCCATCTTAAAGGGATTAAAAAAAAAAACCCATAAGACAATAGGGGTGGAGTTTCTTCTCCCCCCCCCCCACCCAGCTCTCCTGGGAGATATTTGCTTTCCTGTAATAAAGACGTTGCTTGCTTGCTGCCTGTGTGTTCTCGAAGTTCACTCTTCAGCTGTGTGAACAAGAACCCAGATTCCAGTAACATCCTTCTGGCATCGCCAGGATAAGGAGGACAACTCTGACATTTAAAGTCATAAAACTGGATGAGATCACTTTGAATAGTGAGTAGAGGTGAAAAGAAGAGGGAAGTTAAGGACTGAACCTTGGTACAACTTAGAGATAACACTGCAGGTGAGGAGGACGGACCAGCGAAGAGACAAAAGAAGAGCAGACGGTCAGGAAGGGAAGAGAAAAACCAAGAAAATATGCTATCCTGGAAGTCAAGTGAAAAAATAAATTTCAAAGAGAAGGGGGTGATCTTTCTATCATATGCTGCTGACCAGTCATTTAAGATGAAGACAGAAAATTGGATTTAACAATGGAGATCATCAGGGATGTTGATAAGAAGTGTTTCATTGGATTTCTCTTGTGGCACAGTGGCTTAAAGATCTGCTGTGGTCACTGCAGTGGTTCAGGTCACGGCTGTGGTGTGGATTTTACCCCTGGCCAGGGATCTTCCACAAGCCACATATGGGGCCAAAAGAGAAAAGCAAAGAAGTGTTTCATTGATGCCGCATAGGTGAAAGTCTGCTGCAGGTTATTCAAAAGAGTAGAATAAATAGAAACTGAAGAAGCCAGATGCAGGCAGTCCTTTTAAAGACTTTCTGTATGGCATTTGCAGCAACATGGATAGACCTAGAAATTATCATGCTAAGTGAAGTTAGTCAGACAGTGAGACACCAATGTCATATGCTATCCCCTACACACGGAATCTAAAAAAAGGACACAATGAACTTCTTTGCATAACAGATACTGACTCACAGACTTGGAAAAACTTATGTTTTCCAAAGGAGACAGGTTGGGGCTCAGGGCATGGGCTGGGAGGTTGGGATGGAAATGCCCTAGAATTGGGTTGTGATGATCATTGTACAACTATAAATGTAATAAACTTCATTGAGTACA
Organism: Phacochoerus africanus; assembly: GCF_016906955.1. Lineage (NCBI taxonomy): Eukaryota > Metazoa > Chordata > Mammalia > Artiodactyla > Suidae > Phacochoerus > Phacochoerus africanus. The sequence goes on along the minus strand of NC_062556.1, from coordinate 60,723,125 downwards.
AAAAATAAAGACATTCTATAAAGGACAGGGGGAGTGGAGCAGCAGAAAGGGGGAAAAAAACTTTCTTCAAAAGATATTTTGTTTTAATCGGAGAATTAAGAGCTTATTAGCATATTGATGGGACCAAGAAAAGAAGAAAAAAATCATGATGCAAAAAAAAAGGAGGGGAATATGACAAAGCAAAAGGAATGCAAGAGAGTGATTATAATGTTTGGCAGCAAATCTGCTTGATAAGAAAAAAACATGAGGGCTAAGAGGAACAGTAAGAGGTAGGTAGGATCAATGTCAAGGAACTGTTAAGAAGTAGTTCTCAAAAGAAGCACTGGGGGGGAAAGGTGGTCATCATGAGAGATGCTATGCTGGCAACTGAGATTTTGGAGCAGTTCCAGTTATTTGTAACAAGGACCATGTCCACATCCATGGAGGGAATGGTTGAGAGAACACAGAGGACAAGATGATTGGAAGAAAGAACATCCAGTAACCAAGAGGTTAGCATATTGGTTAGTTATTTAATCATCAAAAATTATGATCACCAAGAAGTAGTATCTGGAGACAATGAAAATGAGCCAGAGATTTCAATTTGCAACAAATGAGAAAAGATAAATCAAATATTATTCATCAAGGAACTCTGTAGACTACTGGAGCAGAAGTAAATATATAAATGTAACATAAGTGATATAAGTGCTAAAATAGAGAGAGGAACCGAGCCGTGTGGGATAACCCAGGAAGAAATGATTGTTAGGTACTCAACAGACACTGAATGAATGAATGAATGAATGAACTGTAGGTCTGGTGAATGCAGGGGGTTGAATAGTGGTCCCTCTACAGACATGTCCACCCAGAACCTGAAAAGGTGACCTTATTTGAAAAAACTGGTCTTCGAAGAACATCCTAGATTGCTCAGGTAGCTTCTAAATGCAATGACTTATAAGAGACAGAACAGGAAAAGACATCCACACAAAGGATATGTGATAAGGAGGCAGAGATAAGAGTTAACGTGGTTACAAGTCAGAAGCATCTGGAGCCACTAGAAGCCAGAAGAGACAAGAAATGGAATCTCTCCAGAGCATGGCCCTGTTGACACTTGGATTTTGGACTTTTGCCTTCCAGAATTGTGAGAAAATTAATTTCTGTTATGTTAAGCTGCTCAGTTTATGGTAAATTTTATTGCAGAAATGAATACAGCAAGGAAGTCTCCCAGGGACATTTGCACTGAATCTTGAAACAAGAGAAGTTTGAAAAGGCAGTTAAAGTGAGTAGTGAAATATTTTTCCAGACAGTACGTGCAAAGGCAAGGAGAAACGAAGGGACTGACCTTCAGGAAGTGAAAAGTTCAGGACAGCCGAACGCTGGTTCGAGAATCTAAAACTAGGTTATATGCTCCACAATGAGCCTCTTGTAGAGCAAAGAAGCAAAGGAAGCAAAGAAGAAAGTTTTGACTGTTTTCCTTGAGTATTTTCCTTTGAGTTTTCCAAATTTCCTTAAGTAATTCATATACTTAGTGATTTCTCTCTGATAGACTTAGATAGACTGTAAAATAAGTTAAATGGGTATCCATCTTTTCTTCAAACATATACATTTACCTATTATTATTGTGCTGAAGATTTTGTTTGTTAATCTTTTTAGGGCCACAACCCATGGCACATGGAGGTTCCCAGGCTAGGCATCTAATCGGAGCTGTAGCCACTGGCCTACACCACAGCCACAGCAAAACAGGATCTAAGCTGCATCTGTGACCTACTCCACAGCTCACAGCAACACTGGATCCTTAACCCACTGAGAGAGGCCAGGGATGGAACCTGCACCCTCGTGGATGCTAGTCAGACTCATTTCCACTGATCCACGATAGGAACTCCCCATTGTGCTAAAGACTGAAGCCCTAATTTAACATGCAAATTGGGTAATAAAACCAAAAGTCAATGAACATTCATTCATAATTAGTTTATTACCATATTGCTTAAGTAACATTCAGGCAAAATAATTAAACCTAAGGGCTAAAAAGTCTTGATAAGGATTGGAAGTTAAATAAAAAACAAAACAGCAAACAAAACCCTGAGGAAATGCTACCTAAATATCCCAGCCCATGATCTGATTATCTTTATTTAAAAATCCCAAATCATTACCTTTCCCCTAGAACTAACTCTGAAATTCCTTATTTCTCAGTGCCCAGGCCTGAAAGCTTGAAGTTTCTTCTCTCCACCATCACACATAGTGTCTGATGACATCCTGGTACATGTCTCTCCAATGTAAACATTTTATTCTGTTTCCACCCATCATCCTAGTATAGCATTTTATTCATGTACTCCCTCACTCTTATGTGTCTCCCCTCCAATTCCTCAAATTTATGCAAAAATAAATGTTCTGATTTACACATACTACTCCTAATAATCATAATCTCTTACCAAATAATCATTGTCCATATTATTCCTTTGGAATTTCATATACAGAGTATCTGAGTGTATAAAAAGTATGGCATTACCTCCAGCCTAGGTGATCCCCTTTTTCTTTCTTTTTTGCTTTTTAGGGTCACACTTGAAGCATATGGAAGTTCCCAGGCTAGGGGTTGAATCGGAGCTGTAGCTGCCAGCCTACACCACAGCCACAGCAACTCAGGATCTGAGCCAGGTCTGCGACCTACACCATAGCTCACGGCAATGCTGGATCCTTAACCCACTGAGCAAGGCCAGGGATCGAACCCACATCCTCATGGATACTAGTCAGATTCATTTCCACTGCGCCATGACAGGAACTCCCCCTTTTCCTTTGAATAAGTCATGTGTGCATGTGTTACAATGTTCCAGAGATACTTAAGAATGTACCTTGAAAAGTAAATCTCATTTCCATTCTTGCCCCTATTTTTTCTTTCTATACTCAGAGACAATTAAATTGGTAACAGTAAGTATTTTTGTATCTGTACCCATACTTCTGTTCTTCCAGAGCAATTACATTTTGCTTAAATGTTCCTAAAACAAACACTTGTCTTATTTAAAAAGAAAAAGGGGAAAAGAGGAACTTGGGTCCCCTAGACTATTAGACAATAGGGTGCCATATACGATGGCACTAAAACAATTTTTTAAATGCTTATTTGGAATATACAAAAAAACCTGAAGTAGCATTAAAAATGACTTAAATGTTTCATGAATACTCATTATTCAAATCAAAATAATTTTAAAAGCAAAAGAATTGAGATGAGTCTAATTTAGTTGTATGTATTAACTCAGATATCCATTTATTCATTCAGTACACCCCAGACTTTATTTTATGCCCCTTAGATCTATATTTTAAGACCCAACTCAAATCTTTCCACCTTCCAGGAGGGAGCCACTTCTCTCTTCTAATCCTCCATAGCAAGGAACACATTCTGGCATTAGGAAGGAAAATCTTAACAAGAGTAGCAGAATATAGAGTGAAAATCAAGTATAGTATTTTCTAAATAACCCTTTCAAACCTCTGAAATAACTCATAAAAGAAAGAACCTCAGGTCTCCATCAAACTCAGCTGCTTCCTACTGAGAAAACCATCATGACCATATCTACCAAATAGAAATATGGAACCTTGGAACACAGGTGCATTTCTCTTCCTGTATGTACTCACTGGGTCACATTCTGTCCATGAATGGAACTATTTCATTTGTTATATGCATTTCTCTCTTCACTACCCTACTTCCACTCAAAAACTTAAAAGTTAATTAAACGTGTGTTTAATGTAATTTCTCTGGACACACTATCTTCTACACTGTTTCACAGACCTCTCTCCTTAGCTATAGTGTAAACATCCCCAAAGAAACATATTTGAATGCCTAGTGTTAAGAGGTTACATGTGGTAGTAGCAAATACCTTCTAATAGCAATATTTGGTAGGATAATATGAACATACCGGTTCCTGCAGAGGAGACAAAATAAGAAATGGGAGCTGAAGGAATATGAAAGATTGGTTTTGTCTGATGTATAATGTCTGATATATTCAGGAGAAATACAGATAGGATTTCCCAATGATATGGTGAAAGTTTAAGCCTCTTACCTCAAAAGTAAGCCATCAGGCACAGATTTCCTTCCGTAGGAATAGAGCCTGAACACGAAGAATCATTCCAGGTAGCATGTAAGAGGATCTCTGAACCATTCTTCAACCCAACCCAATGAGAACCTGTTTCTCTCTTCTCTACAGAGAATCATCTTTGTTTACTTCTCCAGAATCAACTCCCCAAGTTCAAAATTTGATGCCACATTGCAAGTTATTCCCCTTCTTTCTCACACTCATAATTAGATAAAAGGCATCTATTTCTCCTACTTAAGATTTATTTTTAATTTTTATTTTTATTGAGGTATAGTTGCTATTCAACATTATATAAATTGTAAATAAACAATATAGTGATTCGCAATTATTTTTTCCTTAGGGTTTATTTTAAAGCCACTATATTGGGTTTGTTTATGTGTTTTACTTTCCTCAAAGATAGCCTTAACTAGGCAGGGTTCTTCCTGGCTTTGTCATATCTTATTTCAAAGACACCAAAACCAGGAGGTAGCTAATCTTAGAAATTTTCTAATTATTTCCCTTCCCTAGACCTGGCAAGCTGGCATCTTAGACTGGTATCAAAGTGAGCCTAACAAATAACCAAGCTAGCAGCTGATATATAGTATTATTTGAGGGTCTCTGAAAAGGCCCCTAGAAAGAATCCAATGGGCTTAACATAGTTTATTTTGCTATATTAATCTTTATTCAAATATATTTAAAAGGTTCAGTGAGGGGAAAAAGGAGGTCAATGTCTGTTTGAGAAGCAGTTTGGCTTGAACAGAGAGGCAAATTGTACATTGTAGAGTTCTGTTAAAAAGTGATTCATTGATAAAGACCAATTCATCATGAAGGAGGAGGGTAGGGGTGGGAACTGGAATAAGCCCAGTGGTTAGTTTAATAAAAAGAGAAAAGAGGAATTACTAGTGCTAGACTCTTGGTCACCCGGGTAACTACGGACAGATAGAAAACCGAATACACAAGATTTTAGTCGGAAGAAGGAAAAAGATAAAAAAAAGATCAGAATAGGTTGCTATTTCTGCACTAGCTCTCCCTTCTTTTGTCAAGGCAAAAATTGAAAAAGAATCAAGATGTAAAAGAAGAGGGGGGGGGGTTTGCAGAGGTATAGAAACAAACATACTAAACTATTTGGAAATTTCTCAAATTTGAACCCAAGATTTTATATGTAATCCAGAAGAGTGCTTCTCAAACTTTAATGTGTCTATGGATCTCCTGGTGTTATTAAAATGAGGATTCTGATTCAGTGGATATGAGTTATGACTTGAGAATCTGTACTTCTAACAAGCTCTCAGGTGACACCCATGTTTGCTGGTCTGCAGACCACACTTTGAGAAACAAGCATAAAAAATACAACAATTATAGAGAAATGATCTGATGAGAGCTTCTGGGAGGCAGGAAAAGGAGAAATAAAGTCATTGCATCCACAAAATACCTAGCAATACAGCAAGCATTCAGTAGATGTTTATTCAATTAGTGGTCTTAGGGTATCCTGTTTCCATTTTGGAGTTTTTCCTCATCCCTAAAAACATCTTAACTATTTTATTTTTTTATTATAGTTGAATTACAATGGTCTATCAATTTCTGCTGTATAGCAAGCTGACCCAATTCTTTTTTTTCACATTATGCTCCATCATGTTCCATCACAAGTGATCAGACATAGTTCCTTGGGCTATACAGCAGAATTTCACTGCTTATCCATTCCAAATGCAATAGTTTGCATCTACTAACCCCAAACTCCCAGTCCCACCCACCAACTCCCTCCCCACCTCCCTCCCTGTCCATGAGTTAGTTTGTTCTCCATGTCCATGAGTTTGTTTCTTTTCTGTAGATAGGTTCATTTGTGCTAAATATTAGATTCCAGATATAAGTGATATCATATGGTATTTGTCTTAACTATTTTAAACCAAAATTCTTTCATTCCCTAATAAAGTATGTGAAAACAAGGAGAAAAATGCCTCTTTGCCAGTTTCTGCTAGTCTTCTCCCAAGCTGAAACAGAAATACATACACAATTATATGTAGCAACTATCTTCAAAGTAATTTTGTTTCTTTGACTTTTGCCAAATTTAATTAAGCTTTCTCAGAATTTAAAGCTCTTATACTAGAAAAGATTATTGTAAAGTGCTTCGTATTAATGTTAAGGGACTAGGACCAAGCTTGGCTTATAGCATGTGCTCAATAAAGATTTATTTTTTCTTTCATAAAACTTATTTTTATATGTATCTTAAGTAATAAAGCTAACAATCCTAGCAGGTATGCAGAATATTTTAATTAAAACAATTGAGGAAGAGAGAGGTTGAGAATCCTTACAAGGTCACTGAGCTAGTAGGAGACACAGCCAAGACCTGGTGCTTTGTTCTTTAGACCTGAGCACTTTTCCTTTTTTGTATCACAGTGCTCCTTCAATACACTGAAAACTAACCAAAGAAGCAAATGACATATCATAGCGTGAATACAAAAAAAAAAAATTTCAAACATTTTAGAAGAGCTCAATTAAAGAAAAAATACACTCCACAAAAGTAATTTATTATAATGACAAATAAACTGCCACTTTTTAAAGTCAAACAGCTTTAATTTGACACTGCTACCTCTAAAGGTGAATATGAAGGTAATATTAACAATAAATAATAAATTCAGGGAAGGTATGACACATGCTATCTAATATTAATCTATAATGTTCTCCACTAACCTCCCTTACATCTGAGAATACCATGTTATGGCAAGTATCCACATTTTCAATAGCGCTTGACCAGCTATTCCTTCCAAATCAGGAATATTAGTGGGTAAGCCTACGCAGACTTACCAGAAAGGACTTTTAACTTGATGGCTGTACCCTGCAAAAAGAGGAATGCCCAAACTTGGGGGTTATATTGGATAACAGATCTATGTTAAAGTCAATTTCCTTTGAAACTTGGATCACTGTGTACCAATTCAGTAATAAAGCTACAGTAAAACACTAACTGGTCTAAATAAAAATTACTACTATGATTGTAACAAACACAATCAGAGGGTGACTTCAACTCAGCAACAATCAATACTAGATGTGGTTTTCTAGTTCAAGCAAATTCATAGGGTTCCCAGTATTTTACATGACAAAATTTTTTCTCCATCCTCATACACAGGAGTCATGAAGAGCAACGTCAATAACTTGAAGAAGAGTATTTCTCTGACTTTCCCACTGGGTGCCCTATAGATCCATCATAGGAATGGTGCCACGCTGATAAGCTCTAAGAGCAGGAAGGAACCTGGCAGGTGTGGAGATAAATTCCTAGGAAAGAAGGCTGCCACTTCCATGAACTCCCTGTGGCCAAATTATCTAAGGCAATGCTTCTCTTACCCAGGTGCATACAAATCACCTGAGTATGTTACTAAAATACAGATTCTGACTCAGTAAGCCTGGAGGTGGGGGTCTGATATCTGCATTTCTAACAAATGCCTAAGTTCCTAAATCACACTTTGAGAAGCAAAGCTGACATGGGCTATTTCCCCTAGAAAGAATTAGTCTTGCCAAGGAGCCATATGACAGATGAGCTCTCAGATTTTAGATACTCTGCTCTTAGGCTTTTGCTGCATCCTCCAAAAGGCTGTCAAATTTGAGGCTGATATGAAACCAAGGAGAGGTCTCTCACTGGTCCAGGTTCCAGGACAAACTGCCATTTAGGCCTGGATGGTATGAAGTTTATGGCAAGCCCTGATGGAAGAACCTAGAAAAGGCACTTGGGCTTTGGAATTAAGGCCAAGTGTCCTTCAGCAGGTATCATCTTTTGTTTGATTCTTGGCTCCAATTTTAGATGGGACATCGGATGACGATGATTCAACCCAAGCTGCCATCATAAACTAGGTGCTGTTAGATCAACTTAGCTGTAAAGTCAGGGTTACTCAGCAGCTTTCCATAATTAAGTAGAAGTGGTTTGTGCAACCAGGCCTGAAAGAGCCCCCCAGGCATGAGTAAGTTGCAAGAGGTTGTTCATGTCACCAGGACCATGACTCCAACAATATGCTGACATAAGCCAACATCACACTTTAAGGCTATAGCACGTCTCAGTGATGAAACTGAAAACAATGGAGAAGGCACATAATTTCCGTGGACAAAACTGAGCAGTCACTTATGATCCTCCACTTTGCCTGGAAGGAACAATGGATTGGAGTCAGGATTTATATAAAACAGCTAATGTTTGATTACAAATATTACAGAAAGGGAGTACCCACTGTAGCTCAGCAGGTTAAAAACCCAACATAATGTCCGTGAGGATGCAGATTCGATCCCCAGCCTTGCTCAGTGGGTTAAGGATCCAGCATTGCCACAAGCTATGGCGTAGGTCACAAATGTGGCTTGGATCTGTTATATGAGTATAATCATATGTACGAGACTCTCAAAGGTACTTGTGGAGAAGTTTCTGCCGCATCTCAGTGATAATGAACCCAACTAGTATCCATGAGGACACAGATCCCTGGCTTTGCTCAGTGTGCTAAGGATCCGGCGTTGCCATGAGCTGTGGTGGAGGTCACAGACGTGGCTCGGATCTGGTGTTGCTGTGGCTGTGGTGTAGGCTGGCAGCTGCAGCTCCTATTCAGCTCCTAGCCTGGGAACTTCCATAGGCTGCAGGTGTGGCCCTAAAAAGAAAAAAAGAAAAGAATTAATACAGAGAGATTTGGGGACCCAAATAACCCACGTGAATATTCACCAGATGTCCTCTGCAGAAAAAACTGTTAGTAACCACGTGGCATGGTAATGTATTGAGGATATCTTTCACATTGCATTGCAAAGAGAGCTGGATATCTGTTAAATAAGCTTATGAAGAAAAGAGCTTGGGTGGTTAGGCACAGACATGGACTATCCTTCACCAAGGTACTATCTGCAGTTGCAGGCATCCACCAAGGATCTTGGAACACCTCCCCCATGGATAAGGGGGGACTACCGTGTTCTCTGAGAACATGGAGATAGATACACAGAGATAGAGATATATGTAATACACAATTTACTCCCATGTCTTCTTTCATTTTCTCTTACTAGTATTCATTTTTACAGATATTTAAGACAAGATCATAACTAGGAAAGAAATAAAAATCACCAAGTGACCCTGAACTCAGAAAATAGTAGGAGTCCCATGATGCTGACTCTCAGTGTATTAACTGAAGAGACTGTGGGTGGTCTCCAAGGGGGAATGGCTGGTATAAACACACATGCCTTGGGTAGTCATGGGTTAAAGAACACTGAACACAAAATGTGTAACCATCTAATTTCCCTAGTGGTCATGTCTGTGCAATGAGGTCTTGGCCCCTGGCTATAGTTAACTGATCCAGTAGAACAGATACTTGACTCAGACTGAGCCAGTATGATTCTCCCTCCCAGAATTTGAAATCTCACAGAAAAACAAAGAGACTGGGAGTAGCTGGTGCTGTCATGTTTAAGATGGAGTTCTAGATAAAATGTCTACAAATTTTGGCTAACGAGGTACTTGAAACTGTCTTGTTCTTTTCTTTCTCAGGTCTCAGATTCAACATTTTCTCCTAAACTGAGAGCATCTCAAAAATTTTCCAACTGATCCCCTATTTCTTTTAAGTATGACAGAGTCAAACAGAGTTACTTATAACCAGCAGAAACTATAGATTTAAAAGCTATTCTGACAATAATAGTCTATAATATTCTAAAAATACTGAGCAGAAATTGAAAAAAAAAAACCTAAAAATTAGCAATACTAAAGACCATTTGACACACAAAAAGCTTTTTCCCAAGTTGTCCCTCAATTCTGCAATATTCTATTTTCCATCCTCACCTGTCTTTTCCAGAAAGAGCCTAACAGAATTTCTACTCAATGTGTCAATAAAAATCTAACTGCAATATTTGCTGAGGCTCTAGTGAATTATTTAGAAAGTTTTACAAAAGAGTCTTTTAGGAGTAAGTAATGGATGGTCATGCTGGATTTGGCAATGGATTACAGAAGGCGGTTTTCCTACGCATCCAAGTAACGGCAGCTCAACTATCTCTAACCACACATTACTCTTTGCAGAGAGACGTGTCCGTGTGGTGAAGGACTTAACACGGAGTGAAACCCACAGCAGGGGAAATTTAGAAAATTAATTGATTAGTGTTCTGTTTCTGTGTGCTGTAAAAGTGATCATCTATTTCAAGAAGAATATCCTGTCCGTAGTATAGCTATTTCTGGTTCCATAAACGAAGGTGTGTTTATAGTTTACAGAAAATACATTTCATAGCAGGAATCTGAAATCATCAAATGTACAAAATCTGCCAAACTGAAGTAAATAAAACCCCTTTCATTGTCAAAAAGTTTCCAATTATTCTTTCCATTTAGAACAACTTTATCCCCTTCTACATGTGCAGCCAACACATACAAAGAGACTCCAACTCCATAGAATATTACATTAGGGCTATAGTCCCTACATGAGCAGTAGTTAAAGCATTAAATCTATACTCATTTCCAATTCTGAAATTTTATACAATCCAAAGTATTTCCTTTTTGTCACACATAATTTCAGCAGGTTTTACCTTTAAATTTTACCTTCCACTGAGAATGTACACGCCACAAAAAGAAAAAAAACAGAAATTCTTTTCTGTTTCTTCTCATTACATAACCTAAGGCTATTCATATCATTCAAAAAAATAAAATGTATCATTATAAACTTATCATTAATTAGTATTGGCTGAATTTAGAAAGATATGCTGAATTCAGAAAATTAAACCAACCTCTATTTAATTCAACAACTTTGCTGAATGTCTTATTTCCTAGAATTTCCACCGGGAACACGTCAGTCTCCTAGTGCAAAACCAACAATGCAGTTGTATTTAAACAGCATGGCTCAAAAGGCATATATGTAGTTACTAACAACAAAAATTGTAAGTAGATTATATCATTGGTGAACTTGTAAGCTTTAATAAGCTTCCATCCCTTCTTCTATTACATGCTGCCAGATCCTGGTTCTCTTTACTTCTACCCTCAGTACGTTCAGAATTGCTGCCAGAGGATACTGAATGTACTCACTGCCCACACTCTTCTGCTGTACAATTGCCGTGTTCGGTTAGGTCTCTACTCACCTATGTTATTTCATTCCCACAACCATATACCTCTCCTCTCATTTTAAAACTCACCCCTTTAATGAAAGTTTAGACACTCTCAAGAGATGTTTTAACATTTCAAATGCAAACGACCTATAGTGCTATATCTCAAGAAATTCTTTCTAAAAAGTGAAACATACTAATTCAAGTGAAGGACAAATGACTTGTTTGTGAGCAAACTCAGTGATCCATCTCCCATACTCCTGATTCATCTTATATGTATCAATTACTTTAGGGGAAGAAAAAGGAAATCATTTAATTAAAATATATTTCTATGAGCATTCAAAATCCAAGTGCTTACAATAAGACATTTTTTAAATAAAAGTTTCAAAATACAATGTGTAAACAACTGAAAAACAATACATTTGGTAGGTTAAAATTTGATAAAACTACAACAAAAAATAACTAGCCATGTGAAATGTCCTAACTCATAGCTTAAATAATAATTACTATATTTACTTCTCAAATTTTTTAGCATTACAAAAAAAATTAATGAAAAGGAAAAAAAAAACTACTCAGAGAAAGAGAAGAAAGTGAAATAAAATTGTTCATTTTAAAAACATTTTAAGTGATTCTTTGGAGATAGAAAATAAATTTATGAATGCACGCACTAGTCAAAAGGTGAACCCTTCCAAAGGATATTTCTTCTCATTTTAGTGGATTGATTCCCATCTGTAATGAAAAGAGTGATGCTAAGTTTCCAGTACAAGGATTAACTTTTTTTTCAAGTTTCAGTGACTTTTTGAAGTATAGATAAATTTAACCTTGAAGCAAAATGGAAAAAAAATGCTCACAAAACAGGTAATTTTCACATTAAATGTTTCCTTAACATTGAATTAGGTCATCTAAAGATGAATCATTTCTTTTCTTCAAATCATCTCAGGAAAGTTTTCTCCAGGAAGGAAACAGGAACCACGTGGAAAGTCTGCATGTGGGTCAAGAGACCATCTACGTTTCTACTTTCTTTATAAAGTAAGTGTCTTCGAGAATGTTCTTCTCTCGTGACTTCCACGTTGGTTCCACAATCCACTGCCATTTAACTTCTAAATGTAACCACCTGTCCCCCTGAAATGGCTTTTTCCCTCCTTACCAAAGACCTAAACGCTAAATATTAAAGAACGTGCAGCATCACACTTGTCATTTTAGTTCCCTACCTCATTCCTCTGAGAATGTGTTTTCACTTCCTTGACGTTCCCTTCCCTAGATGCTCAGCAAGCCCCTCACATGTCTCACTTTTACCACCAGGAATCCATTCACGGCCCTTCTCTTTTCCCAGTGTGTACATTCTTCCCGGATATTTTCACCCCCAAACCTAACTCTACCTTCTGCTTATTCCCCAGCCCATCTCTCCACCAAAACCCCTTTCCTGAATACTGAACTCCTCTTTCTAATGGACAGCTTGGGACCTCCTCCAGGTAGATGCCCCAGAAGTATTTCACACATACCCCATTCAAAAGAGAATGCATCCTCTCCTCTAGACTGCTGCCTCAAGTTTTCACATCCCTTTCACTATAAATACAAGTCAGAAACCCAAGGAGCTCTTGAACTCTTCCCTTTCTCTCACCAATGACCCAAAACCACATCTCCAAGCCTTGATGCTCTGACCTCCGAAGTCACGCTCACTAAACCACCTAAATGTCCTATATTTTGTAATGAAATGCATTACTTACCACAAAGCAATGTTTTTTTTTTACTACAGTAAAATTCAAAATAAAGATAATAAAAAGGAAAATTAGCACCATAATCTTTATCCAAAGACAAATAATCTTAATACTTCAATACACATCCTTCCACATACTTTTCTTGCTTCTATAGCATATTTTCCTTGCATCTATAATTCCCCTTCTAATCCAGCCTTCACAGGAGGACAGAGTGATGTTATAAAATTCAAATACAATTCTGTCATTTCCCTGTTTAAAATTCCCGTGTGTGTGTCCAACGTTGCCTTCAGGATTAAAGTTCAGAATCCACAGCACGACATGAAATTCCTGTGGGCTTTGCCTCCGCCTTCACTCCAGCCATTTCCTCCACTACTTTCTCTGCTTCGACCACCTCTATTTTCTTGCACTCTCAGTGTGGAAGACTCTACGTATGACGAGAAAAGTGGCCTCTATCCGACGATGCGCATCCTTTCCTCCCTCATCTGGCTAACTAACATTTGTCCCATTAGTTCATGGAGTCCCTGCAACTGTTTGCCGCACTTACTATGAGCAGAGTGGCCCTGCCCTGTTCTCACAGTTCTGATTGTCTGCATATTGTAACTGCCTCCTCTGCTCCCGCTGTGGAAGGAAGACCCCCACTTCAAAGGCACCTTCTTTATGAGCCTTTAGCAGGAGCGTTTAAATCTATGAAGTCTGAAATGAAAGAGATCTGAATTCCCCCCACTCTGCCATTTATATCCATGTTACCCTGGGTAACGTAGCCTGAGGCTCCATTTATCCATCTAAAAAATGAAGTGATCCCCTATTTAAGGGATCACCAGTATGGATAAGTCAGTGGTAATCAAGTGAGGCCATGTGGCTCCCAGCAAGACATTTGCAAATATCTGGAGACATCTTTGCCTATTATCACCAGAGGGGGAAAGCTGCTATTGGTATCTAGTGTGCAAAGGCCAGGGCTGCTCCTAAACAGCCTGCCGTGCACAGGATAGCCTCCCCCAGCAAACGAGATCCCATCGTCAGTAGCGCCACATTGACAAAGGGCAATGCACGTGTGCTTTTTGCCCAGCGCACACCCATTTCAGCACTTCCTAAGTGGTAGTGATGGTTCATGTCGAGAGAGTCATGTATTTCCAACCTAACCGAATTTGAATATGTGCTGCTTCGCTGACCACATTTCATATGTGGTAGATGAGCTCATTCATCAGCAAGTATTCACTCCCTGCATCCTCCAGCTCCAGGAGAGAAATATACTCCTTCATCCACTGGCTTGCTTTGACCAATGAGACTTCAACAGAAGTGACAATGGACCAGATCTGAGCCTAAACCTTTATGAGGCACTACATGTTTCCACCTGCTCTCTTAACTTCTGCCAATGGCCAAAAGAATAGATGTCTCCTGAACACTTACTTTCCCTTCATCTAAGCCCCAGTAAACATGCAGGCCACAGATCTAAGCTTATCCCCACAAGCCAAAGCCTGAAACAAACCTGCCTGAACCCCACCCAAAGTTTGGAATGCTGCCAAGATCAACCAACCTAACTGATCTGCAGACACATGAGCGAGAAATAAGCGCAGCAGCCCTCTGCCTCTGAGATTTCCCGGCTGATTGTTATACAGTGATAATTGACTGATAAACAACATGCTTTTTTATCTTTATTTTTACACACTTTTCCCCCACACTAAAAGAAGAGAAAAGTTAACACTAAGACACCTTTCTTTCCAGAATGGAATCTCTCACAGAAGACACATGATAACAGCATAACTTACTTACTAAATGAGTTTTTCTTCATGTTCCAGCTTATATATCTGCATATGAAAGGTTTTCACATACATACCCAAGGAAAATGGGTCCAAAAAGGGACCAGAATTTGGCTATGTATTAAGAAAGTATTCAGAAAAAGCACAGAAGAAGAATAAAATAAGAAACAAAGCAAGAACTGGGATGCACTTTTTGCCACTTGTGTCATGGCAAAGAAGGTGTAAATTAAGATGAACTTTCCTAGAGAGGAAAATTAAAGTAACTCTAATCAGAATATCCTAAGTTATAGCAATGCTCTTTACATTTATTATTCTTTTGCTCTTCAGTTCTTGATTTCCTATTGTTTACACGTTATAAATTAAGGACATTAACTGGAGGATCTGTGTATTATCCTTCTCACTGCCTTCAAGGCGACAAACTTAGCAGCAGTGTTGTTCATAGTAATTACTCAGCGTTTTATTAGTGAAAAACCACTTGTCAATCACATTTTATTCTTTGCTTCCTACTACTATGGTTATCAATTTTTCATTAGTTAATAAAAAAATTATTAACCATACCTGTGGGAGCCTCTGAAAAGTAGCCCACTAATCTAACAATGCTTGTCAACCATTCTTTTCCCTTTGACCTTTTTTCCAGTGTATAGTTGAATTGCTAGAAATGGCCATCCTAATGAGCTCTAGACAAATGTTGCCTATCAGTGAGAAACTGGCACAATGTCTTTCTTACGTTACCTCCACTGTTTACATGAGACTCTCAAAGGTACTTGTGGAGAAGTTCCTGTTGTGTCTCAGTGATAACGAACCCGACTGGCATCCATGAGGATGCAGATTCCTGGCCTTGCTCAGTGTGCTAAGGATCCGGCGTTGCCATGAGCTGCGGTGGAGGTCACAGACGTGGCTCGGATCTGGTGTTGCTGTGGCTGTGGTGCAGGCCGGCAGCTGCAGCTCCAGTTTAACCCCTAGCTTGGGAACTTTCATATGCCACAGGTTCGCCTAAAAAGAAAAAAAAAAAAAAAGTACTTGTGGAGAGGGACTAAGAAACTGGCAGATTTCAGCACAATTATTAAGAAAGAACTAATCATGCAATCACATGCAAATATTTTTATCTCCTATTCTTACATAAGTATAAGAAAGAGTAGAAAAATTGCATTTTACTATTCTAGTTTTCCTTCAGATGGGTATTGATACACCAAGTTAATAGTTTAGTTAATATTCTGTAAAAACAAGAAACTGATTTGAGTTCAAAGACATGAATATTTTTGGTACTATATTCTCCCAATATCTTCTGAATGTACACATTGACCAAGGACTCTTGACAAGAAGAAAACAGATTTATAAAGAACAAAATATGCAAAATATCTCCATCACAAATGATTTATGACATAAAATTTTCTGCTTAGAAATCTAATTTATTTTACTGAAAAATCACAAAGGCATCAGCACAGTACTACATACGCAAAGCCTCCAACAATGCCTGTCCTCCCCACAGCACACCTTTGGTATCTCAACTTCCAACTTCCTCCAATACATTTCAATTTTAACATAAGCAACATGATTTTTAGAATGAAGGAAAAAACTGCAATAGTCTTTCATGCAGCGTGAAGATCCAGTTAACAAGTAATAATTAATCATAACAGCTTGCTTCAAACTACATTCTTGTCAAGAATTATGCACAGTCTATAAAATTGATAGTCTAGAGAGCTTTAGGGGGGAAAAAAAAGAAGATTTCTCCATGGTATGCTTGCTCAACTAACACTGCTGAAAGATGAAGCACCTTAGTCTGAAAGGAAAGAAATACTGTCATAAACAGGTTCCTTACTACTTCTGGAGTATAAATAAAATTTTGAACTGCCTGTTTAAGCTCCTTTTCTCCACTAGTAATATTCTGTTTTGAAGCTTTGTTGATGGATGCCAAACTCTAAACATCACCTGCAAAGGAGATAAAACTCAAGTTTATAGTGAGGTATATGACTGTGTCATGGTTAAGAAGATTTGGTACAACAATTTACAACAGCCATAAAAATATATTCATGTTTAATATCAAATATATGGAAATAAAAAGAAATATGCCAACCAAATTGCAATTAAATTGAAAAAAAAGTGAACCTTGTATTCTACCCGTACAAGGGAGCATTCTATAACCAATCTTGTTTACACTTCTCCTTCTACTAAAGCCAGTCCCCTCACTGTCAGAACCCTACTTCCACCACTGTGTCGACCTCTCTCTGTTGTGATTATTCATTATATTCCTTAAAAGAATCTGAGCATCAAGGAGGAAGGACCTAGGTCTGCACACCCCCTGCACTTTCAGCACCTCACAGAATCTCAGGGCTGGAGGAAACAGTCAACATATGTTCACTCAGTTGAACTCAACAGTGAAATCACAGTCTTCATTCTCCCAACTCTTCACTCTGGTGAGATCAATCACCAAGGCACCTAGAGTCAACCTGCAAAAAACATTTTCCATTTTGCGGAAGGGCAGCAAAACTCAGATTCTTCTCGTTCATAAGGGATAATTTTTTTTTTGAAGAAGAAGCTCAAAATATTTTTAAAAGACTTGATTCTAAGAAAAGCCATTTAAATTTTGGATTATTTTAAGTATTAATCTTCTTATATTAAAGGTGATGGAAGAATAAAATTCAAAACTGGAAAGAACAACTCCAAGCAAATTCTGCGCTTAATAGATAAAAATATTTGAGATAATGATGGGAAGGGATATAAAGAAAACTTAAGAAGTATGGGTAATATGTAAAATGGGCAACTTTCCCACCAGATAATTTTTTAAAGGATAATCTTATTCTTTATCATTTGACATGTCTACATTCTCATGGTAATAATTTGTATATACCTATCTTGTAATACATTTTACCTAGCATTTAGAGGATCAATTGTGGTGTACTGTGAAAATTCAAATGACAAATAATGTGTTCAATAAATGACAGTGGTAATGGTTGTGGTAGGAGCAGACATAACAGTATTAATAAACAGTGCTATTAATCTTACAAACATTCGTAAATTCAGTATTCCTACTGTCATCAGCACTTTCATCGTTTCAAGTACTAGTTTGATTTAATAAGATAAAAATATTTAAGTATATATAAATAGCCTCACTATGAAAATAACACATGTATTGACAACCACTAAAAATAAAATAAAAAACTGCGTCCCTCCAATTATGATTTTTCCCTCTATCTAATTTGCCAAGCCACTAGAAATGTTCTTAGTGACATCCACCTAGAAGAATATGTTATGCAAAATTTTATCGTTATCTAATTGAGCATGTAGCATATATCAGTCACACTTTTAAAGCCTTGTACATGTATTCCCCTATAAAGTCCTTGTAAAAATTATTTTAAATTAGTATAGTTGTTATCTCCATTTTACAGATGAGAAAACTGAGGCACACAGACATTAGATAAATTATCTAAGGTCACAAAACAAGAGTTAGAGTTCATGTACCTCCAGAAACCATATCTTAATGTATTTTTTTTTTCTTTTTAGGGCCACACAGGTAGCATATGGAAATTCCCAGGCTAGGAGTCAAGTCAGCCACAACAATGCCAGATCCAAGCTGCATCTGTGACCTACACCCCAGCCACACCAACATCAGATCTTTATCCCACTGAGAGAGGCCAGGGATCAAGCCTGCATCCTCACAGACACTATGCTGAGTTCTTAGCCCACTGAGCCCCAATGGGAATTCCAGAAACCATGTCTTAAGCACTAAAACGCAAAATTAAAAAAAAAAAAAATCACCATCCCACCCATCTAAAGATGACCCCAACTGCCACTGAAAAACAAACAAAAAGCACGTTGATTGAACATCTACCATAGACTGGATACTGTGCTGAAGAAATATGTCTCATTTCATTCAGACAGCTATAACAGAATACCATAGACAAGGTAGCTGATAAAGCAGAAATTTATTTCTCACAGCTCTTGAGGCTGAAAAGCTCAAGATCAAGGAACTGACAAATTAGGACTCACTTCCTGGTTCATAGGTGGCTGTCTTCATGCTGCTTCCTCATATGGCATAAAGGCTGAGGGAGTTCTCTGGGGTATCTTTTAGAAGGGCACTAATCTTATTTATCAGGGCTCCATCCTCATGACCTTATCATCTCCCAGTGGCTGCATCTCCTAGTAACATCTCATTGGGGATTAGATTTCAACATATGAATTTGGCAGACACACAAACATTCAGTCTATAGAAACATGGTTACCAGTAAAAAGACATACATTCTATTCTTAAGAAAGTAACAATACTGAATGCATAGAGAATTCTGGAAACGGGACCTGCTGGTGGAGAAAGGATGTTGTGAAATGAGTAAGGACTGATGTTGAATAGATATAATAGAGATTATAGTGGACCTTTAAAGCTATGAATATTAGATAGCGTTTTAAGTGGCAAGAAACTGCGAAGCACTGAAGAATTTTAAATTGCAGAATGACACATGAATATTATATGAAAATCTTAATCTGTTAAGTTACTGGGGATCAGCAGAGAGAAACGCTGAAGTGAATAGTTCAGCCAAGAGGCTGTTGCAGTTTTTAAAAAAAAAAGTCAAGAGGAACAGGAAGGAAAAAAGGTAGATTTGAGAAGGAAAGCTCATTTTTAACTGACATGGAGAAAATAGGAAATCTGAGTCATTGATGGCACTGAAGTTCTCAGTCTAGGACTAAGGGGTAAAATGGTGATACAATGCACAGAGGTGGGAAAGCTAGGATGAGAAGTTGAAGATTTTTTGAGAAAAGGATGATAAATTTATATTCAAACACAACATAAAATGTGTTAACAAGATATGCAGGTAGAAATACACATAGCAGACAGCCAAGAGACAGGGGTTATGTTAAGAAGGAAACATTCAAAGAGTCAAAAATAGGAAGAGGAAAGATAAAAAGAGTGAGGAAAAAATGACCTTGGAGTCAGGATGAGGGGTCACAACAAGGTGCCAGATGCAAGATGGCAAAGGAACAGTTTTGAGGATGGAGCTGCAAATGGAATGAATTAGCGGTATTTATATTTTTCCCTAAGAGTGCTTTTCATCAAACTGTTAGGCAGCATGAGAAAATGAAGTGCCATGCTATTACCATCTGACACCAGCTCTCTTAACTTCTAGACATGCCCTGAAAAAGGATACCCCAGTAAGATGGTAACAGTTAAATAAACCAGAGGGAACTAAATTAATGTTCCTAAGCTTTACACCAAAGGTCCATTAATCTGTTTCACAGTAAGGATACAATGCATTAAATTCAGGAAAAGACTATGTTTAAAGCTGAAATTATAATAAATACTCAGAGAAACATTATCTCCAAACGAAAACACAGCAGGTAGTTCATGATCACCAGGGTAAGAGGCAACTCAAAGTAAAATTACACATAAGCAGGCATGTTCAATGTAAAATCAAGTCTGTCCCAAGGGGGTGATGACTACAGAATTTTCTTCTGCAAAACATTCAAAGGAAGGATCAATAAAGAAGAAATGGCCAAGCATAAAGTTTCACAAAACACTCCACAACTAGCACCTTTAATTGAAAAGTAATCTATTAAACATCACAGTATTCCTTCAATTCTTGTTTTGTTTTGTTTAATGTCAGGTCATAGTTATCAGTGCCTCATGGGAGTGATCGAAATTGGATTTGTAGACTTCTACAGTATGTTGATGATCAGTTACAATAAAATCTGAATGAGAAAGGGAAATTGTCTGAGAGGACCATTGAGCCAGGTAATAGATTCAGTCTAATATATCCTCACAGCAGGAACCAAATTAAAATGTAGATGGAATTCTAATATAGTCCAACTGCAAAGACTTGCTCCCATTTCTTAGAGAAGCTTGTTTGCTGTTTGCAAACAGCTAATCCTGGAGATGCAAAATTGGTTACATTAATTATTTTTAGACTCTTCAGTATACATAACATGTACGTTAAAACAGCATCAAGGTCATAATGTTTGAGATAAAAAAGGGAAAAACACACATAAGTGAGAACCATCTCTTACCTGGTTCAAGATCAGGTCATAAAACAATACTTACATGATTCAAAAGAATGCAGCTGATTTCAGTGGAATCACAAATCATGTCCTTAAATTCAGTATGCCTTCTAATGGCATCTAAATTTTTCCTGTGAACAAAGCAGGATGTAATCTATTACTTCCACCTTCCGTCTCCTGTCCAGTTCTTTTTCCCGTTTCCTTTCCCGGCTGAGCTGTGGTATCACTGTCAGTCTGGCCCCTTTGGTAAGGAAAGGGGGATTTCAGGAGTAAGAAGCACTTTTTGGTAACTTGTCAGGGGCTGTGTGACAGCGATGGAGGGATCTTGCAGACAGCTGTCTGAAGGAAATCATTATGCTGCTTCAATTTAAAAAAAAAGAGGAAATAAAAAGAGAAAAAGAAGTAAGAAATGAAAGAATAAAAGAAGCATATTCACGGATAAGGCACTAAGAGAAAATAGTGACATAATCAGCCTAGTATACTGTTCATCATCCTGCTCACTGCAACATAACAATAAAACAAACAAAAAGATCCACATAGAGGTAGACTTCGAACCCAGCTTAGTTATCTATTTTTCTGGAAAGATGAATCTGAATTTTTACATAAATAAGGTTTACAAAACTCTGAATGCAGTAAATTAGAAGAGGGTAAAAGTGTTATTTAAATTTCAGAGTGGAAAATAAAAAGATAGGATAACCTTCGAAATTTGAGAGAAATTTTTCCAGTGAACTTACTCTCTGAAACAAATTTGCAAAACTGATCGTAATTCCATACATGAAAAAAAAGCTTAAATATTATTGCATGGTAGAGATTTTACTGGCTAAATTTTAATTCAAATGTAATAAACTAGAGTTCTCCTGTGGATAGGGGTTAAGGATATAGGGTTGTCCCTCTAGTGGCTTGGGTCACTGCTGTGATGCAGGTTCAGTCCTGGCTCAGGAACTTTTATATGCCATAGGCACAGCCAAAAAAAAAAAAAAAGAAAGAAAAGAAAGAAAGGTAGAAATGGTAAGAACATGATTGATCATATGATGGAAATTTTGAAATATATTTGTATTGCTTTCCTAGGGCCACAATAACAAAGCGCCAGAAACTGGGTGACTTAATGGAAATTGATTGTCTCACAGTCAGAAGACTCACAAGGGTGGGATCAACATCTTGGCAGGGTTGGATCCTTCTCTGGACTGTGAGAGACAACCTGTTTCATGCATCTCCTCTAGCTTCTCAGAGGCTCAGGCATTCCTTGTGGGTGGTGTTCTCCCATATATATGTCTGTCTCTTTGTCCAAATTTGCCTTTTCTTATAGGACATCAGTCATAGGATTAGGGCCCATACCACTGACCTCATTTCAACTTAATAACCTCTATCGAGACTCTTTTATATTCTTTTTATGTTCTTTTTTATTCTTTTTTTTTTACACTGTCTTCCATCATGTTCTCAACCAAGAGATTGGACATGGTTCCCTGTGCTACACAGTAACACCCCGTTGCTTATCCAAATGAAATTGTGCGCAAGACTGTTTCTAAGTACAGTCACGTTCTGAAGTTAGGATTCTAACATATCTTTAGGGAGGGGAGACAAAATTCAACCCATATCAATATTCTTTAGACTAGGTTAAGTTTTCATACAAGGAGTTCCTGCTGTGGCATAATGGGATCGGCAGTTTCTCTGGAACTCTGGGAGGCAGATTCGGTCCCCAGCCCAGCACAGGGGGTTAAGAATCCAGTGTTGCCAGACGTACAGACAGAATAGGTCCCAACTGTGGCTCAGGTCTGATCCCTGACCTGGACACTCCATATGCAGCAGGGTGACCCTAAAAGAAAAAAAATACATATTAGAGTTCCCGTTGTGGTTAAGCAGTTTAAGAACCTGATGTGGTCTCTGTAAGGATGTGGGTTTGAACCCTGACATTGCTCAATGGGTTAAGGATCTGGCACTGCCATAACCTGTGGCTTAGGTCACAGATGCGGCTTGGATCCAGTATTGCCACGGCTGTGGCACAGGCCTGCAGCCTAGCCTAGGAATCAACTTTCATACAAAATATCTTCTGCCCTCCCAGTGGGAGCGTGAGCCACCACAATTCCTTAATATCAGGCATGGCTACAGGACTTGCTTTGACAGATGAGATGTGAGTGGAAGCAAGATGTGCCTCTTCCAAGCAGAGACATGTAGAGCCAAAACCATCTTTCCCTTGGTCACTAGAGAAACACCAAATCAGAAAGGGCTGCTTCTTCAGCCCAGGCAGGAAAAGTCATCACCTGCACACAAAGAACAAGGTACCTCCTTGTGGACATAAGCCGCAAACATTTTGGGGTCATTAAAACTACAGCAAATCTACTCATTTCTAACCAAAACTATCTGGATCACTTCAAAGAAGAAAATCAAAAGTAAAATTTCAGACTATCTAAAACAAAATGAAAAGAACACTTCATACTAAAATCTATGCATTATGGCAAGGCTGTAATCAAAGGAAAATGTGTCCTCTAAAATACTTCCATTGTCAAAGAAGAAAATTTCAAAAGTTCAAAGACAGTAATAATCATCTTAAGAGACCAGAAACATATGAAGGAAATTGTTTTAAGTAGTGAGAGTTTTAAAAGATTAAAATAGATCTTATTAAAAAACAAAAGGGTAAAGGATAACTAAATCTAAAAGAATGTTCTAGAAAAACAGCATCAATATTAAAAAAAAAAAAAACCCTTATCAGGACAGGGGTTATGAGACAAAGTAAGCTAGAGACAAGAGAAAGGGGGAGAAATGAGAGCATAAAGAGAAAGGAAAGTTAAGAAAGGAGAATCAGAATGAGAGAAGCAAAATTAGGAATGAGAAAGGCACAAACACAGATTGGAAGGAAATCAAATTATCTTCAAGCTTCCTTCTCAACATTCCCTACTCCCACACTTGGCTGTGGGCTCAAGGGAGTATTGTGGGTGTATTAACTCTCCAGACTCTCTCCTTCATGAGAGAGAGGAATCACCGGACTTTTGTTCTTCCCCTGATATCACCCATTTCAGATTTTCTTCCCCAATCTCCTTCCTCAGCAATCCACATCAGAGGTCTTTTCTAAGATCTTATCTTAAATTTTTACAGTGCACTGAAAAGTAATCAATTGTTTTCTGCAACAAATTTCAAGCTTCTTGAAAGCAGTCACAATTCTCAGCCCTATCTCACAGATGAAGGACAGGTGGTCCTCGTTTTACACAGTTCTCTGGTAACTGGGATCAGTGGCGCTGTATCAGGCAAGGATGGGCATAAGTTTCAGTTACACAAAATCGCACAAATCGAGGACTACAGTACAGTGCCCAGCATTTGATATATACCAGATAAAATACTGACAAAGGAATGGATGAGTTCTCTATGGCAGCTTATCCACAGAATTGGAGTTGGACAATTTCAAAAGATCTGCATTAAAACTTAAAGTAGAAGTAAGGAAAACAAGGACAACATAAATCAGTCCCTGACCCAAGGTTTCTTCTCTTCCTAATCTTAATCCATAGTCATCCAGTTATCCAGTCCTATTAAATTTTTCTTCTAAATGTATTTAGAATTTCTTTCTCCCCATTCTCTATCATGATTAACAAAATTCACTCC
Organism: Phacochoerus africanus; assembly: GCF_016906955.1. Classification (NCBI taxonomy): domain Eukaryota; kingdom Metazoa; phylum Chordata; class Mammalia; order Artiodactyla; family Suidae; genus Phacochoerus; species Phacochoerus africanus. The sequence continues at coordinate 60,699,029 of NC_062556.1, read as the reverse complement.
TTTTCTTCTCTCATTCAGACTAATCTATAAACTAACTAGTCATCCTACAACCAAAAGAAATCAGCTAAAATCTCAAATCAAAATATCTGAAGTTCTCTTATGGCTCAGCAAGTTAAGGATCTGGCATTGCACTGCAGTGGCTCAGGTTGCTGCTGTGGTGCAGGTTCTGTCTCTGGCCCAAGAACTTCTGCATGCCAAAGGTGCAACCAAAAAAGAAATAAATAATAAAAACATTTAATACATGTACACTGAGATAGTTTTTAAAACTTTTAACATATTTCAATTCTTGAAAGCATAAAAGGGATATTGAAATTTGTCTCTACTGAAAAAAGCAAGAGGAAAACTGAATAAATTAAACAGTCAGATCCCAAATGTTCGTATTTAAATTTTACTTAGTTTAAGTAAAATTCTGGAAAGAAGCTTTTGATGATGCCACCATTATATTTGAATAAATTTATACTAGAATGTACTAAAATTGAGAAGGTCTATGATTAATATTAGCATTTAGATTTGGTAATACAGTTAAAAGATTCATAGAGATGACTTCTTTAGCAAATTTTGCCTTAGGGAAAAAATTAAAGAAATGTTCTTTATCTATTGTAGTGTGTATATGTTGATCTCAAACTCCTAATTTGTCCCTCCCCGCCTTTTTCCCCTTTGTTAATATAATTTTGTTTTCTATGTCTGTGGGTCTATTGCTGTTTCATATATAAGTTCATTTGTATCATTTATTTTAGAGTCCATATATACGTGATATAATATTTGTCCTCCTCTCTCTGGCTTACTTCACTAAGTATGATCATTTCTAGCTTCATCAATTTTGCTGCAAATGGCATTATTTCATTCTGTCTTTTTTTTTTGGCTAATATTCCATTGTATAAATATACGATCTCTTCTCTATCCTGTCATCTGCTGATGGACATTTAGGTTGCTTCCATGTCTTGGCCAATGTAAATAGTGTTGCAATGAACACTGGGGTGCATGTATCTTTTCAAATTACTGTTTTCTCCAGATATATGCTCAGGAGTGGGATTGTAGGATCATATGCTAGTTGTATTTTACGTTTTGGGAGGAACCTATATACTGTTCCCCACAGTAGCTGTATCAATTTACATTCCCACCAACAGTATAGGAGAGTTCTTTTTTCTCCATACCCACTCCAGCATTATTTGTAGATTTTTGTGTGTGTGTTTTTAGGGCTGCACCTGTGGCATAGGGAGTTTCTCAGGGTAGGGGGCAAATCAGAGCTACAGCTGCTGGCCTATGCCACAGCCACGGTAACACAGGATCCAAACCACATCTGCAAACTACACCAGAATTCATGACAATGCCAGATCCTTAATCCACTGAGCGAGGCCAGGGATCGAACCTGCATCCTCATGGATGCTAGTCAGATTCATTTTCGCTGAGCCACAATGGAAACTTCAATTATTTGTAGATTTTTTTAATGACGGCCATTCTGACTTGTGTGAGGTACTATCTCATTGTAGTTTTGATTTGCATTTGTCTAATAATTAACAATGTTGAGCATCTGTTCATGTGTCTTTTGGCCACTGGTATGTCGTAATGTTTCCTTAAATGAAAGCAAAAAAAAGCAGCACCTGAGAAAATCTTGGGTTGAAATATTTAGACATTTTTAATACAAAAAAAATTACAGTAATATTTTGCCTATGAGTACCCAACTGCTCAGCACAGTGTGTTGAAAAGGATATCCTTCCTCCATTGAATGGCTCTGTACCATCTGCACTATCAAAAACCAATTGAGCATAGTTGTATGGGCCTATTTTGGAGTTCTTTAAATCTGTTCTATGTGTTTATCCCTCTGCCAATATCACACTCCCAATTAATGTAGCTACAAAATAGATTTCATTATCAGATACAGTGATTCCTCCCACTTCATTCTTTTTCAAAATGGTTTGAGCTATTTTAGGTCCTATGCCTTTCCATATAAATGTTAGAATAAGCTTGGATGTGTCACACAAAGTCTGCTAGGATTTTGATAGAAATTATGTTAAACCTATGAAGTAACTTAGGTAAAACTGTCATCTTTACTAGGTTGAATCTCCCATTTCATGAACATGGTATGTCTCTCCATTTATTTAGATTCTTTAATTTTTTTTTCCATCAGCATTTTCGGCATATAGATCCTATACATGTTTTGGTAGGTTTATACTTAAAAATTTCACTTTCTTTCATTTTTCTTTTTCCTAGCTATTCTTCCTATTTCCCATATCTCTTCAAATGTATACAGGTGGATGGTACATTAATTATAAAATCATATTCCCTTAACCACTCATTCCAATGTGCTTCATGTAACTCTTTGACTTGTATGTATTCCAATAAAATATACAGAATTTTTTGGTACAAGTACTTTTAAGATACTATACGGTATTATACAATATACCTCATTCTCTTTCTACCTTTCTCCATTCTACTTTGTGTTTTTAAAGACTACTCCTGTCACGATGCTTGTAGCCAGTTGAATATTCCTGATGAGGGACATTATTCCATAATATACATTTTTCTTATCTTTCCCTCAATTACAGACACCCAAAATTGTCTCAACTCCCAACTATTAGAGCAAATTCTATAATTAATATGCTCATATGTATCCCTAAATGTTCTCTTAAAATTTTTCAAATATATATAACCAGTAGAAGGATCAGAAAGAAGAAGGAGAATGAGAGAGAGCATATATTTTCACTAACTACTGTCAAATTGCTTTCCAGAAAAGCTGCACTAGCATAGGTTACCAACTGTTAAATATATTCTTAATTTGCATTCAAAATATATATATAATTTAATGTTACCATTAAAGTAACAAATACGTGAAATATATTGAGTAAGAGTTGCCAGATCATAGATAATTTAAACCTTCTTTGAAGGTTTGTAATAAAAACAAATTAAGCAGTTGGCCTAGATCATCCTAAAGTCTTGCTCTGAGACTACGGCTAGAAAGTAAGCATATCAAACCCAGATTTTAAAAATCGTAACATGAATCATGTGTTTATTGTTACTTCTTAAACCAATGGACATCTTTGTCCCACCCCTCTGATCCTTTTCCTAAATCACACTTTCCAGAGTGTCCATCTCTCTCCATGTTGTCTCTCCTCACATAGAGGAAAAACCCTCTAAAATGCCTTTCACACAAGCAAGTTTACATTTTCAGCAGGTAGGAAGTAGAACTATCAAATAGTTATACAATTTTATGAAACAACAATTAGCATCATTTGGACCAAAGTAAAAATTATCTTAATGAGCAGTGCCCTCCACAGTAGTTTAGTGAAATCTTAGATGAAATTTTGTGCCATATTCTACCAATCACAAAATCTTTCAAATTGTTCTGAAGGCTACGCATTTATTTGTTCATTCCACGCTGCTGTAAAAGGACCAATTTGAAGTTAGTGATTCTATCTAAAAATTCAAAAATGCATAATCTAAATAAATGCCAATAAACATCCCTGAAGGGGAGCGAATGAATCCACTGATATAAAAAATGTAAATCTTTTCACATGTGAAGTTATGCTCACTTAGAGAAGAATATTAAGATTAAGACTTTCATTAAGCCATTGAATAGTTTTCCACAGACTGTTCCTTTTTATCAAACCTTAGATTTTGGTGTTAGTGTTGGCTTTTACTACAGTGAGAGTCAAATTATTTCAATTTAAAATCATTTAACAAAACTTGAAATCTGATTTGATTATAAACTGGACAGTAAAGAAAGCTTGCTTTAAAATTGTGCAAGTATTATTATCCACCAAATAATTTCCCTCAGTGGCTTGTCTTTACCAATATAGAGAGCAGGTTTGGCCATAATTCCAAGCACTTGCAACATAACTCTTGGAAAGCCCATCAGGAGCACATCCCAGTAGGAATACATGATCTGGAACACCAAGTCCCTTCTCCTGCCTTTTCCCTGAGGCACTTCTGATAATGTGCCAACTGACTGTGTTCAATCCCCCATAACACACTTAGAGAAATTCCATTAGACACTTTTTACCCTGAGATGCTTTGCTGCCAAATATTGAGGGGGTGGGAAGGAAGAGGCAGGAAATATACACCATAAATAAAGGCAGAAGAATAGCTGACATGTACTAAGTGCTTTATTACATACTACACATGATGCTAGTTACTTTATAGGGATTATCACAGCCAATCCTTATTAACTGCAACCTAGAAGGTACTATTATTATTCCATTTTTACCAGCAAAGAAACAGAAGCCTAGATGCAAGTCTTGAGATAGGATCCAAACCCAAATTCTTTAACTCTAGAACCCTGGTCCTTAAACTCTTAAGCACATTCCCTATCTAATAACAATAACAAATGTTTTCCCATGACAAAGACCAATATTTATTCTATTATAAAGTAGCTTCAATTTATTCCTCCTTGTGGAAACAAAATGAATATGTTTCCTAAATTAACAATCAAGGCAAGTTTACACCCTGAGGAGATGGAGTCAAACAAATAGTATAAGAGAACAATATTCTTTAAGGTGCAAAAGTTTAATTATCTTTGCTTATACAAAAAGTTAGCCCACAGGCAGAATTACTCTGGCATAAAAGGAGCATAGCATAGCCATCCAACAATTACCCTTTATTTACTGTTATGACTTTCTGAATCTTGAGATGCCATTTCAAGCCCTTTGCCTTCTGCATAAAAGCTATAGCATATATACTCCTTTTATTGCTAGATGTATTTTATGCTAAAAGCATGAAGATATGCATGGATAATTTCCCATCATGAACAGCTACAGTGAGGAATAGCTATAAAATTTAAGTCCTCTATTTGTCTGAAGAAAGAGAGTTATCTTATTTTCCATTATATCTCACCACTTCACCATTAAATATTATGGATGATGGTTTAATATTTTCATATTAATCTGATCTTTCCCCAAGGCTATAGGGGGAAAAAAGCTTAACTATTAAGAACATTTCTACAGTTTTACTGAACTGTATTTTATAATTTACAAAAGATGGCTGTATTTTTTTAAATTTTTAATTAGATAATAATGCCAATCATATGAACTATTTCTAATTAGATAGGAAATGATAGAATAAAAAGATATTACTGAAATGATTGATGAAATTGATATTGTTTGGTAAAAGAACTTGGTTCATTTTTTTATTTACAGAAAAATGTCAAATATATTCTTGGGTTATATGAATTACTATCAAGACTTCAAAATTGAGTCTTAAAGAAACTTAGGTTCATCATGGAACTGACTTGCTAACTGGGGTACTGACAAATAAACTTGTTTATTTTCAATTTTATATAACCATGTTATATCTCTTATGATTAAAATAAGTTTAAAATAAAATATTCACAAACTCACGATTTTGCCCATTATTACTATTATGCAATTTTATTTTACTTTGTCTCATTACAGGCTTTCTCTAGTTAATTCTCAAAGTTTGTTTACAAATTTCATTCAAGTCAATCTTATTTGTGTGTTATTCATTCCTTTATAATGCCCTTCACTTCAAATTATGCTAAATATTGATGATGCGCTTCACCAGGTAGACAGATGAGTTATTCCATCAAAATTAATTTTATTTTCATTTTAAATATGTGGTATTATAGAAACAACATCTCAGCAGAGCTAGGCCGTAGGGAAGAGCTGGCCATCGCCTGGTCTTTCAGGTCACTCACTATTCTTCTAACCCCAGTGTCAATGATCAGCTTCCTCCAGTATGTTTATGGCATCAATTGTGGTGATGGTTTCACAGATGCTTCCTTATCTTCCTTTTCACAGGGCTTCAAGTTTTATATAGTAAATACATACAGCTTTTTGTTTGTCAATCATACCTCAGTAAAAGCGTTTAAAAAAAGATTATCCTCCATTAGATAATAACGAATGCCTCTGTTACACCCACCCATGTCCCTCTTTCATTGAGAACTTTAAAAACTTCATTGGAATATATCATTGAGCACTTTAGAAACCGGTGACAGTTTGTCTTGGGCTCCAATCTCTTGAGATCCAGAGATTCCAAAGTCCAGTCTACGGAAAGCCATCCTACAGTCCCAGTAGCTTTACCTGGCCTCCACCACACGTAGGCACGCATCTCACAAACACATCCTCGGCATATTTTACCACAAACAGCACCTTCCTGACCTCAGTTTTATTCCTGCTACACCTTGGACCCACTGACATTCATAATATATCCAGAATCTGAGAGTTTCTCACCACCTGCACCGAGGTCTAAGTCACCATGATGACTCCACTGGCCTATTATAATAACCTCCCACACACTTGGGACTCTACCAAGAAGGCAGAGGAAGAACAAAATGCTTTCATGTGGTATATGCCATGCAACAACCATAGCACAACACAAATTAATACCTCAGATAAGCTACTACTTATGAGGTTATACATAAAATGTCAAAACAGATACATTATTAAGTTTTAAAATAATTTCTTTAATATTTTAATAATGTCAATATTTTATCTTTCTTGTAAAAATAATTTAAATCAACTGATCATTAAAGCATAGCATTAGTCAGCTTAGATAAAATTTTGTAGGGCCTTAAAATACATTTAGTATTTGAGACAAGTCACTCTTCCTAAAACCATACAGGTTGACCCAAAAACAGCTATTTAAAAAATGACCAGTCAAATGTGCTGGTGAGTGCAACAGGATATATTTCAGCAAAATGTGCTAATGAAATTTATAATCAGTAAAAGCGTACAATGAAATCATTGCTTGTCCTATTATTTTGTTCTTCACATTACATACATTTAGATATATTCAACTGATCTCTCAATCTTGGTTTAATCTTTCCTACCAGTCTCCTAGAAATAGGAAAATACCCTACTTTCAATATTAAGACTTTTTAGTGTTGAAAATATTAATTCCCAGACACACACTGACAAAATATATTCCCTGACATCATCAAAAAATCCATATTTAGATGTTCAATGCATAGAAATAATCTCGGTGGGGCATGGGGAAGAAGCATGAATTTCACTTTTTATACCATGTCCGTTTTATACTACAGTACGGTCAATATAATGCAAAAGTTTGTTCCATGGAATAACATTTTTTTAAAAGAATTCATAAATATCACATAACTGAGTGTAAACCACACGTTATTGACATCACAAGTTTTCTTTGAACTGTATTGCCACACGATATTCAGAAAAATGCTATTTTAATTCAGCTTACTTTCTTTTTTATACATATTTAGTTATAAGCAAAATGAGAAAAACATTTAAATAAAATATATTTTGGATCTTCTAAAAAATGTCTGATTAACTTTAATAGCCTATTATTACTTTTGGAAATAAACATTTCTAAGATAAATGAGCTCTGTTTCAAAAGTAGCTAATAATTGTGTATTTCTTTCCATTGATTCTTAATGTTGCCAACATTAACATTTGAAAATATAAAATGAAATCAATTTAAATGCTAGGAAAAAATATTATATAGTTCGTCTACACTTTATAAAAGAGCACTGTACTCTGTATGGATATGGGATTTAGGAAATTCATTCTTCCTACAATATCTAATAGACAAAAGGCTAATCAACAAGGACTAAGTTTAGAGAGTAGAATGGTGGTTAACAGGGGCTGGAAGGAGGGAGGAATTATACTGGTCAAAGAATACAAACTTCCAGTTATAAAATGAATCAGTTCTGGGGAAAAAATGAACAGCGCTGTGATTAGAGTTAACAATACTGGAATATACACTTAAAAGTTGCCAAAAGGGTAGATCTTAAATATACAAAAAAAGAAAAAAGAAGTGGTAATTCTGTGACTAGATGGAGGTGTTGAGCTACCAACTACAATGGTAATCACAGAACAATACATCAGAGTATCTAATCAATGTGTCACACATCTTAAATTTAAGCCATGTCAATTACATCTCAATTATATCTCATATAGCTGGGGAAAATGTTTTAAATAAAAAGATTGCTTAAACTAAAAACAAAACAAAACAAAAAAAACCTCCTTTTCAATTCACCCTCAGAGCCATGTGGTGTCTATTATTTCCATGCTCACGTAATAAATATAAGGAACCGGAAGACACGTGATCTCCCCATCTGAGGAGAAGTGGAGAGTATCATCAAGGAAGGGGGGGACATGGGGGCCAGCGAGAGCAAGGTGAGGATGACTTCGTGGACTGATGGTGGGCGGAGGACCAGAAATCACTTGCAAACATAGAAATCAGTGTTCAATTTGACATTTTTGTGCTTTTCAGATTTTTATCTTCATCACCACCATCTTATGAAATTTATTTCATGCATACAACTTAGATCAATGGGTGTACATGTATGTGTGTGTCTATGGAAATGGTAATTAAGAATAATATTTTTATACTGAATTAATATGATAGAAAATAGACACAAACACAAATGAAAAAAAGTAGAGGGGCAGAGAGAAAGGAATAACCATGAGATAATAGGCCATGGAAATGTACAGAAAACTTTTGGATTTCCAAAGAGTATGGAAAGAAATTTAAATTATTTTAGCTAGAACTTTCAGATATGGCAATCCAAGCTGATATCTGTACTTAGAAAAAAAATTAATACATACAAACATACTCATAACATGGTATATATATTCTCTGTGTATACAGGATCCCAAGACATATTCATAAGAGAAATTAAAGATACAAAATAAAGAAGTGTTTTTGAAAGGACATACAGGCCCCCCAGTAATTAGGGAACTGCATATCTTAAAAATAAGGTACCATTTCACATCTATCAGTTCATCGCATTGCATTTTAAAATTCCTTCTTAGTTTTTAAAGTTTTTGAAACATTTAGAATTTTAAAAAGATTTTTAAATGTTTTTAAAAATTCTGACAATCATTTCATAATTATTGGGAAGTGGTGACGATGTGGAAAATATGGGATAAGGACAGAGCACACCCACTACTTGAGGGAGTTTAAATTGGTTCAGCCCCTCAGAAGAGTAATTCTGCAACATCTGGTAGAGCTGACAAGATCAGAGCCTATGAGTCACAATTTGACTTCTACGTATAAACCCTAGAGAAACATGGGCCCTTGGAGACATGAACAAGAACGTTCACAGCAGCACTACAAACGCAAATATAAGTTGGAAACTATTAAAATGTCCATCACAGTGAGGATGAATAAATGTCACATAACTATAAAAAGAAATTTTATAACTCAATTCACACAGATGAATTAGAGAGAGAGGAATAACTAAATCTCCCAAACATAGTTAGTTGTAACCTCCCACAGGCCTTTCCTCAGTAAATAGTTCCTTTTAAGGATCATCGCTTGTGATCCCTTATGCAAAAGTAAGACTAAACTGATATAAAGATAACAAAACAACAAAGAACCTGATGAAATGTCAGCTCATCTTCTAGGCAATAAATGCATAGTTCTCATATTGAAAAGATGTAACTGAAAATACGTTTAATATGAAATCAAAAAACCACTGTTTAACCTACCATGAGCAGGTTCTATACTTTCTAGTTGAGATTATCATAGCCATTGATGATATCATGACCTATCATGGATCAGAATTAAAACAACTAAAACTAGTCCTTAAAATTTAAAAAAGAGGAGTTCCCATTGTGGCCCAGTGGTAATGAACTGGACTAGTATCCATGAGGGTGTAGGTTCGATCCCTGGCCTTGCTCAGTGGGTTAAGGATCCAGTGTTGCCGGGAGCCATTGTGTAGGTTGCAGATGAGGCTCCGATCGTGCGTTGCTGTGGCTGTGGATGTGGTCGGCAGCCACAGCTCTGATTTGACCCCTAGCCTGGGAATTTCCATATGCTGCGGGTGCAGCCCTAAAAAAAAAAAAGTGTTTAAAAAGAAATCCGGCAAAGTAAGCCTGATCCTAGTTCTATACTTAAGTTTTTTTCCACAATTGATAATGCTTCACGCCAAGAAAGCTTTATTTCCAGCTGGAAAAGTAGTTTAAGCTCTTATAACTTTTATCTAGAATATAGGAAAATTAGTCATCTTCACAATTAGTAGCAGCTTGTTGACACAGATTCAAAAGAAGCAGTTTTTAACATTTCAGAGATCCAAGACAGTTGGATAAAGACAGAATGCACTGGCAGCTGCTGTATGAGATAACACTAAACCACACACTGCTTAAAACAATGGGAAAAATGCAGTCACCTTCAGAATGCCATAGACAGAAACCCTCTAACCTGCTCCCTCCTGGTACATAAAATCAGTAGTCAGAGGCAGGCATATCAGAAGTCTGAAGGCGCCAATAAAAGTAAAACAAATTTAAAACACATGATCTAAGCACTTGACAGTGTTGGCACTTAGTAGGTGCTTAACAGATACCTTAAATGCCTCAAAGGAAGGGAGGGAAAGGGTGACGAGGAGGAGGAAATCTTTCAGTTTATCTCAGAAGCATCTTCCTGCTGAGTATCATTCATTCACGCCGTCCTGTGTTCCTGCACTTCATTTACTTGCATTTACTGAGCATCTGCCCTAGCGCTAGAGAAAGAGAAAAACAAACATGTCTCCTCAACCTCGCCAGCCTGAAGCTACCAGTCCTCTTACCCTTGGGCTTTGATCAGGTAATTCTCAGCATTAGAAATGGCATCATTCCTTATCTTTCCCATAATGCTCTTCCAAGGAATCATTTTAAATATTATTCACCTCTGTAAAGAATAGCTGAAATGTGCTAAACAAGATGAACATACTCCAGGACCAGTACTGTAACATCTGTATAAATTTACTTATCTTCTCATGCAATAAGATATTCCAATATTCGCTGTATCTTTATGCCTTTGATTATATGTGTATGTATATGTACATACATTTTATACTAGTTTTACAGTAACTAGACACTAGCTATCCACTTTGCAATGACAGATCTGTTAGTGTAAAAGCGGAAAATACATTAATTATATTCATAGTCTCATTCTTAATTTAACTGTTTTTTTTTAAACAAAGATTAAATTTTGAACATATTACTCTGTTTCATTTAAAACAGGAATAGGCGGTCCCGTCGTGGCTCAGTGGTTAATGAATCTGACTAGGAACCATGAGGTTGAGGGTTCAATCCCTGGCCTTGCTCAGTGGGTTAAGGATTCCACATTGCCATGAGCTGTGGTGTACGTTGCAGGCTTGGATCCTGAGTTGCTGTGGCTCTGGTGTAGGCCAGTGGCTACGGCTCTGATTGGACCCCTAGCCTGGGAACCTCCATATGCCACGGATGTGGCCCTAAAATAGACTAAAAAAATAAAAATAAAAACTAAACTAAAAATAGGAATGTGTGTGTGTGTGTGTGTGTGTGTGTGTGTGTGTGTGTGTGTGTGTGTGTGTAGTCTTTTTAGGGCCACACCTGCAGCACATGGAAGTTCCCAGGCTAGGGGTTGAAGCAGAGCTGTAGCTTCTGGCCTACATCATGGCCCAGCAATGTCTGAGCCACGTCTGCAAGCTACACCACAGCTCACAGCAATGCTGGATTCTTAACCCACTGAGCAAGGCCAGGGATCGAACCTGAGTCCTCATGAATGCTAGTCAGATTCATTTCTGGTGAGCCACAATGGGAACTCCAGGAATGTATTTTTTTATTAAATTCCTAAATCTAACATTTCAACCCAAGAGAACAAGCTTACCAATCTTTCAAGTACTTTTAATTAAAAAATGGAAGTTTAATTAGCCAATAGAATAAAAATGTAAACAAAAATGTTAACTCTTTCTTGTTCTAGATACCATGTATCACTCAGTCTTTTCTAATAATGCACAATTTTTATTTATTTTTATTTGTTGTTGTCTTTTTAGGGCTGCACTCACCACATATGGAGCTTCCCAGGCTAGGGGTCCAATTGGAGCTGTAGCTGCCGGCCCATGACAAACCATAGCAACACGGGATCCAAGCCACATTTGCGACCTATACACAGCTCGTGGCAATGTTGGATCCTTAACCCACTGAGCAAAGGCCACAGATTGAACCTGCATCCTCATGGATACTAGTCAGGTTCGTTAACCACTGAAACATAACGGGAACTCCCACAATTTTTAAATTCTATATATAAAATTAGAAACGTCCAGACTAAAGACTTAGCATATATCACATATTTTAGAAATATACGAGTTGCTTGAAGATGCGAGAAATAGGAAAAGATTTACCTCTAATGGAAAATAAAACTTCTTAACTTTATCTGCCCAACATTTAAACAAAACAGAAGCTTCCAACCATGTTCGCTCAAATATTTCTTCATTTTATTTTTGAAAATTATGCTGAAAATTTTGCATAGTTTTAAATTAAAAAAAAATGAAACCCTATTCTCTTATTTGAATGGAGATTTAAAAACTGACAAATTTGAAAGCTGGGTAAGCGTTGCTTTTTTACGATAGATGATATATTCTCTGTCAACTTCCTTTATTTCTTCATGAGTCACACCATACTTTAGTGTATAAGTAAATAAAACATTTATAAAAATACTCCAAAATATTTTTAAACCAGGCAATCCCACATTCACAGCAAAACAGCTGAAGGGAAACAAATACTTTTGCATTTTTTTCAGGCTATTCTACTTTATTCATGAACATCATTAAGCCCCTGAAAATGAAGAATGGTTATTGTCTGCTCTCTGACAAAGCCAGCATTCCTCGGCAAACAGCACCACTAATTTATGAACAGCAAAAGACATGGCGCTATTCACTTGTCCCTTTTATCTGATAAAATGCTGCATACTCCATGAATGACTAGGTTAGGATATAGTGAAGCCCCAGCTCATAATTATGGGCTTCTCCAAAAACACATTTTTGTTTGCTTGTTTCAGTGTAAGGAAATCTGTAACAAACCCCATTAAATTTCTTAAATGAAAAGAGTAGTGGTGTTGTCCCAGTGAGCAGGCTGATTCCAGCCCCACTGCTATTACCTCCCAGTGCTGGATTCCAGCGCTGATGTGGACTACACATGGGATAAACCTTATGTCTCCTGGTACCAGCTGCCAGCACTGTTTCCTCTCGTCTAAGCAATCCCAACCTCCCTGCCTTCATCTCATAGTCATGTGGAGCCACTAAATCCACAGACCCAAGCGACCATCCTCATTTGTCATATCCAAGTGGTTGCTTCAAAAACATACTCCCATAGGATTCCATTAAGATTCATGAAAGAAGGGACCTTACTACATCCCAGTCCAATAAAATGTGTTGGCTCCTTTCTTCTTAGGAAAAAGAAAAGAAAAGAAAAGGCTGATTTGTTTTCAGATATTTTCATTACACAGAAACTAGTCAGAGGGCATTTTCCTTATTGATAAAGTGGTCTGTTCAGTTATGATACAGCAAACGTGAGCTCTCAAATTGCTTTTGGCATATATATTTAAGCTTGTTTTTATGGAAATAAGCCTAAAGCTATTTATTCTATTCATTAAATTAAAAACTGGCATTCTTCTTATAAGAGAATTTGTTCTAATAAAGTTAGCCTTTAGGCAAATTTCTTCTTACTCTGTCTTGCCTTCTCATGATTCATAAATAAAAGTGATAGGCAACAACGAGAGAGCATGACAATTTATTATAACAAATCATACTTAAGAAAGGCCCTTTTTCATTTTCATAATTGATATTTAAATAAACAGCAAGACTCACCCTATTAAATACATCAGGTACAATTTTAAACAGAAAATAGGAGTTCCCATTGTGGATCAGTGGAAACGAATCTGACTAGTATCCATGAGGACAAAGGTTCAAACCCTGGCCTCACACATTGGGTTAAGGATCCAGAGTTGCCATGACTTGTGGTGTAAGTCACAGACACAGCTCAGATCTGGCATTGCTGTGGCTGGGGCATAGGCCAGCGGCTTCAGCTCTGATTTGACTCCTAGCCTAGGGACTTCCATATGCTAAGGGTGTGGCCCTAAAAAGAAAATAAACAAAAATAAACAGAAAATAACAAAAATTGCGCATAATATTACCTGACACTCTAGTAGAAACCATTTCATGTCCTTATACTACCAGCATAGTTGTCACCAAACTTTTAGCAATATCACCAAAGCTTTTCAGCAGCCTACATCCAAGTTAAAAGGCTAACTAATCCAGGTTTTTTATTTTTCCCAATCTTTTGAACTTAATGTCCTCTATCCTGATCAACTAATCTAACAACATGTGAAAAGTTTGTTAAAGTATCTTTGAAGACAAAATAAGATGTTCATCCAGCATTCATTGAATCCCTATGTGTTAGTTAACTGTTGGTATTTTCTTTCACCAATATTGTTAATACTGCTATCCAAAAAAGTAAGTTTGATTTGTCATGATCTTCTTCAGCCATGCCTTCTTACTTGAAGGGATCTAGTTTTCACATTAAAAGATGGAAAATCAAAATGAAGCTCCCCTGTTCAAAAATCTTTAATGACGTTCTCAAATTCAAGTTGATGTTTTAAGTCTTCTTCCACTTGAGCCCAACTTACCTTTTCAAGCATATGGTTCAAAATTCCTACCCCTAATTCCCTGTTCTGGTGAGCCTGGTCAATTCACTGCTCCCTCTATCTCTAAAATGTATCTTCTGCAATGGACACACTATCATGTTCATAAGACAAAATCACTACATCACTCTTTGTAGGTGGTTAATACCCTTCTGGTTCAGCCAGTTCAAGTCACGAATCTTTGCTTAAAATACATATCAATATATTTTCCTGCAGTAATTTTACATAAATAAATTCCACAACAGAAATAAAGTTGTTTTCTAAGACATCTAAAGAAATTACTAGATTAAAATATCTTAAAATTTGACAATTCACAGTTTCTATTACAAAATCATCAATTCGTCATGAACCACATTCTAACTCCACTTAAAATTTTGTCCTGATTTATAATATATATTTTATTTAATAAGCATAGTTTTAAAAATTAATCAGCTCTGTGATTTAGTTCTGTATGTAAACAAAGCACAATTTAAATACACTGACATTAATATACTTATTAAAAACAAATACTAGCAGAAGTTATATTTTGCATTAAACAAAAGCAATAAACTTGTTTGAAAAGCAGTGTAATCTAAATATTTTCATTCTAAACATATACATAATAGCCCATGCTTTATAAAAGGAAGAATAAGTTAAGCTATTTTATTTTGGTAGTAAGGAATTCTACTGAGGGGATATCTAAAATAAAAAAAGATCATCTGTTTCTCAGTGTGCATTATAATTTTATAACACATTAATTTCATTTCTGAACATATTGTTTGAAATAAGGTTGGGGTCTGGTTATAGCTGACCCTCATACATCCAATTAATATTTCCTACTTTACTCTTTATCAGACTTGCCTACACTTTTTGATATACCACATGGGTCCTCTTATAACCACATGAAGTAGTAAAGGGAAAAAATATACAAATATTTCTTTAAATTATATTTTGAAAATGAATCTATAATTACCCAGTTAAAAGCAACAAGATGTTGTTTTATAGAATATTTTAATGCAATCTAATAATTATGTCTGTTGATACTGAAGTAAAACCATGAGTCAGAACATTAAGGCAACTGAAAAAAAAAAAAAAAAAACAGAAGGGCATATATTTCACTAATTTAACAAATTCCCTACTCCAACTAAACTAATATACTCCAGGATTACCTGAGAAAAATCTATGGTGGTTAGAAAAAGCTAAAACCTCATTTTAGCCAGAATAATATGCAAAGACAAAGAAGTAAACCTAGGAAGTTTATCAGAATAATAATAATAGATATATTACATAGTAGTTTCAGAAATCAAAATGCATTTACCTTGAAAGGCAGCTGCATTTCGAGATATCAGAAATTTTAGGGTAGAGCTGGATGTTTGAAGCACCTGCTGCATGTCTTGGCGGGCAGCGATTTGATATCTCTCCTCCATCTTCCTGGTGCAACATGTAGGTTTTTTGGCTATGCAAACCTGAAGATCAGGTCCTGGAATACATAATATTTTTCAGAGTAATTATCTGCTTATTTAACAAACATTACATGTTACATATCAGGCATTAATGACCAGCACTGCATATAATGGGTTCATATTTTTATAGGGAGAATTAATTTACTCGAGCACTTGCTATAAGAAAATCTATCAATTGTCCACTACCCAACCATGAACCAAAACATTCTCAACTATTAACTTTCTGCTCAAATATTTTATTAACTTAAATGTGTCCACTCAATTAAATATTACCAGTAAATAGACTATAAAATAGAATACAAATCAACCATTACATAAATATATAGATAAACCAGGAAGCTTTTATTTTATTAATTCAGCAACAATATTTGAGCCACTCCAGAGAAGTGGGCACAGAGGGAACATACTCAACATAATAAAAGTCATATGTGACAAACTCACAGCTAACATCTTACTCAATGGTGAAAAACTGAAAGCATTTCCTCTAAGATTAGGTACAAGACAAGGTTGTCCACTCTCACCACTTTTATTCAACATAGTGTTGGAAGTCCTAGCCGCAACAATCAAACAAGAAAAAGAAACAAAAGGAATCCAAACGGTAAAGTAAGATGTAAAACTGTAATTGTTTGCAAATGACATGAAACTATACACAGAAAATCCTCAGGACACCACCAAAAACCTACTAGAACTCATTAATGAATTCAGTAAAGTTGCAGTATAAAATATTAATATTCAAAATTTGTTGCATTTCTCTATACTAACAACAAACTATTAAGAAAGAAATTAAGGAAACAATTCCATTTATAATTGCATCAAAAAGAATAAAATATCTATGAATAAACCCAGCCAAGGAAGTAAGGGCAAACTACAAGACATTACTCTACTCAGCAAACTATAAGACACTGATGAAAGAAACTGAAGAGGACATAAACATATGAAAAGATATGCTGTGCTCATGGAGAAGAATTAATTAGGAGTATGGTCATTGTTAAAACTACCCAAAGTTATCTACAGTTTCAATGCAATTCTTGGCAAAATATCAAGAGCATTCTCCACAGAACTAAAACAAATAATTTAAAAATGTGTATGAAAACACAAAAGGCCCAAAATATCCAAAATAATCTTGAGAAAGAGGAACAGAGCTGGAAAGGAATCATGCTGCCTGATTTCAAACTATACTACAAAGCTACAAAATCAAAACACTATTGTACACAGACACATAGATCAATGGAACAGAATGGAGAGCCCAGAAATGGACTCACACTTATATGAGCAATTAACCTCCAACACAGGAGGCAAGAACATACAACAAGGAAAAGTCAGACTCTTTAATAAATGCTGTTGCAAAAATTGGACAGCTACATGCAAAAGAATCAAACTGGACTGCTGTCTCATATCGTATACAAAAAATAAATTCAGGAGTTCCCGTTGTGGCTCAGTGGATAACGAATCCGACCAGGAACCATGAGGTTGCGGGTTCGATCCCTGGCCTTGCTCAGTGGGTTAAGGATCCGGCATTGCTGTGAGCTGTGGTGTAGCTCACAGACATGGCTCAGATCCCGTGTTGCTGTGGCTCTGACCTAGGCCAGCAGCTACAGCTCCGATTACACCCCTAGCCTGGGAATCTCCATATGCCATGGGAGCGGCCCTAGAAAAGACAAAAAGATAAATAAATAAATAAATAAATAAATAAATAAATTCAAAGTGAAGTAAATGTTCAAATGTAGGACCTGAAACCATAAAACTTCTAGAAGAAAATAGGCAGTAAGTTCTTTGACATCAATCCTAGCAATATTATTTTGGTTATATTTCCCCAGACAAGAACAAAAGTAAAATAAATAAATGGGCCTACATTAAACAAAAAAGCTTCTGCATAACAAAGGAACCTATTAACAAAACAAAATGGTCACCCAATGAATGCGAGAGGATATTTCTAATTGATATATCCAATAAGAGGTTATTATCTAAAATACATGAAGAATTCACACAACTCAGTATCAAAAAAATCAAGCAACCCATTTTAGCAGATGAGCAGAAGATCTGAATAGACATCTTTCCAGAGAAGACATACAGGTGGAAAATAGATATATAAAAAGATGCTCAACATCACCAATCATCAGGAAAATGCTAGTTAAAACCACAATGAAGTATCACCTCACATTGTCAGAACAGCTATTATGGAAAAGACAACAAAAAACAAATGTTATCAAGAATGCTGAGAAAAGGGAATTCTCATGCATTATTGGGGGAATAAAAATTGGTGCGCTTCTATGGAAAACAGTATGGAGATTTCTAAAAAAAAAAAAATAGAACTACTCTATGATCCAGCAATTCTATTCCTGGGTCTTTATCTGAAGAAAACAAAAACACTAATTAAAAAAGATACATGCACCCCTATGTTCATTTGTAGCACTATTTGCAATAGCCAAGATATGGAAGCAACCTAAGTGCCCATCAATAACTGAATGGATAAATAAGATATGATATGATAACATAAGTACATACATGGAATGTCATGCAGCTATGAAAAAGAAAAAAAAAAAAAAACCTTGTCATCTGTGACAACGTGGATGGACCCAGAGGGTATTATGCTAAATGACACAAGTCAAACAGAAAAAGACAAATATTTAATCATTCCACTTATATGTGTAATCTAAAAACCAAAACAAATGAACATACATAACAAAATAGAAACAGTCATAGATGCAGAGAACGAAAAGGCAATTGCCGGAGGGGAGGAATAGGAAAAGGAAAGAAATAGGTGAGGGAGATTAAGAGGTACAAACTTCCTGTTATAAAATGAATGAGTCACAGGTCCGAAGTGCACAGTGTGGGGAATATACTCAATAACTATGCAGTATCTTTGTATGGCAACATATTGTAACTAGACTTAGAGTAATTATGTTGAAATCTGTAGAAATATCAAATCATGGTATGGTATAACAGGAACTCACACAGTACTGTAGGTCAACTGTACTTCAAAAACAAATGAACACATAGAAAAAGAGATGGGATTTGTGCAGGTGGCTGGGAAAGTGGGAATTGGATGAAGATACCTTTTGACTAAGGTACGAGAGTTCCCAAAGTAGCACAATGAGATCAGCTGCATCTCTGAAGCGCCTGGACATAGGTTCAATCCCTGACCCAACACAGTGGGTTAAAGGATCTGGCATTGCCATAGCTGCAGCATAGGTCACAACTGCAGCTCAGATCTGATCTCTGAGATCTTATCTGAGAAACTCCCATCTGGCCCAGAAACTCCATATGCTGCAGGGTAGCCAAAAGAAAGAAAGAAAGCAAGAAAAGGGTACAAACCCCCAGTTATAAAGATAAATAAGTACTAGAGATGTAACATACAACATGACAAATATAATACTGTTGAATGTTATATGTGAAAGTCAAGAGAGTAAATCCTAAGAGTTTTCATTACAAGGCAAGTTCTTTTTATCTCTTTAATTTTATATCTATAAGAGATAATAGATATTTATTAAATTCATTGTGGCAATCCTTTCATGATGTATGCAAGTCAAATCATTACGCTGTATATATTAAACTTAGACAGTAAGTATGTCAACTGTATCTCAATATAACTGGAAGATAATAAAGTTACAATGAGATGCCACCTCACAGCCTTTAGGATGGCTGGTCTTAAAAATACAGATAATAACAAGGGTTAGTAGGGATATAAAATTATTGGAACTCTTGTGCACTGTTGGTGGGAATGCAAAATGATCAAGCCTCTGTGGAAAACAATATGGCAGTTTCTCAAAAAACTAAAAGTAGGATTAACATCTGGCCCAGCAATTCTACATCTGTGTTTATACTCCCAAAGAATTGAAAATAGCATCTTGAAGAGATATTTGTACACCATAGTCACTGAAGATTATTCACAATAGGAGTTCCCGTCGTGGCGCAGTGGTGAACGAATCCGACTAGGAACCATGAGGTTGCGGGTTCGGTCCCTGGCCTTGCTCAGTGGGTTAATGATCCGGCGTTGCCGTGAGCTGTGGTGTAGGTTGCAGACGCGGCTCGGATCCCGAGTTGCTGTGGCTCTGGCGTAGGCCGGTGGCTACAGCTCCGATTCAACCCCTAGCCTGGGAACCTCCATATGCCGCGGGAGCGGCCCAAGAAATAGCAACAACAACAACAACAACAATAATAACAACAACAACAAAAAGACAAAAAGACAAAAAAAAAAAGATTATTCACAATAGCTAGAACATGCAAAAACAGCTAAAACAAGCAACCCAAGTGTCCATGGATCAATAAATGGGAAGCAAAATGTGGTATACATGTGTACTGGAATATTATTCAGTCTGAAAAAGGAAGGAAATTCTGACTTACGCTCCAACACGGATGGACCTTGAGGATATTATGCTAAGTGAAATAAGCCAGTCATAAAACACAAATATTATATGACTCCACTCATATGAAGTTCTTAGGGTCATCAAAATCACAGAGACAGAAAGGAGAATAGTGGTTGGCTGGGGCTGTTTAATGGGGATAGAATTTTAGTTGTGCAAAATGAAAAAACATACTGCAAAGAGATGGTAGCAATGGCTGTATCACAAATATATTTAGTACCACTGAACTGTACACTGATAAAATGGTTAAGATGGTAAATTTCATGTTTTACCACAATAGAAAAGCTAAAAACAAATTTTGCGGATATGGAGAGTTTCCACTGTGGCTCAACAACTTTGGGACCAGACACTGTCTCTCTGAGGATGCAGGTTCCAACCCCAACTTCACTCAGCAGGTTAAGGATAGTGTTCCCGCAAGCTGTGGCATAGGGCTCAGCTGCAACTCCAATGCGACCCCTAGCCTGGGCCCTGGGCACCTAGCAGATGCGGCCCTAAAAAAGAAAAAAAAATTTTTTTGCTGACATGAACAACTATTATCCTGGACCAGGGAAGGCTCCTTTGTCTATTACAGGTAGGCTAGAGAACAGAGAGAAGGCTGTGGGGTGTGGAATGGTGTCTAAAGAGCACAGCCCTGATAGTACATTGTGCAGTCAGCCTCAGGGCATCCCAAGGCTGCCCAGGTTTCTATGTAAAGCTCAGGACAATTTAATTTACATGGCCTGAAAGAATACACTTATTCCCTTATTTTAGGGTAAGGGAAAGGGTTATGGTCTCTCATCTCTGCAGAGTTTCACAGCTCCCACATTAGTTCTTCACTGACCAACTGCAGATCAGAAAATATAAAATATGCATATATGCATGTGTATACACACACACACACAGAGAGACACACGTGCATACCAGCCACCGTTCAAACTCATCCTTTTGCACACAGATTTGGCCTCAGGCTTTAGTTTGTGTGGTTAGACAAATAACACACAGTGGCATGTTTGAACATTTTACAGAGGCTGAAATGCATAAAGTATGTCACAGTAGGTAACATTTTGGCAACTGTTTTTTATTTATATTGCCTAAAGTTATACAAAAGCAAATTCCACTTCCAATAGTAAAACTGACTGAAAGAAAACAAAGCTATGTTTTCAACTTTCTTCCTAAATGGAAAGATTAAGAATTAGAGTTCAGAGAAAAACAATAAGAGAGACTGGAGGAAAGGACCAATTAATAAATATCCAAGGATAGAAACATATTTGGTATGGGAAAGACTGCTAGGAAATAAAAATAATGATAACAGGCACAACGATAATAAGAATTCAAATACTCAACATCACTTTGCTAGACCATATTCCTGAATGTGGCCTAAAAAGGCCCCAAGTGGGACCCCAAGTTCTTCCTTCTCTCCTGCTCTAGCCTCACCTCAAGCCACATCAGCCACTGTGTTCTTCCCTCCACATATTAGCCATATTTTATTTCCTCATAGTCACGAAGTCCCTTCTTGCCACAGAACCATTCTCCATGCTCTTCCCTGTATCTCCGACAGCCTTGCTGCAAACACATACCTTCCTCAAATTCATTCCTAACTATTTTTCTTTAGATTCCTACAGGAATGTTCCTTAACCTCACAGACAGCTCAAGTCCCTATTCCACGCCTCTGGACTGCCCCTCATGCCTCTCCATTGCACTTAGCATGGCTGCAATGTTCTGTTCCTAGATGTGATTATGAATTAATTCGTTCCCTCATCTATACTACAAAGCTCCAAGTAGAGGAATTTTTACTCTTTATCATATGCCGGTGGTCTCGGACAGTGCCTAGAACACCATACACATTCAATTTTTATTCATTAAAACAGCCATGATAAAGAGGGTTTGAAAACTGCCCAGTAACGCACACCTACTTACTAAAAAAAGGTGGAGCCACTGTTCAGAAACAGGCAGAGCAGTTTCCAAGCTGTCATCTTTACCATCCCTCCGCTGAGAGAAAAGCAATGGTCTTCAATCGATACATGGCTTGTTTACAGACATAACTGACCATTTTCCATCCCTGTTTTGAAGGAAGTCATTCCTTCAGGTAAGTCAAAAGGAAATAAATTTTAGGTTAGGAACGATCCAAGGAGTTTTATTCAAAAAAAAAAAAAAATAGGCTAAAATAAAACTGACATTTGCCCTTTTTGCCCAGTGTTAAATGGTGGAAGGTGCACTTAGAAACCACTCTCTCAACATAAAGTGGGAGAGAAACCATCCTGTCTCAGCACACTCTGAACAAGCATGGCCAGCAATTTAGACGGCTTAGAGCAAACACGTCCCTCAAGCTGATGAGGCTCTGCATTGATTAATCCATACTTTCACTTAGAATCATGGCAGTTGGTGATGACAACAGAAAACTAAACTCCAAAGCAAGTCAGAGCTATAATTCAAAGATCGAGTTGCTTCTAATTGGCGCAAAATTTTTATCTTAAGGGTTAGGGTTACTGGGGAGGGGGAAAGAATCCACAAGAAACTGTTCCCTTGCTTCCTGCATCAGTGCAAAACACAGATGAGGTAGACTACATATCATTCTTGGAGGACCGTATCTCACATTTTATTCACAATATAAAGCACAAAGGACAAAATAAGATGCTTATTGATGAAACGCCCAGACTACTGTTCTCCCATTCTAAAAAGAACTAGCATCTTAAGAAGGCAAAGCCAGATGGAACCCAAATAGATACTAGGAGGTAACAAGATACATTTTTAAAAATATTTCAAAGCCTGGCTTCAAAGAACAGGCATGACCAACCATGCTCATGAAACAGCATGAGTATACACCCCAAGCTCAAAAGCAGTAGCAGTGTTTCTGAACAGTAAAATCAAACTCTGCAAAAATTAAAGTGCTAAAAACCTAACAAAATTAAACATAAAACAGCAGGCTCCCTGCTGAAGGGGCCCTCAACCAGAATTGTGGGGGCTTTTCTTGATTTGCCTTTCCGTTCCCCAGCTTAAGAAATTATTTCAGCCAGCTACCTGCTTGTGTGTGTGTTTTTTTTTTTTAATGTTAAAAATAGGCACACTGGGAGGCATTCTGGAAAGATGGTGGCAGGGGTGGCATGGTTTCCATGATTTCCAAAGCCCCACATGAACCAGATAGAACAATGTGAAATTAAATCCAAGAAATACAACAAAACTAGGTGACATAATATACCCCCTCAAAAAACTTCAAAATATAAATAGGGTGAGGAAAAAAAACCTCACTGGCCACAGAACTTCACAGTACCAGGGTCAGGGCAGGAGGGAGAAAAATAAAGCAGAAGGGTAATGTCCGAGGGACCTGGAGACAGACGCTGTCCCAAATGGCCAAGAGGAATTCATAGGACAGCACGGAGATCCAATGTGACAACAGCCACCGAAACTGGGAGCATTTTGCCTTCTCGATTATCATATGTGTGCCAAGGAGTTATGATCAAAATGAATAAACGACCAGGAGCAATTCATACCCGGAGAATTCTCCAAACAGACCCAAGAGGCTCCATTCCCAGGAAGAACCCCACGCAGAAGAGAAACATCTGGAAGTGGAATTAAAATTCAACAGAAGGAGGACTCAAGAGACAGAGACAAAGACAGTCTAGACCAAGGTGGAAAGGGGATTCAATCCAGGAAATTTCAGAAAAGAAGCAAGTGTTTTTTTAAACACTACACAAAAAGAACAGAAGAACAGCTCTGTAAAGTCACAAAAGCTATTCTGAAGCATGTCTCGATCTAAATTTTTAAGGAAAAAAACTAAGTTCTCCTGAAATGACCATCAAAAAAAAAAAAAATACTGACATCTAATCTCACAGAGTTATTATAATAAAAAAGAGAGTAAGGAACAGAATAATATCCCCACAGACAAAGAAAGCAGCCCAGAAAGACAGGCTTCCCTGTAAAACCAAATTCTCGACCACGCCATTTCAAAACTAGCTAAAAGATAATGACACAAAACATGAAAGCACAACACAAATCAGAATTAGAAAAATTCAGATATGGGGTGACAGTACTCAGGAAAGAATTAAAAGATGAAAGAAAAGCCTTCTGAAGAGAAAGCTAAACTAGAAGGAACACAGGAGCCAGTCACACACAAAGGCAATATCTTAAGAGAAACAGAAAGTAGAAAATAAGGAATTGTGAAAACTCGAAAAATGAAAGGATTTGAAAGGCAGTGGCAAAAAAAACAGTTTATAATGTAAGCTCCCAAAGAAGAAAACAAGACAAATACTAAAAACTGTATTTCATGTTATGCTGAAACTGTTGTGACGGTGATATAGGATAAAACAAATAACTATAGAATGTTCAAATTCTAGTCTCTAATTCTGTCCTGCATCTTTGTTACAGTCAGCTACCTGCTTGCGTACTTTTCTTTTAGTGAGGAAGAAAATAGATACAGACATAACATAGAAGACATTAAGTAAAACTCTGCCATCTTGACTTGAAGTACAAATGTGAAATGATGAAAAATTTAACCTTGAAAAATATACATTTCTTAGAGCTCCCATTATGGTTTAGCAGGTTAGGAACCTGACACAGTCTCTGTGAGGATGCAGGTTCGCTCCCTGGCCTTGCTCACTGGGTTAAGGATCTGACATTGCTGCAAACTGTGGTGTAGGTCACAGATGGGGCTAGGATCTGGCATTGCTGTGGCTGTGCCCGGCAGCTGCAGCTCCAATTCCTCCCCTAGCCTGGGAACTTCCGTATGCCACAAGCATGGCCCTCATAGATAGATAGATAGATAGATAGATAGATAGATAGATAGACAGACAGACAGACAGACAGACAGACAGACAGACAGACATCCTAATTTCACTGGAAAGGCCTAGGAACAATGACTAACCAAGTGGCAAAGGGTGTCCTTTGGGTCCAGACAGATGATGATCTTGAAATGCCACTCCTCTCAAAAACTCAGAGCTTCATGAAGAAATGCCTCACTCCAGGTCTGAGGCAGGAAGTAGATTAGAGGACAGACCAGCTAAAGCATCTTGTCCACCAGAGCACAAAGATGCTATGAAATAACCACTAGGGTCATAACGAAAGGATTTAGGAGCCACATTAATCCGCTAATACTTCGCGAACAAAACACAACATACGAGTGGCTTACACAACGCACATTTACTGTCTCATAGTTCTGGAGGTCTTAGTCTGAAGTCCATGATGGAGGTGCTGGCAGGCTTTGGCTTCTCCAGACTCTTCTCAGATCCTTGGCTTACAGACGGCACCTTCTCTATGTGACTTCAAGTGGCCTTTCTCCATGCATGTGCAGTCCCGGTGTTTTTCTTCTTCTTCTTCTTCTTTTTTTTTGTAGTTTTAGGGTCACAATCATGGCACATGGAGGTTCCCAGGCTAGAGGTCGAATCAGAGCTGTAGCCACTGGCCTACACCAAAGCCATAGCAACACAGGATCCAAGCCATGTCTGTAACCTACACCACAGCTCACGGCAATGCCAGATCCTTAACCCACTGAGCAAGGCCAGGGATTGAACCTGTGTCCTCAAGGATACTAATCAGATTCTTTTCCACTGAGCCACAACAGGAACTCCCCAAGGTTTTCTTCTTATAAGGACACTGGCAAAATTGAATTATGGCCCATCCTTATGACCTCACTTAGTCTCAATAACTTCCTTAGGCCCCATCTCCAAATACAGTCAAACTGGGGGCTAGGGTTTCAACTTAGGAATTCAGAAGAACTCGGTTTAGTCTATAACAGAAACCAACTTCAAAAGGTTTTTGCTGGCCAAATGCAGGACAATTTAAGCATCCCTAATAATAATTGAAAGGGGTTACAACCAATCAAATAAGCTTACATCTAAGGGTTTTCCATATATGTGCTTTATTTTACCAAAAAAAAAAAAGACCTTTGAAATAGTACTGCTATTGATAACATACATTCTCTTTTTATTTCAATATTCACCTCTCCCCTAGTGAACTTACAGGATTTTCCTATTTGTAACACAGATCAGCATTGTTCATGGTTGACATAGGAAAGACCTTGGGGTTACAGAACTGACATCAAGACATATTTTACGTTCACGAGAATGGATGTTACATGCCATAAAATACCACATTCCCATCAGACGAAAATAAGGTCTTGGAATGCAGAACAGTGAAGTGACAAAGGTAAATACTCTCCTTCTGTCTTTTCTGAGAGTATCTCCTTGCCGTATGTTCTAAAACCGATAATTTGCAAAACATTATCACGGCGCAGGGGTTTTGACAGGCCACATATCTAGGAAGAATCACGCCAGCGGCACTGGATCTGCTGAGAGCTGGGCAGAATCTGCTCCTTCTCCCAGAATTTCCTTTGAAAGTTTACCTCTTCCTCACTCTTACACGTGTTATTTAGATGAACTAGATACACACAAAAGGTTGAAAACACAGCACCCTATCCTGAGGCAGAACGACTATTTCAGGAATAGTCAGCCGGTCACAGGAAAGAAATGCAAAGAGATATTCACTGAGGCCTCCAGGAAAGCGAAGCTTTCTCTCTTCTGCTGAAACTGAATTTAATGATGCAAGAAAGCAAGGTCTGCAGATGCCATAGTCATTTTCCTGCTCAGAGTGTAGCCTGGATCAACCACAGGTTCTTCTGTTACCTACCTTATCAAGAAATCTAGCCAAGACAATAGTAATGATGCTTCCCCAGGGTTATGGCAAGCCAAACCATTCCACTTTCTTTTGTGGTTTATTTCAGAGCATCTGAAGGACGTGATACTAAATGGAGGGTCTGATAACACCCCTTTAGTGGTTGTTCCAGTTCTTTTCTTAAGTAGAAATAAAATGTGTATGTCCAAGAAATGACAAGGATTCCACTCGCAACATGGCAGTGCTATCCACAGAGGACAACAATTAACTGGACAAAGTATAACAATCAATGACCTGAGAGCTCTAGTGAGTGAACACAAGAAGGATTCTGGACAGGAGTCAATATTTGGATGAATGGGAAAGGACAAGGTTAATTTCTCATCCCTGTGACTTTTAGCCATGAGGACAGCCCATGTATATAAAGTGGCTAAAATTCCAAAAGAAAATTTGCAGTCTTTCTGGACTACAGACTGGAAGATAAAAATCCAGATAATCACAGCTGGACCCTACCCACTAGAAGCCAAAAGCACCCCTCCCCAGATTTGGCCATCAGAATGTCTCCAGACATGGCTAGATGTCCTCCTTGGACATAATTCCTTCTGGGTGAGAACCACTGGCCAGTACAAAGGGAGAGCAATATGAATTGGAGCAGAGGAGGAGGCCCCCAAAAGAGCCTGAGAAGGAGCAGTCGGGGAGGCAGAAGGATAAAAACGAGGAGAAGGGTAGAAACGAGTGTGGTGTCCAGGAAGAATTCTAAGAAGGAGAAAAATTAGCTGTGTTGGAGAACATAGCCACGTTCGAGAGGGCTATACTTTTCAAAGATCTGTAATTATCTGGGCTACCATGTTGGTTGTTCTCTCGACTCCAGATAGCAACTACATGCTCAATCATGCTGTACTAGGAATCATATTAATTACATAGCGTAATTACAATGTCATGTCAACTCACTGAAAGCTGATGTGCTAAAAGCTATTTAATGGTTTTAAAGCTCTTTCCTTTCTAACTTCTGCCACCACTGACCAGGAGCACTGCCTAAGAGTTCCTGATATCACCCCCACATCCTGGTGCTTTCCTGAACCTTTGCTTTGTGCAGTTAATTGATTCCATTTAATTTGTTTCTCTCCTCAAACTGCAACCTACAAAGGCTAAAAGAACCACCTTTGTCTTATTTCCCAATACGCTATATGTAACTAGCACTGTGCCTGGGAAAAAAAAGATCTCCAGTAGAGTATGTCTCCTTCGCTTTCTCCTTACTTGCACACAAATATTTGCAAGAAGCTTAAGAAAGCATTTTCATGGCTTAAAATTAATGAGGTAGTTTTAAATATAGATCCAGGATGAGCATATTGCTGAGGACATTAAAAACTGGTTCAATAAACCTTTTGAAATAGTATTTATGATGATCATATTTACATTTTTACAAATATTCCTCAATAATGTATCACTGTAATTTAAGGATTCATCTTTTTTCTTCTGTGGAATAGAGGGATTATCCTCTAAAAGGATATATCGATATTACTCTTTAAAATTAAAAAAAAATGTTCAGGAGAGAATTAACTGTTCCAGCTATTATGTGTTTTTATCATTCTGGGTTCAATAAAAAATAAGTAACATTTGCCAATCCACAGATTTAAACAAACAGAGTCAACATAATAACCACTGGTAGAACCGCAATGCTGTCCTTTATATATATATATAGATATATAAATATAAATGGCATCACGATCCTTCAACAGATAATGTACTCAGTTGTTTTTCCAGTCGTGGTTGATGAATGTCTACACAAAATCACATATTTAAATTCTTTCTGTTATATCCCATAACAAAGCAGTTCCAATATGAAAGTATATATTCTATGTCCTGAAGCAGAGAAGGTTCTGCTAAGCAGAATGCTTTCCCAAACGTGAAGTCATGCATTTGGAGTCACACTTGTGCCATGTTAACTAATCCAGGAGACAAAAATCCTAAATATATATGAACACATATATCAAGTAAGTATCAGCAGCAGTAGAGCCTGCTCCTTAAG
This sequence comes from Phacochoerus africanus, assembly GCF_016906955.1. Classification (NCBI taxonomy): domain Eukaryota; kingdom Metazoa; phylum Chordata; class Mammalia; order Artiodactyla; family Suidae; genus Phacochoerus; species Phacochoerus africanus. The sequence continues at coordinate 60,670,245 of NC_062556.1, read as the reverse complement.
GAATGTAAAAAACATCAACTGAAGTCTAATCCCCTCAGTCTTAATGAGCCCAAAATTGTTCTGCAGCCAAAAATCCACAGTGTTTCTCTTAATGAAACCAGGCCCACGGAGCATAGCTCTTCCAAGCCAGGCTGAAGCAGAGATGCTGAACCACCTGGCACTGGAAATTGAGCACCACTTCTCCACTTTCAAAGAGGTTTTTGCATCCACTTATGTAGATGGGCTAAATACCCTGTGGTGGGTTACGTGTGGGGAAGGAGAGAAAGCTCCCAACTCTAAATGGAGCTCAGACTGAAAAGAATTAGCCACAGTTCTTGTGAGCTCAGTCCACCTCACAGCCCCTCCCACCCCCAAGAATTGCTCTCTCAACACCTCCACAGGAGAGCCTCTGCCAGCCACAGGTGTGTCATGTGACCTTACATCTGATTACAGTTTGCTGAACTGAAAGCGAGTAAGTGATTGATACAGCATCAACTGAACTGTTCCATCCAAAAATTTAGCACTGGAACATAGAAAAAGGTTACTCTGTACCCGATCAGCGTTGTTTTACATATAATTTGGGAGTGAAATGCCCCTGCTATTTTACCACAGAGACAAGAGCAGAGTGCTCAGAGTAGAGAAATGAAGGGAAGAGCATCAGAGCTCTCTGCAGAGTTCCTACTGTAGTCCCTTTCTGAGACCAAATTCTTCCCTATATTTTAGGGTTTCATGGGGTACACCTAAAGGCTTATAATAAATTATTTTTTATAATATAGACCAAACTAGTTTGTGTTTCCTGCAATCAAAGTTCTCAAGCTAATACTCTAGTGAAGAGGGTAGCAGGAAAGAATTGATTGATGAATGTTGTGTAGAAGGATCTCAGGAACTGTGATATATATGACAGCGGAAAAGCCCGGCCAAATAACCCATCGTAGAAACTGTGGGTGGCCAGGCAGAGTGTTTTGGGGTAGAGAATGACACACTCAAAACCATCCCACTTCAATCCCCAGGGCTTTCCTGTGCACCTAAAAATAAGCAATGTATTAAAAATAACTCTATTACTTGGCACTTCACCAGCTCTGCCACAGGGAAGCCCCACTGCCACCTTGTTTGTTTCACACACACATTAAAGGCAACAGTATCATCCAGATACTTGTGAATAAAAATAAACAAAAATCCAACTGGAATTTGGGGGAAAAGAGGATTTAAATGGTTAAGAAAATGAAAAGTACACAGTAAGTATCATTTTAGGCAATGTTTGACATGGTTGCTTAAATGGTCTCCCAGGGGACCCGCTTCCTCTTTGTCTCCCATAGATTTTACTGCATCCTGTTTCCCCTGGTGGGTACCTCCAGACATTGCAGCCTTCATAGAAAAATGGCCGTTGTGATTCAGTCCACACCACTCAGGAGAAGAGAAAATATACCTCGGATGGTTCTTATAAAAAGGAGAAAAATTCTTTTTCTCAGAAGTTCCAGCAAACTTCTCTTCACATTGTATTGGCTCTAGCTAGCTTATGTCTCCAAAAGTGAACAATCACTATGGCCAAAACCTGAAGGATGTTGATTGGTTTAAAACAAATCAGGTGTTCAGGGTTGGGTGAATCCCATTCAACTACATGTCAGAGACAGAGGATAGTTTGATTTCCAACAAATGAACAAATAAAACTAGGGTGCTATCATGGACAAAAGTGGCTAAGAAATGGCAAAAGACTAAAGAGCAAATGGCTTTAGAGCCTTCTACCTCCACACCTTCAAATATTTGTAAATCCAAACCCGTCGCACTTCTCATCTCAGAAAAATATATCTTTTTTCCCACTGAAGTTGGATCCAATCAATACGTATAACGCAACCCCTCCTGTTCCCATGAGTCAGGACTCTCCAGAGAACAGAACCAACAGGATATGCATGTATCTATGTGAATAAGATTTATTAGAAAGAGTTGGGTCACATGATTATGGAGACTGAGAAGTCTCAAAATCTGCTGTCTGTAAGCTAGAGACCCAAGAAAACCAGTACTGTAACTTCCAGTCCAAGGAGCACTTGGGAAGTCAGGCAGACAGAGAGAGAAAGAGAGAGAATTCAACCACCCTCTGCCTTTTTTTCTATTCAGGCCCTCAGTGGGTTGGAAGGTGCCTATCTACACTGGGGAAGGCCATCTGCTTTACTCAGTCCACCAATTCAAATGCTAACCCCAATATGAAACACGATGACAGACACATCCAGAAATGTTTAACCAGCTCTCTGGGCACCTGAGGGCTGGTCAAGATGACACACAAAATTAACCCTCACCTCCTACAACGTTAGGTCCCCATTAATCTCATTATTTCCTCCTGCTCCTATCTTTCGCCTAGCTACTTTCTTACAGTAAATTCCTTAAATTATACTTTCCCTAAGCTTGCACTCTTTTACACTGTGGCCAGGGTGAACAATCTAATACCAGACTATTACTGTGTTACCCAGCTTAAACTACTTCCATGTGTTCCTGCTTCTTGAAACAGTATTTAAATTAAAAAAAAAAAAAAAAAGTGGTTTCTAGATCTTTGAATCAAGACCATTGAAGGGGAGGAGACCAACGGCTTCATGAAAATGGAGATTACCAAACTGGTTGAATCAGGATGTCTAGGGGAATACTGGGTCTATATTTCTAAGGGCCACTACAAGTTCTTGATTTGCTTACTAACCTTTGAGAGGCCCTGAACTTTGCCTCATCAGCCATTTTGCCTCATTTCACACTATCAACTCCAGTGTCACTAAATTACTTGGGATCCTCCTAGCTTGAATGCTGTTCCATTATCTCCATACCTTTATAGCATTTCTACCCCAGGCTAGGAGGCCCTTGAGCCCTCTCTTCCTTGATTCTTCCTACTAAAGATTTTCTCATCTTTCCAAATTCAGCTCATTCTTTTCTGGGGGCCTGTGTTAGGATTACCCAATCCCTACTTTGATCTCAATCAGCTCTGTCCAAATCACTGTCTTAGTATGTAAAACATTTTTATTCCATATTCCCTTCCCTCCTCAAAACCATCAGTATCTTGAGGACAAGAACCTTGCAATTTCTCCTTTATCTGATAAGCCACTACTTAGTGTTTGTCAAAGAGAGTCAAACAAGACAGAGAAAAGAAAGAAAAACTGGTTATTCTACATTAGTCTATGTGTTGTCTTGAAGAGTAATGAAAAAATTTATTAAAATAGATGTTCATAAACTAGACGATTTTTAAATATATTACAGATAAGACAGAATTTTTTTCTATAACAAACAAAATTTGTCAGGCACATGGGAAAAATGTGCCTTAAAAAGTTTCATGTTCAAATAAGCATTTATTACTTCAGAACTGCTTAAAATTTAGCATTAACCAAAAAAAAAAAAAGGCTTTTGAAACTTTTGAATTTAGAAAGAAAAGTAAGGAACAGAAAGTTCTTACCTAATAATCAACTAGCATAACAAATAAACACATGAATCCAGTTCTCCCAGGAAATGAGTAAATTATGGAGCAGCAGACTCTACATCTAAAACAGTGTTAACCCAAATACTGGAATCCAGAAAAGAGAAAAAAACTAGCACTTTGAAAATCAGTCACATTTACTATAGAAAAGCTCTAATAATATATCCAGACACATTAAAATTTCGTCAAATGATGGGTTTAAAATCCTACTAAGTACCTGGTGTATAGCAGCCTGTCAAAAGTAGTATTTACTTTTCTCACAGTTATGATAACTAAACATTCTGTTTAAATGATAAATAAATACCTCATTTCAAAATTAGCAATCTATTTAGATGCCTGCCCCTGATTCAGCTGAGACCCTCTTTCTACATGCAGGCTCCATCCCACTCCAGATTCGAGTATGAAGTGAATCCTAGTCAAGGGTTCAAGTACCCAAAATCCATTCTGCACTGGTTCGACGTTTTTAGCACCTTTTCTTGTCCTGACTCACTCGCATACCTGAATTCCAGTAACTCAATTATACACCTACTGTTTATCCCATGTCCAGCAATGGGGTCACCTTCTTTCCTTAACCCTTACCAGATCACCAGCCTCTGTACTGGGTGCAAGATCTCCCAAACACTTGGGAGGCCAGTTGCAACCATCGTCTCTGGAGCTGGAGTAACTAAACTCCAGTCTGTGTCTACAGAACACTGGATTCTGGCAGTCTTCACCCACCCTTTACCAGCTAATCCTGCCACCAATCCCACCAAAAGAAGTCATTCTTGTCTTAAGAGAGCTCAGCAGTGTCAAGATCAAATAGAACTACTTGCCACAGCAGGTCCCAGATCCCCGTAATTTCATGGAAATCTACCCTAAGCAAAACCAAGCAATTGCTATAAGTTCCCACCCTGCTTCTGTTATGGTACAAGATATTATATTTCTTATAACCTCCATAAATTGAATATCAGATTTATGATTTAGAATCATTATTTGAAAATATTACACAAAACTGAGGTCAGAAATTCTTATGCACAATATAATGATAATGATTCACTTTTTTCCCCATCACTGGCCATTTTACTCCAAGTATGTATTATGGCTGAATGTTTTATTTATAATTACTTCTCCCTTGACTTAGGTAGAAACTTTTAAGTAAACAAAAGGAAATGTATGCATAGAGTAGCCTTTTTAAGCCAACATGCATCCAATAATGCCTTGTATCTTATACATTTTTCTTCCAAATTCTGGGTCATCTAGCTTCCAGTATTATAGAGAAGTCCAAAATCAACCTGCCTGTTTGTTCTTTTAGTATCCTATCTTCTGATTATTAAGTTTAACTGGCTTTTTAAAAACACTGTGAGTTCAAAAATTTTATCAGAATATAAATCACTTCAATGATAAAAAAAAATGGCCTGAAAAAACAGTAATAATATAAATGCCTAATAAATGGCGAAGTTAAAAGTTGAATCTTGCAGCAAGGCTCCAAAGCTCACACACTTGAACATTCGACCACAGTGCTTCTTCAAGTCTTTGACTTTGCAATATTTCTTTTGTTTCTCAGACTACCTTTCCTAGCAGTCCTTGCTTTTCTCTCTTACTCTGAAATATTTATCAATTGCCTTGCATTCCTCTTGCCTTTTTTTTTTTTATAGTTTACATTCCTTTAACCTTTTCTACACCACTGAGGAAGAATTTCTCAAGCATCTCTTCTAATTCAGTCATTCAGGTTCTACTTAGCCTAGTTTTTGTAGGCTTCACTGCATTCTTCAAGAAAACCATGAATTTGTTCTTCGAGAATCCTCTTCCATTCTCATATTATTTGCCAAGATGTGCAGTTTTGTCTTATGAATGCAACATGAAATATGACTGAGAGATTCAGAGGTGCTCTTGTTGAATACACATCTCTCAGACTAAAATGCTGGGTCTTTTGCACGTCCACTGGTTTTTCCATTTTTACATCTACCTTTATAGATGTTATCTGTTTTCTGATGTATTTCAAGTTGTAATTGTTAAATTTTTGGATTTCTGCTCCTGACTCTCAGAGCCAGAAAGGAATGTTAATATTTTCAGTAGTGCTTCTTTACCAGCTAGGAGATTCCAGAGTCCAAGTGCGATAGGGAAGGAACAGCATCAGGAAGACATGGGCAACAGGAAGTTTCAAGGCGCTGCCCAATTTTTAATACAATGCCTTAAGGTCTCCAAGGGGATGCTTTCTCTCAGCTGGTCCTCCGCCTTTGTTAGGATCAACTTTAGCAGTGGTCGTGCTTTCCACTGCATGCCAGACACAGGGGGTGCAGGTACTTTGTGGGTTCTAACATGTGGAGCGTTTTAGGATACATCAACATAATTAATACTTTCCCTCTCTTCCACACTCTCATGGCCCACCCTCCCTGCTGGGGCCTAGAGTTCTGAGCCAAAAGGTATTAGTGAAGCTGCATTTATGGTGACATTTCTGATTTCTGGAGCAAGATTTATTCCATAGGCTAGAGTAAACTGTAAGTGTATCAGTCCTTCCCCCATTTCTGTCTTTCATAAATTTTATCATGGAGAAATTTTTCAAATAGTTTGGTATTTTGATGATATTCCTCTGGAGTTTTCAATACGTGATACATTTCTCAGTTTTATTGCTTAATGACTTTTATCATAATGTGGAAGATGGGGAGGGAAAAAGGAAGAGTTATGCTAATATTCTGAATTCCACCTTAAAAAGTTTATCTCCTTCATAAGCTCTTTTTATTAAAATGGAACTTCTGAAGAGGTATGCCACACCGTACATAATTGTAAAAAAAAAAAACCATCACATCCCAAAATAATTGCAAGAAGTTCTTCATGACATTTAGAGAGATTTCCACCACAGAATACACAAAGCAAAAGTTCACAGATTCTTTGAGTAGAAGCTAAAAGAAAAAGGTGGATGATTCTAAAATTCCTGAAAGCATTTGCTGGTGGAACAACACCCCCTGGATGACTATGGAAGGTGACATTAATTTGTAATGATTGGCAGGAATGTTCTTATGATAGGATCACAGTGATGCCTGCGTGAGTGAGACCATGATGCAGTCCAAGACCTGCTCTTGCATTTCCTCCACTCACAGAGGCTAAAAGATGCATCATAAATTTATGATGCATATGTCCTTTCACGAAACATCAAAAGGTAAACAGAAAAAAAATATTAGAAAGGAGGAAATAGTAGGAATAATAGGTAATTATGCTCCTGACACCGGAGGTGAGCAAATAAAAGAGGAAAAGAATACATAGCTTGACATGTAGAAAGACTAGAGTCTTGATTTCTCGACTTTAAGAAACCAAGGTACAGGGAGGTGGGTTATTCCATGAGGATGACAAGCTATGTTCTCATCAAATATAACATGGACACCATGAAAATGGCTATAGTATCATTTCCTTGACAAGAAAAAATTTTAATATATATACAGAATGCTGACAATAAAAAAAAAGGGAAACCCAAAAAATCTGACCATTCACTAGAACGTGAGATAATAAAAAAGCCTGGATTGTCAGCTCTGATTTGCAGAACTAGCTGACTCACAGAATCACAAATGTCACTAACAGTGCTAAGGATACAAGGAATTGGGAGACACAGGTGAAGCCTGGAGGCGTCTGAAGCCATCACTGCAGCTCCCCAGATCCTTCCTTGTCAGAGTAAGATAAACCCAGGCTCTGATTTAACATACACGATTACTAAGCAGTTGACAGAACAAGAAAACCTGTTCAGTCACAAACTATCTTCATCTTACACTCTGATACTTACATAACTGACTGTATCATTTTCCTATGATCCAGGCCACTAGTCATCTAAATACCAGGATTGTTCACTTAAGCAGCTGAGACAGGCTTGGTATATTCTGCTAAAAGTGCTCCACAGGTAATGATAATCAAGAGGATCTATTAGCATCTTTAAAATTCTGACCTAATGATTTCTTCTAAGAGCATACTTAATTTCAATCTAACGCCCTATTGTAAGGCATCATTATATTTCTCACTACAAGGATTCTTCTCGGCACTGTCTCTTCCTGGCCAGGAAGACCACCATTCAAATATTCCATATGTGTCTTCTCTAGCCATTACAGACATCTCGTCTACTGGTTTAATTGATTATATCATCACATGATCTCTATGGAAGTTCCCAGGCTAGGGGATGAATCAGAGCTGCAGCTGCTGGCCTATGCCACAGCCATGCCAGATTCAAGCCACGGCTGCGACCTATACCACAGCTCACGGCAACACCAGATCCTTAACCCACTGAGCGAGGCCAGGAATCAAACCCGCATTCTCATGGATATTAATCAGGTGTGTCACCACTGATCCACAATGGGAACTCTGACATGATCTGTTCTAAAAGGACCCATGGAAAACTTCTTGCTCATTATTTGCTCTTCCTCTCCAATAACTGCTCTAAACCATGTTACTAAATGTATTATTCTTTGGAGTGGCTAATAGGAAACTCACAGCCAAAATTTTCAGCCCAACTGGCAACTGCTGATGCCTTATTCTGCTTAAAACACACATTATTTCAGAGTTCCCGTAGTGGCGCAGCAGAAACAAATCTGAATAGGAACCATGAGGTTGCAGGTTTGATCCCTGGCCTCGCTCAGTGGGTTAAGGATCCAGCGTTGCCATGAGCTGTGGTGTAGGTCACAGACGTGGCTCAGATCCCTTGTTGCTTGGCTGTGGTGCAGCTGTAGCTTCAGTTAGACCCCTAGCCTGGGAACCTCCATATGCCGCAGGTGCAGCCCTAAAAAGACAAAAAAAAAAAAGTGCATTATTTTATGTCTTAATCTTATCCTGATTTCACATTATTTTTCCCTATTTTTCATATCATCTCTATACTTAGATTTCATACTGCTTTTCTCAGTACTATGTTCAGATTATATAAACTCTGTGCATTGATTATTAACATTGGAAGTGCTAGGATAGAAACACATATGTAAAGTAGAAATCTACGGCCAACTGAAAATCATTAAGACCCTGAATGGCTTGACTTCTTCTGGCTCAAATTATTAGCTCCTCTGGAAGTTTTATATTCACTCACAAACAGATAGTTAGAAGGGGCCTACAGCCTAAGAATATATTAAATATGCAGGGAGAAGCATCTATCATTTGAATAGCCACATGCAATATGCAATGTAATGAAGGTTGCTCAAACAGCCATGATTTCAAGGTCAGTATGTTCCTCTTGTCTTTTGGGACTGATTTCAGCTGGATGTACAATTTTTAAAGCACATGGGACGTACCTTAATAGATTCCCATTGCAAGATAAGTAGCAGAAAGTAACCAAAATCATATTGATTCTACCTCTTATATAATTTTGGAATTTACTTCTATGCATCCATTTACTACCACCACTCTAATCTTCAACCTAGAAAAGAAGTTTTAAATGGATATCCCACCGACAAGAAAAGTCTTTTAAAAATGCAAATCTGATCATGGCACTTATGCTAAAAGACTTCCTATGGCTTTCTACTGCTCTTGGGATAAAGTCCAAAATCCTTAACACAGCCAGAGAGGCCTTAGCTGATGGCTACCTCTCTCAGTCACCTCTTCTGCACTCATTCCATGACTCTCTTGACTGGCAGGAATGTTCATGAAGAGTGTATTTTGCAAAACACACATACACGCAAGAATGACCACTTATACCCTCGCTTTTTCTCTTCTCCTCTGCAGAATGAAGATTCTTGAAAGGATGGTCTGAATGGACTATTTCCACTTCATTCTCGAGTCAGACCTGCACTCTCAATTCTTAAGACTCCTCGGTCAACACACACACCTGAGTAACTGCTGAACTACAAGCCATCAAATCCAAGAGACATGCAACCATCCCTAACCACTCTTGACCTCTTCGGGGAATCTGACAATATCTGCTCGCCAATTCTCAAAACCCTTCCCTTTCTTGGATTCCTAGACACCCCTGGAATGTCTGCTTTCTCCTGGTCCTCAATTATTTGTGTTGATCCAAGTTCGGCCTCTCAGTTCTGTCTCTGAATGATCTCCTCTTCCCAGGAATTCACACACACACCTGGTGATCTCCATATCTTCATCAACATCCCTCTCTCAAGTGATGTGCGGAGCCATACTTCCAACGACCCTTGGGACACTATCACCCAGACACACCAGAGTGACCTCCATAAAGACACACCCAGTGCTGTACCTTCTTCCCTGCAGACTGTCTTCTCTCTGAAAGCTACTGAAAAACTAGAACCCATACTAGACTCACCCCTCCCTGTCAAATCCCCCAACAAGTCTGCCTTCTAAATCTCTCCATCTGCTCCATTTGCTTCTTCAAGAAGAGCTTGCTTAGTTGGTATTAAGTAAAAAAAAAAAAAAAAAAAAAAAAATGGGGAGTTTCCGTTGTGGCTCAGTGGGTTATGAACCCAACTAGTATCCATGATGATGCAGCTTCCGTCCCTGGCTTCACTCAGTGGGTTAAGGATCCGGTGTTGCCATGAGCTGTGGTATAGGTTGCAGCCGAAGCTCGGATCTGGCATTGCTGTGGCTGTGGCATGGTGTAGGCTGGCAGCTGCAGCTCCAATTCAACCCCTTGCTTGGGAACTTCCATACGCCATTGGTGCAGCCCTAAAAAGAAAAAAGAAAAAAAAAAGGAAAAAAGTCCCAGAAGAATATTTTTTTTAAATGAGTAAGGGAAAAAAACGCTCTTTCCCTGTGCAAATAAATGCTTTTAAATAATCAAGTAAACAGATTCTCTCAAGTGTACTACTGCTAAGAGCTTTAACATTCTGATATGTCTTGTGACTCTTCAAACAACATGTTCAGGATACAACATTATTCCCAAGCTAGTGAGACCTTCCTGTTAAGAACACTAATTACGCAGCTCATAGAGAGAATATGCAGCAGAACTTAGTTTGGGTTTGAGTGGTTATTCTTCTTGAGTCAATGTAACCACGGTTCTTAAAAAAAAAAAAAAAAAAAAAGGCATCTTAAAGGTGGATAAATGTGTAAGAGTCTAAGCTGAGGGAAGGAGTGGGCAGCCCTGCCGTGTGAATGGGATCTTAGCTCCTCTCCTCAGGGGTGTATCCAGGAGCGTCAGAGTCTTCCTTCCACCTGTGCTAAATTGCAGAGTAATTTCCTGGTCTTTATTTTGATTAATAAATCAAATGAATTCATGAAATATTGATTAAACACCTGTTCTGTAGAAGACACTGTAATAGTTATTAAAGATCCTGAGAAGGATAGAATGCAGTTTTGTCCCTCCAGGGCTCAATCTAGGGGGAGACACATTTGTAAAAAAAAAATTAATTAATGTGACAAAGTGCTATGAAAGAAGTATGTACTAAGTTCTCTGGAGGCACAGAGGAAAAAAATGATTTCTTCTTCTTGAAGAGACAAGAGAGGGGGTTGTCAAAGGAGATTTTAGCTTTAGCTTGAATACATTTTTAACTACATGCTTTATAGTATTCTTATCCCAAAAAATATAAGGCAGAAAAAATTGCTGTTGAATAAATGAGAAGGTGAATTTATTATGGTTAAATGTGTCTAGGTTCACAAAGCTAATAAGCAGCAAAACAAAACTGAACTCTGATTCATCAGACAAGATTGGAGGCAGAAAAGCAGGAGGGGTGGAGGGAATGATATTCCACAGAGAGGTGACAAAAGGCAAGATGTAAGAAGAGGTGAGGTTCACTGGGAAAACCAAAAGCCTCAAGGTAGGGCTGAAATGGAATACCAGGTCTGAGTATGATGTGAGCTGGGGGAAGTTAGCAGAGAGTGGTGAAGGGTCTGGGAGATTTTCCCACTCTCGAATTAACAAGCGACCATGTCGTATGTGAAAAAATTAATACACAGAAACCTCAACTAAGCAGGAGGCCAGAAAAGGGAGCTCTCACCCTGAGGCCCTTTCTTGTCTCTCCAAGAAGAAGAACTCTGGATGAAAGCTGATTTACAAGCCAGAGCTGCAGATTTTCCCCAAGAAGCCGAAGATCCTCACAGATTGGCTAAGAAATTGAATAGAGCCATTCAAGGTTATCAGTCTCGTTTCTCTGACTTATCCCAGCTAGTCCATACACTTGCTGGGGAAGGTCATGGCCAGTAATGGATAAAAACCACCAATTAGGTAAGTCCTGAGAGGTCTCTAGAATTATAACCGAGAGACCGGTCCCCATCACTCTGTATGATCAGGCTCAGACAATCACTAGGCAACCTCAGGGAGCAATTCCTAGGGCTTTTCCAAAGCTTGTTTGATTGGAACAAAAGGCAGACTTGCATAAAGAAATCTGATGAACTTGTTCATTAATATTATAATTCACATCAGCCTCTTTAAAGAAGAAAAAAACAACTCTGGTTTTCCTTCAGATATTGATATTACCAGGGCAACTTTAACTCCATATTTATGAATGGGCTGAACCAAGACTTTTCCATTCTAGAGAAAAGGACCAAAATGGAATAGGACACTATATCCACTCCAGATTAAGTTAGCCCTGGGAGCTCCCTTGTGGTGCAGCAGGTTAAGGACCCAGCATGGTCACTGTAGTGGCTCGGGTTGCTGCTGTGGCACAAGCTTGATCCATGGCCTGGGAACCTTCACATGCCATGGGTACAGCCAAAAAAAAAAAAAAAAAAGGGACAGATTTCATTATCCCCTGTAACACTCCCATTTTATAGTGAGAAAAAATCTAAGGGCAGATGGTGGGGGTTTTCCCAGGACCTCCGAGAAAAAAACAACATTGTTGCCCTTTATTCTCTGGAGTTCCTAACTCTCCAAAACAAGGTATGCTGTTTCAGAGATCACCTTAGAGATAAGTCCTGGCTCTGAAGTTCATTTAGAGCACCTCAGTACGTCCAGAAATAACCTGAGAGGAACAATTTTACTTGCAGTAGCACAGGATCAAAAACCCACCTTCCAAATGGGGAGAAAAAGAGCATGTGAATCTGAAGAAGAAGGAGCCAGATCACGAAGGGGCTGAGAAGCTACATCAAAGACGTTAGGACCATTAGGACAGAAGTGATGGGATTACCTGCTTTCATTGCTGCCGCTGGACTCAAGCCCAGGAGCCTTAGAGTTATCATCACACAGAAATGCTCAGATGGAGGAATTGCAATAGCTTCATCTCAATGTTCCCTTAAGTGTGAATCACTTACATTCAAAAATTTCGCTTATCATGGGGAAAATTAAAAATCTGAATCATTGGGAAAAAATCATCTTTTTTAAAAAAATTCAAAGGACACAGAAATTCTGTAAAGTATATTTTTACTTCTTAACTTCTTTTTCTCCTAACTCTACTTTCCAATATTATTTACTATTAATGGCATTTTGTGCATGTTGTTTTAGGGTATGTTTGTACATAAACTGATATGCAATAGTTGCCTTCTTTTTTACTTAAGTCAGGCAATAATTCATTTTTCTGTTTCAATAGGACCACAAATCACTTGCTCTTCTTTCGTTATAGCTTTACCTCTCTTGCTTTAATGTCCACATGATTATCCATAATTCATTATTTAATGGACATTAGGAGAGACCTACATTAGCTGCAGATGTTCTGTGCAATAAACCTACTTATATGTGTGTGTATAAGTTTAAATTTGTCCAATTACTTTGTTAGAATAGTAACAAATTCTCTCCTATAAATTGGAATTGGTAAGCTAAGGGTATGTAAAATTAAAATTTTGAATGATAGATGCAAAATCCCTAATGAATATAGAGAGTCTTCATCAGTCTTCTCTCTCAGTATTTGTGTACGAGAATACTCTACTTGCCACAATCACAGGAGCACTGGATATCAGTACTTTTAATCTTTGACAATATGGTATCCCTAAGAAATTGTTTTTCCCCAGTTAATGTTAAACTCAGTCATCTTCATATGTCCTGATTAGTCATTTAATCATTTCATCTTTATGTTCTTTTTTCACTTCCCTTGGAATATTATTGTCTTTGCTACCAATTTATAAGAGCTCATTTCTTATTAAAGATGCTAACCTTTTGGTAAATGTCCATTAGAGATGAAATACCATAGAGTTTTTCCTTCATTGATTTCACTGTGATTATTTAAACTTTTTGATCATACAGAAGTTATGTATTGGAACATAAGTTCTTTTTTGTTGTTCCTTTTTGAAGAGAAAGGCAATGGAAAATCATTGAAGGACTTAACACAAGAAATAAAGATCAGGTTTAGTTTCATTGGGGATCAATCAGGAAATGAATTGGCAAGGGCCAAGAACAGATGTAGGCTGATTGAGTAATCAAGCCACAAGAAGGCATGAGGTTAAAGCATGGTTGGTGGTGGCAATGGTCACGGATAGAGAAACTACAGGGACACTTGTGAAACAGATTCTGTGGGATCTGGTGACTGGTTGACCTAATAGCGTGGGTGGAAATTAAAACTACTGTATTATTCTGGCATGTTGTCTATTTAGTCAACTGAAACCTAAAGAGCTAGCCAGGACCTGTGTGCTTCATAAAAGGTGTGAGAGGAAAAAGGAAAGAAAGAAACAACAGAAGCATGATCGATCACAAGGCAAGGGAATATGAATAAAGAGATGATCATTCATCAGAACTTCTAAAAGCATTTATACATCAACCCTCGAACAGATTTATGTTTCTACGTATTTTAATTACAAATCAAATGATCTCTGAAAGCTGTGGGTTTACAAATCTAAAGTCTGTAGAGTTTGACATACAGGAAAGATGCTGAAAGGAAACGGATTGGTATCTCAAAAAGAATTACTTAATACATTTTTTATAAAGGGCAGGGTATAGACAAACTATACGGGATATCGCAACACTCTTTAGCTGATACTGAGAAGGGGATGTTTCTACCCCTGAGGGGACAAGAGGAGAAAGTAGCTACCAGAATCCAGAGAGAGATGGAGGTCACCCAACAGGCACCGTGAACTTAGGTAAAGGGACTTAGGCAGCCAGCAGGGACCTCCCAGGTGAGACCTGGGAAGCATCACACTCCACTTGTCCAGGCTTCTCCAGCCACTGATTCCCACAGGCTGCCAGAGGCAAGAATGCCTTTGATGTCATCCAGGAACAGAGCAGGGTGGAGAGTCCACCTACAGGGGTGAGCATAGACTTTTCAGCACACTCCACCTTTGTGCCTCCTGCGTGGAAAAGAAGTTCTTATCCCCGATACAGGAGACACCCAGGACCTCATAGCCCTACAACATACAACAACGAGATAAAACACAGCAGAGAATGAACTCCCACTCCCTGAGGAAGTCAATCACCTGCTGCAGAACCTCCCCTGATGGTATTTAATCAGCGTATTTCCAGCAAAGTACCTCCCTCTTCTCTTAATAGAATAATTGAAATGACATCATTTTACAGGGAGTTCCCATCGTGGCGCAGCAGAAATGAATCTGACTAGGAACCATGAGGTTTCCGGTTCGATCCCTGGCCTCACTCAGTTGGTTAAGGATCCGGTGTTGCTGTGAGCTCTGGTGTAGGTCACAGAGGCTGCTCAGATCCTGCGTTCCTGTGGCTCTGGCGTGGGCTGGCAGCTGGAGCTCTGATTAGACCCCTGGCCTGGGAACCTCTGTGTGCAAAGGGTGTGGCCATAAAAAAAAAAAATAATAACATCATTTTACAAAAGACCAGTCTTTAGTTTTCAAACTACATAGTATGAATAAACAAATTTGATTTTACCGTAGAATTAAACTATAAATAAAAAATTACTTTAATTACTTTATTAACCAAAGTAATGAAAAGATGGATTATGTTTCTACAAGTATAGAATCACTGCTTTGAGAGTAACTGATGGAAGAAGGCTGTATGAAAGTTTGGTATTTTACTAGCATGAAGGAAGAGGGCTTCTACTTTGCCTGCTTCCTGATCTCATATACAGACTTCTTTTTTTTTTTTCTTTATAGCCACACTTGCAGTATATGTAAGTTCCCAGGACAGGGGTCAAATGGGAGCTGCAGCTGCGGCCTACACCACAGCCACACCAACCCCAGATCTGAGCCTATCTACAACCTAAGCCACAGCTAGAGTGTGGCAACATCAGATCCTTAACCCACTGAGCCAAGCCAGGGATGGATCTCACATCCTCACTGAGCCACAATGGAAACTCCAAGAATTTTTTTAAATGTATCTAAGAAGTACATTTGTAATAGAATGAATTATATTACCATGGATTATATTACTATTTACAAAGCTTTTACACCATACCATGTGGTACTCAAAAAACACTGAAAGGGAAAAGGAACATACTATCCCCGGGAAGAAAGGAAAACATTTTCTGAGACATTGAGTTGTTTGCTAAAAGTCACCCAGCTATTACTAAGTGATGGAGTCAAGATCAAACTATTTTAGAACTAAATTCGTTGGTATTCACTAAAACATGTGGCCATAATATGGGACAAATTATAAGTTAAAATGCCTCATTTTCCCATTTATTTATCCATGACAACTTTTCAGTGCTTTGTCATTCCTACCATTTTTCCTTGTTTTTCATATATTTCCAAAGATAAGTTAAATATTAAATATTTAGCAACCTCAAGCTTATCAGTGACCCTAAACTTAGAAAAGTAAAAAGTAACATTTAGTTTTGTTTTGTAACTAAAGGTCTTAACTATTCAAAAGCGGATCCACATATCTTCGCCTGACAAAGAGGACACTGAAGAACTCATGGATTCCTCAGCTTTTTGACTCTTTCAGTGTTATTATTTCCTTTACCTTTTAAGTTTATCAAAAAACCTTTTTAAAAAATGACTTTCTTCCCCTGAAGTAAAATGTATTCTAAGCCTGGTGGAGAACAGACCGTTAATCTCTTCATTTTATTGACCTACTTCAGTTTCAGCTCATTAAACACAGGCATTTTCAATGATCAAAAGAAAACGAACCTAGTAACTTGGTATAACCTTACTAAATAAGAGAGTTGTTCAAAAGCAAATAAATCTGAGCAGGTAATTTAATATTGACAATCTCCCATTTAAAGAGTATAAGTGCAATGAACAAAGACATCGAGAAATAATTTCTATGTCCATTTGATCAATGAAGTCACGCTCTTGGAGTGCTTTTTATCCTAAAGTCCCTTGGAACTTTACGACAAGGAAAAGCAAAAGACTATGAGCTCCAGAAAGGTAGCTTCCAAAAATTATTCCATTCCATTGCTATATAGAATTATAAAAACTCAAATCTGGTTGTGACAGCACAGAGAGGAAAATCAGTAATTCAAACCCATTACCCTAAAAAGTATAATAAACAATTTAAACTATGAAACAAGAAATGTTAACATCTTTTAAATATGACGTACTTGAAACATTTCAGTTAATAGCTGAACCCAAAATATGCATGTCTCATTCGGGCTGACTTAAGTAATTCTTCCACTTAGGTAAAATTTCCTAAAATCATTTCTAAGATATCGTCAATAAACAACCAGCCACATTTAATAAAGAAAAAAAAAAAAAAGCTTTTCTAAGATACTGCTTAAAATAAGTTTTAAACACTAGCCCAAATTTATATATTTGGAAGTGTTGGAAATACTTTAGAGACAAATTACACCTGCTACTGTATACCATGTTTTGTGATATAACAGTTATTTTCTTGCTTCTTTCAAAAGGCTGTTACCTATCTACTTGGTTGCATAGAAACTGGACCCCAAGTTAATGTCCTCTAATAAACAATCCTCCTGGCTCAGGAATAGATAGTCCATAGATAAGCGGTTTGTACTTTCTCCCAACATGGATTTTAAAAAGGATGGGAGGTTAAAAAATCAAATCATTTTCTAGTTCTTTACTATCAGTTTTTCTCATGGAAAGAAACAATTTTGCAAGACATATATTTAAATAAAATACAAACCAACCAATCCACAGCCAAATGTAAATTACATTTGGTCATCTCAATTTTTCTCCATTCTCCCAATAATTGATTAATGTTCTAAGACAGATCAGTTACACTGTTTCCATGATGATAACAATTCTAAATGAATCCCATAAATGTTAAATAATCTTCATTTCCCCAGAGGACATTTGTTTGGTAATTCATTTACTCCATTTCAAAAATATTAGATAGTATTAGACAAAAATTTCTTTAAACTTAAAAGCATTGGGTCACTTTCTAAAATTTGTGGCAGAGTTACATAAGAATATATTAATTCCACATCAAAAATTTATTCAACAACACAACTGAGCCCAGATAAAAATACATTTTTTTATTTTACCTTCTATATTTCTCATTCTATTAATATCAAGCATAAAAAAATCATAAACACAATAAATTGAACCTATTGTTACCTATGAATATAAAATGAAATCATAAAAATATCATCTTATACGTAGAACCTTAGATATTCAATACTTGGTGCACCTACTTCTAGAGTTTAACTTAAGAATCAAAGGAGTTCAAATGATGCAATAAGATGCTCCTTGAAGCATCACTAAAATATTCAACAGACATTTCAACTCTTAATCTGGGTCAGGCACTATTATAGACACCAGATAGTCTACAGTGAACAAGGGTACACAGCTAGACTTGCTACATAATTAGCAGGGCCCAATGCAAAAAGAAAACACAGGACCCTTTATTCACACTTCAAGATGGCAACAGCAGAACATTAAAGCAAGAGCGAGTATGGGACTCTGTGTGACTACACAGGTCTCACGTCCATGAAACCAGCCTTGGTAGACATGTCCTCTAGGCTCATCATGCACACAATCTAGTGGTGAAAGATCAACAGTAAAAAGAAAAGAAATATGGCAGCATGATAAGTGCCATGAAAGAAACAAAGGGGAGCAGAGTTCAGTGAACCTAGAGAAAGGCCTCTCTGAAGAGCTGAGATTTAAGCTGAGACCTGAGGCATGCAAAGCAGCCAGATGCAGTGTGTGTGTGTGTGTGTGTGTGTGTGTGTGTGTGTGTGAGAGAGAGAGAGAGAGAATGTGTGTGTGCGTGTATGTGAAGGACGCTTGGGCTGGACATTTATGCCAGCAGTTCTCAATCAGGATGATTTCACCTGCCTCTCTTAGGTCATTTGGCAACGTTGAGAGACATCTTTGGTTGTCACAACTGGGGAGGGGAAGGTGTTTCTACTGGCATCCAGGAGGTAAACGTCAGGGAAGCTTCTAAATACCTATGATACACAGGACAGCAGCCCCCTCCTCTGCCAACAAAAAAGAATTATCCCGCCCCCACGGGTCAATGGTGCTGACACTGAAAAACCCTAGAATTGAATGAATGTAGATAACGTGCAAAGCTGTGGGTAGGGCAAGAGTTTTACATTTGCCTCTCCTGTCCTTAGGCATGTGACTTTATGGTGGCAAATATCGGAAGCTTACATTTCCAACAAGAATAAAGAATTCAACTAATGGTACAGTGATTCAGTAGAAACCTACACAGTTGCTAAAAATGTGTATTTAGAAGGATGTTTAATGGCATGAGAAATACTGAGACACTCATGGTTGGAAAAGGCATGTTACAAAGAAAGATAAAGTGAGTCTACATTCTATCAAAATATATATATATATATGTTGAGTAAAAGATTGATGAGGTTGTTGAAAGATAATTCAAAGGGTTGTTGGTGGTTATTTCTGGATGGAAAATTATTTTTACTTTCTTTGCACTTTTCGGTACTTTAAATTTTCAAAAGAATGTAGATTCTTTCATAAAACATGAAAGTACAAAATATCATTTTCTTTCTGTAAAAGTGCATTATACATCCATCTTACATGGCAGCCATATGTGAACCTAATATGGCTAATCAAAATCTGTGCTACTTGCAGTTCACAGAAGAATGACTAATCATTTTAGGATGATTTTGGCAGTATCATTTGTGAAATGTGAAATGTCTAAAGCTAAAAAAATAGAAGAATTGAGCGCACAATTGATGTTGTCTTTTCTTCTAATTCAAGGCCAGGCCTTTATAAAAGAAAGTAAACATGGAAAGTGGCTACCCTCTATTAAAATTAATTGCTCTTGTTACTTAACCAAGTGGTCTGGGTACCACGTTCACAGTCTATTTCAACAAACTGAAGTCTCTCATGATTCCATTTTAACAAAATGGCTTTGTGCTTTCTGGAACAGTTATATCAAAAGGCCACTGATTTATAAATCATATCTGTTTAGGAGTAGCATCTGGATGTTGGAATGTTACTCTTGATCTTATACCAGTTAATGATAAAAGAATGTTATAGATCAAGAAAGTGTTCTTATTAGACAATCTGAAAATTCATACTCTAGAAAGTCCTAACAAGCTGGATACATAGTTGGAGGAATATAGAATAATTATAAAATGCTATTCTTAAGTTCCCCAAATTGAACCCCTCCTTAAAGCAAATTATATAAATGCAGGATGCTGGACACTTGGCGAAAAGGAACATAAATTTGGGGAAGGAGAAAGGGTGGGGACACAAACAACATTTACATTTGTTAGTAAACGGACTATGAGAGAATAGGATGTGACTACAACAATTCATGCCCTGCTGGACAGTCAACCTCTATGGCCCTAAAGCAGAAAATCATACTCACTTTCCCTATCATTAAGCTTCACTAAAAGCCTGGATTAAAAAAAAAACAATAAACACATCATTTTCTTAAACATAATAACACACACTGGATTTTCCAGAGAAGAAAGTGACAACTTTCCCTAACACTGGAACTGGCCTTGATGTTTACAACTCAACAGAGACAACATGCTCAGAATAAGAAAACGATGATGAGACAAAGCCACTTGAGACCTGTGATGCAGCAGAATAGTCACAAGGACACTCTACAACCACAAGAATGACTAAACACCCTCCTCTTATGACCAAAAAGAGTGACGCCTGCTTCTTCATTAACGACAATTATTGCCACCTTAATTTTCCAAACCCCAGGTAAGTTTTGAAGACATGTGGTTCCTGCATCACCCTGCTTCCTTAAACCCTGGTAATCACTCAGCACAAGCCGAAATCCCACAAAAAACCCCTCTCAACAGCCTCTTACTGAGACACCCACAGTTCCTAAACTGTGCAAATTCCCTTGCTGAGCAAGTAAGACCTAGTTTGTTTGACTATCATCTTGTTTCTGATACTTCTTGGCTGGTGGACTTCAACACAGGGCAATCCCCATATTAATAATCTGCCCTGACATCAGACTGCAGGTCCCTTTTACAGCTTTTGAACATCATAACTATGGTATTTAAGCAGCAAGAGGAGTTAGTTCATGAGAAACAAGTCTCAAATTGAGATTACGGCCAATGACTGACTTTGGCCATCTAACTGTGTGAATGTCTAAGCCACCTCATACACACTCCTTCACCTCCCTGATTATAGAGGGTAGGATGGTGCTGGTGCCAGTGGCTGTGGGTGCTACAGCCAGCAGTGGTTGCTGTGTAACCTGGTTTCTTTCTTAGAGTTTCCCTTAGTCCACAAAAAGAAACAGAATATACACTACCACATAATAAATACCACTTCAGATAGGTTTCTTTGAGTTTCCATTAGTTCCTGAAACAAAACAAAATGTTCACCACAACCTAACAAAAATCATTTCATATAGGAATGTATTTGCCAATTTTAGAAACAATCATTAGTGACTTGAAAAACTAGTTATTATGAAAACATATTCTGATTTATAGAGATTCAAAGCAAAAATCTCACCTTTAAAGGCCAAGTCCACTTAAAATCAAGATATTAAATAAAAAATTCTAATAATAGCAATACATTCTTTGAGTACTTGCTATGTGCCTGGATTTGTGTTATTTTACATACATATATTATTTCATTTCATTGACGCAACAAGTCTTTAAGAACTAACATTCCCATTTTACAGATGAGAAAACAGAGATTCAAAGAGGATAACTGATTAAACAGTCACAGAGCTACCCAGTTTTGAACCCAAATGTCTGTAATTCCAAACTCCAAAGTCACCAGGTTGATTCTTTGTCTTGGATATGAGTATGCAATAACACTGCCCTTAAAGCCAATATAAGATTGGATTATAATCAAAGCAGTTTAAAAAAAAGAAAAAGAAAAAGAAAAAAAAACTATAGAGCACTACTTAAAATATCCTATAGTATTAGAATTTAATTTTGCCACATCAAGTTTATTTTTATTATCCCATTTACAGCCAAAGCTACCAAGAAAAAGTTCTCATTCACGAGCTATTCTCTGCATCAAGGATCATCCACATTTTAAAAACTAGTTGATATATAAATTATCAGAGGTAGCCTTGGATTTACATAAGCTTCTCCTTTTCGGAATTATCTTCTTTAAAAAAGGAAACAATGTGTGTGATCAATGACTGTGTGAAGAGAATTTCAATGGGAAAGCATTATACCTTCTCCCAATAAATAAAATAAAAATAAAAGGACTTTAAAAGACACTTTCACTAACAGTTCTTCTCTGAATAAAATAAACAAGAGCAAAGGGCACCTTGACTACTACTGAGGAAATAAAATCAGAACACAAGGAAATCTGTAATTCTAATCACATTTACACCTTCTCTCCTTTTTTACATTTCTCATCCAAACATCCTTAAGAGCTCAATAGGCTTAAAAGAATTGGAGCAGGGTAGAGAACAAAGGTGAGGGGAATCTGAGAAACAGCTTGAATGGCTGTTCTCACCATTTTAATAATTTCAAATTGGGTAACAGTTTCAGAAGATGTAAAAGTCACAAATATAGCATGAAATTGTAAAAAGTTATCCTACTTGCTTATATTATAAAAATGACATTTTGGACAGACAGCTCAAGAATTCACCACTTGTGGACAAGAAATGAAAGAAAGCACTAAAAAAAATAACTTTCAAGGAAAACAAATGTCCAATTTAAATGTATTAGCTTTAGTCAATGAAAACCTATGTGTTAAATACAGACAGTTGTTAAAAAGAATATTGGTATTTGTATTCTTGTAGAGAACGATTGCTTAGACATTAACTATGTTCTCTCTTGAAGTTAATAATAATTTTAGAAAATAAGATTCAACTACTATATTCATTCAAGCTAAATGTTATAGATCATATATAAATACAAAAATAAAGAAAAGCATTTATGAACCATGGATGTGTGGTTTACTCAATTGGGGGGATGAGGTTGTTTTTTTTTTTTTAGTGGAAAGAAGGGAGACATCAATGTTAAAAGTTTAATATTTTACTTAATTATTCAAATAAAAAATGGTCAATAACAGACAAGAAAAATGCAGAATTCAATTCAGAATTATATTAAATTCAGATGTGAGTGCCTGTTACTGGTGATTCTGATTCAGAATAATACTTTCATGTGACTTTTTCTTAATGCAAATGTCAACAGAATTCAGCACTTCTCTCCAGCACCACAGAGGCCCTAAGAGCACATCCCTGCATGGCCTCCTTCAATAGCTGCCACTGCTATTCCTCCACCACCTTAAGCCACAGAAAAAGAAAGGTACTAGCAATGGGGAACACTTCCGAATGTCTGAGAAAAGAAGATGCCTGCCATTGTGGCTCTTCTTGTGTGTCATGTGTATCAAACACAGATAAGTAGAACCATTTCCTTCTCTGTAAGACAGAGTTTTAGATTCAGTAAACTGTTATGCCAGTGACTGATACTCTGCAAAGTTCCTCTTCAAAAGAGATGAAACATACCCAAGGTTCTAGAAATGTAATACCTTCTAGTCATTGTATTGCATTTAGTAAGCATCAGAAATACTGACATAGGAGAGGGGAAGTGAAACCAAGGCCTTACTGTCAACATTTACTGAACATACCTGCCAAAATTATGGTGGGGCAGGGAGCAAAATCTAATAACTCAGGGGAGGATTTCACAGCTCCATGCCCTCACCCTGCCCCCTTCGCCAACACACACATTCACTTTAGTTGCATTAGCTACTGATAAGTGATGTTTATTTTTTCATGAAAAGAATGCAATGAAATAAGAAAACAGGTTTACAATCAGTAGGTAGTATTTATGAAGTCAGAAGAACTGTCCTAAGCTGAGACTATCCAACTATGTTGTTTCAAGCAGCAGGGAAAAGTACCTAATACCAAATAGGTATTTGAATAAATATTTGTGTGTTTGTTCGAAAGACTAGGGATGTAAACTAAAATGGATTTAATGTACCTAAATGCCCATATTTTCCTTTTAGGATGACTCTGACACACAAGAAAAAAAAAAATCAAGCAAAAGAGCTACAGTTTCACAGTGCTAAGAGCAAGTCTTCTAACCTAAAAACTCAGGCAGAGGATGGATTTTAGACCAAGCATCCTCCTCAAGTTCTTTGTTCAACCAATAAGCTGACAGCATTTGTCAGTGTGTTGGCCTCATAATTAGGTGCATTGTTCCAGTAAGATCTTAGCTCCAGACACCTGTCCTTGCGTTTGACAACTAAGACCTATTCTTCCAGACTGAGTGTAACCTGGAAAGTCCGTGCAGAGGGAAATTTGCGGGGTCGGGGTAAGGAGCACGGAGTAAAGGTGCAGGCACCGGCGCTTATGAGAAGCAGACTCGACACTGTATTCTTTCCGCTTCCATCTCTGGTAGATCTCACCCATGTTAAGTGGCTCCCCAATGCATTCCGTTTGATCGCCTGTTGCCGGCACATCTTTCAGCAGATGAAACTACTGATGGCTCCGAGTTCGGGTTCCTGCAAGAAGGGCTTGGTACTACCGCGCGGAGGAACCGCTAAGGGTCACGCTACTGTAGGTGTACTGGGTCTGAGTCCTAATGACAGAGGTGACCGACTGCCTTTGCAGTGCCCCATTCTCCAGCAAAGGAGGATAACGCAGGTTTAGTATCAAACTTGGAGCGACCAACCCAACTCCGTCCACCGCACGAGAAAGCAGCAAACCGAGGCCCCCCGGCGGGGCACTGGGGAAGTTCCCACTCGGAACAGAAACGCGTCAGGCCGCGCTGTCCCCAGCTGTCAGCTTTACTGGCCTCTTCCAATGCACAAACTGAGACCAAGAGAGCCAGGCGGGAGGCAAATGCCCAGAGACAGCTCAGCCCCAGGCGAGTCAGGGAGTCCCCTGAGCTGCGCTGCGCTCATGGCGTGGGTGTTCACACCGTGCTTCCCCAAAAGCCTCCCTGGATTCACCTTGAGCGGCCGGAGAGGCTTAAAAGTCATCTTCCCACGAAGGGCCATCCTGAGAAACTGGAGAGCGCAGGGCTGGCGCCCCGGACGCCCGAGTCTGCGCCCAGGCTCATAGCCCCGCGCCCACCTTCCGCGCCTTACCTGCCCGCGGCGAATCCGGCAGCCCCTTGACAGGTCCCACCAGGCGCCACTGGAAAAGTTTCCGAACTTCTTCGCAGCTCTGCACCCCGTGGCTTCGGGTAGACCCAAAGAGAGCCAGAAGGAGGAGACAGAGACAGCCCACGCGCCAGGTCTGTGCGTCCATCACCGGTGTCCTGGTCACTCCCTACCCTGCCGTGGACCCCACTCTCCCCGCGCGCCCTGCCCTGCAGGCACTGGAAAGGGCTCGGCGGTCGAGGTTCTCAAGAGGTGCGATCGGGCGGCAAGCGGACCGCCCACTCTGGGACACAGGCTTCACCTGTGAGCACTTGGCTTTCTCCAGAGGTGCCCCGAGGCTGAGACGTCAGTTCTTGGGCAGAGCGCCGCGGGGTCTCCCTCTCCAACGGGGGCGAGATGGCGCTGCACAAGCGAGGAAGAAGGCTGGAGCCGCACGAAGCCCTAGAGCATCCGGCTCCTGCCACTGCCTCAGTCGCCGCGGGCTAGGCTAGAAGCCGCCAACCTGGGATGCGCCCGCTGGTCTCGCTCCCCGGTAGGCCCCGCCCCAGCCCCGCCCCGCGGCCAGGCCCCGCCCCTTCGCCCCGCCCCGCCGCCTGGGTCCGCACCCGCCGAGCTGCTGTCAACTCAGTTCCACGTTGGAGAGACATTAGAAGGGCGCTGCCCGCAGCAAGGAGACAAATAAAACGAAAGCCGACCTCGCTCTCCCAATCCATTGCGGGAAAGAGCATTCTGGCGAAAAGAAGAGCGAACGTATGAAGAGATTCAGAGAAGACAAGAAATGAGAAACACCAACTGGGAACTAAGATGACATACTTGCCTAGAAATCAAGGTGCTCAGTGCGGAGAAATTCGTATTCGAATTTCATGAAGTAGGATCTGGGGGCACAATGCAAAAATCAAACTATTTAGAGTTAAAGATCTCAATTGAGAGACTCGATAGCAGTCTCACGTTTTTTTAAAGCGTGTACAGAAGTTACTTTTTAAAAATTGTTTTATGTTACTGTTTTGGAACATTCTGTGAGATTACAATTTTCCGAAAGAATTTAGAAGTCATAAGAATTACATTAAACCTTATAAGGTTCTTATTAAAGTCTAGTTTATTCTCTTATCACCCTTTAGCATCGTATTTTACTTCAGTACTTTGTATCTATAAGGGCCCTTGTGAGCTTTTACCATTGCTGGCATTTCTTTAAAACATTTCTCAAAGAACTGCTCAGGTAAGAGTGCTCAGGGGAATTTCTCACAAAGAAGATCGAAAATGAAGTCTTTAAGTGATTTTAACATGACAGAGGAATGTTGTCAATTCACAAAAGGAATGCTTTAGAAACCATAAGCCAAAGGGCCAGATGTATTTTTGAAATGTGATTGACTCAACACTAAGCTGTGAATGACAAGAATGTCCCTTCATCCACAAGTACCTGAAGCGAGTCCTCCTCTAGTAAAACGAAACTACATAAAAGCATCAGGCAAGGGGGACTATATATGCTTTAACCACTGAAAGGAAATTCATTGTCAAATTTGAACCTTTGCCAAGAGATGAATAACTTTAAGTCTTAGTTAAGTGTCATGGGACTTTTAATGACCATTTGATATCAAAGGCAGCACTTCCAGCCATAGACTGCTTGCTCTAAAACCATTCCAGGGCAATGGCTGAGATAGTTCTTCAGCGAAATCATGCTTACTATTATTTTTGACATCAATTCCCTAAATACTAGTTTTGCTTTTTTTTAGAAGCTCTCTTAATAAATGAGAATTGAAAAACAAAATTAGCTGCTTTTAAATGCAAGGACTTCAAGCAAAGCTTTATACATGTATCCTAGCTTGGAAAACAAACAAACAACAACAACAACAAAAAACCTTCCCCATGAATCTTCTTACCCAGCTACCACGTCTGGAGAGAGGCCTTGGGAGTCAGCTCTATCCATGAAAAGAACGAGAATGACCATGAAGATGTGCATTGTGCTTAGATGCCAGATGGTATTCTAAATGCTTTTTAAGAATATTCATTTATTTAATATTTATAACAACCCTATAAAGTAGTTACCACTATTAGCACTGTTCTACAGATAGGAAACAGACAGAGAGGAGAGACTGGCCCAAGACCAACACAGCTGTTAAATAAATGGTGGAATCAGAAATCAAACCCAGGAATTCCTGCTGTGGTGCAGTGGGTTAAGGATATGGCATTGTTTCTGTGGCAGGTGGGTCGCTGCAGAGGCTCAGGTTCGATCCCCAGAGCAGTGGGTTAAAAGGATCTGGCTTTACCACAGCTGTGGTATATGTCACAACTGTGGCTCTGGAATTCGATACCTGGCCCGTGAACTTCTATACGCCACAGGTGTTGCAAAAAAAAAAAAAAAAAACCACAAATCCAGGCAGTGCAAACTAAAATGTGCTATTAACCGCAGAATCTCCTCAACCACTCCACATCATACCAAAGAACCTATTGAGTTACATTCAGTAACACCAAAGGCTGTTTATGAATTTTTCAGGGTTTTTTTTAACTAGTAAATTTACGTAATTTTATCTATAGAATTTTATTCTACTAGAATTCCTTTTCTGTTAATATAAGGATAATAATCCTGAAGGTTTCCAAAACATGTTTTCTTACCAAGATCTCTCCTTGATTGATTTAATTATCACAGAGTAGTATTAGCATTAAAACAATCTCAGAGATTACCTGGTCCAGTTCATTCACCTTGAATCTCTAAAACAATTTGTCTTACGAGGGTAAAATCACAAACACAACTGAGAATTATTGATGGTTCAGCAAAATCGAATCAACTAAGAAATACTGATTGAGCACACACTATATTTAAAAAAAACAGTATGCTAGACATAATAAGGGTTACAGATACATGGTAGCAAGTTCTCTTTGTCTTTCTGTAATGTATTTCAGCAGAACAATTAGGTGGGAAGGTATATATGAGACGGAGTGTGGTCTAATGAGAAAACAAATGTGTTTAATATATGTAAAATGTCGATTACAAAAAAATATTCTACCTCTTATTCCCTACTCCTACCACCATGAATAAACTTACAACACAAGCTTCCTTCTTCCAACCAGAATACACCACCAAAGCGCCTTAAATATAAACATTCTAGAGCAAGACCTCTACACACTGTACTGTAACTGATCTTTTATTCAATTCGCCTGTAATTTTTATAAAAGCTAAGGAGGAATTTTTGCAATTTGATAGAGATCATGCCTCATTTTTCAAAGGTTATTCAATAAACATTCATTGAATGCCTTTTCTGCAATAGCCACTGTGTTTTGCTTTTGAAATATCAATACTCTTAGATAGAAGAATCTCTAACTGGTCATTATGTAAAATACATTTCATTATTCTTCTAAATGCAGAGTTTCTAAATAACCATTTACAGTGTGTCAACTCAAGACCTTGTAAAGAGAAATAAACTCCATGGTTTAGGATCTCAGTGACACCACACTGCCCTCAGTTCTGCCTACTGCTTTAGGCTAATGCTGGCCACTGGTTAACTTACCCTCAGAAGCTGATTGGAGTTAACTCCTGTACCTGATCAAAAACACAACTAATATGTATTAAGAGCTTACAAGTATTAAATTATCTAACAT
Source organism: Phacochoerus africanus (assembly GCF_016906955.1). Taxonomy (NCBI): domain Eukaryota; kingdom Metazoa; phylum Chordata; class Mammalia; order Artiodactyla; family Suidae; genus Phacochoerus; species Phacochoerus africanus. The sequence goes on along the minus strand of NC_062556.1, from coordinate 60,642,137 downwards.
TTCAACCAGATAGTTACTATCATATACTCATGAGGAAACAGAAGTATGAAGAGATTAAATAACCTTCCAGAAGTCACAGATAAGAGAAGAGCCCAAGTGTAAGCCGGGCCTGCCAACTTCTGCCCTCCCTGAGACACCTCCTCTCTGGCTTTGACAAACCAAATACCTGTTTTGTGGCCCCTTGACACAACCTACTATATACAGGTAGAAACTCTGGCACTCACTGCTCTTCCGTGGAGGCAGCCTGCTGGATCTCACCTTTATAGCGGTCCAGAGACCTGCAGTGGCTCTAACCCTAGGCCAGCAGTACCTCCCTCAGCAGCTGGCTGAGGTCAAACTTTCATCTGCCTCCTCCCTCCACTAAACTTTCCATCATGAGAAGTGTATTGTAAGGACTAAATTGTGTACTTTGTATACATGTGTGGTGCCTTGACATCTTTGAGTCTCATGAGGTCCCAAAGGCCAACCAATGTGCTCTGCTCCTGCCAGATAAGCCCCCTGCCCAGCAGGACAGGATCCCTCTGGGGTCAGCTCCCCTATCAGTCAGACCAGCTCTATCCCACCTTATCTTCAACCTCACTGGTTTCTCTACCAGCCTCATGAAGTTATCAAACAAAGCAATCACATCCTCCCATGGGAACCAAGGTTCACCTGACCTCTTGTCACTGCAAAGCCTGCCTCTCCCACCACCCTCCTGGTTCACCCCAGCGTAGCCCAACGCAGCATGCAGTGTCCTCCTCCCCTAGACTGAGTGTGACTGATGAGCTGCTGTGAGCTTCATCTGCCCATCATGTGTTTGGCCACCTCATATTAATTACCAAGGGGGGAGGCTTCTTTCATCAGTGGGATAAATAGAAGGTGCTTAGAACAAGATTTTCCTCAATACAAGTGCTTCCACTTAGCTATTGCCCCAAAATAGCTTTTGCCTTGCCCTACCTCCTCTCTCTCCCAAACGCTGCCCTATTAAAGGGAGCCAAATGGGAGGTCAGCTCCAGCTGACCCTAGTAACGAATTGCTGCCACCAAGTAATCAGAAGGAAATTGAGGGATCCTTCTCTGATGTCTCCTCAGGTCAGGAGAGCAATGATGGAGAAAAGGCAGGAGGGAACGCACAGCAAAATTACAACATTCCGTCAAGTGCTTAAAACCAGACACCGGGTTGAGACTTACGTGGAAGTCAGTGGAAAACTTTGATCAGCAAACAGATTTTCAAGCAAACACTTTCCTAAAAGATGTATCTACTGCTAATGTATATTTCCAATTTGAAAAACCCCATCTTCTAATCACCAGTGCATGTATCAATTTTGAAATATCTTAGATGCATTTATGTCATCATCTCTCAGTAATGATGCTTTAAGGCAAAGACAGTGTAACTATTTCTCAAAAAGTTTTAGATAAATAAACAGTTCCTGTGTGGAAATTTCAGAAGTGTTTCATACTATATTTAATTTTACAGGTTTTGTGTTTGCAATTTCTAATGAAAGACATTTTATTTCTTTCAGAGAATTTACTGAGAAACAAAAATATGAGCTGCTTTCTAAGTGAGAATGAAAGCATTAGAAAATACACTAAGAAAGGAACCCAGGAAAACTCAATGAGCTCATGAAACTAAATTTCTTTCAAGTGATTTTTTTTCTAGTTCCTATCTAAGAATGTGAAAAGAGTGTTTTTCAAAGTTGTGATATACATGTGGAAATTACAGTGGAAATGAATACAGTACAAATTCCTCTCATTTACAAATGTAGATTTTGTACAACTAATATGACCACAACTATTCTTTTTTTTTTTTTGGCCTTGCCCACAGCATGCAGAAATTTCCAGGCCAGGGATTGAACCCATGCACAGCAGAGACCTGAGCCACAGCAGTAACAATGCCTGCTCGGCCACCAGGTAACTCTGACCCCAACTATTTTTGATTTCTAGATAGAGTACAATTCACATTTAAATTCATTTCCACCAATAATTTTGCCAATATTGTAAGGAGAGACAACTGCATTAACAAATAAATTCAGTTTGTTATCTATCTGGAATATATAATATTCCTCCTTAAACGTTTTTCAGAAATTACACTATCCATGGAGTTCCCATCATGGCACAGCAGAAATGAATCAGACTAGGAACCATGAGGGTACAGGTTCGATCCCTGGTCTTGCTCAGCGGGTCAAGGCTCTGACGTTGCCGTGAGCTGTGGTGTAGGTCGCAGACGTGGCTAGGATCTAGCGTTGCTGTGGCTATGGCGTAGGCCGGCAGCTGTAGCTCAGATGAAACCCCTAGCCTGGGAACCTCCATATGCCTCAGGTGTGGCCCTAAAAAAAAAAGAAAGAAAAGAAATTAAACTAGCCAAACAAAAAAATCTTTATACCTCTCTGTTGTTGGTTGTTTAATGTAAGAACTAAGGGACTGCAAATGTTCCTCTGCCAGGCTACAAGCTTTGTGAGGTTCGGTGAGCCTCCCACCCCCACCACTACCCTCTGATCAGTGAGTGACTACATTTTGTGCACATCCTTAATTTTACGGAGCGAATTTGGCCCCCATGAGTTTGACATTCTCATGTGCCCTTGTATTATCTTTATCAGATTCCTGTGATTATTTTTACTCAGGCTATAATTTCCACACTGAAGTTATGTATAGATCATTGCATCCTCTACTATTTGACTTTCAATAAACCTCTGATGTGTTTCACTTCTTTTCATTTACTTTTCTGTGATTAAAATGTGAGGTCTATGTCTTAAACATTTAAGGTTACTACCAAATTAATTATTTAGTCGAGAGTTAAAGAACTGTTTTTCTAATTGTTTTCCTGTCATTTCTGGTATTACAATATCTTAAATATTAATATCTTTGGATAAGGTGAATTTTCATACTACACATAAAATATTCCCCAGAAATGATTATTCATTATCTGCATCATTTTGGTTAAGTTGTTAAGTCACTTTGACATTCTTTCCTTATTACATAAAATGAGGGAGAAATAGAATATCTGTGTTATAACGTTATTGATAGGGTTAATGAAGATAACATATGTGTTTTGTTCAAATCTTGGTTCATATGAGCACTCAATAAATAGACATTAGTATTCTTCTCCATTGGAAAAATATCTGTCATTAAATTCCTGATCTATTAGTTACATCCTGGACAAAAGAAGAAGAACAATAAACCCACTCCTCTGAACCCAACAACCTATTCGAAACTAAAATCTTTGGCCCTGCCCATATTCATAGTACAGTTTTTTTCATATTATTTAGCATTTATGCCCTTATCAAATTATTGGGGGGGGAGTAATGGAAAAAGGCACTTTATCTCAACTCGAGGTAGGGGCAGGGGGAGTGTAAGTTGCCCAAGGTCATAAGCCAAAAGTCATTTTTAAAAGGAAAGATTATGCCTCTCAGAACATAATGAGCACTTACAGTAAGAACGGGAGACTAATTATCATCAGCTGTTTAAGATGCAAAGTGTAGACACTTTACTGATGATAAAGCCTCATAATTGATAATTATCTTTGATTAACGAGTAGGCAAGTTCTTCTAGAGGCTTTCACTGCTGTGTACCATTGTCATAATTGATCTTTAATTGTTCCATCTAAAAATTACTTTTATCATGTGTTCAATCTTTGCTATTTATAAATAAGGTCCATGACCAGGCCTTATTAACTATCCCTAGATGTGATATCACTTTACAAATGTCTTTGCAATTTAATTAGCATTCAGTCTAAATCTTTATATATTTGCATATGAAAAGGTACAAGCAGTTCAAGCTCTCGGGCAGAAATGAGAAATCCCTTGCTCTGACACTTTTGAATTCTCTTCTTGATCCAGATTTTTTGAGAAGACAGACAATCCTCCCTCTGGATGTGCCTGGGGAGATTTTACATAATTGCCAGCTTTCTGGTCCTGAAGAATAATGGTCTTTCCTGTCTTATGGGGTGTGGCGAGGGTTAGCTCCAACTGATCTACTAAATTTCCTACATATCATCCTATTTCTCCCTCACTCTCTTTTTTCTGCCCATATTGTTTGTCATATGATCTTGTAACTGTTCTCCTGGTGTTCATAAATCATATTAGTCTAAAACCTATTGGCCAAATTTTGCATAATCTGCTGAACCTGAATTTGCTAAATACTTTCTCAAACTCTCTGACCTCTTCAGCTTTCTTAGTAATGCTGTCCTAGCTCTTCTTGCTAAAATTTATTTCTCTCTTTTTTTGCCCATTTATCCCTTCCCCTCCTGTCTTCTAATGATTAGTATGTCCCAAGGCTTATACCTTAAGACTAGCTCTCCTTTTTCTACCTATTTCTAGAAGGATATACTGGTTTAAGTAGCGTTCCCCCTCAAAAAATGCACACTCATGCAGAACCACAGAATGTGACTTTATTTGTAAATAGGGCAGGTTCAGATGTAATTAGTTAATGATCTTGAGATGAAATTTTCCTGGATTTAGCGTGAATCCTAAATCCAATGACTGGTGTCCTCATAAGATGAGGAAAGGACACAGAGAGAAAAAAGCAATGTGAAAACTGATGGAAAGATATGCCATGCTCTTGGATTGGAAGAATCAGTATTGTCAAAATGACTATCCTACCTAAGACAATCTACAGATTCAATGCAATCCCTATCAAGTTACCAATAACATTTTTCACAGAACTAGAACAAAATATTTAAAAAACTGTATGGAAACACAGAAGATAATCAAATCTGTTGCAAGACATGTTTCCTTGAAAACTCCATCTTGTCCTTCTTTACTTTATCCCATCTTCTTGTCTTACTTTATCCCATCTTCCTTCTTGGAAAAACAGTCCCGCAGTGGTGGTAAATGACTTAAGCTTAAGAGCAAAGACCTAAAGGCATAAGTGATTTAAGCTTAAGAACTGTTATGTGCCTAGAGGTCAGAGTAAGAGCTTAACCCTTTACCACCTAAGTGGCTTTCTAAATAGTAAAAGAACTTATATATAGTAAACAAACCCTGTATCATCCACCCATAGCCACTCCTCACTTGATCTCACAATAAAAGCAGTGTGGTTTCTTGAGGCAGGGTGCTCTTGGTCCCTGAGACCTTGAGTTCCCTGGCTCCCACCTTTACTTAAGATAAATGTCTCTGTGTCTTGTTTTATGTTAACTATTTTTCCTTAAGTTCCACAGCACCCGTTCTCCAGCTCCATCCTGCTGAGCTGGCCCCAGCACAAATCAATATTGGAAAAGAAAAACGGAACTAGAAGAATCAGCCTTCCTGACTTCAGTCTATTCTACAAAGCTACAGTCATCAAAACAGTATGGTACTGGCACAAAAACAGAAATACAGATCAGTGGAATCAGATAGAAAGCCCAGAAATAAACCCAAACATAGTGGTCAACTAATCTATAACAAAGGAGGCAGGAATATACAGTGGAGAAAAGACAGTCTCTTCAGTAAGTGGTGCTGGGAAACTGGACAGCTACATGTAAAAGAATGAAATTAGACCATGTGCAGATGGTCTAAATAGACATTTCTCCAAAGAAGACAGACAGATGGCCAAAAAACACATGAAAAGATGATCAACATCACTAATTATTAGAGAAATGCAAGTCACAACTACAATGAGGTATCACCTCACACCAGTCAGAATGGCCATGGTAAAAAAGTCTACAAACAATAAATGCTGGAGAGGGTATGGAGAAAAGGGAATCCTCTACACTGTTTGTGGGTATGTAAATTGGTGCCATCACTATGGAGGGCAGAATGAAGGTTCCTTAAAAAACTAAATATAGAACTACCAGGAAGTTCCCATTGTGGCACAGTAGCAATGAGTGTGACTAGTATTCATGACGATGAGAGTTCCATCCCTCGCCTCGCTCAGTGGGTTAAGGATCCAGCTTTGATGTGGGCTGTGATGTAGGTCACAGACACAGCTCAGATCCCAAGTTGCTATGTCTGTGGCCTAGGCTGGCAGCTGTAGCTCTAATTGGACCCCCCTGCCAGGGAACTTCCATATAACACAGGCGTGGCCCTAGAAAGCAAACACACACACACACACACACACACACACACACACAAAACCAAGAACTACCATATGATCCTGTAATTCCCATTCCCTGGGCATCTATCCTGAGAAAACCATAATTTGGAAAGATGCATGCCATCCAGTGTTCACTGTAGTACTATTTACAATAGCTAAGACATGGAAGCAACCGAAATGTCCACAGACAGGAATAGATAAACATTGCCATTTGCAGCAACATGGATAGATGTAAAGATTATCATCCTGAGTGAAGTCAGACAGAGAAAGACAAATATCATATCACTTACGTGTGGAATCTAATAAAAATGATACAAAAGAACTTATTTATGAAACAGAAACAAACTCTCAGATTTCAAAGCTGGTCTTATGGTTACCATAGGTGAAACTTTTAGGGAGAGGGAAGAATTGGGAATGTGGGAATAACACATACATACACACTATTGTATAAAATAGATGATTAACAATAACCTCCTGTATAGCACGGGAAAATTTACTCCAAAGTTTGTAATAACCTACATGGGAAAAAAGAATGGATGTTTTTATATGTATGACTGATTCACTCTGCTGTACACCTGAAACTAATACAACATTGTAAGTCAACTATGCTGCAATAAAATTTTTTTTTTTAAAAAAGATCAATTTCCATTGCTGAGTAAAGGTGTGTCTGTGTATAAGGGCTATATTTGAAATTCAACTTTTTTTTTTTTAATCTTTTTGCCATTTCTTGGGCCGCTCTTGCGGCATATGGAGGTTCCCAGGTTAGGGGTCGAATCGGAGCTGTAGCTGCCGGCCGACACCAGAGCCACAGCAACGCGGGATCCGAGCCTCGTCTGCAACCTACACCATAGCTAGCTCACAGCAATGCCAGATCCTTAACCCACTGAGCAAAGGCAGGGATCGAACCCGCAACCTCATGGTTCCTAGTCGGTTTCCTTAACCACTGCACCACGACAGGAACTCCGAAATTCAACTATTTTTTAAAGGTGCTTAAATCTTTAATGAGAATATATTTCTCAGAATAAATATAATTTATTGGAATTTGGAAGGTTATTTTAAAAATAGCCTGGCATATAATAGACATCCAATAAAAATGTTTCAAATTTTTATATGAATGAGGAATGAATATGTGAATAATTAAATGTATATATATATGTGCATATGAATAAATGCATAAGAATACATGAAACAGCAATGTAAAGATGGAGGCAGCCATTAGAGTGTCGCAGCTACAACACAGGGAGTGCCAAGGATTACTACAACCGCCTGTGGCAGAAAAGAAGCACTGGGAGGTGTCTCCCTCAGAGCCTCCAGAAGAAATCAAACCTGCCAACACCACAATCTCAGACTCTGGCCTCTTGAATCGTGCGAGAAAGCTATTCTGTTGTGTTAAGCTGTTGTGGTACCCAGTTTCGGCAGTCCTAGGCAACAAATGCCAGCCATACCAAGGACCTACTTATTGTCATATCTTCACTTCTGGCATCTGTGCCAAGGATTCTCAGGCCTTTCCTTCCAGCTCTGCCCTCTCCTCCACTTCCTCTGCTTCTTACCTTGGGTGTCCCACCATTATCGCAAACCCAACTTTTACCAAAGGTGCCTTATGGTCTTCTCCCCGATCTCACTCTCCCTCGTCCTTGATTTATTAATTTAATGAGTGCAAGACCTTGAAGCCTATTATTTTTATCCATAAAGATCACCATTGCTAAACCAGAATGTTTTGTATCCCCTCTCCTCTACTGTCTCTGTGTAATACAAATTACAAGACCTGGCAATTTATCCACCTTTCTCTTCATATTCATTTTTTTCATTCCAACTACTCCACTCTTTCTCATTAAATTACTAATTGATTGCCTTAGTTCCCAGAGACAATTCATCACATAAAAATCTCTTTCTGATCTAAATCATCCTCCAGGGCACAGGTCAATCAGTTTTTAAGAGGCTTGTTCTCTATTCAAACAAATTATTAGTTGATGGCAAAGAAGATTCCAGCATCTAACACTGTGTTTCTTCAAATATAGTTCAGGGAATACCTGCATCATATCCACCTAGCATATTAGAATGCAGATTCCTGGCCCTTATCAAAAAATGGATTATTGGTTTGGAATTCAGAGTAATTCTTGTAAAACAGGCAAGCTCAGGATTTAGATTTAATGAATACCATTTACTTTGCTCTAAATCTACTCTCCTGCCTACATGAACCCTGCTGTTTCTTCTAGGAGAGAAATCCATCATTTACCACTCCCTCCTCAATGTACCTTGTTCATTTCTACTTGTAAGCATCAGTTAAATCAAGAACTACTTCTGTTTTCTTCTTTCTTTAAAAACTCAATTAAAGTTTCCTCAACATAAAGAGTTTTCTAGCCATACAACTCACATTATTCTCTTCTGCATTCCTGCATTACTGGGCCAAACATTAATTTGCTGATCAAGTTTATATGATTAAGTTCTTATGTGGTTGTGCTTTGTTTCCCTAAGAAAATCTCAAGCTGCCCCAAATTGCTCAAAGGATCTAGGAATTCAGTAAATGTGTGCTGAATCAATGCCTGAAAGAAAAGTTTGGAGTAGCATCTTAAAAGGCTTAAAGACATCTATAGGAGACTTAGGTGTACACAGCCTCATTAGAAAATAAATTAATGGGAGTGGATGCTAATATTCCTACTCATTCCACTTAAGTACTATCATGATGTCTGATGAGAATTTCACAGTGATAACATGTCTGATATTTGCTTTTCATAAATTTGAGAGCCGGTAGCTAGACTTATAACTACCAATTTTAAGTCATATTATCTATTGGCCTAACAGCCACTGAATCAGTCTTAATAAAAGTTGACTACTAATCTAGGAAAGTAATTATTATGTTTATAAAAGTATAATTCTAAAACTAAAATCATACCAGTACTCATTACACACTTTCAGATATGTCATTTCATTGACTGACAAATATCTATTTAGCATAACATATACTATGCAAATCAAAATATCGGTTACTTGGTCCATGGCATGTTAACCATGGAAACTAAATACAGAATGATTTCTATTGCTCTTTACAGACAGGAAAACATAAACACTTTGCAGAGATATAGCTACAACACACAGATTCTATCAATCTGCTTTATCTTTTTAAATCTAAATAAATGTAAATAAACACAATACTTTAAGAAACTTTCTCTACAATCATAAAGCAGCATATGCTTTTAAACTGGCCCTGGAGTTTCCATTGTGGCTCAGCAGAAACGAATCCAACTAGTATCCATGAGGATGCACATTCAATCCCTGGGCCTGGCTCAGTTAGTAGGGGATCCAGTGTTGCAGTTAGTAGGGGATCCAGTGTTGCTCAGTTAGTAGGGGATCCAGATGGACTGTGGTGTAGGTCACAGATGGACTGAGATCCCACGGTGCTGTGGCTGTGGTACAGGCAGGCAGCTACAGCTCTGATTTCACCCCTAGCCTGGGAACTTCCATATGCCACAGGTATAGCCCTAAAAAGCAAAAAAAAAAAAAAGCAAAAAAAAAAAAACCCTGTGCCTTGACTTTCACTCATTAGTGTGTGCCTTTCTCAGATGAAAAAAAAAAGTGTTATGAATTTCAGAAGAAAATAAGTTTACAAATCTCAGAATTCAAATACATTCCCTTGCATTTATTCCTTATTCTCACTTCAGATGTTCCCTAGAGAAAAACTGGAGAAACCGTCAAACTAGATCTCCAGTACACCTGGTCCACACATTAAACACTGTGAATATCCTCTCAAAATCCAAAAAGCATTACCTACATCACTCCTTCAGACCAATCCCCTGACTTCTTTATCAGCACACAGTATGCCTTGAATCATTCAACATCAAAGCACCTACATGGTGGGCTGTGTTCCAAGTGCAGAACTAGAGATGCGGAGCAAAGTCACATGCTGTCTCTTCCCTCAAAAAATTTACAATTCAGGAGATTGGCACATAGACAAATAAGGACCATAAAGGGTTATGGCTGCCCTGATCAGAGTGCTCAAGAGATGCTACAATGGCTTCACAAGCAGAAGGCTCAAGAAGCAAGCTGTCTTGTGAGACTGCTTAACACATGTCCTTCTGAATATTTCAAAATGCACTTTAATCAAAGAGAAACTTTAGAGTACAAATATCACCTTATGATAAGTCATTGTATCTAATGGGGTATTTATGTTATCTATGCTGAGATTCATAGGGTTTGGAAAGGTAGACTCATGCTCTTATTATCATCCACTCAGAGCACTAATAAAAAACAACCCATATATCCCATCATCAATACAATAGAATGTAATATAGTCAACAAAAAAATCACCCTTTAAAAGTTTCAAATAACTGGACGTATGTTGGATGAGAACGCTATGATGAAAATGCAGACAGAATATGACTGTAGCTGTGGTAAAAAACTACACTGAAAACAGGATGATAAAAACATACTAACTGGTTATTTCTAGTTTATTTCTTTTTCATATAGAATCAAGTATTTTCCAAATTTATAGTTGAAATCTGAAAATAAACATTCTATAATACACATAAAATTCAACACTGAAAAAAAGGAACCTATGTTCCCCCACACACGAGGAGAAGGAAGTAAACTAAAATAGTAATGGAAGCAAAGAGCTCTAAAAGGAAGCCCAGCATTTGCTCAACATTCAGATTTTTTTTTTGAGATTTTCAGATATTTGATGAGAGTTTATGACTGCTCATTTTGCAGCTCCGTAAATTTTTATTAAATACGAATCTTTATTCCCAAATTAATTAATGCGCCTGAATGCAATTTGAGGAGGGCTAAACAGCTAAGTGGAAGCACACCAGGCCCTTCATGTTATTCAGAATGTGCTCAGCTCCTGTCTCTGCCCTTTTCCCTGTGGTCTCCTCTGCTCCCCAGACCCTGGCTCCTGCTCACGTGGCCTCAGCTCCCCCATCCCCTTGGGTAACTAGTTTGATGGGGAGCGGGAGAGGGGGCAGAGGGGCGGCGAAACCAAGTCACTTGGAACAGCCGATGGTGAAAATATAAGCGGTAAATCTCAGCAAGTATTTAAAAAGAGTGAAAGGGACCAGAGAACGTGTTACTGACATGTTGGGGCTGTTTGCATGCTCATTTGGGTAATGCTATAAATAAACAAAATGCCATCCCTATTACTTTATTATTACTTGACCAGAGAATCCTCTTAAGTTTTTTTGCAGCATTTTCTGTGCTGGGTTTCCTAGAAAGTCACTTTCAATTACATTACTTAAAATAAAATATAAAAAAATTTTAAAAGCCAGTTGAGGCAGAGGAAGAATCATCAGCCCCTGGATCTAATCAAAATTTCCCTTCATTTTTAATATTCTGTTACTTTATGCCAGTCACCAAGCCTCTCAGAGTCTCCAGTTTCTCTAGAGACCAAGCTAAATGGCCTGTTATACTTCTTCCAGCTGCGAAATTCTATAAATTTTTTAAACGTTTTAGGTTTAAAAAGCGGCTCTTGAGAAACAAGAAGCAAAATATGTTAATGCTCAAATGAATTAAGACACTTATTCTCACTATTTAGGTAGATCTGAAAAAATTATACACAAGATTAATTTTTGAGGCCCCATATTCTACAAATACATAAAGACAGACCAAAATACATATAAATTAAAATAAGATAGATAATCTTGGTAGTAGCATAGAAAATAAGTCTAGCTCTGCAATAGAAAGGTGCTGGGTGGCTTTGCCTCATGGTGTGGGTAACTCAGGATTTAAAACCATTTCACATAATGCAAAGGCCAAGGCTATCTTATTGTTATATTTATTAGCATTACTGATATTAGCAGCAGCTTTTTTTTTTTTAACTGCTTACTATACGCCAGAGTCTGTGGTAGGTGTTTAATGCTCATTTTTTCACTAACCCACATTACAGCCTGCAGGTACAATCGCAGTCCCTGTTACACACATGAAAGAAACCAAGGCTCAGCGAGGTTAAGTAACTTGAAGAGGTCACAGAGCTAGCGAGCAGCAGAACTGGATCTGGAACGCAGGTCTGTCTGATTTGCCTGTGCTCTTAACCACTGCCCTAGCACTGCCACTCAGCTCATTAAATGCCTCAATGACACATTATTGTCCATTATATAGTGTGCTATTCCACGTCTTTTTTGAGCTGAGCCCCAATCTAACTTTTCAGAGACACTTTCCACTGTTCTTTTTCAAACATACTTCATTCAAGCCAAACTGCATCACCTCTTTTCCCATCTTTGTGCCTTTGACTAAGATATGGGTTCCTAGACTTTCATTCCCAGTGCCTAAATGTGTCTCAAATTACACTCCTTTTGTCTTATGTGGAAGTCATGATGCCCTCCTCCATTCTCACATTACTTCATTTGCTCCTTCTGTGGCATTCATCACCTTGTTACTGGATGTTGTAGTTCCTATGTCTTGATTTATCACCTCCACTAGAGGGAAGTCCTTGAGTACGGAATCAATGAAGAGTTCATTTTTGTAGCCTCAAAGCATTTAGAGAAGAGGGAATGCAGTTGCTTTAGAATATCTGACCTTAGATTATCAGAAAGTTTCAAAATGAATGTTTTGTTTTAAGGCCCAGTAACACGCATTGGAAACTTGAGCTACTCTAATCGAGGAATCATTTAAGAGGGATACACACACACATAAAGAAATTAGGTAAAATAAGAGTTCCCATGCTTAGCAGGTTAAGGATCTGGTATTGTTCCTGCAGCAGCTCAGGTCACTGCTGTGGTGTAGGTTCAATCCCTGGCCCAGGAACCTCTGCATGTTGTGAGTGCAGACACACACACACAAAAGGAAAATTAAGTAAAACAGAAGTAGAAATATGAAAAGCTGAGATTAATTTTTGGTTTTGGTTAATCTTCACTGAAGCATGGGGAAAGAGAGTCAACTTTGGCCACTGAACTCTAGGACTTCCTTTATGTTACATTTCTGATTTTCACAACAACTACTGATACCTGGAATAAAATGCTATTTCTGATAATTTTTGCATTTCATCAAAAAATACTTTAATATTTTTACTCTTATTTACCTTTCTGGTTAATCTGTAAGAGTCAAAAACTAGCAGTGTCTGCACAGTAAAAACATCTACACATTTACAGTTAAAGCGAAAACTTTTTTTCTCACCATGAAATTTTAATTAGAAGCAGAAAACATGGAACAAATAAACTTTTAACGTGCTCACAGAATTTTTCTGCCCTGACAGGCTATAGAGTTCTTTCACAGGGAGCTCCATAGCTAACTATTTATGCTTCATAACAAAACATTTGCCATCAAAAAAAATGTTTTGGCTCTGTTTTCTGCTTACGACGTGTCTCTTCATTGTTAACTGCCTGCCTGCCTGCCTTCTTCACTTCCTTAGAAACCTCTTCAAGACCTGTATCCATCAGCTTTCTACTCTCCAACTAATAATGTGCTCATCATTAAGAAAAAGAAAAAAAATCTTATCCGAGTGCTTCATTTTCATCACCTTCCATCATATTTCAGACTGAATCGCTACCGTATTATCGCATTTTATCACAGGTATTCCTTTTCCTTTTAATATCCATGTGGTCAATCATTATATTATCAATTGTCAATTCAGAAATTTTCTGGGATTTACTCTTCATCATTCTTACTACCTTCAGCTGAATCCAAGCTTCAACTTCCTGTAACTAATATATTCTGCAGAGACCCCTGTGAATTACAGTATGAAAGATGGTGCCTTCAAAAAACATGGTAGTTAAATACAAAAGAGACCCATACATATAATAAGAAAATGAAGTCAGTTAAAAGATCTCAGGTGCCTACACACTGCAAGCACCTGGTAAATACTTGTTGTTGACTGCGGAAATAAATCTATTCATGAATATTTTTAAAATGAGGAGTTAAAATGTGAATACAGCATATTCTTACCATACAATTCCACCTCAAGTTATTCTACATGATATCCTTCACAGTACATCTCCAGTTCCTGACTTATCCCAGATTTTCATGTCCAGAAATAGATCTAACAGTTGCGGCCACAGATGGTAAATGTACATCCATCAAAAGATCCAAGATACTAATCATTATACAAATATTTTTCTAGGGGTTGTTTTTGGAATTGTTACCAGCTTACTGGTTGTTCTTTCTTTTTCCTCCCTAGATCGTTATTCCTGCATTAGACTACAGCAGATGGTACCGACGACTTGTTTTTCCAGATGTTCTAGATTTTTTTTTGATGTAAAACTTCAATTTACAATCGAGGAAGTCATAAACATTCTTGACTAGCTTGAAAAGCATGTTCAATTTCTATGTGCTTAAGTAGAAAGTCAAAGTTTATTCGCCAAGGCCCAGAACCAATTTACTGTTTTCAATTTTTATGTCTCATTTTCTTTAAGCAATCCCAATCTAACAATAATACCTAGCACACTATAATCACCTAGTTGATGCATTAATATAGATGTACAGACCAATTACATTTGAAAAGTTAAATTTTTGCCTTCCTTAGCAACAGGATAGATTCTATATAATAAAGAATAAACGGCACAAGGGAGAAATGAAAAAAATCATATATTTAACTTGAAGCTATACTTTCCAAGACACTGTCCAGAGCCAGGCATCTCAGTCTGTGGGATTCTTCAGCACTTTTCCTGAGAGATATTCAAAAGATCCTACCCTGGACTCTGAGGCAGACTGACCTAGACTGTATTTTATTAAGTTATCTGTGTAAATAACAAACACCTTCCAGGGAAATTCCTCACTTTACGATAAAAAAGATTTAGTGTCAAGTTATTTTTATTGTGTTAAATATTATAGAATTGATAAATGAAGACCCTGATAACATTTTGTAAGATCTAAACATTTAACTAAGAGATGTGCAGTTTATTGTGATGTTTGTTGTGTATTAGACGTGAAGCACATTGCAGATTTGATGTTTATTGTGTATTAGATAGCTAGCACTAACATACCTTATTTAATCTTTACCACAACTCATAAGCCAGGCATTACAATTTCTGCATTTTTTTTTAATGGCTCCATCCATGGCATACTGAAGCTCCCTGACCAGGGACTGAATCTGAGTCACAGCTGTGATCTACACTGAAGCTGCAGCAGTGCTGGATCTTTAAACCACTGCACTGGGCAGGGATCGGACTTGAGCCTCTGCAGCATCCCAAGCCGAACCACTGCAGATTTCTTTTCTTTTCTTTTTTTTTTCTTTTTTTTTTTTTTTTTTTTTTTTTTGTCCTTTTAGGGCCCCACCTGCTGCATAAGGCCCAGGGTAGGGGTCAAATCAGAGCTGCAGCTGCCGGCCAGCTCCACAGCCACAGCAACACAGGATCCAAGGCACATCTGCAAACCACAGTTCAATGTAGCTCAAGCCACCACTGGATCCTTAATCCACTGAGGGAGACCAGGCATTGAACCCACATCCTCTTGGATACTAGTTGGGTTCTTAATCCCTGAGCCACAATGGGAACTCCTGCAGTCAGATTCTTAACCCACTGTACCACAGCAAGAAGCCCTTTTCTGCATTTTTTAGATGTCAGCTGAAGCACAGGAAGTACATAATTGGTCCAAGATCACATGACCAATTAGTGGTGAAGCCAAGACTCAAATTCAGCTAGTTTGATTGGAGAGACTATGATCTTTATAAATCTAGATGCTAACAGCAGCCTGTAAAAGGAGACACAACAACTGAGTTTGAGTAGATTTTGTAAATGCCACATAAAAGAGTGTGATAGCCATACCCTGGAAATGTGGAAGAGAAGAACCAGAAATCAAAATCAAGCATGAGAGAAACTTTACAACCTGCCTAAAATATTAAAGGACCAATAGCTCTAGGGAAATCCAAAAATCCTTCAGTATTACAAATCCCTAGAAATGCCAATAACACAAGCTAATGTGCTGCTAGCTAAGCCATACATTTCTTTCTTATCTCACTGAAAGTCAAAAGCAAAGTCTTGTAGATGATTTGCTGCACAAAAAGAGCTTCAATCTTAGAA
Organism: Phacochoerus africanus; assembly: GCF_016906955.1. Classification (NCBI taxonomy): domain Eukaryota; kingdom Metazoa; phylum Chordata; class Mammalia; order Artiodactyla; family Suidae; genus Phacochoerus; species Phacochoerus africanus. Next base: position 60,626,209 of record NC_062556.1, on the reverse strand, counting down.
CCAAAATGAATGCAAAAATAAAGATTTCCTTTACATAATTTCATTTACAAAAATTAACTTCCATCCAATATTTCATAGATTTTTTTTCTAATATGAATGGAAGGGTTGCCCTTAGTTACTTTAGAACCAAATCACCAACAGGGTAGGCACTAGCTACATGCAGCTATCAAGCACTTGAACTGTGGCCAGTTCAAACTGAGAGATGCTGTAAGTATAAAATACACAGTGGATATTGAAGAAAACAAAAGCATGCAAAGCATCTCATTATTAAGTTTTACTATTAATTACATGTTGAAATTATAATGTTTTGGATACATTGGGTTAAATAAAATATATTTTTAATTTTATCCATTTTTAATTCTTTTTAAAATATTCTTACTGGGAAATTTTTAAATTACATATGTGGAAATTTTAAAATTACCTGTGTATTATATCTCTAGTGGAACACTTTTGATCCTGCAAGTGCCCTTAGTAAATATATGTCTTCACACCATATCACATAGTCTGAATCACATGTTAGTTTTAAAACTTTTCTTCTGAATTCATATCTGATATAACTTTTAGTTTCTGGTTAAACGCACCATATTCATTCAAATGCATTTTTGTTTTCAAAATTCTGCACTGAACACTTAAAAGAGAGCTAGCTTATTTTCATGCCACCCTTACAAGACAGTTGCAAAGCATTGGAGCCACCAACTGTTCAAAAGTGGCAATACCCAGCTAACTCAATCCACAGAAGAAGACATAAACACCTGCTAGAAACGCAATTCTATGAAAGAAAAAAATGTTGAAAATAATACATAGACAGTAAGTATGATTTCTATTTTAAACTAATGCGGTTTGTTCATCAAGGAAAAATACACTGACTCACACTTCAGTAAATTCTATTTGGAAAATAGACGGAAATATTTCATGAAAAAAGAACACGGATAAGTATATGGAAAGCTGTATCTAGACTAAAAGATTTCAAGTAAATATTAGTGAGTCATATATAGCTGTGCTATTGAACATTTTAAGTGGTAGAAATCAGAAAATAATAATAAATTATTCATGCAAAAGGAACGAGGCAGATTATACATATTTTTAAAAGCGGATGCTTATAAATTTTTCGTGATTTTTAAAAATGTATCAATAACTGATAGCGGGCTTTGGCTCTGCCCTTTTTTGCGCAGTAGTGCTGCTAATGACAGTTATGGCTACAATCAATTCCCCTAATGCTGGCGGCGCTTCACTCAGGACCAGATGTCCTCGCTATATGGCAGCTGAGGCCTGATGGCCCCTCTTGGCTCCTACCAGAGTCCCTGAGTCCCCCGGCTGGTTTGGTGGAAAATTTTTCAGGCTTGCTTGATGTGACAAATAAGGAGGGCCATGTCTCCTTCCTGGGACTGGACATAGAAGCAAACCAAACAACGAGGCAAACTTAAACCTTCATATGTCCCGGCTAGGTAAGAGGGCCAATGACAGAATTCGGTCCATCCAGTTTGTCTTTCTTGAGTGTTTCACAAGTCCAGCAAGGACAGCCCAATAGCTCTGGGGAACCTGCTGCAGAGAAAGGCAGGCCACAGGTCCTGTCTGTGCTGGTTGTGGCCAAAGAGAACCCAGAAACTCTCCAGCATCATCCACAAATGAACTCCTGCCGAACATCAATCTTATTTTCTACTAACAAAGGGATCCTTAAAGGTCTGGTGACACATGAAAAAAAATGTCTCAGCTGCTGTGGTCAGAGACTGTCAGAATGAACCGTGGCATACCTGTCCTGGTGGTAGCCTTCGAGAAGGACTGTGTGGTTAAGTCAGGCTTCACAAGCCGTGTGGGGAGAAAGACATGAAAACTGTGTTCGGAGACATATGCACTCTTTATTTTGAGGCATACCTATCTTTAGGCAAACTGAATAATGTTAATATTTAGAGAGATTTTTTTTGTTTAAAGAGATTTAAGAATATTTTACAATCTTCTGTTTTCCTCTGTGGACTCAATCAACCCTCTGAGAAATTGAACATTTTAAGTTTTCCAGGTCTGACCTGAATTTTATGACAAATAAATCTTCCCCCAGAAAGTTACCTAGAACTATCAGTTTGTTGGTAAAGGTCTATATTCTAATGTACTTTGTAGTTTAAAACTTGACACCATCTCAAAATTTCATTCTGATTCATCATGTTTTAAATGTGTCTATTTGAAACCTCTCATTTTAAAATGATTTGTTTATGGTGGAATTTTATGTTAGAATTATTCTTTTAAAAAAGCAATTCTAGGAGTTCCTGTCGTGGCTCAGTGGTTAACGAATCTGCCTAGGAACCATGAGGTTGTGGGTTCAATCCCTGGCCTCGCTCAGTGGGTTAAGGATCCGGCATTGCCATGAGCTGCAGGTCGCAGACGTGGCTTGGATCCCGCATTGCTGTGGCTCTGGCATAGGCCGGCAGCTACAGCTCCGATTAGATCCCTAGCCTGGGAACCTCCACATGCCGGGGGAGCAGCCCTAGAAAAGGTAAAAGACTAAAAAAAAAAAAAAAAGAAGAAGAAGAAGAAGAAGAAGTAATTCTAGATCTTTATGGGTAACATGTAACCTTATCATCAATACAATTTCACACAGACAAACAAGTCTGAAAGTATATGTCACAGGCAGAATAGAGAACCAGGCTGTCTGTTTAGTGTTACACAGAAAAGGTAGAGATGTAATTTCTACCTCTTCTATAGTTGGGGAAGCAAGAGTGACACATATGACATGGGGATGAAAATTACAGAATAAGCATGGGTGCTAAACTTCATAGTAAGTGCCAAATGTTCAAGGAAGTCCTGATGAACCAGGGAAATTTTCTTGAAAAGAAAGGACCAGTGAGAGCTTTGAAGAATAAATATATCTTGGACAAAAGGAAGAGAAAGAGAATGATGTTCCAGGAAATAGGAACAAAATGAAAGAAGATAGAAAAATAGTAATTTGATTTGCCTGTGGGATACTGAGAACAAGAGTTTGACTAGATTGGGACGGGATGCTGAGAAAGCAGAAAATCCACAAGAAAACAATAACAATAATATTGAGTGAGCAGCCTTAAATGGAGTCAGGCTCTGAACTCCAGGAATCTGGCCTCCTGCACTTTGCACCACATTAGATGTAACAAATGGGTTGAAACAGACTAAACAGAAAATCAGTGTCCCAAAGAGGAAGAGGAAGCAAAAGTGTTAACCTTTTCCACCAGGACAAAAAAAAAAAAAAAAAAGAAAGAAAAGAAATGTGACTTGTTCATTCATTTATGTACCATGTCTTCTTGAACATCCATCATGTACAAGCTTCTGTGCTAGACACCAGAAAAATATAAGTGAAGAAGAAACTTTCTGTCCTCAAAGCATTCACAGCCTAACTGGGGAGACAGACAAGTAAACAGGTATCATTTCGTTTCTGAAATGACTACCATTTCCTTAAGAGGCAAAGTTCTTTCTTACTTGTCTGCCTTCCTTTCTTCTTCCCTCCCTGCTTCCTCCCTCTCTCTTTCTTCCTTCTTGCCTTTATTTCTCTTTTCTCAGTACTTGTCTCAACTGGTACTTTAAGTTGCCGGAATGTATTAACGAAATGTTTTCTGTAACAAATGCAGAAGCAAGTTTTCAAACAGTTATTTTTTTTGTAATGATCTGGTGTAAATTTGAGCACAGGACACCTAAGCCAAAATCAGAGAATGACTCTGAAGAGATGTTATTATTATTATTATTATTAAAGGATAAATGTGATCCTCAGAGGTCATTATTTACTTATTACCCAGGTCTTTCTTCATATATGCTGATGCTGTTAGAAGACCAATTTTCTTTTTTTTTTGTCTTTTTGCTATTTCTTTGGGCCGCTCCCGCGGCATATGGAGGTTCCCAGGCTAGGGGTCAAATCGGAGCTGTAGCCACCGGCCTACGCCAGAGCCACAGCAACGCGGGATCCGAGCCGCGTCTGCGACCTACACCACAGCTCACGGCAACGCCGGATTGTTAACCCACTGAGCAAGGGCAGGGACAGAACCCTCAAACTCATTGGTTCCTAGTCGGATTCGTTAACCACCGTGCCACGATGGGAACTCCAGAAGACCAATTTTCTTAAATCTTGTGCTTGAGTATACAGGTAACATGAATAACACTAACTTAATCATTGAGAAAGATATTATACTAGAGTCAATGGTAAAGGTATGTACTATTGTAGGTGTAACTGTTGACTGAACACTAATATTGATAAACTCAAAAGTATGGCTCTTATTCAAGAATAATATTTGTTCTGAAAGTCTGACAATTTAATATTTAGCTAAGCACAATTAGCAACCGTTCCAAAATGACAGAGTATATGTTTACCTATTTTGGTCTCTTGGAAAGAGATTTGCCTTATATCTCAAACAAACTGAATATCCTCTTATAGTTATATGAATATAAAAAATTCCTGGTGGTCGAGGCTAAAAGGAAAAAAATTACATACTCTTTCAAAGTGTCTGATTTAAAACCATTTTTATCTTATGAGCAGTTATTAGATTCAATGTTATTAAAATGGTTCAGGCGTTCCCATCGTGGTGCAGAGGAAACGAATCTGACTAGGAACCATGAGGTTACGGGTTCAATCCCTGGCCTCGCTCAGTGGGTTAAGGATCCAGCATTGCTGTGGGAGCTGTGGCATAGGCCGCAGACATGGCTCAGATCCCCCGTTGCTGTGGCTGTGGTGTAGGTTGGCAGCTACAGCTTTGATTAGGCCCCTAGCATAGGAACCTCCATATGCCATGCGTGCAGCCCTAAAAAGACAAAAGACCAAAAAAAAAAATTTTAAATAAAATGGTTCACTCAAGTTCAGTCAATTTTTGTGTATGTACTTAAGAATCATCACAACAAATGCTAATATTTGCCTAAATTAAATTTGAATTCATGTTACTGTTATTTTCCCTTCAGCCTACCATAGGACGAAGCATTAAATGTCAGTGCAGTCAGCTCCTGGTTTTTGTCCATAGTGTTCCCACCGATAGCATCAAAAAACAAATCACCAAATTGGTGGTATCGCTGTCTTCAAGATATGACTTTGCCAAAGAAAATTTCAACTGGAAGGAAAGTCCTTCCGCTTCAAGCACGGATGAGGCCCTGTAGAGCTGGAACTTGTTAGGTTCCGTGGGTGAGTGTAGAAGGAAGTGCCACATGTCAGTGGAACTCGAGATCATGGCTTTCTTTGTTGGCACGTTATCAGTCGACAGCTAAATGGGCCCATGAAGTGCTATCTTTCAGGAGGTTTTGTCATAACAAGAAATGTAATATGTTAGTGCCGCCTTTCCAAAAGACAAGTCTTCACACATTTAAATAAAACTTTTGAAGTTTTACCGTTAGGTAGAGAAAGACAATCCAAATTCTGGGTCATTTTTACAGGGAAGAGCTGAGTCATGGATTGGGTCATTTGACAGATTATTTTTACCTACATAAAGAAGGTAAATCCTTGGGTTGGAGGCCTTGAAGTGACATTGTAGATGCTGATGAAAAGTCACTCATCTTTAGGCACAAGTTGCTATTCTGGAAAAGGATACTGAAAGTAGACACCATTGTGGATGGCCCAGCACCGGAGAAATTTCTCCAGGCTATGAATATAGGTAAGAGTCCTAAAAATTTCACTCCAAACAGGACTCTGCAGGCAGCGATAAGCACTGCAAACCACGGATGTCTTCTGCATGATCGTAAGAATTTCCAACTTGCCAAAGAGGATCAGACCAAAAACTACTCCACTGTGTTGCGTTTGAATTCAAGCCAGGTAGCAGCAGAATTCTTCTTGATTTTACTTTATACTTAAATTATGTATAACTTTTTATTCACTTTCAATTTTTGAAAAAGCCATAGGAAGATATAATTCTTTATGATATTGGTCAAAAAGTCTTTTTGTTGCAAATGACAAATCACACTAGCTTAATAAAAAGGTATATTTAATTGGCTTATGTAAGGGACACTTTTTATGGTAAATCTTCATGGGTCTGGGACTAAAATGATACAGGCTTGTACTATCTTTCTCTTTTTCCACATTGTGGGGTTACTCCACCTACAGCTGAGGAACACTAACAGAAGGATGGAGCTTTTCCCCTAGAGCTACGAAAGCGGACTTGTGCATCAAATGCTGACCCTGCTACCCATCATTCTCACTGAGATTGAGTCAGGTGTCCACTGTTACGCCAAAAGATAGCTGGACTAACCCACTCCTCACCAGTCCCCACTGGTGAATTCTCTCACCAGTAGGAGTAGGAAAAATGGAGAACTATCCATCATTCTCTGGGAAAAACGTACCCCATTACCCCAAAGATGCAAACTGGGTGTGGTGTACAGGCATTACATAAGGATTGTGATCACAGTGACAATTAAGTTATGTCTCTTACCTGGCTTCAACATTTACTCAGTTCAGGTAATCTTTCCTTACCTCGAAAGTATACTTGAGCAAACTCCTGATTTTTGTGGTCACTAACTCACAGAAAATAAAAGTTCTTCAGTTGCTGTTAGTGATCAGCATAGTTTCAATTTAAAAATTAGACTGCCAGTAGAAAATAGTAAACAAAACTTTAAATTTTATTTAGGATCAAACATTCTTTTATCCTATACCAGACCTGCTTTCCCTGGAGACATGTCATGGGGAAGTGGTGGAGGGCAGAGGGTAGTGGGGCAGTGTCCTGCTCTTGGTCCCCCCGCCCTTTCTCTCTTCAGAGAGTCCTGAACACACAACCTCTTTCTCCCACAGTGCCCTTGAACCAGGCAGTCAGATGAATCTCTCTTCCTGATGGTCTTCCGCCTCTCTGCCTACACTCTTAGACCCATATGTGTTCACCTCCATCCTTTTTCTGCTGAAGTTTTCTGGCCCTTACTGAACAAAATCCATGACATCTCACATGCCTGATACCTGGCTCATCTGTGCAGATGTGTTATCATAATATATCCTGGTCCCTCCTGATCAATACACATGCCAACAACTCTCTCCAACAAAGTCTCTTAACCAAACTCCCCTTTACCACACCTCGACTCCTAATCATATTCCTTAAGGAACAGCCATTTCCTCTCTAATTCTGCATACGCAAGCTTCATGTGGGCAGACGGTTCCAACTGCAGAGTTTACTGCTGCATCTCCAGTACCTAGAATAACAAGGGACTCATTATAGGCATTCCATGTTGAATAAATCAATAAGAAGTTGGGTGGAATCTGTCCTCCTCTCATTTAAATAACCTGTTTTTTTCTATCTAAACTGTGATTTCTCCCATTTTAAAGTTTATTATTCCGTCAGAGAAGTATTTATTGAACATTTATTACAGGCTATATATTTGATACATCATTCAATTCTCACAATTCAATAAAGGTGGAGGATCTTTTATAATGAAAAGCCCAAGACAAGTTAATTAAATAGCTTATTCAGCATCTGACTATTTGTTATTCTTTTCTTTTCTTTTTTTTTTCTTTTTAGGGCCTCACCTGTGGCAAATGGAAGCTCCCAGGCTAGGGGTTGAATCAGACATGCACCTGCCAGGCTACAACACAGCCACAGCAATGCCAGATCCCAGCTGCATCTGCAACATACCCTGCAGCTTGTGGCAACTGCTGGATCCTCAAGCAAGGCCAGGGATCAAACCCGCATCTTCATGGATACTAGTCGGATTTTTAATCCTCTGAGCCGCAACAGGAACTCCAACTCCTTATTATTCTTAACACTACACTACACCAACTGCATATTTTATTTTCTATCACTGGTATTTACCTTGATTCAAGACTGGCCATTTGATATTTAGCAATAAATTTAGTGTTTTAGTGAGCACCTCCAAATCAGACATTTGTGTCTTAATAAATAATTTTCACCTATACACTGGTAAATCAAAACTTTTGGTTGAGAATTAGCTACTATAAGAATCCAATTAATAATTAGACATGGTGAGTGAGATAAGGCATTTCAGAATAGGTGGACATGAAAAAATCACCAATAATTATTTTTTCACTACTTGCCTACAAATCTCTTAGATCCTAAAAAAATACTCTTGTGTAGGGGAAAAAAATATATCATAAACAAATAAATTAGTATCAAAATAAACCTGTTATTTGCCCACATTTGCAAATAGGCTTGGCACTGGTTAGAAAGAAATCATATTGGAAGTAACAGAATGCCATTATTAAACCACATTGTCAGCTACTATACTGTCACAAAAGTCCTTCACCATAAAGTGATGGTTTAGTCAAAGCTACATTTGCAATGGGAATGATGAATAGCATCTAAGCTTAGTTGGTGACATTTTGAAACACATTTGCAAGCCCAGGAATACACTTCTTTTATGTTTATTTTATTATATGTAGACTAATTTCATGACAATTTGAGTTTTCCTGAGTTTCTTTTGAGGAAAAAAAAAAAAAAAGGCTTGGGTGTAGGGCTGAAATCAAAGAAATCTGTAAAGCTGAGAGTAAAAGTGACAAAAGCCTCAAAGGCAGGGAGTATTCTAAAATATTCCCTAATATTCCCTGTCCCTGGTGTACACAGCCTGCCCAGTCCCCAGGACTGAAGTGAGTATGTTTCACGGCTGTGATTAGATCATGTTATATGACACCATTAACCTCTGAGATGGGGAGATTATCTTGGAGGGCCTGACCTAATCACAACACAGAAGTTTTAAACAGAAACTTCTTTAACTTTCTTTAAAACAGGAGTTTCTCCTCTGGATGCTCACAAAAGAGGAAGTTGGAGAAATTCAAAGGGTCATTCTCCACTGCTGAGGCAGCAGATGGAGAGGACCTCGCGGCAAGGAACGGGGACCAGCCTCTAAGAGTTTAGAGCTGTTTCCAACTGACAGCCAGCAAGGAAAGAGAAACCTCAGTTTTACAACAGCAAAGAGGTGTATTCTGCCAATAATAAGTATGAACTAGGAAAAGGACCCGAACTCCACATGAGAGTGGCTGCCTGATGCCCTGATTTAGCCTGAGTAGAACCCAGCCATGCTGTGCTGGACTTCTAACCTATACAACTGTGAGCTAATAAATTAGGTGTTGTTATAAACTGCTAAATTGTAGGAATCTGTTACACAGCAATAGAAAAGAATATACCTCCAAAGCGGGCCTGACCAGATGGATTTCAGCCCACTGAGAAAGCACGGGGTGGATGGAACAGCACGGGCTTACTCTACGTGGTTATGCCAGGGCTCTCCGCTATACTCTGCACAACTGGGGTGATTTTACGGAGTACTGAAGCTTCATTACTCAGCTGTAGTCATTCTAAAGCATGTATGGTGTCACAGCTTACCAAGCACATTTATCTGGGCAAAATTCCAAGAATTAAATGGAGTTGAAGCTTGACTGCATCCAGCATTTTGGTCCATAATCACATTTGTAAGTACATGGTAATCCAAGACATTAGGTGACAGAAAACCCCTATCACAAATATGTTGTCTCCAAATCCAAATGCACTGCCCTTCAGATGGATGTGTCATGGTTAATGAAAATGGTGTGTTGCATTTGTAGAGTAATCTTTCTTACCGCTTTATTACCTAAAAAACATAATTTGAATTTTTGAGAGTTCTTGCCTGCAAATTGGCAATTTACAGATATGCATAAATACAATCACAAAAACCTAAAATATTATTCAGTGCTGTGCTATTATTTTCTTAGCTCAAAGATAATTATAAAGCATATTATTCAATTGTTTTAGGCAAATGAAACATTTTGGTTAAGCTCTTCATAAAAAAGTTTCTTTTCATAGCATAATTGCTACTGAACATATTTAATCTTAGAGATATAATTCACTGGCACCTTATCTCTTTAACTATGGTGAACACAAAGCTGGAGCAGCTCAATTAGAGTGAAGTTACCCTTATTAATAACACCGTTGTCTACTTCTCTATAAAATGTGTTCTAAGTCTCATTGGCTTGCTCAACAGTTTTGAGTATCTTAAAGTGATGGAATAATTATTATTTCATATTAATAACACTAATGCTGCTTAATTAGGGCATGGATACACTTTCACCACAATGAAATTTTAAGTCTAGCATATTTTACTTATGCCCTAAATACTAAAAAGTTATATACTTCAGCAGTATATCAATCATCGACCAAAATGTGACATGTGGGCCATGTGAGATGACTTTAGACAGAACACCCAAAAGTATTTTTTATTTAAGTATGTAGAAATCAATATTATGTGCTGAGCACAATACTTACGGAAAGTAAAACTCTGATGCTGATTTTTCAAATTAAAAATATTTAGGAAAAATGAATGAATTATGATTAAAAAATGATTTGATAAATATTATTTTAAGTGTTATGGCTATGCCAAAAATTGTGAAGGTGGGTCAGTGATTAAAATTTGGGAAATACTGCATTGTTTCTAAACTTTTTACTTCTATTTGATTTTCAGCACTGAAATTAGTTACATCCCTTTACTTCTTCAAAACTTTATTTTCAAAGGCGTTAAATTAGTATTGGCAATTAAGTTCATTTATTTTAGAAAATGAAGGTATTTATTTCTAATTACTTGAATATTTTTTCTGAATGATTCACAAAAATAACTTCTCCTATGTAAAGGTTCTAGATTCAAACCTGAGTCCTGAGATATGTGTCAAAATCCAATAAGAATAACCTGTTTATTTAATCATGAAATAAATAATTGATTTATGAAGATTTGCTTCAAATAACAGTTTGAGTTTTGAAATAAGCATGTTATTTTTTTAAATAAGTATGTTATAATTTAGTCACTGAAAGAGTTGGCCATCAATGGTAAAGCACTATTACAACTGCTTTTGTGTGTATGTTTTAAAGGTTTTGGTGGTATGTAAATATGCATATACTTTAAAAATATATTTTAGTGTATTTATATATTAAATGATCTTCATATGTATATAAATACAGTAGCTGTTATAAGTTACATAACTGAATCCAATATCTACACTTTGGTCAGTATCTGTGATTTGATGATAGAAAACATGATAATATTCTGTTTTCATTTTATGCTAAAAATAGAACCAAGTCACTTAGTGCTTTTGAAGAGAAACAAAAATGTCACTTCATTATGAAGTGCTTTTGCACACTTCCAAGATGAAATAGGATTCCCCCATCCCACCCCTAAGGCCTCCAAGTTATCTGAATCTTCCCCAGATCATCAGCAATGAAAATGGGTAATATCTTATATTGTGGTCTGCCTCATTTAGTGTTAGTTACTACAGCTACTGCCTCTGTCTATATCCTACTGTGTGACTGACACTAAAAGCGATCTCAGGTTGGAGAAACAGAGTCGTCTTATTTAGGTGCACCCCGGAATGCGTTACAATTATATACTCAAGGGAACTTGTGCTGAACACAGTTTTACATTTACATTATGGCTCTGCCTGCAGGCAGTGACAGTAAAGAGTAATGAGATAAAGCCAAAGACTGCAGCAAACCCTTCTCTTCTCAGAAACTGGGAGGGGCAGACTGCAAAAGTTCCATGTCAGAAAGAAGAAAAGGAGTAGGAGAAAGAAGACAGTTAGATGGTGAAGAGGCTAAGTGGATGCAACAGAGAGGCCGAGAGTACATTAGCTCACAGCAACAACAACAAATTGTCATGTTTCTCTCACATATCAGTCCTGAGGTAACCAGGAGACCCTGCTTCATAAAGACATTCAGGAACTCAGGTCTTCTATGGGGGGCCCTTTGAAACCCCCAAGTTTCCCCTCGACTACATATTCAAAGCTGGCTCACCAGAACTGTGTTGACTCAAGACCAAGGGAAAGAGAGAGTGGGGCAGACCCCTAAATGTCTTAAGAGCACACCTCACCTCTTCCCACATTCCTGTCGAGAACCCACCTGTCTGTACACATCTACAAAGGAGAATGGGCAAATACAGTCTCTAGCTGGGCAAGTACTCACCAAAAACTTAAGGAGTTTTATTATTAAAGGAAAATGGGTAAAGAATATTAAACAAACAAACAAACAAACAAACAAAAAACAGATGTTCCTGCCTTTAGCCTCTAGCCCACACATACCCACGCGCACCAGTCTTCCCACACAAAAACACAGGGCCTCCCCAAAGAATGCGACTGAAAGTTCATCTAGTTATTGTTCCCAGTTCAACAGCTAGGATCACCTAGTGATGTTTATCTCTCTCCAGCTGATCTGGAGTGGACCTTCAAGGACTAGCAATTCATTATATAACAGCCAAGTTACTTACACTCCCATACATTTCAATACAAGATAAAGAGCTGCCATAAAACCCACCATTCTCAGAGTTCCCACTATGGCTCAGTGGTAATCAATCTGGCCAGGATCAATGAGGACACAGGTTTGATCGATGGCCTTGCTCAGTGGGTTAAAGATATGGCGCTGCCGTGAACTGTGGTGTAGGTCGCAGATGTGGCTCAGATCTGGGGTTGCTGTGGCCGGCAGCTGTAGCTCTGATTTGATCCCTGGAAATTTCCATGTGCTGTGCATGCGGCCCTAAAAAGACAAAAACAAACAAACAAAAAAACAACCAAAAAACGCCATTCTGAAAATGAAAAATGGGAAACATAGCAACCACTATGATACTCTGTTTGGCAGGAATTGAGAAGTCTTCCTTCCCAGGCGATAAAGTAAATTCCTTGCTTAGGCTCCAATTCTGATCTCTGGAATCTCTAGAAAGAACTTGTTTGTCCACTGCTCTCATGGCCACTGGTCTTAGTCCCTGGGAGGTTCATTCTTTTCCATTATCTATTGTGTTATCATCCTATATAAGTCGGGTCCCAGTCAGGACAGAGAAACCTTGTGGTAATTTGAGCAAGTTAAGTTTAATATGAAGAACTACAAAATAAACAGTGGTTTGGAATTACAAGGAATTGGATAGTAAAAAAATTAAAACAACTCTAAAGAACACGAGGGTAGCAAATACAAGGAGGAACCACTAGTCTTGGGACTAAGATAGAGCCCCATGGAAGAAGCCCCCTAAAACTGAGATCTTGAACTCGTTAGACAGGATCAGCATGGCTAACTGAATGGCAAAGAAGAGAAGTCACTGGGGGGTTGAACAAGGAAGTTTAAAAGAAACCCACTCTCTGGGATGCTAGAGACAGCTATTCGTGAGGCAGTATCTGGCCACTGGGTCTGCAATGTAGCATCGTCTGAGGAGGCTGCTGCCTCTGGCGCTGCTGACTGTTAACATACAGTCAGCTGGGTAACAGAGAATAGCCCACCCACGAGCTTCAGGACACCAGAAACCGGGAAAGAAAAACCCTTCCTTCCACAATCTGGCTCCAGATTCTCCTACTGACAAAGCTAACATAGTGTCAGCTGGAAAGCTCCATCAAAAGGCAAGCTCCATTTTTGCACAATAGGCAATGAAGGGTGAATTTGGAGCTGAAAGGCATAAGTTGATAATTGGCATATATTTGAAGTGAGTTATTGACTGTATTCCCTTCTTGATGACTACACAGCTTTTGCCATCTGATTTCAGCTGGTACAGGTTCTAGCTGGGGATTTCTGGAGATAGGCACTGTGTTCGTGATATTTGTAGCAAACTATTTCCCCCAAAACTTAGGAGGTTCCTAGTTGACTTGATTCTAGTTATGTCCATATAAAAGTACAGCAGTCAAAGATCTGATCTGATTATAGTTCTTAAGCTTTCATACTCTAGTTTCTTTTCTTTTCTATTCTTTTCTTTTAATGGCTGCACCTGTGGCATATGGAAGTTCCCAGGCTGGGGGTCAAATCGGAGCTGCAGCTATTGGCCTATACCACAGCCACAGCAATGCCAGATCCTTAACCCACTGAGCAAGGCCAGGGAGGGACTGAAACCACACCTCATGGATACTAGCTGGATCCTTAACCTGCTGAGCCACAATGGGAAACTCCTCTGGTTTCTTTACGGTTGTTGTGTTCAGTCTCTCTTAATTTAGTACTGGTTACCTGGGGCCAGCTAAAAAAACACCTAGGTAGGAATGGAATGCTCTCAATCCCCTACTGTAGGCCTAGCTGCCACTGTCTGGCTAACAGATACGGTGGCTCCCAATCTGAAGGACAATGTTGTCTCCTGCGGTTTGGAGTACGGAGGGTGTTAATCGCCAAACCTGGGAGAACCCAAACACTGTCAAATCAGTCAATTCAGATTTTATACTATAGCTCACATAGAACTATATTCCCTTTCACTTTTGCTTACAAAGTGACTAATTCTTACCTGACAATCATTTTCCAGCCTGCTGCATCTGCTTCTTTACTATCCACTTTCCAATCAATAGGCCATAACCTTATTTTTCAAGTACTTATTAAAGCAGCACCCTATTTCTAGGTAAAAATGTCTGCCTTAATTTGAATACAGCTTAAATTGTCATAATAACCATGGTTCAAACAACAGATAAATTTGTATTTCTCTCACATAACAGTCTAGAGGTAGGCACTGTTTAGAATGGGTGTACTGCTGCTTCTTATGTACAAAAAGACTAACCAACCACTTGGAAGACTAGTTGATTATCTTAACTCCACCTTAAACCCTGAAGAGAGCAAAAAGTTGTCCTTACTGTAATAGGCTTCTCATCTAAATATGGGTTTGCTGTCTCTTCCTACAGTTCGTCCTCGACCAGCACCACTATCTGAAGACTTAGAGAATACCAGATTCATTGTAACAGCTTATCACTCAAACCAAGAACTCCGCTTTACAGTAAAATATTCAGGGCCACTGGCACATTGTCTGCTGGTCTTAAATGTTTCTCCTCACCTAGAAACCTAATAATGATAATAATAATTATTATAATAAAGGTGGAGTAGATAAGCACCACCTCAGGGATGATAAGTACTAAGTTGGAGTGCTCCAGCAGGAAATGTGTGCCCTAGGTCAATGGTCAATGTATTAGGTATTAGAGTTCTCCATAGAAAAAGAACCTATCTATACCTATCTAAAATAATAGGCGATACATACGTTTCATATATATATGTATATATGTTTTATATAGAGAGATAAATTGCTTTTAATTTTTTAGTATCAATGTAACATTTATTCCCTAGGAGTTCCTTTTATTCTTTTTTCTAGCTTTATTGAGATATAATTGACATATAACATTGTGTAAGTTTAAGATGTGTGTTTGATTTTATACACTTATGTATTGCTAAATGATTATTATTACCATAGCATTAACTAATATCTCTTATCACATCACATAATTACCATTTCTTTTTTTGTGGGGAGAACATTTCAGATCTACTCTCTTGGCACCTTTCAAGTCTATACTATATGAACTATAATCATCATGCTATACATTAGATTCCCAGAAATTATTCATCTTATAACTAGACCTATGTCTCCCCGTTTCCCCCAGCTCCCAGCCCCTGGTAAACACTATGCTACTCTCTAAGTTTGCCTTTTTAGAGTCCACATATTAAGTGATATCACACAGTATTTGTCCTTCTCTGACTTATTTCACTTAGCACAATGCCCTTAAGTTGCATACATGTTGTAGCACATGCTGGGATTTCATTTTTTCTCGTAGCTGAATAATATCACATTGTATATTTGTACCACATTCTCTTTATCCCCTCATCTGTTGATGGACACAGACTGTTTTCATATCTTGGCTATTGTAAATAATGCTGCAATGAACATAGAAAAAAGAGATTATAGGAATTGGTTTATATGGTTTATATAAATGGTTTAGGCAAATAAATCCCACAATCTGTCATCCGCAAGCTGGATAACATGGAAATCCGCTAGTATAATTCAGTCCTAAACCCTGAGAACCAGGGGAATTGCTGCTGTGACTCCCAAAGGTGTGAGAACTGAGGCCCCCAAGTGTAAGTCCCTAAGTCCAAAGACCTGAGAAGGAGGAGCTCTGATATTCAAGTGCAGGAAAAGCTGGACATCCCAGCTTAAGAAGAGATGGGAATGAGCTTACTCTTTCTTTGCCTTTTTGTTCCATTAGGACTTGCAATGGATTAGATGATGTCTCCTCACATGGGTGAGGTAGGATCTTCTTTACGCAGTCTATTGAATCAAATGCTAATCTCTTCCAGAAATTCTCTCAAAAACACACCCAGAAATAACATAACATTTCTACCTTGACATTCCTTATCCCAGGCTAGTTATCACATAAAATTAACCATTTAATTAGCTAGAAGACATACTTCTCAGAACTTAGGGGTGAGTGAAACAAGAACTGACTTCAAACCATTATTCCCTGTGACCTGTTGCATGATTTGTGCTTCTTGCCTTTGATACATTGAGTCTGACATATATGAGGACCATGTCAAGAAGGGGAATGGCTGGTAAGTGTTTCCACTTGGAGGATTAAATAATACACTGAACCTGATGCTACAAAACTACCTGGTAACTTTGGGCTCCTTTGAGCAGGGGACACAAGCTGGCAAAAAAGGGAGTTACTGTAATGGTGAGTGTAATTTATTCTGCTCATCTTAAAATACTGATTTATTCATTTTATTACTTATTTATAAATCTCATAGCAATCACAAACCAAAAATCTATAACAGATCTACACAAAAAAGAGAAAGAAAGAAAGAAACCCAAACATAACACTAAATATTTTCATCAAATCACCAGGGAAGAAAGCAAAAGAGAAAGGAACAAATAAGAACTACAAAAACAACCCCAAAACAGTGAAGAAAATGGCAAAAAGTACATATCTATTAATAATTACCTTCAATACAGATGGACTAAATGCTTTAATCAAAACAGAGTGGCTGAATGGATATAAAAACAAGACCCATTTATATGCTGCCTACAGGACACTCACTCCAGAGCTAATGAAACACACAGACTAAAAATTAGAGGCTGAAAAAAGGGTATTTCATGCAAATGGATACAAAAAGAAAGCTGGGATAGCAATACTTACATCAGAAAAAAACAGACTTTAAAAGAAAGATGTAACAGACTTTAAAAGAAGGAAGTTCCCATTGTGGCTCAGTGGTTAATGAACCAGACTAGGAACCATGAGGTTGTGGGTTCAATCCCTGGCCTTGCTCAGTGGGTTAAGGATATGGCATTGCCGTGAGCTGTGGTATAGGTCGTAGATGCAGCTCGGATCCTGCGTTACTGCGGCCCTGGCATAGGCCGGCAGCTACAGCTCTGTAGACCCCTAGCCTGGGAACCTCCATATGCCTCAGGTGCGGCCCTACAAAAGACAGGGAAAAAAAAAAGAGAGAGAGAGAGAGACAAAGAAGGACATTACATAATGATAAAGGGCAATCCAAGAAGAAGATATAATATCTATAAATATATATATACATATACATATACACCCAACACAGGAGTACTTAAATAAATGAAGTAATACTAACAGACATAAAGGAATTCACAGTAATATAATAATAGTAAGGGACTTTAACACCTTGCCTACATCAATGGACAGATCATCCAGACAGAAAATCAATAAGGAAACACTGACCTTAAATGACACATTGGACCAGAAGGACTTAACAGACAGAGTTAGAACATTTTATCCAAAAGTAGCAGAATATATATTCTTTTCAAGTGCACAAGGAATATTCTCCAGAACAGATCACATACTAGGCCATAAAAGTCTCAATAAATTTAAGAAGATTGAAATCAGATCAAGCATCTTTTCCTAACACAACGAGACCTGAAATCAATTACAGGAAGAAAACTAGGAAAAAAAACAAACACATGGAGGCTAAACAATATGCTACTAAACAACAAACGTGTCACTGAAGAAATCAAAGAGGACATAAAAAAATCCTTGAATACAAAGGAAAATGGAAACACAACAAACTAAAATATATGAGATGCAGCAAAAGAAATTCTAAGAGGGAAGTTTTTAGCAATACATGAATCCCTCAGGAAACAAGAAAAATTTGAAATACACAACCTAACCTTACAACCAAAAGGAACAAGAAAAAGAATAACAAACAAAACCTAAAGTCAGTAGAAGGAAAGAAATCATAAAGATTAGAGCAGACATAAATGAAATAAAGGCTAAAAAATAGAAAAGATCAATAAAACTAAGAGCTGGTTCTTTGAAAAGATAAACAAAATTGACAAACCATTAGCCAGACTCATTAAGAAAAACAGAGAGAGGGTCCATTCAGATAAATAAAGCCAGAAATGAAAGTTATAACTGACAACACAGAACTTAAAGGATAATAAGAGATTACTACAAACAATTATACACCAATAAAATGCACAAACTAGAAGAAATAGATACATTCCTAGGAATGTAAAATCCCCCAAGACTGAATCAGGAAGAAATATAAAAATATGAACACAATGATTTTCAGTAATAAAACTGAAGCAGTAATAAAAAAAAATTTCCCCAAAACAAAGATCCAGAACCAGATGGCTTTACAGATGAATTCTACATGGCATCTGAAGAAGAGTTAACACCTATGCTTTTCAAGCCAGTCCAAAATATCAAAGAATAAGCAATGCTTCCTAACTCATTCTAGAGGCCAGCATCACCCTGATACCAAAACCAAAGATACCACAAAAAAAAAGAAAATTAGTGGCCAACATCACTGATAGAATATCACCACTAGAACAAATAATTCTATAATTTGGATGCAAACACAAAAGACAAGAAAAATCAAAAGAACCTTGAAAAAGCAAAGACGGAAGTATCATGAGCCCAGATTTCAAACTAAACTACAAAACTACAGTAATAAAATGTATGGTAGCGGCACACGAACAGACACATAAATCAAGGGTTCAGAATAGAGATACCAGAAATAAACTCATATTTATACAGTCAATTAATCCATGATAAAGAAGGCAAAAGTATACATTGGGGAAAAGACAGTCTCTTCAATAAATGGTGTTGGGAAGACTTGATGGCTATATGCAAGAGAGTCAAACTGGACAATACTCTCAGACCATATACAAAAGTAAATGAAGAATAAATTAAAGACTTAAATGGAAGATCTGAAACCATAAAACTCCTGGAAGAAAACATAACCAAGTATGCTCCTACACACATCTTAGTTTTATTCTGGATAGTACATCTGTTCAACAAGGGAAAAGAGCAAAAGAGCAACAAGGGAAAAGTCCCATCAACAAATGGGACTACCAAACGAAAAACCCTACAGCAAAGAAAACTGTCAATAAAATGAAAAAGCTGCCCATTGAATATGAGAAGATATTTAAGTGCTATATCTGATAAAGGGTTAGTATAAAAATATACAAAGAACTCATACAACCCAACATCAAAAAAAAAAAAAAAACCTGATTAAAAAATGGGCAGAGGGGCTGAACAGACATTTTTCCAAAGACGACATACACATAGCCAACAGACACATGAAAAGTTGCTCAAAATCACTAATTATCAGGGAAATGCAAATCAAAACCACAATGAAATATAACCTCCTGCCTGTTTGAATGGCAGTTATCAAAAAGACAACAGGAGTTCCCATTGTGGCACAGAGGAAACGAATACAATTAGTAACCCTGAGGTTGCCAGTTCGATCCCTGGCTTTCCTCAGTCGGTTAATGATCCAGCATTGCTGTGATCTGTGGTGTAGGTCGAAGATGCAGCTCGGATCCTGTGTTCCTGTAGATGTGGCAGCTGTAGCTCTGATTCGACCCCCCTAGCCTGGGAACCTCCACATGCTGAGGGTATGGCCCTAAAAAAGCAAAAAATAAAATAAAAATAAAAAGACGACAAATAAATGTTGGCAGAGATGTACAGAAAAGGGAACTCTTTTGCACTGTCGGGGGAAAAGTAAATTGGTACATCAGCTACGAAAAACAGAAAGGATGATCTCAAAATAGTTAAAACTCTGCACTGCCATCTATCAGATAGAGCAATTTCACTTCTGGGTATTTTTCTGAAGAAAACAAAAACATTAAAGTTCCCATTGTGGCTCAGTGGGTTAAGAACCCCACATAGTGTCCGTGAAGATGTGGATTTGATCCCTGTCCTCGCTCAGTGGGTTAAGGATCTAGCGTTGCTACAAGCTGCAATGAAGGTCACAGATGGGGCTTGGATCTAGTGTTGCTGTGGCTGTGCCACTGGTCTGCAGCTGCAGCTCTGATTCGACCCCTAGCCCAGGAACTTCCACATGCTGCAGATGCGGCCATTAAAAAAAAACAAAACACTAATTTGAAAAGATGTATGCACCCCTATGTTCGCTGTAGTATTATTTACAATAGCCAAGATATGGAAGTAACCAAAGTGCCCATCAAAAGATGAACAGATAAAGAAGACGTGGTGTATATACATACATATATATCCATGTGACAACCTGGATGGATCTAGAGGGTATACTAAGTGAAATAAGTCAGACAGAGAAAGACAACTTCTGTATGACTTCACTTACATGTGAAATATAAAACAAAACAACATATGAGCAAGCATAGCAAAACAGAAACGGAGTCATAAATTCAGAGAACAAAGATGGTTGCTAGAGCTTAAGTGATGGGGAGATAAGTGAAATAGGTGAGGGAGACAAAGAGGTACAAACTTCCTATTATAAAGTAAACGAGTCAGGGATGAAATGTACTGTACAGGGAATATAATCAGTATAGTCCAATACAGTGGTGTACATGTGACCCCCTAAACATCACGAATCTGAATTGCCCAGGTCCTCTTATGTGTGGACTTCTTTCAATGGCAAATACTACCATGTTACAAGATTTGTGGTTGGTTCAATCTGGAGATGCGGAATCAAGATCATGGATGAATCTGGAAAATGGAGGAACACACATTTGGAAGGCTAATTATAAGTTATACATGAATTTCCTACTGGAAGAGGGTCATTACCCCTAATGCTTGAGTTGTTCAGGGGTCGAAGGTAAAAACTTTGCTTAGTGACAGATGGTAACTAGAATTATCGTGGTGATTATTTTGCTCAGAAATATCACATCAGTATGTGTGCACTTGGAACTGACATGGGAAAATACACTTCAAAAAATCATTTAGAAGAGTTCCTGTCATGGTGCAGTGGAAACAAATCCCACTAGGAATCACGAGGTTTTGGGTTTGATCCTTGGCCCTGCTCAGTGGGTTAAGGATCTAGCATTGCAGTGAGCTGTCGTGTAGGTCACAGACGCGGCTCAGATCTGGCATTGCTGTGGCTGTGGTGTGGGCCAGCTGCTGCAGCTCCGATTCAACCCCTAGCCTGGGAACCTCCATATGCCGGAAGTGTGGCCCCCCCAAAAAAGCCAAAAATAAATCATTTAGAAAATGTGTGGGGGTGGAGGAAATGCTAAATATTCAATAACAAAGGCATTAGCTGTAGAAATAGGACTAGAAATTTCTTCAGTAACCCTCTTATATTAAGTTCTTGTTAAAATTGTGGCGAGAAAGAACTTGATAAATTGGAATACAGAACACAGCAAATCTGTGTGGTGCAAGAGGTGTGTTGTGTTGGGCACCACACGTGCACCACTTTTTTATTTTTTGGCTGTGCCCGTTGGCATACGAAAGTTCCCAATCCAGGGGTGAAACCTGCACCACAGCAGAGACAAGGCCAGATCCATAATCTGCTAAGTTATGAGGGAAATCTTCCCTTGCACCATTTTTTTTTTCTTTTTTTCTTTTTCTTTTTTTTTTGCGCAGACTAGGGGTCAAATCAGAGCTGTAACTGCCAGCCTACGCCACAGCCACAGCCATAGCAACTGAGAATCTGAGCGTGTCTGCAACCTACAGCACAGCTCACGGCAATGCCAGATCCTTAACCTACTGAGCAAGGCCAGAGATGGAACCCTCAACCTCATGGTTCCTGGCTGGATTCGTTTCTGCTGTGCCACAACGGGAATGCCACACGTGCACCATTTTAAATCTCCTTAATCTTACCTTTTACTGCAGCCGTAATCTTTCCTTAATCTTACCTTTTACTCCAACTCTTTTTGGAGGCAAAGAAATCTATACAAACTGATCAGCTTTACAGAGGACATAGACAATACTTCACCGAATTTCTGTCAGGCGTATCTAGTAGCTATAGACATATATGCGCTTTCTAGAAGAGTGGAGTGGTTAACCCCTGGAGCCATTTTAGTTAGTAGGAACTGAGAACCAATAAGAAAAATGATTTCCCCCTTTATCCCAGGCGGAGAGTTTTGGAATGCATTTCATAAGGGTCTCCAGAGGGTTTTATGAATGGAATACCTGGAAACTTTAATAGTGCCCAACTTGATCATTCCTTTCCTGTTTCACTTCCCTCTTCCTTTTTTCTGTCCCTGGGATCACTTTAAAATAAATTATTTGCATGCAGACCTTTCTCTCCGAGTCTACTATCGGGACAATCCCATTCCAGGTAGAAGGTTCTGCACCCAAAGGTCATCCAGGGATCCAGGGTCCCTTTAACCTGCTGCTCTCTCAACTCCTAGAGTTGCCCTCTGCTTCTCTGCATAGTCAAAGCTGACTCAGCAGCACCAGATCCATATTTTGTCCCAAAGACGGGGAAAAGAGATAGTGGAATATAAGCACACTCCTTTAATGTAAGCGACCGGAAGTTGCTCAAGTCACTTCTTGTTTCTTCTCATTAGCACGAACTTAAGTCTCATAGCCACTCCTATTGCATAGAATTCAGGAGTCTCTAACTGGCACCCACACATGTCCAGGTAAAACTTTGCTCATCCTGCTCCTAGATGGAGAATGGGAAAAACAGATATGTATTGGGGGTGAAATAAAGCAGTCTCTATTAAAAAAAAAAAAAGGAGAAAATGTAGTAGTGCATAATAATTTTCTAAAAATGTTCCTGTCACTAAGTAAAAATCCCTCGTACTGAGTCATATAAATAACCCCTACTACTACCCATGCCTGACATGAAATCTGCCATTTCTCTCAATCAGCACACATATCTCCACTTCATTTTTTCATTTCCCTTAAATTATCAACACCCCATTTTTTCACTTGTTCATTTCTTAAAGAACTTTGTGATTTCTTTTATGGACTATGATCATTTTTATATTAAGAATAGTAACCATTTCTTATATTTTTTCAAACATTTTCTTTAGTGTTTGGATTTTTATTTTCATTTTGGCTTTTTCTTACTTGGGGGCTTCTTACACATGAAACAATGGCTACTGGAGTCTTATTAATTTTGTTCCATTGATTTATCTTGATTATTGCCAGTGTGTCTCACTAATTTCCTAAAACATTTAGTACCTAGTTCAATGATGTTCAGTTTTTCCTCTTCTCACCTGTTTGTTCTTCCAGACAGATACTAGAAACCACCTATCTGCAAATGCAAAAGGAAAGTTCCAAATGCAAAAGGAAATTTCACTGAGTTGTCCTTGGAGCAGTGTTGCTTCAATAACATAGAATGGGAAGACTGATATAGTCCTGTGTTTTCTCATACAAAAACTCTAGCTATATCTATGCAACTTTTCCTTTATGAATCTCAGTGAAGCTTAAATATTTCTACCTTTCTCTCTGCATGTCTCTTAAGATTTTGTCCTAGGTATTTTATACTGTTACTATTTTGCAGTCCTTTATTTTATTTTGTAGCTTTTATGTGTTAGAATCTAGAAAAACCATTGGTTTTTATGTCTTAATTTTATGTTAAATTACCTCATTCAAGTCTCTTATTGGTCTTAATTTTTCTACTAATTTTGTTTGGGTTTCCAAGAAAGGCAACCATTTTGCATGCTAGCAATGATCACTTTGCCTCCACTTTTCCAATAGTTATGGCAATTATTTGGGTTCTATTTCAGCGAGCTTATTAACACTACCAAAACAGAGCTAAGTCACAGTGGTGAAACCAGCTGCTGTATGTAATATACTATTAATTTGTTATGTTATTTGCATTGTATTTATGTAGTTCTTTTGCATCTGAGATAAGAAAGATTTTCCTGTTACATTTTGTGTTTTTCTCAGATGTTAGTGCTAACTTGAAGAAATGCATTAGGAAGCCTTTCCCCTTTTCCCGTAATCTTTAAGAGTTTGTAACACCATTGGAATTGGCTCATCCTCAGGTATTTAAAATAACTCAATACCTCAAATTCTTTAGGCTTAAAGGCTTTGATGGGAATAACTGTTCAGCTACATTTTAAAGTGTTTTAGTTATTGATCAATTTATACATTTTTTGAATCATTTTTGGCATTTTCTTTAGAAAATCAGTGATTGCATAAAGACTAATTTTTAGCATAAAACCTACACATAACTTTACCTTATTTTTTTAAACGAAGAATTAAACCCAAATACCACCCCCCCCAAAAAAAACCCCACAACTACAAAAAAAGAAAAAATACTGAAAAAATCTCACCACTCAGTAACACTGCAATAGGTATTTTTGCATTTATTTCTCTCAGTCTTTCTGGAGAGAGTCCTTTATGTCATTCTTGCCATGTTACTCTTTTACATATTTTTTAATAAGAATTACTCATTTTTAAATATTTACTTTTTTCTGATAGGAACAGAAACCTGGTGGGTTATTCTATAAAATTTGGGAAAAGGATAAACTCAGATATTAAATTCCCTGCAAATCTTTCTGTTCAGCAATAAGTAATGTTAATATTTTGGTGTTTAAATTTTGTGACCAGAAGTATCACACTGTTCTAAAAGGCAGTACAGCAGTTAAGGAACTGGTTCTAGAACTTGACTGCCTAGATTTAAACACTGGCTCCTCCACATATCAGCCCTGTGAACCGGGTGAGCTGCGTATCTCTCTGCCTCAGTTTCCTCATCTATAAAATGTGAACAGTAATCACAGCAGTTACAGTGTTGCTATGGGAATTAAATAAATACTCAGGGTCTGACAGGAGGTTGATAACTATTAGCTACTACTATCTTTAAGCTAACATAAGGACATTCACAAGTCCTGCGTGAAAGATGAAGGGCTGAATGAATCGTAACAAAATTACTCCAGCCACTCAATATGAATTTTAAAGTCACAAAAGTAATTCTCCAAGCTTTCCCACAATGAAATTGCCCTTTGCGGCCCTGTGCAGTTCAGCAGCCGGGCAGATTGACTGGCCTATTACTACATTGCTTCTGCTAAGGAACTAAACAAATTAGGGGTGGGGTGGTGGTTCTGAGGGTTCTTCCTTTACTTAAGGGGTCAAGGTTAAGAGATTAAGGAGGCATCTTGTTTTTCAGCAGTATCCACTTTTATCCCACCAGTAAGGTTCAGCCACAGCCTCCTCTCACTTTGTGGCCTCAAAAGTTAAAGAGTTCACGTTGACCACAAAAGACTGTTTCTGAATCCCATCTCATTCCTCTTCCTGTGTCTAGACCAAATTCTTCTAAGAATGCTTTCTTAATATCCTCTCTTCAATGCGTGGTACACTCGTAGCTAGAATGAACTTCGGCCACAAATTCAGGGTGGGGAGAGGCTTTTTCCACTCTGCTCTTTGGATATCGGGCCATGTTTGTCACTACTGGGTTATCTAGTGCTCATGACTGAAGCCCTGGTCAAGCACAGCTCTCTTCCACATGTAAAGGGATCTTCCCGACATTCCCATGCCTCCTGAAATGCACGGAAGGAACTGTTTCACCACTCTCCTGAGCCATAATGTGTCAAGAAATCTGGTAAGTCTTCTTCGGGCCTGTCACCTGAGTGAAGTAACAAGGCCAGTTGTCAAATTCCAGCATCACTAGGACTTCTGCTATCTCCTATCTGTGCCCAACCCCCATAAAAGACAGGAACAGAGCCAAGGGGTCTCTGTACTCTTTGCTCCCTTCCATCCCTGGCTGTCCACATTCCAGGGAATCTTCTCTGTTCTTCAAAGACAAGAAGCTTTCCTTTGACATTGTTATGAAATCTTTTAAACTCACTGTTCCTTGCACACGAGTTCATGAAATTAAAAAGTCTTTGGGAGACCTTTATTTAACTCTCGGATTAAGATGGTATCAAGACAGACTGGAACACCACGCAAATTCCAGGCATTTTTAAGTTGAGATGACTAGGAAATACTGTTATGATTATGGTCTAATAAATAAGCAGTTAACTCAGGTGGTAGTAAGAATCCAGTAGAAAGTAATTTTGGTTTTCACTTCTGTTTCAAAACATACCATTGTTTTAATACCCTTGCCTCTGAGTTTTTCCAAGTGAATGTAAAACATCCAACTGAACTAAAAATGTGTTCCAATTACCTTGATAGGCTCCCTGATACTTAAAATTTTATAAGGACTTGGCAAAATCCTTAAGCATGTGCATATCACTGAAATGATCTTTTATTTTATTTATTTATTTTTATTTATTTATTTGTTTACCTTTTCTAGGGCCGCTCCTGCGGCATATGGAGTTCCCAGGTTAGGGGTCTAATCGGAGCTGTAGCCACCGGTCTACAGCAGAGCCACAGCAACGCGGGATCTGAGCCGAGTGTGCAACCTACACCACAGCTCACGGCAACGCCAGATCCTTAACCCGCTGAACAAGGGCAGGGATCGAACCTGCAACCTCATGGTTCCTAGTTGGATTCGTTAACCACTGCACCACAACAGGAACTCCTGAAATGATTTATACATGCACAAATAGGTAAAGAGAGGGAGGAAAGGAGGCAGGAAAAAAGAAAGGAGGTAAAGGATAGGGAAAGAGAGATTAGAAAAGAAAGAGGGTCAGAGAGAAAGAAAGGAAGAGAAAGAACGCAGCATTCTAACGACAATCCCTGAAAGCAAACAAAAAGTCCTAAGGATTTAGGAAAAGTAAAATTCTGTCATTAAGTACATTTTCTAATAGTCATGTTATTCATTTTATGCTGTATAGTCATCTCAGTGATCAAATTTCCTAGGCAATTGCTTAACTCCACTTCAGTTTACCTTTGCAAACAAAGTCACTGGGTCAACATAAAAGACTCAAACAATTTCAAAAGTGGGACATTTTGAAAGCATTTTGTTTGCTAATACAAATATACCTTATGGTTAACTATTTAGTAGAGATTGATTTCCTCAAACTTGGACCAATTATTTGATGAGTTTAAGACGGAAGAGTGTCAGCAATACTCAAGACTATTAAAATATGGATAAAGTGTAAAAAACAATTATTAATCTCAAAAGTTTCCTCAGCATCTTAGTACCATGTGTCCTGGGTTTAGCAAGCGTTGTATTTTTCAAAAAGTGGGCAAAGGTCCTAACTAATTAATTCTCAGTTATTTGAAATAATGACATTATATAACATGCTTATTTCATGTCTGCACTGTAAACTCACTGAATATCAAACTATGACTTTACCATTTTCCTGGTAGATGTTAAAATTTTTAAGGCTCATTAGTGCTTCCTTATTCTAGATCTGTCATTATCCAGAACTGGATATGTGTAAAAACCTCTAATTTACACTTGAATTACATGACTGTATAAATGTCTTGCTGTCCCTTGATTTTTTTTTTTTTTGTAAATCAAATGAATGCAAATAACCCCATACAAAAATGAAAATTACTTCTAGATGGCATTCTTTTGGACAGACCTATGATTAAAATATTACAGCAGGCTTTAAACATCAGCAGGTTGAATA
The DNA here is from genome assembly GCF_016906955.1 of Phacochoerus africanus. Classification (NCBI taxonomy): domain Eukaryota; kingdom Metazoa; phylum Chordata; class Mammalia; order Artiodactyla; family Suidae; genus Phacochoerus; species Phacochoerus africanus. The sequence continues at coordinate 60,598,915 of NC_062556.1, read as the reverse complement.
AGTCTTTAAAATGAGTAAAATGTGTTTGGGTTCTTTGATATTTTAATATTTCATCACGACTTTAAGTAGGCAAAGCACTTCTATAGCGACGAGATGTACTAAACTCAGCACAAGCAAGAAAACCAGGACTTTATTCTCAGACAAGTAGTATCAATCAACCATGACTGAATGGTTTCTTGGTACTCCGTACTCAACTGCACATTCCACTTTCAGCTTGAAAAAAAATTTATAAAATATTAGATTCCTAACATTAAGCAAGAATCAACATATCATGACTAAATTGGTAAAAAAAAAAAAAAAAACCCTTCATTACTGTATTTATGTGTATCAAATTCCATTTGAGTTAAAATCTGCCTTTCAAAGTTGCCTGTATGTTCGAGTGTGTGCCAAATGCACACACACTATATTATGTCCCCTCTGAACTCCAGGAGCTCCTGCTTTCTGAGCCTTTTATTTAGTTTTAGTTATTACTTAATTTTACTAATTCCAATTTACACACATGAGATTTATCTTACAATCTCTGTGAGTACACATAGCCTTTAATATAAAGTCATACATATTTATTTTGACAAATATCTGTCAGTTTATTAAGCAGCTTACTTCCCAAGGATTATAGGAATCTGGTGTAGAACAGCAAGAGCCAAAAAAAAAAAAAAAAAAACACACCAAAAAACAAAAAAGTCAGGGAGTTCCCGTCGTGGCTCACTGGTTAACGAATCCCACTAGAAACCATGAGGTTGCGGGTTCGGTCCCTGGCCTTGCTCAGTGGGTTAAAGATCCAGCATTGCTGTGAGCTGTGGTGTAGGCTGCAGACACAGCTTGGATCCCCTGTTGCTGTGGCTGTGGTGTAGGCAGGCGGCTGCAGCTCCGATTCAACCCCTAGCCTGGGAACCTCCATATGCCACAGGAGCAGCCCCCAAAATGGCAAAAAGACAAACAAAAACAAAAACAACAACAGTGGTGCTGAGGTCATAGATGCAGTTCCTATTTCCTAAGTTACACAGCAGGAAAACTGGTTGCGAGCTACTTCTGAGATGTTCTGAACCTTTGTAGCACACCATGACCTACCAGGAAAGCTCCCAGAATTCACCCGATCACTATTCCACCTCATTCATCCAACCCATTATACACATGTGCACAGCTTTTTCTTTATACCCAGTGCCCTCATCCCCTGCCACAGTCTTTCTCTATCTAACCAGAAAACACTTCAGCCTTGACTTCTGGACAAAATTTGACGTCAGATGAGACATTTGACTGGTGAGCCATGGAGTTCCCTGGTGGCTCAGTGGGGTAAGGATCTGGTGTTGTCACTGCTGTGGCATGGATTGGACCCCTGCTTGGAAACTTTCCCATACCAAGGGCATGGCAAAAACAAAAACAAACAAACAAAAAAAGAATGGCCTGGCAATCTATTGCAGTATATCAGAAAATATTAAAATTAACATTAAAACTAAAAAATATTTGTGATGGGAGTAATTGTCAATGCATTCAATAGATATTCATTGAATAATTATTTTGCAGTCACCTCAGGGAATTCAAAGATTTGTTTATTTTCAAGTAGCTGAGCTGTAAGAGAAGTCTCATTGCCAGGCTGAGTACCAAGGCAAGGGCCAGGGCTTAACTTTGAGCATGGACAAGCCACCAGCCTGCTTGCCCATGGATACAAATAACCAAGGCTTGCAGATTATGAAACCAACTGAGTTAAGACACAAACTTCATAAAACTACTTTCTGTACTACATATTCCCACAATTGCTCTTTCGTTTCTTTTTTGCTGTTTTCTTAGTTTTTTCTAATAATTTCAGTTTAGTATTTTATTTCACTAGTGGTTGACTTAAAAATTTAACACTTGAATCATTTCTATATTCCTAATTAACAAAGATTTACTTTCTGTCTTTAGGCTTATTTCCCAGTTTCTGCAGGTTTTAGACCCTGATGGTCACTTTACATTCTGTATTTTCACCTCTTGAAGCAGTTCTTAATGTTTACATGTTTTACTAGCTAACAACTACTTAATGGTCCTCCCATTCTGGAAGTCTTTCTTTAAATAACCTGTTAGTTGACTGATGTACTTCTCTAATTTTTCTAGAACGAGGTAAAGTAATACTATGAACCCTTGCCATCTGAGAAAATGCTTTACTCAGACAAGAACAACTGGATACTGAATTTATGAGTAATCGCTTTTTCTTCAGACCTTCAAGACACTGTAGTGAATCCTTAAGGTAGTATGAGTTTTACTATTTCCAACTAGATTGTTACAAAGTATCTCCCTTAATTCATTAACTTTACTTAAGCTCAGTCTGAATAAAACTCAAATTAGTTTATGATTAGTTATGCAGGCCTGGGGCACGATGTTCAAACCCAACATAATCCCAGGAGAAAGCAGGCAGAAGGGCAGAACCCACCACCCCAACCAAGTATCTGCATCCTAGCCCCAGAATCTGCACAATAAATCAGAATCAAGGCGGCACAAGTAGTTAATTAACACTGCTGATCAGCTGACCTTAAAGTAAGATTATTCTGGAGTATCTCAGTGAGCTCCATGTAATCACAAGGGTCCTTTAAAGTTTAAAAGGGAGGCAGAAGCATCAGAGTGAGATGTGCATATTCTGCAGTGGTTGAATCTTTAAACGTTGAAAGGGGCAGTGAGCCAAGAACACCAAGCTGCCTCTGGAAGCTGGGAAATGGGAGAAGGGCCCCTTCCTGGGAGCCTCCAGAAGTACTTCTCTGCAGCTTCAAACCCTAACCCAGTCAAAGTCGTCAAAAATCCTGACCTGCAACTGTGAGATAATACATGTGTCAGGGAGAGATGAAGAGCTGAGCTGAGGAGAGTAACCAAGGAAGAGAAAATGACATTCAGGCCCAGACTTATGAAGAGTTGAAGCCAGTCATGCCAAGGGCATCAGAAAATGTCTGCCTCTTGGATACAAGGTCTACTAAACTTACCTGAAACCCCCCTCTTCATTGAAGTCAGGCAACGGATTCCCCCAACCCTTAGCTTTGTACTCATTTTTCACCCCAACATCCTGCCCAGGTATTCCGTGTGCCTCTCAGGATAACTCGACTCTGCCACTGCCATTAGAGAAGGTGCAGAAGGATCAGACCTGAACGTGCTCTTAACAGTGTGAACTCCATTCCGAAGGCAGGATACAGGTTTGGTTTTGGCTGGATGAGAACCAAAATAGCTGATAGAAAGCTGGTATTCTAACCAGGAAGTTTCCCTCTTAAATATTACACTAGAAAACTCAAGTCATCCTTTAAATTTCTCAAATAACCAAGTACCACATGGCAACTTGGAACAGCAGTCTGCCAAATGGAGTTTACTTATAACTGGGGCTCAGAAATAAGATGAAGGTATAGTTTTGAAAGATCAACTGCCATGCACACTGAATGTTTCCCAAAATTAATCTGAGAAGGTACCTGATTTTCCGTCCCCAATTCCCCTTCCCTCTCATCTTTACAAAGTACACCCCAAGCATACTAGTTTTACTAGTACACTGCTGTCTCAGGCTTTCAGAGACGACCCAAAATTTTATCAAAGCACCCTACACCAATGTAGGGCTTTTTGTATCCCTGAACCTTCTGCCAGGGGTGAAGTCAGAAACGAAACTGACTGCTCTTATGTTAGCACTGTGACAGTCTAAGAATGTCAACTTGTTTCCTAACATGCACATTTAAGGCTTAGAGAACTGTGGACAGTGATTTAAAAAAAAAAAAAAAAATGACAGAGCCCAACTTCATCCCAACCACAAAATCACAATGTCAACGTGCTACAAGCCCCACATCCCCCTTCCCTGGTGGTTTGGCCAGTGCTCTCCTTAACCTGGGGACTGAAGGTCAGTTGTTCTGGTTTGTGTGACTGAAGAGGTTCAACATTTACTTACATCATATGACCATTACACCGTCACACTAACAGAACATAAAAGGCAAGGTCTTTATTTTCTTGACCCTTCACTTAAGAGAAATGTTTGCATTTTGCCAGGTTGCTGGATTCTGTAAACCTTTACTTACCTGTCTCTTTCTGAGCCCCCTCTTCAACCAGGTAGTTGATAGACTATCCGTAATGCACTTACACCTTTTTTCATGTCTCAAATACACTAGCACACCATCTTGTTGGCCATAAACCCATCCAAAATTGCACTTAGTAGGTTCCCTCTATGTGCTGTGTCACTTTAGGTGCTGTATATGCACTGATGTACCAAATATCTTCACATCTCTGGACCCAGGAAGGAACATCCTGGGCGGGGGGCGGGGAGGGGGGAGTGGAAGGATAAGGGAGGGGCTTATTTTTTTTTAATAAAGATTCCAATTCTGGCTTGAGGAAGGGCCTCAGATCCTGTATTTCTAACAAGATCCCTAATGATGCTAATAGTTGTCTATTAGGGAAGACACCAGGGAAAGCAAACAGCACAGTTAAGAGGAAAGCAAGTTTGATGTGTGTGCAGACTGGAAGCAAACAGGATTAAATCAGTTATCTGGGGAGAATTTTTCCAAGCTAAGGGAAGAACAAAGTCCACGAGGAAAAAGGCTGGAGAGGAAAAGGTGGGGGGTCAGGGCATGCAGAACAAGACTATTTAGATAGGAAAGTTAGCAGCTCCAGTAGGTTTCCCATTTTAAAAGGAGATATATGTACACATACACAACAGTCATGGGTAAAATTAGGTAGAGATCAGAAATGTTTAGAACATGGCAGAAATTAAACCCTGTTTAAGCCTAGAAGAAATTTTAGAAATCAGAGGTTTGATATGTTTGACACTCCTTTTGAGGCAGAGGCTCAGAAAAACCACTTGCCTGTAGTATGACCCTGTAGAGCAGTGACAAGAGCCAAAACTTAAGGAAATCCAGTTCAGCACAAAGGCTAATACTACACACCTGGGGTACCAAGTGCTCTTACCAAGCTGGGTATCACGGGAAGAGGATACTATCTCAACTGGGGAGAGGAACCCTGAGGATTTAGAAGCAATTTCAAGATTGGTGCTAGCTGAAAGGTGTCATGCTAAGCAAACAGCTTTAAAACTAGAGAATTAAAGCATAGGAAAGATACAACAGCAAAAATGGCAATCTTCTAGTCTTCCATAGTGCTCTTACCTCTGGACAAATTCCAAGGGTGGTGCTTTGATGTTTTGCATTCCTCTAGCTCATCATTTTGGACAATTTAGGGAAACAGTTACATTCTTAAACATATTCATCAAGATCAACAGATTTTTCATGTATCCCTCCTAGCAACCAGCCCTACCTACTCCACAAAGATTCCATCTAATGCATCTAGACCTAAAAGTTCCAAGACTATTTTGAAAAGTATCTTTGGGTAATTATAATGCCTAACTGGTTATAACCTTTATGCTCTACATGTATATAATTACTCTAAAATTCCATCAGAGATCACTGAACTTGATGTCTAGCTTAAGGTCACCTGGTGGCTCAAGGGGTTCAAACATGTGATTACAGGCAGATAATTTCTATCCACCCTTACAAGGTTTAGAAGTCCCAGCTCCTTAAATCTGCTTAATAAAGGTGTTCCTACACAGATCCTTATGTCTGAATTAATGCGTAAGAATGATTCCTTTAAAGTTTACCAATGGAATTTCAGAAGCTTTGTCTTTCAGTCTAAGTTGAGGTAAGCATTAGATTAACAATTTCATAGTAATGTCCTTGATAGTAATATATTTAACACATGAAATGAGTACATGCTAATTTGCTTTTAAGTGTTCATACATGTTAATCGCAGGTATGAAGAATAGTGACATGCATGCACACTGAGGTATATGCAATGACTGGCCAAAAAGGACCTCTGTAGAGCACACAGAGAACTCTACCCAGTATTCTGTGATAATCTATGTGGTAAAAGAAGCAGAGGGAAAGGATATGTGTCTATGTGTGACTGGGTCACTCTGGTGTACAGCAGAAATTATCACAGCCTTGTAAATAACTATACTTCAACAAAACAAAACGAATAGTGACCATTACAGCAAAAATTTAATTTGGTGCCATTTGCTATCAACTTCAGATTTTTGTTCTTCACCCCTATAGCATGCTAAATACTTGCCTGATTAAAGACTAAACCTGCATTTACGTGGCGTTAACATTTACTTATTTTTTTTAAGTACTCAAAATTGCATGAGTGGAATTATTACTTTACTGCTAATATTTGATTTTTATATTATGATTTTTAATACTTAAATCCCTGACAGTTTTGGAGAATATACCCCATTTCATTACTTCTAAATACACTAGATTCATTAAGTAACATTCAATCCTACTATCAGCAAATCTGTGGTATTTATTAAGCAGTTGTTTTAAGATTTTTCACACACTTGTGCTTTCTTAAACTTCACGCATCAATAGACAAGCAAACTTAAACATATGCATAATATCCCAGTAATAAAATGGAGATGCTTCACTTACCTAGATTAATAAAATCTCAACTGGCTGATTTTTAAGTGCTTATGATCTTTAATTTTAAAATAAACTCATACAATTTAACTGGAATCCTTATCAGATATTAAGTTAATACGTTAGGAACTTAAGTCTCCCAATTAGATTCAAGAGTGATTTGAGTATTTGTCAATAGACTGATTATCGACACGAGTTCAAATTCAGAGCCCATTTATCAGCTTTACATCCTCTTACAAATATATTTGACTGACTTCATTTCCCTACCTATAAAATTAGGATACAAACATAGATGTCATAGATATTGAAGTTAGGGAAGATTATACAGGTAAATCACCTGGATATCTGTGCCTAAACAACGTTTGGATCTTTCATAGTAACAACAACAACAACAAAAACAGAAAAACTGCCACCACCAAGAATAACCTTAAAATTTTTATTTCAAAATGCTCATCCTAGGCAATTTAACAAGTAGTTTTCAAAATGCATAATTGCACTTATTAATATTAAAAACACTAAAACGACTCAGCCTAAATTGCAAATACATTAAGTAAGCATCTAAGGCTTTACTAATTTTTCTACAGTCTTAACATTCATGGGATACATCCATCTTAAGTTATCCTTCAATACTCAGATTATTACATCCTGAATTTATCAAAATAATCAAATTATCAAAATTATTAATTCAGACTTTAAGCACAATGAAACCTTAACAACCTTTAAGGCAAAGAATAATGTACTGGCTCAAGTAGGCTTGGCATCACCTCCAGTCAGACAACAAAAGTTGGCCTTGTACACTGAGCTCTCCCTTACCTTTACTGCTCAGCTCAGAGGCTCCTAATCTTTAATTCTAGATAAACAACACCAGGGTTGTCAAATGCTAACAAAAAAGTACTTCATTAAACACATGGCAAACTCTGATGTGACACTGACTGTTCTCCAGGCAGCTGTAGGTTGCACTTTGTCAGGAGTCATTCTGTAGGGCTCTTCAAACTACAGGGAAAACCTCAAGTCTGGTTTGCTCTGCTTAGATAGGTTTGCCTGTAAAATGAAGATCTCAAGGTTTTTAGTAAAATCACGACTTCGCAAGCAGTTTTGAGAAAGATTTGTAAAACCATAAGTGCTTTCCTTTAAAACACATTTAGACTGGAGAATTGTATATGAATAACATGCAAAAGAATTTTTTTTCTGAAAATAAAGTCTTTAAAGCTATCAAACAATATTAAGTCTTAAGGAATTTTAGGATTAAAAGACAAGGCTTTGGGAGTTCCTGCTGTGGCTCAGCAGTAACAAACCTGACTAGCATCTATGAGGATTCAGGTTCAATCCCTGGCCCTGCTCAGTGGGTTGGTTAAGTATCAGGCTTTGCCCTGAGCTGTGGTGTAGGTCACAGATGCAGCTTGGATCCCATGTTGCTACGGTTGTGGTGTAGGCCGGCAGCTGCAGCAGACTCTACCCCTAGCCTGGGAACCTCCACATGCCCCAGGTGCAGCCCTGGAGGGGGGCGGGGGGGTATCAGAGCTGTTTCCCCAGGTCAATTACAGATGGGCTATTACCAGCTAAAATCAACTTACTTGTATCTCAAATGGCTGAATAAATATCAGCCTATACCTTTGCATGGCTTTTTGTTACTGCCACTTGAAAACTATGTTGTCATGCCCAAGAAAATCTTAAAAGACTAAAAACCACAGAACTCATACACATTTTAAAACCAAAAACAAATCAAATGCAATGCCTTCTAAACCCTACACAATCCACACCTGAAAACATTCACATGTATTAAAAAAGTCCAATTAGTTCTGTACACAAGCACTACACAACTTCAGCATCTAGTAAGTATTAACCATTTAACTTTATAATTTTATTAACAGTTATTTGACTTATTTTAGCACATTAAAGAAATCATTTGGCAACCTTATCACTGTTCCACTTCAAACAGTAACTCTATTTCCCTCAAAAGCTTTAAAATAAAATTGTATGGCTTGGTAGGTGTAAACGTCATTTTCTTTTCACTGATATCCACTGTACACCGTTTTGCAGACCACTGTAACATGCTAACGTAATGGGACTTTTAGAGCATTTCGTTTAAAGCAGTGCGTCATTATACAACCAAAACAATTTCTAGGTTTCCTTCCAATTCAGAAGATTTAAGAATGCACACTAAAGGACAATTAGCATGTCTCATTCTGGAAATTTACCTCTTAGTGAACTCCAGAACTGTGAAATTCTTACCTTTTCTATATTCAGGGTCCATAATTAAATTAAACGCCTTAAATTTCTTAAAGAAGGGATACATAAGAGGTTAAACTTGTGTCAGATTTCACACAATGTATTTTAAAAAGATGCTTCCTAATCTATCAGGCGGCATGTTATTTAAGTAAGGTTATGGAAATGTATTATCTTCCAAAATTCAACTTGGGTCCGGTTTCAAAGCCTGATCATTTAAAATCTTATTCCTCAAGTTAAATCACATTTTTATACATATATGAAACAAGCTACAGACAAACATAAATGAAAGAGGCAGAAAGGCTGGCTAAAATATTTAACTGTCTCTTCCTAGGTTCTACTCTAATGTCACAAGTCACAAAAGCCTAAAGTCAGTTGTCCTTGTTGGTAAGTCTGGTTTATGAAGGGAGTAGGGAACATAAACGTTAAACTACAGACTTAAGAGAGAAACTAATTTTGGATTCCCGCTCAACTCCAATACTCTTGGCGTTAAAACCTGCGCACACACACATACTTGTCACTCCATTTAGCATCAGCACGTGTTGTTTTCTTTTTAAGTCCTATTTTTTAAGTTCGATAAAGCTAAGAATAATCTAAGGATCATTAACAGTTTATACATCATTAAGAATTTTTAAGAAAATCTGCATATAACAAGTTAATAGTTACACATCAGGACAACCTCCCCGCATGAATACAAATTTCTTGTTTTAAAAAAAATAACATTAAAACACTTTCCTTTACACAATACTTTAAACAGAATGGCATTTTCACAAATTAAAATTCCTGAACAAGGTAAAGCAACAGTAAGTGTCTTTCAGATTAGATATCCTGAATAGCAGGTCCAAAGAAAGCAAAAGGCATATCATCTCCTAAATTGTCAACATACCATTTATTAAAGTAAATTTCCTTCACAGACACAATTGAGTATTTGATACCCAGATAAATCTGACAATACAGCAAAAGCTTTTAGTCAAATGACATGCCACCTCACAAGTGGTACAGAATCATGACAAAACTTGACTGCAAGGAACAAAAAGTTGTGTACATACATGAATTTTACACTGATAAGATAATTACAAAAACTTCGAAAATACAACTCTGGAATGGTTAGAAGTAGAAGTCGAATCTTCAGTAATATTTAATTTTCAAAATCTTCTGGTCACAATCCCCACCAAACTCAACAGGCCGGGACAAGTGCAATACCATACAGAAACACAGCATTGCAACCGATCCCAACCTGTGTAGAAAGGGGTTTGATTTTCCCTTACTTTTCTACAGACTTTTCACTACCACAGTCAGTTTTGCATGGATTTGCACAGCAGAATATCACACAGCTGGATGCAAACCTGCAAAACTAACCATAGAACAGTGTTCAGTAACTGGACAGTTTGACTGGGCGACAGGCCGAGGCTGGAGTTCTACAGCTAGCAGTACTTTAAGTGCTCATAATGCAGTAGATAACTAAACACTACCTGCACTATAAGCACTTTAGTGCTACAGAAGCTGTCGTATCAGATACACCAGGCAGATTCTACATCGACACAATAAAAGTACACAAAATTAGTAAAAATCACTTGAAGGAAATAGCAGGCCACCATCAGTTTTGCATAGATTTGCACAACTACATTCTTCTTGTAGTGCAACTATGCAAAACTAACAGAGGACTGCAAACAAAAAGTATTAAAACACCTATATACTTGCTTGGCTTGGATTATTGGATGAAAACATAACTTCTTATGCCAGAAGGAGCACTTAGGGCAGTAGATGCTAATCTACTTCACTATCTGCACTAGATGCACCTTAGAACAAAAAGCACTCAACACCAGCAGACCCTGCGCTTTCAAGCCCACCTTGGCTTCCCGAGGCAGCTGTCACCATAATGCTACAAGTGCCTTCACTGCAGTAGATGCACATTATCACTACCTGCACTGTAAGCACTTTGACATTATTCTGACTGGTCAGTCTTCAGGTTTACAAGGTGATGGTCTCTTTATTCCTGCTAAATTCGAAATAAATAATTAGAGAAAATAACACCTCAAGCTCTATATAAACTCCGTTGTTTATAAAATATACAAAATTGGCATAAACCTTAATGGGGAAGAGAAAACGCATTTGATTATCTCAAACCTGCGAACTCCATTTAAAAGCACATTTAGACCTTAAAATTAGAAAAGTTTTTTTCCCACAAGACAATCATAACTACCTACCTATTCTAACACTTTAAGAAAAAAATGGTGGCTCTTTCTTGACTTGGCCACTCCCAAATGCATACTTTAAAAGAAAAAAAAAAATCAGACTGCATATACCTTTTAGAGGAAATCTTCACATCCACGTGGCAAAACATTTTTCTTTTCTTCCGGCTTCCCATTAGCAATTACTTGGTAAATTGATTAATAAAATTACAGTTCAGACTACATTTCAAGTGTTATCAGCTGGTTGTAGAAGTTTTATGTCCCAATTAAACTATTTTAAGCCTCGAAAACTTACTCCAGATTAGATCTATTTTGTCACCCCAACTTTAACTAGTTCTAAATTTTGTAAACTGTGCACCAGCTTGCAAAGATTTATAACATATTTGCATTGTATTTTTACTTAGATATTAGCTGACCTATACTAAATTGTCTAGAAAGAGTACAAAACACCTATTTCTCTCTTTGTAAACCCAACCGCACTTATTTATCCAAATCGAAGATTAAGTCAAGAAAAACTTGTTTTTCGTTTTTTTTTTAAAGAAGTTAAAATTAAAATCCACTTACCCATTCAGGTAAACTTCCTTCTCAGCAAGTATCCTTAGAAAAGCTTTTGGTGAAGTTAGGTCCACGTGTATGACTAGAAAGGGAGGGAGAGAAAAGACAAACATTTGCACAAAATTACTACCACCCTCCAAATTCGTATTTAAATTTGTTCTTTCCTCAACACTATCAATTAATTATATCCATTTGCAAAACTGAGTAGTCAGGCAATACGGGTGGAGTTTAAAAGACCAACAATACATGTGTGAAAAAGTGTAAAAGAATAAAGTTGAAAAAACCCGCAGGTATCACGTTTTATTTTAAAAGATCCTGAAATGCTCAACACCAATCGTTTATTCTATTGCACAGCCCCAAGGAGAAGGAAAAGCAGCAGCAAAGAGACTATTCTTCCCCACCCCTCCCCCAATCAAGACCTCGTGGCTGCAAGCCGGGATAAAGAGTTGTTTCCCCAACTGATGCGGTCCCGATAGCACTAAGCTAATTTTTCCTCTTGATCATACCGCAGAATCGGGCCTGCTTTCTCCAGTTCCCATCTGCTTTGGTCCCGCTTAGGAATAGAAAACCGGCCAGGAGGACCCGAGACTGCAAAGTGCCCGCCACGCTCATGGAGCCCGGACCGGCAGCACATGTCGCACAAGGGGGCGCGCGGCCCTGCGATTCCCCGTGCGGCCGCCAGGGGGCGGTGGGTCAGAGTCGGGCACTGCCGGACACGGCACCCCCCCTCCACCCCGTTTCCCGGCGGCAGCCGCGCGGCGACCGGCGGCGCCCAGGCCCGAGCGCGGCGGGGACGCGGGCGCGCCGCCCCTCCTTTGTGTCCCCCAGCCCCCCCTAGCCCGGCCCAGAGGGGCGGGGGCTCCGCAACTGCGGTGCCCGTCGCACGCGGCCCGAGGCCTAAGCCGGGAACAATCGGCGGCGGCGCGCAGTCGCCGCCATGTCCCCCGCCCTCACCCCCGCGCAGCCCGCCCCGCAGGAACATGGCGGCGCGGCCGCCGCTCCCGCCGAGCCCGGGCGCCCTCCCGCGCCGCGCTCGCAGCCAGCGGGCGGCCGAAGACGGCTCCGCGCCGCCTCCGAGGTCGGCCTGGGCCTGCTCCGCCGGCCACGGCCCGGGAAGTTGCGAGCCCCGCCCGGGGGCTGTCCACGCGGGTTAACAAAGCCCACACGGAGTGGGGGTGGCGTCCAGGCCGCGCCGCCCCAAGCACCCGCGCCCTCCCTCGCGCGCACAAAGTTTGGGGGCCCGCGAGCTCCCGGCCACGCCGCGCCGCCCGCCGGCGCGCAGGTACCTCGTGGGCGCGCCCCCTCTCGGCCCGCGGCCTGCCCCATGTGCCGCTGCCGCCGCCGCTTTGTTCTGGAGGCGCTTTAACTCTCGCCCCCGGGAGAAACTTTCCCTGCCCGGGGACCTGGCGCCTCGCGTGCGCCCTGAGCCCCGGAGGGGGCGCAGGCCTCGCGCGTCCCTTCCCCGAGGGGCCATTGTGTGCGCCGCGCGCCCACCCGCCCGGCCGGCCCGGGCAGGGTCCGCGCGGGTCCCGGGCGCGGCCGCCGCGCGCACGCCGCCCCCTCCCACTCTCCCGACCGCGGCCCGGCCCTGCCCCTCCGCCAGCCCGCGTGCGAGAGAGGGGGCAGCGAGTCGCCGCTGCCACACGCCAGGGCGGCCAACGGCCCCGAGACCCGCCCCGGTCCCCAGCCACGCCGCCGCCGCCACGCTGCCCCGGGCCATTCCGCCCCACCCGCCCGCCGCCCTTCGGACCCGGGCCACACACAACAGGTTTCACTCACTCGGCGGAGGGGCGGGCAGACTCACCAAGAGGAGTAGCCGCCACCATCTTCGCCTCGCCCGCCGCGGGCTCTCGCTCCCGCCTCCCCACCCGCCTCCGCTTTACTACGACCCGAGGCCCCAGGCCGGGGGTGCGGCCCGCCGGCCGGCCCGCCCCGCCGAGGGGCTTCGCGAGGGGCGCGAGCCGCGGCGGCGCGGCAGGGGTCGTCCCCACCCCCTCGGCCTCGCCCGAGGGCGCGAAGTGGCGCGAAGGCGCAGGTCGGGCGGCTGCGGCGGCACCTCGAAGGACCATGTGGGTGAATGAAGGGCGGCGGCTCCCGCCTCAACGTAAATACGGACAAGCCCCACTCCCTCATTAGCATAAAAAACAAAGTACTTCCGACCTCCCCGCCCGCCCGCCAATCACCGCAGGCCCCGCCCACGGCGGCTAGGGCTCCGCGGCCCGGAGAGCGGGAGCCGGGAGCCGCTCACCGCGCCGCGCTGCCTTCCCTCGGCCGCGCTGCCCTGCTGCCCGCCCACTGCCGCCTGCCTCGCGGAGCGCCTTGCCGGGACACCTCGCGCCACGCCTCCGGCACGCCCTCAGTTAACTAGCTCCGCGCGCGTGCAGACCCTCGCGCGCCGCACACCATCCTGGAAGCGCACGCTTCCTGCGGCTTCCTGGGGCTCTGCTCCCTCTGGCACTCGACGTATACGCGATATGATTACTGTTTATTACTTTCCCTCCCCGAGACAGGTCTCGGTGGTAATTAGGGGCCTGCTTCATGCCAACGTGAACCAAAGATAAGTAAAACCCAGTGAATTTCTCTCACGTCGAAACGGGATTACTCAGTGCAAAGATCATTTTAGACGCGGAGATAAATGCCCTACACCGAGACTTATGCATGCACAAATCGCTGAAATGTGTTTCCTTAACCCAACCGTGTGTAAACCAAAACGCATGCCCGAGCAGAGGTTTCACAGCTGCAGTACCTGATCTTCCTCCCATACCCCGCTGCGTTTAGTAAGAACTCATGGTTCTCCTGTAGAAAGAGTAGATCTCGGAAAGAACCTCATAAACAACCACAAAGCAAAGCTGAGAAAAAGAGCCCACTCAGGAGTGTACCTCCTTCTACATGTTGTGGTTTAGGAAATTCCAGAATTCTCAGAAACATAGTCGTTAAAAGAAGTGAGAATTCATAGCACTCACTACCAATACAGTAATTTTACATTGTTTTAAAATAATAGTGATTATTTATTGGAAAGCACATGCCACTATTTCGTGATTTTTACAAGTCAACTGGTAAAAAAACCTGTTACCAGAAGACGTCTGTAATGTCCAGATGATAAAATTTTCGACGGTCACATCTTGATGTTGTTGCTTTTTACTATCTTTCTGACTCGTTTTATCATGTTTGTTTAAATTCAGTTGCCAAATTAGTGATGACACAAAAGCAAAGGATTAACTCTTTATTTTTGCTATTCTTTTATATCAAGGATCTATTTTCTAGATATTTCTGCTTTAAAAATCAAAATAGATGGCCAAATCGGAAATTTTACACTATTTAATCTTTCAATAACAGTCATTTGAGTCTTTCAAAGGCCAAAACTGATTGCTAATTTTATTAGGAGTCTAACTTACCTGACTTTTGGCCAGCATTGACTGATAGGTCAATCCCTTTTTCTTTAAAACTTTATCTTCTGATATAAAGTAGAATGGCTAGGAGAAGGCTTGCTGTGACTAAGTGTTCATCACACTCTCTGAATCATGGGAAATCCCACCTATATACAGGTTTCTTAGCAGAAAAGTGTTATTTCTCTCATAGTTTATTTCTGATTAAAGTCAGCCCTGCCATACTCCTAGTTTTGAAAAGCTGTTTCTAGACACCGAACGATATTTCTGTGGAAATCTAACGTGAAATCAGCTGTTTTCTAAGACTACAGTATGAGATTAATTGTAAATGTATACATTTTTTTTTACTGTAATCAGGATTTTAGAATATGTAAATTCATTTAAACCTACTTAGTTGGAAACCCCAGAAAGTTTCACAATTAGTAGATTGCATTTTATTTTTAAGGGGTTTGGTCACACTTCCTTTCAAACTTAATATATAAATTATTATAAGTATAATTAGAATAATTGAAAACTTTCCCATACCAGTGAGTTTAAAGACTAGCCAAATTTATATATATTTTTTGAAGTTGCTACTAACTAACTAGAAACTCATCCTCCTCAATTTCAGGGGCCACAGCTAGGTAGACTTTATCACTAAAGTAAAGATTTTGTGGTTATGATTTTTGAAGATCAGAAAAATATCATTTATTTTAACAAATGCTTTCTGCAACCAAGGAATGTAAAAATAAAGCTATCTGAAATGCCACAGTAGAGACACAGCCTTCTCAAGTTCGCTAAAACACACGGTACTGTTTTACACAATCCAGAACATTTCAAATGAAATGAAAATTCAGTTCAACATCAGAACAGTTGCCTATAACTGACTGTTTACATTATATAGAACAAGTACTAGAGAAATATCTGTATTTTTCACTTTTCATCCAGATGCTTTAATCTGATAGACACAGATGTTATGAATGGAGAATGTGTAAAAATTTCTGACCTTATTGATAACATTCAGCATTTTATTCTCTACATTTTGCTGTTTGACTACCTCAATATCAATTAATTGCATTGAATTTTTGAAAGATAAATGTTTTAGAACATCATTATAAGATTTTAAGAAGCTATTGAAGCAATAATTACATTCACATTAGGGATGTGAAAATTTAAGAAAAATGCAGGAGTGTAAGACGAATACAACTATGAGTATTATTTTAAAATCATGTCTATATATAAATTGAATAGTAACTTGGAGATAACCTACAAATTGGCTATTGAAATTAGTCTTTCATATTTTGGCAATTTGGCATTGTTAATATAATTCCTATAGTAATTTATTATTTTCTCATAGGATATGAATTTTATGGGAAAGGGGAATAAATTTAAAAACCCACTTTGACTTCAGAAAATTAACTGATTATAAGTCAAGAATATTTTTGAACTCTTTTTTGTAACATAACAACAGCAATCAATGAGACAAATTCAGTGATGAAATGTTGGATTTTGTACAATGTATGTCTGTAAATATCTGAAAATGCTATCTAGTCTTACTATATGAATTTGTTTTATATTTAGGATTTTAAAAATAATTAAGTACAAATTAACCATCATCTATTAAGTGCCTGCTATTCTTCTGGCAATGGTGGAAGTTATAAGATGCAATAAGACAGAGCATGTGCCTGTGAAAAGTTTAAGAATTACAGAATATTACTGATTACCATGAATGTTTCATGAATAAGCCAAAAGATTCAAGTCTTCAGGCTTCATTTTATTTATTCCTTCCAGTGCCTAATAAAATAATCCCATTGATGTCAGATTAATTTATTTCCTTAGTTAAGAATTTAGAACACCTATATTTTGTATATGTTATTTGATAATCATTCATAACATGAATATATGGATTATTCTCTACAAATGACATTCCAAGGTGCGATTAATGACAATAAATTTGGGGTGAACAGAAAGATGATGCTCATTTAACATGATAATCCCATCTGTGGTTTTGAAATTAAGGAAATATAAATTACAGAGGGGAAGATGAATAAGTCTGTGGTTTTGAATAAAGAAGCAATTTGAAGAAAGTACTTTCCTTTTTAAAAAAAAAAATTATTTTGAAATTGTCCCTTTGGTACTCTGTAGAACCAGATGGGGGTAACCAATAATTATTTAATTAAGAAAACTAGACATACTAGGTATCATTTGTCACAATAAAGAGATAGTCTATACCCTTAAAGAAATGCAGTCTGCACTGATGTTTATCAATATATGTAAAATGTTATGGCTTTTATAAGGCAAATTTAATACATTTTTAATTAAACATTTAAAGTGTTTCCCATGTGTCTTTCACGTGTTTTTACAAGAGTGTAACGTCAGAAGTAGAATTTGCTTATTTTAAACTTCTCGTTTTAACTTAATTCAGTGGTTCTCTACCTGGCTCTACTTTACAATCACACAAGGAGCCTTTAAAACACACAAGTGTCTGGCCCTTAGTGCAGATATTCTAATTTAGCTGGTTAGAAGTGGAATATGAACATCGTTGTTTAAAAAAATTTTCAGATCCTGCTTATGTTAGGTCAGGATTGGTAAGCTCTGGTACTTAGCTCTTGCATTAAGCACATAGTACTGCATTGACTGATCAGTACCTGCAGTTGGCTTGTCTTGATCAGTGCCTGCGCCAGTGTCCATCCATAGTGCATTGTTAACTCACACAGAGAAACCCTAAGAAATTGACCCAGGATATTTCATCTGTGTAACCAAGCATGTGTGCGCATCAAAGGTCAAAGAAAGATAAAACACTCAGAAATAACTGTACAGTAATTGTAGCAAACTTGGTTTAGGAGGCACATTAGAAACCATAGAATGCTGTAAATTTTCGCTATCTGGGGTTGCAGTTTAATAAATCTACTTAACAATGAAAAGTTGTTCCAAACATGGATCGTGTTATATTTGAAAAAAATTCTCTGTACCAGATATATGTAGATTTACGTTGAATTTTTTTCCCCAATCACTTAGCTGGGAGAAAGGGGTATATTGACGTCATCTGGGTCATCTATAAAATTTTTTAAGTAGTAAAAGACAGACCACAAGAAGACAGGTCCCAGGTAGGAGTAATTTCCAAATAATGGTTTTAAATGATTTTATTTAATTTCCTAAAAGCTTCTTAGGTTTTCTTATTTTAATTTTGCTTTTAAAGATAGGCTTTAACTTCAATTTGTATCAGAGGAAACAAGTTGATTCAGCCTATCATCTACATCTATTTTGTTAGTTAATAATTCCAAAAACAAGATTATGATTGCATAAATACCTCTTTAAGATTGGTTAAAATGACACAGATTTCATAATCGTTATATTATTTTAAAAAACTACACTTAAGTACTTATATATTCACCTTAACAGTCAGGCCTAATATTTTCTGTGTATATCAAGGTTAGGTGATAAAAAAATTATTTTTATTTTATATAAATTGCACGTGATTGTGTGAGTTATAACTTTAAATAAAAATTTCTGAAGTCACTTTCATGTTTGGATGACTGTGTTCAGATTGAAGATTTGTGATGGTTCAATTGCTGTATTTCTATAAGTGCCTAGTGAATCGCTAAACTGATACAACTATAAAAGTACAGAAGTATTATTTACATGAGAGTATTTTTTGGGGAAAATCCTACAAACCAATGCACCCTTGCTCCCTTAAATGCTAGTCAATTAGGTAACTCAGCCTTTTCCAAATGAAGGCAGTAAATTTCTGTGTATTAGCTTATTTTTCACATGCCAATATTTAAAACAAGGAAGTATGTGACAAAGTTTTGACCAAGTAAAAGCCAAACTGAATTAGAACAAAAGATGGCATTTCTATGTCTGACACTATAAAAGTGTGAGGGACAATTCAAAACATTATGAATCGTAGCTCTACACAACAATTGTCCAAAGAGAGATCAGCACCCACCCTAGCCTCAGAAATTGTCTGGAGAATCTGAATGATTTTCTTTGTTTTCTGAGAATATGTGCATGATGACACTGTGGTGATAGGAAGACAAGCTATTTCTGACACATTTGTTTATAGGAATTTCCCACAAATTAGGTGGGAATAAATTTAAAAGCAAATGATATTAGATTCGCCATACATACTTAGATATGTCCAGTGTTCAGTTGGCTTGCAAAATGTTTAGAGCAAATCGTTTGCCTTCTCTGGCTGGGAGGTCATGGTGGCTGTTACAGAGAGCTGCAAGTAAAATTTATCCAAGAGAATGTTTAAAGCCAAGTTAAGATAGGAAGGGATGTAGGAAACTGAAGTTTACGAGCCATAAAAGTCCACAAAAGATAGCAAAAGGAGGATAAGGCAGTAGTCAGAGGATGGGAATGGGGTGTGGAAAAATAGCCTAGGAAGTGGGAACTGGAAATATTCTATGTTTTTGATCTAAGAGGTGGTTACATGGGTGTAAAAAAGTCATGGTTACACACTCACCTTCTGTTCTGTGTACATTATCTTTCAATTTCAAAACAACAATACAAACAGCAATAACAACAACAACAGGGAGAAAGGAATCAGCAGGCAAACCCAAGGCAAACAGAAGAGGAGGGATTAATGACACATAAAAGGACAATATGGTTAAATACCTGCATATTGTCTGTTGCTGGCTGTTGTGTGTTCTCTAAATGGTCCATCATGGATGAGCTAGTTGCAGTCAAAGAGTGATGGCCAGGACAGGCTAATTAGACACAGGTAATATTTAAGAAATTATTATTGCCTAACATTAGCCAGACGACATCAAATATTCAAGAAAAGATTAATCTCTAACTTTTAGCTAAGAGAGTTCTGTTTTTCAATATCAAATGTATAAGAGATGACTAATAATATCTTCAATTATCCAAGTGAGCTGGCTCTTCGGTAGGCATTGTGTACATCCACATCTCACATTAGCTATGGGAGCTGGTTATTTCAAAAGCCAGTGTTCAAGACTAGTGCTTACTATTACCAAGAAAAAAATTTTTTGAGATCTTTTGAAGTCTAACATAAGTTCATCTAAAATAGTTGCCACAGGAGCTCTCTTGTGGTACAACAGGTCACACAATAGCTCAGGTCACTGCTGTGGCATGGCTTTGATCCCTGGCTGGGGAACTTCCACATGCCATGGACACAGCCAAAAAAATAAAAAAATAAAATAAAATAGTTGCCACAGAGTATGTGCTCAAAAATTATTTGTTGAATTAATGAATATGAAAGTCTTATCTGCAGAATCATGAATGTAATTCCTGTTTTATGAATGTATCCTTAAAGACATATTTAATGAATAAATCTTGTAATTCTATCTGAAGAAGGAGATGGGTATTTTTGGCTTTATTTATGCTCATGTAGTGTTATACAAAGGGAATTAGTTGAAGTCTTTGCAGGAAGCAGCAGGAGGCTAGAGAATGGGAGAGCTCAGGATTAAGAAAGAGCAGAGATACTGATACTAGACTCACAAGATTATTAAGCTTTTGAGCTATGAAATCAGTGGTGAGTTGAGACAAAGGGATAAAATTTTGATAATGGCTATGGGGTCGGGTGTCCTTAAAGTGGCAGGGGGGCAAACTGATAAGAACAGGACCGGCTGATCACAGTTAAAGAGCTGACGCAGAATCAGAGAAACAGAAACAGAGGCAAGGCACTGAATTCATTGCTAATACTAGAAATGGATCTTGGGAAGACAGCCTCTCTCTAGGATGGCTCCATGACTCCTGAAACTTCTGTAGCCCCCAGAGGAAAGTTTTCTTGTCTTAAGTCGCGCTGGGCACTGCCTTCTTCCACTGACTGTGAGTCACTAGCTATCATTTGATATCATTCTCTGACATCAAAAATAATTCCCGACAAGTGGACAAGCGAGGACGTTCAGCAGTGGACTTTGTATAGGTTGATACAGCCAATTTCATGGGAACTTCATACCATGTCACACATCCCTGACATAAAACCAGAGTAGATGTGGGACAGAAAGGGGTGTTTCTAACAGAACGACTTTTGACTGGAACTCTGAAAGAGCTTTAATAGATTAGAGCAGATGGTGTTTTGACCATTAACCAACAATGTGATAGTAATACAACCACTTCTACTCTTGTATATGTTTGTCAGGATGATTGCATTCTCTACTTTAGAAAGCAGATGCAACCCATGGTGATAACAAAGCCATGAATGGACTTGCCTACCTGAGAACAAGCAAATGACCAGTAATCATTCCCTGTGAATATGATCTCTAGCTCGCCGACCTGGGAATATGGGAAATGTGCAAAGAAGATACAGGCGTACCTCCTTTTTATTGTACTTCTCTAAAGTGCCCTTTGCAGATACTGCATTTTTTTTTACAAATTGAAGGTTTGTGGCAAGTCTACACTGATGCCATTTTCCCAACATTTGCTCAGCTCATTGTCTCTGTGTCACATTTTGGTAATTCCTGCTGTATTTCAAATTTTTTTTATTATTGTTATATTTGTTATGGTCATCAGTGATCTTTGATGTTACTGCTACAAAAAAACATTGACTCAGTGAAGACTTAGATGATGGTTAGCATTTTTTAGCAATGGAATATTTTTTAATTAAGGTATGTACATTTTTTAGACATAACACTATTACACGCTTAATAGAATACAGTATAGTATAGACGTAACTTTTATAGGCACTGGGAAATTAAAAAAAAAATTGTGTTACTCACTTTATTGCAGTGGTCTGGAACCTCAGTAGCCTCCAAAGTATGGCTATATTAGGATTAGAATAGACTCTTCCTTCCCCTTCCCCTACCCCTTCCCCTTCCCCCTCCCCTTCCCTAAAGCCTCCTGTTCCCTGTGGAACTGTGGAAACCAGGAGAGGACTATAGCAAGAAAAAAGTCAGTGTAAAGCAACAACAATATAACACTAGCTGGTAAATCTGAAATTGTGACAAAATTCTATCCCAACTGGGTGTCTTAAATACTTCCTGTTCAGAGTGTACTAACCACTGGCAGTCCTGAATCAATAGCAGAGAGCAAGTAAGGAAAGGTTAGACTGACTGAGCAATAGGACACTAAGCGTGGGTAGATCCTAAGACAAACCACCAAGGGCCACCATAAATAGTTCTCCCTCTGGTGCACTGGCCCCTTCCCCCTATCCTGAAGGCAGGACCCTCTCTAGCTTCTTTTCATCTTCTTAGACAAGATTAACTGCTGCATTTTTGCAGTCCTTCCTAGATGTGCTATCATATTTGATATATCTTTGAGTGCATTCAAACAATATCAGCTAAGTGAGATTTAGAGGTTTAAAACACTACATGTATTTTTTATTTTTGTTTTAACTGCTGAAGAATAGGTCCCTAAAATCTGCCTTGGTAGAACAGTATTGCTCATTTTATATGGTGTTGCTAGTCATTAAGAATTTGTCAACGTGAATGTATGGAAAAAAATTAAAGAATTTAAATCTGAACCTTTCCAAGGCATCAAATCATCCTTTAGTAAATCTTTAAAAGAAATAAGATAAATGGCTCATTTATTTATTTATTTTTTTAAAGAAATCTCACTGTTTGTTCCCATAGACATTCAATGAATAGCAAAGTTACCACGGTGCTGATGGCCAGGAGAACAAACAAAAGCCAAGATTTTTTTTTTTTTTTTGGCTACTTCTGGGGCATGCAGAAATTTGGCCAGGAACACCACAGCAGTGACCTGAGCCACAGCACTGACAACACTGGATCCTTAACCGACTGCACCACAAGGGAACTCCAAGAGTTATTCTTATATGGTCAGTACTAGACAGCATAAAATTGAGATTGAGTAATCTCTTTCAGCTTCTCCTGAAGTCCCAAAGTCATCTCAGAACCCTCTCAGTTGGTCTATAGAACAATGGGCATTTCCATGGCTATTTATTAAAATAGAAACAATATATACCAATGTTTAAAGAATGGAATTTAGAGCAATAAGGATCTATGTGAGTGTCCCAGCTGCTTTATTTGCTAACATATAATCACAGATAACCTTCTAGCTCTCAATTTCCTCATCTTTAAAATAAGAACATTAATAATATCTACTTTATTTCATTAAGAACTAAATGAGGTGACATATGTAAATGGTCATAAATAGTACCCAAAGATAATAAATGTTAGCTATTATCATTAATGGTTATATCAAGTCAAAATATAGGATTATTTGCCAACAGCGCAGTTCTTCTATTGTTGAAAAGATACTAAATTATATTGTTCTACAAATAGTGAGCAAGATTCTTAAAACATTCTATAAGATTAAATTATCATTGAAGACATTGCACTAATTTTTTTCACCATAAAAATGGCCATTTCATTATCAAAATATCTAAAAACAGCCCTACATAGACTCTTCTACATATCCAAACATATATGTATTCACACACGCAGGACATGTAGAGCTGGATAGGTTGTGTGTTCATGAAGCAAGATAAACTGTACATTTGAACCTAGTCGTGCACTGAGTACAAAGAGGACATATTTATTTTTACTCCAAAGTCATTGTCCCTGGTTTGAGTTACCAGAATGAAAAATGCCTTTGAAATTGCCTCCAAATTGATACATTTGTTCTGAGGGGATCTTGACATTGCCTCCTTTGGTTCATAATAGAACAAGTTTCCCACCCCTGTTTTTGGCCAAATCCACTGTTCAGTAATGAATGAGTGAATTCTTTCATTCATTTATTCAGTCTACAGATAATCCCGGAGTGAGATGCAGAATGGTGTAACACAGAGTGCTTGTTTCAAGAAGAAATATCCACAGAATGGATATGGGTGTAAGTATTGTGCAGGAAAACAGCCAGCACAATGCCTCCCAGTGAGAAGACCATGCATACAGCGTCTCTTTGTCTATGTCTATACATTTTAAAGATAAATATACAAAAAGCGGATCTTCACTGATATGCCTGCATCATTTCAGTATTGTTTGTTCAGGGAACTGAAGTTAAGAGAGTTGTGGCGTTTGCTGGATGCGTGAAGAGAAAGCAGAAGGAGGGCAGGGAATACAGATTTCTTTCCCCATTTATTTAAGAGCCAAGGGCTCAGCCCAAAATCTTTTAAGGCTGTTTTCTCAATCCTGTCCCCTAACCCTCCTACCCCACCCCAAGAAATGGAGCCAAGTATCATTTTCCCTTTGCTTGGTAGAATGTACTTAAAACTGCAAAATCTTCCCAATCTTCTCTTTGCTTTACTGTTTTTTTAAAGCACTTATATCTTAAATAAAACATTCAATTTACTTTCTTATTACATCTATTGTTTACTTTCTGCCTCTCTTGGCTCAAACAAATGGTCTTTAAGAACATCTTTTTTTTCTTTTCTTTTTTTTTTTTTAATAGTTTCCTCACAAACCAAAGGTTCTGGTTCTTTGATGCACCTTTTCCTTAATTCTAATTTTGTTTTACCCAAAGTCATTTCTACTCCAGTCTTGCCCACACCCTTTACAACGGACCCTCCCTCTGCCAAATTGGGAATAGATAAAGCCAAATGGGGGAAAAACTACAGAAAACAAAACTTCTAAATGCTAATTAATTTAAATCTTAAATCTAATTTATTTTAGTGGGGCATGTGTGTGCATGAAAAAAGACTCCTATTTCTGAGAATCTAGCCTCATTCTGGGCAATGTTAATTTATTATTACTCATAGTGGGTACAAAAAATGGCAATACCTCAGTTAATTGGCATAACATCCTATGCTGTCCTATTGGCTGAGATTCTCTGATTTTCCAAGGATTAATCTATTTAGGCAACGAAACAATCAGAGACAGACCAACCCTCGTAAGATGCAGGAACCTGGAGCAATGGAACTCTTTCACTTGTCTCTTTGTATTGGTAGACTCCCTAATTAAGTATTTTTAGAAATATGCCACTTTTACCAACCAAAAACCTTTAAATAGTCTTCTAAAATGAACTGTGTATATAGTCAGCTCTCTTTACAAAACTTGCTTACAAACCATTAGTGATGCAGGCCATCAACCACAGTGTCAATACATTTTGAAAGAGGCTTTAGAAAATGCCAATTTTATAATTCCCTTTAGTGGCTTACCCTGAAGGAAACATATAATCTTTCCCTAAGGCTTCAAAACTGTAGACACTAAGACAGTTCAGAAGCGTACTTTGGTAGACACCTAATCATTAGGGCCGATTCCTAATTCTTTGCATGGAAAACAGACCACAAAACCATCCCACCAAAAAACAGGGCAAATTCTGGAATCACACTTAAAGCTAGAAAAAAACCTTTATTTTATTTTGATCCCCAAAGCCTGTATATATACATATGTGGATATTTGGAGGTATGCTTGTTAAATTTTTTTTTTTCTTTTTTGGCCACCCCACTGCATATGGGGTTTCCAGGCCAGGATCAGATCCGAGCCACAGTTTCGATCTAAATTGCAGCTGTGGCAACATCAGATCCTTAACCCACTGTGCCAGGCTGGGGGATCAAACCTGCATTCTAGTGCTCCCAAGACGCTGTTAATCCCTTTGCACCACAGTGGGAACTCGAATGCTCATTAAATTATAACTTTCAAATGTATAGGGACAAATAAATATTTCAAACAATAAACTATGTTTGATAACATAAGGAGCTGTAGTAAATTAGTTTATGAAAAATTAACAATTGAAAAGAATTTCTTAGTAATTCCACTTTAAAGAGGTAATGATAAACTTGTCTA
The DNA here is from genome assembly GCF_016906955.1 of Phacochoerus africanus. Taxonomy (NCBI): domain Eukaryota; kingdom Metazoa; phylum Chordata; class Mammalia; order Artiodactyla; family Suidae; genus Phacochoerus; species Phacochoerus africanus. The sequence goes on along the minus strand of NC_062556.1, from coordinate 60,573,536 downwards.
AGTCCCAGCGTCTCACTCAGAATCTGTGGAATTGTTATTTCTTATATTAAAAGTAGAGCTCATAGACTTGAAAGCCAAAGGAAGAAAACAGAAACTTCAGAAATGGTGGAGAATTATTGAATAATGGAATGCAATGTGTACTACCATCCAATAACCTAGACTTTATCTCCAAAATAACAAAGATTTAAAGTATGGGCTATAAACTGATATGGCCTGAGACAGAAGGTTTCTTACTCCTGATTTATGGAGTTTAAGGAAAAAAAAGGGCCGGGGAAAGAGATTTAGTCAAACTGTGTATGAGTGGAGAGCTTTACATCTGGGGATTTTGTTTGCTTCAATTTTTGCCTCTAGCTTTTGGGACAAATGTGGTGCCCTGGCTTGTTGGTTGCAGCTGAGTAACCTGTAGCTGGATTAGGGTGTTAGATGGGAATGACTCCAGCTATTCTTAAGAATAAACCCTTTGAATGGACCTAAAATTAGATCAGTAGTCCTCTAGAAATTATAGACAGCATGCTGTTTTTCCTTTGGAAACATATTTTAACAAGTATGCCAAAAATAAACACACACACATACACTGACTTTCTGAATCAAAATAAAAATGTTTTGAGTTTTAGATGTATCTTCTGAATTTGTCCTTCTTCTTTGATTGAGACAGCTGTATGTCCTTGGTGCAAGAAATTAACAGTCTTAATGATTGGTATGATTAGGTGGTTTCCATAGGATTGATTTTTAAAGGGGGCTAAGAAGTACAGTCACTGGAAATTCTCTCCCAGTTTTTAAGTCTGTCATAGTACCCTACCATTAATTACACCTTTTTAGGTGATAGATTCTCTCTGTAAGATTTCTATTATAACCCATATGTTGTCCCAGTAGGGGAACACATCAACCACTGGACATATGTTAGATATTCATGATATTGACCACATGAATGCATTCATGTTGGTATACCTTATTAACCACGAACCGAGCAAAAACAGAACATGAAGCACTGACATAGGAAAGAGCTAAGTTTTGATGTGGAAGAATTTTGAGGGAAGAGAATTTTGGATATCAGAAATGAAGGACACTTGACCAGCTAAAAAGATTTAGTACGGGTTTGAAAGAAGTAGTAGGTGTGAAGTGTGATACAGATAGTGAGTTTGAAAAAGGACACGCGGAGGGTAAAATGTAGGAAACAAAGTTTGTCCATGTTATGATGTTTCTGTGGTCAGCTTGAAAATTTGAGTAGGGAATAGGGCAGATCTAGTATCACTGCCCCACACCTTTAATCTCATTTTTTTCAAAGCCAAAATATTCCAGGTACAATTTTGTTTTAAATGATTATGTCTGTAAATAACATTGTTACGACTTTCTCTGTGTCATTTCATAATGTGGCAATGCTAATATGTTAGTATTCTACTCATGATTAGCTTTTGTAGTAGTTAATGGAGACTGAGAAAATAGTTAACCTAAATATATTATTTTATATTTAATACATTCACGAAAGCTCTCTCTTTCCTCTGCAAAACATACTGACCCAAGGCCACAGAGTATTCACTAGAGCTTGTAGGCTTCCTTCCAGTAACTTCTAGGTTTCTGCTCCCACCAGTCAGAATTGGGGGCTTGCCAAAAATCAGCTGTGTTTGTTTCTAAACCAATTTATGCTAGTTGTTATTGTAATTATGTAATTGCATTAAATGTTACATAAACTGATGAAATAAGAGTTGGATGGGAAAACTGTTGTTTCTAGGAAACCTGAATTGAAGTCTTCAGAAAGATTCCCTATAGACAGTATGATTTAAAAAAAAAAAAGATTCTGTTAACTTAGATATGCATGAACAGTGTCAAAGGTTATGAAGAAAATAAGCCAAAAATCTAAAAGTTTCTCACATCATTTTGCTAATGTTTTACAAATTAATTTTTATTAAACCAATATTAGAAATTTCAGAAGAGTCCCTGAAGTATAGTTTATATGTAAAGGACATGATCTGATCAATAAAATTCTAATCAATGAAGCTATACTTAAAGAAAAAGCCTGGACCCTACATGGAGGAGATTCAGAATAAAAGGTACACTTAGATGTTTTACGTATGTGATGTTAACGCAATTAGAATGCAAGTTAACCATTTTGCATTTGTTTGTATATTAATGCAACTATTTGTATCAAGATGCTAATTTATATGTAACAAGTTTTATGAAGCCTAATTCTAAGCATGCAGTGTAAAATGCTGATTACTCTAGCATTTAGTAAATTTGTTTGTAACACGTGATGTTTCAAAGGGAGCTAGACTGACTTGGGTTTATAAACCATTAAAGACTAATTCCTTGTACTATTTCCTAAAATCGATGTCCGTTTGTAAGACCTGGTACATCTCAGGTTACAGGGATGAGGATATTGTTCAGGAAGCATGGGGCTGTATGTGCTTAAACCATGTTGTTATGGACTGAATGTGTTCTCCTGACATTGATATGTTGAAATCCTAATCCCCACTGTGAAAGTGATAGGAGGTAGGGCTTGGGGGAGGTGATGAGGTCATGAGGGTGGAAGCCTCATAAATGGGATTGGTGCCCTTATAAAGGAGACCTCAGACAGCTCTCGAGTCCCTTCCTCCCCAGGAGGACCCAGCAAGAGGATGGCAGCCTAAGAACCAGGAAGTGGACTCTCATCAGACATCAGATCTGCTGGCACCTTGACCTTGGACTTGGACTTCTCAGCCTCCAGAACTGTGAGAAGTAAATGTTATTTAAGCCACCCAAACTATGGTATTTTTTCTTATAGCAGTCTGAACTGACTAAGACAGCTCTATTACACGCAGGTAACATGATCTATAGCAGTGTCTCTCACACTGGTTTCTCAACAGACAATGCTAGGTCTGTGATGAAAAAAGGAGAATAAAGACAATGTAATTGTTTTAAAAATCCTAAAGGCATTCCATATTAAGAACTGTCTTTAAATTATGTCTATTTTATTGTTTTGTGTTAAAATTGCTATTTTTAAAAAAAAAAATTAAGATGGTAGAATGTTTAATGTTCTCAGTGGGCAAAATAAAATTTTGGATATTCTGGATACCTTATGTTAAATTTCCCATTTCCTTTTTTTTTTGGTTAATACTTAGTGTTAGACACAAGTGGGTAGAAGAGCTATCAGCTTGCTTGGAATTGTACATAAACTGTCTGATCATCTTATTTACACTGAATTTTATTTAAAAATAGGGATATGGGCCCATAGGCAAGGCTTGGTTAACCATTGTTCCACAGGCTACAAAAATAGAAACGTGAAGGGCATCATGAACCGCTTTGGATACTCATGGAAGGAGGGAAATTATCAGACTCATGCTTTACGAAGAGGGTGAGTATAGTCACGATCAACAGATCTGATTTTTGTAGTTGTTGTCTTTTGTGGGCTGCACCTGTGGCATGTGGAGGTTCCCAGGCTAGGGGTCTCATTGGAGCTATAGCTGCCGGCCTACGCCAGAGCCACAGCAAGGCCAGATTCCAGCCACGTCTGTGACCTCCACCACAGCTCATGGCAACGCCGGATCCGCTGGATCCTTAATCCACTGAGCGAGGCCAGGGATCGAAACAGCAACCTCATGGTTGCTGGTTGGATTTGTTTCTGCTGCGCCACAACGGGCACTCCTCAATAGATCTATTTTTAAAATTCCTTCCAAACTCTGTTGGCCTTGGTGAAGGAGAAAGAGAGGAGGAAACTGTAACTATTTGCACGTGTGCACATTAGTAAGCTCTGGAGGTGAGGAGGTATCTCTCTGGACCCACACACACCCTCAGTTGGTTGTGGGACACTATCGATAGAGATTATGTGCACCACTCATATGCAAAATAAATATACTGAAATATAACACTTACCAGTTATTTCCATTCTGAGACAAAAATCTCCTTAGAAATCAATGGAAAAAATATGGAGGCTAGGTGAATAGTTGATTGAGGCTTTCTCCTGGTTCCAGCAGTATTTAAGATTCTAGTTCTGTTGGGAATAAAAAAGAATTAACCCTAACACTAATACCAAAACAAAATAACTGATGGTTAGATAAAAGCTGCTTAAGCAATTCTTGCTGTCTATCATTACACAGCCTCTTTAGAAGTACTTTTTAGGCATCATTATCAAATATTTTCATGCCACTTACATTTGTATAGGGGGTATTTTACAAATATTAACTCATTTAATCCTCATAAAAATTATCTGAGGTAATTCCTAATATCCATGTGATCCCGATTTTAGAGTTAAGGACACTGAAACACAGAGAGGTTAGCTAACTTCTCTGAGGTCACACAGGAAGCGGTGGGGACAGGATTCATGCTCAGGCAGCATGGCTGAAGAGTTGGTTCTCCAAGACTCTACGAATCCCTGCCTCACTAATAAAGAGCGTGGTTGTGAGGGCTGTTGCTGAGACCCACATTTTCTTCTTGTATCATTTCTAACTTTGCTTCCTTAAGACCGCAGAAAGACCCGATGGTGTTTAGCCAGTAATACCGTTTCTGACAAGCCTTTTTCATGACCTTTTGTTAAATGAGTGCCTCAAAACAGACAGATCAGGAGAAGCCAGAGGAGTGTAATATTCTGTGGATCTCTGCCTTTGGCCACACCCACTAGAAGGTAATTCTGATGTAAGAGGGAAAACCAGTAACCTTCCTTCCTTATTTTTCCTCCTATAATATAATGGCAAGCTAGGAATTATTGTAGCTTACTCAGTTCACCTTTATTTTTTCTTTTTTTCTTTTTAGGGCCACACCTGCAGCATTCGGAAGTCTGGGCTAGGAGTCAAATCAGAGCTGCGGCTGCAGGTCTACACCACAGCCACAGCAATGACAGATCCAAGCAGCACCTGCTACCTACGCAGAAACTTGTGGAAGTGTCGGGTCCTTAACCCACTAAGCAAGGCAGGGATTGAACCCACATCTTCATGGATACTAGTTGAGTTCCTAATCCACTGAGTCACAACAGGAACTCCTCGGCTTACTTTTTTTTTTTTTTTTTGTCTTTTTGTCTTTTCTTGAGCCGCTCCCGCGGCATATGGAGGTTCCCACGCTAGGGGTCCAATCGGAGCTGTAGTCACCGACCCGCGTCTGCGACCTACACCACAGCTCACGGCAACGCCGGATCCTTAACCCACTGAGCAAGGCCAGGGACCAAACCTGCAACCTTGTGATTCCTAGTCGGATTCGTTAACCACTGCGCCACAACGGGCTCACTTCTAAAGTCTATGGAGGAGTTCCCGCCGTGGCTCAGGGGAAACAAATCTGACCGGCATTCATCAGGACACAGATTCCATCCCGGCCCTGCTCAGTGGGTTAAGAATCGAGTGTTGCCGTGAGCGGTGATGTAGGTCGCAGACGGTGCTCCAGTCTGGCATTGCTGTAGCTGTGGCAGGACAGCAGCTACACTTTGATTCCGCTCCTAGCCTGGGAACCTCCAACCTTTTAGGTGTGGCCCTAAAAAGACAATAAGTAAATAAGTAAAAGCTATGGACTTACATATATGTCTGCAAATGCATCAGTCCCTCTTCTTCTGGCCTGTAACTCTCTATGGTCTCATGCCAAAGACTATGGAACCCAATTCTTGCAATAAGGCTAGTATAAGAATGCTTGTTCTTCTTAATGTGGGCTCCTAGAGCAAACACATGATCTTGCCTCATACAGGCAATGCATATATTGCTTCATCCTTCCTGGTATTTATCACTGAGAGCTCGTTATCTCATCCAATTCATTGCATATGGAAGTATAGACACAAATATGTTTATGTCACAAACATATTCTTTCATATAACACTTAGCAGTTTTAATTTACATGGACTTGATAATAAAATAGATTATTGTTGTTTTAAAAAGATGAAACTGAGGCTCAGAGTAGTACCCAAACTTGTTCAAGTTCTCAGCACACTCAAGTGGCTGAGAATCAAAGCCAGAACCCTCTGATTCCACTATGATGTATCCATTTTAATGTCAGTTCCCAAAGTCAGCATGCACAAAGAAATCTCAACACGAATCGGTTATTGCATGCATCCCTATTACAAAGGGTGAATTTGTGTATTGACAGGTGTCCAGCTGACTTTCTTCACTGAACACATTGTGTTGAAATGTCTCAGAGACAAGTCCTTTTCCTCTCCACCGCCCAAGTGACGTGCTGCCGTGATGTCACTTGTCTTTGTTTCTGGTCAGAAATTATGTTATACAGAATGGTAGAGCAAGAACACCCTAACAGCAGCTTTTCATGAATGTGCTTTTCTGCTTTTTTTTTGGCCTTACCCACCGCATGCAGAGATTCCTGGGCCAGGGATTGAACCCACACCACAGCAGTAACTAGAGCCACAACAGTGATGATGCTGGATCCTTATCCCACTGAACCACAAGAGAATGCCTTGCTTTTCCTCTGAATTGTACATCCTCTGTAAGGCAGACTGAAGAAGATACTTGAAAATAGCCTAGTCAAGCTTGTTTTCTATTCCTGATTAGCTTAGGTGCCTTTAAGAAGGAGGGAAAGAGAGATTTCCCTCAGCAAGGTTGGCTGGTGGGTGAGAGTAATGATGTAAGCAAGCATCCCACAGTATCTCAGTTTACATATTGTACTTAACCATCAGGATGATTTAAGGTCACGTGGCTCTTAAAACGCTGCTCTCACCATGCTGCCAAGCCATGCCAAAGCTTACCTTTGAGCAAGGCAAAAATAAGGAAACTAAGCTGAACAACAGTGAGTTTTTGGTAAGGTTTAAGTTCAAGCAATTCAGAATTTCAGACTTCATTGTAAGAGTATAGCTTCCTCCATTCTGGGGATTAAAATGTCCTGTTTGAAAGGCCCATAATGGTGATGTTTAGAGCGTGGCATTTATTTCTAATAAACATGTAAAATTAAAATACAAATTGAAAACAGAAGTAAAAGACAGGACTGCAGAATCTTAAGGCCTAGATGGTGCAGACCAGGATTCTAAACCTTGGTTTTTTTTCCCCCCTCAAACCTTGATTTTATTTCAACACAAGTATGTCTCCAGTTATTCCACTGAATGCTGTGAAATTCTCCAAACTCAATTATTTTAAAATTTATTTCAAATGAAAACAGAACTCTATGCCATTCAACATTTGTAAAAGTTCAGGAGAGGAAATCACCGGATCAGTCGAACAAAGGTAGTCTGTTGCACTTTTCTGATGGCAGGTGTGTGATGGAGAAGTTTCCATTTTAAATTGGAGTTCAACAGGCGAGCGGCAGCCTGCGCAGAGCTGTCCCAGGAGGCAACAGAAACCTGGGTTCGGCTGGACGTGGGCCTAGAGGCAGGGAGGGGCGAGCTCCGGAAACTGTGATATAACGCCCCCCCCCCCCCCTGCCCGTGCCCCATAGCATCAGCCTGCAAGGCGAGGTGGGTGAATATGAGCAGCATGTGTGGACAAGAGGCGGCTGGGAAGGGACTCGAGCGCAGAGCAACGGTGAAAGGAAGCTACATGCTTTAAAAAAAATCTGGGTTCAGGTGTTTTGGGAGCAATTGGAAGAATATTCCAATAACCCAAAGCAGGTCCACGAGAGAAGATTCAGTGGGGAGGGCGAGTGGAACGGGGATGGAGAGGCTGCCTGGCCAACATTGCTGGAAATCCTAGGGGCCTGATGCTGGGAGTGTCTCGCCCAGCACGCTGCTGCTCCGATGCCCACAGAGTCTCCTCCGATCCCCAGGGATGCGTGGGGGGCGCCGGGCTTGTAGATTTCCAGAGGCGAGGCTTGCAGGTTGGACAGTGATGAGGGGCCAAGGCTTCACGTAAGGGCCAACGTCCCTTAGACCGAAGCTCTCCACCTCTCGGTGGGCCCAGCCCCTTGCCTCCTTGACCTGGGCTGCACCTGCACCCTTGTTGGTGAGGCCGCCGCGGGTCTAGGCCTACTGGCTCCCTGACTCTCTCTGTTCCACCCAAACCTGACCGACCATCTGAGGGTGGGGGAGGAGGAGGGCGTGCAAGGGGGGTGCAGTACCAGCTTGGCTTTATTTTCCTCACTTTCGTAGGGATTTATTGTTTGAATTTATTACAATGTATTCGTTTCTATTATTTTGTCTTTGCATGTTTATATTTTTGTTCTCTAGCCAGTTTCAAAGTGACTTCTTTCCAGAGACATCAAGCCCTGGCAGGGGGGGGGGGGGGGGCGCAGGTGCAAGGCCTCCAGCTCTGGCTCGCAGTTTCCCCGGGAGCCTCCTGCCCTGCTCCTCTGATATATTACTAGGAGAGGGTGTTTGTCCCCACATTGGGGTGCCTCCAGCCCTTCCCCTAGGGCTTTTTCTGGGTTGCTTGGGCCCCTTTATGCTGCCTCTTTCCCGGTTGGTCTCTCCTACAGCGGTATTGGAAACTCAGAACTTTGATAGCTGGTGGCTATTATTCGAGTTTGCAGAGTGAAATCTAGGATCCTGTGAGTTTTCACTCTTCCATGTATAGCCTTTCATAGGATGGTGCCAATAGTTTTCCAACTGTTTTTAATAAGTAGCTCATCTAAGCCATCTACTCTTCTTTGAGGAAAGTAGGCACCATTCTTCTTGCTGATTTTAATCAGTGTTATTATAGTCTCTATATTTTTTACACTGTTTCAGGGGTAGCAGTAGGATGCACAGATTCAAAACCACTGTATTTTAGGGCAGAATTTAAGTCCCCCAAACTGCATGTCAGTTTCATCTTATAGGTTAAAATCTTCCCCATAGGAGCCATCGTTTCACAGTATTTTCCAGATTGAAGTTTCCTTCCTCATGACCCCTTGTTATTTTTGCTGTGGTTGATTTGGATTTGATAGTAGTATAAGGTCTCTCAACCAGCCTCCCCCTAACTGACATGCGGTTAACAGAACCTCCCCATTTCTTTTGTGACTGATGCCAAAGACAATGAGTGTTTAAGGCTGGTGGATGCCTCTCTGATAAGTAATTCGGCTCATCTCTGCTTCCACCAGCCGAGTTGTGTGCTTATCAACAATCTGAGAGTTAAAACCCAAAAGATGTCAATTCTGAAACCTCTTATGTCAGTTGCAGTTATTTTAATGGCCTAACTTAAAATTTCATAAAAAAATACAAGATAAGTTTGAAAAGAAGATATTTCTAGAGAAACTGAATTGAATGTTTTAGAATGCTTCATGAAAGAAAAGTGATACAAACTACTATTAAAATGTTGTGCAAGGAGTTTCCCTTGTGGCGCAGTGGAAACGACTCTGACTAGGAACCATGAAGTTGTGGGTTTGATCCCTAGCCTCGCTCAGTGGGTTAAGGATCCGGTGTTGCCATGAGCTGTGGTGTAAGTCGCAGATGCAGCTTTGATCTGGCGTTGCTGTGGCTCTGGCGTAGGCTGGCAGTTACAGCTCTGATTAGACCCCAAGCCTGGGAACCTCTATATGCCACGGGTGAGGCCCTAAAAGGACAAAAGACAAAAAAAAAAAGTGGGAGACTGAGGATGGGAGAAAAATTACAAGGACCACCCCCCCACCCCCCACCCTGCCCAGTGTCGGCTCTCAGCTAAAGTGTCCTTAACTGTAACTTTTGGTCTGTCTTAAATTCTTCTTTTACATGAAAGAACCTGAATCTGGAAGTTGTACACAATGCGTGATGTGAAAGGCTTAGACAAGAAAGGTGATGAAGGGTTTCAATCAATAGGCTCATAGGCAAAGAAATGGACTAGACTGTATATCAAATGATGGGTGAATGAAACACGGATGTCTATGTATAAACCTTAAGTTTATGAAGTTTATTAGTTTATTTTTAAGTATATAAGGTTTATAAGTTTATTTGTTTAATTGAAAAGAAATAGATATGTTCCCTGTTAGCAGACTAAGCATGATGTTAATCCTAGTGGGTAAGTGGCTTCTACTTGATTTACATGTATCTGAATTTTTTGAACTTTGGGTTTTTGCTTATTTTAGCCATTGCTTTATTTGGAAAGTTGGTACCCGGCACATTGTAAGTGCTTGATAAATAAATGGTTCAAGGTGTGAATGAATGTGATGATGAGGCTTCTCAATGGGAAAGAATAAAGTGTAAATGTCTATATATTTAAGGGGTGAGAGTGGGGGAGCTGAGAGAGATTGGGGAGATTAGGGAGAGAGATGGGTGGAGGTGAAGGCGTGCGGCTCTAAGGGAATAACACAGCTGGGGGGACAACTTTTTACAGTTCTCCCACCATCATTCTCACGTTCATCCTCGAGGTATATTGCCCCCTTTCTACATCTTCCTTCCTTTTCTTGGGTGAGATTCACTGCGGATTTTGTTGAGAATCACTGCCTTGATTTAGAGCCAATGAATTTAGATTTAGTGCAATGAACATTAGGAAAATACCTCTCTTGGTTTACTCTGTCCTTAAACATACACTTTTTTTTCTTTTTCTTTCTTTCTTTCTTTTTTTTTTTTTTGTGGGCTTGTTTGCTTGTTTATTGGTCCAGGGAAGACATGCAATTAGTCGGTAGGCTAGTTTGAAACCGTTCAGCAAGTTACTAGCATTTTGCCAACCAGTTATAGGACTAAATTCAACATCTTTCCCCTTTGTTTTCTTTGTTTTATTGTGAAATGTGGTACATACATAATTTTCAAAAAACTGAAAGCCGTTAGAAAAAACAAAACAGAAAACTCACAAAAGCCCTGAGCACTTGTCTACCCATTATCCAGCTTTAGAAAACACTACTGATCCCTTTGAGTGCATAGTATCCTCTTGTACCTGTTTCCCTCTCTCCTAGAAATAGTTTCTCTCCTGAATTTGGTGCTAATCACGGCCTTGATTTTCTTTATAATCTTACTACATTTGCCTGTGATCCTAAACAATTGGTGTTTATTTTGTCTTTTTTTTTTGGAAATTGAAACTAATGGAAGGAAACCATATTGTATTCTTCCATTCCATAATTTTTTACTTAATGTTTGTGTTTAAAAAATCTTTCTTGTTGATGCCCAAACTGCAGTTCATTGATTTTCCATCTCATAAAATGTTCCAGTATATAAGTATGCCATGAGTGGTTTACCTTATCCACTGTCATTGGGCTTTTGAATTATTTACAGTTTTTCTGCTATTGAGAACAGCTATGAACTTGGACATGCCTCTCAGGGCACAAGAAGAGAAATTCCTCTAGTCTATATAGTATAGTACACAGGAATGGTCATACAGTATGCATGCATTAAACCTTACCAAGTAAAGTGAAATTATTTTTCTGCATTGGTTTTAGCAGTTTATACTTCCACCAGCTGCGTATGGATGTTTAAATTCAGCTTTTCAAAACAAGACAGGCATGTGTAGATTTATCTATGTCCTGAATTGCTGTGGAATAGTTACAGTTGGAAGAAAGAAGCAGCTTGATGCTCATTTCCTTTAAATCTTACATTCTCCAGAGGAAGGGGAGGACCAGGGAATACATATGATTCTGTTTATGCTAATCTAAGATACGCTGGTTAAATAAGGAAAAATTAAGTAGTAGATCTGAAAAAGAAAGGAGAACATTTTCTTCTTCCTCTTAATTAAATCTTTGAACTTAATTGTTTAGTGTGGCATACCAGATGTAGGAAAACACATCCCCAAATCATTTTGTCCTTATTTTGTAAGACCTGTAATAGCACAAAGGTGACAATTGACTAGATTTGGGGGGAAGTCTTGTTGTTAATTTTATTATCATTTTCCTTGATGTTATGATAGTATCAAACATTTTCTAAAAAGTTTCTTGACATAACATGCCCTCTATTTTAAGGATTGCTTTGGATGTTTTGTGCTTTAAGAAATAAAAATGAATGAAAGTTTTACATTTTTAAACACTAAACAATTTTTACTTCCTCATTATTACGAATTATGTTAATGAAATATTTTTTGAAGGATTTGGGACAAAATTATCTATTTGCCAAATGTGAAAAAAAGAAACTTTATTCCAAAGAGTCTGGATTGAATCATTTTATCAAATGCTTCTATCTCGAGTTTCTAATAAATTTTAGGTTTGTAACATTCTGATCCTAATTTCTAAATTAGCAAGAATGCATGGTTCCAAGAAATACAGCAACTACAAGAAAATGACAAAAGAAAATATTTTATATGACCAAGTGGAAACCAACAAAACTATTTTGTTATAAACATATCCTAATTGTTCATTTCTGCCACACATATTAAATGATGCTATTTCTAAAAATATAATAGCCTTTGAAAAAGTTTTTAGTAAATCATACTTAATTTAAAAATAAGTATTAATTATTAGCTACAAAAAGATTATTTAACCAAGTCAACCATTTTCCTGCAAATATTACATATGTCTATAAATCTAAAATTCAACATGAATTTACATTTTGCTGCAGAATTTTGTCAAGAAAGATGCTAACAATGAAAGAGAAACGAAGTTTCTGTACTCTCATGTTTAGTAATTTATGCATAATCGGCTAGTAAATGTTATTTCAGTAACTGAGTTTTGTTCACTACTAACTTTTTAGTGGGATAAACAAAACATATTTGTGTTGAACAGGTCTTTTGAATCTACAGTTTCTTAGTGAGGCTCAGGATCACATTGTGACAATAAATCGAGATGTAAGATCTGTTTAACAACTGTCCTTCAAAAGGGAAATAATGGCTTCACTACTAGTTTTCTTCTACTTGTGCATTCTGCCCTTAGCTACAGCATACACGGCTTGACTATTTTAAGTAATTGAACAGCTGCTAATTAGTGGTTTTAATAGTCAAGGAAAGGGTGAAGCATGTTGTGCATGTAAACTGTACCTAAGTGTTTTTTTCCGAATAGGGTTGCACAAGAAAAAGCGGTTAAAAATTGCATTTTTCTTCGTGATCCAAAGTAATATAACTATTCATATCTGAATCTCTATGTGTTTCCTAATTTTTCTCTCACAAAGAACCATAAGGTATGTACTTAGAGATAATTATTTTAAATTTATGACTTTAAATATTTAAAATATTTAGTAGTAAGCACATAAAAACGAAGGTGAGAGTTACAATTATCCACTGGGAAAGAGAATGCTAACTGTTAAAAAAATCATTACGTCCCTATGCATGGGAATTATAATCTTAACGATTTTTCATTAAAAATTCTGCCAAAACTTCTGAAATAATGCTAATGAAAACGAACGATTATTGAAAAGTTTGTTTGCCCTGAAGGATCAGAACTGACCCATTTGGAATTAACAATAGTTCTGAAGGCTAGATGACATAAAAGGTTGAGAACAAATTTTTAGTTTCAAGATGTTTCACATCAAACAAAGCACATGAAAATAATACACCAGCTTAAATTTCTAGACACCTTAGAAAACTGCATATAATACAAATAGCTGACGGACTCTATGGAGTATTTGCCATCATTTTGTGTCCACTGCAAGTATTAGGGTTTATCTGAAAACAGAATAAAAAGTTAAATAAAATCCTACATATTTCGTTATTTAAGATGAGAAAATATTAACTATTTTAACAAAATCTAATTTGGCAATGGTCAATACTTGCAGAATTTATAAAATAGTGAAAAAAGGAGATATCATCCAATAAGAACAAATATGTTAACACTGTCTTTACCTGAAAATCTATGTTGCTGTGCAGGTAAGAGTCGGGCCGAGTCCCCTGCTTGTCAGGTTGGGTAGACATGCATCTGTAGAAACAAGAGTAGGCGATGATTGAAACGATTTCTTTGAAAAGATCCACCTGTGTCCCAGGATTACTGTTGTGAACACCATATTTCAAATAGGTTTTGTTTTTAGAGTGAACATGGGAGTTATTTTCTCCCACTCGGTGGTAACGACCTTTGTTCTACTAAATGTTCGGTTGGTTTTTTTTGTTTTTGTTTTGTTTTTGTTTTTTGTTTTGTTTTGTTTTGTTTTTAATTTGGCATTCTCACCGGAGCCACGTCTGTTCCATCATTTCTAACCTGTACCATTCATTCCACAGAACACAGTCTGGCTCTCCCTGCCATCAGTGGTGTGTCATTTGCAGCTTTACAGACACGCCAGGGATTTGTTCTAATGTTAAAATACCATGACAAAAAGAACCCTTTTAAAAAAATCCTGTCCCTAAAGTCCCATATTTAAATTCCCCAATTTTTAAAAAAGATTCTTGTTTCAAATAATTTAGAAAACTTAGTTCTTCTGTGTTAAAGCTTGCTGTTAATATAAATTGCTTCCAGTATGAGATTTATGAAGATGTGAAAGAAGTTATGCAGAAGGAAAGGGGAGCCACTGAAAAAATATGCTTTTTTTCCGTTCTCTTCATCGTCCTAAGCATGTTCATGTAAAGGAAGAGTCTGAAGATTGTACGTTTTAAAATTATTTCTGCTGTTGATCATTAGTCAGAACTCTAATTACAAATTAGTCAATGGTTTCAGCTTCTTTTAGACATTTTTGCCACAGTCTCTCAAGTAACAATTTTTAGTTTCACTGACTTAGCTTCATCCTGCCTAACTCTGTGGTAGTGGTATTTAGTAATAATGAAATGCCTGTGTAGGAAGCCAAAGAGAGGGAAAGCTTCAGAAAGAACCAAGCTGGACAGTGAGCGCCATAACAATTAAAATTTAATTGTACCATAAATACTGAAAGAAAAATTAAAAAAATTTAACAATCCCACAGTTGCTGGTGTTTGTTTAGAAAATATCTAAGCTGATTTGGAAAGTAGAGGAAGTTACTGTATTATTCAAACAAAATGAGAGTATTCCTTTTTAGGATCTGAATACTTTAGGTAGAGACAGATCTGAGGCTTTTTTGGCTTCAGTTCTCATATGCACAATTTAAATATTTAGAGCAGGGTAAAGTCGGTAGAGCTGGAGATTTTAGTAAGTTCGAAAGGCTATGTGGATTGAGTCTGAGATGAATTATAGGACATTAAAAATTATTTAAATAAAGAAATCATCGAGTCAGGAAAAGAGTGGGCATACTAATACCTAGTAAATCTAATTGACATTTGTGAGTTGTTGATTTTTACCATTATGTACTCAATTCCTCCTTGGATGGATGCATATGTAAAAAATCAAAAACAAAAATAAAGACAGCCAAGGATTATTTTGATAAGGTTTACAAATGCTAGACCTTTGAAACTTTCCAGGATAGGCATTCATTATCTTTGTGCCCAGGAAGTTTGAAGTTTGTGGGTGTGTGTGTGTGTGTGTGTGTGTGTGTGTGTTTGTGGTCTCATTTCCTTGTCAAAGCCTCAAAGCTGGGTTAAGTAGGATAGGTGAATTTCTAGGAATTTAAGATAAAATCCTCTGCTACTCATCAGCTTTGAGACTTTGGTAAGTCTGTTAAAGATTCTTGGCCACAGTTTTCTCACTTGGAGATTGGTGGCTGACTCAACTAATCTCACAGCATGATTGTAAGGATCAAAATCAAATAATATAGAGCACTTTATAAAATTCTTAAATATTAAACAAATGAAATGTGTTTTACACCAACGACCTGGGGCCCTGGATTCTCGGCATATTCTCCCTGAGCATAATTTCTTTCCATCTGTTTCTCTCCTTTTCATTCCGCTCTCCCTGCTATACCCTAAAACTTCCTAGCAATAGGTGTTTTCCCCAGTATCTAACCCAAGGCTTACAATACATTTCTTAGAGCAGACACTTCAAAGTTGCTTTAATTGCTTGCAGATAAATTTATTGCCTCTCAGCTCCAAGTGCACCCTTCACTACCCGTTCTGAGAGTCCATACTGAACTCTGTAAGCATTTTTTTTGTTTTCAGTGAACAAGATGTAAACTTAGCCAGTAGAGGGGGTGGGAGGGACACTGCAGGGGGAAGAGAGTAACTTTTTGTGGTTCCGGTGTGGGTGGTTTCCCTTTGCTTGCTCCTGCTTCAGGGTTCCCCGGGTGGTGTGGGTTCGCCAGGTCATGCAGTCCAGCTGAGCCCAACCCTGCATCCCAAGCCCCTGAGTTCCAGGGGAACTGTATCCTCGGCCTGGGGAAGTTGCCCTTCTTTCTGCAGCTCTCCCGATGTTGACAACAGCTCTCTAGGTTTCTCTCCTGCAGCAGCATCTTTACTTCCTTGGCACAGTCTCCTGAGAGCTGTGACGCTTCTGCACGCTGACAGGCTATATTTTGCTTTTCCCGCAACTGCGGACCACTCAGCGGGGCAACGAACTTCTCTGCCCTGATGGACAATCATGCCTTTCCGGATTAGGCTGAACCTCAGCCTCTGAAGGGGGGCCATTCTTCCACGTTTGTCCGTCCGTAAGTACATTCTCAGTATATCTATTAGTATTCTCTGCACATCTATATAGCTAACCTCCTATCACAACTTAATAATTCCTTATATTAAACATTCCCTATTTAAACTTTGATTTTTGGAGTTCCTGCTGTGGCTCAGCAGTAATGAATGAACCTATTATCCATGAGGATGCGGGTTCATCCCTGGCCTCCCTCATTAGGTTCAGGATCTGGAATTGCCGTGAGCTGTGGTGTAGGTCGCAGATGTAGCTCAGATTCTGCGTTGCTGTGGCTGTGACGCAAGCCAGCAGCTGCAGCTCCGACTGGACCCTGGTTAGAGTCCATATGCTGCAAGTGCAGCCCTAAAAAGCAAAAAATAGCAAAAATAAAATAAACTGTGTGATTTTTGTCTCTTAATTAGTCCTAGACTAATACATTAGATAAAAAAAAATAGCATAATTATATAAAAACACTATGATGGTCATAACAGTACCCTATTATAATTTCTATAATTTCTAGTTATATAATTTTTTTCTTTTTAATCCTTTTTTAAATTTTCTTCTTTTTTCTTCCTTTCCTTCTTTTTTTATATTTATTTATTTATTTATTTTTGTCTTTTTTTTTGCCATTTCTTGGGCCTCTCCCTCGGCATATGGAGGTTCCCAGGTTAGGGGTCCAGTCAGAGCTGTAGCCACCAGCCTACGCCAGAGCCACAGCAAGACGGGATCTGAGCCGCGTCTGCAACCTACACCACAGCTCACAGCAACACTGGATCCTTAACCCACTGAGCAAGGCCAGGGATTGAACCTGCAACCTTATGGTTCCTACTTGGATTTGTTAACCAGTAAGCCACGACGGGAACTCCTTTTTTAAAAATGAACCAATATAACAGACCAGAGACCCCAGAAAGAGCTCCCTACATTTTTCTTTTTCTTTTTTTTCTTTTTTTTGGTCTTTTTAGGTCCGCACGCGAGGCATGTAGAAATTCCCAGGCTAGGGGTCAAATTGGAGCTTCAACTGCCAACCTACACCACGGCTACACGACGCCTGATCTGAGTGCATCTGTGACCTACACCGCAGCTCACAGCAACGCCAGATCCTTATCCTATTGAGAGAGGCCAGGGCTTGAAGCCGCAACCTCATGGACACGAGTCGGATTCTTTTCTGTTGAACCATGACAGGAACTCCTACTTATTTTTAATATATTCATTAACTTAAAATAATTCATCATGATTTCTATTGTTTATTAGCATCAAAGAAAAAAATCATATAATGACAGTAGGCACCAGTGATGCAAAATTACTGCAGCACTGCAAATTATGTTTTCCATTTTATTTAAATTTCTATTTTGTCCATAATTCTACAACACCAA
The DNA here is from genome assembly GCF_016906955.1 of Phacochoerus africanus. Lineage (NCBI taxonomy): Eukaryota > Metazoa > Chordata > Mammalia > Artiodactyla > Suidae > Phacochoerus > Phacochoerus africanus. The sequence continues at coordinate 60,556,083 of NC_062556.1, read as the reverse complement.
TATTTATAAAACAATAGATCATAATTATAAATGTTACTAGCTCAGCTAGGAATTCTTAAGACTTTGGGAAGCTGATAACACAGTACAATTCAAGTGATCAAAGATTTTCTTATATAGTGTTATATCATTAGGAGACATTCTCTCTTTATCCCAAATAGTACTTTCATTTATCATTTTTACTGTCTCTGAGTAAAGGTAGCATTGAAGTCTACTCTACTGGTCAAACTGCTTTACTTTGACCAGAAAATAACAACTCTGACATTAGTAAAGCCTATGATGGACCATTGTGCCAATAACCAGAAAACGCCTTCATATCTAATATGCCATTGATCATAGGAAACATAATTTAATTATGTACTTTAAAGGAAAAGTATTGGAATCAATTGTAAGAGAGTAAAATGTCAGAGACACGATGATTCAGAGACATAAAAATGTGAAAAAATACGCCTCTCAGAACTGATTTCCTGCTTCAGTGAAGCAGGTTAAGGATCAGGTGTCATCTCTGCAGTGGCTCAGGTCCCTGTAGAGGCCTGGTTTGGCTCCCAACACGGTGCAGTGGGTTAAAGGATCCACCACTGCCCCAGGAGTGGCATAGTTTGCAGCATTAGCTTGGATTCAGTCCCTGTCCTGGGAACTTCCATATGCTGTGGGTGCAGTCATAAAAGGAAAAACAATTGATGAAATGTGGTAGAATTCTAGGTAATTCTTAGCCTGAACAGCCTTGGTATTATTGCCCTGCCGTAATTATCAATATTTTATTTGAAAGAAATCTATTTTCTTTTTATGATTATAATAGAGTACTTGTAAAATTAGAAAGTTCTTTGGTATGTTAGTTTAATAGTTTGGGTACCCTCAAACCACATCACATCTGAACGCTCTGCCCTTATTATTCATAAATTGTCTTGCCTGGTTTTAGCTTCTGTTTACAGATTGGCCTGCCACAATTTCCAGTGAGCACACTATGGCAATTTGGATGTATATTCTTAGGGCCTCAATCGGTAAAAAAATTAATAAACGGAAATCTTAATTAAATAGAATTGGGAGACCAGAAGGGGGAGCTCTCATGCCCTGGGACTGTAGCCCAACAGGAAGGAAAAAAGACTTACTATCAAGGACTCAGCCCGTGGAAAGCCACGGACTCTTGTTTATTACAGCCCTCCCAACTTTCTTTTCCTTTCTATGAAAACATTCCTTCCCTTGCTGTGGGGGAAGACTTGCACATGGCTAACCGTGATTGCGGACCTGAAAACGCAATGCTCTATTGATCCCAAGTGAACTCATCTATGCAGGAGAAATATCTGCCAGTCTATTTGTCAACCAAAGGTCAACAAAGGTCACTCCCTTCCCTCCACTTCCTGTCACTCAGATTCTAATTCTACCTGGTCTGGTAGGTCTTTCTTTTTTGGGGGGGCCGCCCCCACAGCATATGGAAGTTCCCAGGCTAGGGGTGGAATTGGAGCTGAAGCTGCCAGCCTACACCACAGCCACAGCAACAGGGGATCCAAGCCTCGTCTTCCACCTACACCACAGCTGACAGCAACGTGGGATTCCCCAACCCGCTGATCGAGACCAGGGATTGAACCCATGTCCTCATGGATAATAGTTGGATTCATTTCCACTGAGCCACAAGGAGAACTCCCTGTTAGGTCTTTATGTTCGTCCCTATGTACTCACATGGTGAGGTTTGTGAAGTTTTAGCAGAGAGGTCATCCAAATGCTTTTGGTTTTGCTCTTATGGTTTGCCTGTCTGGTATATTTTTATGGACAAATTAAGGGAGGTCCCAAAATGACACAACCACTGCCAGAACGTTACCATAATCCTTAAAAAAAAAAAAAAAAAAAAACCCTGCCATTTCCAGCCCATTAAATTAATTCACGGTGGGTGTACAACTGCAATTTGAAAAGCAATAATCTGTGTATGATCCATGCTTGTGCATCATGGAATTTATTAAAATACTGTACCTACAAGCAAAAATTGTGCTTATGTGGATCTCCCTTTGGAGACGTTCTATTCCCTCCCTGCTCCTCTCCCCATTCTCATCAATCTGATTTCCAAAAAAAATCTAGAAAACTCGCTTTAAAATGTGTCCAAGATTAAACAAGATGAACAGAAATGTATATGTCAACTGTATTGTTTTAAAAGCTCATGTATCACTGTAGTGTCTCTTTTATGGAGCATTTTTTTGTTTGTTTGTATTGAATAGCCATTGCTTTGCATTGAGGCAGGTTAAAAGAAGTAGCTGTATTTATTACAAGAATATTCTCACATTATGATGTCCTTTTAACAAGTATCCATAGGAAAAATTTCTCTCATGCCTCAGTATCAGGAATTGTCAAGTGTCTTTATTATTATTTGAGCAACATAGAAGTAAATAACTTATGAGTATTTTAGGGTAAAAATAAATGAAACACATGGTTGATTCTTAAGCTTTTAAAATTTGCTTAAATGCAGGTATTTTAATATTGTAGTGTAGCATGATTACTCCTGTAAATTTGCCTTCTTTTATATAACTATTAAGCAATCTTCATTTATTCTTTTTCTTGTCTCCTTGTGGGACTCCTCTGCCTGATTCTGATAATAAAAACCTTGCAATGAAGTACAAGAACATAGTAGATAATGTCCTAGTTTTTTTACTTGGTGAAATGTTTATATTTTCGATTATGAAAAATCTTGACTCTTCGTCATTTTAAACAATGAAACATACTTTCACTTTTATTAGTTCCATTATTTCCTAGGAATAGGAATGTTTCATAAAGATACTTGAATATTTCTTAACATCCTTTGCAGGACAGTTATTTTGCTGTCTGTAAAATGCTGAGATTTCAAATAGTTTCATTCTCTTCTTCAGTTTTGAGTAGAAATATTACTCTATTGATTTTAACTTGAGCCAGTGAAAGTATTATTCCAATAAGTATAAATAAAGTTGAAACTTTGTGTCTAAGAATATTATTACAATCTTGCTTTCTGATTACATCTTTTAAAGAATAAGCACTTCAACTTTAAAGAAAAGATAGCTCATGAGGAATTCGATTTCAGTAAAAATTGCACAAGATGTTTTGATTTAAAAATGTACTATCTTAAGTCAAAAGTATAAAATTTTCAGAAAGCAGACCTTGGTGATGAGGCTAATTTTATAAGTACAATATTATGATCATACAATGCTCCAGATTTATCTATGCCCTCTGAATGCCTACCTAAATGTATTACCATCCCATGGGCAACAATGATCCAGACATGGGTAAGAAATTTAGGGAAAAATTTCCAGGTGCTGGAACAGGAATTGGTAGGAGGTTGGAAGGGCTTCAGTTCTAGGGGATACTGAGTATGAAGCAGAATGAGAACTCAGAAACAGAGGCAAGGCAGGCCCTGGTGTCTCAGACCTTGGGCACCATGTTGGCTCTGAACTTGTGCTCATAACGATGAATCTCAGAAAGCGTGTCTGGGGCTCAGTTAACATCCACTGTCACAGATGTCTACTAGAGCCTCAGATTCTTGGGTTGGGGTATAATCTAGAGGTAGGCATCAAATGAATGCCATTATGAGACAAAGCATGTACAAGTCAGGGAATACGTGGGTTGGACAATTATACATTTGAAATAGGGTGCCATCACCACATTTTTACAAAATGAGAAAAAATGAAATTACTGTAGAAAAGCACAGGTAGCCTTAAAATATCATGATTCAAGAGTAAAAGTAAGGGAGAAAGTTTTTTGTTTTGTTTTGTTTTTTTCTATTTTCCCTTAAAAAAAAACAAAAAAAAACTTGCCTATTTCTCATTTAAGTGGCCTCTGCTTGACTCCTTAACTTTGGCTCCAGAAGCTGGCCTAGTGACACGCTTTGTTTAGTTCCTGGGAGGAGAACAAAAGATCCTTCTTCATAAAAACTCAAACTATCCAACTTTGGGACTGTCCTTAGTGTTCTTCCTGTGTGAGAACCTCAGCTGAGGGATTTGGCTGACGCTCAGGGCACTGGAACACTAATAAATCTGAAATCTGGGATAAAGTATGGTATAAGATTATTCATAAGAGTCAAGTGAATGTACTGTCAAATAGACTAATTGTGAGAGCAAATCTCAAATACTTGGGGGGGAAGTCTCATAAAAGAAAAACTTTCAGGCAGTTCTGCCATTAACAAAACTTCGGTTAGGAGTTCTCGTTGTGGCTCAGTGGGTTAAGAATTCAACATACTGTCTGTGAGGATGTGGGTTCAATTCCTGGCCTCGTTCAGTGGGTGAAGGATGCGAATTGCCACAAGCTTCAGTGGAAGTCGCAGATGCAGCTCAGATCCCTTGTTACTGTGGCTGTGGCATAGGCTGGCAGCTGCAGCTCTGAATTGACCCCTAGCTCAGGAATTTCCATATGCTGCAGGGTTGGCCATAAAAAGAAGAAAAAAAAAACAAAAAACAAAAAAAAAGGAAAAAGAAAGAAACCTCTGTCAGCAACACCCAGAAGAGACAGAACAAAGCCTATCTGACAGTAGCATTTTACTTCTCAGAAGTTAATACTTTGTGACAGTGAAAATATACTTGCTGCTACCTAAACTCACTTAGGAGGAGGTATATATTTGTATTTGACATACAGCTAAGTTCTCCTGGTAAGCTGTCTCTGCATGTAAAGGGAGTATCCCAGGAAGCCAGACATTTATAGGAAATTGAGGCTGAATGGGTTAATCCTCCTCCTTACAGAAGACTTAATTAATAAGGATTTTCTCCGAAGTGATATCACAGGTCTCCTGCAATTTAAATGGAGCCATAAAACATACAAAGAGTTTCCTTTCTTTCAGCAATTGATAATTTACAATTACACTACAGAGAAGGACCCAGAAATTTATAATCACACTACCTGCCCTTCATAGCAGAGTACTGGTGTAGCTTTACCACTGTCTCTCCCGTTCAATTCAGTTTTACTGTAAAATTATTAGGGAAAGAATCATGCTGCTCTATTTTTCAGAATGCACTTTTTGAAAACTTTTGGCATGAAAATCTATATTTGTGTGTGTTATTGTCTTTATGATTGCATCGGAATGTTAGTTCTATGAAGTCAAGGACTTTGTCTTTTCTGCCTGTAGCTGCATGAAATAGTGCATGATGCATAGCAGGTATTAAATAAGGGAATTTGTGGATGAGTGAATGAATCAATGAATGTTCTAAGGAGTCTGTTCTACAACCTAAGAAAGGAAAATACGCAGTACTGTATAGTGATGGGGAGGGAGAGAAGGCTAATAAAAATCTGATGTTCTTTCTTTTCCCTGGAAGATTCATGTCCTATAAAATAAGAAATACTGGGAATTCCCATTGTGGTTCAGCAGGTTAGGAACCCCACTAGTATTCATAAGGATGTGGGTTTGATTCCTGGCCTCGCTCAGTGGGTTAAGGATTGGGCATTGCTTTGGGCCGCTGCATAGGTTGAAGATGTGGCTCACAGGTGCAGCTTCAGGAACTTCCATATGTCACAGGGGAGGCCCTAAAAAGACAAAAAAAAAAAAAGGGAAAGAAAGAAATATTTTATTCAGTAGCTTGCAAGCCTGACATTTTCCCCAAAACTTATGAAGCCACATCAGAAAACTTTTTTAATTTCCCACTGGGAAATTTCTATAACCAGGGAATATGGGGACTCTAATAAATACATTATTTCCTATTTTTTCCAAAGGTTATTTAATTAGCGAAATGGATTTAAGGAGGTAAAAAAATTTTCTAAATCTATTTCCATACATGACATAAGTACATATATTTTTTAACATTGAAATACATATTTACTATGGATAATAGTGAAATTAGTTGAGGATACACATTAGAATAGTGCTTGATATATTGTAAGCACCATTTAAGTCTTAGATATAGAATTATTATTACTTTGAAGATACCATTCACTTACTTGAGTAAATGTTCAATAAAAAATTGACTTAGGAGTTCCCGTTGTGGTTCAGTGGTTAACAAACTAGTATGGCTAGTATCCATGAAGATGCAGGTTCGATACCTGGCCCTGCTCAGTGGGTTAAGGATCTGGTGTTGCCATGAGCTGTGGTGTAGGTCGCAGTTGTGGCTCAGATCCTGAGTTGCTGTGGCTGTGGTGTAGGCCAGCAGCTGTAGCTCCAATTTGACCCCTAGTCTGGGAACCTCCATATGCTTTAGGTGTGGCCCTAAAAGGCCAAAAAAAGCCAAAAGATAACATAAAATAAAATAAAAGACTAGCCAGAGAGAGTTCCTGTTATAGTCCAGTGGGTTAGGGACCCCGTGTTGCTGCAGCTGTGGCACAGGTCGAAGCTGCAGCTCAGATTCAATTCTTGGCCTGGGGACTTCCATATGCTATGGGTGTGGCAAAAAAAAAAAAAAAAAAAAATAGGAATACCCAGAGTTCAATGCAGAACATGACATGGGAGAAAATATTCATTGTGGAAATATAAGTTGTAAATTGCTTAGACATCTAGAAACCACACTATTAACTGAAAATATTTCATGGCTTTAGGAGTGGCAAGTTTAAATCTTACTTCCTTCACGTACTGCCTTTCCTAACTTCACTTAGCCTCAGTACCTTCCCCACAACATCACGAAAACATATTTGAAAACATATTTGAAAGTCATCATGAAAACATATTTGAAAGTTTCATTTAATAAGACAATGTGGGAGTTCCCATCATGGCATGGTGGTTAACAAATCCAACTAGGAACCATGAGGTTGCAGGTTCAATCTCTGGCCTTGCTCAGTGGGCTAAGGATCGGGCGTTGCTGTGAGCTGTGGTTCAGGTTGCAGACTGTGGCTCTGGCATAGGCCAGCGGCTATGACTCCGATTCGACCCCTAGCCTGGGAACCTCCATATGCCTCGAGAGCGGCCCAAGAAATGGCAAAAAGACCAAAAAAAAGACAATGTGTGTAGGCTTAGATATCATTGTGTATGTGATATGCAGTAAAATATTATAGCTATTATTACATAGTCATTTATTAATACTATTGTTATCATCTGGTATCCAGTTACACTAAGGATTCTCTGTATACATTTCTCCTTCCTAAACAGCAACTAGACTTTTAAAAATACAGCTCTGATATCCCATCTTCTTGGCTTCTATCTTATCTAGTTTCTGAAGAGAAAGGAGAAAATAATTCCTCTTTACTTCCATAAAACAATACTGCTGGTTATCAGAGGTTTTCCCTTATAATGGTCTCTATTGACTTTTTTCTTTAACTTCTACTCCTTAGTCTTAATTCTGCCACTTTGGTTCCTGGCTCAGTTCTCTTTTTAAACAATAAGTAGAAAAGATATCATGCTGTTTAAAATCGAAAGCTCAGTCAACTTACATAGTGTCTTTTAAAATCTAAGAGAGAGTTATTTGTGATCTGAATTTGAAATAGCATTTCTAGCAAGGCCATAGTAATTCCACTATGAAGAGCAAAGAGTCGTTAGAATGCCAGGTTATGTTATTATCTAATTACTAAAAAACAAAACAAGACTGTCTGCATTATTGACTCAGGTTTCAAAAAAATTTTAAAAATTCAAAAAAATTTAAATCTCACTGTGATCTACACTAATTTCCAGTTCTTTATTACATGGTTGTGCTTTGAGTTCTGTAGTGTAATAGCCTAGTGACATGGTGGCCTCTGCAGTCAAGAGCCTCCTCTCTAGCAGGGAAGGTAGTTATCAGCCAGAAAATCACAAATATAATGATTTTTACAAAGGAGCAAGTCAGGGTGACCATATGCTAATCTTGACAAAATTACTTCTCTCAAAAGAAGATGGGGAGTTCCCATTGTGTGCAGTGGAAAAGAACCAACTAGTATCCATGAGGACGTGGATTGGATCCCTAGCCTTGCTAAGGGGGTCAAGGGTCTGGTGTTGCGGTGAGCTCTGGTGTAGGTCACAGATGCAGCTTGGATCCCGTGTTGCTGTGGCTGTGGTGTAGGCTGGCAGCTGTAGCTCCAATTTGACCCCTAGCCTGGGAACTTCCATATGCCGAAAGTGCAGCCCTAAAAAGCAAAAAGAAGGAAATACGTGAAGGAAAGAATAAATACCATCACTTACCTATCGGAGGGGAGAGAGAAAGAAAGGAAATGATATATAGGATATTAGAGACGAGATAGAAGAAAAAGAAAAGAAAAGACAGAAATAAGAAAGAAAGAAAGAAGAAAGAAAGAAAGAAAAGAAAGAAGAAAGGAAGAAAGGAAGAAAAGAAAAGAAAGAAAGAAGGAAAGAAAGAAAGAAAAGAAAAGAAAGAAAGATGTTCTTAAGAAAATGAAACTTGTAATGGAGCCTCACCATTTTACCACTAAATAGCCCACTTTGGAGAAGATGCAACAAATCCTCATATTTAATCTCATGCTTTAATGAGACATATTAAAGTGAAGCTCAAATGGATATGTGCAGATAAGTGAATGTGGAGTTTCAACTTCATTTTGAGGTGGGTTGGGCCCTTGGGGGAAATTTAGGGGATGAAAATATGAAATAATTTATTCCTTCATCAAAAGAGTGACAGGAGTTTCCATTCTGTCAAAGAAAGCATTTTCCTTTTGGATCGATCTGCACCATGTAAAGAGATATCTTATCTGAAGGTCTCTGTGTACCACTCAGAATGCAGTCATGTCATAGGGGCAACATAAATATCTTTATATTTTTTCTTCCAGTTTTATTGGTACGTAATTGACAAACATCACTATATAAGTCTAAGGTGGACAGTTCAAGGATCTGGCATAATACATCATAAAAAGATGATCACAATAAGTTTAGTGAACATCCACCATCTCATATAGATAAAGAAATAGAAAAAGGTTTTGTGATGAGAGCTCTTAGGACTTGTTCTCTTAACAGCTTTTGTATATAACACATAGCAGTGTTAATTGTATTTATCATGCTGTACACTACATCTCTAGTACTTATTTATCTTAGAACTGGAAGTCTGCAGTACCCTTTGCCTTCATCCCTTTCCCCTTCCCCCCCACCCCCACCTCTGGTAACCACAAATCTGCATACGTATCTTTAAAAGTTTTTTTTCAGGGGGTCAGAAAATCACCATGCTATTTTTACTACCTGTATGAAATCTCAATATATAGTAAAATAGAACTAGGCATTGTCCATACACATAAGCCAGACATAATTTAGTCAAAAAGCTAATTCAGCTGTTTAGCAGGATTTAACTAGTTCTTAACCCTTATCTAAATACATTTGGCGACCATACCCAGAACCTAGTACCACTTCACACCATGATGACTCCTTGGAGAAATGGCTGCTTCTCAGAAGGAAAAAAGGTAAGTATAAGAGGAGCCTATAATAATAATAATAATAATAATAAACTTGATGCCATAAATTAAGAAAAAAAAAAGAAGGAAGGAAGGGTAGAAAATACATGTCTTACAGCAGGGAGCAAAAATATAGGTAAGAAAGATTAAGAGGTACAAACTTCCAGTAGCAAAATAAATGAATCATGTATGAAATATATGGCATGGGGAATACAGTCAATAACCATGTAGTATCTTTGGTGACAGACTGTAACTAAATTTATCTTAGTGATCATTTTGAAATGTACAGAAAGATCAAAACATTATACTTTGGATCAGGAACTAACATAGTGTTGTAGGTTAATTATCCTTCAAAAAACAAACAAAAAAACCCCAAACTCATAGAAAAAGAGATCAGATGTGTGGTTACCAGAGGTGAAGTACAGGGGTTGGGGAAGAATTGGATGAAGGCCAATTCAAAAGGTAGAAATTTAGGAGTTCTCACTGTGGCTCAGCAGTTAACGAACCTGACTAGCATCCATGAGGATGCATGTTCAATCCCTGGCCTTGCTCAGTGGGTTAAAGATCTGGTGTTGCCATGAGCTGTGGTGTAGGTCACAGACATGGCTTTGATCCTGCATTGCTGTGGCTGTGGTGTAGGCCAGCAGCTACAGCTCCAATTCGCCCCCTAGCCTGGGAACTTCAAATGCTGAGGATGCGAATTTCCAGTTCGAAAGTACCTAAGTACTGGGGATGTAATGCACAACATGATAAATATAATTAATACTACTGAATGTTATATATCAAAGTTGAGTTCTCCTAACAATTTTTTTTCTATTTCTTTGATTTTGTATCTATATGGCATGATGGATGTTAACTTTTTTTTTTTAACTGGGAGCAATGTTTTATTTTATATGATTTCATATTTCATGAGAGAAAACAGCTGCTCACAAATTTAGGAATTTCCTAACCTAACAGAATCTTTGTACAATGTTTTTTCTTTTTTAAAAAGATTTTTATTATTTTTTATTGTAGTTGATTTACAATGTTCTGTCAATTTCTGCTGTATAGCAAAGTGACCCAGTTATACATATATACTTTTTTTTCTCACATTATCTCCCATCGTGTTCCATCACAAGTGACTAGATATAGTTCACTGTGCTATACAGCAGGATCTCATTGCTTATTCACTCCAGATGCAATAGCTTTCATCTACTAACCCCAAACTCTCAGTCCATCCCACTCCCTTCCCCTCTCCCTTGACCACCACAGGTCTGTTCTCCACATCCCTGAGTTTGCTTCTTTTCTGTAGATAGGCTCATTTGTGCCATATATTAGATTCCAGATATGTGATATCGCGTGGTATTTGTTTTTCTCTTTCTGACTTACTTCGCTTAGTATGAGAATCTCTAGCTCCATCCATGTTGCTGCAAATGGCATTATTTATGTGAGAGTCATTTCATGATGTATTCAATTCAACTAATTATGCTTAAATTTATACAGTGCCATATGTTAATTACATCTCAAAATTTTAAATGGTTAAAAAGACTATGATTTCTTTTTAACAGAAGATATGTTTAAGATATTTATTTTATGCTATTGTAATAAAATAATAAAATATGTAACTTTTTTTAAAAGAAATAAGTGTGTCACAGGACATAGGATCCTGTTTTGAAAGGGCTCCTACTGGCTAAATATGAAGAAAAAAAAATAAGCACCAAAATAATTAGATCCAGTAATTAGATTTAGTGAAAAAAGTAAGAATGCATGAGTGCATCCTGATAGTCAGTTAATAGAGAAATGAATGCATGAATGTGAGAGAAGGGAGGCTCTATCAGTGGAATACTGAAGGTTGGGTTATAAATGCAGAGGGAATGCTGGAGTTGGAGAATCAGCCTTTGCAACCATCATAGTTAAAATCAGAAGTGGATACTAAATCCAGAGGATCAGCATATTTGCATAGGTTTAAAGAGTCTTTCCCTGGAGTTCCCATTTCGGTACAGTGGAAACGAATCCGACTAGGAACCATGAGGTTTTGGATTTGATCGCTGGCCTCACTCACTGAGTTAAGGATCCAGCATTGCCATGAGCTGTGGTGTAGGTCGCAGGCGTGGCTCGGATCTGGCATTGCTGTGGCTATGGTGTAGGCCGGCAGCTACAGATCCGATTAGACCCCTAGCCTGGGAACCTCCATCTGCCCTGGGTATGGCCCTAAAAAGATAAAAGACAAAAAAAAAAGAAGTAAAATTAACAAACAAACAAACAAAAAACCACAGTGTCTTTCCCAAAATTGTTTCCTAGTCTCAGGGAAAAAATAGTAATAACACAGTTGAGAACTCAGGACACCTTGGCTAGTGACCAAAATTATTATTACCAGTGAGAAACAGATGAAAATTGTATGCTCCTCTAAGAGGACACAACATCACCAATGCAGTGTTCTAAATGGAAATGCATACCCTGAGTCTAATCATGAGGAAATATCAGACAAATCTCAAGCGAGAAATGTCTTTTGGAAAAAAGAAGACTATTCTTTAAAAGTGTCAATGTCACAAGAGACAAAGAAAGCTTAGGAAATATTTCATTCCCAGTCTTCCTAAAGAAGGCTAACGAGGGCTTAACAGCTAAGCCCCATAACTGACTTTAGTTTGGATCCTATACTAAAGGAGAAAATATTATAAAGGACATTATTGTGTCCGTTGACAAAATTGGAAGAATGATGGTTGACTAAACAGAAGTAATCTGTCTATGTTAATTGCTGAAGCTAATAGTTGTACTGTGGTTCAGTAAGACAATATCCCTATTCAATATAGGAAATACTGAGACATTTAAGGGAAAGTGTTATGAAATATATTACTTACCCTCGAATGTTCCAGAAAAACACACAAAGTCACAGACACACACACATTTACATACACAGATCTAATTATAAAGCAAATGGGATAAAAACGTAACAATGTATTAAAGGATATGTAGTTTCAAAAAATTGTTCTCATTTTTTCAATTTTTTGTAAGTTTGAGATTATTTCCAAATAAAAAGTTAAAAATATATGTATATCATAAAACTATTTCAAATTTTTAACTGCTAAAACATTTTTTTTCTAAAATTTTTTTAACAATATAAAAGTTTAGACAAAAATGAAAGCTTCCTATGTTAAATAATCCAAAATTTGGAAAGAGCATATAATATTCTTAGGAAGTGTTACATTTTATTGCTTAAAAATATTATTTATATTTAGTATTATATGTCTTTATGTATGTACATTTTGTCTGAAAAGCATTGATTTAAGGATAGATCAATATCAATTAATAAATAATATTTTAAAGAAATTTATAAAAATATTTAGTTATAGTTTCTCTTGGAGAATTGGTAATAAGATGATGTTTTAAAATACAATTTAAAAAATCAATAGGAACTTCGCTTTTCACTTTACTTCACTTTTATTTCATTTTTTCACTATTTCACTTTTTCAATTATTTACTGTTGCCTCTGATGAATATAGTTAATATAACAGCTCTTATCTTAACCAAACACAGGGCCGATAGTTATAAAGATATTGAAACACAACCTTTTTCTCCCATAGACACAAGATTCCCTTATCAGTTGTAACAAATACATGTCTGTTCATTGACATTCAGTTAATAAGTGAATGTTTCTGTTCCATAATTTACATAAAAAGATTCCAGTTGACTTAGCTAAATGACACACTGTGCTGATCCAAAGATGAAAGCCTTGATGTTATTTTTGCTTGAAGAATATGAAAAATAATGAGCTATTCAAAAATATTTCCATTTAATTTTCTTTTTCTTTTTTCTTTTTTCTGACACACATACAGCATGCAGAAGTTTTACAGCCAGGAATTGAACCCATGCTACAGCTATAACCAGAGCCACAGCAGTAACAATGGTAGATCCTTAACCCACTGGGCCACAAGGGAACTCCCTCCATTTAATTTTCAACAGACATCTAAAATATACTTAGCAGTGAAATTTTTGAAACCCATATCAATAGATAAGCCCTTTAAATTATAAGTTACCTACATCCCAACATTCATGTTTTAAGGGGCAGCCATCTAACATTACAATTATTAAGCACAATAATGGATTCATAATTTTTTATTATTTTCTTACAGGTGTCATTACTCCGAAATCTATTAATAAAACCAAATAGCTGTCATTTGTAGTAACCAAGACTGTTTTTAATTTATGAAATTATATAATGAAAAGACTCAAGACTATACATACATATAGAAAACTCTGTACAAAAATGTTAATTGAATTTAATTAGATTATTATAAAGAAATTAGTAATGGCTGAAGTTATTTAATAACCAATTCCTTGAATAGATCTTGAAACCACATCTGCCTTGTGTAGCTAAAATTTGAATCTATTTCTTATAATATATATATACATTTTTACCCCCACTGCATACATAGCATATGGAAGTTCCTGGGCCAGGGATGGAATCCAAGCCAGAGCTTCGACCTTCACCACAGCTCAGCAACACAAGATCCTTAACTCTCTGCACTGGGCCAGGGATGAACTGTTACCTCCACAGAGACAAGCTGGATCCACTAACCCACTGCGCCATAGTGGGAACTCCTGAAGCTATTTCTGTGTAACCTAAATATTAGATAATTCAATAAATAACTAAAATATAAATTATTGTCTGCTTGGTTCTAAACAACTAGATTCAGTATTTGCAAATAGCCAGATAGTTGACAACAATTTTTAGTTTCCTTCTGCACATTAGATCCTCAGGCCTTATTTATCTTGTAATTGAATGTTTGAGCTCTTTGATCAACATCTACCCATTTCCTCTTCCTTCTAGTTCTTGGCAATCACCATTCTACTCTGTTTCTATGTTTTACTTTTTTATAAGATTCCAAATGTAAGTGATACCATTTTTCTCTCTGTCTGGCTTATTTTATTTAGCCTAATGCCTTCCAGTTTCGTACATGTTGCCATAAATGGCAAGATTCCCTTCTTTTTTTATGGCTAAATAATATTTCATTATATATATGATGAAATGTAATGTGATACTATCTCACATTTTCCTTACCTACTCCTCTGTCAATAGACTTAGGTTGTTTCTATGTCATGGTTATTGTGACTAATGCTGCACTGAACATAGGAGTGCAGATATCTCATTGAGATACTGATTTTATTTCCTTCATATGTATATCCAGACATGGGATTACTGTGTCATATGGTAGTTCTAATTTTAATTTTTTGAAGACTCTCCATATTGTTTGCATAGTTGCTGTACCAATTTACATTTTCACTGACAACGCACAAGCACTCCCTTTTCTCCACATCCTTGCCAATATTTATTTTCTTGACTTTTTGATAATAGCCATCCTAACTGGTGTGAAGTGATATCTCACTGTGGTTTTGATTTCCATTTCTCTCTGATTAGTTATCTTGGGCATCTTTTCATGTGCTTGTTGCCCATTTGTATATCTTCTTTGGAAAAATGTCTGTTTGGGTCCTCTGCCTATTTTTCAGTCAGATTATTGTTTCTGCTACTGAGTTGTATGAGTTCCTCAGAAAGTTTAGATATTAACCCCTTATCAGATAAATGGTTTGCAAATATTTTCTCCTATTCCTTAGGTTTCTTTTTTGTTTTGTTGATTGTTTCTTATGATGTAAAGAAATTTTTAGTTTGATGTAGTTTCACTTGTTGGTTTTTTTATGCCATTGCTTATTTTTTTGGTGTCATAGCCAAAAAAATCACTGCAAGACAATGTCAAGGAGCCTTATCCTACATTTTCTTCTAGGAATTTTATAGTCTTAGGTCTTACATAAGTCATTAACCTATTTTGAGTTAATTTTTGAGAGTGGTGTAAGTTAGGGGTTCAGTTTCATTTTTTTTTGCATGTGGATACCCAGTTTTCCCAGCATCATTTATTGAAGAGACTGTTCTTTCCCCTGTATATTCTTGTATCTTTTTCAAAATTAGTTGACTATATATGTATGCATTTATTTCTGTGCTCTCTATTCTGTTCCATTTGTTTATGTGTCTGTTTTTATGCTAGTACCATACTGTTTGGAATACTGTGGCTTTGTAGTACACTTTGAAACAAGCAATTGTGATGTCTAAAGTTTTGTTATATTTCAAGATCGCCTTGGATATTTGGGTCAAACTCTCCTGAGATCTGGTCCCTTCTGTATGTTATTCTCCATTTTTCTTTCCCCCACATGCTGCAGTAAATCCCTAATTAGACTCTTGAGCCTTCCCAGGACTGTTTTGTTTGTGGATAGATTTAACTTTTTTTTTGTATGTAAGAGTTTGAAGGCTAGTATATCTTACTCCACCATCTTACTGAAGTCACCCCTTGGTAATATTGTAAGGATATGCCAAAATTCCAAAGATAGATAGATAGATAGATAGGTAGGTAGATAGATATTGTTTTCACTATAGAGTCTAATATAATTAAAATATGTAAAACATATATATATAATGGGTATATACATGTAATGGGTTCACACATTCATTTAAAATTTTTGAATTAGTATTAGAATTAGTATCTCATTGTATAAGTAGAGATACAATGTGATACAACCCAATAATAAAAAAAAGAAAAATAATTTAAAAAATAAAAATTTTTGATTAAACACCTACTATGTGCCAACATGCTGTTAAAAAGTACTAACTGTGAGTAAATAGGAAGGAAAAGCTAACAGGTAAATTCTGGAGCACTTAAAGGAGTTCTTTATGAAGGATTTCTAGATACTATGATTTCTGGAAACATTCTGCAACTGACATTTGCTAGATTGAGACTTGACCCAAACAAACTGAGAAATGCCCTCTACAGGAGGACATAGGTTTACCATGTCTACACCAAGTCCAGTCTGTTCCGTGTGGCACACTTAAGGGCTGAGTTTGGCTTAGGGATGACATGTTTAGGGCTGGCAGGTGAAAGTGGGAATGAAAAAGGCAGAAAGCAGCAACTTTTTTGAGGAATGATTCACAGTAGTTTCTCCTTAGTGCCTTTATCCCAAAATTGCACTTACATTTTGGAAATCTTTCTTACTTCTGAGTATTTTGTTTTCACTTTTTGGAGAGAAAGAATCAAGAGAGAATTCCCATTGTGGCTCAGTGGATTAAGGACTTGATGTTTTCTCTGTGAGGATGAGGGTTCAATCCCTGGCCTCACTCAGTGGGTCAAAGATCCGGCATTGCCACAAGCTGTGGTGTGGGTCACAGATGCAGCTTGGATCTGGAGTTGCTGTGGCTGTGGTGTAGGCCAGCAGCTGCTGATTCAACCCCTAGCCTGGTAACTTCCATATGCCACAAGTATGACAGTAAAAAAAAAAGAGAGGGAGTTCCCATTGTGGTGCTGGGGAAATGAATCTGACTATTGTCCATGAGGATGCAGGTTGGATCCCTGGCATTGCTCAGAGGGTCAAGGATCTGGTGTTGCCCTGACCTGTGGTGTAAGCTGCAGATGTGGCTCGGATCCCACGTTGCTGTGGCTGTGTGTAGCTCAGCAGCTGTAGCTCCAATTTGACCCCTAGCCTGGGAACTTCCATATGCTGCACCTGTGGCCCTAAAAAGAAGAGAAAAAAAAAGGGGGGGGGCTAACAAGAGAGAGAGAAAGAAAAAAAAAAGAGTAACTTCAAACTGGAAGGAAGAATGTGAGCATTTAACCATGAGCTTCTTTCGGTGCTTAAAATTATGCATATTTCTATTTCTGCCACTTATAAATTATTTAGGCATAGAGAATATTATCTTAATATTCACAGAAAAGTCAGATTATTTTCCTTACTTTTTTTGAGTCATTCATTTATTCACTTATTCAGTGTTTAGAAAGCAAAAGAATTGCAGTAAGCACAGCTGATCAGTTTGCCAGTCTACACTTGTGAGGAAAATCAGTATGTTATTTTTCATCTTTTCTTATTTTTGACTTTGCTCATTCAAAAAGACTTCCTTGAGTACCTAGTATGTGCTGCTTGGAGTAGAGACAGGAAGAAGAATAAGCTAACCTCTCTTTATAAGTGTGCATTATTCATAAATGCAACTTCCTGGCATTTATAAAATTGGAAATCATGGCTGCTTTTAATAGTTTATGATCAATGTCATATAAGCAAAGCTGTCATATGTTGATGAAAAGCTATACTAGCATTACTAATAGTTTAACTTACTAGTGGTCAAAGCTCAGCATCACACGGAGGGCTTGTTTAAAACAAAGATTGTGACCTCACATCTAGTGTTTCTGATTCAGTGCATCTGGAGTGAGATCTAAGATGTTGTGATTCTAACAAGTTCCCAGATGCTGCTGATGTTGCTAGTACCAGTAACACACTTTGACTTAAATCAGGGCTCCACAAACTGATGACAAATCCACCACCTGGATTTATTTTTATTTTTTATTTTGTTATGTATTCTATTAATACATTTATTAAATGCATTATCTGACATTTTACAGGGAAAAAACCCCAACATGCTGACCTCAGATCTAAGTGATCACTGTGCTATCATCTGCGATTCTCATTTGACACGATTCCTGTGATTTTTAGCTGAGCATTATCTTAATAGTCACAAATCCAAAGGAAGAATTACTTGCTCAAAGATTTTGGGGGGTATGTACTATGCAGTTTTTAAGGATTTAACAGATAAGCTACAGAAAAGGTTGACCAAAGTGTAAAATTTCTTTTCACTCCCCCAGAATGTGACTATGCCAGTAAGAAAAAGAGAACAAACTGAAGTTTAAAGGGTAAATAATTTTGATGACCAGACCTATTTTTACTTCAATTTTGGTTCCCAGTTTTCCATAGAGAACATGTTTCATTCTGAAATGAAAAAATTATCCCTTGTAATGGAAACAACAGTTTGCTTTGCAATTTTATAGTATCATTTTTTGCTTCTATTTTCCAAACAAAGAGATATTTCAATATGTTTTTCTACTGGAATATAAATAAAAATGTGGAAGCAATAAAATTGCGAAAGAATAAAATAGCATCAAACTTTTAATCACCGAGGTCTGAAAGAGGCTTAACCCTGTCTCTACAGCTCTCCCCAGGAACCTCATGGTGAACAATATCAGAACTGTAAATGAGCACGACAGAGAGGTAGATAGATAGATAGATAGATGATAGACAGATATGCCTATTTTAAGCAAAGCTCTTACTATTTGAGGTGCAAATAAGACTAGATGTTCTTTACCTGTTATCAACTAAATTGTGTTGCCTCAAAATTCATACGTTCTAGCCCTAACCTCGAATATATCTGCATTTGGGTACAGGGCCTTTAAGGAGATAATTAACAGGAGATCACAAGTGTGGGCTCCTAATCTGATAGGACTGGTGTCTTTAGAGGAAGATACACCAAAGATATTTTTCTCTATTTCTTTGAGCTGATGGATAGAGAAAAGGCCGTGTGAGGACACAGTGAGAAGGCGGTTGTCGGAAAGCCAGGAAGAGAGGCCTCACTGGAAACAAACCTTGCTGCACTGAGGTCTTGGACTTTCAGCCTCTAGAACTGTGAGAAAATAAATGTTTGTTGTTTAAAGTACCCAGTCTGCTGTATTTTGTCATGGCAGCCTAAACAGACTAATACCTGTCTCCTGGGCAAAAAGACATAGCAATTAGCAAACACCATTATTCTTGCAAATATATTTGAACTATCCATCTTGCAAAGGTATTTGAAAACACATTGTAACTATTTTAAAGGAAAGGCACGGGAATTTCCATACCAAGATTGATAAAAATATAGATGAGAAACTTTAGGTAATGGGAGTAGAAGAAATAGACAAGAAAATAATAGCATGACATAGACATCCTCTTTGCCCTAAGGGATGGAGATTTACTAGAGGAGACAGAGATATCAGTGGGAGAGTATATTTGGTATTCTGTGGTCACCATAAAAAGTTACCACAAACTTAGCTTAAAACAAAATTTATTATCTCATGGTTTGATAGTTCAGAAATTTAATTTGGATCTTGTTGGGCTAAAATCAAGGCATTGGGAAGCTGCATTCCTTACTGGAGGCTCTGGGAAAGAACTTGCTTCCAAAATGATTCCATTTGTTGGGAATATTCAGGTGGCCAGAGGACTGAGTTCCTTCTCCTTGGCGGCTGGCACTGAGGGCTGTTCTCAGCTTCTAGGGGCCACATGAATTCCCTGATTCATCGTCCCCTGCATCGTTAAAGCCAGCAAAGGAAGGTCAGGTCCTCCTTACACTTTAATCTCTCTGACCTCCTCATCTGTTTTTTCTCTCCTGGCTTTCTCTTCTCCCTTTCTCTTTGGCTTTTAAAGTCTCGGAGGTGAATACCTTGGGCTCACTCTGTCTTTTTTTTTTTTTTTTTTTTTTTAATGGCTGCACTTCTGACATATGGAATGTCCCAGGATAGGGGTTGAATTGGAGCTGCAGCTTCCAGCTTAGGCCACAGCAATTGTAATGCCAGATCCAAGACAAATCCGCGACCTACACCTCAGCTTGCAGCAATGCCAAATCCTTAGCCCACTGAGCAGAGCCAGGGATCGAACCTGCATCGTCACGGATACTATCTTGGGTTCTTAACCCAATGAGCCACAATGGGAACTCCTTACCCTCTCTTAAAGTCAGCTGATTAGTAACCTTAATTCCATCTGCAACGTTCCTTCACAGCAGAACCTAGAGTCGTGTGGAATAACCTGTTGATGGGGATCTTGAGAGGGGGCATCTTTGGAGACAGGGTCTGAGGTCATGTTATATGTAGGGCACATTCAGAACTCTGCACCAGTATGTCTAACTTGAGAGTACTGAAATTGTCATTTCGGTGCTTGTCACTTACACCAGTTTTTTTTGCCACTACTGTAGTGATTATCTTCAGCACCTTTACTACTGACACAGGAGAGTATTTAGAGAAAGCTCATTTTAGCTTTACTCTTTCCTTTGCATCCTCCTTGTCCTAGGATTCAGGCAGGAGTCCTTGGGCATTTGGCCAGAGAGCAATCTAATATAAATACAGTGCATAACATTTTCCTCCGATGACAGTCCTTTAACCTTGAAACAATCTCATACCCACCTACATTTTCTCCCCTAAGAATGAATTCTCCAGAAGGATCCTTGGACTCTCATGGGAATAGACTCCTGCCATTCCTACCTCCCAGGACCTGTATGCTTGCCCAGATATGCCTAGGTCTTAGGATAAAGATAGTTTCTGTTAACATTGACCTCTTTGCTAGACCATACTGCAAAAATGTACACCGGAATTTCCATTTCCCTCAGATCTGGGCTATGATTTGTTTGGACTCCGAAGTTCATGGTCTATGAGAATTCAAAGCCCTCCCTGTGATTTCCACAAACTCCTCTCCAGCACACTTTCTCGTGGTCCTGTCTCTCCTCCTCTAAGTTTTCACATTTATCCATTAGGACTTGCTTTCAGCAAGGTGTGGCAGAAATGCAACCGTAAGGGCTCAACGAATAGGGGGTTTTCCTCAGTTCAATGCCATAATGCCCCCACTGCCCTGGGCTCTGGTCTTCTTTCTTTCTCTTCCTCCATCCTCAGTACACAGAAGAGGCTCCCATCCTCTTGGCGGCAAGGTGGCCTCTTCACCTTCACTCTCCTGACTGCACTTCCAGTCGGAAAAAGGAAAAGGAGGAATTGCAGTCACCTTTATCAGGAAACCTGTATCCCCAGCAATCCTCTCTTAACATTTCAGTGGTGAGAATTGTGTACCTGGACACATTCACCCAAACAAGAAAAAGAGAAGTTCTATTAACGAAGAAAAATGAGGAGTTCTTATTGGGGCTCAGTAGGTTAAAAACCTGACATAGTGTCCGTGAGGATGTGAGTTCACACCCTGGCCTTGCTCAGTGGGTTAGATGACCTGCAATCTCTGGCTTGGATCTGGTGTTGCTGTCGCTGTGGTGTAGACCAGCAGCTGTAGCTCTGATTTGACCCCTAGCCTGGGAACTTCCATATGCTGCAATGTGGCTGTAGAAAGCAAACAAAAAAAAAAGAAAGAAAGAAAAATGGGGGGAGTTCCCTCCTGACTCAGTGGGTTAAGGACCTGGCATTGTACCGCTGTGGCTCTGGTTACAGCTGTGGTGCAGGTTCAGTCCCTGGCCTGGTACCTTCCGGCCAAAAAAGAAAAATGAAGGTACATTTATTGGACAGGTATTAACAGTGGCTATCACAATGAATGCCTTTTCACTTCTGATTTCACCCATCTCAAGCTAAAAGTCCTGCCATTCCTCAATTTCTACCAAAGGTCCACAGCAAATATTATCAAGAGTTTGATAATTTTACTGAAGAGCTGAAATGTCACTGGGGAGATTATCAAGAGTTTTATAATTTTATTGAAGAGCTGAGACATCACTGGGAATGGTTTAATTTCTCAGATGTCTTTCTAGCTCCACCTGTTACTCTTTCCTACTCCTCATTTCACAGGAAAGGAACCAAACCATCGAATGCAGAAACCCTAAGATGAATGCCTATGCCAGGCATTAATACAGTGATTTCCCACTCTGCTGCATGTGTGATGATTTGATGCAAAAATATACATTTTAACAAGAAGGGAAACATTCATGCTCTACATTTATGTTGTCAAAATAATATTGTTTTCCGCATTCACACGATTACAGTCTCCAGGAAGTCAATATCACAGTCCATGTCGAGAGAAACTGTTGTCATGCTGTGAGGAGCCAGCACTTTAAAACTCTTCTTCTGAACTTAAATAAATTGTTAAAATTCAGTAGGGTTGTTGCAGCTTGATAATACAGAGTCTGAAGCTCTTGTATTAGAAGTTGGGGGCCTGAGTCATGTTTTTTGCTGTCAAACTAAGAATGATTGTTGTAAGAACCTAGAAGGGTCCTGTTTTGATCCCGGTGTTCCAGTCTGTAAAATGGAGTTAGTCAGAATGATCTTTAAGGTTCCCCAAAGGTCTTCCCTGAGGGAAGAAAAGCTTGTAATCAGCCATTGTTTTAACAGAAATGGGGGATATATGAACAGGAAGATGAGGATGGGAGGGGAGACCCAGAAAGAAGTAGAGGGAAGGAGAGGTGGGGGAGGGAGGAGAGAAAGAATGAAGGGAGTTGGAGAACACCTGTTCTGGTCAGGCAGATACTTTTAACGTAAGAATACGTAGGACCAAGGGAAAAGGTCATACCTCATATTCCGCTTTTGCCTTGGTTGTGCCGTTGACTCTGTCTTATTGGTAAAGCAGCAGTGAGATTTCAGTTCCTCTGGGGGACTGGGATACACTTAGGTTCACTTTTGTGCCATATTATGTGATGTTCCCTCAGGATGAAGGCATTTGTTCATATTAAAGTATTCCAGTGCCATCACTGTGTCTGGCTTATTCCTAGCCATCCTTCCAAGCTTGACCTAAGAAATACCATCTTTGCAGAGGAGCTTTCAATCTTTTGCCCATCCCTCCAATTTATATATACATTTTGAATTATGTGCCTTTTCTATGTGCTCTTACACTTCCTGTGTTTTCTTCTATCAGTTGTATCTTTGTATAGGTGTAATTATTTATTCATTTGAAAAGCGTTAGGTCAGCAGGGTTTATTGAGTAGATACTATGAAAGAAAGCACTGTGGTAGGTACTATGGTCAAAGATGAGCAAGGAAGTGGTGCTTTCAAGGACTGAACAGGCTGCCAGGGGAATCACTTAAAGGGAAAGTTTAAAATAAGCACACAGTCATGGTGCAGTGGTTAAGGAACCCGACTAGGAACCATGAGGTTGCAGGTTCCTTCCCTGGCCTTGCTCAGTGGGTTAAGGATCTGGCATTGCCGTGAGCTGTGATGTGGGTTTCAGATGTTGCTGGGATCCCACGTTGCTGTGGCTCCAGTGTAGGCCGGCGGCTGTAGCTCTGATTAGACCCCTAGTCTGGTAATCTCCACATGCCTCAGGTGCGGCCCTAGAAAAGACCAGGAAAAAAAAAAAAGAAGATACGCACACAGATCCATGGGAACAAAGAGGAGAGGTGTCTAAATAAAACAAAGGGAGTCAGAGATGGCTTTCCAGAAAAGACGCCTAAGTTCAAACCTAAAGATGAAGAATTATCTAGCAAAAAAGGAGGTACATAGCAGAAATTATCAAACATTGTAAATCAACTATATTTCAATAAAACTTTAACGAATGAAGAAAAAGAAGATCAAAAGACAAAAAAAAAAAACCCGAAAAACAAATCAAAAAAAGATTGCCATGGGATAAAGCAAAGAAGAAGGAGGAGAAGAAAGAAGAGGAAGAGGAGGGAGAGGAGGAGGAGAACAAGAAGAAGCAGAAGAAAAAGAAGAAGAGGAGGAAGAGGAAGAAGAGGAGGAGGATGTACAAGTAGGCAGCAGGCATGCCAAGTAGAGGGCACAGCATAGGCAAAGGAAAAGAGAGATGGGTGGTACAGCTTGGGGCTGTGAAGAATTAGTGCGGCTACAGAAGAGGGCTCTTGCGGCGATGGTGAACAATGGATGTACATGATGGTCCTGGGGACCAAGTTCAAGTTCAAACCTATGAAAGCCAAGGAGAGCTTTTAAGTAGAAGTTTGACCTGATCATTCACACATGGTTGCTGCAGAAATGCCTGTTTTTCTTCTGAACTGTTGATTTAAAAAAAAACATTCTGAACTGTAACATGTATTTCTTCTGTCTTGCCCACTAGACTATGAGTTTTTTTGAGGGCAGGGACAATGTTTTATTGGAATCTCTTCACCTTAGCAAAGCTTTAGCACATAGTAGGTAGGCATTTAATAAATGTCTAGTGGATGAATGAATAAATGAATGGAAAAAATGAATAGGGGAAGCTGTATGAAAGGAAAAGTGAACTTGTTAAATGCATGCTGTTAAATTGCAAACAGAATGGAAAACCCTTCAATTTCTCTAAAAGCTAAGCTAATGCCTCCTGACCCTGAAGTTGCAGTCACTTGAGACCCAAAGCTATTTTTCAGTGTCTTAAATCTTGGGAGTAAAAATACCTCTACAATATGATGAATAGATATAGTTAAATTTAGAGAAGAGAGTGACATGAATTGTTAAAAGGTATTTACTTCCTCAGGCTATTATAATATGTAAATATTGTGTAAGCAATATTTAACAGTAAACTATGATGTTAATGACATGATTTTTAATTAAAAAATCCTTGGCTAGGTCATGGGCTTTTTTGAGGTAAATGTTTATGCATATATTTTACATAGTATTTCAATTTCTAGATTTTAACCAGCAATACTACCCATCCAGTGCCACTTGTGGAAAGGTATCTAGGAATAAGTAGTAACCAGCTTCCATATTTATAATTTTCATATTTAAGGAAAAGTAAATGCATGCAAAAATAGTAAGTGGATAATTGCTGTTGTCTTTCTTAATTAACCACGTCAATGAAAATCCTAGTTATTCAGGACCATGAATCTATAACTAAGATCAAACCACATATTTGGTATCATGGAATCATAAACTACAGGCCTAATTCTTAGGGAATAAATAGTTTCAAGGCAATTGGCCTTGCAAGCCCACACCTATAAAATACAACAAATTTTATATATGGTTTTAATCTTTATTGCAAGGACCTTCAAATGCTTTATGGACAGATTAATCCTCATAACCTCTATTTGGGAGATGGCAAGTATTGTCTTCATCTTATAGAGTGAAAAATTGAGTCATCTAAAGGTCTTGGCATGAATCCAGTAAGCAAACTAGAACGTGAAGAGGAAGAAAAAAAGCGTCTTAAATCTACTGCTTCTTGGTTTAGAGCTTCAGTCACTAAAGTTTGGCAGCCATTTAGATGGTAAATTACAAAATTTATTCCCTCCTAAAATTCATTCTTGGCAGATGTTTCCCCATTGGTAGATTTCAAAATATACACAGCCTAAGGAAGAAACACTTTTCCTCCTCCTAGGATCTTCCCTAGTAGAATTTGAAAATTCTGTTGGTAAAAGAGCAACTTTTTTTTTTAAAGGCAAGGAAGCTTTTTTTTTTTTTTTTTTTTGTCTTTTTGCCATTTCCTGGGCTGCTCCCGTGGCATTTGGAGGTTCCCAGGCTAGGGGTCCAATTGGAGCTGTAGCCACCGGCCTACGCCAGAGCCACAGCAACACCAGATCCGAGCCACGTCTGTGACCTACACCACAGCTCACAGCAATGCTGGATCCTTAACCCACTGAGCAAGGCCAGGGATTGAACCCACAACCTCACGGTTCCTAGTCGGATTCGTTAACCACTGAGCCACTACGGGAACTCCAAGGAAGCTTAGCATTTAACAATGCTTATATTGTAAAAACCCTCTTTTCATGCTTCAAGCTAATATTTTAAAATTGATAATTAGATTTGTTAAAATATCCAATAAATATATCATTCTTTCATTTAAAACTATAAAAGAGATACAAGTGTGGTATAAAGATAAATGCATAATGTAAAAAAATAGTAAAACCAACACCAATGTACCCACAACCTAGCTTAAGAAATACATTACCAGTAACTCTGAGGCTCTGTTCATCACCAGGGGTAACCACTGAATGACGCATTTATTATTTCTTTGATTTTTTTTATAGCCTTACCACATGTGAACATATTCCCTAAACAAAAACAGCATATTGTTGAGTTTTGTCCATTTTTGAGCTCTATATAAGTGGAACTATCCTGTATGTACTCTTTTTTGCCTTATTTTATCATTTTAACCCCAGTTCAAAAAAAAAAATATATATATATATATATACATATATATCTCCAGTGCTGCTGTAGGAATTCCTGGAAGTAATTCTTGCCTTAGTTTGAGATCCTCTGAGAGCTGAGTTTGACCTGCTTGTATACAGATAGTTTATTTGGACAGTGATCTTAGGAAGCAAGAGTTAAGATGATCATTAATTCTTAGTTAAACATGTAGAATGTGAACTGTGAAGAGATTTCATTGCAAATTCTCTGTCTTTTGACAATTTGATTATAATGTGTCTAGATGTGAGTTTCTCAGTTTAGCCTCCTTTGAGTTTGTTGAGATTCTTGTATTTGTAGATTATTACATTTTTTTTTAATTTGGGAAGTTTTCAGCCATTATTTCTGCAAATATTCTTTCTGTCTGTTTATCTCCCTCTTGCCCTTCTGCACCCCCCCCCATCATGCATATGCTGATATGCTTGATGATGTCCCTTGGTTTTCTGAGGCTCTGTTAATTTTTAAAATTCTTTTTACTTTCTATTCCTCAGACTGAATAATCTCAATGGACCCATTTTCAGGTTAGCTTGTTCTCTCTTCTGTCCAAATCTGTTGTTGAGTCCACTCAGCAAAATTTTCATTTCAGGTATGTTAATTACATACATTTCTTTACAAATGAATTTTTCCCATCAAAATATGAGCCATAAGAGGAGGGATGTGGACATATCTTTTCTTTACCTCAAGCATTTGGTGTCTAGAACAAAGTAGGTGCTTTGTTATGATGAATTAATTGATGCAAAGAAGGTTCACATCCAAATACTGTAAGCCATGCAATCCTTCCTCTGGGGGATTTTTATGCTGTTCAAAGAAATTGATACTCTTTATTGTATGGAGTTAGCTATACAATAAATAGAAATACCATAAACTTCACGATTTATTCTACACTAAATCTTTTTCTATAAAACAGCACAGTATGGTTGTCAGAGTACCAGCTTCTGAATTAGCCAGCCTGAGTTCAGACTCTTGCTCTGACATTTAC
Source organism: Phacochoerus africanus (assembly GCF_016906955.1). NCBI lineage: Eukaryota > Metazoa > Chordata > Mammalia > Artiodactyla > Suidae > Phacochoerus > Phacochoerus africanus. The sequence goes on along the minus strand of NC_062556.1, from coordinate 60,529,275 downwards.
GAATTGTGTAGCTTTGGGCAAGTGGCCACCTGTAGGCTTAAATTCCACCTCCTATAAAATAGGAAGGGGTTTCTGTAAGTACGAATTGACCTTAAGTTGATAGAAAACAATTGGCATAGTTCTAGACACATGGGAAACAATAAATTGTATCATTAATAGAATCATTAGGCTTCCACTATAGAGAAAACCACAGATCAATCTTATCAATATACATAGACAGAAAAATTCTTAAATAAAATGTCATTTCATATGATTTAATAAGTAAAAATATTTTCTTATGACCAAATAAATTTTTTCCAAAAGTAAAGAAAGCTTCAACATATGGGATTCTAATAATAGAACAAATTCCTTTGCTTTCGATCTTCCCTCTCTATTTGGTATGATGTTAATAGCACTGCCAGATTATATTTTTTAAAATACTATATTCATTGCTTCATTAATCTGTAAGCACTTTCCCGATGGATTATTGCTGAAGAAAATGCTTAATTTGAATTCAAGCCACACACCTATCTGTACACTGATCCTCAGCATTTAAGTTTTTCTTCTGATATATCCATGCTAAAATTAGGCCAGAAATAAAGTGGATCACCCTTCTCTTTCCAAACGTCTTATACTTTTCTGTCCCTTTGCTTTTGTCCATCCAACCCCCAAAATACAACTTAAGCTCTTTCCTTTGGATCATTCTTCTAAATCTGTGTATAGTCATACAACAATCATATATTTTGTGTGAAATTTTCTTACTTTAGTAGTTATTGTGAGTTTAACGCTATTTTTATCTAAAGAACCTTTAGTTTTTTTTTAAAGCTAGACTTCAGTCTTCTATAGGAGAAGGGTCTAGTTACTTTTGTAAACTCCATGTCCATTGTTTTTGGTTACCATGGAAATACATGTTGATTTTAAAACCATCTTTACAAATCACACTTTGTAAAAGTTCAATCTTAGTTTGTAATCTTTTGCAACGATGGAGAACCCGTTTCATGTCACTCTTTAGGAAGCTTGATGTGCTCTGATCAAATGCATCTGTTTAAAGTTATATGCTAACATAAACTTAAAATCTTAAACTGCATGCTGGTTCACAAGGTGAGTTTATCAGGAAACAGATGTGTGTGTTTCACAGTGTGATTGTTGCCATAGAAACAAATAAATGCGGCTAAGTTATTAATTTGGTGATTTTAGGGTAGGAAAATAAAAAAGTTTAGGTGAGAATATTCTATGTAAATATAGAACGGCAATGTCAGGATAGAAAGCTTGATTAGAGGGAGAGCCATGGTTGAGATTCCATGGTCTTTCATTCCTGGCCACTGTAGGAAGGCTGGAAAGAGGGCGCTGCTGAAGAAATTTTTGATATCTACTAGCCATTCTCTATGAGGAGCTATTTTTGTTTGTATTATACAGGACTGGGAAAGAAAAAGGAAATGAGAAAACATTGGGTATCTCTTTTGAGAAAGGAAAAAAAAATTGCTTTTGTAGAGCGAGTTCTCTATATAACCCAACAGCAGAGAGAGCAGGAAAAACAAAACAAAACAAAACAAAACAAACCGTCCTATTCTTAGAAGAGGATGGAATTCCATAAAGAATTCAGTAAAGCATCATAATAATTGAAGATAAGTAAAATGTATGGCTAGTGTTGCCTTCAGTTTCTTTGAAAATTACTTCCTTAAAAAGTACTTCAACCAGTAGACACTATGCTTCTCTGATATTTTAAAGATTTTTTAACATAGACATATATTACTTTGGCCCTCTCTCAGTTACCTTATGTTACAGAAATGTGGATATTAGATCAGGAAGATTTTAGAATCTACCACTTACCTAGGGCAGTATATTTTAAACAAAGGCAAGGGAGCTAAAAACAAATAAACGGCTTCTTGAATAGTGAACCTGGACATCTACATCTATTAACTCACAATGTCAACGCTGAGCAACTGTGTCAGGAAGTCTCTCTTATAATTAACCAGAATCCTTATATTTCAACTTTTATTTCTCAGTCTGTCGACGAAGAATGTACCCTCTGTTACAGTGAGATTTACCATAAAACTAGCCAAGTTTAGCTGCATGATTTCTCACTTGCAGAGTTCCCTTCCAAAGTGGAAGGGATCCTAGAATTTTGTCACGTGGTCCTATAGTTGTGTCAAATTTGAAAAAATTAGATATTTTCATTGTGCTCGGTTGAACTTAACATCCTGCATTCACGTGTACTCTCTGTCATGCTTTCCTTTGATGATAGATGGCGGTAGAAGGGTCATGGGCATTTTGGGGCTCCAGCTGAGGGGAAGTTGAATGTTGGATACATTTAGTTTGATTGTAGTTGTACAAACTTTCTTCACGGTTCACAGGCATCTCTGTACATAGTTCAACTGTTGCTAGTTACCCCTCGGTGGAATTGTTGCCAGGATTATTCCTGCATATCGCCCAGGTGACTTACCCAGTGTTATGACGTGAAGCTTTAGGACCAGATGCTGTGAAATGATAGGAGTTTACGCTATGGCACTTGCCTTTGGACCTATGTGAGAACTAAGGAAAATTAAGTGTTGAAGTGGATGGAGCCAAAAGCTAATCTGTGGGGAACACTTCTGTTTTGCAGACATGTAAAATCATAAGCAGGAAATTGACTCTCACTGATAACTAATCAAAATGGAAATTCTCCTCTCAGGCATACTTGATTATGTGGTATATAAAATTATCAATGTATCGTCTATAGTTTTCCTTTTTATTGGGAATCCTACGGTGGAGAATTTATCAGAATATCTGTTTATAGGGCACAAACCTGCCAGTACTAAGAAAAAAATTGTGTGTGTGAAGTCAGATGTTTTTGTGCATCCTAACATCAATGATTAAAAATAAATTTTAATTAATCATGCTAGAAGACTGAATTGTCTCTATAAAATGATATTAGAATATTGTCAAATGAAGAAGCAAAATCTAGGGAATATAACAATGTGCTAGACAGTTACTAAAAATGCTATTTAAAAATTTTTTCCCTCCCTTTTTGGCTGTCCCGCAGCCTTTGGAGTTCTCTGGCCAGGGATCAGATCTGAGCCACAGTTTCGACCTAAGCTGAAGCTGCAGCAATGCCATCTCCTTAACCTACTGCATGAAGCTTGGGGACAGGGCTGGAGATCAAATCCGTGTCCCAACACTCCCCAGATGTGTCGCAGTGGGAACTCCTATTTTTGAATTTTTGATGTTTGTGATATTTGTCAGTTTTAAAAATGATAATTTGTTATTTCTTTTATCACTATGTAAAAATGTTCCCTAGAGTAAGTATCTCTTTTTTCCTTTTCTTTAAAAGTTTGCCCCAAATTAAATAAAGTTAAAATACCACAAAAATCTAGTTTTGCCTATGTTGTATAATGATAGTAGAACCTCTAATCAATTTAGTTTAAAAAAAGTCAGCTGAGTCACTCAGATTTAAAAAAATTTTTAAACATGTATAGAAAAGCATAAAAAGTCATTCATTCCTTTTTTCCTCAAAGCAATAACCCAAGTTCCTTTAATCTTTCTTTAGGTCCTATATTTTGTATACCATTCGTGTCTGATAGAACTTTCTGTGACGACGGAAATGTTCTATATGTATGCTGTGTATGCTGGTTACGGCCACCAGCCAATGTGGTCATTGGGCATTTGAAGTGTGGCTGGTGAGACTGAGGAACTGAAGTATTAATTTTATTCTAGTTTAATTAACTTATATTCAAACTGACACAACCACACGTGTCTGGTAGCTCGCCCATCAGACAATCCAGTTTCCTCTCAACCAACTTTGGGATTAACTCTTGGTGTCCTATCTGCATTTCTATCTGGTCATCGAATATTGATGTTTATGTCTTTATGTGGTAGAGTCCCAAGTCCTCACATCATATATATTATTCAGAAATGTGTGCTTCATTTTTGAATGCTTTCTCAAATGAAATCTCCTCATATGCGGATGCCGTGGACCTTTTTATAAGCAGGTCCTTGTTTATTATGTTTATGGTTGGCAGATGCTAGGAAGCCTAACACCATTTGTGGAAATTCGCCTTCCAAACATGCTTTGCAATATGGTGAAACAATCAAAGTGTGCTTTATTTAGGAGAAGAGATGCGTGGATTCCAATCAGTAATGCCTTCTGCTTTCCTAAAAGTGACGCTGACTAGAGAGCTGGACAAGAGTTTGACATGTTCAACAAAGGGAGCCTTTCTGCTCTATCAGAATGAGCGTGACAGCTAGAGCCAAATTATGCTCGACACGTTTGGAGTGATACCCAAGGCAGACGCAGCCATGGCCTGTCCCTGGAAGATGATTGTTTACACCCAAGAGCCATTCCTGGAATGTAACAGGAAGCTGTGCATGACCACAGAGCTGAGCTGGATGCTTCTCCAGGCTTCCTGTTGGAGGGATGACTGTTTTTCATTCCCCTCCAGGAACAGATGAAAATCGCTCTGAAAACCATGCACAAGAAAGTACTTATTTAAAACAAATATGACTTCCCCCAGATATATGATTCTTTATAGAATAGTCTCCAGATAATTTTATAGCAACAGGAGTTGGAAATCTAAACAAAAATATCAAAAAAACCCCCACCAAAAACAAGAGCAGTCTAGACACTGAGGTCCAGCATACTGCAAAGTTTTACTGAAATTCAATATTAGTATTGAAATGATTTCTCAATCTTTAGGCCCACAAAAATTTTCAAAGCCTACAAATTGGATTAAACACATTTTTCATTGTTACTTTCTTTGCATTTTCGTATCCTTATGTTGTTGTCTACTCTTTTCTTGCCACTGGATTAAAAGAATACAATGACTTTTCTATCAAATATAATGATAGATAGAGGAATAAAACTGATGTAAACCACCACTGAGATATATATTTTTTTAAATTTAGTTCATTGTATCCTTAAGGCAAGTGGGAGATGGCTTGTGTTTTTTTCAGTTTTCCTTTAGAATGAACCTTGGTGCTGGCTGTACACAATTTTTTTTTCGCTTAAAAACAGAAAGTCATAACAACACAAAGTAATTATAACTCTTCTGGAGGTCCAGCTTTACTTAGTTTTGATTTTTAGATTTTCAGGGTGTAAACATTGGCTAGTTTTTTTGTGGCAAAATGAAGAGTTTACATAAAAATGCAGTCACTTTCTTTTAATTGCTATACCCACATAGGAAAAAATCCTGGAAACAACCCCAAAGTCCATAAACAGGTGAATAGGTAAACGCTCATGATCTATTCATACAATGAAACCCTACACACACTAAAGGCATACAGGGCACAATACCAATGAATCTCAGAATACTTAGGCTGAGTGAAAGAAGCCAGGGAAAAAGAACTCATTATTTATAAAAATTCATAAATATATTTTTACTTATATAAAGCATACATAAATTTCTAGGAAATCTATCCTACTGGGGTCAGGTGGGATGTGGGACGTGGTGTGTGAAGAGAAACTACCAGGTCCACAGGAAACTTTGGGTGCTCATACACATGTGTTCATTATCTTGCTTGTGGGGATGGCGTCACAGGTGTACATATGTCAAAGCTTATCACCTTGTACATTTCAGGAAAAAACAATGCAGTTTATGTCACTTTTACCTCAATTGAGCTGCTTAAAACTTTTTAAAAAAATTACAAAAGAGTGCTCTAAAATTTTTGACTACTAAAAAGTACAGCCATATACCCCAAGAGTTTTGGCAGTCTCATGAGGTCCTAGTAAATGCTTAATAAAATACAAGAGCTGTCTCAAAGCAGCAAATGATCAGTCTCCAAATGAATGACTACAGAAACCAGGGGGGAAAGCAAATCGGAGGGTGTCATTTCCTGTCTCTGTGGATCACGTGGTCTTCATCCATTTGCCTGAAACAGTGTTCTTGGGGGTCCTCCTGGACTCATTTTCTCCCTTGCTCTTTCATCTACTGAGTTATAACTTTTTTCTTTTCTTTTTAGGGCCACACCTGTGGCATAAGGAAGTTCCTGGGCCAGGGGTCGAGTCAGAGCTGCAGCTGCTGGCCTGCATCACAGCCAGAGCAGCTTGGGTTCCTTATCCCACTGAGTGGAGGCCAGGGACAGAATCCGTGTCCTCGTGGATACAGGTTGGGTTCTTAACCCACTGAGCCACAGTGGGAACTCCTACAACTTCTTTTCTCTCCTAGACGAGGCATATTCTAAAAGCATCTTATTTTTGTCCTGTTTTCTCTAACCCACCATCCACTTCTTTGGTCAGATCCTCATTATTTTCCGTCTGTAAGTACTTTCCGGGCAACCTCCCTGCTTCTGGTCTTCTTTCCTCCTGAGACATCCTCCGTGAGACAAAGGGGAGCACTTACCTGTGGGAGCCAGGGAAAGAAGCACCTCCCAAAAGCAGGAGAGAGAAAGAGAAAGAGAGTTCTAGCTGCAGGAAGCCAGGTAACAAGAGCTGTGGCCTTTGGTAGAGAAACAGCCATTTCGGTTGCAGGCCTGGAGGGAAACAGGGAACTAAACAGAGACTGACTCCATGTCCTCTCCCACAGTCTCCCGCCTGTGCCTTGTAAAGATCAAAGCCACATTGAAAGTCAGGGTGCCATTGGATGTAGTCTATAACGCTTGGCCTCCAGGGCACAGCACAGGCTCGAAAAGGGAAAGAGTAGATCTGGAGAGGCAAGCAGAGACTGTACGAGCACTCCTTCCAGAACAGAAGATGGATCGTATTATTCCCTTAAGAAAATAGCACTGTGTGTGTTTGGGGGCCGGGAAGACCTTCGCCCAAACCTTCAAGGTTGAAAGGTAACACTTTTCTCACATCACTCACTTTTAGGTGCAGGAAAAATTATTAGCTGAACTAAACAAATAGTACCATACTTTATTACATGCCTACCATGTAACAGGCTCTTTATATAGATTATCCAATTTAATCCTCTCACTATCTCGGAGAAAGAGATGTTATTCTCATTACTTTATTAATAATGAAGCTTAGCATTGTTTTCAATGGAATCACATTATGCATGCCTAGTGAATAGTCTTATATGAATTCACGAATACTTATAGGGAGGAAGATGAGAAGCAAAATGACAATTTAAGCAATATGAATGATTCCACTTGCTGTCCACTCAACACTAGTGAGGGCCTAGAGTCTACTTACTCTGTACAATGTGATCCTTAGTCATTCACCAACTAATTTGTCTGGTACTTAATGGAAGAAAGGAGGTAGAAAGAAGATTGGAGATTATGATGTATTAAGAGATGGCATGTTGTTTTCCCATGGAGCTCAATTCTCAAAGGACTTTAAAAGGTACTTTTTTTTTTTTTTTTGTCTTTTCTAGGGCCACACCCGCGGCATTTAGAGGTTCCCAGGCTAGGAGTCGAATCGGAGCTGTAGCTGCTGGCCTACACCACAGCCACAGCAAAGCTGGATCCTTAACACTGAGCGAGGCCCGGGATCGAACCTGCAACCTCATGGTTCCTAGTTGGATTTGTTAACCACTGAGCCACAATGGGAACTCCTAAAAGGTACTTTTTGTGTGCCTTATTTTCATTTTATTCACAGACTTTAAAACCTAACCTTTTTATAAGATAACTCTGTTCTTAAGAACTAGACCCTAGATTAAAACACGGGCTGGTTATTAAAAACCTACCTGATTATGAACTCCTTGCTCTTTAACATTATTGAAGATAGTCTCAAATAAAAGGAGAAAAACTGTCAATTTTTTCTTTCTCCCTGCAGAATCAGAAGCTTGAGATTATTTTTCTTTTTCTCAGTTTTCTGTTACTTAATATTTTGGGGTCCCTGAAACTTGAAAAACAATGGACATTTTATATATGTTATTCACATGATTTTTATGAAAGGGCACACTTATAAAGTAATATTTTAGTGTGTAGGAAATGTCAGGTTTTCTATTGGATATAAAAAGTTTATTTCCAGAACTTATAAAATAAGTATCAGAAATCTTTTTAATGTTTTTAAGACCCATAGCAATTGTTTTCTCTTGCTATTAGTATTCTTTGTTTAAACACTGTGGATAAATAGTATTCATAATCTAACATTGTTGGAAATCCAAATACATCCATTTTCAGAGCATAAGTTATTATTTTTTTTCAAAGAAACTTTTAATGAATAATATATTTTTGTTGAGATAATCATATATTTATTTCTCTTTGAGTCCACACTCCTGCTTTAAAAAGTTCTTCTAATTCATAAGACATAAATTTATATCATCGTTACTTATTTGCAAGTTTTATCTTCATGTTAAATTAAAGTCCATGTAATTTTCTTATTTGTATTTTGAGGTTGCCTAGAATATACCTACAAATAATCGACATTCAATAAATGTCTGCTGAGTGAATGAATGTTCTTAATGACAACTACCAAGATTTATTCTGAATTTTCTTTAATTTTGTTTACAATTGACCTACAAAATTATACTGTTTTTATCAAGAGGTGATACATATTTCCTTTGTATGGAGTTATAACTATTGTATCTTATGCCCTTGAAATAAAAACTTTTTTTTTTGTCTTTTTAGGGTCACACCAGCAGCACGTGGAGGTTCCCAGACTAGGTGTCCAATCGGAGCTGTAGGTGCCAGCCTACACCACAGACACAAAAACAGCAACACCAGATCCGAGCTGTGTCTGCGACCTATACCACAGCTCAAGGCAACACTGGATCCTTAACCCACTGAGCGAGGCCAGGGATTTGAACCTGCATCCTCATGGTTAGTAGTCAGATTTGTTTCTGCTGAGCCACGACAGGACCTCTCAAAAGCTTTTTATTTTAAGCAGAATACAAGACAATCAATGGCAGAAAGCACAAACTGGGCCTCATCAGTAGCAGTAATATTCTGTTTGATGTGCATAATATGTTTTTGAAAGGTTTTTGGGTTGATATTTTAAAAAATCAGATTATTTGACATAAAAATTAGGATGTCTGGATTTTCTGAAATTCCAAAATAAGCCAGCACAGCCGCCGTTCCCGAAGGCCACAGAGGTCTTAGCCTTCTTTAGATCTGGGCTTTGGTGCTCTCTAGGTCACCAGAGTCCTCCTCCATCCTGCGGTGCCTGCATCTTCCCTTACAGCTGGCCCTTTGCATCGTTTATACCAGTCTCCCTGAGCCTGGGAGGGCACATGAAAAGAGGACTTACACTGAATGGTTTGAAGGGAATCAGCATCTAGATTTCTATGTTCTGGTAGTCTTTCCTAAAATTAGTCTGCCTGAGAACTTGCCTGAGTTCACAATAACCCTTCTCCCACTATACAGAAAAAAAAAAAAAAAAAAAAAAAAGAATGCCCTTTCCTTACCCAAATTTAACCATAGAGGAATGCTCTGGGACATAAAATCCAGGGGACTTGAAACAAATGCAAGCCTCCTATAATGATTAACCAAAGCATAGCCAGACCTCAGAGGAACTCACACAAGTGAGTTCCCAGTGAAGACTATCCTTAGAAATGGGGTCCATTGGAGATACTTGAAATTCAGATAAATTCCAGAATAGGATGGTGAGAATAATGACAATTTTTATTTCACTTATTTGTTAATTAATTTAGTTAATTGGATAAATGCATGGCTCTTGAGGGAAAGTCTATTATGCAACTAAAGAGCATTTATAAGACACACAACTCTTTTTTTAAACTCATTTATTTAGTTTTTTGGATTTAAATGTAAAGTTATTTAGAGTCAACCTTATTTCATATTTCTGCCTAGTTCTGACTTTAGCAAAACACACAGAAGACAAATGAATCATAAAGTTCAATAAAATCAATGGCTTCAGTTTTGGTTTTGATAGTTTATTCTCATTTTTAATTATTCTCCGAAACTGAACACCACAATTCAGCATGTACAAACCCACATATTAACTAGAAGAATACCAAATGGTTATAAAATTGTCCCTACACAGATATAAGATAATTAGATCATCCACCTACACAGTTCCTTTTTTTTTTTTTTCATTTTGTCTTTTCTAGGGCCGCACCCACAGCATATGGAGGTTCCCAGGCTGGGGTCCAATCAGAGCTGTAGCTGCTGGCCTACAGCACAGCCACAGCAATGCAGGATCCAAGCCCCATCTGCGACCTACACTACAGTTCACCACAACGCCGGATCCTTAACCCACTGAGCAAGGCCAGGGATCGAACCCACAACCTCAAGGTTCCTAGTCGGATTCACTAACCACTGAACCATGATGGAGAACTTCAGTTCCTTTTTTCTTTAAGGGCAGATTTGGAGTTTGAGTTGCCTCTGTTTTTCATTCACCAATTCCTAGTTTAGTGATTATTCTTTGAAATGAAATTATTAATCAAGTATACAATGTCCTACTTTCAAAAAAATATGGTAAATTACAATATTAAAATACTTATCAAGAATGCAGCAATGACAGGACAGAAAGTTTAAAAATAAGTAATATACAATTCCTTTCGCAAGTTGTTAATAACCAGTTTGGTTAAACTATTGATATCGATGAAAAAAATCCAGTTGTTTAATGTATTTTTAAAATATTTTGTCTTTTCGCTCTCTTTTTTTAACTACATAAATTGTGTTTTAAACTTGTTTGCCCTGTTGAAATAGCTGTTGATTTGAGGATTCCTTTATCCTGAACATCAGCGTATCCAGTGGAAGCAGTGGCTGGCATGTAAGCGTATGAATAATGCAGTAATCTGAAATTGTCTACCCTTTCAATCCAAGATGAGAGTCGTTGAGTAGAAATAGAATTCATGATTTTGAGTTCATACAAACTGCTTCAGAAATCTTGCAAAAATAACATTTTTTAGTGACCCAAAAGGTCTTATGAATTTCTTTGGGAACAATATCTAGCAAGAAAGTCCTAAAATTGATCACAAAATTATCTCCTACTTATTTAGGTCCATTCTCAACTACAATTCACTTTTTTGAAGCTTATCCTAAAATCAAAAATAATCTGTCCTGCATCTCAATGAACAACTACTCTTCTCAAACTCATCATCTTTCTCCCTCTCTGGACATTTCCATTTTTCTAAAATGAGCAAACTCTATTCTCTTAGTCAGCCAGACTTGAAAATTTTCCTTATGCCTTTTTCTCCATCTTCTCTAAATCCAATAATAAGAAACTGACAATGATTTCATCTTGTCATTGATACTTCATTTTAATTCCCACTGTCATTATCTTGGTCCCAGAACTCATTACTTCACAGCAAGGCTGCTTTAATCATTTCTTAGCTAGTCTTTCTGGACTATGTTTCTGGCCTCTTTCTTTAGTAGTTTTTATATATCACCGCTTTCTTTACTCAGTTTATCTTTGCGACTCAGAATCCTTCAAGATGTTTCCTTAATCAACAAAATAAATTTAAATTTCCCTTGTCTATTGTCTAAGACCCTTCACTTCTGAGGCCAATCTATTCCTTTAACCTCACAGTTACTTCCACAGGTCTTTTAGAGAGTTACGCTGTGCCATGGATTGTCCCGGGAACTTGGAGCAGAAAGATGAGTAAGGTAGGGTGTCTTCACAAGCTCACAGTGCTTCTCAGTAGGACACCTGCCAATGATGCTTTCCATGACCACCTCCACAATGTCGAGTGCTATTTTTTTCTCCTTGTGATTTCTCATTTCCTCCATGAAACTTTTTCAGCCAGCCCAGTCTATTTGGATTTCTTCCTCCTCTGAACTTCAAGTCATAAGATTTGTTCTTAGAGAGGACTTTTTTGTTGTTGTTGTCTTTTTAGAGCCACATCCATGGCATATGGAATTTCCCAGGCTAGGTGTTTAATTGGAGCTGCAGTTGCTGGCCATAGCCACAGCAACACTAGATCTGAGCTGCGTCTGCGAACTACACCACAGCTCACGGCAACACTAGATCCTTAATCCACGGAGTGAGGTCAGGGATTGAACTCTGTCGTTATGGATACTAGTCGGGTTCGTTACCCCTGAGCCACAACGGGAACTCCAGGACTTGCTCTTTTTTTCCCCAGCTTTAAGGAAAGATGATTTACACAACATTATGTAAGTTTAAGATGTATAATGTGATAATTTGATGCATGTATCTCTTTAAAAATGATTTAGTAAGGTTGATAACAGTAAGGTTAGTTAAGACATCCATCCCCTCATACAATTATAATTTTCTGTATATATGGTGAGAATATTTAAGCTCTGCTCTCTTAGCAACTTTCAGGGAAATTATATATTAATGTTAACTACAGTCACCAAGCTGAATAATAGACCCCCAGAACTATTCATCTTATAAGTGGAAGTTTGCATTCTTTGACCTCTCTCCATTTTTATCCCACCCACCGGGCCCGGCAAATGAACCAGTCTACTCTAACATTTATACGAATTTGGCGGGGTGATGCTGAGGAGGGGGGCGAGTGGGTCGGGTGCGTGGCGGGCGGGTCTTTTCGGGCGTGTGTCTGTCGGTATTTTGGAAGGTGATGAGGAGGCTTCACTTCCTCCTTCCTTCATTAATTCTAATTCATCATTACTTCAGTCTTTCTTTCTTTATTTCTGGCTTGCTTTATGCTTTCTTATTTCTGCTTTCTGTCTTTCCTTTCTTTTCTTTCTTTCTTTCTTTCTTTCTTTCTTCTTTCTTTCTTTCTTTCTTTTTTTTGGTATATTCTCAAATGCAAGTGAGATCATGCAGTATTTATCTTTTTCTGTCCAACTTAATTCACTTAGCATAATGCCCTAAAGGTCCATCCATGTTCTTGCAAATGGCAGGATTTCATTATTCTTATGTCTGACTAATATTCCATTGTATTTATATACCATATTTCCTTTATGAATTCATCCACCGAGGAAACAACAGTGAGGTTTTTTCCATGTCTTCGCTCCTCTGAATAATGCTGCAGTGTGTGTGGAGGCACAGGTATATCTTAAAGATTATGATTTCATCTCCTACAAATATACCCTCAAACTTTTGGCCATTTGTATACCTTCTCTGGAAAAATATCTAATCACATCCTCTCCCTATTTTTTCCCCTCAATTTATTAAGTTTTATTGCTAATGAGCTGTTAGAGGTCCACATATATTTTGGATATTAACCTCTTTTTTAATATTTAATGAATTTTATTACATCTATAGGTGTACAACAATCATCACAACCAAAATTCACAGCACGTCCATCTCAAACCCACAGTGCATCCCCCCACCCCCCAACTTGTCTCATTTGGAAGCCATAAATTTTGCAGTCTGTGAGTTAGTATCTGTTCTGCAAAGAAGTTTATTGTGTCCTTTTTTAAGATTCCATGTGTCAGTGATAGCATTTGATGTTGGTGTCTCGTTGTCTGATTTCACTTAGCATGATATTTCTAGGTCCATCCATGTTGCTACAAATGCCCTTTATTTCTTTCCTTTTAGTGGCTGAGTAATGTTCCATTACTTCTTTATCCACTCCTCTGTCGATGGACATTTAAGTTGTTTCCATGTCTTGGCTATTGCAAATAGTGCTGCAATGAACATTGGAGTACATGCGTCTTTTCGAGTCACGGTTTTCTCTGGATAGATGCCCAGGAGTAGGATTGCTGGATTAAATGGTAGTTCTATTTTTAGTTTTCTGAGGAATCTCCATACTGTTTTCCACAGTGGTTGCACCAATTTACATTCCTACCAACAGTGTAATAGGGTTCCTTTTGCTCCATACCCTCTCCAGCACTATTTGTAGACTTTTTGATGATGGCCATCCTGGCCCGTGTAAGATGATACCTCGTAGTGGTTTTGATTTGCATTTCTCTAATAATGAGTGATGTTGAACATCTTTTCATGTGTTTTTTGGCCATCTGTATGTCTTCTTTGGAGAATTGTCTGTTTAGATCTTCTGCCCATGTTTTGATGGGGTGGTTTGTTTTTCTGGTATTGAGCTGTAGGAGGTGTTTATAAATTTTGGAGATTAATCCCTTATCAGTCGATTCATTTGCCAAGATTTTCTCCCATTCTGTGGGTTGTCTTTTTGTGTTGTTTAGGATTCCTTTGCTGTGCAGAAACTTTTAAGTTTCTCATTTGTTTGTTTTTGTTTTTACTGTCATTACTCTAAGAGGTGGATCTGAGAAGATGTTGCTGTCGTATATGTCAGAGAGTGTTTGGCCTATGTTTTCCTCTAAGAGTTTTATAGTATCTGGTCTTATATCTAGGTCTTTAATCCATTTTGAGTTTATTTTTGTGTAGGGTGTTAGGAAGTGTTCTGATTTCATTCTTTTACATGCAGCTGTCCAGTTTTCCCAGCACCACTTGTTGAACAGGCTGTCTTTTCTCCATTGTATATTCTTGCCTCCTTTGTCATAGATTAGTTGACTATAGGTGCATGGGTGGATATTAACCTCTTATCTGATACATACTTTGCAAATATTTTCTCTCATCCTATTGATTTTTTCTTTCATTGTCTAGAAGCTTTTTAGTTTGATATAGACCAACTTGTTTATTTTTTATTTTGTTCCTTGTGCTTTTGGTGTCAAATTAAAAAATATTTAATGTGACATTGAGCTACACTGCATATTTCTGCTAAAAATTTTTTTTTCAAAAGCAATAAACAAGATTGAATTCTGCATACCTGGCGCTGGAGGCATGAATTGGAGTATCTTTCATGAGGTCCCTGATGGGTTGGACTGGTCTCTGATTGCAGCTGGAGGGGCCAGCACTGAGTATGTGGCCCTTTCAGGATTTCCTGAGGTGCAGATGTGGCTGTTTCCTCCCAGACCTTTTGTCTGCAGGGCTGCTAATGGACTGTGGCTGATGGGTGCTGGAGCTGACTATAGGGCCCTTTCAGGATCTCCAGGAATGCAGACAGGAGTGTCTTCTCCTGGGTTGGTAGGTGGGCAGGTCTACTGGGGACAGTGGCTGTTGAGGGAGTTGGGTAGTCCTTCAGTATCAATGAGGGTACAGATGGAAGTGTCTCCCACTGAGACCTGGGACCTAGGACCCTCAGGGCTACTGGAAGACCATGACTGTGAGGGGGCTTGAGGCCAAGTAGAGCACCCTTTCAGGATCTCCAGGGGCCTAGAAGGAGTGTCTCCTGCACAGTCCCTGTATCAGCCCAGCCCATCCCAACCATCCCACTGGGATGGGAACCCAGTGACTGGGCCCTCTGAGAATCAAAATCTGATGGAGTTTTTCAGGCTGACGTACAGGAGCTCCCAAACCATGGCCAAGAGGGGCAGGAGCTGGTTCACAGGCCACTTCAGGGTCCACACTGGGACCAACATCTGTTATGCTTAATACTCAAGGCACAGGTAGGCGTGACTGCTCCCAGTTCCTTTGTGTCTGGGGCGGTTGACAGGGCCAAGCCAAATGGGGCTGTAACCAAGTCCCCAGGTGTACAGAGCTGTTTCCTGATCTACAGCTGGGATCAAGGGCATGAGAATGTCTTCTGAAGGGTCCCTGTGCCAACAGGACTGTTCAGACCATGGCTGGGATGGGCTGGAGCCCAGTACATGCCACTTTCAGAAGCTATAGCTTGTGTTTGGTGACCTTACCTCTGGGGTCTTGATAAATGTGGCTAAAGGAGGCTGAAGCCAGTTCATAGGACACTTCCAGATCCATAGCATAGACCAAGGTCTGTACATCCATTACTTCATGCATGGGTAGGCAGGACTTTGCCTGGTCCATTGGCCTATGATGCTGGTCTTGGACCCAAAGCCAAACACAGCTGTAGCTGAGAACTCAGGAGTACACAACCTTTTCTATTTCTGTAGTCTAGACTGAGGTTGGCAGGTCAGCCATCCGGTTGTGAGCTTACCTTCTCAAAGTAGTTCTCCTGTCTTGGACAGTGCTGGGTTTCACAATCCCCTACTTGGATTCCAAACCTCTCACGAAGGCACTTTTTTTCCATGGATGGATGCCAGAGTATTGTTGCAGCAGCAATACAAGCTAGGAACATCTTATCCCTCCATGTTGCTGATGTCACCCCTTAATAGCCTAGATGATTTGTTTTTAACCAGGGGCAGTTTTACCCCCACGGGGCATTTAGCAATGTCTGGAGACATTTTCAGCAGTCATGACTAAGAGGTGTGTGCTATTGGCATCTAATGAGTAGAGGCTAGAAATGCTAAACATTTGAAAAATGCAGTGGGCCAGCCACCCCCCACAACAATTATCTGGTCCCAAATGTCAATATTGCAAAGATAGAAAAACCCTGATCAGGGTGATTGCTTATTTATGCATATAAGCTTTTCCTTATTATTCTGTAAGCTTATTGAAGTAGAAGCCACTTACTCTTCCAGTTACTGTCCTGACTTTTTAAAAACATAGTATAGTGGGTTCAATGGTGGCCCCCAAAAGATACATCAAAAACCTGGAATATGTGAACATTGTCTTATTTGAAAAAGGGGTCTTTGCCAATGTAATTAAAAATCATGAGATAAAGAGATCACCCTGGATAGTCTAGATGAGCCCTAAATCCAATAAGAAGTGTCCTTATAATAGGCACACAGGAGAACCACACAGACAGATGAAGAGGAAGAAATGTGAACACAGAAGCAGAGATTGGGGAGATTGGCGTGATGAGGCTACAGTGAGACACAGAGAGGTGAAGGCGGTGTGTAGAGGAAGGCAGAAATTGTGATGTGGCCACAGGCAAAGAAATCCATGGAATGATG
The DNA here is from genome assembly GCF_016906955.1 of Phacochoerus africanus. Taxonomy (NCBI): domain Eukaryota; kingdom Metazoa; phylum Chordata; class Mammalia; order Artiodactyla; family Suidae; genus Phacochoerus; species Phacochoerus africanus. The sequence continues at coordinate 60,512,784 of NC_062556.1, read as the reverse complement.
ACAGCTACCAGAAGCTTGGAGGCAAGGAAGGATTCTCCCCTAGAGCCTCTGGAGGGAGTACAGCCTTCCTGCACCTTGATTTTAGACTCAGCCTTTAGAACTGTGATAGAATCAATTCCCCCCCCCCCCTTTTTTTTTAAGCTCTCAAGAATGGGTTAATTTGTTATAGCAGCCTCAGGAAACTTATACACATCATGAGGAAAATGCCTTACCCATAGTAGGTACTTAATACAATTTCATGTTTATGATAAAAACTGTCTTGCTTTGTAATGATGTCTCCTTACAAAATTTAATCAAATATTCTTGTACCTCCATGTAAGTTTCCTCCATGCAAGTATGTGTCACTGCACTAGACATATTAACACATGAATAACTAAAATACTACCCATAGGAGAAGCAACACAATGCAATTATCAGATGTCATTGTACTAGACATAAATTCATTAGTGTATGTACTCATTAATTTATTTCAAATATAAGTCATAGAGATGTACCCTACTGAAATTATTAGCTATAAAATGTAATGTTGTAATTTAGAAGCTAGTTATGGTTAATGTAGCTTGTAGCAACATCAGCTTTAATCTCTAGATGGCACTATGTTATAAGGAATCAACTGAAGATCTCCTACTACAATTTTCATATGTATAACCGTTTCTGGAAATGAAGAATATTTTCCTGCAAAAATCTTCCAAGAAATTATATCCAACTCTGAACGCTCTATTTTACTAAATATGGCTAGGCTTCTAATTTTTGTATTACTGTGTGATAAGGAAAGATAATAGAGAAATTGGATCCTAAAACATGCTTGGCGGCAGTAAAGAATATATCAGAAAAGTTTATTCTCTTTTAAGATTTTTGATTATTCTGCATACATCTTGTTAAAAAAATGTATAAACAAAGGAGATATCTCTGTGAGAATGTCCACATAACCTGGGACTTTATCTTTGGTATGTATAGGTGAAGATTAATAACTTACTCTTATTTTAGTTTAAAATATAAACAAGATGACATATTTATTCTTTATCCTCATTGAAATTTCACCCTCAGCTCAGAAGAGATGAGACAAACTACTGATTATCATCTTTTCCTTAATTCTTTTCTACATTCCTAACCTTCCTTTTAAAGAACATTTTTTGCCTTGAATCTCCAGTGACTTATTTTCAAAATTCTATATTCCTGAAGGCTTTAGTAATGAGCTCTTTCTCTATTTGCACAGGTGGTAAACTCATTTAGCCAATTGAATAATTTATATTTATCTTTTCCATTTTCAAACCATTTTGAACCACTCCTAAGGCACTCTTTATTTATTGTTCTGTATTTTAATTATTTGCATTCAAATCTTATCTTCTCTACAAAAGTATGCACTCCTGGGGGGAAGGCATCCTGATTTATTTATCTTTATGCAGATGATATGTGCTTAGCAACTATCTTTAAATTGAATGGATTTGGTGGTGCGTGACGTGATCCGATTTAAAGAAAAAATAGTGTATTTGTTAATGCCATTTGCAGCAACATGGATGGACCTAGACATTATCATACTAAGTGAGGTAAGGTAGAGAAAAACAAATATCATATGATATCACTTATATGTGGAATCTGAAAAAATGATACAAATGAACCTATTTACAAAACAGAAACACTCTTACAGACACAAAAAACAAACTTTTGGTTAGCAGAGGGGAAGAGGAGAAGGGATGAATTAGGAGTTTGGGATTAGCAGATATAAACTACAATATATAAAATAAATAAACAGCAAAGTCCCACAGTATACCACAGGGAACTATACTCAGTATTCTATAATAAACTATAATGGGAAAGAACCTGAAAAAGAATACTCAAAAGCGTGCACATACATAATTATAAATGAATCACTTTGCAGTCCACCAGAAACTAGTACAACAGTGTAAATTAATTATGCTTCAATTTTTAAAAATAGCTTATTTGTAAAAATTCCCACTGTGGCACAGAGGGTAAGAATATGACAGCAGTGACTCAGGTCACTGCAGAGGCAAGGGTTTGATCCTTGGCCTGGTGTAGTGGGTTAAAGAGCTGGCATTGCCGCAAGTGTGGTACAGGTCACAATTATGGCTTGGATTCATTCCCTGGTCCGAGAATATCCATATGCTGTGGATACAGCCATTAACTAACTAACTAACTAACTAACTAAATAAATAAAGTGCTCAGGATTTCCCACTGTGGCTCAGCAGTTTAAGGACCCCAAAATTTCTGTGAGTCTGTGGATTCAATCCTTGGCCTCGCTCAGTGGGTTAATGTGCAGCTCCGATCTGATAGCACTGTGGCTGTGGTTTAGACTGAAGCTGCAGCTCTCATTCAACCCCTGGCCCTGGGACCTTCTGAAATTGACAACACTTATGACCTGAACCTAGCTGGAACCCAAATTGGGCCTTGAACCCACGTTTTTAAATTAGGACCCAGCCTAAACCTAGATTGGGACTTGAACCCACAGTTTTAAAATTAGAATCACTCACTTAAGATTTTTGTGTCTCAGCACAGAAAGAATTCAGGGAGAAACAAAGTCATAGGCAAGAAATAGATTTATTAAGGAGTTCCTGTCATGGCGCAGCAGAAACGTGTCCAACTAGGGACCATGAGGTTGTGTGTTTGATCCCTGGCCTCACTCAGTGGGTTGGGGATCTGGTGTTGCCATGGTATGTGGTGTAGTTTTCAGACACGGCTTGGATCTGGCATTGCTGTGGCTCTGGCATAGGCCAGCAGCAACAGTTCTGATTAGATCCCTAGCCTGGGAACCTCCATATGCTGTGAGTGCGGCCCTAAAAAGACAAAAGATAAAAAAAAAAAAGAAAAGAAAAGAAATAGATTTATTAAGATAGGACCCTATGATATATGTTAGTGGGCAGGCAAAGAGGCCCTGCCCCCAGGATTAGGTGGGCTACATTCTTATAATCCAAGGGGAGAAGGGGGTGGGAAAAAAACTCCTCTTCCTCTTTCTTCAAGTGGTGGCTTCTTCCTGGTATCCAGTAAGAGAGTGACCCTATAAGATTAAACGAGGACTTTTCAAATCTACAGAAGGGTGATCCTTAAACCCTTGGTCTCAACCTGAATGCAAGCCTCACCTCATCCCCACCCAATGACCTGAGGCATATCCTTATGTCTCCACCAGTCAAGCAAGCCTGCCTCCTGATGACCCTCTTGAGCAATTACTAACTTATGGTGGTCTCCCAAAGTCCCTAGGTTTCCCCATCTATGGTCCATTTTGGGGACTCCTACAACTACCCGTGTAACTATCCTCTTTCATCCCTATTACTTCCATATGCGGGATGGCAGGAAAAAGAAAAAAATAAATTTAAAAAAGCTCATATGTGAGTTGTTTCTTTTTCTAACATTTTTTTTTAAAATGACAAGGTCTTTGATTTGAAGTATAAAATAAGGTTACCCAGTTAAACAAATATAATTTTCTTGATCAGGTAAATAATGTGGGGGTTAAATTTGTTGTCGAGTAAAATTTGGGGCTATTTGAAATCATTTGTTAAAAATTTTTCCGTCTTCCACATACAAATGGAAAACAAATCTACCATCACCCCTACAATTCCAACCCTCAGTTTTACTCTACCAAATCTTACAGGCATAATCCTTTGATCTTTAAGAAGACTTAACTCTTGGGTTTCTAAAGTATACTGCCTTTCGCATATTCTAGCTCACGCATTGGACTTCCCATTGTTCATTTCTTTATCTATGTCTTTTCTTAGTCTTTAAATTTTAAAAGGATGTGAATTGAAGTTTGGCACTTGGCATTAACCTCTACTGCAGCTGCCAACATGCAGCACCCGCTGAGTGGGACTCAGGGTGGAGACCAGGAGTGAGGCACTCTGTGTTCTGAGAAAACTGGAAGAACAGGTCTTCAGATAGCTAGGCATTTTTAGGAGAAGATATTATGAGACCAAGCCTTATATCTCCTCATATCTAGAAAAACGCTAAAATCCATCAATGAAGACTGTTGTCTGTGACTAGTAGTAACCATTAGGAGACCTGCCGCAAACTTCTGGAAAATGTGTGCCTGGCTGCATGCACTTCACCCTTCACTTTTACGGCGTATCTTGTTAGCTCCCCTTTCCTCTTTGGGGCAGTATTTCAGAACTATCTGGGCTGCACTGAGTGGACAAAACAAAGGATGTCATCTGTGAGAACAGCCGATCCCAAGGATGGGCCAGTGAGCCCTGAGGGAACTCGGGAAAGAAAGACTGGCTGAGGAGCCCACAGCTGAGGTGTATATCAAAGGAGTGATTCCAGTAAGCACAAACCTTTACGTCCTCCCACAGAAACTGGTTTTCTATAAATCTTCTGTAAATCTGGTTATCTGTAAATCTTTTGTTTCTCCTACCCCCCTTTGGTTGCAAAAGCTTGTATATCCTAGCTTCCCCCCTTGCCTCCTCAGAGCAGTTTCTCAGGGCTACCTGAGATGCTGTCTCCTGGGCTGAAGTCCTCATTTCACTCCAAATAAAGCTTAACTCTCAACCTCCAGGTTGTAATTTTTTTTTTTTTTTAAGTCAATTATGGTGACCACGAAGGGACCAGTTCGGACTTCTCTCCTTTGCCTGAACTCTATGAGGAAATGGAGCTGTGGTACCAGCAGAGACACCTTGTGCCCGTCCATCTCCTTTGGGAGTTCAGACAAATTTGGGTAAGTCTCTCCTGGATCATGGATCTCCCATATTGGTTGAGGATCCTGAGTTTTATTTGGCAGTGGCCCCCTCAGCTGAGAGTCGGGGCGGGGGTTGAAAGATACCAGGGGGAATACCCCTGCAATGGGGATGTTGGAGGCAAGCTGGCCAGGGAATACCTCCTCAGCAGGGAGACTGGGGGGAAGCCGATTAAAAGATACTAGGGGATGCTCCTCAATGTAGAGGTTGAGGGAAATCTTGGTTGAGAGATACCAGGGACTCTACCCTGTCAATGGAGACTGGAGGGCTCGGTTGACCCTCTCGGTGGAGACACTTGGGGGGGCGGGGAGGAGGCTTGCTTGAAAATACTGGGGACTATATCCTGTCAGTGGAGACACTGGGGGGCTCAGTTGAAAGATCTTGTGGTTGGCTCGGTTGAAAGAGACTGATGGGTCTGGGATGAGTGGTTAGGTAAGAGGCTGATCTGACGCTTTTCCTCCGTTTGGCTGCCTTAGTAGAATTTGTTGGGATAAAGGTGAAGGTATTACATGAGAGCATCTTTGCTCCAAAGGAAAGGGACAAGACTTCCCCTGGGAGGTTATGGTTTTCTCTGGTGACTGAGAAATTTAACGGGGATGATGGAGGCCAAGGCCTCACACCATGCAGTGGTCCCATAGGGAAATCAATTCATTAATTAAAACCTGCTCAACCTCGGACAGAAATAAGAACTGGCCATTCAGTGATCCAAGCACCTGTGGTATCCTAGACCGGAGACATGTAAGAGAGAACTGAAGCAACTCTGGGCTAAAACCTAGAGGAATTAAGCTCTCAAGCAGCACACTAGCCCACCACACAATGTCATTCATAACCTTTATCCCTGAAAAATTCAACTTTAAAATGGGAAATAGTCTCGGACAGAAAAATGAGGAGTGCCAGAAAGCAAACCTCCAACACACACCTAAGCCAGCTTTATATATTTACAAAACTTAAACTTGCAAGGATCTACCTGAGTATTAATGAAAAAAATTTGCTCTAAAATAACCAAAATGTGCCCTTGTATTGCATATGCAGTTATTAGAGAAAGCTAGCTTGGAAAAAAAATTTTCCGAATTGGTGACCCTGGTGGTACATCCCTTCTTTGCTGTGACTGACATCCTGACCACTCGGGGTGCTTGGGGAGCAGCGCGCCCTCTAGCAGACCAGACCCAGTAGCCACACCTGGGACCCTCTGGTCCCTGGTCTTCTCCTGACGTGGATGACTAGCCAGAGTGCCCTGACCTGATAAGGGACAAGAGACTTCGTTGATCTTTGCACCTTCTCTTCTTCTCTCAAGCTGGCTTCTGTCCCTTTGAAGATCCAAGACATTTCCCTTTACTCTGTTTATTAGTACTTGGATCTGAAGTTTCTTGGTCTCTGTAGGTTTTCTGAGAGACTATAATTTTAAATTTAAGGGCGTGTCTGATTAGCATGGCCACACCTGTGTTTCGTACTTTATGTTCTGTGTTCTCATTTGTGACGGCCATTCTGCCTTGAGAAATTGGAAATTCTGGTTTGTTTCCCCTGTGGAGCCCTTTTGAGTAAATTCTGTCTGACGCGGAAGAGGCTGAGACTAAGAAAAAGATGATATTTTATTTTAACCCTTTATGGAAATTCTGGTTTGTTTCCCCTGTGGAGCCCTTTTGAGTAAATTCTGTCTGACGCGGAAGAGGCTGAGACTAAGAAAAAGATGATATTTTATTTTAACCCTTTCTCTAGAGTAATATTTAGACTCTAGAGAAAATTGGTTTGGGTGAGACTCTTGAAATGTACAAAACTGGTTCTTTTTTGCATATACATTTTTTTTATGCAAGCTTAAGAAAATTCTTTTCAGGATTCTGACATTGAAGGAACAAGTCCTGCCAGGAGGACGTACTTCCTGTCTCTAAGCCTTGAGACCAGCACTCTCAGTAATGCTTATCTTATCCAGACCATCTTTAATTCCTGAAACTGAAGGAAAAAAATGGGGAAAGGAGTCTTTTTAAAACTTTGAACTAGTGAGTTTTGCTTGTGATATCTAACTCATGACTAAGCTTAGAAAATGAATTTATGAGATCTCTAGTTGTGACTGTCTGTGTGTTTTATGTGAATTATATATGTCTTAACTTTTGTATGGCATTATCGAACATAATTTAGGAGTTCCTGTCGTGGCTCAGTGTTAACGAATCCAACTAGGAACCATGAGGTTGCGGGTTCGGTCCCTGGCCTTGCTCAGTGGGTTAGGGAGCTGGTGTTGCCGTGAGCTGTGATGTAGGTCGCAGACGTGGCTCAGATCCCACATTGCTGTGGCTCTGGCCTAGGCCAGCAGCAACAGCTCCAATTGGAGCCCTAGCCTGGGAACATCCATATGCCACAGGAGCGGCCCTAGAAAAGGCAAAAAGACAAAAAAAAAAAGCTTATAAGCGAGCTGTACTTAATTTGTAAGTGAGCTGAATTTGTCAGGGATTAAGTTTACTAATGACATTGTGTGGTGGGCCAGTGTGCTGCTTGAGAGCTTAATTCCTCTAGGTTATCCCAGAGGTGCTTCAACTTTCTCTTAGGTGTCTCAGGTCTCCCAGTGGCATCCAGGACACTGCAGGTGCTCAGATCACTGAATGGCCACTTTAAGAATGCTTAAAGGAAACTAAGCACTTATATAAATTCTCAAAAATGCAGAAGGTAACTGGCCAGAATTAATCTCAATTCATTGCAAACTTGGAAATATTCAGTATTAATATCTAGTATTAAAATTAAAGTTTGTTGATATAATTAATATAGACATGTCTTTAGAGTCATCAATATTAAATATAACACCTTTATTGTAACTAGGTTTATAGAAGTTAAATAGGATCTTGTTATATCTCTTGCAAAAGTATCAGCAAGAAAAATAACTTGGCGTGATGAAATTTTTATAAGGAAATTAAATGCAAGTGAGATAAGAGTTTTTGGATAAACTTCTAGAAATAATTACATCTTAAAAATGTCTACTTAAGAATGATCTCTCCAGATATTGGTAATGTGAAAATTAGAATTGTGCTAAATTGTTAAATGATCAAAGATTTTTGCATAGTTAGGTCATTCCCAAATAAAATAAGAAACTGAGACATTAATTACTAAACAGAGACACTAAAGGTATTAAGGACTGTTTGATGCCATCCTGAGATATTCTCCATCAAATAAACAAATAAAAAACACGTGTTTTTAGAAATTATAAAAGAGAGTCCATGGTTGCTTTAGAAAAGTAGGATGTGTGTTTTCAGTAAAGAAGGAGTGAAGAGTGGAATTCCATTTTATCAAGTCTGTCTTATACCTTGTTGTTTTGAATGGAAAAATAGGGGAAAAAATAATATGGATACAGAAAGTGATGGGAGGTTTGTGGGAAGTGGACACTGAGAGAAGAGTTGTGCATGGTCAGAACTAAGTTTAGAATAAGTTTGAATAAATTAATTTTAAAAGTAAGCTGGTGCAAAACTTGAATTTGGCTTTTATCTCTTAACTTTGTTAAGAGAACAAAGTTTTCTCGGAATGCTACTTTTGATAAAGTCTTATATGAGGTCATTTGCCCTTAAATGATCTGTATTTGCTTTTGAGATCTCTTGTAACTTTGGTTAAGAGGAAAGTATTATCCACAGTATTAACCAATTAAAAACAAAACTATTATTTTTGATGAACTTCCTATCAAATTTTGATAAGTTCTTTTGACTTCAGCTAATTTTGGAATGCTTCAGAGGGCTCGCTCCTGAGGAATCTCAAAAAAAAAAAAGGAAGTTAAGTTCACTAGGATTATACAGTATGTTAAAATATATGGAGCTTTGCCTCCTCAGATGATACACTATGATGGTCAAAAAGTAAAAAGTAACCAAGTTGCTTTGTCAATTGCAATTGTAATTGTATTTAAATGTGCCTTAAGTCTTTTTTCATTATAGACAATCAATGGTTTTACTCTGATATTCTTTGCAAAAATGCTTCCTCTTCAAATCTGTAGGAAGAACTTTTTGAACAATACAAATTTCTGACTTTCAGACCAGTAATACCAAAGTGGGTAAGAAATTAAAGAACTCTAAAAGGAAATCTGATGGTTTCATAAACAGTTAACAAAAAGGATTAGTTACATTGGGCTGGGCTAACTGGTGAATATAATTATAATTTTATGGTTTCTATCTGAAATAGTACTGGCTTTCAATCTGTTTTATCCAGGTAGAAAGACACTTCCTCTTAAGCTAACTATGACTTATAGCAATTTGATGTAAGAAGGATTGAAACATTTCTCTATATTATCTGATCCATCCAAAGACTGGAAACTTTTAGGTTCCCAACAACTTTATCAGATAAATTGGGAAGTCCACCTCATAGGTAGCCTTCAGAAATCTCACGGTATTTTGGGATTTTGAAAAGGGAGGAATTCACCTAGATCTTTAAGACAAAATTTCTGACAAGCCCTTGGCATGACTTTCCCAGCCCCGAGATGCCTTTTAAATGCTTAGTCTGAGACTCCTTATAAAAGTTCTAGCAATGCCAATTATTGGAAAACCCTATATGATCAATTATATTTACATAAATCATCAGGCCAAGTTTGTTAACATCAGACTTAATCGGCAAATAAATTAGTCTTAGTTGGACTATATTTGATAAAAATGAGAGTAATTTTGGAGAGAAAGAGATGTTTCAGTGGACATCTATTAATCTGTTAATCCAATTCTGTTAATTGTGGTCAGTATTTACTAAGACTTACTTCCTAAATAGTTCTTTGCTATTATGTTATATTGCTACAAAATTTAACTGAGCTTCTAAAAGGACATCTTCTTTTTTTTTTTTTGTCTTTTTGCCTTCTCTAGGGTCGCTTCCCATGGCATATGGAGGTTCCCAGGCTAGGGGTCTAATCAGAGCTGTAGCTGCTGGACTACGCCAGAGCCACAGCAATGTGGGATCCAAGCTGCGTCTGTGGCCTATGCCAGAGCTCACGGCAATGCCAGATCCTTAACCCACTAAGCGAGGCCAGGGATTGTCCTTAACCCCTGAGCGAGGCCAGGGATCGAACCCGAAACTTCATGGTTCCTAGTCACATTCGTTACCCACTGCGCCATGATGGGAACTCCTAAAAGGACATTCTAAACTTGTTTCTAAAGTTTATCTCAGTTATCTATTTTTGGATGAAGATCAGATGTCCCAGAACCTAGAACGAGGGGATTATGCAGACTGAAAAGAATATAATATAAAAGGGCTATTTCCAAGACAGAAGGAAGACCCTCACCAGGCCCCTGCACTGGACTGGACTGCTGACCTCAAAATCATCTTAAAACAATGCTCACTTGGAGGAGAAACTACACTAAGATGAGAAGATAATGACATTAGAAACAGACAACTGGCCCATGATGCTGAACCTGACTCACATGACGATTTATAGTGTTTTCTTGACTTCTTGAATTTTTGCATATGAATCAAATGTTTTTCCATCAGGAGCATGATCCTATACTAATTTTAAAATCAATCCAAATTGCTGGGTTTGTGGCCAAATACCTGTATTCAGTACATCTGGATTACTTTGGTGGATTTCTCCCCTCTGAGGTTCTGACTGAAGTGGGGGAAGTGTCTGGGTTTATTTATGGCAGGACATTTTTTCCCACCCCAGAGGACAGTAATCCAAAGGGCATGAAGCAAAATCTTGCTTGGCATGTTCCAGGAACACAAATACTGCTAGAGTGAGTGAACTAGAAGAAAAGAATGGGCTCGGAGATGTGACTGAAAAGGAAATATGGTTCCGATACTAAAGGACCTTGTAAAACCCATCGAGCACTTTGGATTTCATTCAAGATGGAATGTCTTTGGATGGGAGTTGTAAGGATGGGAGTAGTGAGAGAAGCGGTCAGATTTGGTTTCTATTTGAGTTAGAGCTGTCAGACTTTGCTGAGGGAATATGTAGGGGGCATGAGAGAAAAAGAGGCATTAAGAATGACTGCAGGCTTTTGAGTCAGAGCACCTGGAAAAGTGGAGCTGTCATTTATTGAGAGAGATAAAAGAAATGGAAGTTAAAAAGCAGATGTGGAGCTAGGGAGGCTTTTGCCTTTAAAGTGGGCAGCAGAGAGCAAGTGTGTCTGCTAATGGATGGTCCTGTAGCGGAGACTAAATAAGAGGTGGAAAATAGGGGGTTGGGAGACAATTCCAAGAGGATCCCTTGATTTGGTGAGAAGGGCTGTGATCCCATGCAAGTGAAGCAGTTGTCTTCGATAGTTCACCTCATGAGCAAGGAGGGAATCTTAGGGTATAAGGGTATAGAAAGATTGGTAGGATTGGAATTTTTTTTTTTGTCTTTTTTTGCTATTTCTTTGGGCTGCTTCTGCGGCATATGGAGGTTCCCAGGCTAGGGGTCTAATCGGAGCTGTAGCCACCGGCCTACGCCAGAGCCACAGCAACGCGGGATCCGAGCCGCGTCTGCAACCTACACCACAGCTCAGGGCAACGCCGGATCCTTAACCCACTGAGCAAGGGCAGGGACCAAACCCGCAACCTCATGGTTCCTAGTCGGATTCGTTAACCACTGCGCCACGACGGGAACTCCAGGATTGGAATTTTTGAAGCTGGGAGCATTTAGAAACTCTCTTATGAGTACTTTTATTTTTTCCTTTGAAATAGGATGCAAGATTATCAGTGGAAAGAATAAATGTTAGAGGTTGGAAAAGGAAGGAAAATGTGAAGATGATGAGTTTTAATGTGAGATGAATAATGTATAATACATGATATTATTCCAAGTGGATAAAAAGAATCAGTAACAATACAGTCTTCATGATGTAGTTATATTTCAACTCTATATTTTTAAACTAACAGAATCTCATGGAACAACTAATAGTTTACCAAGAAAGTTATCATGATTTGATATTTAACTTCAGCTGAAACCAGACAGTTTAAATATAATATTAAATACACAATAAATTGCCAGAAACTGCAAATATATAGAACAGCAATGGAATGTGATAGATTGAAGCTGACTTTACCTTTTTTTCCACCTGTACAACTTTGAGTGAGTCTTTATTTACCTAGCCATCAAAGGGGTTAGAATACATATTCTGACAACTTGCCTGGAGTTTTATGAGGAATAACTTAAGTTAAATAAGAACGTAAGTTAAAATAACAATGCAAGTTAAACTATTTTATAAGTCATAAAATGATATATCAAATTAAAGCTTTATTATTTTATTGCTGTTAATTCTGATAACATACTTTATGGGTCCAAATATATTGTATGTTATGATATTAAAAGCAAAATGTCAAAGGTATAAATTGATTTGGGGAGAATAAAAAAGTTGGTGATATTTGTAAGTCTCTCTCCAGCCTCTAGCAAAGACACCTGAAGGATTTTAGATCTAATTAACAATTTACATTTCTTCGGGTTTACCTGAGCATGACGCTTAGCCTCCCCTGGTGCTAGTTGGTGTTTTTCTTTAGTCTGTTTTCCTAGACATTTCTTGATAGACGTGTGAGTTAAGTAACTCTCTGTGAAGCTTTTTTTTTTTGAAGAGCTGTGAGCTTCACTAGCGCTAGTGGTAATGTTAAACATCCCAGGCTTTGTTTTTAAGGAAAAGTAAGCTCGCTTCCTGATGTACAATATAGTGAGCTGTATTTGGTAAGATTAAGGACCCTTTAATCCCAGATACAATATTCTAGTTAATTGAAACATCTCCTTTGAACATCATAAACAGTAACATCTTGATCCCTAGGAGATTTTGGGGAAAAAAAAAAAAGATTTGCTTTTTTTACAAAGTAATCATTCCATGTCATTCACAAAATCATTCAATAAGTAGTGGATGCTCAGAGAATAATTTCACAGCAGGCTCAATACTATTAGTAAAGGGGCACAAACAGACTATATTTAAAGCCTTTGAAACATATTCCTAAGTTATGTTGAATAACGTCTTTTATATCAATGTTTTTAAAGCCACTGGCTAATCCACGTATTTATAAGTCTGTTACATTTGTGAGGTGCTGGGGAGGCTATAGAGAGACCAAGGGTACCACTAACCTGGTGGCCCATGTTTAAGTTCTAGAGTCAGAAAGACTAGAAGCTGAATCCTAAGTCCTCCACTTAGATGCTGTGTGATCTGAAAAAGTTAGTTCAATCTCTGAATTTCATTTTTAAAAAGACAAGAAAAAGGCCACTATTTATGAGCCAGGGATTTGTGCAATCCTGCTAAAACTTTACATGAATTATTTAATTTAATCTTTATTACATGTATATGAGGCAAGTACTATTTATCCCTCTATCTTGTTGAGGAGGCAGCTAGATTGGGAGGGCTGTGAGGGTCTTGATTAAGGCCATACATCAAATGAGAGGCAGGAGCACAACTCTACCAGAAGAGGCAAAGTATAGATCCCATGCTCTTAAATACTGAAGTAAATCAACTCATTAATAAACATCATGGAAATACCAGCCTTGGATGAAACATCTGAAAAAGTCCAGAACAGCTTTGGGTCTCATCTACTGATCAACAATCCTGTTACCTACCAGTGATGGGCTCAATTCTAAGACGGCTCCCAATCTAGTGCAAATGCCCTGTATCATCCCTGAATTGTGAGTATGAGGAGTTCGTTCCCCTGATTGGGTTGTGTTACTTGGCACAGTGCATTTTAAAAAGGGAAACTTATCCAGATGGGCATAAACTAATCACATGGTCCATTTAAATCTGGGCCCAGGGGTCAAAGTCAGAGGAATTGGAAGTGGGAAAGAGATTAGACATAAGGGAGAGTCTTCTTGTCTGGCTTTGATGAGGAAAGAAGCCACATGGCTTGGAATGTGTGTGGCTCTAGGAGTTGAGAACAACCCTTGGTTGACACCCAGCAAGGAAATGTGGACCTCGGTCCTACAAACACAGGGACTTTAGTTCTTGGAGAATCTTGAATGAGCTTGGATATGGATATTTCCCTCAAAGATTCCAGGTGAAAATTCAGGTGGCCAACAAATTGATCTGAGCTTTGTGAGACCCTGAGTGGAGAAGTTGATTAAGTCTTATCTCGTTCTTTCGACCTATAGAACTGTTAGCTAATAAATAACTATTGTTTTAAGCCATTGCATTGGTGATAGTTTTTTACACAGCAAGAGAAAATTCATGCAATACCTCAAAGGTTGTGGTGATGAACAAGTACCCAGCATGCCTAGCCAATTATAAAATCATGCTCATTTTTCTGGTAAAGCATCAATTTTCAGGCAGCTTTTAGTAACGTGAGAAAGGAGCACTGAAATAAGAGAGAAGACTCAAAACACCAAGTGATATAGGAAGTGGAACCACTCTGGAAGAAGCTGGTGTGATGATCACAGAAGGAGCTGCAGCACATGAATGAGCTGAGAGATTTGGGGTAGATAATAAGGGTCCTTAGCAAGTTTATTCTTGAGAAGTCCTTGGGGTAGAACATAAGGATGAAACTTACAGGCAATTCCTGCAGTGGAGGGAAGGTATTCAGGGTAGACAGGACCCAAAGCAAAGTTTTGATTTTTGTTCTCACAGTGGCTTTGCACTTAATATAGTTTTATTCTAGTTATACTGTAACAGTTAATCAGCTAGGTTCAAAATAATGCCATTATTTTTGAGTCAGTGCTTCTACAAGTCATCAAGTGTGACTGGTACTGTCTTTTATATTTTCACTACTTTTTTTTTTTTTTTTTTTTGCTAGCCCCTTATTCCAGCACTCCACCTTCTGTAATGGGTTTCTCTTACAAATCTTGGCCATCTGCAAGCCCATTTCTCTGCATGACCTTGCCTGAATCTTTCACTCCTTGCATGTCACTCCCTCCATCATAAACTTCTCAGGATCCTATTTGGCAAGACTTTTAGTCTTTTGGCTGCCCTCACTTTCTCTGTGAAAAGACCAAAGCCAGAGGGCCACTTTCTTACTCAATATCACAGCAAGTAGGGGGCAAAATCACCTAGAAAAGTTCTCCTGATGTAGTTCAGTGCTTCTCCTACTGCTCTTTTCAGCCTCCCAGAATGGCTTCAGGGCTTTTCCCCTGAATGTCCAACTTTCTTTCACTCTTCCTCTCTTTAGTCCTCACCAGGAGTCATCCACTCCAGACAGATCCATTTCCCAACTGTCCTGGGAGGCTGTGACTCACTGTATTCCGCCTGGTGGATATTCCCTCTTTTCTTCTTTGCCTTTCACTGTTATGGTGTTTGTGTCTGCTGGTCACCCAACCTCAGTCAGATTCCTGCTCTCTTTGAACCCTGGCAGCATCCACTCTTTGTAGTACTCACTAATGTAACGTTTACAAGCCATCTTAACTTGTTGTAGATGGTCATGGGTGACGGTCTTACCCTTCCAAGAAAATTCTACATTTCCAGATGATACCTATGGTTTCTCTTTTATTTGTAGCCAGTCCATGTACAGCATAAATAAATAATATGAACTAAATTGGTCTTAGTGTACTGCACTGTTTACATTTTAAATCGACTAACTCTTACTGAACGCTTGTTAGCTATTAGATGGGGGATAAAAGAGGAGGTTAGGCTACCCTGTCTCAAATAAGCTCACATTGATGGGGAATTTGAGCAGGGGAATTTGAGCAAGTTAATTGCTTTGAAGTGATATGATAAATTCATTGTGCGGTGAGTTGGTGGATTACATTATTCTTATTGCCAATCCAGCGGTTGCAGGAGGTGGGATCTCATAGTTGGTTTTGATCTTGGCATGGCTTTTCTCAGATGAGGCTCTTGGTTCACATAGGGGTTTTATCATGATACATGCTACATTAGTTCTGTGCTCTAGCCAATATGACACAATCGGATAACTAAAAAAATACTGCAGCAAAGCCACATTTTATAGGACTTTGCTGCAGCATGGATCCAATTATTCTAAGTAAATGACCTATCTGATTAGATGCCCTATTGTGTTTTCATTTGAAAGGTGCACTGATCCAGAGCCAGTTAATTAAGAAAATCTATTTTCAACCAGCTTTTAAAATTTTCAAACAAATATGCCTTTACCTTATGGTGAACAATGTAAATTTTAGAATATTGGCCCTTCAGAAACAGGTTGTAATTTAATTATAATAAAGTCTGTTGCTTTGACAATGGCTGCCAATGAAAACAAATCTTTTTCCCCATCATATTTTCTAAAAAGACAAAAAAGAGGAAGACTGAAAAATCCAGTTGACAAATTGCAATTGGTCTACACTAGGGTACTTTAGTACCTCATTCAGTATCACTGAAATGTAAAGGAGCTTTGTCAGGATTTAAAAATTGAGGACTTGGATTGCTACCCAGTTGCAATAATACAGTGTAGCATTGTTAGCTCTGATTCAAGTGCAGCGGATCAAAAGGTTATTGAATATTCCTTGTCTCTCGGCCAGCCCTGAATATCTTCTCCCTGACCGGAATATTTGGATCTGTTTTTGTTCGTTAATGCTTATCTTACCTTCCATTCACTATCACTATCTACCTTTCTCAGTAATTAGCTAATTACATTTCAAGATAATTAGTTTAATGAAAGTGTGGGAAGTATGCAGTAAGAATCTCGGTGATATTGTCATGACCTCTATGTGTCGATGAAGTAAAAAATATGCAACAGCAAAAAAAATTAAAAAGAAGGAACACTTACAATATCGTGCATATTCAAAAAGTAGTGTGAGTTTTACTGAATTACTTCAGACAAGTGCTAGTCTCCTTTTGGGTGCCGTTTCTCCTTGTGGGTGTGGTATATAATGGCATGATGGGTGTTAGAAATGTGGAATAAATTTTTTAAGCCACTGGGGCATCTTTTCGGCCCATACAGATATAATGTTTGTTGTTGCTTATCCTGGTTATGGGTTTCTCAAATACAAGAGAGAAATGTAGAATAATTTTAATTAGCAAAGTAACTGTATTAATAGAGGGATGATAGCTATACTTGTGGTATTTCTCCATTTTAATTTATTTTTGTAAATTAAATTTTTTTTTTCCTTTTATGGGCACATCTGCAGCATATGGAAGTTCCCGGGCTAGGGGTCAAATTGGAACTGCCGCTGCCAGCCTACACATCAGCCACTGCAACGCCAGAACTGAGCCATATCTGTGACCTGTGCCACAGCTTGTGGCAATGCCGGGTCCTTAACCCCCTGAGCGGGGCCGGGGATTGAACCTGCATCTTCATGGACACTATGTTATGTTCTTAACCACTGAACCACAATAGGAACTGCCTATTTCTCCATTTTAATGAAAAAAGCATACAATTATGTTGAACCTACACCTAAATTCTTATGTATTACCTAGTGATTTCTTTCTTTAGTTATGGAAATGTATATATAAATATGTGTGTGTCTTTGCTCACCATAGCACTTTGTTAATTTCTGTGTAGGAAAAAAGAAGGTATTGGATATGCTTTCTATCTCTAAAGAGGTTATTATCTAACCCTTAATGGCAGCCGTGAGAATATGTCTCTCAGGTCCTCCAGCCTCAGGGAGAATTACTAACCAAGGACTATTGCTCCCAGGCTCTGAATTCCATCACTGCTACGTTTGCACTGAGTCCATGCTTCCTAGAGGCTGTTCCCAGATAACGGCTGTGCAGCTGAGATACGAGGCAGGCCTGTTCCTGGGAGACTTGGGGCTCCTATGCTGGCTGGTACACAGACTCCCCCTGAGTATTTTTGGACCTTCCTTTGGCAGCACAGCCATCTAGGACACTTCCATCCAACCTTTCTTCTCATTGTCCCCCTTTGGTTATCAGGGTTTGGATGGTCCTCCCAGGCTTCTCTGGCTTGTTCCCTTCTTTTTCTCAGGCATTTCCCCCAGTAAAAATATCTTTGCACATTTAATCCCATCCTGACATTTTATTCTTGGAGGACTCAGCCTAACACACTGATGATGAAATGATATACTCACAGAAAATTAAAAAAAATATTATCAGTCAGTGCAAAATCAGAGGCAACAAATAATACAGTTGAAGAGGTCACAAAAGTGACAAAAAGTGCTTGATTCAGATAGGCAAAGGAAGGCTGGTAGGGAAATTAGGATGCATAATCTGTTTAAGTACAGTGAGCAATCTAATTGAGTGGAGTATAGAAGAATTGAAGATGGGTTTGAAAGGTTTATTGAAGTCAGACTATAGAGAACTCAAATATCGTGCTAAAGAATTTGGCCTGTGTTTTTCCTCTATGTTCCATCTCCTGAAAATGTGACAACAGAGGGGCTTCAAAGGTTTAAGAACACCAGCTGGAGTGTTTCTCTTTTGGGCTTTTCATACAGAGGCATGACTAGTATCTGGTGAACTTCAGTCACCCAACCCCAAGAGGAAAGCTCTGAAGAAGGAGTTTAATACTAGCCTGGCATTTGGGATTCTGACATCTCAGTAGTTTCCTGGTGAGCTAAAGTATTCCACACACATGTGCAACAAAGATAGCTTTAGCGGCTTAAGTCTTTATTCTGTATCAAGAACAGGCTAATTGGCTTCTTTCTCTTCCTTCTAGAAACTGGGTTACCATTAGTTGTGCATGGGGCAGAGTGGAAGAGTTCTGTTTGCAGTCCAGTGCAGGCTTTATTTGGCAATGATTGTGCTTAAACTAGACATTTAATGTCAAAACCTGAGTGTATGACTGTTTTTGAAGAATTCATTTATTTGGCTAAATTTTCCTTCCTGTGCAACTGCAGATCAGGAGTTGAGTGGCAGCCGCTCCATTTGGAGAGGGCAAGTGTGCCTCAGTGTCACAGCTCCCACTCCACACGGAAGTCCAACGTCTGCTCCACGCTTTTCGTTTATAGTCCTGTCTGGTGTCCTTAGCCTTTTGAGTGTGTGACCACATTTACCGTTCAACCTTTCTTTCTGGACCTTGCCACACTAGTGTTGAAAAGTTAGCCACACCGGCAACATGTTTTTGTTTTGGGGCAATACATTTGTGTATATGAATTAAAGCAGCTGAAATGCCTTGGATCCCAGAGAACTTTGCTGTGGGATCCTTCTTGCCTGACCAAGACCTGGAAAGGTACCATGTTCTACTGAGCAACAGTGATAACTGAGCTTCCATGCAATTAGCATTGAGACCACTGGTTGTAGAGCCTTGCTTTGAGGGACAATCCAAGCCCTGTCCTCTTCTAGAGGTGATGAGGAAGATCAGTTTATTTGAGGTCACGTGTGATGGGAAGTACGCTACAATATATCATCATGATTTTTTTTTAAATTTAAGTATAGTTCATTTAAAATATTGCATTAGTTTCAGATATACAGCAAAATGATTCAGCTATATATATATTTTTTTTCTTTTTAAGATTCTTTTCCATTATAGGCTATTACAAAGTATTAAATATGGTAGCCTGTTCTGTACAGCAAATTCCTGTTGCTTGTCTATTTTATGTGTAGTAGTTTTCATCTGTTAATCTCATACTCCTACTTTGTCCTTTTTCCCCTTCCACTCCCCTTTCGTAACTGTAAGTTCTTTTTTTATGTCTGTAAGTCTGTCTGTTTGATATATATATATTCATTTGTATTACTTTTTAGATTCCACATATAAGTGATATCATATAGTACCTGTCTTTCTCTTTCTGACTTATTTTACTAAGCATAATATTCTCTAGTTCCATCCATGTTGGTACAAATGGCAATATTTCATTCTTTTATATGGCTGAGTACTAAGAAGATATATATATATCTTCTTAAGCCAACTGTCTATTGATGGATATTTGGGTTGTTTCCATGTCTTGACTATTGTTACCATCTTGGTTATATGAGTACTTGCATAATCTTCCTTTGAAGGTCCAAAAGCATGTATTAAAGGCCGCAGGAGCCACTCCCTCTGTGTCTCAGATTGCAAGACTTACACTTGATTTTCTTGGTCATTGCTCTTTCCTTACAGCCCCATAGATTATGAATCACAACAAATATTTTCTATGAAGAGTCCCATAATAAATATTTCTAGCTTTGTGGGCCATATGATCTTTGCCACAACTATCCACTCTTGCCATAGGAGGGTGAAAGCAGCCACGTTCATTATGTCAACAAAGAGGGTTGATAGTGTTGCGATAAAAGTTTATCTACACAAACAGGTGGTGAGTAGGATGTTGTCAACAAGTGTAACTGGCAGACCCTGCCCTAGGGCTTTAAAAAAAAAAAAAAGGATGCACTTATAGTCTTCAAAGCCACAGCCTGAATTCTCTAAGAATTTAGGAAAGTTCAGAACTCCAACCAGTACTCTACCTATTCCAGATTTCCTCATTCTCTTGTCAAAGTGTAAGCTTCTCCATATTGCTACAATATGTTTCCCAGAAAATTATGCTCTCTCTCCCCAGCTCTCTCATTGAATAATCCATCAATTCTCTCCTTCCTGAGTCTCCATAATTTTTTTGTCTTAATATTACCCTGACTCTCCCCTAGACTACCCTGACTCTCCCCAGCTCTGCAGCCTGTGCAAGAGGATGGGACATCTGGAACATGGCCTCTCACTTCACTGACATTTTCAAGTCCCCCAAACTCAATGTCGCTTTAGCTTCCCACTCTTCTTGCTGCTCCCACCACCTCCTCTGACATTTCTACGCCCATTATTTCCAAATCTGTAGTCCTGACAAGAATTTCAACTTGTCTGTCCTACTGCAAAACTGATATCCATTCAGAGACTTAAGAAACAGCTCAAACTTAACACTATCTAAACCAAATTTTTAATTTTTGTCCTCACACCTGTTTCTTCTTTGCTTTCTATCCTTAGAAAACGACCTCATTTACTCTTTGTTGCTCTGTCCCAAGCTTTCATTCTTATCCTTTACTTACACCAAGCCATTAAACCACATTCCAGTTCTCCCCTTGCCATTATTAGCCATTCGACTGTTCCACCTTCATCTTTTCCCTGGGTCCCTGGAATGACTATCAATAACTTCATTTCCCTGGCTCTCGTTGTTCATAGTCTATACTGAGCAGCCATAGTCAACTTTTAAAGCATAAAGCAGATCACCTCTTCTCTTTAACCTTGTGATTTTAAAAAAGAGAAAAGTCCTAATCTTTTTTCTGTTAAGCTGTACCCTGGGTGGCCTATATCACTTGGATTTCATTCTTATCATTCTCTTCTTGCTTACCTACCACCATGTGGTGGCCTTCTTTCCATTCCAAGTTCATCTACACTTGCTCTATCATTTTTCTGGATGGTCCTTTCTCCTCATGGACCCAAACTGAATGTTTCTTGCCATCCAGATTTCAACTCAAAAGATGTCTCCTTAGACACCCTGACTACCTTACATGAAACAGTCACCCTGACACCATATCAGGTCACCTTATGTTAATTTTCTCCATGGTATTTATCCTTATCATGGCTTTCCCACCGCCCCCCACCCCTTTTTATGACTCCTTTGGTAGCATGTTTGCTTATTCAATGACCATAGTTCTTTATTCAACTGATTGTTTTGCATACTCCCTATCAATCTGCCCCTACTAGTTTTCTCTCCTTGGTTTTGGTGGTAAATTGTCTTGACTATTATATTTCAGGAACTCTCCTGCCCATAGCTCTGGCCTACGTTCTTTTCATCACACCATCCCGGCAAGTCATCATTCCTGGATGGATCCAACTTCTTTGCCATTATTCTGATTGATAAGACTTGCTGGAGAAAATTACATAACTGAGAAGGCTGGTACCATTATAAACTTACAGTCATCACCTCCATGGGGCCCTGAGAACTGCCTGGTAATCTTAAAAGATTTCCCAACCAGACTCTTGCTCCTGTGCAGCACACAAATCTCCACCCCCTCACTCCAGCAAATGACCTCACTTACTACTCGACAGAAAAAAAAGTAAGTCCTGAGAGAGGCGCCCCTTTAACCTCCCATCACAAACCTATAACCTTCCTTTCTTCCCTCCTGTCATGCTGGCAGAGGTGTTCCTTTCTTGGGTAAGGCTCTGTCCTCTCTTGTCACTCTGGAGACTATCTGTTCCCCCTTACCAGAATCTGACACTGTTAGTTATTTTCTACTCTGTGCCTAATGCTTCTCTCCTTCCTGGACCTCCCTCACTTGCCAGGTCCAATTTCTTTTCAGTTCCTGGCATCCATCCACCTTTTCCCTCTCACTCTGTTTACCTCCCTCCTTTGGAATTTTCAGCATCTCCTTCTGTCTGAAACACTCCTCCTCCTCTGTGTTCCCGCCCCCACCATATCATCTGGTTGGTTGTATTTCTTTCAGAGTTCAGCTTAGATGTCAGCTCTTCCTTTTCTTTCTGCAGACTACATTAGGGCCTCTATTATTGCTTCCATTGCATTCTGACTGTCCTCTTTTCTTATTCCATAATGGTTATAATTTTTTGTTTCATATCTATTTTCCTTGATCTACTAAAAGCTTTATGGGGAAGTGAGCACAAATGTCTTGCGACACCTTACACTTGTACCTAATAACTGCCTGGCATAGACTGGCATTCACTCATGGATATTTGTTGAATGAATGAATGAATGGAGGAAGGAGGAGCGGGAAGAGAAGTAGGGGTAGAGGAGGAGGGAGGAGGAAGAAGGAAGGGCAATGAAGAAAGAAGGGCATCCCAAAGACAAGCACACCCTGAAGCCTGGAGTGGCTTTGCCTAAGGTATTTACTCCATACCTCCTTTCACTACGGTTGCCCCTTGGCTTTCAATAGATGGGAGGCTCCTTCATCAGGAAGGTGCTCCAGACTCACTCACTGTATTGTTTGCATGGGTAACAAGCACTCTGTGAAGGTCATCAAAGGTGGCGTGCCTCCATGCTGTCTGCGAACCACTGGCTTTTGCCAGCCTGCTCTGTCTCATACTCTGTCTCTTAGTGTTGTTGTCACCCAGTGAGTCTCATGTTGATCAGGCCTCCTTGAGAGTAGATTTGGGCTGAAGGGAGAGAGAATATTATACTCCTCCTATTGGTCATAATATAGCCCTTGTGATGTAGTTTTAGCTGAACTTTGGATTAGAGAGATGAGAATTTGAAGGTTGTAATCTGGGACAACAGTTAGGAAGGTAGTGCAATGGTTGAACAAAATGAAAAGGATCTAAATTCAAGCGAAAAAGAATGGATATGTGTATATGTATAACTGAATCACTTTGTTGTGTGGAAGAAATTATCACAACATTGTAAATTAACTATACTTCGATAAAACTTAAAAAAGCGATGAGAACTCTAACTTGACATTATTAGATCATATGTATACTATTGAATATTAACATACAGCTTAAAAACAACAAAAAAACAGAGGGTTCATTCAAACAAGTGTGTTCTTTGCTGTTTCCACAGAGTAAGCTGAGAAATTGGTAAAAATTTTTAAAAAGCTAATATAAACATATCAAATTGAGTTAGTGAATGATAATAACATTGCTTTAAACAAAGAAGTGTATATCAAAAATATCAGTTTACTCTTTTAATTAGTAACTTGAGTTAAAAGAAAAAAGAGAAAAGAAAAATTTAAAAACCTTATTAAGAATTCAATTATAGCAGCTTCTTAGATAAATGCTATGTGAATTTGATTTTCCTTTTATAATCTTTAATGTGTCACATAAAGAGTAGCAGATGACATAAACAGATGGACTTGTGTTATCTGCTACTGCTTAAAACCTTCTCTAGCATTTTTTTGGCCATATTCATAAACATAGGATATGGAAGTACTAACTTGCATCTGCTTAAAATCTTTGGGAACTTCTGTTAAATTTTATTTTAGTAAGTTATAATATGGCAAGGCTTTTAAAAATTATGGACAATATTCTATCCACTTTAGAAATAAGGTCTGAGCTATATTTCTATACTTCTGGGTAATTATAAATTTGCAAAACAAAATGTACCTTCACTTGAGTTTTCATATTGGTGAGCATCTTAAGGAAATCATTGGTCAATGATGATAGTTTCAATTCATGAAGGAAATGGAAGAAAGACATGAAAGGACTCTTGCCCTAGTTAATAATTTCTGTAGATTTTACAGTTTTCAAAACTTTTTAGGACTTTCAATTTCATTCTTTACCTATGTTTTGCTAATTTTGATAAGTAGCATTTTTTAGATGAACAAAAGTAAGTTTTCTCTCCATTAACTTATAAACTCTGAGAAAAGAATTTAACCATGTTCATGCTTTACTTGGCAAAAGTTTGCCTGATTTTTTGTTTTGTTTTGTTTTTGTGGTGACAGCCATTCTGACTGGTGTGGGGTGATAGCTAATGATAGTTTTGATTTGCATTGCTCTAGTAATTAGTAATGTTGAGCATTTTTCAGGTACTTTTTGGCCATCTCTCTATCTTTGGAGAAATGTCAATTTAGATTTGACTGCTGATATAAAGCTGCATGAGGTGTTTGTATATTTGGGGGATTAATCTCTTGTCAGTTGCTTCATTTGCAAAGATTTTCTCATATTCTGTGGATTGTTTTTCAGAATGGACATCATCAAAAAATCTACAAACATAAATGCTGGAGAGGGTGTGGAGAAAAGAGTACCCTCCAACACTGTTGGTAGGAATGTAAATTGGTACAACAATGGAGAATAGTATGGAGTTTCCTTAAAAAACTAAATATAGGAGTTCTTCTATGGTGCAGAGGGTTAAATATCCAGCATTGTCACTGCAGTGGACTGAGTTGCTATTGTGGAGCAGGTTTGATTCCCTGGACCAGGAACTTCTGCATGCTGTGGGTGTGGCCAAAAAAAAACCTCATTAAATATAGAACTACCCCATAACCCAGCAATCCCACTTGTGGGCAAATATCCAGAGAAAACCATAATTTGAAAAGATACATGCACCCCAATGTTCGTAACAGCACTATTTACAATAGCCAAGACAGGGAAGCAACCTAAATGTCCACCGACAGAGGAATGGATAAAGACAATGAGGTGCTTATGTACAATAGAATATTATTCAGCCATAAAAATAATGCCATTCACAGCAACATGGACGGACATAGAGCTTATCATACTGAGTGAAGTCAGTCAGACAAAGACAAATATATCACTTATATGTGGAATCTAATTAAAAATTATACAAAAGAACTTATTTATAAAACAGAAATCACAAATTTTGAAATTAAATGTAGTTACTAAAGGGGAAGCCATGAAGAGGAAGGATAAATTGAGATTAATACATACACACTAATATATATAAAATAAATAACTAATAAGGACCTACTATATAGCACAGGGAGGTTTACTCAATGTTCTGTAATAATCTATATGGGAAAAAAGAATAGATACATGTATAGCAGATGCACTTTGCTGTAAATCCAAGCTAATGCAACATTGTAAATCAACTATACCACAATAAGTTTTTTTAAAAAAGAGTTTGCCTTATTTTAGTCCAGGTGACCTTGGGATTACTTTGAATGTTGACCCACATGTTTAAATTGACAGAAAATGTCACATAGGGTCTCAAGGAATGCTTAAATAATTAACCCTAATTTTAAAAAGTCCCTGATTTAGAAAGGTATTGTTCAGATTATTGAAGGAAAAAAACCAAACCTCATGAAATACACATTTAGTCCAATTAATTTTTATAGAAAATGATTGTCATAAGGTATTTAATAAATTGATTTAGTTGTATAAACAGCAGGAAGAAACACGTTCTGGGGTAATAACCTTAACTTTCAAATTCTGATTACGTGCTAAACTCCGTGATTTTAGGATAGATTTGATAATTTTTAAATTTAAAAAGGTAAATTTCAAAGTTGGAAACTGTAAGTCTCAAAGAAGCTCCAGGTCAGGGAGCTAAATGCAGAAAATCATATGCATTCACTTTTCAAGCAAGTGTATATAAAAGACTCTCTTTTAAGTAGGAAGTACTGAGTAAGGACAATTCTGAATTCCGTCCGTCCGTTCCCGAAGATTGTTGGGCTAGCTCACTGATTCCAGGACCTCATGGAGTCCTGGTGTTCCAGAGACTTCCCTGCATCCACAAAGGGTAGGAGGGAGGAGGTGGAAATGGCTGGGCTAAGACTTTCTCCCAAACGTCCTCGTTCTAAGGATCAACTCTGCCCTTATACACTTAAATTATGTAAGTGTCACCTAAGATTTTCTGTTTTTAAGGAGTGGTTTTGCTACTCATCACATAATAAACACAACACAAAATAAAGTGATCTTTTCTTAAGGATATTAAAAAGATGAACTGGATCAAAAGTTATCAGATAAATCGATATTATTTTCTGAGTAATCAGGCAGTTATTTCCATTCTAATCCTACCTGAGAATCGCAGGATCATTCCAATATTTTTTCTAGGTTATGTCAGTATAACATATCGGCAATGGAATATTTATAACATGTATGTCTCCTTAATTCTGAATTAGCTTTTAAAATCCTCATCGTAAAATTCAACGATTTGCTAGCACAGAATTTGTTCATATGGCATCTTCAGGACAATGCAACATAATGCATTCTAGAGAGAAATGCATTAAAATAATGTCAAGTCAGTTTTACATGACCGGGCACAGGAGGGAAAGCTTAGCGGGTAGCAAATGTGGCACCTAAAGGATGTTCCTGTGTGCCACCCACATAATCAACGGTGGTGGATATTTAGCATGAGGTCTAAGAGAAAAAGCGTAAGTTGCTGAGTCAAATGAAAAATGAACATTTAAAAGATAAAAAGTCAGTTCAGCAACTACTGACTACGTACTATGTTTTAGAACCTGTGGGGATATAAACATGAATACAATATTTTTTTTTTGCTATTAAAAAAAAAAAAGATAAAAAGTCAGGATCTCCCAACCAAAAACAGAAAAAATAGGTCGAGACATGAAAAGCATGCATTCCTGTGTATTAAATGTTTTCAGCTTCTAGTAGCTGAGGGTAGCAAACAGCCTGTGAAACTCATAGGGATAAGGCACACCTACTTGTATTCTATCCCTTATGTTTACGTCCAGCTCCTAATGATGGGGCTGAAGCCCTAGAATTCTGCAGGGCCATTAGATTAACAGTGTCACCAGGGGAATCCATTAATGTCAACCTCTATCTCTCTGCAGCGAAACCTCCTCATTCTGAATTCCTTCGAAGCATCTTTTCTCTTTTCAGGGTGCCCAGGTTGGAAATATTCAGTTCACAGTGGGAAAAAGATTAAAAAAAAACAAAAAAAAACAAAACTCCTTGACACTGTCTATTTTTTTTTTTTTTTCAGGCCAAAGAGAAAGAAACGTGAATGTCTCTCAAGCTTGTGATAGGTGACCTTTGTTGTCTGTCAGGAAAATGAAAAACCACCCATTTTTATATTTGCCCTAATAAGATACGTGAGGTAGCAATGTTCAGTAGCCAAAACTGACTGGTGATTTTCTTTCTAGATGACCCATTAAAATTGGCTGAAGATAATGAATTCATCCATCACTTATGACTAAGTGTACTGTCCCCTGCATGCACTCAGGATAATAGCATTTTAGAATGAAGGGTATTAAAATCATCAGATAAATCTAACATTACGGGGGAAAGTCATTTCATGATAATCATTCAGAGGTCGTCATTATGCACATTCATACCAGTTTCCAACTGGTTGAGGCCCAAAATTGGAGAAGAAGAGGGCAGGACAAGAAGCAATTTCTTCCAAGTGACATCAGTATTTTTCAGTTACTGGGTTGCCCAGCCTTTTTCAGGAAAAAGAGAGAGAGAAAGGGAGAGGGAGAGAAATTGGACTGTTTCTCACTTCAAGTTTCATAGATTTTTTTCTCCTGCTTTTCATAAAGTTGAACCTTTATATATGTGATTAGTATAAGGCACATGAAGGAATAATCATCACACAGAATAGGACTGAAATTGGCTGAGGAAGGTTCATCATAAGAATAGGAGGGCTTATGCATATTATTCAGCTTCAGTCTGGCCTCCGCTGTTTACTGCCCGTGTATTCTTTGCACAAATTATTTAACCATTCTCTCTGCCTTGGTTTCCACAACCATAAATAGGGATAGCAATATTAGCTACCGAGTGAGTTTGAGGTGAAAATTCAATGTATTTATATACGTAAATATTGTCATATTGTCTGGCACATAGGTAAGTGCTCAACAAAATTTATTCATGTTATTATTATTATCACTATTACTATTTTTTTTGTTTTGACTAGAAATGTGAATAAGTGGAAGGTGCTGAGTAGATGTATTTTGCATGATGACTTCTCTTGCCTTTCTTTGTTTCTCAACCACTTGCTGTAGAATACTCCGTATTCTATAGGTTGCATTTTTCTCTTATTGGGTTTTACAGACCTCTTGAGCAGAAACTACCTTCGTTTAATCCAACTAACACATACGCTTTAGAAAACTTGAGATCTTCTAAGGGTAATAGTGAACTTAGCATATAGTGGGAGAAAGGGAAGGGCAGGGGTAGAAGTCTGGAATTTTCAGAAACCTCTGGAACATGAATGGCCTGATTTGTGGTTCTTCCTTGGTGAGAGATCATAAAAAGACAGTGGGAGTTCCCGTCGTGGCGCAGTGGTTAACGAATCCGACTAGGAACCATGAGGTTGCGGGTTTGGTCCCTGCCCTTGCTCAGTTGGTTAACTATCCGGCGTTGCCGTGAGCTGTGGTGTAGGTTGCAGACGCGGCTCAGATCCTGCGTTGCTGTGGCTCTGGCGTAGGCTGGCGGCCACAGCTCCGACTCGACCCCTAGCCTGGGAACCTCCATATGCCGCAGGAGCGGCCCAAGAAATAGCAAAAAGACAAAAAAAAAAAAAAAAAGACAGTGTCACTCACCTGAAATCTTCTGTCTAATGCTCATTATGAAAGACTTTGTTATGGTAAAGGAACATGGTGAAGATACTGCAACCAGTTTATAGCACAGCAAATTTCTCTCTGTGAAGTACATTTTGGGTAGGATAACAGGTTGCAACTTTGGTTAAAGAATACCAAGCAAATTGGCGTTCCCATTGCGGCTCAAGGGTTATGAACCTGACTAATATCCATGAGGATATGGGTTTGATCTCTGACCTCTTTCAGCGGGTTAAAGATCTGGCATTGCCCTGAGCTGTGGTGAAGGTCAAAGACGAGGCTTGGATCCTGCACTGCTGTGGCTGTGGTGTAGGCCAGCAGGTGCAGCTCTGATTTGACCCCTAGCCTAGGAACTTCCACATGCCACAAGTGCAGCCCTAAAAAGCAAAAAAAAAAAAAAAAGAATACCAAGCAAATCAAGCAAACCAGTTCCTGGCAAGCCAGAGAAGCCATCCCACAGCCCATAAAATGATGTGGCAAATTCCTCTAATCTGTCTTCTCTTTACCCTGGGACCCTTTAGGAGTTGAGGGAGGATCCTCTCTCCTGATATACCTGGAGGGAATATATTCCTTTTTCTTATCATCAGATCTGGAAACCATAAGGGACCACTGCATACATGGTAGACATGCTGATTGAAAGTTTCACTTATCGGGAGTTCCCGTCGTGGCGCAGTGGTTAACGAATCCGACTAGGAACCATGAGGTTGCGGGTTCGGTCCCTGCCCTTGCTCAGTGGGTTAACGATCTGGCGTTGCCGTGAGCTGTGGTGTAGGTTGCAGACGCGGCTTGGATCCTGCGTTGCTGTGGCTGTGGCGTAGGCTGGCGGCTACAGCTCCGATTCGACCCCTAGCCTGGGAACCTCCCATATGCCGCAGGAGCGGCCCAAGAAATGGCAAAAAGAAAAAAGAAAGTTTCACTTATTTGCAGCCCATATTTATCAAGAAACATTTATTTCATGCTAATCGACTCTGTGGTTGGAACCTGGGATGACAAATATAAGTAAGACAAAATCCTTGCCCTCAGGGATCTCACAGTCTAATGAGGAAGGAAGACGTTATGATATCATGACTTTATTTGGTCACTGAAGCATAAATGTAGCTTAAAACTGAGAGAAGGAAGAAGACAGTTGCCCAAATAATCTGTTGCTGCTGACCTTTTTTTTTTTTTAGCCCTAGCTTAAATTCATTCATTTAAATAAAGCTCATTTAAAGCGACAGATGGTCTCAAAAACAAAAATATCCCTAGACTGTTTCCCCGAGTTAACATATCTGGATAGAACTGAATAAAAATGGGGCTTTAATGTTTCTTACGTTGTAGCACTGAAGGAGGTGATCCTAATTCAGCAAGGACTTCTTACTTTCAGGCATTCTTGGTCTCCATGTTTGCATTTTGATTCGATTAATATTTATAGGACAGCCGCAGGGTTCTCTGCACAGTCACCAGTTATATAAATTTCATTGTTTCACTCTTAAGAAGCAACATTGGAGCATCCTACAGGGATAAATATTTACTGGTGGAATTATATATCAGAAGAAATCATTTAAATTCATTACTCACCATGCCCCTGAGCTGTAATCTTATTGTACAGAAGGCACAACTATGAATAAGCCCCCAGTGCTGTAACTTAGGTTTGGAATTCAAGACAATTAATGCACTTATGTAAATTTCGAATTTCATCAGGAGAATTCTCAGTCCTCACCATGGTACATTGAAATGTGAAAGACAGGGAAAACGTGCTGTTAAGTGTCTTGACCTGATGGCTAATTGAATTATATGTTGCAAGCCTTGTGGATCATTTCTACTAAATTGCACATGTTTGACCATTTTTAAAATAGGGAAATTTTGGTTGCACAGTAACACACAAAGTTCTAATAGAAATTTGATTTTAATTAACACAGGTATCTATTCCTTCTTTCTTCTAGACTTAGAAGAAAATCTTAAATTGAAACTTATGCCTCCTTCTCATTCACCTATGATCATTCCCCCCTGCCCCAACATCATCCCTGGAATGGTTTTGATATCTCCAACCTAAAAATTCATTCTCCATTTTTTCCCCCCCTGGGTGTCAATCTTAATTGACAAAAAGGAATTTAAGGCTAATGTAATATTGAATCCAAACCCAGAGGAAAAGGAAGAAAAAAGTTAGACTTATTTTGTTTATGAATATATATTTAAAGTTAAAAATATTAGCTACCAGGAGTTCCTATTGTGGCTCAGTGGAAATGAATGTGGCTAGTATCCACAAGGCTGTGGGTTTGATCCCTGACCTCCCTCAGTGGGTTAAGGATCTGGCATTGCCATGAACTGTGGTGTAAATCATAGACATGTCTCTGATCTGGCATTGCTCTGGCTGTAGTGTAGGGCAACAGCTGTAGCTCTGA
Organism: Phacochoerus africanus; assembly: GCF_016906955.1. Classification (NCBI taxonomy): domain Eukaryota; kingdom Metazoa; phylum Chordata; class Mammalia; order Artiodactyla; family Suidae; genus Phacochoerus; species Phacochoerus africanus. The sequence goes on along the minus strand of NC_062556.1, from coordinate 60,482,160 downwards.
TTCGACCCCTAGCCTGGAAACTTCCATATGCCGTGGGTGTGGCCCTAAAGAGAAAAAATATTAGCTACCAAATCCAGTGGTGAAAAATTCATCCTCATTTGTGAGAATCATCTCTCTCTCTCTCTTTTTTTTTTGTAATAAAAAACACATGACATCAAATTTACTTTACTTTAGAGTATTCAGTTCATTGGCATTAGTTCTAGAACTTGAACATCACCCCAAAGGAAACCCCATATTCATTAAAGAGTCACTCATTCCCTCCTCCCCCCCAGACCCTGGCAACCACTAATAAGGTTCTGTCTCTACGCATTTGTCTTTTCTAGATGGTGCAGCTGATCCTGATGACCAGTACTGTCCAGGAAACAAACACTTCATTCAGGCCTAAGGTGATGACTGCTTTTCAAATTTGGTATTCATGTCCCAATATTTACCTGTAGGATACTGATAGCCTGAATTTTAATCCTGTTTTTCCTATCCTATACTGGACATCCAACATGTTAAGAACGTCATCTGTAGCTATCAGTGGAAGAAAGTGAGGAGCATGGAATGGAATAATTAGTGGAAGAGAGCTACCACTTGGGGTTTACTCTATACAGTGATCTTGAAACTCACAAATGTTTATTGAAAATTTCCTATGTGTGCAGTGCTGGGAGTGTACAAAGTTAATGTTTTTAGAGATTAGGTGGTAGATTCACAGAGAACTCAATCCCTCCAGCAGTTAGGGAATATTGTGTCTTCAGGCTTCTCTACCAAAGAGGAGGCCAAGTAACTTATTGGACTCTTTAGATACTGGGCCTCAGCTGGATATTCTACTTGATCTTTTATATCAGCAACTTTGCTAAGAGGCATCATTTGAGGAGGGCTTCAATCAACAAGCATCTTGGGAAGCTGTCTGAAAAGCTTTGGCTGGTGACAGTCTATGTGCATGATGGTTTTTCTACTGGATTCTTTGGTAAAGCAGGGCAGCCTCCACCTGGAGGTGCCCTTGGAGCTTTGGGACCATTATCCACTTAACCTAGTTACCAAGTACACTGTCTTGGGAATGAAAAGTAGTTTGCTACTGAGATATTTTGGAAACTGGATGTCTGACCCATGGATGCCTTCTAACTCTCCAGCCTGACATTCCCATTTTATGGTGGATCCACTGGGACTCAGTCACTAATGAACTGGAAAGGACAGATGTCATTTAGAGGGAAAATTTATCCTCCATTTAGCCACTGGAAGCAAAGCCACTGGCTCCAGGAAGACTTCAGTTCTCTGTGGGTTCTCTAAATGCCTATGCTTGCTTTACTGATGGTTCAGCTAATCTGAAACTTTATGGTGTCCCTGGGCTGCTGCAGCTGCTCAATCTCAATGCCAGTGATGTTGAACCAGAAATAGAGGTGATTGATGGGTAGAACTCAAACTAGTACTCATAGCCTTGGTCAGTACTCTCCTTGGTGAACCTTGTTATACTTGTACTGACTCATGGCTGCTTAGTTTGCTACATGGAAAACTATAGACTGACAGATTAAAGATACTCCTCTATGGGGCATGAGAAGTAGATATAAATCATGGCTGCTGATGGTATCATTTGATTTCCTTACGTAGATATCTGCCCATATAAGTTGACTGCAATCAAGCTACTGATTGAGCCTGCACTTCCTTGAATGGCAGCCTCATTGCCAGTATCCATCTTCATACTACAGCTCACAACACAATGACATTATAGACTGGAAACAGAGTAGAGGACTCTATGTTTCTGATGCAAAGAAGGCTACCACTACATGATATATATGTGAATCTAGCCAAAGTTGATGAGGAAACCACTTGGCATGGCTTATGCCTACTGTTGGGAGTCTGTTGGACTTATAGCCCTCTTCTTGGACTTATAGCCCTCTTATCCTTATCACTGTTGCAGGTTATGGAGTTGTTGCAATTTTACCAGCCAACTCTGGTCATACTACTGTGGCTCTTGAACTAGTCTACATTATATTTTTGCCTTTCCAGACCATTTGTACTCTGACAATGGAGAGGCTCTATTGCAGAAGCCATGGGTTTTTAGTCAAGCTATTCCACAGACCTTCCGTGCTCTGGACCCTGCACTGCCTTCTAGTATTTTTAGCATTGGAATGACCACCTCAAAAATAAACTAACTTCTGGGTCTTCCACCCCTTGTCTCCTGTCTGACTATCATTTGATCTCCCCACAACTTTACCTAGAATTCTATTGGTGACATCAAAGATGTCCCAAGATCCCCAACCTTCCATACAAAACACCTGTCAGTACCTCAGGATGTCTTTTCAAGCCCTATTCTTATAGCCATTATGGTGGCATGGAAAATGAGGTAGATTGAATTAATAGCCCTCAGGATAAATACCAATGTTGATGCTCTAATTCCCAATGTGATTGTATTGGAAATGGGGGTTCAGGGAGGTAAGTAGGTCATGAGAGTGGTTTCCTCGTGGATGGGATCAGTGCCCTTATAAGAAGCGACGAGAGAGATGATGTCTTTCTCCACCATCTGAGGATACAGCAGAGGGTATTGCTGTCTACAAACTAAGGAAGAGGGCTGTCATCAGAACCTGACCATCTGGCATCCTGGTCTCAGACCTCCCGAACTCCAGATCTATGAGGAATAAATTTCTGTTGCTTAAGCTATCCTGTCTATGGTACTTTATTAAAACATCCTGAACTAAGATAGACAGTCTCTCCAAATATATTAGATTCAATTATTTGAACTGAACTAGGAACCCTGAATCTTACCGTTCACCAGAGAGGACATGCTGGAAGCCCTGTCAACTCATGTCCCCCAATTGATATACATCCCATTTGGGGACTCTGACAATTAATTTGGTCCTGGCCTCTGTTGGTTATATTAATTATTGTGGCTGACAAAATGGTGTATTCAAGAGAAATTTCTCCAGAAGACAAGACAGTACAGAAATGAGAGGTCAATGTTGGGAGACAATTCTCCTTTTAGCCCATCTTGTGAATAGAAAGACTATCTGCCTTTGTGCTGGACTATCTCTCAACACAGTGTTCAGGATAAGAACCAAGAAAGAAGCGCAGTCTTACAAACTGGGTTACAGTTTTGAAACTGAAGAAAGGTCGAGATCAGATCCCCAAATATCAGAAAAGGGGGCACCATTGTAACAGGGTAAATTGATTTGGGAAACAATGCTGAAAGCTGGTGGTGAGTAATGGGGCACCGGGTCTGGGTCTGAGTCTGAGTAGTTAAAAAGATGATTGAGGGTACAAACGGGGGGTTTAGGGTCAAAGAAAAGACAGCATTTCATGCTGAGTAATTAATAGGGAGAGAGATATAAAATTAATGCTACTCTCTGTAGAAGCTAGACAGCTTACTGTCCAACTCATGCTGGGAAGGAACCAGTATTTGAGTAGCAAAGAGCCTTGAAAGATGGAGATAATGTTTCTCTGCAGCAAAGGGCAGGTATCCTTCCTGCCTATTATAAAAGATTTGGAATCCCTGAATTCAGTCAGTGTTGCTTCCACTTGTATTGCAACCCACTTTGTTGGGCAACTGTCTCCTGGTTCTCTTTGCATTGTCTTATGAGAACTGGGATTTAAGAGCCAGCATAAGAAAATTGAAATTCTGACTATGACTCTTTCTGTGAGTAATAAACTGCTTTGTCTCTGATCCAGCAGTGTTTTGTTTTCTGCCAGCGCTCATGAAACTGGCAGGATCTCTTGTTAGCTTGCATGTGGGGTAAAAATTTCAGACTCTTCACAGTTCTTGACAAGCCTACCCTGGAATAGGATCTAAACTGTGGTGTGGACAGAGAAGTTGTTTGTGAAAACAAAATTTTCAAGGACTGAAGCCAGATCTACCAGCCAGAATTGCTAATGGGAATACAGATCACGCCAATATGCTTTGAGGAATTGGAGGAGTGAATTTGAGGTTCTATGACTGCTTTTGCTTAAAGAAGTATAAATTTTTAGTGGGCCAATGGAGTGATTTTCTATTTCGGCTAAATTGACTGATTAATCCCAATTTACAGTTGTTCTCAGATAACCGCACAGAGTTGACACATTAAATGTTTCTCGGCTATAGCAACAAAGCAAGACTTAAGCTCGTTTCTATATACTTGGATGAGTAACTGGAACACAGTGTTCAGAATAAGAACCAAGAAAGAAGCGCAGTCTTACAAACTGGGTTACAGTTTTGAAACTGAAGAAAGGTCGAGATCAGATCCCCAAATATCAGAAAAGGGGGCACCATTGTAACAGGGTAAATTGATTTGGGAAACAATGCTGAAAGCTGGTGGTGAGTAATGGGGCACCGGGTCTGGGTCTGAGTCTGAGTAGTTAAAAAGATGATTGAGGGTACAAACGGGGGGTTTAGGGTCAAAGAAAAGACAGCATTTCATGCTGAGTAATTAATAGGGAGAGAGATATAAAATTAATGCTACTCTCTGTAGAAGCTAGACAGCTTACTGTCCAACTCATGCTGGGAGGGAACCAGTATGTGGCTAAATCTGAAGTGTGGTGACTTAGAGCTGGAGATGGAGTGTGTTCAGCAATCCATGGCCTGTGGGATTGTGGGGAAAGTCAGGGCAAAGGGAAGGGAAGTAGGGGGCTATGCCTTTCTGGAGTTTACTGTGTGTGAGAATGAGGCGCACCAAAGAGCAGAGGGAGCCAGAAATGGGAGACCACGCTCTAGGAACCAGGAAAGATTACCTAAAGGGGGAGCGAGATCATGCCATCAGCATGCTTCACTTGATTTTGTAAATTTTTCCTAGCGCTTCCAGCAGTCATAGTTAGGAGATTCATCTCTACATGCAAAGGACAGACACATTGTTACTGGTGTTACCACTGTTATTGCAAGAATGTTTAGGATTACGTCATAGTAAAACATGTCTTGGAACCAGAAATTAATGAAACTCATTCTATTACTTTATTTTGTTGAAGGTGACATACTTTAGTTTTATTTCTCCTTAGCTCTGGTAAATAAATTTGGATGCTTTCCTTCAGTAACAATACTATGTTTCGTCTTTTCTATCTGAAGAGGAGAGGAAAGATCACTCTGGAAGAATGGGTTTAATTAAATATACAGTTTTGTTTTCAAAGTCTACAATATGCATTTGCATATTGCCTATCGAAATACGAATGGGTATACACCATGCTTATAACTTCTGATTTCCTAAGTTACACCAACCTGGGTGGAGATACGAAGATAAAACGTGGGTAGCATCGCATTGGTGTTCCTCAGCTGAAACCCTCAATTTTATACCTGTCCTTATTTTGGACTGCATGATTTATTTATTATTCCTTTTATTTTGGAGGTAAGAGGGAAAATGCAGATTATTTAGGGCAGTTTAACAAATACTCAAACTCAAACTGAGAGTTGGCTAGAGAAGAGCAGGGATCCAGAGTTCTGTTATCAGAATAAAAGCCTAATTATCTTGGTTCTTCCCACTTCCGTGTCTCCATGATTCACACCTTACACATGTTCTGTGCATCCAATTATGATACATCTCAAACGGAATGTGATAATCTCCAAATGAAGTGGAATCCTTTAAAGACTTCAAATAAAAAGATTCTCTGTCATTGCAAGAAGGACTTCCCGCCCTTCCTTGCGGTTCTCCTATCATAGTAACACCAAGATGCAAAGACACTTTTTTAGCAAAAAGAGTCAGTTTCCACGACTGCTACAAATGAGCAGGGGAAAAAAGCACCCCCCCCCCCACCAAAAAAGAAGAAAATTGGCTCAGTCATCCAAGATCAAGGCTACAGATTTCTTTTTTTCTATTTTAGCTATTGCTGCCATATTTGATAAACCTCTCACATGGCAGAGCAGTGAGGGCAGCATGGGTGTCTGGAAAAAGGTGATAAAGCTGTACCAGGAGGCAGAACTGCAGGCCACCATCCTGGTGCCAATTGGAATTGCAGAGTTAGATGTCTCCCTGTCCACAATGTCTCCTCAAGTTAGGAAAGGACCACAGATTTGACATTGAGTTTTCCTTTGGATTTTAAGCATTGTTTTCTCTCTAGAGACCTTATATGAAGTTATAATATACCTTCAGGGTAATTCGTAGAATGAGAGAATGAGATCACAGGCTCAAAGCTGTGTGGTCACTGAGGGGCAATGTGGAAATTGTTCCCTCAGTGAGGAGAACATTTTTTATGTCCAATTGACTTATTGCCTTATTTGCTGATTGATTCATTTGTACTCCCTAAATAATTATTCGCTTTTTTTTTTTCTTTTTAGAGTCACTCTTGCAGCATATGGAAGTTCCCAGGTTAGGGGTCAAATTGGAGCTATGGCTGCCAGTCTACACCCCACCCACAGCAACGCAGGATCCTAGCTGCAGCTGCGAGTGACACCACAGCTCACAGCAATGCTTTAACTCACTGAGCAAGTCCAGGGATGGAACCCACCTCCTCGTGGATGCTAGGTGAATTCGTTTCTGTTGTGCCGCAGTGGGAACTCCCTAGCTAACATCTTAATAAGGATCGTTAGAAGATGAGGTGTGAAAATTAAAGGGGGGAAGAGAAGGGTTTCAGTACAAACGTGGCCTACTTCCTGGTTTTGCTCAAGTTTGGATCAGCTCCCAGGACAGGGAGTCTTGCTTCCACCCCACCTCCTGTTCTCCACTGGTCATATTTTATGCAGATTTTGTGCCCCAACAACAATACACCTCAGCCATGGGGCTATATGGCCCAAGCCTTCTGCAGAGCTTATTTTCATTATGCCGAGAACTTTTCCATTGTCTATGAAAGTAGTTCTTTTAGTGAACACCATCTATTTCTTTTCCTAAATTCTTGCTCTCAAATGAAAAACTGCTTTGAACACTGTGGAAAATCTACACTGAGGACTGGGAGAAGAACAGAGACAGTAGCCATCTGTTGATTTGGCTATCCTTATGCAAACTGGAAAAGCTTCCTTTTTTTCTTTTTAAAAAAGATGCATTTAATTTTGAAGTTATGTAAATGCTTAAGGTAATTTAAAAGCCCAATGTTAAACTAATAATTTCTATCCCCAAATATATGAAGTGATGTAATTAACCTTCCTCACCTTCCAGCTATTAAAATCCAAATAAATATTTTCAAAATCAGAATCCATATAGGAAGCTTTAATCTTATTCAAACGACAGCATCATTTGCTAAAATCTTTTAGACATATACTTTTGCAATTGGCTTCAGAAATGAATTAAAATTAGATGAAAAATGACTTTCACTGTATAGCATATTTCCTTGCCTTTTTTCAACTTTCATCAGAGTTGGAGCCATTTATCTCCTGGCTGTTTTCAAAAATCAAATCTACTATCAACACAATTTGTCACCTTTGCATTTTCAAGTCATTTTCCTTTAGTTTCAGAAGAGATCCATGACCTTAGGGTGTAGTGGCAGCAATAGAAAAATGTCTAAACCCTCCAGTGGAAAAAAGGATTATAAAAGGATAACACTTATTTGGATTTTTGACATGTGGCGAGTTTGTTTTTTAAAAGTCACTTTGCTAAATGTCAAACCCCATATATTTATCTGTTTTTAAAACCAATGAGATTAATGGGAATTAGCATTGGCTGCTAGAAGAACTCTCTGAGATTTTGTCTGTTTGCTTGTTTATTGATGTGAGGTTGTGTATCACTTGCACTGAGCCTTCTCTCTACTCTCCTATAAAGATGCCAATGCCAGAAAAAAAAGTTGCCAATGCCAGCAGCTTGGCAGAAATGCAGTCAGCAGTTGTTAAGAGATTCTTTACTAAAGAAAAAGATGCATGCTCCTCTTCTACCATCTCTGAGGTTAATTTGAAAATGAATTTTTAGGTTATTTTTGTAAGTGGATGGTGTATAACTCTCATACCCACAGTAGATAAGGATTTGGAATCTATAGCAGGAAGCTCTCAAGAATTTGAAAACAAATCAGAAGCAGACCCCCATAATGAAACTGTTGCTAATAGTCAGTATATAATGAAAGACAGCTAACTGCAGAAATAACATGCTGCAACAAAAAGAATACTACTGAATTAACCCATTTTAAGAAGGCATTTGCAAATATATTAGTAATAAAGATAGGTTGTTGTTGCCGTGTTAATATTTAAATCCTAGTGGGAAGATCACAGTGGTTGAATGTAGTGGGTCCCCGATGCCAGTCCTTGGATAAGTTGCATTAGAATGGCCTGGGGAGTTTTAAAATGATCGTCATTTAAAATGTTTGATGTGGGTCCTAGGGACTGTTAATTTAGAACTATTGAATCAAAATTGCAGAGACAAGGAATCCTTACATTTAAAATCTATTCCATGTCATTCTGATGCAGCTGGTCTATGGGCTACACTTGAGACCTCCTGGTTTGTATACTTAACAATCGTCTCAGAGAAACTACAGAGTAGAATAGACTTTCGAAAGCAGAGATAAACGAGACACAATCCCTGCTCCAAGGAGCTCTGTATAAGGGGACAACGGTTGGGGTTGGGGTTACCAAGTATGAGTGCTATGCAGGCACCAACGAAAGAGGAAAATGAACAATTCTGGAGACTCCAGAATGAACTTCCACAAGTAATGTTTGAACTGAGTATTACGGGATGTTGTATCAAGTGGGTGAATGGAAGATACAGGAGAGACACTAGGTCTGGTCTGAGAGAAAGCACGAGCTTGGCAAACTGCGAGGAATTCACAGGATCAAGGGAAGAGGGAAAAGCTAAGAACATTGAGAAGGCAGGGGCCAGATTTGAAGAGCACCACATGTCATACTAAGGAGCTTTTATTTTATTCTGCATGGAGTAGGTGCCACTGGATGATTTCCTACCTAGAATAGACGAGATGTGTTTAGCGTTCTGCACATGCCATTCTGAAGGCAGGGTGGGGTGTAATTTGGAGCTCAGTGATGTGAGAGCCAGAGCAGTTAGGAGGTCATCCCAAAAGCCCCAGTGTGAAAAGAGAGCCTATGCCAGCATGAGAAGAGAGGAAGGAGCATCTCGATCCAGTCACAAGTAATCCTTAAGGGCAGAAGAATGACTTCTGCCAAAGCATCCCAGTAACATAGGGAAGTAATTGTGTGACCTTTGGGGTTGTATTAACTGAGGCCCGAGCACCCCGCCATAGTCCCACATTTCTTTGAATTGTTATACACCGTCTTTAAAATACACCATTATTTTGCATTTCACATGAAAATAAATTCTTGCATTTATTAGCTATAATTCTTGCAATTAGTTATAATTTTATATATATATATATTTTTAGGGCCACACCCGTAGCACATGGAAGTTCCCTGGCTAGGGGTCGAATCGGAGCTATAGCAGCTGGCCTAGCCACAGCCACAGCGACGTCGAATCTGAGGCTTGTCTGTAACCTACACCACAGCTCATGAAAATGCCAGATCCTTAACCTACTAAGCGAGGCCAGCGATCGAACCCGTAAATAATGTAACTCAGAGTTCCCAACTAGACTAGTATTTTTTCTGAAGGGTAAGGGACTGGTGGATTCCATTTTGGCTGTTAATTTCGAGTTGCTTGTGGGACACCTGAGTAGAAGTGCAGTGAGACAGACAGATCCATGGTTCCACAGACATTAGTGGAAGGTATAGTTAGGCTTTGAAATCATCTTTCCTGATATTATATGTGGATTTAATATTTACTTGTTGGTTAATTCTAGTCTGTTAACCTTGCTAGTTCCCCAATTTGGTACTTAAAAAAGTAAACAGTTCTGCTTTGAGACAATAGAGGTTAGAGGAGGAGATCACAGGGTTAATCAGAAGGGAAAATATTCAATCTCCTTAGTTAAGTCATGAGCAATTCTTAAGGACACAGTCCTTTGCTTGGTGCTTGCCACATTCAATAAAAGATAGAAAATGAAAAATATAACAAATGGTGATGACAGGAAACTCAAAGTCAAGATAAGACGAAACAAAAGAAAATACAGGTCAAAAGTAGTCAGAGAAGGAGGTGAAATAAGAGAAAAATGCAAATTAAACCTAAGAGGACAAAAACAGAAACAAAACCAATTAAAATGCATTAATTAATAGATAGAAAAGGTGAATTGAAATAGACAATAAAATCAGAAAATTTTATTGTGACTTTTTTAGTCTAAAGAAATTGATTTTCAAAGGAAACACGTGAAAAAGAGAAATAAGCAAAAAGAAAATAAATCATTTATAATTTCATCTTCTGGGAGATAAACATTGCTAATATTTTGGTTAATATTCTATGACCAAACAGTATATGTTACAGATATTCATATTGTGGACTTAAATGCACAATCTAAGTGCCAATTTTCAGTTCACAACATATACATGTTAGATATATACTATTCTAAATTCTAGCAGAGTAGAGGAGAACATTAAATTAATTAAAAGTAATAATATGTTTAAATTCCAAAGCTAACACCCTCAGGGTGATTAGGGCTTTTGGAGTTAGGATCCCTTCAAATATTCCCTGGGCCTCCCTCCTTAGAGTTATATTTCCCCATAGGGGATCTTTAGCAGATGGCCTTTGAGCAGAGAGCAGAAGGGCAAGGGGCATGACCTCTGCCCTCTCACTGGGTCCCAGTATTCTCTTATGCAGCTGTTGGAGATGCTTATCAGCCTTCAAAGGCCGCCTGCGGGGAAATCCCTTTCTTTGGAGAGTCTTTCTCCCTCCAGAAGCCAATCTAACCAACCTGTGTTTAGCCCAGGACAGTTTATAAAACCCTTTTAAATGCACCAGCTCATGTGATCTTCACAACAATCCTGTGAGGCAGGTATTATTTTCCTGACCTTTTAAATTTTTTTTTAGGGGATTAAGTCACTTGCTTAAGAACACAAATAGCTAATAAGAGGTGCAGCCAAAGCTCAGACCTACATCTCTGATTCCAAATCCTGTGATCTTTGCTCTACATTTACAGATCGTCCTGCTTCTCAGTAAATAGATAAAATTCAGATTCTGGGTTTTTAAGGCTGAAAGCCACACCTGCACCACTGAGGCTTCCACCTGAGATTTTGAGTCTCCTTGGAATGGCCTCGAAAAGGCCCATATGGATCTTAGTAAAAGCATGATAAATATTTGTTAGAAAATGAACAGATAATTTTTTATACTTTGAGAGTCCGCAAATTTAATGAGTCCATCTTTCTTAGATGTTTGATTCAGAGGTATTTTAATCTCTTCTAGATCTCAAAATCATGACCCTTGATTTTAATTAATGGGGCAATTCATTTAAAAAAGACTTCTCAATGCAAGCAGCAACTTACCTACTTAAATTTTGAAATAAAATAAGTGATTGGGATATGGGTGTCAATGTTGACACACACACACACACACACACACACACACACACACACACACACACACGAATACCAGATACTGGAGAGCAAAGGCTAGTGAGCAGAAGAGGAGTATGTTTACAAAAGTGCAAATGAGGAAATAAGCTAAGGTTTCTCCCATCAACACCTGCTATTTTTTCACTTTCTTTTTGAAATACTTGGAGTTATTTAGCAAGCTCTAAGTGGTCATTGTATTAATGGATAGAGAAACAAGGCACTCAACCAAAGGAGTTTAAATACAAAGATCAAACTCTCTAGGATAGTGGTTTTTAAATCTGTGATGCAGCTGAATCTGTTTTTTAAACATGCACTTGTATGGAAGCCCGATAAGTAAAACCAAAGCAGAGCTGGTGTCAAGGGAGTGGGGGCAGGAGAGCAAACTGCCACCTCCTCAGGCCCGTGCAACCTCTGTTGAGGGTCTAACTCCCAGGATCTGAAGCAAGTTGAATTCTCCTGTTTTATTCTCTAATTAATACAATAAGACAAGACAGTATACTTTCTCTGTGTCTCATCTGGCTTCGCTAAAAAGCAGAGCTTGGGGCAATAAGGGATCTGGGCAGCGCATAAACTCAGTGCCATAAACATGGGAAGTGGTAGAAGCAACTGTGTCTAGTAATGTTTCTCTCTATTTTTCTTAGGAAATGTTCATTGTGAACATAATTCCGTGACAGAGTAAATGCTCTGTCATTTTCAGAATTTAAAGAACAGGGTGAATAACTTTAAAAAATACTGTACATTGCATTGTATCTCTTTGATTTGTGGTTTAGCTCCACCATCCATCACGATGTTGGGACATAGAAAGAGGCTCTTGATCATCAATCTCTCCTCTGGCTCTTGTCAGTGTTTGTGTCCTCAGATAAACATAATCTGTTTTCATTATTTATTTTTCTGAAAAGGTTTGAATAAATTGAAATATAGGAGCTTTTATTTTATGCACATATTTTGTAGACTTGAATGGTTTTGGAACGTCTCATGGTTAAAGTCTGGCCTATTCAAAAGGAGAAAACAAATTATATATATATTTATATGTGTATATTATATTGTCACCACTAAGTCTCTTTTCTTTCTCCTGGACTAGAAGTTACTGGATCCTTTTGTACTTTTATAAATCACATGGTGAGATATTTATGAAGCTTTTGTGAAAATTATGTAATTTCTAAAGTGCTCTTTCTGTTAAGAATTCAGGTATTTTTTTTTTCCCACTGAGTAATGTTTCATAATCAGTTCTTCTGCCTATATGAAAGAGCTATAAATCTCGAAAGGAATTTTAATCAAATTTGAACCTGGAATTGCTTTCTATTTCTCATTTGTAAATGGTTTTACTCTCATATGTTGCATGGTTTCTCTCTATACCCAATCACACCCTTCAGTTGTACTTTGCAGTGTTTCCCCAATCTTGACTTTTTAGGCATATGCATTTTCCAGAACTTGACTCCAACGAAACATCTCTTAAAACACTCATAGTATACAGTGACCATCTCTGCATCCTAGAGAAACATAGGGAATGCTGACCTCATCCTCTCTTCATAACGATCTCCCTGGAAATCAGAAGTTCACTCAAGATATTTTCCTTCCATATTGATTTCAAAGGCCTTTATACTTGTGAGAAGAGTTGGAGGCAGAGGCACACAACATACAATGTCAAGTTTTTGAGTTTTTAAACAATTATCATGAAAAGCATTTGTTTAGAGAGCTTGTGGGGTGTGGAACACGATGGATGAGAGCAGGAATTCAGAAGCAAACAGTCCTGTGGACCAGACGACTGCTCTGAAGAAACTTCTCAGAGAGAGAATATACAGAATTTTAACTGACTCCCTAAAGAACTTCCATGCTTCTATATACATGGAGACTAGGTTAGTTTCACTGTGAATTTTTATTCTCCAACATATTCCTTTGGCATTAGAGGGCCTATGTGATGTTGTTGCTAGCCCTTTCCTTTTTTGGTCCTTACAGAGGAGATGACAATTCCTAAGACAACTACATTAAAAGAGTCTGGTTAAAATAAGTTTAAAAAAGGATGTGAAAGTAAAAGGATAAAAGGAGCATAGATTATGAATTTATTCCTGGGAATGCATCAGTCAGGTGTGCTATTCCTTTCCAAGTACAGATGAGTATTATGTCCCCACACATTATGAAATGCTCCAGCATTTGAAATCCCAGGCTTTTTGAGGCTTTCAAAGCTCTGGCTTCTCAAAACAAGATTAAACACCACCACTGAAGAAAGGGATAGATTTAGACTTAAACGTTCTGTTTTCAGTTGAGAAGTCTTATTGCTAAAGTTTGGTTCTGTTCACAAGCTGGAAACACTGATCAAGCCCACTTCTTTTGTAACCTCTTATGACAGAACATATGTAGATAATCACGTGTAACTCTTTATAATGCTTCTGTTTTGCATGCAATCAGATGGTTATGGATTTTTGTATAAGAATTTCCATCTGAGGCTAGCCTTTATTCCTGGTGTCATGTATAGTTCCTCTTAAGATATTTATTGCAATTACTCATGATTCCTTAATGTGAAGTTTTGCAGAACAGTAACTGCCAGCCCTTGCTTTGTTCCAACTACACTTAAAAAAAAACAACAGACTTTTGAAGCACTTTTAGGTTCACAGCAAATGTAAGTTGAAAGTACAGAGAGTTTCTGTATACTATGGTCCCCACAAGTGTACTGTTTCCCCCACTATCAATACCCTGCATCTGAGTGGTACTGTTTGTTGCAACTGATGAACCTACTTTGACACACTGTTATCACTCTAAGTCCATAATTTACCTAGGGTTAACTCTTGGTGTTATATATTCTATGCCTTGGACAAATATATAATGACATGAATTTACCACTAAAATATCACATAGTACTGCTCTAAAAATTCTCTGTGCTCCACCTCTTTGTTCTTCCCTTCCCCCAAATCCCTGAGAGCTCCTGATAGGCACTGATCATTTTACAGTCTCTACAGTTTTGCCTTTTCCAATATGTCATATACTTCAAATCATATGGTAGAGAGGCTTTTCAAAACAACTATACTTTTTAAAACAGAAAATAATTACTTGCAAATCATAGGATTCATTTTTGGAGTGATGGCTATTTTTAGAATTAAAAAATTAGTGAAATTGTAAAAAAAAGTTATATTTTTTTAAGAGCGATGCAGATTTTATTTTTTGCACAGTGGCTATATCCAATCTCAGGGGCCATTTTCAGGTTCTGGAAGAGGCAATTTATTGTCTTAACTCTACATACATCGTTTCTCTACCTTCTATTTCTGTATGCCTGGATGAGTATCTGTAGAGAAAAGAGACAATTAAAGCTGAAATACTTGAAAAACTTTGATTCATTTTTTCCCATTTTCACTTACTTTTCTGTCAAGGAGGGAAATTCTGAGTTCCACCAGGGGCAGAACTCTTTAACAAATAGCTTCTGTCTTATTGGAATTTAGAAGACTTGAAATTTTCAAAATGGGTTGCTGCAGGCTGAATTTTTAATTACTTATTTTAGGCAAGCCTTTCTGTTCTTGCAACCTAAACCTGGAAGTTTGTGCTTATGACTACTCTGGCTGCTGTGAAATAAGGTGACAAGGAGATCTCACTTTTTATCAGAAGTGACTATTACAGACCTTGTTAGGTTGTGGCAATTTCTCCCCTCCTACAAGGATGGTGTTAAAGGCTCAGAATGCGAAGCCTTAAAATCTCATGATCAGAAATTCATTTTCCTCTGATCCAGCAACCGAGTTTCCATGTCACAATTTGTAAACATCATTATATTGAAAAACTGCTTATGAGGAGTCCTAGAGAACTGTGGAAAGAGACAGTTCTATGTGTGAGTTTTGCTAACTGTCAATTCCCAAGTGTTAAGGATGGAAGCCTAAGGCAAGGCAGTGAAAATATTTAAAGAGAGGTGAAATACCAGAGAAACAATAGCATTAAATTTAACATCATGGTTTAGAGTTAAATTCAGTTCTACTGTAATACTAAGAGTGCCTTACACCTTACACTTTATTCCAAGTATTTATAATGCTAATATTTTAAAAATGTAATTAAAATTTACCTACTCTGTCTTTATCAGTGGAATGTTATTTGAGAATAATTTTAAGTGCGTGTGAAATGAGGAAGTCACAGAAACAAGGGACATTATTACCTGAAGAGGAAGTGGTTTAGGAAACTCGTCAATCACAGTCATGACTAAGGAGCCACTTTGGTCACCACTTCCGATCCTTACTAGCCGTTATCTGGAGGAGGGCAGATGGTGGCACCCAAGCTAGATACCACGCTAATGAAAACTGCTTGGGGTTGGGGATGAGGGAGATGGATCAAAGATATGCACCTATCTAGTGTGTTTAATTAAAAAAAAACAAGTTTAAAGATTACTTGTAAAATATGACAGTAATCATTCCACCCTGAAATGCAGATGTTCTGCAATGAAAAAAAAAAAAAACTTTATAAAGTTCACATAAAAATAAATAATAATAAGCCATGTTAAGATGGAAAATCGATTTCCAATCTAAAATAAGTAATCTGGCGTTATATGATGGATAGATAGATAAATATAAGATACCTATGGGTATAAGTAGCATATTAAACACATAAAAAAGATATGTCTAGACAATAACTTGCCACAGTAGACTCAAAAGTTTATGCATGTGGAGGTATAGTCTAATAGAGCTTACTTTTCACATCAATTTCTGACAGATTGTGAGTGTTCTCAAAAATTTCATGTATAAAAAGATAATGTAAAAATGATTAAGATATGTGTATGTCATATACGAAAGTTGTATGAAAGAGAGTAAACCTGAGTTCTCATCACAAGGAAAATTTTTATTTCTTTTTCTTTTATTTTGTATCTATATGAGATGATGGAAGTTCACTAAACTTACTGTAATAATGATATATGCAAATCAAATCATTATGCTCTATACCTTTAAACACGTACCTTGCTGTGTGTCAATTACATCTCAATGAAAATGGAAGGAAAAAAAACTGAAAGTGTGGGATATCTCTATAAGGATCTTTACTTACTATAGATCCTGGCACTTGTCCTGTTTCTTTTAAATACAGCGGGATGAAAATATGTTATCATAACAGCTGGCTCCAGAACTCCTTTCAGGAATATTTATGCACCTTTCACTGATGCAGGTGAGACCCTGAGGCTATGAGCACTGACAGGAGTAAAAAGAAGGAATTGTGAGTCAGATGCAAAGAGAGAAGGAGTGGAAAAGGTGGTGGTGGTGAAATAGGGAATCAAAGAAACTAGAAAAGTGAGAGGTTGGGTTGCTGCATAGGACAAACTTTCCAGTTAGAATCAATAGGGGGAAGAGGATGAAAACTGCTCCTGGCGGCTCCCAAACCCCCGGTGAAAGTTTTGTTGTGGTTAATGCCCTTGACTCTGTTGCTGCTTTTGAGAGAGGGATTAGAAGAAGAATCTTTGTTTCACATTTAGGATGACACCAGGACCAATATATAAAAAGAGCCATGAGACTGAGAGAGCGCCAAGAGAGTAGATCTTAAAATTTCTCATAAGAAAAAAAAAATCAACTATATATGTGATGAATATTAACTAGACATTGTGGAAATCATTTCACAACATACACAAATATGGAATCATTATCTTATATACCTGAAACTATAATATTATATGTCAATTATATTTCCTTTTATTTTAAGCCATGAGACAGAGAATATGGAAAACATTCATTCACCTGGAGTTAGAAAACCGTATCAGAAGAAATTGTGAGAATTTAAGACTCACTTCTACTTGCTCCATTCCCCCAAATTTGGTTATATTAAGGGAAGGTTTTTGGATTTCTCCAATCCATGGAATGGGCATTTGAATCCTTTTTTTTTTTTTTTTTGTATTTTTAGGGCCCCACCCATGGCAAATGGAGGTTCCCAGGCTAGGGGTCAAATCAGAGCTGTAGCTGCCAGCCTACACCACAGCCACAGCAACATCAGATTTGAGCCATGTCTGTGACCTACACCACAGCTCATGGCAATGCTGAATCCTTAACTCACTGAGCGAGGCCAGGGATTGAACCTGTGTCCTCATGGATGCTAGTCAGATTCATTTCTGCCGAGCCACGACGGGAGCTTCTGAATCTTTAGATTTTTAAAGGCCTGGGAGACTAGATTACACTGCGATTACATAATAAAGTGTGATCTTTTCCATGATGGTGCATAAAAAGAAGGGGCCTCTTTGTTCCTGTTTTTATTGAATTTTCTTTTTCATATTGATATAGAGATGTCCTTTATACATTATGGATATGGGTGCTAATCTTTGCTCAGTTATACTTGCAGCAAATATTTTCCTACTTTGTGTCTCTTACTTTATTGCTTTTATAATACTTTTGATGAATAGAAGTTCAAAAACTTAAGGAAATTGAGTTTATCAATATGTTTCTTTATAGTTTGAGCTTTTAGAGTTTTAATAAATCCATCCCAATATAAAGTCATAAATATGTGCTCCCATACTGAATTCAAAAATAGCAAGATTTAGTCTTAAGTCCATCTAAAATTGATTTCCACGTATGATGTTAAGTATGGGGGCACTTTATTTTGTTTTATAGGTAATAGAAATGATGATAAAGTTTATCTTTACTTTGTCTTAAAGAGAACACACTCAACATTTCACTGTTATGTGTGATGTTTAATTTTCTTTTGTAGATTTTTTTTCGGGTTAAGGAAGTTCTTTTCTACTTTGTTTGCATTTCTTATGACAGATATTGAATTTTATCAAATGCTCTTTTTAATCCATTGAGATGAAAATATGATTTTTCTGACTTAATTCTATTAGTGTAGTGAATAATGTTAATTTTTCCATATTAATAGTGTATCTATTATTAATTTAACCCACATTTTTGGAGTCATTCCAGCTGAGTCATGGTGTATTATTTCTTTTACACAATGCTGTGCTCAATTTTCTGAACTTATGCTCATAAGTAAGACTGATGAGTGATTTTTTTTCTAGACATTGTAGCTTGAGAGCTCCATAAAATGTATTGTTGAGAATACCTCTTTTTTCTAGTCTATGAAAACTTGTGTAAGCTGGGCATTATTTGCTATAAATCCATTTGAACACAATGTTCTCTTCTGGGGAAGATTTTTAACTATTGACTTAATTTGTAGTGGTTATAGACTTTTTTTTTTTTTTCTGTCTTTTTGCCTTTTCTAGGGCTGCACCCTCAGCATAAGGAGGTTCCCAGGCTAGGGGTCTAATCCGATCTGTAGCCGCCAGCCTACACCAGAGCCACAGCCACGTGGGATCCAAGCAGCCTCTGCGACCTACACCACAGCTCACGGCAACACTGGATCCTTAACCCACGGAGCAAGGCCGGGAATCAAACCAGCAACCTCATGGTTCTTTGTCGGATTTGTTAACTACTGAGCCACAATGGGAACTCCGTTATAGACTATCATATTTTTTATTTCTTGTGTCAGTTCTAACATTTTGATTCTTTAAGAATTTGCCTATTTTCTTTATGTTTCCAAAATATTTGACTACAGTGTTCCCCCTAATCTCATATTGTCATATGGTTCATTTTTGCAGAATTTACAGTTAAGTTCCCTTTTCATTATAAATATCTTTTACATGTGTCTTCTATTTGTCTTGATTAATTAAACCAGAGATTTCATATATAATTTTTTTCAAATCTTTTCAAATTTGTGTTTTATTGTATTTTTTATTGTTATAATTTTATCTTTAATACTCCTTTACTTCAACTTCCTTTGTGTTTTCTTTTCTGTTCTTTTTCTAAATGTTTGGGTTGCAGGCTAAGCTTATTAATATTGACTATTTCTACTTTTAAATGTAAATATTTCATATTTCTAAGTATTTTAAAATATCCTAAGAACCACTATAACTCCAGCAATCATTTTTTAACTTTGTTTTTGTATTTGTGTGTTTGTTTCTGTCATCTTTTTTGTCTTATTTTAAACAGTTTATTTCCTCTTTTTATCATTTACTTTTTTCTTCTCGACTTGTTTAGCGGTCATGCTTTTAGTGTCTATTCTCCTAGAAATTATCCTATTTACTTTAACCTGAATATTTAACAAAGTTTAGAATTAACTATTTACTTTCAACCTATAAAATTAAACCTCAGAATGGTGTAACGCTAATCATATCTCCTTTTCAATTTAATACTATTGTCTGATGTTTTGGTTCTGTGAACATTTTAAAGCTAAAATTTAAATGCTGTTATTATTATAATTATATATATTCAATACTTGTTTCGATTTAATCACAGTTTTAGCAGTATCTTTGCTCATGATTCTTCCTTACACTCAGACTTTCCCTCTGGGATCATTTTTATCTTGCCTAAAATATGTCCTTTAGACTTTTCATTATAAATGATTTTTGGTGGTAAACTCTCAGATGTCTGTCTTTCTTTCTATCTATCTATCTTTCGTTCTTTCTTTTTTTCTTTCTTCTTTTCTCAGTTTCTGTACCTCCTCTTCATTGAAGAGCTTCAGCTTTCATTTACACAAAAGAAAGCAGCAGTAGTTAAAAAGACAAGCTATAGAACTGGGGGGAGGCAGAAATGAAGAATTGTTGCTTAAAGGGTATAGAGTTTCTGTTTGGGATGATGAAAATGTGGGGAGGAATAGTGGAGATGATTGCACAAAACCGAGTGTGTACTCAAAGCCACTGAATTGAACACCTGCAGATGATTAAAATGGTAAATTTTATATATATTTAAACACACACACCAAAAAAACCAGGCTCAGGAGATGAATTGCCTATATTCAAACTGCCTGTCTTTTATGACAAAAGAACCTCAGGCAAGTAAGTCAACCTTGCTCTGCCTTCACTTTCTCATCTGTCTAGTGGGGGGATACCATGATTTACCTCATGAGGCTCTTATGAGGACTGAGTGAGTTAGTACACATAGAAAGCTTTAAGTATTTTGTCCGTCCATATTCACCATTCAGTGGGCATTAGGTACTGATAATTTTCTTTGTTTCTCATATAAGGAGATTACCATCCTGGGCTTAAGAATGAGAACACAGACCTAGGGAGGGCATGTAACTCACCTGGAGTGTAAATTCAATGTTATGACTGAGAGTCTATGCTTCTTCCTTGGAAATTTTGGCTGTACATCCAATGATATTTACCCTCTTCTGTCTTAATGTCTATGTCCTTGCCATGTTGAGAGATATGAGCATGTAACTTAATGATTATTTTTCGCCATGTATTTGCTTGCTCAGTTTCTGCGACTTTATTTCATGCTATCATTTAAACACCTAGTTTCTGTCATTTAATAATTTAGTGTTTAAGGTGGTTAGTGAATAAGAGCCTTCATACTGTGAGTGTAACTGTGGTACCTGAATACTTGTCAGAAAACAAACATATATTTGGCTGCCTTTCAGGTCTCATAATAGCCTGAAGGTGCTTGTGAGGATGAAAATTTGGGGCTCTCTTATGTATTTGTTTGTAGTTCTAAACAACAACAAAAAAATACATTTAAGGCTATTAAGGCCCAGTTCATTTCTATTCTTTTTAAGAAACTTATTTTCTTTCTTGGTTGTGAAAAAAGTTAAGAAAAAATTAATAACTGAAGTTTATGAAGAAAAATTATAGGAACTTATGTAATATAAACTCATCTAGTTTCTTAATCTATAGATCTTATTGGGCATAGAGTATATATTTTGAATATAGCTAGATAATTCATAAAGTTTTTTCAATATAATGTTATTTCTCTATTTTAAAAAACATAATTCAACTGTAGTTATTGAAACTGTTAACTTTTTTTTTTTCTTGCTTTTTAGGGCTGCACGTGAAGCATATGGAAGTTCCTGAGTTAGGGGTCAAATCAGAGCTTCAGCTGCAGGCCTATACCACTGCCACAGCAACACTAGATCTGAGCCTTGTCTGTGAACTACACCACAGGTCATGGCAACACCGGATCCTTAACCCACTGAGTGAGGCCGGGGAACCTGCATCCGTATGGATACTAGTCAGGTTTGTAAACTACTGAGCCACAATGGAAACTCCATAACCCCATTTAGTAGGTAGTCCAAATATTTTTGAAAGGTATATAGAATGTTGAAAATACATATTTATATGTAAATTGGAAATATTTTATAATTTTGACATTTCCCCAGTTGTTTGATTTGGAAAACATTTTTAATCCTGTGTAATCACATTTGTGAAGAGTGAAACAGAGAAAGACTTTCCAAGTGTTCTGGGCTATTTACAAAACTTCAACATGTTCAGAAAATAAAAAATGTACTAATCACATGTTCTGCACACAATGAATAAGGCTAAAAATTTACAACAAAGGCTTAAACAATTTAAAAATATTTTAAGATCACATATATTAAAAAAAACTCTCCTAGATTTACAGAGTGAAAATTAGAAATATAAAATAACTTATTTAGGAAATAGATTTAGACATTGGAATAAATGGGTGGTAGAAAGAGCTAAGAAAAATCAGAGCCACAATGCTTCAGTTATTGGAAATGAATGAAAATAAATAAACTAGAAGTTCAACTCAAGAACTTATAAAAGAGGCAAAAATTAGTGATAAAGAATAAAGGAGAATAAAAATGCAAAAGATGTAGAAACAACAGACAAATAGAAACAGTAAACAAATCCCAAACTGAGTTTAGCCAACTTCTGACAAGTCTAATAAAGAAGAGAAAATAAAAATGCAGAGAATCAGAACTATCACAAAAGATATTAGGGATGACTAACATAGTAAATATTTGAATAGCTATGTTAATATGTTAATATAAAAATGGCCTTTTATATTCTAGAAAAATGTAAATAACCAAAAAGAGCACCTCAATAAGAAGAAAAACTAAGTAAATTTTAAATGCTAAAATGAAGGCTGTCCAATGATCACAGTACAGCACATGCTATCGCAGTATTTTTCAAACCTTACTACCATGACATACAGCAAGGCCTATATTTTACGCCAAAAGCCTTTGTAAAAACAGAGTTATGTGTGTACAACCGAAACACAAAAGGCAACCTATGGAATGGGAGCAAATATTTGCAAACCATGTATCTGACAAGGTGTTACTCTCCAAAAAAAAAGAGAAGTCCCAACACCCAATATTAAAAAAATGAATATCCTGATTAAAGCACAGGCTAAAGACATGAAGAGACATGTCTCTGAAGAAGGAAAATACAAACCAAAACCACAATGAGATATCATCTCACACCTGTCAGGAGGACTATTATCAAAAACAACCAGAAGACAAGTATTGGTGAGGGTGTGAAGAACCCCATAGACGGTTGATGAGAATGTAAAATGGTGCAACTGCTATGGAACATTATGTGGTTCCTCAAAAAAACCCAATAATAGAACTATCATATATGTTCCAGCAATCTTACTTCTGAGTATTTTTTCAAAAGATTTGAAATCGGAATTTCTAAGATATTAGCTCGCCTATGTTTTGTGCAGCATTACTCACAATACCCAAGATATGGAAACAACATAAATGCTCATCAGCAGATGAATGGATGAAGAAAATGGAGGAGTTTCTGTTGTGGCTCAGTGGTAATGAACCTGATGAGTATCCACAAGGATGCAGGCTCCATCCCTGGCTTTGCTCAGGGTTAAGGATCCAGCATTGCCGTGACCTGTGGTTGTAGGTCGCAGATGCAGCTCAGATCCTGCATTGCTGTGACTGTGGTGTAGGCTGTAGCTGTAGCTCCGATTCACCCCCTAGCCTGGGAACCTCCATATGCCGCGGGTGTGACCCTAAAATGCAAATAAATAAATAAATAAACAAATAAATAAATAAATAGAAAGAAAGAAGAAAATGTATGTACATACAATGGAACAGTATTTGGCTTTAAAAATGAAGGTGATCCTGCAATTTGGACAACGTGAATGAACCTTGATGACATTATGTGAGGTTAAATAAGCCATCCCAGAAAGACAAATCCTGCGTAGGTCCATTGGTATGAGGTATCTAAACGCATCCGTCTCTAATGGGCCCCCACACCAATCCAATGGCAAACTCTCTATCCCAGGTGTGTGGATCAAGGCTTCTCACGCACCCTTTGGCTGCGGCAGAGAAAAACTAGGGCTGCCTGGCAGAGTAAAGCAGATCTGTGAGGCTGACTGGGCTCTTTATTAGCTTCCATAATGTGCTCACCTAGTTGGTCCTGGGTTCAAGTAGTAGAATGTGGTACATGATTAGCTGGTCATCAGAGCTCAGCTTAGGTACCCCCCCTCCAGGAGTCCCTAAAAGTGAAGGACCCCGCAAAGACAGAGGTACTTCAAATACACTACAACTTTCCCCCAGGTTATCACTTCATGTAAGTTGCTCTAGGAATATTTCAGTAAGGTGGAAGGTAAAAACACCTTTAGTATCAAGTACTTCAAAAATGTTAATTATAAGATTTTTCAACTGGCTTTTGAGCTTTTTCTTTTTCATTTTTGGCCGCCCCATGGCATGTGGAATTCCCGGGCTAGGGATCAGATTTGAGCTTCAGTCTCGGATCCTTCACCCACTGTGCCGGCGTGGGGGCTGGGTGGCAAGGAGGTTGGGTATCAAACCTGCCACACTTGGGTCTGGTGCTCCCAAGACACCGCCGATCCCACTGCACCACAGTGAGAATTCTTCAGCTTTCATTTTAAATATAAGGCTGCATTTCCTAATGACTCAGAGCTGGCATATCTTTTGGTGACTGAACGTAAGAAAGGCATGAACCCCAACCCTCTCCTGTAATAAACAGAGCAAGATCAAGTTGCTACTGATTTTCAAACTAATTAAAGTTATATCATAAAAATTTTGATGATGTCTATTGTATATGGTCATTCTCACTCATGTTAACAAATTAAATATAATATTCACCCATAAAAGAAATTGTGGACTAAGGTTGTCATTTTTATTTGTTTGCTTTGAGACCTACGGAGTCTGGATGACCCCACCCCCAACCCGGTGAGAATATATAATATTTAAAACATGTAAGAACCATGGAAAATTCAATTTTCCTGAGTCTTTTTTTTTTCATCTTTAAAATATAAGTGTTGGGTATGGTGATCTAAAGCCTAAATGGATGGAATTACAAGATTCTAAAATTTGGGATCTAGGAGTTCCCTAGTGGCTCGGTGGGTAAGGATCCTGTTGTTGTCCCTGCTGTGGCAAGGGTTGGATCCCTAGCCCAGGGAACTTCCTCATGCACTAGGCATGGCCAAAAAATTTTTGGATATAGATTTTTATTTTCATTTTTGCTATCTAATAAAACTGCAAAATAATATTTATTCAGTGATTTAGTTGATTAGCTAGTGTACCAAACAATTGCGGAGTCTCCATGGCACAAACCTGAAAGTTACTACCACCAACATTTTTTGTTCTAATATACTGCGACCTAGAAATCATCCTTTTACCTTAAGTGGTAATAGCGTAAAAAAAAAGTCCTGTTTTCAGTAGTTTCTTCACTTTCAACTTTTAGAATCCTAGAAATGCAAGGATTCTATAAGGTAGGTAGCAAAACTGTTTCAGGTGTCCATTTGCATAATGTGCTAAGTCTGCCACTTTTAAACTTTGAGTTTGAAGAGCAGACATTTAAGACATTTTGTGATAGCCACATAAGATTTTTTATTATTATAAAAAGATTGTTTATTATAAAAAGATTATTTATTGTTATAAATAAAAGATTATTTATTATTAACACCTGGTGGTGAATGCATCCTTGTGGATTAAATCAGTAGTTACTTCCTAATTATATTTCTACATCAACGTGGTATAACAAAAGCACATGAAGCAAGGCAGTGAGGCAGACAATTATTATGGAGAAATGAGTGGTAAGAAGTAAAGACATTCTCTCTTGGCAGGCCCAGGAGGAAAGTGCCATGAAAGTATCCACCCTCATGAAATGTACTTGTTTGGAATTATTTCTTACTATTTAGCTTGGGAATGAACTGGAGCAAGCTTGCTTATTTCCGCTCTTGTTATGCGTTACTACTCTACACACACCAGATCCTTATTCATTTCTCACAAGGTTAAAAGGGTTATTTGGAATTGTACAGAATGTTCTTCCATTGCTATGAAAGGAATGCATGTGGCACCTCCCATTAGCATTTATCAGAGTTTATATGTACCTAACTGAACGTAAACAAAGTGCTTCAAATTCACATTTTTTATAAACCTTGTTTATCATTAATAGTTTCGCTATTTAAGGGATACGAAAATGTACATGCTTGAAAACTCTATTAGTTGTGTAAAAATGTCAAGAAAGTTAAAGTTGATGCAGTCTGCCACCTGCTAATGCCTGTAAAATCATTCCCTGCTGGAGATACTGAATTGTTTTCCATTATATTAACATCACATGAATAAAAATCCAAACCTTTTAAATCACAAGTTTCATAAGGTGTTGATTGGCCTGGAGCAGGATAAATTCAGACAAATATTTATGGTGCCAAGAGTTGTGTATATAAATATTCTCCCTTGAAAATCTTTCCCGTGTACTGTTAAACTGCCAAGGTGATATAATTTAACAGGTAAAGCAGTGAATGGAGAGCCAGGGGTCACTGAGACGGAATTCTTTCTCCATTCCCACTTTAATATATGATCCTAAACCACCTGGACTCTTCTAAAATCAACTTCCTAATTTGTGAAAAAGGAAAAATTTAGCCATACTGTTGTTGGGGCATGAAGGCAGAGTCCATAGTTGTAGAAACTTCTAAAGTATTGAATTACTATTAAAATTCTGAAATGCATCATATTGCCATTTAGGAAGAAATTGGTTTGCATTTATTGTTAATCTTCACAATATATTTGCAACTTATAATAATACCAATTACCATCTATTGAATGTGTGCCGTTATCCAGAAACTGTCCTGAGTGCTTTATATACTGTATTTACCTCCAGCAACAAGTCTAGTAACAAGCCTTGAAGCACGTATTATTAGTCCCATGTTAATGGGATTAATATTGCAGGATGCTATGTGCTCAAGATCACTCAGTTTGAAGACAGAAGAACCAGGATGCTAACCCATGTAATTCTTTTTTTTTTTTTTTGTCTTTTTGCTATTTCTTGGGCCACTCCCACAGCATATGGATGTTCCCAGGCTAGCGGTCCAATCGGAGCTGTAGCCGCCGGCCTACGCCAGAGCCACAGCAATGCGGGATCCCAGCCGCATCTGCAACCCACACCACAGCTCAGGGCAACGCCGGATCGTCAACCCACTGAGCAAGGCAGGGACCGAACCCGCAACCCCATTGTTCCTGGTCAGATTCGTTAACCACTGCGCCACAACGGGAACTCCCTAACCCATGTAATTCTAAAGCCAGAAGGCTGGGTTCTTACCCATCTATACCACGTTGCCTCTGTGCTTTGCAAATGAGGAATCTGAAGCTTAAAAGTTTAGAACGGTTCTTAAGCTAACTGGCTGGATGGAATGAAAATCCCATGTGTTTGATAAGGGAGCCCTAGATATTTCTGTTATGCTTCTCAAATCCTAATGTGCTTTCTGTCACACCCCTTTTCTCTATTGCATTACTGGGGTGATTGCAGTGTTCTGCTGAATGTCCTGACCTCTCTAATCCCCAAAATCCAGTCTGGCTAATGAATTCTACTTGAGTGGATATGAAGATGCAACCTGTTGCATTTAAAGCTCTCTTTTTGTTAAATTGTTGTTTTGTTTTGGCTGTGCCCCTGACATGTGGAAGTTCCCAGGCCAGAGATTGATCCCACAGCACAGCAGAGTGAAAAAGAGGAAATTTCAGGTGGGAACCTATGGCGATTTCGGAAATTCAAATCAGAAATTAACCACGGAATCAGGTACCATTGGTAGGTAACTTGGAATAAGGTACCTCAGATCCATTAGACACCAGTGCCCAGAGAGTGGTTATCGAAATGGAAATAGGGCTTGGGACACGGGGAGAAGGCTTGACCCACAAGAGTTCTAGAAGCACTTCCACAGACTAGTGGTCGAGAAGGGGGTGGGGGTTAGAACCAGAGAAGACCACAACTGGAGCCTATGAAAAAGCGAACATCTTGACAACTGGTAGCTAATTACATTGCTTTCCCCTTCTCCCTTCCCTCCGGTTTCTAAAGAGTAATTTTTCTTTGCATTTATTTCTGGGGTGATCCCACTCCCTGTAAGTGTAGGATTCCCGCTGCTTCCACCTTCCACTTCTGGACCCCTGCTTCTTAATTATCTCTTCTCTTTTGCCATCCGTCTCTTCTCTCCTTTTTCACCTCCTTCCTCTTGATTATGACAAAGTCAGGCCTATCCCTGAATACTCTTCCCTAAGCCTTCCTAATTTTAAAGGAAATCTAGCTGATTCCTTTCTTCAGATTTACGTATGTTTTCATTCCCTGCAAATATTCACACAAGTTTAACACAAATGCGTTATTATTTTCTGTAACTCCTGGTTTGCATAAACAGTAAAATAATGTATACATTAATTATGCTTTGCCATTTTTTATTTCTGGTTTCTGTGACGGAAATGTCACTATTTGTAGTTTCTGATCTTAAAATAACTCATTCTGAAATGCTGTAAAACCTTAATGAATATCCAAATTCATATAAATTATTTAAGCTATAATTTCCTATCCTAAACAGTCATTAGATTAACATACATCCTTAGATCTCTTTCCAGCTGTACCAAATTAGCTTCTTTGAGTCCTTTTAGTTTATGATTTCAAGCAACACAGAAAGTACTGCTTTCCTAAGCTGTATTCTAAGGTTACAAACAGCAATCTGACTTTAAAATGCCATTTAGAATGTTTCCTTCAGTTAGCATTCATGTAATTAAAACTCAGTTTTTTCCCAAAGAACTATTGAATGAATAATATTGCCTGATTTTCTTATTTAGAGATGAAAAAACTGAAATACAGAAAACTGGATGAAGTGCTCAGAGTTTCAAAAGGAAGTCTGTATTTGGAGATGCACTCTTTTCTCTCGTCTTCTTTCCTTTAAGAAAGCAAGTGCAACAGAATGGTTTCATTCGGATAGCAGTGACTAAGGGAAAAAAATCAAGCAATTGAAATGACGGTACTTTAAAGTTAAAACATTGCCTTACATTTTCATTTTTTAAAAACATGCCATGTCTAAGAATGTGCAAATTCTAATGCAT
The DNA here is from genome assembly GCF_016906955.1 of Phacochoerus africanus. NCBI lineage: Eukaryota > Metazoa > Chordata > Mammalia > Artiodactyla > Suidae > Phacochoerus > Phacochoerus africanus. The sequence continues at coordinate 60,453,899 of NC_062556.1, read as the reverse complement.
GTTGGTCAGGGTATTCCTGAGTTACTGACTCTTTCACTACATTCTTTTCTTGAGGTTTCAATCTCCGGAAGCCAACATGGAAGAATAATTTTCATTTGTTCCAGTAAATGCATTTTCTCTTTCTTATATTTTCTCTTTCTAGCCTTTCGATGTGGGCTTTCTGTCTTGTTTCTATCTCACTTCTCTTAGAGATTCATTCCACATACTTCACTCTGTTAGTTATTAACGTTTCTTCACTGACAATTCTTTATTTCTCTTCTCTTGAAAGGGAAACGCTGCTGCTATCATTATTCATTCTTCAGATTTTCTTCAGATCTCCCCTTTGCCAGCTACCCAATCCCCAGTTTGAGAAAGGCAATATTTCTTTTCACTGCTTTTTCTTTTCTTTTTTTTTAAACTCAAAATACTCATGATACTGTTTGCATAATAATGATGACAGGTATATTGCATTTACAAATTAACCTTCCTTTGGTGGTCTCAATGTAAGTTATGTGCATAAATTCATTAATAGTCTCAATTTTCTCACAAGGCGGTGGATCAGTGTGGTTTTTTTCTCACCCTGAGTGAAAGGGAAGGGAGTCGGAAAGGCAAAGGATTGGGGGCTATTGTGAATCTAAAAGCGTGATGCTGGGACAAAAATCTCAGAGGGCAGGCTTGAAGAAAACAATAGCAAAAAAAAAAATCTATGTCAAAAATTTGGTTGACTTCACTAATTTTAAGAAAGTGATCTGAAGTGAAGTAAAATTACCGGAAAATTAATTGTATTTCAAAAAACTCTCCTTTCAGTCTCCCTTCCTCTGGTAGCTTCTGGATTCAGACGAGGCATTTGAGGGTATTAGATCCCCTTCTTCTTGCCATTTCAGAAATGGGTTCCATTTAGCCTTTTTGGTTTATTACATTGCTCGATGCCCTTGCCTTTCAGTCTTTTATTCCAAGCTGTGTCCTGATTATGGTGGACAGCAAAAGAATTCTTGGGAATCATCTTAGTTAGTTTTCCTGAAAACAGAAACTTCTGAAGAGTGGTTTATCATGGGGGTACTTGCCAGAGAAGGGGAGTGAGAGAAGCAGGATGGGGCCAAGGAGAAGGCTAAGCAGAAACTTCAGATGGAAACTAGCTTCAGCCTATGCCCACAGGGAGGCTGGTGGAGCAGAACTGCAGCGCTGCGTCAGTCCACCTTGAGGTAGGGCTGGGCTTGGGGTATTCCCAGTCAGTCCTTTTGTGTGTGTGTGTGTGTGTGTGTGGCCAGCCCAGTATGGGGAGTGTCATTTCCCAGGCAAGGCAATTCCCCAGTGCAGGGACAGGTCTGAGCTCTCAGGAACCTTGAAGCAGCTGAGGGATGGGCAATCAAGACTGAGAAGGAGGATTAAAATGTATCACTTAGCGTTTATGAGGTAGCAAAGCATTTAGGGACTGCAAACTATGGTGACATATTACAGTTCACATTTTCTGAGGTTGGCCATTTGGTGGGGACTCAGCTGGACAATCCTTTGGGTCTTGGGAGGTTCAGCTGTTCTCAGCTGGGTCGTGCTCTTGTATGGTATCTGGGGCTGCAGCTGAAATGACTAGAGCAGTTGTTGTGGCTGCACCTTCTCTTCATACAATTTCTCATCATCCATCCCAGGGATCTGCCAAGTGCACCCCATGGGCCAAATCCAGTTTGTTCCTTGTTTGCATGAATAAAGTTTTATTTGGGTTCAATAGCACTTACTTGTTTACCTATCATCCAGGTCTGCTTTGTTAAAATGATGGCATTGAGGGAGCTCCTGTTGTGGCTCAGCAGATTAAGAACCAGACTAGTATCCATGAGGATATAGGTTGGATCCCCTGGCCTAGTTCGGTGGGTTAATGCTCCAACATTGTTGTGGCTCCGATTTGACCCCTAGACCAGGAACTTCCCTGTGCCACAGGTGTGGGCCTAAAATAAAAGAAAAAGGAAAAAAATGGTGTCATTGAGTAGTTGTGGCAGAGACTATATGATCCCAGAGCCTAAGATGCTGACCATCTGGCTCTTTACAGATAAGGTTTGCTGACCTCTGGTCTAGCAGGATAGCTTCAGGCTGGCTTGCAAAGTGGAGGAAGGGTTCTCATTGCAAAAGTGGAAGCTTCAGTCTCTTGAGGTCCAAGCTTGGGACCTGCGCTAAGTCCTTCTGCCCAATTGTGCTAGTGGAAGGGAGTCACAAGGCCAAGTTGGATTCAAGGAACAGGGAAATAGACTCCACCTCTGAATGGGAGGAACTGAGGAAGTGTGTGGCCACTGTCCTAAAAGCATCCACTATAGAAGGTAGCCTGAGGTAGGTATATTTTGCAGATGAGGAGACCTAGATGAGTAATATATATATATGTCAAATAGCACACAACCAGGAATTCCCATTGTGGCTCAGTGGGTTAAGAACCAGACATAGTATCAATGAGGATGCAGTGGGCTAAGGATCTGGCGTTGCTGCAAGCTGCAGCATAGGTTGCAGATGCAGCACAGGTCTGGCGTTGCTTTGGTTGTGGTGCAGGCTGGCAGCTGCAGCTCTGTTTCGACCCCTAGCCAGGGAACTTTGGTATGCTGCAGGTGCAGCCCCCCAAAAAGAAAAAAAAATCACACAAATTGTTAGGAGAAAAACCTAAACCAGAATCTAGGTCTCCTGATCAATATTCTACTACTATTTAAGCTCTGCTATGGTGCTTTTACGATATAGTTACCTGTTGGAAGTAACTTTTGTTGACTATTGAATGTTACTCCTCAGGACTTTTAATATGTTTGATATGAATTCTATTGCATACTAAAGAAAAATACAATCAAATATTAACCAAACACTGAGGTTTTGACTTTCCCCATCAAAATCAATTTTAATATAAAATTACCCAATTTAAAGCTTTATTTCTTATATGTTATATATAGTGCCATGACACAAAATCACTCTGACCAAAGACTCCCTAGGTACACAGACTAAAAACACAATAATGAAAAATTAAACATTGAAGGATCTCACTGTCAGATCAACAATTTTCTCAGTCTTATTAGGATATATCATTAGAACAAATGTGAAAACAAAAGAATATGATATCCTGGATATTTCTTGAACATTATATTTATTTATTTATTTATCAGCTACTCCCCTGGCATGTGGAAGTTCCTGGGCCAGGGATCAAAAATACACTGCACCAGCAACCTGAGCCACAGCAGTGGCAATGCCAGATCCTTAACCTGTTGGGCCACAAGGAAACTCCTTTGAACATTATTTTTAAAACATTTTTGCAATTGAAAATGCTGATAATGGGATCTGGAACACAACATTTATAGGCATCATAATAGTTCATAGGTTTATTGAGTATTTACTACATGCCTGTCACTGTTCAAACTATGCATATAAACTATTTCTTTTAATCCTCAAAAATACATGAAGTACTATTATTATTTCCATTTTATTGATGATGAAATTGGGACGGAAAGTCGTACAAATCAGAGTTCCCATCATGGCTCAGTGGAAATGAATCTGACTAGTATCCATGAGGATGCAGGTTCAATCCCCGGCCTTGCTCAGTGGATTAAGGATCTGGCATTGCTGTGAGCAGTGGTAAGGGTTGCAGATGCGGCTCGGATCTGGCATTGCTATGGCCGTGGCACAGGCCAGTGGCTACGGCTCTGATTCGACCCTAGCCTGAGAACCTCTGTATGCCTTGAGTGCAGCCCTAAAAAGACCCCCCCCCCCCCAAAAAAAAAGTCACACAAACAGTGATTGAGGCAAGATTTGAATTTGAATCTGGGCAGTGAAATCCACTATCTGTACTTTCAACTATCATGCAAAGATCTTGTTCCAATCAGATCACTTATCAGTTCTTTGACTTTGGTCAAGTCACATAATCTCACAGAGTCTCAGTTCTGTCACTGAATAATGGTAATAATGGTACTTCGAGAGCTATTTGGACAATCCAGTGAAGCAATGTAAAAACATGTGGATTTCTCTGGGGAGAACATCAGATTCTCAAAGTAAAATGTAACAACAACAAGAACAATAAAGATTAGGGACCACTACACAAAATGGCCAACTTTAATTAGTGGACGGCTATTTTTCCATGTTTTAGGGTCAAAAATCAGGACAAGAAAATAAAAGGTAATTTTCTCAAAACATGGCCAATCATTACTTACATAAAACTCTAAAGTTCATTTTTTTGTGGTAAATGATTCAGGGGGGCAGATTTTTCCTGTGACTAGACTTTGGTTTCTGTGTTTCATGGAACCTAGAGGGAGATTGAGCCTACACAGTCCCTGACAGCCAAGGAAATTCACTAACCTGAGCAGGCAGAAAATCAGTACAAATGTTTTTTCCACTTTATTCTTTCTTATATTTCCACATTATTTTGGAAGTTTTTTTTTTTTTTTTTGAGAAATGCAGTGCCGATTTTTTCCCTACGTGTGTGTATTTTGAATATCCCAACAACAAAGTGAGGAGAGCCGTGATGCTAAAAACATTAGCTTGCAAGTTTCTTTTTTTTTTTTTTTCATTTTTGCACTCTTTGCATTAAGCCTGTGATAAAAGGTGCACTGGAGGGCTGTGTTCAGTGCCTAAGTGAATGCTTTAAATTTAATGATACAATCAAAATCATTTTTCCCTAGTAACTACTATGGTGCTCATTTGAGTGGATTCCAGTGCAGTTGTTTTCCCTGTTACATTGTGTTTTGTGCATAAATATAAGTGAGATGGGTTAGTTCATGTATAACAAGTATGTAGCTAATAATTTACTTTGCCTGTTATTTATCTCTGTCAGGACGAATATCTGCCTCTTTCCCGTTCTTGGTTCATAGCCATTATTCTAATACTGTTAGTTCTGCATTTTAAGAATTCCACATGGAGTTGCTGAAAATTGCTTCAAAGTACTTCATACCAGAAGGTTAAATCTCAAAGAAGTTCGGTCTTGAATCTAGCAAGCTAAATTGCTCCTAACAACATTATATTAATTAATGTCAGGTCAAGCTATTTCCTTTCCTTTGTGCTCAATTCCAAGTACCCCAGCAAGTGATTTTGGCTGCCTCAAACACAAACTGATTTGAACAGGGGAGGCTGAATGGACTCAAAGTACTTGCTATTCTGAAAATAGCTACTTAGTTACAGATTTGACAACATTTTATCAACTTCCAGAATCACTTTTAACAGTAAATCAACTCTTCCTTAAAAACTGGTTCAAAGTTGCATAGATGCCATTTTTCCTCTTTTCCCCAGATGCTTGTGTAAATATAGTAGGATGGAATTAGTCTACATCCAGGATAGAATTAATCTACCTCCAGGGACAGATCTACCCCTAGATGATTCTTCTGCCCTTTGGAAAGAGTGACCATATTTTCCTTGTGAGCCTCTCAGGCCAGCCAGGCAGGGAGACAGAGCTGAAGGGGAAGGGAAGGGCGGAGGCTAAGTGGATAAGTCACAGCCAACTCACTGCCCACCCAGGCATCCTCTGATCTGGTCCTGAGATCCTGGCAGCAAAGGGCTTAAGTTGTTCTTGCATATGGCAGTTGGGCTGTGAGTGGAGCCCTGTTTCAGGCACACTCACAGCGGGAGATGGTCCTTGTGAAACTGATTAACCAACCGATGGTCTACTTGCGGTTTAGTACACTAACCGAAGCATTCTTACTTTCAGGAAGTTGGAAGTTCAAATGAGCTTTAACCCATGAATTGAATTCTTCTAGCTGTGAAATATGTGTGGCTATTGTAGCCAAAGTTATCTAAGAATTGCTCAACCGTCTTGATAGGGATGAGGTCATAATTTTTGTTAAGTCTCACTAGGAGAATCTCGTAAGCCAAGATGAAGATGATAAAAAGGCTTAATATATAGATATTTGAAGTTTATTGATGGTATATTTCTAAAGAAATGTTTTATCCAAGGGGAGAAATGTTTTACCAACACTTTTCAAGAAGAAGAAATAGAGGGAACATATCTGAAAAAAATCTAAAACGATTTAACTAGAAAACAGAATTAATACTGATTATATCAACAGCTTCTACTGTCACTACTTGATGTTTGCCTTTACATTGTAGGTTATAACGAAATCAAGTTTATGAGTCACCATATCTACACCAAAGGTGTCGAAAGTGCATTGTAATGTTAGAACCGGAGCTTTCTAAAATTTATATCAAAGTGATTGTTGTAGTCCAAGCGTCCTAGTCGATAATACAATGTATTATCTGTTGGTAATTTCAGAGGACAGCACTAGGCTAAATCTGGATTTCTCCATTGGGCATTAGATGGCAGTATTAATCAAGACATTCAGAGCTGACTTATGTTACTGCTATTTCTAAAGGTGTTCATAGTTCTCCTAAGAATGTTTCATGAAATTGCTATTTATTCTGCATTTTCTACTTCTGCAAAGGGAAAGCATAAATGTACCACAGGTCTGGTTTTGTAATCTTTTGCCTTTTCTATTTACTTTTGTTTTAGGGAAGCTGCTAAAAGATAAATGACAATTTCCAGTTGGTTGTTTCTAATGTTAAGTGGCCAAAATGTTTCTTTCATAATTTTGAAACACCTTTCCTCTCCTTGTAGATACAACTGCATGTATGTCAGTGATTAAAATTTCAAAGTTAGAGAATGGCCAGTATTAAGCATTATTTACAATGATCATGAATAATCTTATTTCAAATGCAGTTTTTAAAGGGAGTAGAGTGCCACTGCTGCCTAGAACCTCTGTTTAGCCATGAAATAGTTGTGTCCATGGGCAACTGATTTAAGCTCCTCTGCCTAAAATTGCTCACCTGGAAAATGGTGATAATTCTAGTTTCTCTCTCATAGTCTTGTTGAGGACTAAGTGAATTCAGGTACATAACGTGCTTAGAACAGAATCTGGCATACAGAAAGCACCAGATAAGTATTTGCTGGTGATGGGATAGGAGATCCACTGTAATCCTAACACCTGCCCCCAGAGTGTGCTTCTAAAAAGTTAGTCTGATTTTTCTGTCTCGAGTATTATGCAGTACACACCAATCAGGAATGCCATTCGTAAAAAGTGAGCTCTCTTGGCTGCTGTCACCAGGCATTTGATGTTCACTGGAGCCCAACAAAGGATATCATAGTTTGCATGCCACACAATGGGGTTATTTTTTTTTAGCAATGACCAAACTCGGAGGTTACTCTTCCTCCAGAAAATGTCATGGAATCAGGTTCCCCCATGCCTGCAGCAGGGCAGAGCACAGGACACAGATCTCTCAGCACGCAGGGGTGTCAGGCACGAGGCCGTCAGAGAGGACCAAAAAGCTATAGCATGCTGGCACCGAGAGAAAGCCATTTTCAGGGATGTGAGTAATCCTTGGCCGGCATTCAGAGGGGCACTTTGGAGGAGACTTGGAAGATCATTTACCATGGGAGACAAAGACTTGGATATTGAATGAGAACTTTTGAGCTATTGCAGATAACATCTGAGACTTCTCAGCCCTGGTGCTGGGAGGCAGCCCACCCCCACGAGAGGCAGGATAAGAACACCGTGAGGAACTCCCAAGATGGTAAGCAGAACCCAGAGAAGGAGAGACAACCAGAGATCCAATGCCTCGCTTCATACATAGCTAATGGTTTTCACCACGTCTCAGTGAAGAGAAAGTGTACTTTCCATGGTATGTATGATGAAAACATAGCTAGCATTTGAAAAAGCTAGGTACCCACCAAGCACTTTATTTGCATGTTTCACTTCATCCATAATAAGAGTACATATTCTTTCCTGTTATGATCCTCGGGAGAAAACTGAAGATGAGAGATGTTGAGCAACCTGCCCAAGGTAATTCAGTGCTGGTGGGTAAGTTAACTGATTAGTAAAACTGAATGTCAGCTTGTACTGTGACAGTTCAATCATTCTCCGTCAAGTCTTTCATTATTTCACAAGGCTCCAAGTTAAAGAACACGTCTAGGCCATTTTAAAGATACTCTTGGATTGTTACAGAAAAAGTAGAACTATAAGGTTTTTACCTGATGGTTTTAGTAAAGGTATGGGGTCTCAAGAGGCAAACAAATTAAGTAGATTTCTTGGGAGAATACCGCCTTTATAGGACTGACAGTGGTCTGGCTGTGTTGCATGTATGTGTGTTTGTACCCACACACTCACATGCACACACTCATACCTTTAGGTAGATACTTGTGTTTATATATTTATATGTATATGTGCATCTGTATTTATTTATATGGATCGTGCCTTTTTTATGCCTGCTATATTGTCCAATCAAAATTAAATATAGTTTTCATCATTCCAAGGCTGGGATTTGGGGAACTCTGGGCTTGACTTTGTGTTTGATATCTTTTAATTTTCTAAGATATAACATTCACATCAATGTTTAAATTTGACCTTGTCTGCCTTTATTACTCCTACTCATCTATATTGTTAAAAAGAACAACATCTGATTTTCTTTTTTTTTTGCCTTTTCTAGGGCGCTCCCACGGCATATGGAGAGTCCCAGGCTAGGGGTTGAATCGGAGCTGTAGCTGCCAGCCTACACCACAGCCACAGCAACGTGGGATCCGAGCCGCATCTGCAACCTACACCACAGCTCACGGCAACACCGGATCCTTAACCCACTGAGCAAGGCCAGGGATTGAACCTGCAACCTCATGGTTCCTAGTCAGATTCGTTAACCACTGAGCCATGACAGGAACTCCAGATTTTAATGTTAATATCTACTCATGGAAATCAAGTTCATTTTAACATTCCCCAATTAACCTTTCTAATAGAGAGTTAAATCTCATTTAGGTTTTTCTTTTCTTTTCTTTTTTTTTTGTCTTTTTAGGGCTGCACCCTCTGCATGTGGAGGTCCCCAGACTAGGGGTTGAATCAGAGCTGTAGCTGCTGGCCTATACCACAGCCACAGCAATGTCAGATCCTTAACCCACTGAGCAAGGCCAGGGATCAAACCTGTGTCCTCATGGATACCAGTCAGATTCATTTCCTCTGAGCCATAACGGGAACTCCTAGAAGCTGTTTTTTAACTTGACATAATTTGAATGAAAGTATTATTTTAAGTCTCCCTGACATCCCCTTTCCTCTTATATCCCATAAAATTTATCATTAGCATTCAATCAAGCTGCCAGCCTTTTTTGGTCTTTTTTTTTTTTTTTTTGTAGTGCTTGCATCTGACACTAAAGAAAAAAACCATCCATGACTCATCTGCCACAGTGGTTGGATATAATGTCTGAAACCACTGTTTACAAGGTCCATTAGTGTTTACAGCTCTGCCACTTTCCTTCATGGTCTGCAAAGCATTTTAGTTCAGACTGACTTATTCTTTCATAGTAACCAATTTTCTCTAGTGTGGATATCTTTTCAACTTAGAAAACTCCAAAGGGAGTTCTGCTGTCTTCCGTGTGAAGGCCAGGTAATAGGTTAGTGCTGCCGGCAGCACAGCCCCGTAGACTGTGATTTGTTTGTGGTGCAAGGGGAGGCAGGCATCCTGAACGCCAAGGTCGAAGTGATATCACAGATGACAGTGTCGACTAAACAACTTGAAAGCTTGTTTTATTTTTTTTTCTATCAGACAGTTCTTAGTGCCTTTGCTTCTTCTGATCCTCTGTACCTGTAAAACCTTCATGCATGGATATATATGCCCATTGGAAAATGTGATTTGGATGGAGAACTTGAGCTAAAAACGTCTATGCAATTTATCTATAAAAGGAGCAAAATACTTCCTCATTAAGAAACTTACTACACAAGATATTAAGCAAAGCTAGGAATGCAATGAGTTAAGAAAGATGCTTACAGAGAAGGCCCTGGCAGGGTCCTAGAGTGAATGCCTCCTTAAAGCTCATGCCTGAGGGCTTCCTTTTGCTCTACCCTGGCCCCATTCCTCCCCCCCTCAGGCAGCTTCAACCTACACCTTCATGAATTCATATTATTTTCACAAAGGGACACTGTCATTTGATAGACTTTTTTTTTTTTTTTACAATCACTTTTGCTAAAGACACAACTTAAAGTTGTGTTTGTACAATTACATACATAAATGAGACTTCCTATGATAGCTGCCTCCAACTGGATATACCTCCGGACCTGACAATGCTGAATTTCTAGATCTTAAACATATCGGGGTTTTACTGTAGTGTATTATACTAGTGTTGCTATACCCGTTCTTAATTTAATGGCAAGTAAGATGTCTGGATGGCAGGAAGTGACTTTGAAACATGACCATTAATTCTAGTGGGATTAAGTATGAGGAAACAGATATTTGCTTTTTTTTTTTTTGTCTTTTGTCTTTTTGCCTTTTCTTGGGCCGCTCCTGCGGCATATGGAGGTTTACAGGCTGGGGTCGAATCGGAGCTGTAGCCGCCGGCCTACGCCACAGCCACAGCAATGAGGGATCCAAGCCGTGTCTTCGGCCTACACCACAGCTCACGGCAAGGCCGGATCCTTAACCCACTGAGCAAGGCCAGGGATCGAACCCACAACATCATGGTACCTAGTTGGATTCGTTAACCACTGCGCCACGACCGGAACTCCAATATTTGCTTTTGAATCAATGATTTCTTTTGTCTTTTTTTCAGAAAAAGCCTACCAAATCTCAAAATAATTGCCTTTCCCAAAATTACAATGCGACACTTTGGAAAATAACACACACACAAACAACAAAATCTTAGCTTCTTATTAAAATACATAATGCTGTACGGAAATGCAAACATTTTTATATTAATTCCGGATTAAAAGAATCACATATTTTAAAACAGATTGCATGCTAAATGGAGAGTGACTTGTGAACGTATCTGTTATTTGGAATTTTTTCTTTTAATAGAATTCATTTTAGCCTCACCACAGCCAAGTAGTATTAGTAATGGCTCTCAGCCAGCACCTAGAAATAGTGTCATTCAGGAGGAATGAATGCTATATAATCCTGGTCTTTAAAATTGAAATCTAGGCACACATACTTAGTTTGCTAAAGTTATAAAGAATGAATAGGGAGGTGACTCAGGTGAAGAAATAACACTAACAACATTAACAAACAATCTGCTTCTCCAATGAAGTATTTATTTTCATGAGTGTTGATATGCCCCATTTTATGCAGAGAGACATTGCAGGCTTCCCCCGCAATTGAAAAGTAGAGCCGTCCTATGCAACCTTCCATAAGCCAAAGGTCTTAAAGTGAAGAGAATATCCTAGGACACATCTTGCTAAAGGATACACAAAATAAACTGAGATAATGCACAGATGCTCATAGACACAGTTCAAAGCTATAGGGACCTGATGCTGAGATGGGGAGGGTAGTTTCTGGGGAAGGAGCTTGGGGGTGCCACTCTTGCTGCTGGGGTGTGCCCTGCCTCACCTCTAAGCAGCTCATTGCACGACAGGTGCTGAAAGAAATTTTCATTTTTCAATCTTGGTAAAAATGAAAATTCTCTTTAGCGTTCTACCAGGTAGCAAAAACAGGTACTAACACAGAACTTTCGCAAGAGTGAAGTTCGAAACGCCTGGGACCTGCATTTCTTTTCAAAATAAATCATATACATACATAATGTGCCCCATTTTAGATGCCCCAAAGCTTTTATTTTATTCAGCCTCTTCCTTATCTGACAATTGGTAAATTTCTCCAAGTACCTATCTTAGCCCTTCTGTGAAGAGTTGGCACTGCATCTGGGGGAACCACATGTAGGCATTTTTCTTTTTTTAATATTGAGTAATGCATGTTAAAGCACCTACCGTGTGGCTGTCACAGCACTTCAGGTGATAAATACAACAATAAATACAGCCTCTGTTCTCTATTCTTAAGGAGCTTAGGGAAAGCAAACCTCTCCATAAACAGCTGTGCACAGATGCAGAACTGCTGGGTAGGGGCTGAGTATGGACCTAGGTGCCCTCATAGTTCACTTGGAAGGCTGCTGTGGCTCACGAAGTCCATGTAGAAGTCCTGTCCTGCATATTTGTTTACTGAAGCCAATAATAATGCACATCCACAAAAAAAGGAAGGAAATTGTCCTTTGATCTCAAGTGATTTGAGCATCTTTTCTAGCAATCCCGGTCCTTCATATGAATGAGAATAAAACTTATTTCCCTCTCTCTACTCCTGGTCCCTTCCTATCCTATCTTTCCCTGCCCTCACTACTTCACAGAACTTCTCAGCATCCTCCTCCTAACAGTGTCTGGTGGGCTAACAGAATCTCCACCATAGGATCCTCTAGTTTAGAATGGGGTCTTTTCCTGTAAGAGGCCACATGGTAAATATTTTTGGTCTTCTGAACCACCTAGGTCTTTGTACAGTCGTCTATGTTTCTTTCCTTGTTGGTTTTCAGCCCCTTAAAAATATTCAAATCATTTTTAGCGTTCTGAGAAGCACAGGCCAGTCAGTCCCCAGTGGTGCTTGAATTTTAGAAAACACAAGTTGCCTGGAAGGCATACTGAAACACAAATTGCTGGAGAATTCCCGCCCTGGCTCAGAGGTACCAGTACCCAGCTAGTATCCATGAGGGTGTGGGTTCTATCCCTGGCCTTGCTCTGTGGGTTAAGGATTTGGTGTTGCCATGAGCTGTGATGTAGGCTGGTAGCTACAGCTGGGATTCAGCCCCTAGCTTGGGAACTTCCCTATGCTGCAGGTGCAGCCCTAAAAAGATATATACGTGTGTGTGTATGTATATATAAGATACACAAATTGCTGGCCTCTCCTCTGGAGTTTCTGATCCATTGATCTGGGGTTAGACCCGAGAATGTGCTTTTCTAACAAGCTTGCTGGTGATGTTGAGGCGCCTGATCTCCAAGTCACCCTTTGAAACCTGCTGTAGAGTAGCAGTTCTGAGTCATGCTAGCGTCTTAGCATCACCCGAGGAACTAAAAAATCAAATCAAAACAAAATAAAAAATCCCAACCTACGTCCAGGCCCACCCCAGAGAATAAGAAGACACACACACACACACACACACACACACACACACACACACACACACACACACACCCCTCCATCACCTCTCCTTGTCTCCTAGGTGATTATTACGTGCTGGCAGGACTGCGCACCATTGTTCCACTCCTTGGTGGATCCTTGGCGGATCCTTCCTCCCCAACCGGTGTCTCTTAGTACCGCTGCCCCAGGAACCTAACGCTGGGGCTTTATTTAGTCGGCTTGATAATTTTCCCCAGCACCAGTGATTCTCCTGTGTTTTCAGGTGTGCGTGTAAAGTGGCAGATTACCAAAATAATTTCCGTTGATTCTCTCCAGCAGCTTTATCCTTCGCTTTTCTTTTTCAACCCTACTTGGACGGTGCTTTCAAAAATGTGCAAGGTCAGGAATCCAGCCTGGCAGCAGCCCCCTCCCGCCCTTAAAATCAAGCGTCTGGGAGAAGAGCTGCAGAAAGGCCCAGAAAAGGAGGGACAAGCGGAGCACCTGGAAGAAGGGGGTAGGGAGTGGAGCAAGAAAGGGAGTTGAGACGCCAAAAGGTGCCCGCCGCCCTACGCGCCGGCCCTGCTTCCCCGCACACCGCGCAGTCCTGGCCGCGGAGGAGGCCGGAGCCGGGCAGACTTCCGTCTGCTGGGGCAGCCAGCGCAGGGCTCGCTGTTCCCGGGAGCCCGGGGTTCCAGGCCCGGTTCTGATCGAGACCGTCCGCTCCTGGGGGCGGGGCGGTGCCCGCGTTTCCCGGGCGCGCGCAGCTTGGGCTGGGCACTGCGTAGACAGAGGCGTGCCCGGCCCGGGGCGCCAGGGAAAGCAGCCAGGGAAGTGGCGCCGTGGTCCGGGAGCTTCTTCCTGGAAAGCAGCGGCAGATCAACCCTTTTGCTTGTTTTTTTTTGTTTGTTTTGTTTTTTTTCCCTCTGTTTCTCCTTTCCTTCCTTTTGGGTTGGCCTTGTCTGATGAGAGGCCCCTGGACTGGAAGGAATGGGTGTGGGTGTGTGTGGGTGTGGGTGTGGGTGTGGGGGGGGTGTGCTGGTCTGTAGGAATCTGGTTTCTCTTGGGCCGTAGTCACTTGCTCAGTACCGGGCATGCTGGGTCAGCAAACCCTAACTGGTCAACACCTGACAAAGAGGCTGGAGATGCAGTGGGGTCCAGCGACTGAGAAAGAAATGCAACTTGCCAGTTTATTCCTCTCAATGTTGGACTCGCTAGGGTAGCAGATCTCTCATCAAGATGGAAAGTAAACAGAATATTTGGGTTTCAAGTTGCCAGCCTGTGGTCTGTGATGACCCATCAGATATGTCCATGTCCATGGTCAAGGTCCAACTTTTGAGCCACCTGATTTGAGAGGCTGCTGAAAGGGCTGCTTGAAAAGCCTTCCCACCATAAGGCTATTTACTGGTTTCCTCCTCTGGACTTTCACAGTGCCTGTTAATCTTTTCTAATGATACTCATCACATCAAACAGAAAAACTGATTGGTAATTGCAGAGCTGAATAAAGATACATCTACTGAACCCCTAAGGATCAGAACACAGGGGAGGGTTGGAAATCCTGTGAGTCTGGAAGGGGTGCCTCTGACCAAGGCACAGGAGGCCCAAGTGAGAAGAGAGTTTTATAAACCTTAATTCACACTGGCTCTCTAGCCTGGGAGTTTTCCTACTGGTGGAATGTGCTTCTCTAGGAATCCAAATAGTGGAAATAGAGGCTCTAGTTTTGGTTTTGATTGGAAATTTTGAATTGCTAGTGAAGCTGAATGTATTTGTATGCTCACAGTCAACTTCAATTTACTCTTCTATGACTTGATCATTCAAATCCTTTGTTCATTTTCTATTGGATTTTTTTCCCTAGTAACTCTTAGAGCTTCATGTGTTTTAAAGACATTGATTTTTTGTATACATTTTCATATTTTTGTCATTTTCCTTTGCGTTAAAAAAATTAGTACTGAAGGATTAAGTGTTTGCACAATGAAATCTAGTATTTTTTTCTCGAGGTTCTGTTTGTCATTTTTCATTTACTAGATAAATACTATGAAATATATATATTTATTTTTCATTTATGTTTCTAGTTTTTCTGGAAATAATTTTGCTTTAGGGAGATGAGGTAGGGATTGCTTTTTGCTGCATTTTTCAAGTGGAGAGCTAGGCCCAATACAACTTTTATTAATAACTTGTCTTTTTCTTGATTTGAGATGCCATCTTTACCTGTAATTACATCTAAATGTATATATATTCTGTCTCAAGGATCAATCTGTCTTTTCTAGGGTCAGTAACCTCCCTTTTAAAAACTATGATAGTTTTTTTAAAAGAGCATTTTTATGTTTCAAAGGGAAGAATCTCCTTATTAAAAAAAAATTCCTGGGGAGTTCCTGTTGTGCCTTAGCAGGTTAAGAACCCGACAGAGTGAGAGGAATTCCAAGACAAAGCAGGAGTTAAGAGGAAGAGTGTAGGGTAAGGGACATCAAGCACAGGACTGCATTTGTGTTCAGACATTAGGACTTGATGGTATAAAACATTCACGTGCTGGGGCAAAGCACACATGGACTGGCCCATGTGACTGATGCGTTACAATGGCATCCTTCTAGCTACATACCACGTATAGGCTAGTTCTCCGCATAGAAACAAAAAAGTTTTAGCAGAGCAGACCTTGTTTATTATATTTTCTTATCCAAAGTGCCATTGAATTAATGTTTCTCCCATTGTTACTAATGGTTTTGCCAATATCTGAATACCCCAAGCTTGAACTGCACTTTCCGCTCCATCTTATTTTTGAATATCCAGTTGCATAATATTTCATTTACCACCGAAAAACACTACACCAGCTTTCAGGCCCCTTCTCTCCCGTAAAGGTGCCGTTGAAGAAAGAATCAACAAGTCACCTGGCGAGAATCAACAAGCCAAGGAGTAACTCTTGGTTTCTCTCTCTAAAGTGAAATCTGAAAGTCACAACTAGGGTGGGGAGTGAGGGAGGAAACACCAGCTTCTCCAAGTACAAATCTTGTCATTATATCTAAGGGTTCAATGGGGAATGCCAGCCTCCATGTAAGGACAATTCAAGTCCAAGAACCAGGAAAAGAAGAATGAGAAAAAGTAGAGCAGGCAAGGGGAATGCAGGCTGGCCAGGCCTCACTCTTCATTTACACGAAACCCAAGAACAGGTTTGCGTGGAATGTGGGATTCGTGTTAGAAAGCTCAGCTAGGATGAGAAAGATATTAGCCACAACAGCCTCTTTTCTCCCTGAACTGTGACTGCAAGCAGAGAGTCAAAATCTAATCTTTCTCTCCCACTCCAAGTATAGACAGTTGTCCTGGCATGTCCTCTCCCAGTCAGGACTGTACGTACATCCCAAGTTTACTCACTATTAGGTGTGGCCACGTGACTACACTTTCCACAAGGGAATATAGACAGAAGTCAATATTTCTTTTCAGCCTCATGATAAAATAAGACTGTGCCTTAAAACCGTGAGCATATCTGTTCCATGCGCCGGCTCTTCTTCTTTCTTGCCGTAACCAAGCCATTGCAGCAATCCTGATAGCCCTGCCGGATGCTGGAACATGAAATTGGCAGAAACCTGGGTACCAAATAACTGTGAAGAGTGTAGTTGCCCTTCTGACCTGCAAATATTACCTGGGAAAGAAATCATCTTTCGTTTCTTTAAACCTCCATCCCTTGCAGTTCAGCTTTATCTCAAATAACATACCTAAGACATACTATAGTTTTTCTAGTCATATTTTTCAATGAGTAAAGTATTTTAAAAAGAATTTATTAATCAACAGGCAACTTTGAATACCCACAATCTTGCCATTTCTGACCAAAATAAAGTAAAATTTCTTATAGACCTGTTCCTAAATGTATATGGCCTGTGTTTTCCAAGCAATAAAGGAAAAGTGACATATTTTATTGTTGCTGCTCTCTCCATCTGAATGACATTCTCGAACCTCTTCAGCTATTCCAAATTATCATAATTATAATTCTCGAGATGAAGCGGGAATGATGAAGCAAATTCTTATTTCATTTGGAAGAATAAATGAGCTAGAATACACAGGAATTTTTTGTTTTCTTTTTAGGGCTACATAGAAGTTCCCAGGCCAGGGGTTGCATCAGAGATGCAGTTGCTGACCTACATTACAGCCACAACAACGCGGGATCCGAGCTGTATCTGCAGCCTACACAGCAGCTTGCAGCAACACTGGATCCTTAATCCACTGAGCAAAGCCAGGAATCGAACTCATAGCCTCACAGACACTATGTCGGGTTCTTAACCTGCTAAGGCACAACAGGAACTCCCCAGGAATTTTTTTTTAATAAGGAGATTCTTCCCTTTGAAACATAAAAATGCTCTTTTAAAAAATCTATCATAGTTTTTAAAAGGGAGGTTACTGACCCTAGAAGGGATAGAGTGATATTTGAGCTCTCACAAACGTTTGTACATTTGGATCTTGTTTCTACAACCCAGCTCTTTATATCCCCTTGACTCTTCTTTATATCCCCTTCCACCCATACTTTTACTTAGTATTTCTTTATTTATTAGAAATGCCATTGTCTTTTTAATAGAGCTGGAATTTTTATCAAAATCATTATGGTTTCTTTTTTATTCTTTTTGTGGCTGTGCCTGCGGCGTATGGAAGTTCCTAGGCTAGGGGTCCAATTGGAGCTGCAGCTGCCGCCCTACACCACAGCCACGGCAACGCCCGATCCAAGCTGTATCTGTGACCTACTCCACAGCTTGTGGAAATGCTGGATCCTTAACCCACTGAATGAAGTCAGGAATCAAACACGCATCATCTGTCAGCATTCTTATTATGGGATACAGTGGTTGTGGGTGGTCAGCCTATAGCCCCATTTTTGCACAGTCTCTGGTTACTTTTCATATGAGATTTTGCTGAATGTGAGGGATTTTTTTTTTTTTTTAGGAGTGGCTATATTGCCTCATAGCACAAATCACATTCTGTAAATACAACATGATCTGAGAACTGAAATTGGTTGGTGATCTCACTATAATATTTGATTTTTAATTTGTGTATATCTGTTCTGTTTTTCTCAATAAGAAACTGGGGAACTGATCGTCTCACCTTTGGCCCAGAACACACCTTCCCCTGGGTCACTGGAACCAATTTTATTGAGGACAGTGGAGTGTATCACTTATGAAATGGCACTGTGTGTGATCTAGACCCATGGACTTAAGGGGAACAGTTGATGTGCATCTTTTCCTTTGTAGATTTAGTAATAAATCAAGTTAGGCATCCTAAGTCAATTTGGGCATCCCCAGTTGCACACACTTAGGTTGGTACCTCCTCTCTGCCTTCGAAAGGAGAGGGATGGATGTGTATTTCAGGATGCAGGACCAGCCAGTGGGTCAGCACTGGCCAAAGCAAGTTTACAGTATTGCTCTAGCACTCTGCCATCTGAGCATCTAAACTCCTTGCTTCCATGACTCCTATTGATTCCTATTGATGTTACAAAGAACAAAAGCTAACTCCCTACATTGCCAATCCATAGCTGACTTTGCTGGTCCCTTCTCATATGAGTAGTTGGAAGAGTAATGATTCGAAGCTTGAGATGACCTGTAAAAATTGGCCAGGGGCATTTGGAGCCATCGACAGCTTCCCTTTCTCCAGAAACTGTTGACCCAAACTAGTACAATTGTTGGAGATGTCCAGTTGAGTACAGTGGATGTGTCTGTCCAGCATCTCTGCACTCCTGTTCTCAGCAGCAACCTCCTCCTCCCCCATCTGCTGCTGTATTGATGTCTGTGCAGTGACAGGTGAGGGCAGGGTGATCGCAGGGGCATCAGCCACATTTTCGACGTCTCAGGTCAAAGGTCTGCTTTGTCTCTGCTGAGGCTCCTGGTGTCCCCAGAGGCATGTTAGGTTAAGAGCAACTCATCTCTTTTTGTTGCAGTGACTGGTGATGGAGAGATCTGCGTCCATATTTGCTAAATTTGTAATGGGAAAAGCAAACCCACATCATCTGGAGCTAAGAGAGAAGGTATAAGGACCAAATCTGCTAGCCGCCAAGCCAATACCTGATCTAGTTTTAAACTTCATTCTTATTCATTAGAGGTCCTGCATTTGCTGTTATTTTTATAAGCAAAAATTTACAACTGTTTAGGTATATATGTTTTCATACAGTTTTAGGGAAATTTTATTTGCTGCTGTGTGAAATTCTTCCTGGCATTCTAAAATTAAAGCCATTCTTTGGCAATTTTCACATCCTCCTCCCCAACCCCAAGAGTTATTCTAAAATCTCCTCTGTCATTTAATGAAGCCAGTTGCAAGTTAGGGCAGATTTACACTAATTAACATGGATGTCATGGATTTTTCTTTTTTTTTTAAAGAACGGAGACCTTAGGTCTGAGAGTAGGAAAATAAGATTTGATCTCTGCGCCTTTTTACTGGCTGTGAGGCACATGAAATGGTTTGATTTTGTTTAATTTCACTGAAATCATTTTGCTTACTCACCCCATTGCCTTATGTCTCTCCGGGAGAAAATCCTTCCTTTAACTAAATAGATAGATTTCTGGGTGCAGATGAAAACTTGGTATTTTCAGTTTCCCAGTAACAGAAAACCAAACCTATGTTACGGATGAGAGCATAGTCCCCAGAAGGGGCTGGACCAGGGCTATTTGATTTGAACTTCAAACCAGAGTGGAGGATTATTGACTCAAGTTTTGCCTTTAAGCGTGTCAGTTGCCATATTCAAACAGCATTTTTCTTGAAGATTTAGCATGGCCACATGAGTTTCTTAAGCAGGCAAATGATCTCTCTCTCTCTATCAACATGGAGAGTGTGTGCATATATGTGTGTCTCAGCCTGGCACCAAGGAACCTGAGCCCTGGTCCTCAGTGAATTTTCTTCTAATACTACTTTCACTGAAACTTCCTTTCTCCTCCTCAAGAGTTTCGAGCATGGGCCATCCCATTTCTACCTCGCTGGGTGTCCAGAATTTCACCTCCATCTATCTCTGTGTCCTCTTCACTGCAACTCCGTAAATTCTCTGTTCCATCAAGGAATCGTCTTCATTGTTCCTTGTAAACTTCAAGCTTGTTTCTCTTCCCGCTGGAAGTCTGGCATGTGTTCCGTTGACTGGTCTGATGAATAAATAATTAAATGAATTCCTGACTTAAGTGCTTTGCTCAGGCTGCTTCCTAACAGCCCTGGGATGAAAGGAAAGAACAGTCACACCCTTTTCTCTACTTGGCTTCAAATTCTCAGGGCTTGTCTGCTGTCTCTCTTCGATCATGAAGCCTTTCTTGGTAGTGGTCCATCTCTTTCCTTTCCCTTAACTCTTTCTGAAGGCATCTATAACACATCTTGGTATTTAATTTTATGTTTAATTTAGCACTTTAATGAACAATTTCTTATATTGTTTGATTCCCTATATCACAGAGAGTTTTAACTATGCAAAGATTTCTGAGTGCTGGGGCCCTGCCGTCTTTATCATTTATATCCTCCCAGGAATTTAGTGCACACTTTCAAGCACATAATATACCCTTGATAATAAATACATAGAGAATTGAAATGAATGACATTGATTAATCTCTTTGAATGTGATCAATTTGTGCTATTGCCACAGCTCAATCCAAGTCATCACCTGTATCTTTCTACTGTTACCATTAAGCCTAATTAAATTATCTACACATGCATACCTATGTATGCTTTGCACACATACACACACACACACCAAAGAGGAAGCATTCAGGATGAAATTATAGGTCGTTTGTGATGCTACGCAAAAGGAAGGAATATATTGCAAACTCTACTCAACCGTCTTCCCAACCACGAGAAACTACTTTGAACAGTCACAGATATTCTGCCTTCTCAATCCTGCACAAGGCTCTGTTGTTACAAGTTGGCCTGCAGAGAAAATACTTGCAAATGAGGCAACTGACAAGGGATTAATCTCCAAAATATACAAAGAGGAAATGCAGCTCCATATCAAACAAAACAAAACAAAGCAGAACAATCCAATCAAAAAATGAGCAGAAGATCCAAACACACATTTCTCCAAAGACATACAGTTGGACAAAAAGCACATCAAAAGATGTTCAACATCACTACTTATTAGAGAAATGCCAATCAAAACTACGATGCGGTACCATCTCACACAGGTCAGAATGGCCATCATTAACAAGTTAAGAAATAACAATTGCTGGAGAGGGTGTGGAGAAAAGGGAACCCTCCTACACTGTTGGTAGGAATGTAAATTGGTACAGCCACTATGGAGAACAGTATGGAAGGTCCTTAAAAACTAAATATAGAACAACCATATGATCCAGCAATCCCACTCCTGGGCATATATCCTGGGAGAAAAACATAATTTGAAAAGTTACATGCACCCCAGTGTTCACAGAAGCACTGTTTATAATAGCCAAGACATGGAAGCAACTTAAATGTCCATCAACAGAGGAATAAATAAAGGCATAGTACATATATACAATGAAATATTAGCCATGAAAACAATGAAATATTGCCATTTGCAGCAATATGGATGGACTGGAGATTCTCATACTGAGAGAAGGAAGTCAGATAGAGAAAGACAAATATCATATGGTATCACATACACGGAATCTAATAAAAATGATAAGCATGAACATATTTACAAAACAGAAATAAGCTCACATATATACACAGTACTATATACAAAATATATGTAAAAATACATAAAACAAGCAACCATGGTATAGCATAGAAAACTCTTCTCAATATTCTGTAACTACCTATATGGAAAAAGAATCTGAATGAGAATTCAGATTCACTTTGCTGTATACCTGAAACTAATAGAACATCACAACATTGTAAATCAACTATACTACAACCCAGTTTTTTTAAGTTGCCCTGCATTTAATGACTGCTTTTCCACTTACAAACTGTGCGATCTTGGACAATCTCTGAACCTTGATTTCATCCTTGTAAAATGAGAATAATCATGTCACCCTTTCAAGGCCACTTTTGGGATTAGTAATAATGACAACACTGGTCACCATTTATTGAGATTATTATGTTCCTGGCAGTGTGCTCTGTCCATATATTTTCTCCTTTAATTGTCCTGACACCTTTGGCATATACTAGATGCTCAGTAACAGTGGCTATTATATTTCATACCTTGGCTTAAATGCACATTGAGTCAGACTGACGAGTGCCAAAGATTCGTTTTTCATTTCCCAGGATTGGCAGAAAGTTTTAATAAGTCAGGCTACTACCAAGTGCTTGTGGCCAAGGGCGGGTGTAATGGTTGGTTTGAACGGAGGCCAGATGCTGGGTCCTGCCCTCCCATCCCCATCCAGGGCCATTGGGCCAGGGACGCTTGCTCTCACAACAAAACCAGGCTTGGGAAACAAGAAGAACACTGCCCTGTCTTGTTTGAGAGCTGATTCTCTCTACAGTCCAGTAGAAATGGCAAATCGATTTCATTAAACACAGAAATAACTCACTTGTATAAACTGAGGTAATCCTTCAAGGATGGAGAAGGGTTAAAATCTGAACTTTACGAGAAGGTCTTCTTTCCTTTGAGCTAAACACTGGAGTCACGGGACTTAGTTTTCAACAGGAGGGATTTAACTTAAACTTTAGGCAGAGCTTTTAGGTGATACAAGTTCTAAGCTATTTGAGCACATGAACCACAGAAGTTACAGGAACGTATCTAGGGGTTTTATCTTTTCTTCACAGATTTCAGGGCCCTTCTAGGAAGCAAAGAAATGGCTGGACGATGTCCAACTGTAACTTCCTAGCACATCGATTCTAATTCCTTCCTCCCTTCTTTCCTCTCTCCCTTCATTTCTAAAACAAAATTATATTTTAACTTTTATTTCTTCTTCCATTTCACTCAGTTAAACATTAGATTTAGGGCATGGGGCCTGGGGATTGGTGATTTTTAAAAACTCTGCAAATGATTCCATTGTGCAGATAAGGTTGAGGAGGGCAAGTCCCAGAAATTAGGAGGGCCTGGTCCCCAATCCTGTGATGGGATCCAGTACCGGAATGTCCTATTTCCTGCTCTGTGGCTCATAGTGGAAGACTGAGCTGAGGGGAATTGAGAAAGTCTCTCTCCCCACTGATCTTAACAATAATTTTATAAAGTTCCCTCATGGAGCGCTCTTAATCTTAGTTTTTTTACCGGTACTCTGATGCAACTTCTAAGAGCTTCTTATGGCAACATCTTGTGAGAAAATCAGGGCACATTGTAGAACATTTTTTATTGCAGTTTCCCACCTGAAGTTTTGCCTATTTATAACTAAGAACATTCTTTGAGATAATAATCAAAGGCATTTTTATGTGCCACCCTCGTTAGCATCTTCATTGTACAAATGATGCAGATGAGGCTCAGAGAAGTTAAATAACTTGTCTAAGGTCACACAACTTATGAATGATAGAGTTTGACTGAAAGCCAAGACCATTCGCTTTCGAGCACAAGTTCAGGGTAGTGGGATCCAGCCTTGAGGGAGTTAGAGATGGGTGGCCAGGTGGCTAGCAAAGCAGAGCAGGACTGCAGTGCTGGAAAGGGATGTTGGAAAACTTATTTTTTAAGCCAATGTGAAATTCAAGAATACAAACAAAGGCAGCAAGAAGAGTCACAAAGCAGCAGCCTAAGGAGACTGAGGCTCAAAATACGGGGGGATGATTAGAAAAACTCAGAAAAGCAGTCAAGATCACTGGAGGCAGAAGGCTCCCGTCGGGATTCTCCTCACCTCTGGGAAGAGAATTTGAAAGATTACGAATTTGTTCGAGTAGCTGCTTGCGCTGACAGGGCCAAGAGAGGGGAGTGGAGCCACACAGGGTAAGCGATTAGAGTTGCTGATGTTTTATGAGCACATGCCCATGTTCCAGGCAACTGGGTAAGCAAATGGGATGCATTTTTTAGAATCCCATCCTCAGAATAACTCTACAAGATGAAACCTTTTTCATTTCCATTGTAACTATCACCCATGTGAAGCTGTAACAAATGTACCCAAGTTCAAAGGTAGTAAATGTTAACAACAGATTTAAATCCTGGATTTCAGAGCCTTCACTCTTCACCCCCTCCTCAGGACCCCATCTCCCTACTCCTTCCTTTTTTGTGAGGGGCAGATCAATCGGGAAAACTGAATTCTAGCTATTTTCATTTATTAATTCAATGAAGTTAAATTGCTAGCCCTGTCAAACATTCAGTATTTATGGAAGGCCCTCGGTGTGTTTTATTTGGTGGGAGGGTAGCCAGGAGCTTCCGTTTTTGAGGAAATCCCCCACAGTCTGTGAGCTGTGATGAGAGAGGTGGCCATTTCCCCCCCTCTCTCCCACATCCTGGAAGCGATCATGTGACACAGGCTCGGTCAGCAAGGAGGTATTTTGGCCTAGGGCTTTGCATTTTCCAGTCTTCAAGGGGAAAAATGACCAGTGAGAAATTTTCCACAGTGATGATGGAAGCATTAGATGAGGTGAATCTTGAGTGCCCACTGGGGACGCTGTTAATAAGTCAGCATCATAGGCTGTTTCCGGGTGGGATTTAGGCCGTCTCATCTCCCTTGGGTGCCGTCCATTTCTGAGACTCATTCTCCAGCTGCCCTCCACCTTTCTCAAGTCAAGTTTTTGAGATACTAGATATGCTATAGTAATTTCTTTGTATTAATTTTTTGCTTAAACTTGAGTCAATGTCTGCTCTTTACCACTAAGAACCCGTAATGATATTGACTGCTATACT
The DNA here is from genome assembly GCF_016906955.1 of Phacochoerus africanus. Classification (NCBI taxonomy): domain Eukaryota; kingdom Metazoa; phylum Chordata; class Mammalia; order Artiodactyla; family Suidae; genus Phacochoerus; species Phacochoerus africanus. Next base: position 60,429,409 of record NC_062556.1, on the reverse strand, counting down.
TTAGAACAACTTAAAAACAGACTAATTACATACAGGAAGTATACAGGAGTGTGTGTATATATATATATATATATATATATATATACATTTCCCTACTTCCCTTCATTGTTGTTATATTACATTTTAGCTTCCTCAAAATTTTGGCCATATTAAAGTTTTTTTTTTTTTTCCTTCTAATTCACCTACATTTATCTCACCCTCAAACTTTCTTTTTGATCTACTTTTCTGATTTATTTATTTGACTGCTTCTCCAGATTTCTTTTCCAGCCAGGTGGGCCACATATGGAGTCTTTAATAGTTCCGTCAGCTTTCTCTCTGGGTGTTCCGCACCTCAGCTTTCCTAATCATAACCATGATTGCCTTGTACTTTTACAAGGCATTCGCTTATTTAATTTATTTAGTGTACTGTTCCATTAGTGACTTAGTCACTGGCAGCTTAAAGCTTCTGCTGTGCTCCAACTTGGAAACACAAAAAGAGAAGGGTTGCCTTTTTTTTTTTTTTTTTTTTTTAAATCTCTGAACTGGTTTATCTTGAATCAGAAAAGGAGTGTTTTAATTCTTTCATCACTGTTGTATCTTCTGTGACCTCATATTAGATTGTTATAAATTCTCTCTCCTGTAACAGCACTTGTAAAGTTGAGGGTACTCCTGGACTATCTCTGGTTATGATGACCTTGACATAAAGGACTACATTGGCTGCTTTCGAGTTAAAAAAAAAGTAACGAGGAGGAAAATGAGGCCAGTTAAAACTACAAATAATATAGCTGTTTTTGCCCCTAAGGAAGTGGCATAATTTCTCTCTGGAAACATTGTTTAAGAAAAAATTTAATGGTCTGATCTTGAGAGCTAATGCCTATGATTTGGAAGGCAAAATAGAAGATTGGTAAACTGGCTGCAAATAAAATGAAGATAAATTGAATGGTGGGAGCTAGAAGAAGTGAGAGGGACAGACCAGGACTTGCAAGACAGTAGGAGGTCACCCATGGAGAAGTGTAAACATTTGCTAGTGATGGAGATAGTTGAGGGACTTTTAAGGGTGGAATGTCTAATATTTAATCGTAAGTGGTTTGCTCCAAACTTCTAGCAAAGGGTGCTATGTACAGGTGAGGCTGATTGCCAACCAAGAGAATAGAGGTCTCAGAGTGGATAAGGAAATAGGCGAGAGAGGAAATGACTCCGTGATTAACATGAACCAGCTTCTCTCTCCTGAAACAGACCAGAGGAAGGAGGATAAGAGTAGCCTGGAGGTATTTGGGGTGGAATTATTACTACTTAATGAGCATTTGGGGGAAGAAATTAACTAGATAGGAAAGCAGAAGGGGAGACACTAGAACAGCTAAGGTAAAGAGAGGATCAATGGCTGTGAAAGAGCTTCCTCCCTGTGTTGTGCCCCTGAGTTGTGCAACCCTGTGATGTGACAGGGTCTATCCCTCCTCAGTAAGTATGTAGCTCTTAGGTGTGCGACCGAGTGGTATTCACTCTGTTTAGCAGCATCTAAAATAAGATGAGCAGGTTGGAGGTATTTTCCTCCAAGAGTATGAGTCAAAGCAGAAAATATAAGATGATCTGAACATCTAATAAAAACGTAACTAAGCATTTTTAGAATGCACATTTCTTTCGAGGAATGTTTGTGGGATGGAGATCATTTCCTTATAGACGACGGGTGGAGAGGCTATTTTATATCCATGTTTATGATTCTAAAATATATGATTTAGATGACTATAGCCACAAATACTTAAAAAAACCTTTTTATTGAGGTATACTTGGCATATAACATACTGGGTTTAGGTGTGTAACACAATGATTGGATGTTTGTATACACTGTGAAATGATCACCACAATACATCTAGTTAACATCTGTCACTATACTAAGTTAACCTTTAGGATTTACTCTCTTGGCAACTATCAAGTATGCTCGACAAAATTATTGACTCTAGTCACCATGCCATATATTACATCCTTATGACTTATTTATCTTATAACTGGAAGCTTGAACCTCTCGACCCCTTAAACCTGTCCTGCTCACTCCTTAAACACCCTCCCCTCTGGCAACCACCCGTTCGGTTTTCTGCACCTGTGCTTTTGTTTTGTTTGTTTGTTTGTAGATTACGCATATAAGTGAAATCATACAGTGTTTGTATTTCTCTGACTTATTTCACTTATTATCTCCCTCAAGGTCCATCTATGTTGTTGCAAATAGCAAGGTCTCATTCTTTGTTATGTCAGGTATTATTCCACTGTATATATTTCCCATATTTTCTTTATCTGCTCATTCATAGATGGACATTCAGGTTGTTTCCATATCTTGGCTACTAAATAATACTGCAGTGAACACAGAGGTGCATACATCTTTTCAAATTAGTGTTTTTATTTTCTTCTAATAAACACCCAGAAGTGAAATTGCTGGATCACATGGTAGTTCTTTCTTTAGTTTCTTAATACAACAGGTCTTGTTAATCTCTTTATGATTAAGAAAAAACTTTTAAACTTCAAAATTTAAAATTTAAATGTGATTAAACCCCAAGGAAATGAACAACTATCCAACTGGGATTTTGACTACCTATGCAAGGGGGATATAATAGTCTGGAGGGAAGAGGTAAAGGTCTCTTAGGCAATTAGAATAGAGATTCAGGATAGGAGGAGAATGAAGAAGAAGTTAGGATAGAGAGGGTAAAGGTGGTGAAAAAAATGAAGTTGATGAGAATTATTTTTTGAGGCATTTAAAGTAGTATATTCTTCTCAACTTGTATTTCGGTTAGGATAAATTCTCCCCTTTAGGAGGGGCCAGAAATAAAATTTCTACTTGAGAAATAAGATTGGCTGCTTTGATCTTAGCTAACCCATTACATTATGTAGCAGCTGATCAATAATCATGAAAGTTTGTGCTATAGTAATAGCATATCACCACCATCAGAGAAAATCCACAGGTAGTTTAGTAGTTTTGAATTAACTATTTTGATTTAATGTTGCTCTGTTTGAATACTGAAAGCTTATAAAGCAATTCCAGAGTAAGGGATTTCTCACTCAGTTAAGGGTTAAAATTTAGCATTTTATCATATTTTTAAGAACATACAGGTTCCTGGAGGATAATGGCTGCCATTTAAATACGAGTCTCCCTAAACTTTCTCTAAAGAACCATACATATCAAAAATGATAGCAAATAAACCATCCATAATCCACATGTAGAGCATAAGGAAGAGATGGTAATCACCACCAACTTAAATTATTTATAAGTTAGGAGATAAATAAAATATATCGTTAATAACACAAAAGCCAATTACATTGCCCACAGTGGAGTGAGCATTAGATAGACACTGAGTGAGAAAGCTATCTGAAGCTTAGCCTGGACAAAGCGTCCTCTCGAAAGAGTTTACTTGAGTGTCTTTCTCAAAGACCTCATTAGATTGTTTAAACTGAACATTCCCCCCTGCCCCCGCCCCAGTGTAGAATTTGATGGTGACAAGGGACATGGTGAAGGAAAAAAAAACCCCAACTTTTAGACATAAAATGATTAATTTGTATGAACTGAAAGCTGTTTATCACATTCAACATGTCATTTTGCTTCCCGTTCCTCATTTAAAAGTAAAACATAAATTATTAAACATAATTATTTAAAAAAGCAAAAACACTACTTATGAGTTAAAACATTAAAACAAGCCAATATAGTAAAAGGATAGAAACTTACCCTTTTGGTGGAGAAAATTACCAAAAAGGGGCCAGATAAATATCCTTTATTGGGGTATAATTGAAAAATAAAAATTATATGTATTTGTATGATGATTTAATATATGTACATTGTAAAATGATTTCCATAAGTTAGTTAACATACATCCTCTCACATAGCTACCATTGTTTTGAGTGTGCTGTGAGGACACAAGTTTTATTCTCCTAACAGCCTTGTGGTTGCCAAAGGGGAGGAGGAGGGAGTGGATAAATGAGTTCCTACTGCATAGCACAGGGAATAACATCCAGTCTCCTGGGATGTATATGTATAACCAAGTCACTTCGCAGGACAGCAGAAATTGGCACAGCATTGTGAATCTACTCTAGTTTTAAAAAAATAAATGAAAATAATTTTTTTTAAAAGTTTTATTCTCTCGGCACATTCCAAGTACAGTTGTTCCTTGGTATCCTAGAGGCAGTGGTTCCAGGACTATCCTGGGATACCAAAATCTGAGGATGCACAAGTCCCTTACGTAAAATGGCACAGTATTTGCATATAACCAAGACACATCCTCCCATATGCGTTAAATCATCTCTAATGGATTAGATTTAGATTTAATCATCTAAATTAGATTTTCATAATACCTGATATAATGTAAATGCTATGGAAATAGTTTTAAATACAATATAAATAGTATGTACATAGTTGTCTGCTCATGGCAATGCAAATGCTGCTTCTGGGAACTTTCTGGATTTTTTTTTTTTCATGCATATTTTTGATCTGCAGTTGGTGAAATCCGAAGGTGAGGAACCTGAGCATATGGAGTGCCGACTGTATACAACACAGTAGCGTTAACTTTAGTCACCATGCTAGACCTTAGATCCCCAGAGCTTACTATCTTACAGCAGAAAAGTTTGTAGCCTTTGACCACCTGTACCCATTTCCCCCACCCTCCAACCACCTTTCTACCCTCTGCTTTTAGAGTTCAACTTTTTTCGATTATATGTGTAAGTGAGGTCCTATAGTATTTGTCTTTTCCTGTCTGGCTCACCTGACTTAGCATAATGGCTTCCAGGACCATCTAGGTTGTTGCAAATGGCCGGATTTCTTTCCTTTCTTGGCAGAGTAATATCCTATTGTAGGGAGGACATTTTATGGGACAATTATAGCTGAGGTCTCCCAAACTCCTGCCTAGTACCTCTGTTCAGAGCTCAAGGGCAGGCAGCTGCAAGGTCTGAAAATGCAGGACTATTATTCTGGTTGACGCTGTCACCTGCAAGATACAACCTGCCTGTCAACCTGCCTGTCAGTTTTTATGTATACAAATAGTTGTTTCCTTCCCCACTGGCTGCAAGCTCATGGTTATAGAAATACTTCTCTCACTTATTCTCAGGTACCTGAACAGAAACCTTGGTGGTTCCTTTGGTCACAAACGTGTTCTCAGTTTTTTATGTCTTGTTCCTTACCTGTGACTTCCTCCAAGGAAGGCTTCCTGAAGTTCACCTCCACCCATCCCCAACTTACTACCCATCATCTCACCTGTTTCAGGTGACTTTTCCCGTATCTGGTGTCTACTGAACTTACTTTTGTCCTCATTTTTTTTTTTTTCTTTAATGGCTGCACTTGTGGCATATGGAGGTTCCTAGGCCAGGGACTGAATCTGAACTGCAACTGTGACCCGAGCCACAGCTGCAGCAATGCTGGATCCTTTAACCCACTGTGCCAGGCCAGGGATCAAACGCTTACCTCCACAGCAACCCAAGCCACTACAGTCAGATTCTTAACCCGCTAGGCCATGGCAGGAACTCCCATTTGGTACATTTACGATGTTGTAAAACATCATCTCTCTCTCTACTTCCCAAACATTTTCATCGCTCCAAAAGGAAACTCTATACCCACTGAGCAGTTATTCCTCATTCTCCCCTCTCCTCAGCCTCTGGAAACCATCAATCTCTTTTGTCTCTATGGATTTGACTCTTCTGGATATTTTACATATCTGGAATCTACAATATGTGACCTTTTGTGTCTACCTTCTTTCACTTAGTAATGTTTTTGAGTTTCAGTACTGGTATAGAATGTATGACTACCTCATTCCTTTTCATGGCCAAATAATATTCCATGGTATGGATATACCATGTTTTGTTTATCTATTTACCCATCAACAGACCTTTTGGTTGTTTTGGATACTGTGAATAGTGCTGCTATGAATATGCATGCTTGTATTGCTGTTTGAGTATGTGTTTTCATATCTTTTGGCTATATACATGGAAGTGGACTTTCTGGGTCAAATGGAAATTTTATGTTTAACTATTTGAGAAACTGTCAAACTATTTTCCACAGTGGCTGAACAATTTAAAATTTCCACCAGCAATGTATGAGGGTACCAGTTGCTTTACATCCTTGCCAACACTTGTATTTTTTTTTTTTCTTTTTTGGTGGGCCCACAGCATGTGGAGTTCCCTGGCCAGGGATCAGATCCGAACTGCAGTTGCAACCTATACTGCAGCTATGACCTATGCTGCAGCTGCAGCAATGCCAGATCTTTTAACACATTGTGCCAGGCTGAGGATGAACCTACATCCTGGCACTGTGGAGGTGCCACCTATCCATTGCACCACCGTGGGTACTACACTTTTTTTTTATTATAGCCACTTTAATGGATGTGAAATGGTACCTCACTGCAGTTTTAATTTACATGCCTTTAATAGCTAATGATGTTGAGCATCTTTTCATGTGCTTTGGAAAGATGTATAAATCCTTTGCCCTTCCTCAATTGTGTTGTCCTTTGGTTTTTGAGTTCCAATAGTTTTTTTTGTATATTCTGGTTATCAGGTTCTTGTCACATATATAAATTACAAATATTTTCTTTCATTCTGTTGATTTCCCTTTCACTTTCTTTCTTTCTTTTTTCTGTTTTTTTTTTTTAATCTTTTTAGGGCTGCACCCATGGCATATGGAGGTTCCCAGGCTAGGGGTACAATCAGAGCTGCAGCTGCCAGCCTATGTCACAGCCACAGCAATGCAGGATCCGAGCTACGTCTGTGACCTACAACACAGCTCGTGGCAACCCTGAATCCTTAACCCACTGAGCGAGGCCAGGGATCAAACCTGCAACCTCATGGTTCCTAGTCGGGTTCATCAACAGCTGAACTACGACAGGAACTCCCTGCCCTTTCACTTTCTTGATAATGTCCTTTGATGTACAGAAGTTTTTAAATTTTTTCTGAAATCCAATTTAATCTATTTTTAATTTTGTTTGTGCTTTTGCTGTCATATCTAAGAATCCACTGTCAAATCCAATGCCATGAAGATTTACTTCTATGATTTCTTCTAAGGGTTTTATGGTTTTAACTCATATTGAGGTCGCTGATATATTTTGAGCTAAATTTTGTATATGGTGTGAGGTAGAAGCTCCTCCTCCTTTGCATATCATCTGTCATTCAGGTAAACAGAAATACATTCATCCAGAATAAATTCCTGTCACCAAGCCTTTATTATTTCTTCTGCCTCCAATGGCTTTACTTAATGTCACTACCTGCATTTATATTACCAATCATTCAATGTGCTACACAAACCCCAACTCTATTTTATATTTTTTCTTAAATTCCTGTATCATTTATTCACTTCCCATCTTACCAACATTAACAGGAATAATTTGTCTTTTCTCTGAACTCCTATAACCTCTTTTATGACACTAATTCATATATCCATTTATTTATTTATCCAAATAATTATCCACACATTCAAAAATATAATTAATGGGTATCTACTCTGTGAATCACTAAACTCTTTTTTCAAATATATTACGTAATATGTCATGTATGCATATGTTATGTCATATGTATTTCTGTGAAATACATATACTTATGATTTATACATGTATTATGTATCTGTGAAGATGTCCTCTTTCTCCTACTGGGGTGTAAGTTTTAAAGCACAGAAACATCATCACATTGACCTCTCCATCCCTCACTTGTCTCAGCTCAGCAAACTGAGTGAATTAATGGATGGTCAAATGCAATCATTTTCTAAACAGTCTACCTTTTCCAGTGTAAACAACTGCCTTGACCCTCACATATCTTTCAGTAACTTGAAGGACTCAGCTGAAGTTTATAGCAGCACACTTTCCCTGAGCTGATCAAATTTACTGCACCGTCTCTCCTTTAGCTCACTACTCATCCTTTCTTGGGAAATGCGATTTTCATTTTCTTCAGGGTGGGAATTGTTGCAGCAAGATAACCATCAGCTATTTCCTGGGAGCAAAGCCAAAGCATACAGGATTATTTCGACTTACTTGCTTATTGATTTTAATAAATGATTGTGCCCAACTCATTTGAAGTTTTCATAAAAACATTTTACAAAGTGCTAATATTAGAAGTGGTTGATACACTTTTAAGGATGCTTCTGCAAATGTTCCTTATGTAAATATTAGGGGAAGTTACGGTAGTTTTGTAAGGGGTGTGTGTGTGTGTGTGTGTGTGTGCGCGCGCGTGCACATGTGAGTGATATGCTTCCTTCACCCATCCATGGTGAAGAGTTTTTCACAAAATTTTTTTCTGAGTAGTCTTGAGGCAATGAAAATGGCCATGGTGGGTAGAGGATTGATAGCTTCCAACACAACAGCCGACGTTTTAATCACACTCCACACTGAAGAAAGACACACTGTTGACTCTTTTCTAGATCTTTGGATTTTTCCAATTGATAGATTTTTGATGACCTAATTTCTCCAAGCTACAAAATAGTCCTGAGATAGAAAAGTTCTTAATTTAAATACTATTTGCCGCGTAGCCCCAGTAAAATAAAAAGTCTATTCTTTGAAAATAAGAAAAGATCTAGATGGCAGGTATTTAGAAAGCAAATCCGGCTGGTGTGCTGAAAAATAAGACCCAAGAGCCATGCATTCAATTTAATTTAATGTAAAACCCTGATAAAAGCATTCCTAATTCGGTGGTTATTTTCAGTTTCTCTCATTTCCCCGCATTTCTCAAATCACTTGCTGATTTTTAGCGATGCGTTAGATGGCAGTGTTCACACAGTTTACACTGGCACTTACTGCAGTCATTTTATTGCGCAGAACCAAATACACACCTTCATTTTTGATTTTACACCATTTCAGCTCTGTCTTTAAAGCTGCTCTTTTCCTGGACTCTTTTTATGCCTTTGGTACAACTCGGGAGAAAACATTTCTAAGAATGTTAGTAACTGTGGATATTCAAGCATGACTATAAAAGCATGAATAATTGTGGCTATTCAAGCATGAATATAAGAGCACGAATCCTTATGCCTTACTTAAAGCCATAAGGAAATACGGCTGATTATACCTGTTTTTTACTCATGGGCACTTAGAGTTCACAGAAATACACATTGCTCTCATTTGCTAATACAAAGCCATCCATGCCCACTTGAAAGTAAAGGCAGCTCTTTTTAATAAGAAACTTATAAGGTTTGATTCTCAGTTTGATTAAAAATTGTTTCTAATTTAGAAGTCTTACTCAATTTCACTGTTTTTTTTTCTTATTCTTTTCTCTTTTGGCTTTCTATTGACTCTAACTCTTTGGCTTTTGAAAAGAAAACCTCTATTCTAACTCTCCTTGTGCTTCTATTTATTTTTATCCTCAAATCCAATAAAGATAATTTTCCAGGTCCAAGCCTGAGAAACTCTCTTAGAGCTGAGTACATTTTGCACATGGACCAAATGCGAAATAATTTAATATGTCTTAGTTGCCATCAGGGAAATATCTCAAAGGCCTAAATCAAGATGGCTTTTAGCATCAGGACATAGCTTTCTTTTAGAAATTTAAAACAACTCCAAATCCCCAAGTCACTGTTTTTCTCCAAATAGTTGAATGGTCTTCCTTCTCCAATTTCTACCACCCAGCAAAATCTGTTTTCCAGTTTTCCAGAAACTCAGGGACCTCTTGACCTGGGAAGGTATGATGCCATATGTTAAAACCACTTAGACTAAATTTAGAAGCATCTCTTTCCCTACCCCAAGTGAGATCAAGCAGTCTGCAGAGAGGATAGACAGGACTTCCAGAACTAAGGGCTTAGAGGTCAGAGGAATAAAGGGAGCTTTGTAATACCTGAGATTTAACCCTTCTTACTCTTTCCAGAGACACCAGAGATGTTGGCTACATCCAATGATAATAAACATTCAAGTGCAATAAAATCCTTTTGGAGGGAGGAACTCTCCAAATACATTCGTTAAATGAATACCATCTAACTGTGAATGATAAGGTGTATCTAATAATAGTTATGAAATTCTTTCTGACATAAAATAAAGACAGGCCCAATGGATTCTCTTAGCCTATTCTGTAGAGGAGGAAAGTGAGAATCAGAGACGTATTTACTGTTCAAGTTAGCAGATCTAAGACTAACACCCACATCTTCTGATTTCTGACTGTCTTTCTATTAAATTCTAAAAGTTCATCCAAATCCAGTGCAAATTTTGCTTTTCCATATAACAATCTGGATTATGTATGTCCTATTTAAACATTGATCAGATTTCTCTTGACTTGTTAGCTTGGGGTAAATCTAGAAGTTATTTTCTCAGGAAGTCATGATGAGGAACAGCTAGAAGGGCCAATTCACGTCTTAGCTGGCTAAAGTGCTGTATTATTTCCAGGTTAACCTGAGTACTTTTTAGGAGGCACCTTTCTCTGGATTGAAGAATTTTTCAAGGAGTGGGTGGTGTCTTAGAGAATTCCTCTCTTAAAGGAAGACTGAAGCAGAACTATTCTCTTTAAGTGAGAGTTTCTATGAAAAAAACAAACAAAAATTTACCAAGTTGCGATAGACTACATTTGCTTTTTAATACCCACCATATGTCTGGTTTTATTCAGGGACTAGAGGAGTGGGTTAGTGCTTATTTTCACAGATTATATAAATAACAGCCTTGCTATTGCTTATTTTTTTTAGGTGATAACATTTTGGATTGTACTAAATAAAGCGCTAGGGAAAAACTTTAAAACCAGTCCTAATTATTAATAGAGACGGTCCGCTGATAGGTCTTTGGTTAGCATCTGTAATACTCTGGGCTGTGACAGTTTTTAGAGTGTGGACTGTTTCACAACTAGAGATAAAGGTGATTGCTTTCAGAGGCTTCCATATTAATATTTCATTTCCTGTTGTATTTTTCTCCCTTTGAATTTTTTTTTTTTCAGGCTTGGCTTAATGACCTATCAATCAAAGCGAATTTTAAAACAAGGGTCCAGCAACAGTCTTTCATATTTTTCTTTTCTTCTGTACCTATTCCCTTTTAGGACATCCAACACCACCTTTCCTCTATCTCAGTGGTAGAAATGCAACTAGACCCTGCCTGCTTTAGTGCCCAGAGGGGAGGAAGGCACTCCCATTTCTGGGGCACGCTCATGTCCAGGCACTGTGCTAACCTGTTACATATGTGCTGGGATAATATTTCAAAGTGCTAATTGTCCGGTATAACTGCCAATTCTCCCCAGCTTGGCAGCTAAATGGAAAAGCAGCATGGCCATGGGGACGATTTACAGTGGGGAACCAAGTTCTTTGGCTTTTAAGTTCAAAGGGCACCATCTGGGTAGGAGAAAGGAAGATTTTTGAAATGGAATGCAGCCAGGGAGAACAGGTTTTTCTTCCTCTTTTGGAGCCAAAAGAGATAAAGGCGCCTGGAGCTGGAAACTAAGTCATCTCCAAAGTCAGGCAGTTCTCTAAACGTGAGGTTACGTTTTTAAGTGTTCCTTCCTCTAAATGTGATTGCTGCTGCTTTGTTTCTGAGGCCACCCAGAATCAGCAGGTTTGCAAAGGACAACAGATTGAGGTTACGTCTTTGGAATTTGTCACCAAAAAGGAACAATTGAGCACAATGGACATTGACTGAAGAATTGATTAAACATTTTGGTTGAAGTGGTTCCAGATATGCTGTTTGTTGGAGTGGATTTCAATCTTCCCATTCTTCCTCATTTGTGAGTTAATAACGACAGGTCTGGCCTCAGTCCTCCCCTTCCTGAGCTTGCTTTCTCTTGGTTTTAGAGGGTTTACACACTTCTGAGGCGATGACTTCCTCTTCCAGGAGCAGCTCTGTGAGGGTTTTCTAGGCTTTGTAGACCACCTCTGCAAGTTCCCCATTTCCTTTTTTTTTTTTTTTGTCTTTTTGCTATTTCTTGGGCCGCTCCCGCGGCATATGGAGGTTCCCAGGCTAGGGGTCTAATCGGAGCTGTAGCCACCGGCCTATGCCAGAGTCACAGCAACGCAGAATCCGAGCCGCGTCTGCAACCTACACCACAGCTCACGACAACGCCGGATCATTAACCCACTGAGCAAGGGCAGGGACCTAACCCGCAACCTCATGGTTCCTAGTCGGATTCGTCAACCACTGCGCCACGACTGGAACTCCCCCATTTCCTTTTCTTACCCAGCCCTGGGCCCTCATCATCTGCCATCCTTCTCTCTCTCGTGGCCCCTTCGCTCCTTCACACCTCTTGCCCCAGCACATCCAGCCTCCGAGGCACCCACCCCAGGTTGCACCTCTTTTCCACGGAGGAGTTCCTTGGCAATTGCAGGATGGGTGGGGCCATGTATTTCCTTTAGAAAGCTGTCATTTCAGAATGAAAAGTCTGACTTCCAGGAGTAGTGACCGGTTCAGCAGACTGCTAAGCCGAGTCCTTCTGACTTCCTCCTTCCCCAGAAAACAAACCCAAACTCTCTTGCGTCTCTCGTTACTTCCTGAGTTTCTAATTTTAAAGTGTGCCTGCAGCAGCCAGGTTCAGAAGCACAGTGACCCGGCTGCCGGGACCGCAGAGGGAGACAGGAGCTTTTAAGTCAGTTTCTACTGCAATGTTGGCCACTGTGAAGAAGCCACACTAGATATGAGGGCCTCAAGTTCCCGCAGAGGCAGCCCCTCGTGCGGATGTCACTTTGGACAACAAATCGTTTGTCTCTGTCTCCACTCTTCATCGGCAAGATGGATTCTACAGCCCCAGAATTAGGATAAAATGAGATGAAAGATATGCCAACTTTTTCAAGATAAAAATGCTTTTAAAATGCAGAGTAGTGCTATTATGCCGCAGAAGCACTGTGATAAAAATATCTGCTATCTCTTATAAAAGACTAATAGGCTCAAAATGTGTGTTCTATTTAGATTGGATTTCAAAGCAAATCTATTTACAGAAGATAAGTAAATTTGAACTGTTTTTGACAGCTTCATGTTGCCTGAATTATTTAAAGCAAGCAATTTTTGTCAAACTGAGCAAATTGTGTTGATTGTTAAGTCAGATTCTTCCTTTTACCTTGAAAGTAATCGTTGGGTAAATTAGAACTCATTGCGTAAGGAAAGGGAGCCCAAAGAACTGTGGCTCAGTTGTTGGATTTTTGCTACCTAATGAGAGTTTTTGTTTAGTTCCAGCTGTTATGAAAACTTATCACTTTTTATATTTGCCGGTGACAAGTGCATGAAAACCCATTTTTCAAGAAAAAAATCTCGACAAATATTTTAGACAAAATGCAGATCCTTTTACATTTCCTCAGGTGAAACTATGGCAAAGTTGGTTATAGTCTATTTATTTCATTCAGAACACTCCCCGTCAAATATTTCTTCTCTTCAAACAATTGGAATTTAAATGAAAAACATGCTTTCCTATCACAGCGACGTCCTGTGGGGCCTCCATCTCAGAAGTCATAGATGACAGACATAACCTTTTGTCTTGTTAAAAGCTCTGATCCAATGGTAAGTTTGTTTCTCTTCACAGGGTGGGATGTGGCGGGAAAAGAGGAGATGATTGGGTTGGGAATTAAGGCTGAAAGACTGATGAAGTCCGGAGTGGCCACATGAGAAGGGAAGAGGAACAAGTGACTGTGGTGAAAACACTCTTGCGTTTCTGTAGGAAAATGATGAAAAGTGGAAGCTAACCTAATTGGCCTCAGCAATGCAAAGACATCTCAAGACCCCTTTCAGACACTGGGCAGAGATTCAGAAGTATCACAGCTCCCACTTCACCAACATCCCCAAATACCTGCACCACTGCCAAGGGAATGTAAAGCTTTATGCCTAATGGTGTCAGCATTTCAACTCAGAATTTTACACCTGATCGAAGACACAGTCTTCCCTCCCTTTTCATTTGTTCCAGGTACTGGTGGGTTTTGGTAAATACTTCTGTGTTCTGCACAGGATTATGAATAACTTTGAAGTCAGGAAGATCCCCTTCCCCCTTTTTGTAATTTTAAGTGTGTCACTGGCAAGACTTATGATGGTACTTTGCTTCTTGTGAGCGCTCAATTAATAACCTTAGTGAAAATTTAAGAAATGCAATCCATCCACTTTATAAGATGTTTGTTTACGGAACAAAAACTCTACACAGTTGTTCACAACAAATAGAATGATACTGATCACATGGCAACCTGGCGGAAATGCACACAGACAACTGAAAAAAATATAGTGAAATTTCAGAAAAATGACTACTTTAAAAAGAACCATCTCGCTCTAGAAAAAAGAAGAAAGTATTTGCATGTAGCAGAGATATGTGAGTTTCCCTTTGCCCCCTGCTCCCTGGCCCCCAGGTCAAATCTCTGCCTTACTCTGCCTTGCTCTGTGTTCTAGGAATATAGCTTCTATGAACATAAGTTTTTATGTCTTGAGATAAATGTCCAAAGCACAGTTGCTGAGTTGTATGTTTAGTGCGTGTTTTATTTTGTAAGATGGTTCTGCTTTAACTTTTCCCATAGCTCTATAAATCTTCTCTTCATAATCCCTTGAGTTAGCCATCTCCTTCTGGTTGAACTGATAAACTGATAAACTGCTGAAATTGGATAAAAATAACATTCTGGAAATATAAAAAGTCTCTGGTTCTGTAAACTATTTAGCCAAGTGCTTTTTGCATATACGTATATATGCCATCTTTTTTTTTTTTTTTTTACCTCACAGCTGTAAACATAGGACAAGAAAAGTGAACAAAGAATAATAATTATCTTTCCCACCCATCACAACAACTCCAAGATAACATCATTCTCTAAAATACATTAGCAAAAGCTTAATTTGGCTCTGGCTATTAGCTATTGTCTTCTATACATCATGTGGATTCTACACAATGAAAAAGAAAATGAAAGCATCAAAAAGCTACAAAACTCAAATGATCAGTAAAAGTGGGAATCACCCACATCCGTCTGAACATGTGGTATCAGAAGCAAATCCAGCATTGCCTAGCACAGCCACTTAAGTTTTTAGAAAGAGCAGAGAAAACAGCATGCAGAATGCACCATCTCAGAGTGGGATGCTCTGAGCCTCTCCTCTAATTAAAATGCCACATATTAGTCATTCATCCATCCATTTATGAATGCATCCTGCAAATATTTGTTGGTCATCTACTATGTAAAATACGTGGCACCGGAAGCAAGTTATCTTTCTATACTCCAAGTTAATTCTCTGAAGACAGAGTTATTCATCAGAAGTAGCTTGAGATATCATCCAAATACTAATAGATGTATTAGCAAACCATAAAGGAGGAACTCTGTCCTTGAATTTAAATAGTCATCCAATTCTGCATGAGAAAATAATGGAATCAGATAAATTCACCCTAAAAGACAAGCTCAATTTGATAAGGTATTGGTGGCAATGACATAAGAAAACTATTGATTTAAACATTTTTTTTCTTATTTATTGTTCATGGATGAAATGAACCTAGATTAAAGAATTGCTAGATCTTACAATATTACATTTACTGCCTTACAAATACGATAATCAGTGTGTCAGTTTAACGTAAGACCAGAAGTTTAACACGCTATATTGCTCCAAAGGGTAGAGAGGACAAGGAAAGAGCTCAAAGATAAGAGATACAGATATCTTTACTACTCTCCCGAATGCATGGGACTAGAAATTAGGAATCAGAAGATGCTAAGACAAATTCAACCTCTAGCACTTTTCCACCGTGTGTCATCTTGGGTAATTCACTATCTGGGTAGTCTTCCAGTCTGTCTCTGTCTTTCTGTCTCTCTCTTTACAATTCTAATATTTTTTTCCAATGTTATTGAGAAATAATTGACCTATATCACCATATAAGTTTAAGGTGTCGAGGATGATGGTCCGATTTACATACGTTGCAAAATGATTACCGCAATAGGTTTGGTTAACATCCATCATCTAATACAGGTACAAAAAGTAAAGAAAGAAAACTTATACTTGTGATGAGCACTCGGGATCTATTTTCTTAACGACTTTCCTATAAACATTCCTCAGTGTTAACTCTAGTTATCATGCTCTATTATATCCCTCATACTTATGTAGCTTCTACCTGGAGGTTTGTTCCTTTTGACCACCTTTTTGCAATTCCCTCTCATCTCTCTCTTCCAAATTTTTTTTTTTTTGGATTATAGGATATTAACACCTGCCTTCCCAAGTGATTATAACCCTTAAGTAACCTGACTTTTGGAATGGTCAAAATGAGAAGCTATATATGGCAAAACACAGTTAAATACACACATACACATCTTCGTGATCAAATAGCGTGATTTGCACTTATTCCTATCAGTTTATTCCATTGATTAAAATTCTTGGAAATCCCCCTTTGAAATGATATTATTGTGACCACTTTCATAAAGAATCAACCTCATTATGCTAAAGCTGCATTTCCCTTTTGGTCAACACACCTTTTCTTTGTTTAATCACCCATTTTATTCATCAGCTTCAAAATGACCTTTGATATTTTTAAAGGAGTTCAGTGAAATCCGCAAGCAGGTAAACATTTGCAGTTACTGAAGATATTTAAAAGAAACTGCCTCATGTATTTATTTTAACTGTTTAGTAGAAATAGTGCACACATGTAGAAAGTTCCATAAATCCTAAATGTAACGCTCAATGAATTTTTACAAAATAAAGACACCAGTAAGTCAGAACACAATTTTCACGTCAGGAAAAATAATATTGTTGATATCCCAAATGCCCCCCTCTTCCCCCTTACAGTCTTTAGCACTTCTTTTCTGGCCCAAGGGTAACTATTAGCCTGATATCCATTAACATAATTTATATAGATAAACTTCACATAGACAAGATTACAAAGTATGCATACTTTTGCGTTATTTACTCAAAATTTATAATTACATAAGTTGTGTATATCGGAGTTCCCATTGTGGCGCAGCAGGAACAAATCTGACTAGGAACCATGAGGTTGCGGGTTCGATCCCTGGCCTCAATCACTGGGTTGAGGATCCGGCGTTGCTGTGAGCTGTGTTGTAGGTCACAGACGTGGCTCGGATCTGGCGTCGCTGTGGCTGTGGTGAAGGCCAGCAGTAACAGCTCTGATTAGACCCTTAGACTGGGAACCTCCATGTGCCGTGGGTGCAGCTCTAAAAAGACAAAAGACAAAAAAAAAAAAAACAAAAAAAAACACAAAAAAACAAGTTGTGTATATCTATAGTTCATTCATTTTCACAGGATGATATATTGAATGAGTATGATGAATATGGCACCATTATCTGCTATAAATGGTTTGATATTCATTTAAAGGGAATGTAGACTGATTTGGGGCAATGTCCCCATAAACAGTATTTGTATATGTATTTTTAGGTAGGCATTTCTTTTGAGTACCTTCTTAGGACTGAAATTGCTACATCAATGGACTTGTTTATTTTTAGTTTCATTTGGTACTGGGATTTTCAAAAGTGATGGTACCAATTTGAACTCTTATCCTCAGTATGGAAGAGTTCCAGTTCCTCCTTTCCTTCCTTCCCTCCTTCCTTCCCTCCCTCCTTCCTTCCCTCCCCTCTTCCTTCCTTCCTTCCTTCCCTTCTTCTTTTTCTTTCTCTCTTTCTTGATGAATTACCTTATTTCCAAACACAAGGTGGATTTATAGTGATTTGTTATTGATTTCTGGCTTTCATTAGAGTGAGAGAAGATACTCGGTCTGATTAAATTTCTTTGAAATCTGTTGCAGCTTGTTTTCTAGAACTGCATGTGGCCAGTTTTGATAACTACTCAGTGTTTACTTGAAAAAGCATGTACATTCTGCAGATCTTAGTGCTCTGTTGTATGTTAGGTCAAGAGTGTTAGAATAATTGTTCAAATAGTTTATAATCTTAATGATTTTTTTGTCTTATTTCTCTTTCCATTACTGACATAGGTTTTTAAAACCTCTCACGGTGACCTTTCTACTTCTCCTTATATTCTGGCAATTTTTGCAGAATATATTTTGCAGGTATATGTTATTAGGTTCAGGCATATGCTTTAGACTTACTTTGTCTTTTTTTGTGGAGGAATGTGAAAGAATATCTCTTTTTATGTCTATCAGTTTTTTAAATCCTACTTTAATAATTACATGTGCTAGTTTTCTTTGAATTTGTGTTTATGAAATATATTTTTCTCATGCTTTTGCTTTCAGCCTTTCTTTGTCTTTTTATATGTTTTCATTAATGTGTCTTTTAAGCTGCATTTAAAAAAAATTTTAAAACACAATTTGTAGCTTTTTTTCTTTTTTTAGGGCTGCAGCCATGGCATATGGTGGTTTCCAGGCTAGGGGCCTAATCAGAGCTGTAGCTGCAGGCCTACCCCAGAGCCACAGCAACATAGGATCAGAGCCACGTCTGTGACCTACCCACAAGCTCACGGCAATGCCAGATCCTTAACCCACTGAACAGGCCAGGAATCCAACCCTCAGCCTCATGGTTCCCAGTTGGATTTGTATCTGCTGTGCCACAACAGGAATTCTTTTTTTTTTCTTTTTTTTTTTTAAGAGTATTAATCCACTTATCTTTTTGTCTGTGTTTTTGTTGTTCGACTTCAATTTTTTCTTTTCTTTTTTTCTTTTTTGGCTGCACCCATGATACGCAGAACTTCCAGGGCCAAGGATTGAACTGGTGCCACAGCAGCAACCCAAAGCACAACAGTGACGACACCATAACCTTAGCCTTCTGAGCCCCCAAAGAACTCAATTTTTTATTGAAGTAAAATTTATATACAGTGAGATGTATCAAGTATATAATATGATGAGTTTTACAAATGTATGCATCCATGTAAACAATACCTCAATCAAAGTATAGAACTTTTTCATCATCCCAGAAAGTTTTGTTGGCCATATTACATGTGATGTCCACTCCACTCTCAAAGACAACCATTGTTTCAGCTCTAATGCTGTCGATTAGGTTAGATATGTAGTCCACATAAATGAATGCTACAGCGTGTAAGCTTTGATGTAAGGTTGCTTTTGCTACACATGATGCACATGAAACCTGCTTAGTGAGTATCAGTATCATTTCCTTTTTTATTGCTTAGTATAACATAGTATGACTGTTTTCCTGTTGCAGTGGAATTGAGTTGCTTCCAGTTTTTAACATATTAAAGTATTTATAAGCATTTGCAAGTGCATACACAAAGGGGTGAAATTTCTGGGTCATGGGATAGGTGTATATTCAACTTCATAAGAAATCCTCAAAAACTTTTTTAAAGCTATTGAACTGCTTTACACTTCTACTAGCCACTTATATGTGATGTAATCATTGATATATTGAACATGCAATCTATCGTCTTACTCTGTTTTCCATTTGCTCTGCTTGTTCTATGTCTCTTTTTCTGTTTTCTGTTTTTGTTGCATCTTTTGCCTTTCACAAAATTTTTGTAACATTCAATTTTCCTTCCTTTATGTTTTTAGTGTACACATTTAATTAATTATATTAGAAATCATCATTATCAATCCTTAACCTGTAAGAGTCTAATATGAATGGAATCTTGATTACTTCTTAGACCATATGAGGATCTTTGAATGCTTAATTTTACTGGCATTTATTGCCAACCCTTGCCTTTTGAATTGTTGTTATACATTTTAATTCTATAAATACTTTTTACACATAGTATGAAATTATTATAAGTATTTTCAGTTAATATTTATTTATTTAGACATCCGCATATTTAAGATTTCATAGCTTTTTATTCTTTCCTGCATTTCTGGGCTTCCATCTATTATAATTTTCCCTTTGCTTGAAAAAAAATACTTGTAATATCTCTTTTATGCAAATGTTGGTAACAATTTGTTATAATCTTTGTCTAGAAATATTTTTATTGGTCTTCATGTTAGAAGAATATTTCCCTGATTATAGATTTCCAAATTGGTAGTTTTTTTTTTTAACTTAAAATACGCAATTTCATTGTTTTCTGGGTTCATTTATTTCTATTGCTTTATTTGCCATAGGGGTTATTTTGTTGCTTGGAAGTAAAAACTTGTAATTTTTCTCTAGATGCTTTGAATGTTATGTTTCTTTTTTGTGGCACATTTTTGTGATTTGCCTAGGTGTATTTTTCTTTGTATTTATCATACTTTTTTTTTTTTTAATGGCCACACTTGAGGCATATGGAAGTTCCCAGGCCAGGGATTGAATCCGAGTGACGTGTGCTACAGCTGCGAATACTTTAAACCAATGCATCAGACCAGGGACAGAACTTGTGCCTCCACAGCAACCCAAATCACGGCAGTCAGTCTTAACCCCTGTACCACAGCAGGAACTCCTATATTTATCATACTTGAGATTCATATTGCTTTTTGAATCTGTGGCTTGATATTTGCATTCATTTAAAGAATTCTTGGTTATGATGTCTTCAAATATTAATTCTCTCTCTTGCTTTTGTTTCCCCTTTGGGGACTCTAAGCATATATGTATTAGATTTTGACATTTTGTCCTATAGTCTTCATCTCTTTTCTCTCCTATCCAGCTTTGTTCTCCCTACCCTTGAATCTGGATGTTTTGTCCCTGGATCTATTTTACAGGTCATTTTCCTTCCTCCTGTTGTGTCTAACCTATTACATTATGCCTATCGATTGCATCCTTAATTTCACTGTATCATACTTTTCAGTTCAGAGGGCGCATTTGATTCCTTCTTTGAATAGATTTCAACTTTCTTAGAGTCTTAGTCTGTTCAGGCTGCTATACAAAATACTCTACACTAAATGGTTTGCAAACACAGTGGTTTACTTTTTACAGCACGTGAGGCTGGAAAGTCTAAGATCACACTGCAAACATATTTGGTATCTGGTAAACGCCCACTTCCTAGTTCACAGACGACCACCTTCTCACTGGGTCCTCACATGGTGGAATGGGAAAGGGAGCTCTCTTTTTTAAGGGCATGAATCCCGTTCATGTGGGCACCACCCTCATGACCTAATTATTCCCTAAAGGTCTTACCTCCTAACATCATCACGTTGGGGATTAGCTTTCAACATATGCATTTTGGAAGGACATAAACTTTCAGTCTATAGGTCTAGTGAAATTCTTATTTTTTTTCAAATATATTCTTGAGCTACTGTAAAGCCTGGACCTCATAATTCCATTATCTATCCCATATCTGCATTTGTCATCTATTTTCTCTATACATCTGATCTCAGATTTTTGTATTCTCTCCTCTGTCCTTAACTTCTCTCCATGATCTTGGCTCTTCAGTTCCTGGGCTCCCACTTTTCTATCCCCAGCCCTATGAGACTGGAAAACTCTTTTCTACCTATTCATGCCCATGTTTTCCTACATGTCTCAGCCTTTATGTCTATGCTACTTGGGAAGGGCAGACTGCTCACAGGAAAAGAAATATAAAAAGGAGGCTCATCTCAATGAATGTCTCTTCCTCTTGGAATCTTGGCTCCTTAAGTCTGGCTGTTCTGATATTTCTCCAAAACTTTCAAGCAGATTTTAAAAAAGTATTTTGTCAAGCTTGTCAAGTTGTTTTTTGAGGGGGGAGACCGATCTACACTAGTCTGCAATAGGCAGCATTATTTACCTCCAGTGTTCCTGGCAAAGTCACATGACTTAGTAGCTACAGAACTTCTGGAGTTGTGCAACAGTCCAAAAGTCCTTTTAGCTTCAGGGCAAAGGCAAGAAAAGCCAGCAAGAAAAGCCTGGTCAGCTGTTCTTCCAAGTCAGCCATAAGCAAAGCTTAGAGAAAATCAAAGCAGGTCTTGACTATTTCAAACCCCCTAGAAAAAACATACGCTTGATAAAATCTGCTCTAAGGAGCAGCTGTGATCTATGCATGGGAATTTCACAACCTCTGAATTTTCAGAATATTTTTTGTCTGATGGCTATACTACAGAAATACAATAAAACATGTGGCAATAGCCCCTCACCTACGGAGAGAAGTGGAGGCTGATACGATTATTCTATCAACTTGCTCTACATCTGTGCTATTAGTTGAAATATCTTAATAATAAAATACCCTGCCTCTCTCCCAGATGCATACACTGCCCCCAAACTCTTCGAAATTCATGTGTGTAAATTTAAATAAATGGTACATCAAGAGAAATACCACAAACACTAATTTGAAAAGATACAGGCACCCCAATGTTCACAGCGGCAGTATTTATAAAAGCCAAGATGTGGAAGCATCACAAGTGCCCATCAACAGATGAATGGATAAAGATGTGCTTCATATATGCACAATGGAATATTTCCCAGTCATAAAAAGAATGAAATTCTGCTATTTACAGCAATGTGGATGGATCTACAGTATAATATACTCAGTGAAATAAGACAGAGAAAAACAAATGGTGTATGATATCATTTATATGTGGTATATGAAAAAATTATAGAAATGAATGTGTAGGTAAAACAAAAACAGACTCACAGATATAGAAAACAAACTTACAGTTACCAAAGGGGAGAGAGAAAGGGGAGAGGGACAAATTAGGGATATGAGATTAACAGATACGCACTACTATATATAAAGTAGATAAACAACAAGGATATTTTGTATAGCACAGGGAATTTTAGTCATTATCTTGTAATAACTTATAATGGAGTATAATTTTCAAAAATACTGAATCACTATTCTGTACACCTGTACAACTAATATAATATTGTGAATCAATTATACTTCAATGAAAAGAAGAGAGAAATACCACAAATGTGCGTTTCAACTTTAATTGGTCTAGAATACTGCAAGAATCACTTTTTAAATTCTGAGGTTTCAGGGCTTTTTTTTTTTTTTTAAGAAAATGGAATTTGAATGACTAAAAATGTATAATTAACAAAATAGTTGATTAATTACTGTAATAAATCAGAGTAATAGAAAATAAGTTTAATAAAGACAAATATGGTTCACTCATTTTCCTTCCATTAGAATGAATTCCATCCCCTATTACCTTAAATAAATATATTCTAACATCTAGATTTTTTTTTTTTGTTTGGCTGGATTCTTGAGGATAACCTCAAAATCCTTAGAAAAAGAAAATAAACAGCAAAAACAAAATTTAAAACACTGTTAACCTTTTATCCATCAAATATAGTTTGAAATAAAGATTTACCAACATTTCAGTGTCCACTGTTTACATAAAAACTGTACTAGAATGCATTTCTGCCCAGGTAATTTGAGTCTTTCTTTTTAAAAGTCATCTTAATTGTGGTAGAGGATTTTACTATTTAAACACTCCTGAAATAAATGCACAAGGAAAAAGAATTTCTTTGTTAAAATCATCTCTTCCTTTTCATTTATGTTTTTTCCAAGTTTGGAATATCCATTAATAAAATTAAAAAAAATAAATTTGAGCTATTTTTGAGCAAGTATAATTTATAAATAATTTTGACACCCTATTCAAGAAAATTGAATTATATTTGAGGTACTATGACAGATTTTGAAAACACAGAGGCTTTGACATTAATAAATGCATATGTACCTAATTTAACATTTATGGGTTGGTTGTCAAGAGAGCTACCTTCTAGCAGGGACATCTGTCTCTCAGTGGTCTCAAGAGACCACCTTCAATACTCAATATTTTTCCCTTACAGGTGGCAGTAATGGGAATTCATTTTTAGTCATAAGGTTAAACATAGTCCTATGAGTTCTGTAAGTTCCCATTCTATTTATTTGCTTTCCTTTGGTAGTTGTCTAAAGCCAGACCCCTGCAGGTTTTATTTTGCTCAGAAATGTTTAAGCCAGACTGCCAAACACCTCTTCCTGCAGCTTTTGAAAAACCATTTCTCGGATGTATAGGAATTCTTATTTGTCAGAAATCTGCATGAATCTAAAATTAAACACAACAACAGCAATTCATGTTGAAAAGAATTTATAAAGAAGGAAACCATGGCAACAGAATCATTTATTTTTAAATCGCACCAATCCTTATCTCTACCTTCAACTCCAAACTAAGCACATTTAAGCCATAGCTTTTTCCATGCTGCTTTATTCCCATTGTAATTCAACAAGCGTCAAAAATAGCCATAGGAATTGTCATATTTATATTACGAAGGACAGTGCTAGCCAGGCTTCTCCATGTTTGCTCACTCACATTATCCTGCAAATGGCCTTGGAGGAACTTGCATGGTTGTTAAGGGGAAGCTCAGGTAATGCATCCTTCAGGATCAACACCTCTGTTAATGCCAAGGACAGGCTCTCTAGTGGGAAGATTAGAGTCCCGATTTAATTACCCAAGGATTCCACATCTTATCAGAGTTGAGCTGACCATGATGGGCAAGGGCAGATGTAACTGCAGCAAATTCCAACACAATTTCCCTTGACTCATAGAGACCATGCCTCTGCATGGTATCTAGCCAGCTCTGATTTTGCTATACCATTGCCTGTAATATCACTGTCCAACGTTACATCAGGTCAGGAGGACCTACAGTGTATGTGCTTTCTTTAAGCAACGGATTACAAACTCTAGACAAAGAATCTTGTTAAAAAGTCTTAAGAGTGCTCATCAGAAATTGTCAGTGCTTGATACCACCGGAAAACATAAGCATACTTTCCTATGAATAATTTCAGAGGCAACACACTTTCCAGACCGGGATGTATTTGAAAATCTACTAGCCCCTTTTAATAAATATCAGCTGATACAGGATTTGGTATTAGAAATGTGTCTTTTCTAATTCCTTTGTCTACACTGATTTCTGGTAGTTCTGCTACATGAAGAGCTTAGGCTGCCCGAAGATAAGGGTTCATTCCTTATTGATTCAGTTGAGCTATTCACCCTAGAAGAGCCCTGAGAGAAAATGCAGACATTCGTTTTAAAGATCAAAGCCGTGGGTAATAGAAATAGGCACAGGGTTATATTTGAAGCCATGAAGGGCATTAACCCAATAAGCCAATTGAATCACATGGAAAATTGATCTTATATTTTCTGAAATAAATCAACAATCTGAGGGTTAAAAGGATGCAGGCCCACTATCTGTGATCCACAGTCAGAGTTAAATCAGAGCCTGCAGGAAGGCTTTGTCTCATGATACACTCCAAACAACAAGAGGAATGCAGGGGCACCAGCCCCTTATCCTTCATTCTAACTTGCACCTTATTTAGCCTACTTGTTTCTGGGGCCCATTTACCAGGCTTTCCCTCCGTCAGGTTGGTCTTTAGGTCAATTTGCCTGGCTTTGTTTCACTAAAGGCTTTCTGGGTATGAATGAACCAAAGGTTATCAGGTATATTTGCACAAAAGCTTTCGCAAATTCTCACAGAGATACTCAATGAAAAGAATGAACCTTTACCAATGGCATGAAGTGCTTGGGTTTTTCTGAAGTAAGGAAAATAAAAAAAAACATTGTTCAGAATTATTTCTTTGAAATCAGACAAAGCCCAAGTATATGGTTTTTCAGCTTCAGTACAGAGAAACAAAACCTTTCTCTTTGGAGGGATTATGAGCAGAAAAGCATGAATTTTATGCAGTCATCTATTTTCAGCTGCAGCTACTCTATATCTGTGATTGCTTCTTTGTCTCCAATACTTTCCATTTTTAGTAGTAGCTCTGAGAATTTATTCAGCAAATATTTATTTGGCTCCTACAAAGTCTGAGCCACTGCCCATGATAAATGGCAGGTATAGAGTCAGGCTGCAGAAGCACAGAAACACGAGGGAATCCAGGTGTAAATAAGGTCTAGAATAGCCATCTCTCACCATCCCAGAGAGACACGCAAAAAGAGAGGGGCTTATTCAGCAGGGGGGAAAAAAAAAAAAAAAGAAAGGAACACAAAAGTAAAGAAAAAGGACAGATAAGAGATATTTTTTCTCCCTACATGTTGTGGACTGCTGCTAAATAACTATCCTCGAAGCAAACTAAACTTTGACACTATCATTTAACGCACAGATAAGAAAATAAAGATTATCCTTTCTGAGCCCAAGCTCAGCTTTGTTGTATAGGAAGTTTCTATCAAATTGGATGCCTTCGTATTGAAAGAACAGCTAAGAAGTTGATAAAGCTAATGGTTTCCATTATTTGGATATGACACTGGTGATTTATTAAACGTATTAATTAGGTAAGCATGTGATGGGGCTGTTTTGAAATGTCTGAACAAATTGTTTTTGGGTCTTCAGGGGCCGCTTCTGCGGCATGTGGAGGTTCCCAGGCTAGGGGTCCAATCGGAGATACAGCCGCCGGCCTACACCAGAGCCACAGCAACGCGGGATCCGAGCCACTCTGCAACCTACACCACAGCTCACGGCAACGCCAGATCCTTAACCCGCTGAGCAGGGGCAGGGATGGAACCTGCAGCCTCATGGTTCCTAGTCAGATTCGTTAACCACTGAGCTACAACGGGAACTCCGGTGCACCCATTCTTGAGAGGGCATTAAGTATTTAAACTCGTTCCAGTTGTCAGCAAACACCGTAATGAAAAGAATACTGAAGTTAACATTAGGAAAACCGAAGCTTTGTACTGGAATATTTTATTTACAGCCTACCTATTCTTAAATGCATGTTTTAAAGTGTCTGATGTGAGGAGTTCTCCTCGTGGCTCAGGGGTGACGAATCTGACTAGCATCCATGAGGACGCAGGTTCCATCCCTGGCCTCGCTGAGTGGGTAAGGATCCTGTGTTGCTGTGGCTGTGGGGTAGACCAGTGGCTACAGTTCCGATTCGACCCCTAGCCTGGGAACCCCCATATGCCATGGGTGTGCCCCCCTCAAAAATGACCCAAAAAAAAGACAAAAAATTAAAAAACTAAAAAAAAATAAAGTGTCTGTTGTGATAACAATAATCAATATGCGAGAAAATTAAGGCAAAGGGGAAAGCAGGGAAGAAAACCACTGAGAATAAGCCCAAGGCGGGTGGGGATGAAAAAAGGCACATGGGTCCTGAAGTGCTGTCCCCTTGCCAGGAAAGAGACACCCACTGGCCCTGGAGCTCTCACGCCACCATCCTAAATGGGAAACAACCACTTAGATGATTCACATTATTCATGAGCTAAATCTGCAGCAGTCATTCAGAAGAAGCCTGGTACGTTCTGGTACTTAAGACTTGAGGGAAATTTCCCCTCCCGTGAGTCCTCATAAAAAAGCCAGTGAGTCATCTGGTGAGGGTCCTGGAGAGCATCTCCCCCGGGGGGCGGGGGGGGGGCCTGGGGGCGTTTCACGGAGGAGCTGCCTCCTATCAGGCCCCTAGGGTCTCGCATCCACTCTGCCACTCAGTCATGAGGTCATTTTACCTCTTGGTGACCGAGATGCTTCGACCAGAGAACGAGGGCCTGGGTGACCTCTTGGGCTCCATCCAGCAGTAAATTTCTGTTTCTTGGCCACTAATCATTACAGTATGTGCTTTAAAAGCCATAGCAGTAGTATACCCAAGACCACCTCTGCTTGCTACAGTTAGTTGTTCATCTTAGGAAGGCCTATTTCAAAATTCTCAAAATAAGCTATGTACACGTGTTGGTGTGTATGCAGTCAGACTTTTTATTCATTGATCTGCTGTTTTAGTCAGAGTCCAGGAAGAAAAGAGAATCCACACCAGCAATTTGAAAAGGGAAGATTTAATAGCAAGAATTATTCACTGGTAGCAGGTACATAGCCTCTCAGAGGGAAAAAGGAGAACTCAGGTCCCCTAGCACTGAGAGATTAGTACCCAAGGAAAGACTCCTGAGGTGAGGGTGGAGCAGCTGCTTTAGATTTGGACACAGAGTTAGAATTCACTGGTCAGAGTGCAGCTGGACCCACCGGATGAATAACCCTATGTCCAAACTGGTCACAGACAACAGGCAGGGGCTGATGAGTATGAAAAGCTGCAAAGGGAGCATTCAGGAAGCCTTCTAGGCCAGTCTCTGCAAAACTTGCTGGAAGGCCTGTGCCACTGGACCTCCTGAATACGCTGTCCTGGAGCCACATCTTAGGAATAAGATGAGAGGATGCAACCTAATCAAGAGAAGTCTTTTCTCTGGCACAGTCCTTCCTCTGACACCCTCTATGGACAAAGGTTAACATGATGCCAGCTGGTAAGGGAGAAATCCTCATGGACTTTCTGGAACCAGTGGATTCTAAGTAACCTGTGGATACTTAGGGACAATTTTACCCACTGTATGCTAGGTGCAGGGGATACAGAGCAAGATAAGAATGAAGAGGCTGACAGTGATAAGTGTTTTGAAGAAGTCGTATAAGTGCTGTGGAAGCAAATTGGGGAGATTATATATATTTTATACCTACTCACGAAGGCTGGGGACAATGTCCTTCAGGGAGTGCACGTACAGGTGCATGGAGGGATGTTTAGTTGCCCAAAGACAGGGTGTGGTGGGTAAAAGCATCCCAGGACTAAGATACATCAAGTACAATGACCCAGATGGGAAAGAATATACATTCAAGGGGCCGAAAGGAGGTCTGTGTCCCCGAAGCCTGAGGACTTCTTCTTAGGGAGGGGTCACGGAAAGACGAACTCTCCAGGGGACTGCCTTGAACTTCTGTATCATCCACTCTCTGGGGTCTCCAGCCTGCTGGCTCTCACGGAGGATTTAGACTTGCCAGCCTCCCTATGTGCGTGAGCCAATTCTTTATAATAAACCTCTTTCTATGTATATTATACTTCCTTATGGGTTTTGTTTCTCTGGAGAAACCTGCCTAACACAGATCTTGGTAGACAGGAAAATACTAGGCAGATTCTTTTTAAGGATTTAATGTCTAGCTCAGTGGTTCATAACTGGGGGCAACGTTGGGGGCTTTGGCAATGTCTGGAGATGTTTTTGGTTGTCACCACTTGAGGAAGGTGATACTGGCATCTGGGGATAGGAACCAGCCCTTATTTTCTAAAATGAAAAAAAGTCAGCCCTGCACAACATGGAACTAGCTTATCCACACTGTCCATAGTAGTATGGTTGAGAAGCCCTATTCTATCTGAATGGCTAGCAACTGAAATATTTTATGTGGACTTAGGAGTGGGTGGTTGTGGTGAGATGGCAGAAGGGGAGAGCAGTGAAACTGATGTTTTGCATTTCAAAAATATCTTGCTCTAGAGGACATCCATAGTAGGTATGCACTGAGCTCAAAGGGGTCTTAAGAAATACTACTGTCAATATTAGCCTTGTAAAACTCTAAGTATTTAAAATTTGCTTACTATCTTTCACAATATTATTATTTTAAAATTACAGCTGTAAAAATTCTAGATCCCATCTTTCAGGAAGAAGGAGAAAATGAGAGGTAGCATTTACATGGCTTAATGGAGGGGACACAATTAAACATGGCTAAGGTCCATCATTGAGTTAATCTTGTTCAAATGATGTATCACAGATTTCTATGAAATTAAAGGATCCATTTATTTTCGAGCCACTCAACTTTCAGACGTAGAAACATTTTCAGGTAGGAATGCAACAAATGTCTTCAAATTTCCATATGGTTAATTAAATTTTATTGAAGACTAGCTCTACAGGAAGTCATAAATATTTCAGTGGAAAGGTAATGAAGACTAAATTCTGAGACTTCCAGTTTGGAACCACGACACTTAGCTGAGAGCTGAGGGGGAAAGATCCTGATCGTTGCAGGAAGTTTTTCGCATTGTGGTGATAGATGTGAAAATTAGGAAAAAGCATGTTTGGATAGCACCGGATGTGCCACAGTATGCCGTAGACATTCAGAGAGCATTGCATATCACTCCACAGTTTGCAGCCCATTCAATTTACACCACCCTGCACTCAGGAAGCAAAGCATTTTAATAGTTGGTCACCTTTTAATTAAATTCTGTCAAGAGATTACGAAACCTATAGGTCACAAATAAACTTCTATAAATAGATTTGAATTAAGATTTCAAAAAAAGACTTTGCTTTCAACTCAGTTTAAAATGAATTACAAATACTGAAAAATCTTTGTGGCAAGATTTTAACTAGACTTGTTTAAGTACTTGGTAAACCCTTAATTTTCCTCCTCAACTCTGATTGAACCAGGTAGATTGACTATCTAGAACTAACTTTGTCAATGTGCCAGTTTTCACTGTATTTTCAAAGTAGCAAGCACTTCTTTTTATCCTTAGAGAAACTGTCAGGACAAAAAATAAGTAGATTTCCACTATAAAGCCAGTGGAGACAGCTAAAAATAAAGCTGTCCCCCCAATAAATATTAAAATATTTTATTTTAGCGTAAGAAGAAAAAATAAGAATCTCCATGCTGGCTGGGAAATAAGTAACCAAAAAAGTATTCCTTAAGTAGACAGTCCTAGAGTATTAAAATTTGAGAGATTCCATTTGTTCTCATCTAGAAAAAGTATACATCACTCTTTGCTATATTGAGCCTTCTAGACACTTTAATTAATCTATATGGTCAAGCTTCCCTTTCCCGATTATTTGTTTAAAATAAATAAGCAAGGAAACAAACTTGAGTATTAATAAGGAACACTAGTGAAAACCCAGATCATTTGATAGTTACCAATCAGTGTGTGTATATTAGATCCTTAACAGTCGATATCATAAAGACTAAGTAATATCTGGGACTTCATACTGTATGTATTAAGTAACTGAATATTCAAATGTTACATATTTAACATTTTTAAAACTATGGACTGCCTAGGTTCCTCATCTGTGAGTAAAGTGGTTCCAATTCTACATTTTACTCCAAAATGTTTACACATATTCACCTTTCACTCGGCACCCTGATAAGGGGAATTGCATTTCTTTGGCTATGGAAGCAATTTAGATAGCGGTTAAAAGGAAGTGTTGATGAACACACAGCTGCAGGGGTGATGTCTGCAATATTTAATGACTAGCCTGCAAAGAATCAGAAGCACAATTTATAACAGCACCACCCTTCCTACCTCTTGCTACATCACATTTTAAATCAAAGAAAACAAAGATTTTAAGAGAGGGAACATGTGGCCGACTGTTCTCACTCTAGCTCCTGAAATCGATCTACTTCACTGGAGAACACTTTAAATGCTAGATATTTTTCCTTCATTCTTTGTGACTTTTTTGTTTTTGTTTTTGATACTTACCTTCTCCTTGCCAGATCATTGGCTGACAGACTATTTTTAAACATTTATATGACTTCTGCTTATGTATTCCAGAAGAGGAAAGACCTTTTGTTATAGGTAGTAAAAATCAAGTGAAACAGATAGTCAGGGTTGTGATTTGCCAAAGGTCAAAGGTTATGACAAGTGAATGGCTCCAGAGGCCTTGAGGTCAAAGGTGCAACTGCAATCCCATAACCTCCCCTCGGCTTTTTACATCACAAAGGAGAGCAGGGCTTTTCTAGCCTCTGTGAAGGAATCTATAGGCATGTTCACATTTTTCCTTGAAAAATTATTTCAAAATGATCTTGCCCATGATTATTTTCCCTCTTGAAACCAAGTGGCATGAAATAAGCTTTTATATAAATTGAATGTCTCCTTAGCCCTTTATTGGTATTCTATATTGGCAACCTAGAGGAGGAAGAACTAACAGAGATTAATATGTGTTTTTTAAATGGAAAATAAGCACATTTTTTAGAAGATCAAACCCAAACCAAGGAAGTGCATTTATCTTTTTTATTATTTTCTTTTCCAGGCCCGTGTGTATTTATTGAATGTACCTAAAAATCTGTTTTCCTTGAAACACTAAGAGCAATAGTGATTTCTTATGCTTTCTATTTGGGATACATCTTTTTGCTAAATTCTCAATACAGGTCCCAAATAAGGTTTTGTAACAGGCACTACTGTGGTACTGTTATTAGGTGGTTTTTTTCTCTTTTTTTCTTTCTGCTAATTTAAAACAAGTAAAATTTCAGTGACACCAGGGCTACTGTTTAGGTCAGGATGTCTGTGGCAGATCTCACAATATATCAGTAGCAGCAGTTATATCTATTCCACATCAGCCAGAGGAAAAATGCAAAACCTTACTTTTCAACTCCATTGGTTTCTAACCTCTCATGAGCACTTAATTCCTCATAGAGAAGGAAATAGTCACGCTGTGGAATCCTGTGGCCCATGAAGGGTAATTGGATAACATCTTTTGAAAGATTTACAAGGCTGCCAAGGATTTTGCCAGCTTTAAACCTGATTGATTCAGTGTGAAAAGATCTGAACAATTCTGACCTAAAAGTTTAAAGGCAGACCTTTCTTGTGAAAGTATAATTTAAAGCCTGTAATAAAATTGTATTGGAAAACACCACATTGAAGAACACAGCCATAAATTGCAAAACAGTATTATGTTAAAGGACATTTTTTTCCCTCAAGTCCTCTGAAAGAACCCAAATTGTTCACCAGATACTTTAATAATGAGGTGTTTTTGGTTTGGCTTTTTTTTCCCCTCCTTGGAAAAAGTCCCTAAAGAAAGATAAAATTAGCCCAACTATTTTGCCTCCTTAACCAAAAAGTTTGACTTCCTGCCTATTACACACAGAATTTCTACAACTTTTTTCTTATTAGGTAACAATAAAGTGAAATTTCACTTATCTTTAACAAAGAACAGACCAAACAGACGTGTTTCATATTTTGAGTTTTCAAAGTGCTGATTCTCATCATATATTAATTTCCATCTTGACAAATATATACACTCATAATTAGTGCAATATTTTGTGGGTAGGTGCAAATGCTTGTGATGACTCAGACAGATTAACGATTAAACATCTTCCAGCTAATTACTCCAGGCCATTAATTATTTATCTAAGTCCATAAGTCTATCATCTATTTTCGTCTCTCTCTTCTACTGTCCATTTTAAAAGAGGCAAGTTTAGAAAAGCAGAAGCATAAACGTTTCAAATAAACAAAATGAAGTAGAGTACATACTTTGTT
The DNA here is from genome assembly GCF_016906955.1 of Phacochoerus africanus. NCBI lineage: Eukaryota > Metazoa > Chordata > Mammalia > Artiodactyla > Suidae > Phacochoerus > Phacochoerus africanus. Next base: position 60,396,872 of record NC_062556.1, on the reverse strand, counting down.
TTTTCTTTTTCTTTAGGATCAGGGAAAATTGAGACTATGGTATTTAGACAAAAGCCTGTTTATCTTTAAACAATACCTCCTTTGTGTCCTGTTCACTAACTGTGCATTTCCTCCTCAAATTTCAGTTTGGAGGATTTAGGGAAGAATTCCACGTGCCTTCTTACCTGTGATTTGGGCGATATGCCACTTGCCTTTTGATTCTTTGAACCATGTGAACTAGTCTTAGGTGTCTGCATAGGAGTCTGATTTATGGGTACTTTTGTCACTACATACACATTTACATGTGACCAGAAAGGATTGCTTTTGATGCAGATTTGTGAGCACACTAACTTTCCAACAAATTGAAAGCCTACTTTCCTCCCATCCTTTAAAAAACAAACAAACAAACAAACAAAAACAAGAAGAGAACTGTCACACTAAGGAAAAAAAAATTTAAGAAATACGTAAAGGAGGAGCCCTCTTCCGTTGAAGTAGTTTGTACTGAGCAAAGGCATTCAGACAAGAAGGAGGGACGAAGTGCTGTGGGCTCTCAGATTTCTTTCCTGAAGAATTAGGTAATTAGTTAGCTCAGGGTTTCACCCTCTTCATACTCTAACTAGAGTTCAGTGTCTGGGAGGTAATTCAACCAGCCACTTGAAAATCCTCCCTGCCTTGTGAATTAAAAGACTTCCCCCCTTATTGGATCAAGGGTTGAATAATTTCCCCTGTATCGGCTTCCAGCTGGCAGTTAGCGATTTCTGCAAGAAGCCTTGCTTATTTGGTCTATACCTGCACTCTGAGTTGGCAGGGTCCCCAAAGTTCCTCTTCAGAACGTTACAGTCAGTTGAGCTGAAAATTGTTAACTACTGGAAAAAACACCCCAGGGTGAATAAAGAGGCAAGTTAGGAATTGGCAATAAAAACATATTTTGATATGTTCACATCACATCAAATGTCATCATACGAGAAGTCAGAGCAGAGGTCGCCTTTTCCCCGTGGCCTGATTTTGAGTTCTGGTGCCACCTAGTGGGAAGGGGAGGAAGAGAAGATGCAAAAGAGGCCTGACTTGAGTCTTTGCTCTGGAGATGGAGGGCTGTCTGATTAATTTCCTTCATATCACTATACATGTGTATATAAATGAAACCTATCAGTTTCCTGATGAAGTATTTTTCAGCTCTCCCCATCAGATAAAGGATTGGGATCGAATCCCGAGGCCTCCTACAATCTGATTCCAGCCTACTTCTGCAACATTACTTGCAACCGTGAATTTTTCATAAGTCAGTCCGTTCTGCTCCCAAACAACACTCCTTACTTTTGCTTGTGTTACCTTTCCAGCCAGAACATGTTCTCTTATTCTTGTAGAATCTCATATTTGTAAAGACTTTATGGTTGGATTTAATGTCTTCAATACTAGTGCCTCCCATAAAATTCCTTTATAAGAAGTCCTCCAACCCCTTTCTTGAATATTTCTGGGACAGTGAATCTAATATCTGAGATGGCTTGTTATATTTTCAGCTACTTCTGGTAGAAAGTATTTCCTTAACTTGGACCCACACCTCCAGCTCAAGAGCAGAGTGGGTGCTAGGTATAAGCAGTTCACACAGACTCTGGAACAAGGTAGGCTCACATTCCACCTTTGTAACCTTCTAGTGTATGATGTTGAGCACGTGGTAAGTTCCCTAGGTCTTGGTTTCTTTACCTGTAAAATAGGCGTAAGAAGTGTGGCTAATATCATTCAGGGTCATGAATCAGCTTGTACATGTGAAAGTGCTTTGAATAGATGTGACATATAGTACAGGCTTTGTACATATTTCTTGCTTTTTTCTTAAATCTTTTTAGGGCTGGACCTGCAGCATATAGAGGAACCCAGGCTAGGGGTCGAATTGGAGCTGTAGCTGCTGGCCTACACCACAGCCACAGCAATGCAGGATCTGAGCTATGTCTGTGACCTACCCACAGCTCACGACAATGCCGGATCTTTAACCTACTGAGCGAGGCCAGGGATCGAATCCACATCCTCATGGATGCTAGTCCTATTCCTTTCGGCTGAGTCACGATGGGAACTCCACATGTTTCTTATATTTATGGCTTTGGGAAAGCATTAAGATATGGGTGATGGTTGCAGTAAAGAAAACAGACGCAGAGTGCCTTGAACACCATATATCAGTGGGCATACTTGGAGCACCACATTGTGAGATGCTCCCCTTGCTAAGGTTCCATGGTGGGGAGATGCTGCATGCTCTATGCAGCCACCTGCTGTATGCAGCCATAGCCTATATGTATGTAGATAAATGATAATGAGCATAATCAAGGCTGTCAATTCCTGACATATAGCAACCCACCTTTGTCAATCCTGGCACTTCCTAAACCTATTTGCCCCAAGACTTCTTTTTAATATAACATCTTAATGTCTCATTACTCATTTATGTTTTAGGAGAGGGGTCTTTGACTCTAAATCTTAAAGGACAAAGGAAGCAAGATAAGCAAGGGAAGTTGGCTGGGTGAAATACACGATGGTGTAGGGTGAATTATGGAAGCCTAGAGGGCACATGTCTTACCTAAGCACATTTCAATTTGGCTTGTGAGAAAACACCATGTAAGCTAACAAAACCATAGCTGCCAGCTGAATCTGGGCCATGTTCAGCAAATATGTGATTCCTGTAGAGCAAGAAAAGAGAACTAGCTGCATTACCTGGGGAAGAACCAATTGTCCGAGAGACTCAAGAGGAGCTAACAAGACAGATTTCGAAGGAACCCTAAGAGATGTGGAACTACTGTTGCAAATTACCACAAACTTAGTGGCTTAACACAACACACCTGTACTATTTTCCAGACGTCTGACCTGGGTCTCACTAGGCCACAAGGAAGACATCGATCAGCAGGGCTGTGTTCCTTCTGGAGGCTCTGGGGGAGAATGGACTGCCTGCCCTTTCTCTCCCAGCTTCTAGGGGCTGTCTGCAGTCCTTGGCTGGTGGCTCCTCCTCCAGTGAAGATGCGCGCATGCTTTTCCCATCACATCACTCTGACCTCCTCTCCTGCCTCCCTCTTCCACTTTCAAGGAATCTTGTGATTACAGGGTTTTGCCTGGATATTCCAAGATACTCTCTATTTTAAGGTAAACTCGTTAACAACATTAATTTTACATGCAAGTGTAATCGCCCTTTGTCATGTAACACATATTCACAGGTTCTGCGGATTAGAATGTAGACATCTTGGGGCGGGGGGGGGGGGGGGGGGGCGGGGCATTATTTTCTCTGTAGCAGAGGCTAAAAGGGAAGAATACTGAGGAGAGCCAAGATTTGAGCTCCCCCTACCCCAACAATCCATCCCTTTACTTTATAACAGTGGGAGGGAAAGTTGGGAAAGAGGAAGGAATTTGAAACCCACTTGGCAAGAAATTAGGCTCATCATTTGCACGGTATGGATCAAAATAAGCTGCTCTGTAGTGTCTGTGCAAATTGCAATGAGGATGCCCCTCCAGGAAAATGAGTTAGAAAAAAGCGGCCTCTTTTACCAAATAAGTTCCCCCAAACCCACCTGGGGACAGAGGACTGCACAGGTGGCCCTCCTCCAAGCTGATGCAGACCTAAAGCGACTGCATAGCAGGACAGCTTGTGCATCTTTGCAGCCCTGGGCTGGGTTCCTCGGTTTGGGGCACAGTCCCCATAACCACAGTGACAGGCCAGAGACAGCCTGCATCCTGGGGTCCCCTGAGAAAGCTGTCCGGAGCTCTAGAATAGCCCACAGCACGTGTTGTCTTGGTTTCTCCCTTCTTGACAGTGGCTCTGCTGAAAAAAATGGCATTTGAAAAACTTTTTCAACTCCAGCAGAATGTCTGTATCTCTATCATTAGATTTGCCACTGGTGGGCGTGTAAGATGTTTTTACATGATATAAGGGGAAGTTAAGTATATATTAGAAAAAAAAAAAACATGTACTAAAATCTCGGTATTCAAAGTGGGGTTCTCAGCCTTATTCGCTAAGAATTGATCCAATAATTCAAAGCAGATCTAGTATGAATTGTTGACAACTGAAGCCATTTTATTATCTAAGACAGTCAAATGATCACTTCTGCATGTTATTTTGATGCAAGAGCTATAATTTAATGTTAATCAGCTGTCTTAGGTTCTTTATTTATATTTTCTCATTTAATCTTCACAACTTCCATTTTATAGGAGAGAAAAATGACGTACAGTTGCTTTGAATCCAGGCAATCTGGGGAGCAATTTGAAGCTCTTAAGGCCTTCGTTACCTCCTTAACTTAAAACTTTAAAAACATTTTTAATTAAAAGATTTTTTTAAGTTAAAAGTGTCTGTGAAGCATGAGTCTAGAATATTAGGGAAAAAACTGGCTAGCTTTAAGTAAAAACACATTGAAATGGAAAGCAATTAATTTTTCTTATTGTGAATGAAGGTTGATCTAAATACTTATAGAGAGGGGATTTCATATGTGAAAACTTACCAGAAAAAAAAATCCTCTTCTTTGAATAAGCACTCATAGCATTAATCCTTTGTTTTTAATCTTTATATTTACATTTTTTACATATGTTCTTAAAACTTGGTATTTTCTACCAAAGCCCTGACGACTGGTATATTATATTCTCTCTCTCTCTGTGCATATATACACATATATATGTATATATATATTCTATTATTTATTCATAAACTGACTGAGATTCACTGCCCTGCCCCTCTTTACTCATCTATAAATCTTTCAGTTCTCCAGTGTTTGGAAAAGAAGTATAAGCAGTTGAATAATCTCAACCAAAGAGGCTTTTAGTCAAAGCCTTGCCCAAGCCTGACTGGCCATTCGCACCTTAGTATCTTCTGTCTGTAACATGAGACCCTAATAGATAGGGTTGTGGGGAGCATTACATACAGTAAGTAATGCCAATAATACCCTCCCTGCGGAGGGACTTCGGGATTTGATTCTCCATGCCTGTTTGCTGATGTGTTGGGAAAAGACCTAGTCTCATTTTGAGGGGTGCTTATTAAATTCCAGCCCTCCCTCTTTGAGTCAATAAGCTAGGACTCAACATAAGCCCCACTCAGGCTTACCTGTCTGTTCTGTGTCAGTTACAAACTGCACTTCTAGCAAACACAGCTTTCCCTCCAATGTGGTAGGAAAAGTGGTGGCCTTGAGGGAAGTTGAGGAATAGTGTAACAAAGATCTAGTAAAATTAAAATACTGAAGAATCACGGAACTAGTATACGCTGGAAAGGGCATGATGGCACCCTTGTAAAATAAGATTAGCATATGCTTTAGAAAAATTTTCAAAAGCAAATGTTTTTTCTCTATGGTTATTGTTACTGAGGCTGTTGCCCCAGAATCATACCCCTGCCCCTCCCTAGAATAGAAACCAATTACTCTTATTTAAGTTTCAGGAGGAAGCTGCAAAAGATAAAAAACAAGAACCATTTAGAACCAACTAGGCCTAAGGTGGTGAAGAATTTAACTTCCAGTAGAACTTGAGCCCCATTTTAGGCTCATTTTAATGCATTAGCTAAAAGACACATCCACCGGTGCTGTGACAGTTGACCATTGCTGCGACAACAACGGGAAAAATCCATACAAGGAATGAAGTGTTGCATTAGTTCTTGGTCCAAACTACATCCCTGTTGTGGGATAATTCATGAATATTCCTCTCACTCTTTCCAATTCCCTCCTTTTTTACCTCAACCCTCCTATTTATTTGTTGTCTCCATTTGAATTGGGCTGAGAAGTTGATTTGCAACTAGGTTCCTGCTTGTCCACTTGGCCATTAAATAAAGTTTGTTCTATGCATTGATTTTGCTATCAGCTGAGTGAATTCAGTCAGAAAAAGACCCTCGCTGGCAGGGATGAGGTCTTGGATTGGACTGTGACCATGGCATAGGTCCATTGACCAGTTGTCAATTGGACCAATGGTCCAATGACCATTATGACCAGGGGCACAATAATTTTTATATGGCCATAAGGCTTGATGTATGAATTGTTTAGATTTCTTTTTTTCCCATTTTTCAGGAAATTAACCTTTTTCTTCCAGCCTTTATAACATTCCTTAAAGAAATCTGAAAGAGACACTCAAATGTTTCAAATAACTATTCTGACCTGTTCTGAAACTTTTCCAGAAAACTGCAGAGGAAGGAATACTCCCAAGCTCATTCTATGAAGCCATCATTACCCTGGTACCAAAACCAGACAAAGATACCACAAAAACAGAAAGTTACAGGCCACTATCACTGATGAACATAGATGCAAAAATCATCAACAAAATATTAGCAAAACACATACAAATATACATTAAAAAGGTCATACACCATGATCAAGTAGGATTTATACCAGGGATGCAAGGATTCTTCAATATCCACAAATTTATCAATGTGATACACCACATCAACAAAATAAAAAATAAAAATCATATGATCATCTCAATAGATGCAGAAAAAAGTTTTGACAAAATTCAACACCCATTCCTGATAAAAATTCTCCAGAGAGGGGGCATAGAGGGGAACTACCTCAATAGAATAAAAGCCATTTATGAAAAGCCCACAGGTAATACCATTCTCAATGGTGAAAAGCTGAAAGCATTTCCACTAAGAACAGGACCAAGACAAGCATGTCCTCTTTCACCAGTGTTATTCAACATAGTCTTGGAAGTCCAAGCCATGGCAATCAGAGAAGAAAAAGAAATAAAAGGAATCCAAATTGGAAAAGAAGTAAAACTATCACAGTTTGCAGATGACATGATTCTATACCTAGAAAATCCTAAAGACGCTACCAGAAAACGATTAGAGCTCATCAATGAATTTGGTTAAGTCACAGGATACAAAATTAATACCCAGAAATCACTGCATTTCTATATACTAACAATGAAAATCAGAAAGAGAAATTAGGGAAACAATCCCATTGACCATTGCATCAAAAAGAATAAAATACCTAGGAATAAACCTACCTAAAGAGACAAAAGACCTGTACTCTGAAAACTAAATGACATTGATGAAAGGAATCAAAGAACAAATAAATAGATGGAAAAAATATACCATGCTCTTGGATTGGTCAAAATGACAATACTACCTAAGTCAATCTGCTAATTCAATGCAATCCCTGTCAACTTACCAACGACATTCTTTACAGGACTAGAACAAAAATATGTAAAAATTTGTTTGGAAACACGAATAGCCAAAGCAATACTGAAAAGAAAAAAATGGAACTAGAGCAATCAGGCTCCCTGACTTCAAACTCTACTACCAAGCTACAGTCATCAAGATGGTATGGTACTGGCACAAAAACAGAAATAGAGATCAATGGAACAGCATAGAAAGCCCAGAAATAAACCCAAACACCCATGGTCAATTAATTTATTATAAAGGAGCCAAGAACATACAGTGGAGGAAAGATGGTCTCTTCAATAAATGGTGCTGGGAAATATGGACAAGTGCATGTAAGAGAATGAAATGAGAATATTGTGTAATACTACACACAAAAATAAACTCAAAATGGATTAAAGACATAAATATAAGGCCAGACACTATAAAATGCCTAGAGGAAAACATAGGCAGAACACTCTTTGACATAAATCACAGCAACAGCTTGTTTGATCCACCTCCTAGAATAAAGACAATAAAAACACAAATAAACAAATGGGACTTAATTAAACTCAAAAGCTTCTGCACAGCAAAGGAAACCATTACAAAAACAAAAAGACAACCCACAGAATGGGCGAAAATTTTTGCAAATGACTCAACTGACAAAGGTTTACTCTCCAAAATGTACAAACAACTCAACAACAAAAAACAAACAACCCAACTGAAAAATGGGCAGAAGACCTAAATAGACATTTCACCAAAGAAGACATACAGATGGACAGCAGGCACGTAAAAAAATGCTCTACACCACTAATTATTAGGGAAATGCAAATCAAAACTACAATGAGGTACCACCTCACATCTGTTAGAATGGCCATCATTAAAAAACCAACAAATAACAAATGCTGGAGAGGATGTGGAGAAAAGGGAATCCTCCTACACTGTTGGTGGGAATGTAAATTCATACAACCACTGTGGAAAACAGTATGGAAATACCTCAGAAAACTAAAGCTAGAACTACCATATGCCCCAGAAACCCCACTCTTGGGCATATATCCTGACAAAACTTTCACTGAAAAAGATTCATGTACTTGTATGTTCATTGCAGCACTATTCACAATAGCCAAGACATGGAAACCACCTAAATGCCAATTGATGGATGAATGGATTAGAAAGATGAGGTACATATATACAATGGAATACTATTCAGCCATAGAAAAAGGACAAATAATGCCCTTTGGAGCAACATGGATGGAACTAGAGACTCTAGTAAGTCAGAAAGAGGAATACAGACACCATATGATACGACTTATATGTGGAGTCTAAAATATGGCACAAATGATCTATTTACAAAACAGAAAAGATCATGGACATGTAGGGTGTGTTTGCCAAGGGGGGAGCTGGAAGGAGGGGCATGGATTGAACGTCTGGGGTTAGCAGATGAAAACTCATGCATTTGGAGTGGATGGGCAATGAGTTCCTGCTGTGTAGCACAGGAAACTATATATCTAATCTCTTGTAATGGAACATGATGGAAGATAATGTGAGAAAAAGAATATGTATTTAGGTATGACTGGGTCACTTTGCTGTACAACAGAAATTGACAGAACATTGTAAATCATAACAAAAAAATTAAAAAAAAAACTATTCTGCAAGCCTAAATTTTCTATATTTAGCATGTATTGGAGCATTTATAATTTTAACACAAATATTTTATTTAAATATTTTACCTTAAAATTAGATAATGTTTTTTGAAGTTACTTTAAAAAAAATTGCTTTTGGGGATGATTGTAGCCATTGTGTGGAGCCAGCAATTAAAGAGGGATTTGACACTTCAAAAAATAAAACACATTTGGCATGTGAAAAGTCATTTACAATCGCACTTCAAACTTTAGCTGTTAATATTAACTGGGATAGTTATAGCTGCAAGGGTCGTTATACACTTATAAAGGAAGTTTCACTAAATATAGTTAGCATTAAGGAGAAGTGTTGACAAGAAGAATTGAAAATAAAACCTCGAGACAACTTTTTGATTTAAAATTCTACTTTTTGTGTGTGAATGTCATTTCTGAGGAAACTTATATTTTCTTCCAATATAATAAAGAAATGAGAAAATAAGCCAAAGAAAATGTTATTTAGCTAAAGTAGCAGGAGAGTCTAAATAGGCACACAACTATCCCACGGGGACAGTTTGAGACTTTATCTTGGTCACCCTGCATCTATTCAGGAGACCTGCCTATCCCAATTTGATTGCAATATATCATCTTATAGTTTTAACTGAATCACATGAAGATGATTTTGTCCTAATAAATAATCTGCATTTTCTTCACTATAATACAGGGTTAATAGTCTTATAAATATTGAACCAGAACATTTTAATTTCTTACTGAAAACATGTCTCCTTTCAGGTCAAAGACATGGGAAGGCAGAGCTTTGGTCCCTACTAAAATGATAGCCTTGCAAACTCAGTTATTGTCACAAGAGAGGTTTCTTAATTCATTCGTATCTTCTATAAGCATGTCAGGAAATAAAGCTGGAGCCCCTGAACTCGGGTTTTTTCCACAGAGAAGATAATCTTTCCAACATAAAGACACAGTAAACTCTTCTATCTTCATGTTTTTCAAAACCCACGGGACTGAAATAACTATTATTTTTTTTCATTGTGCTATATAGAAGAGCAATATTCTCACAATGGCACTTGAATCTTTAAAAGCAGGTTAAATTCAATTCAATAGAAATTGAGTGATTACATTCATTTCCTCAGGTCTGTGCCCTGAGGAATCTGGGCATCAGTCCCAGTGCCATCGTACTTTAGATACGAGATGTTGATGTTAGAATAGTAAACAGTCTTTGCTTGTGTGGCACTTACATTCCAGAAGGTAGAGGCAGCCCAGTGAGTAAGTAAGCAAGCAATTCACCAAGAAAACGTCCAAATATGGTGAGTACCTTCAAGAATATCACCAGGGTCATATATTGAGCCACTGGGGGTTGGGTCTACTTTGAAATGGGAAGCAGGGCAGGAATTGACATATGAGGTGATAATTAAAGAAGAAAGAGACAGGGAGGCAAAGGCCTGGGGAATCAGTATTTCCAGCTGCATCCCCAAGGAAGCAGAAAATGCAAAGCTTCTAAAGAAGAAAGAAGCTTGCTGATTTGCACACAGGGAGAAAGCTGATGAGAGTAAATAAAGCAGAGTGAGTGAAGGGAGAGAGTGAGAGGAGGGGTATTTGGTACGAGTTCAGTTTTGAAGCTGGTGAATGAGTCATCTGGTTTGCAATTTAAAGATCACTCCGGCTGCTGTGTGGAGAAGGGCTGTGTGGGGACTTACAGGTAGAAACAGAAGCTGGATCAGGAGGTCACTTTATCAGAGAAGACACGAAGAGGCTTGGACTGAGGTGGTAGCTGTGGAGATGGAAGAGAATGGATGTTACAGGCCCTATAATATATACGCTCCAAAAGGGCCCGTTTGGGAAGTAGACTTGCTAAGACAAGAAACAAGAAAAGGGTCAAGGACAACTCTAAGGTTTTTGTCTTGCAAACGTAGTGTGTGATATCATTTCCTGAAATGAGGAAGTTTAAGGAGAAAGAAGATTATGCCAGGAGGAAAATTTTCAGAGCCACGTGGCCCATCTCAGGTGTGGATGTTGTCCACATGTGACGTGATTCCTTGGGCACGGAGCAAACCTGCCTCTTCCTTCATCTTTTAAAAATATCATTCACTTCTAGCTCATGCTTAAAACGATGCAAAAGCTTAAATATTTTTGCTTAGCTAATGTCCGCAGCTCCCTATCTGCCATTCTAAGATCCAGTAGCTTGAAAAACTACAAGAATTATGGAACTCACTTGGTGGCAAAACTCATCTGATAATGATCTCATTTGGCAAAATCCAACTTGAATTTAAGTGAGACCATTTGTAGACTTGATCCCTTTTGGTAAGTATCACAGTTCATGCATTTTAGTGCAGAAATATGAATACGTGGTTACAGGATACCACTTTGGATCCTATTGGATTACATAGGACAGAGTACATGTTTGGTACTATCTTTATCAAGTTAAAAGAAAATTAAGAATTCGAAACACGTCTGTCCCAAGGTCTTAGAGAAGGGATTATACAGCTCGTACTCTTAAACTTCAAAATGGACAGAACTTTATTATGTGATTTACTACTTGGTATTTTTACACAATGTTGGATCCTTTTCTGGAAGGAAAACGGGTTTGCAGAGTACATTCTGCCCAAGGGAGGAGAAACTGGGAAAGCAAACAGCTGACATTACAATTTGTTTAGATCCAAACATAGAGAACAATGTAGGTAGGGGATCAGAATAATGGATTTTGAGGGCAGAAAGGTCAGTACCCATTTGAAAGAAAAAGTTACACAGGTAGATTTTCCCTTTTTTATTTTAATTTAGTTTAATTTAATTTTTTGTCTTCTGAGGGCTGCACCCACAGCATATCGAAATGCCCAGGCTAGTCGTCAAATCAGAGCTGTAGCCACTGGCCTACACCACAGCCACAGCAACACCAGATCCAGCTGGAGCCATTGTCTGCAGCCTACACCACAGCTCATGGTAACGCCAGACACTTAACCCACTGAGCAAGGCCAGGGATCAAACCTGCATCCTCACAGTAACTAGTCAGATTTGTTTCCACTGAGCCACGATGAGAACTCCCTTTTTTTTTAAAACAACTTTTTATTCACTTAACCTTCCCCCCTCCCCCCACATTCACAGCATGTGGAGGTTCCAGGGATTGAGCCAGAGCCACAGCAGTGACAATGCCAGATCCTGAACCTGCTGTACCACCAAAAGAACTCTGACAGGTTAAAATAATCTAACCTGTCATCATTTAACTCTAACAAATAAAAGTCTTATATCAAAACTCTTAAATCATTTCGTCCAAGTTAACAAGGAACAGCTTGAACATTAGTGTCATTAATTCTAAACTATACATTTTCCACATTTTACTTTTTCTGAAATTGGCATATATCTTACAAACGATGTAATATTAAAATGGACTCTGAACAGGTAGAAGGGATGATATGTTATTGCTTGTGTGTGCTTGACCTTGGCTGTTGTTTCTTGGCAGCACGATGGGAAATCTGAAACCCTCTATGTCGCCATCATAAACTATCTAAGGACCTTAATAGGGTGGTGTCTTAGTACATTCAGGCTGACATGATCAAAATACCATAGGCTGGGTGACTTATAAATGACAGAAACATTTCCCAAGAGTTCTGGAGGCTGGGAAGTCCATGATCAAGGCATGGGGTTTGGTCCCTCATAAGGAACCTATTCCTGGTTCATAGATGGCTGCCTTCTCGCTGTGTCTTCACGTGGTGGAAGAGGTAAATGAGCCATGTGAGGCTCGTTTTGCAAGGATGCTGATTGTATTCATGATGGTGCTATCCTCATGACCTAATCACCTCCCAAAGTCCCCACCACCAAATACCATCAACATTAGAGATTAGGTTTCAATACATGAATTTGGGGGGACACAACGTTGAGCCTAGAGAAGGCTTAACTGTTACCTGATATCCTGCCTTGTCAGTATCAGTTAAAATCAAGAACCACCAGTATCAAAACTTGCAGGATGTCAGAAACTTGGAAGAAGATCCCAAAAAACAATATTGGAATATATTTTAAGAGCATCCTTTATTTTCTGGATGGCACAGAGGGTGATATTTTATAAGAAAACAGAGGTGTCTATGTCTTAGTTGAAAGTGATCCAAAAGAGTAAGATCTGATCATCTCTCCCAATTCATTTTTATTCTATTTTCCTCTTTATGAATGCAAAAGAGTGAGATATGAAAAGCATTACATGCATATATAATATTTTGCATATTTTTTCAGTATAAAATGAAAATTCTAGTTTTAAGAAAGCATTGTTAATTTGGCTGATTCAAAAAATAGCTCTACATGAATCAGGGGTGCATCTTAAAACTGATAACCATCTTAGATTTGATGAACTACCCTTCTCCTTTATAGAAAGAAAAAGGCTAAAAGGACTTGGGTGTAGGGGATGACTGAGCAAAAGGCAAAGATTCCAATCTCAGATTGTATTTCTTCTACACTGCATTTTTATTTCCTGAGCCCAGGTTCATCTATTACTTTCCCTCTGGCCTTTTCCTGGTACTCTGCTGCTAATGCTTAAGTGAAGTATCCACTTCATTAATTTCCAGCATTTCTAGCACATAAACCTTTGAGTACAGGTCAAAGACTGGACTTTTGGCCACAAGCAACCTAAGTGGATGTTTTCCTCAATGATGGCACATGCCTAGAAAGGTTAGGCTTTATATTCATGAAATCTAATCTAATGCAAAATAAACTTTGATTTTTTTTTTTTTTTGGCCATGCCTGAGACATGCAGAAGTTCCCAAGCCAAGGATTGAACTTGAGCCACAGCAGACAATGCAGAATCCTTAACTGCTAGACCACCAGGGAACTCCAAACTTTGAATTTATATTCCTTGAGTATCATCCAATCTACATGATTTTTTTTGTCTTAAATTCTCATTACTAAATAAGAGTATCAGATTTGTAAAGGTTGTTGAGGTGCAGAATTTTATACCTACAAGTTGCAAAAAATGCACACTGTAACAGAGATTTTTGTCAAATTTTTAGCACTTAGTCAAAACACATTAAATGGCAAATTCATTTTGTTTAATTTTCCTTGAATGTCACATTCAAGGACATTAGTTTTCGGATTGTTTTAATTTGACTTGTATAATCTGAAAAAAACATGTATCCATTGAGGTCAGTTCAAACATGACAGCATGATTAAAAGAAACATCAATCTTAATTCCAAAAGTATTGGAAAGTCGAGTCTTCATTGATGTTTTCTGTAAATATTCTGGATGTTGCTATATAGTATATTTTGTAGGTGAACTATCTTCAGTCTAATGGTTAAGCAAGTAAGCTAAGAGCCAGACTATCTGGGTATGAATTCCAACTCTGCCAATTTTCAACTGATTTTAGCAAGGTACTTATTTTCAATGTTCCAGCATTTTCTTATGTGTAAGATGGAGGACACCAAAATTACATGACTATTTATGATGTTGTTTTTTTTTTTTTTTGAGGATCAAGTTGAATTCATACATGTAAGCCACCGAAAAGAGTACCTGTTACATAATTAATAATCAATAAATGTTTCTTTCTGCTATTAATTTTTAAAATCTCTTTTATATATTGCTCTCCTTCATAGTGTCAGTTATTTCTCAAATTTCTTTCCCTTGTATCTTTCAAAACTCTAGCCTACTGCATTATGACACTTCCTTCCAGATCATTTGTTTTCTTGAGTTTTTGCTAGGTGTAGCTCTGTTCTTATATAAACCAACTTAGATTTTGTTGGCACAATTTTCCACCCATTAGTTCAGATAGCCCAATAGAAGTTGGAGGTAAAGTACCTTTCCAGGAAACCAAAGTGACTGGTACACAAGGAAGAGGTGGGGAGGAGAGGTGATTATTATTTCTTATATTTTTATCTTGTGTCCATTTTGGTGTGTTGTTGTGAGAATTTTTTCAATGCTATTTGTAAAAGTTGCATAAATATATAAAATAGAACATGAAGTCATTTAGGCCCTCAGCCAACAATGGAAAATATATGCTGACAGTTATTTTTAACAATTAATGGAATGAAATTTAATGGGTCAAGTCTGAACTGGAAGGCAGGGTGTGTTTTATTGATTTCTCATTGAGCCTGTCAAAGCACTCGTCTTTCTTCTTGAGTACAGTGGGGTAACACATTTAGAAATGACCTACAGGAACATTTTGAAAGTTCATTGTCCAAAAATTAATTTCAGCTCTGTAAGAACATGACAAAAATATGTATAGTGTATATTTTATTCATATATTATACCCTATGTACAATGGTATTCTGGTAAATGTTTAACTACTGAGCCCTGACACCCATTCCCCACCCCCCTCAATAACCCTGTTTACTGTATTTTCTGATTTTCATGGTATAAATACTTCCTCCATGGCCCATTTCAAGGTATTAATGTGACATCACTGAGAAGATTTGAGAAGAGATATTAGTAGGATACCATTATGGGGTATTTCCACCACAAATAAATAATAAATGTAAATAACCTCAAGAACATAGATAAAAGGAAAATGCATGAAAGTAACTAGAAGTTGGTTTCGTTTTTTTGGTCACGCCCACGGCATGTGAAAGTTCCTGGACCAGGGATAGAGCCACAGAGGTAACAACTCAGGGTCCTTAAGCTTCTGAGTCACCAGGGAACTCCAGAGCTGATGAGTTTTAAGTATATACTGCCTTTGATTTTTGATGTAAACATTTAACTTTAGGTTTATATGATTTAATTTTTGATAATGGTTATGTTTAGTGACTGACTTCCAAACTTCCCGAAACTTAAAGAATTGATGTTTATAAGCACAGCAGTTCTGTATGCATAGATGATTTTTGATGTTGCCTGGTATAATGTAATAACATAGGTTGAAAATACTGAAGCTTAACCTCATGTGAAGACCCTTCTTTCCTTCTTTCTTTTATTTTTATTTTTTCCAGCTTTTGCCGATTTGCCGGACATATCAAGGATTTAAATGGGCAGCAATCACTTTGGACGAATTATGAAATTACTTATTTATGGTGTTGACATGGGAACTGAAATAAGAAGGTTATATTTAATTAGGATTTTATGATATGCATTTCATTATATATCATGACATAGGTACATAACTGCCAGCGTATCTAGATATAATAGGAGCTCTATCTTTGTTTCTATGAAAACCATGTTGCATGCCATGGAAAGAATCAATAAAGGTGGGTCACTATAAAAGAGTTTCTAAGTATGAGCAAGAGCTGTGGGAGCAGATAGAAGGAGTACCAGCTGGTGGTATCTTGCGTTGCTAGCCCCTGCTTTAAGTTCTTGGATCACTTTAAAGACGAAAACTGGAAATTTTAGATAATGAACTCTTGAATGTGGAGAATACTAATCTGTGCATTTATAATCAGAGCAAATATCTATATGTAGAGAAAGGCAAACAAATATGTTTTTATGTTAAAATAAAATTTATTTCTAATGATTATCTGCTTGAACTTTTTTTTCTTTTTTGCCATTAACTGATAAATTAATGCTCAAAACCCAGTGGATAATGTGGCTTCAACTATATTTATACTTAGCATTTCCAAAATTTAGAAACAAAGAGTAGGAATGTTGTAAGCCAACTAGATAATTAATAGCTTTAGATGTATCTCTTCACATAATTAAATTTAACCAGATTCAAAAGAAAAAAAAAATCAATGAAGCTATTTCACCTTTTCTGTTGAAATAATTACACGATTTATTTAGAGTCAATTTTGCTAATACCTAACAGTTGTTGTTTACTTTTTGTTATATTGTCTAGCATAGTATAGTTACTTCTAAGAGGAAAAAAATCCAAATTCTTTTTATCCCAAAGTCTTTGTCATGAATGTGACTTTATAGATTTTTCTAAGGGTTTGTGTGCATGTGTATGTGTGTGTATGTGTCTGTGCACAAAATAATTATTGTTTAAAAATGAATATTAAATTTGTTACAGATAAAAATTTTAAAAATTTAGTTCTTTGTTAGGCTTATAAATCAACTTATATAGTTATAAAACTCAAAGAATTTAATAATACTTTAAGGAGATTTTAATTATTGATTGGTGTTGTTTAAGAGAAAGATTGGTAAATATTTTAAACTAAATTCTTATTGATATAATCAAATATACTTTTTGGGTAATTTGATTTTCTGACTGACCAATGTTCAAATGCTCCAGTAGTACATTTACTCATTAAACTTATTAAAATGGTTATTTGTAAGTTCCATTAAATGTCCGATACTTTTCATTAGTATTTCACTTACACTTTCAACTTTAAATCACAAGTTGAAATCAATTATGCAGCAACACATTTTAAATTGAAATCACAAGGTTTTTCCTCTTATAGGAAAAATTCTCTGGAACATTACAAATTATAGTAGCTAAAGGCCCAGATATCTTAATACAAAGATGTTAACACCACATGCTTGATTCTCTTAGGCCTCTCCAGAGTTAATTTTATACCAGCTCTGGGTTTAAAGAATCTTATTTTTTAAATAAACAATTTTAGCATCTCAAGCAATTTGGGAGATATCTTCTCAGTTATGGCTACACAATGAACAGAGACATTTGACAGAATATTCACTGCCTCTTTTTTTGTGACATTGATGCGGCATTATAAGCCCTATTTATAATCACTCATATTTAGAGCCATAAACCTAGAGTATCAGAAGTCTATTTTCCAGGACTACTCATGGGAAATTCCCACTCATGATGCTCTTTTACTTGATTAGACTTTGTATTTCTTGGGCTCTTAATATTTACATGACCTCCTTTGCAAGTTGTAAAGACCTTCAACATTTTGGGAATCCTGCCTTCTTTTCCTTTTCATTTTATCTCTTTGGAAACATAACTTTTGCAAATATAATAATGATAGACGATTAATTTTTGAATATCTCTCACAGCTTTAACTATTTGGCCAAGTCTTCAAAGATCTGTCTACTGTCAGAAAAACATTTGAGGCTTCTTGTTAGTTTAAACAAGATCAGAGTGATAATTCCATGACTTTAACACCAAAACTATGGAACAGTTATATTCATCAGTGCTGTTGGTCCAATCCTTTTTTTTTTTTTTTTTGAATAATAGCTTCTCTATGAACTTAGAAACTATGCCTATGACATGATGATATAAAGAGCCCTTGTAAAAATTTTAAACTTCTCTAATTGTAAATAGTGCCAAGTTGGACCTTAACCTCCCTTAAACCCTTGGCCTCCTGGGTCCCTTTAGGAAAAAAAAATAGAATCATTGATTTCTCATGAAAATATATGGACCATAAACACAGTGGGCACATAGGTCAAAGATGTTGCAGCAGCAGCTGTAGTGAAAGCATAATATGCCTTCAGGATGGGCTACAACATAGCACCCTGGGGAAGAGGGGGATATCAAGAGTGAAAAGGAGGAGAGCAAGTCAGGGAATAGTAGAAATGTGGCATTTTTTCAATCCCACTTTCATATCTTTCTGTATTTTGATGTAAAATGATTGGAAAATAATATGTTCTTTGCTTTTGAGTGCCTGCACCCTGCATATTACTAGAAAATTCACTATACACATCATAAATCAAATGGCAATCATAAAGTCTCAAAATGTACTCATAAATCTTAAACATGTACTTCTGAGATGAGACCTGGTGTGGGTTAGTCAGCTTTTCACAATATAAGGCAAGGAAGCATGGGGTCTACTACTAAATCTGTTCAAAAAAGTCATGTCAAAAACTACCAGTCCACTGATTTTTTTTTTTCTTTATCTAGATTTCAAGCAGTTACACTTTCCTTTGTGGCTATCTTTGCCTGCTACAGAAATTGCCCCTTTAGTGCTCTACATCTTGAAAGTATTTATGTGATTTTTTTTCATGGGGACAGCTTGTATACCCCGAGGTATACAAAATATTCATATGCATAAATTGCAGTAGAAAATTGAGAATTTTAAATCAAATGCTTTCAACCTTTGCTTTCAGCAATCAGTCTTTGGATATGAATTATCATGGTTCCAATAATAACTTAGGAAATCATTTTGCTTGGGATCAGTTTTAAAAATACTCAAGTCAGTAATAATTAGCTTCGAGGAACATGCAACTTTTTTCTAACAGTGTTTTCACTTATGGTTTTTTTTTTGGTTGTGAACATCTGTGTTAGCATCCACTCATCTGATGGATAGGGCACAGCTGTAGGTATTAATATAGGAAAGAGGATGTTGATCTAGATGAGAATATATATTCCCTTGTACAAAGACAGTGAAACACTAAGTCCATTACGCATGTCTAAATTCCAGTCACCAAAAAATCTCATTGATGGGTTGGAAACAGATGCAGAGCTTAAGACAAACACAGGAACACAGGAACAAAACTTACAGGAATGGGTGTGTGTGTGTGTGTGTGTGTGTGTGTGTGTGTGTGTAAATTGTTAGGTCTTATGTTGGTAACAGCTAGAAGTCAGGTGAAATTCAATATTAAAATTACTTAGATACTGCTTCGAAAAACATATCAGGTTTCCACATTTGGCAAGCAAATTTTTTTTTTTCTGGGTAATTTCTTTTCTTCCTTTCACTACTCATTCTTCTAAACCAATATCATTCCAAACTGGTATTGTCCATTTATTTACCAGTTTAATGAGTGAATGTATTTGTACTTCTAATTCAGGCCACTGTTTTAATTGTGATCTCCTGGTCTTTATAAAGCCTTTCTAAGGATCACAAAATTATTTGAGAAAATTTGATAATTGGGAGAGATCTGCATTATCAAAGTGAAGAATTGAGCGAAGTAAAAGTAACTGTGACAATTAGGGATAAAAAAAGAAAGAGAGGAGAATACTTTCATCCTAATTCAGATTCCAGGCAAGAGGAATAGCCATTTGCAGAACTATCTGGAAAATTGCTGTAATTAATTGAAATAACGTATGCTTTGGTCTCATTGACCATTCATATTACATACAATAAATTATGATCAAACCCAATAAATACATATTTTAGTCAAAAAGACTTTTTGTGATAGTTTTGAATTCTGTAGTTTTCTTCTTTTTTTTTTTTTTAAATTCAACTTTCCTTTTTGGTTATGACTAAATCCAGTTGTCTGCTGTAGTTTGAGTTCATGCAGTGAGTGCTTAACTGTGTGGTTCTACTCAAGTGTGAAATTAATAATGGTGCTAGGTTTGTTGTGTGGCCTCTGACTTCACTTCCCACAATTGGAGGTGTCAGAATTACGTCTTCTATTAACATTTCTTTAAGAGGAATTTGTGCAGCAATCAGATTTGCTCCCAGAGAGACGCAGTAGAAATACAGTCATCCTTGCTGTTGTTTTACATTGTAAAACTAAGAAGACACACTGGTCTCAGCTTGTCAAATCATTTCAAACCACCCACTGATCTGAACGTGTTCAAAACCACAGCCCTGTGCATCTGCTGTGATTGTGACTAAAGTGGTCAAGAGCTTGAAAAACAAAACAGAGCCCCTGAAAGATACATCACCAGGATGAAAATCATAGCCTCACCTTCCAGAGAAATTGTTTTCCGTTTCCCAAGAAGCACAAGCTAGCATCATATTTACTGTGCCGCATTTACTGCAGGAGAACATTCCCTCGTGGATTCAGCCCTCAAGGTGGGTCAGTGACATGGACAGTAAGTGCACTACAGCAAACCATAAATATCCTTTTGTGTCCAAAAAACCAGACTTTATTTAAATATCACATAGGAGATGTCTAAAGTCTGGTGAGTAAATTTAATGCAACAGGAGGAAGGAATCACATTATTCCTAAAGAAAATTTTTGTCACTATGACTTGTTTTACTTAAAAAAAAAAATCTTCTCATCTGTGCATCCTTTGAAGTAGAGATATGCAGCTCAACAAGTCTACTTACCACAACTGTGGTAGCTTTTTTTATTGTTGTAGTTTTTGTTTTAGTCTCTGTTTACCCAGTGAGAGAGATTTCAGTAAGTTTTACTATTAAATCAATTCAATACAGAGCTCTTCCTCTAGTGACAGAGCAAGCATTTTGATTGAAGATCTCTTTCAACCTTGAAAGGGTCAGTTAAATTTTACCCCAGCCAATGGCTTTATTGTCTGCATTGCCTTGAACTGTGTTTCAAATAATAGGGCCTCTGCTCTACTTTTAAATCCAGTACTTTGCAGTGTGTGTTGCTTTTGTTTCTCCTAAGAGGAAGGGTGCTGGAGGCATTTAAAAAATTTCATTCTTTTTCTCATATGAGAAAAATAAATACATAAATACAAAACAAACCTTAAGCATCATTATTGTTATTTTTACCAAGAGGGACATACTTCTCAGTTCTTTAAGAAAAAAAATTTGTTGGAAAAAAGACTGATGCTTCATTTTAATTTTTAATACAGAATTCAATTGGGGCAGGGTACCTATGCTTTGTAATCAATGAAGGGGATATGATATCTAAGAAATGCATTTTAGCCAAATCTATATTCTCTGCTTCCTAAATGGGTATTTCATTGCATTTGTTAATACTACCAACAGTAGCCTAAAACCCATTCTCTCTCCTCCATCTTTCTTAATCGCTCCTGAATGCAATCCCCTGAAATCCCACCACTGAAGGCTTTATTTCTGTGTTTAATGTTTTCAGTGCCAACATAATTTTCCAACTTTGTGTTGTAAAGGAAGTTTCACAGGGAACAGCAATATTTCAAAGTTATCACTTATTTTTACTTATATCAGAATTAACTTTGGTTCTATTCCTAAGATTTGATGTTGATCAGGAAGGAAAACCATGCACAATGGGGAATGGGAAAGAGAGTATGTGCCTTGGGGCATAGAAGATCAATATTTCATTAGTAATTATAACTGAAGGCGGCCAGGAATCTTAAGCTTTTATAGGACTGGCATATAACCCAAATGTGTACATGGAAGAAAGGTTTCCTCCTCCTTAGGTTGCAGACTAGGCTTTGGTCTTAGGTCGCTTGATATTTCTTAATCAAAAGGTCTGTTGGGGGCACTAAAACAGAAATTTCAAATTATTAACACCTGATATTAATTTCCAGTCACATATTTCCCTCAGTTGGTTAGGGATGAGTCTCCTGTTTCCACTGGAGGATCCTATAAAGACCATGCCTAGTTCCTTGTAGCTGACCCTAGATGGAAAAATCTAGGAGGTCTGGGCAGACACAGATTAATTTGAAGGGATTCTCATGACATTTCCAATTGCTGGTGGCACGGGGATCTCTCTACCTTTGACTTTTTTTTTTTTTTTTGGCTGAATGTGGAAGTTCCCAGGCTAGGGATCAAGTCTGAGCTGCAGCTGCAACCTAAGCCACAGTTGTGGCAACGAGGGCTCCTTAACCCATTGTGCCACAGCAGGAACTCCTGCCTTTGTCTTTTCTCTCTCTGGATGATCTCATACATTTTCATTCCTTTAAATACTGTATTATGCAGATGATTTCCGCATTAATATCTCAGCCAAGACATGTCCTTTGTCCTCCAAACTCACATATACAGACATGCCCTCTAGGAAGTATTTCCACTTGAACAGAACTAAAAGTGGACTCCTGATTCCTTCTTCCACCCAACCTCGGTGTTCCCTCCCTTCTCTTGGAGAGGCAATACCGTATCAGCAAATGCATTAACTTTCACCCATTTTCTCTAAAGGTCAGCCTTGGTTCCTTGCTTTCCTTATTCCCATCTGCACTATCTAATGCTTCAGCAAATGATATTCAGTCAAAGAGCTCTACTTTTCCCTGTCATGACTGTGATTGCTCAAATTGAGGCTGCCATCGTCTCACTTCAGAGATACCTCTATGGCCTTTAACTAGCCTTCCCACTTCCACTCTGGTTTCCCTTAAATCTAATCCTCACATGGCAGCAAGAAAAGTTTTTAAGTTAAATTAGATCATGACCTCTGATGCATTTGGATTAGGTGTCAAACTCTCCCATGGCACTTGGAATAAGAGTCTTATCTTGGTTTTCAAGCCCTTGCATATCTTCCCACTGCCTCTTTCTCCAACTTCATCTTTTGGCAAATTCCCTCTCACGTACTCCTCTGACCTCACTGGCTTTTATTTCTGGTTTCTTGGACATTTGGTTTTCTCTCTTTCAGGAACTTGGCACATGTTCACTCAGCTCAGAATGTATTTCTTCCCACTTTTTGAATGGTCATTCTTTTTTTCTCAACTTCTACGTCTCAGAATAAATATCATTTATTCTTAGAAGTCCTGGATGACCCCACCCCTTGTCCACTAGTTACTATCTACTCAAAACAATGTTTATTTCCTTCACTATGCTTTCCACTAAATAACAAGCTGCAGGAGATCAGAGATGTTTGTCACATTCGTTGCTGTCACCCAGTGTTCACCATGCAGCCTGGCACTTGACTAATATTCAAGTACTGAATGAAATGAATTCTCACTTTGGATTCTCCAGTTGCTGCAACCATCCTGAAAGCTGTCTGCTTGCTTCTTTTTATTTTTTTAAAGCCTCTGCTGTTTCCTGCTTATTTTCACGACTGCTTATAAATACCTTCTTCTTTGTTGGTTTCTGTGCATTATCTTGGACTTCCATACTACAATGTTGAATCATGGGTGTTCATCTGATCAATTTGTTTAAATGTATTTGTGAACCCTTTAAATGAAAGGCAATCTGTTAGACATTGCAGGGCATAGAACCATAAGAAAAACAAAAGCCCACTCTTTTGCCATTGGCACAGTTTTGGATATAGGCATGAGGCAGAAAGCAAGGAAGAAAAGGTAAATAAACAATTACTACATTTGAAGAAGGTAAGGGACAGATAAAGAACTATGGAAATTTCACCATGTTCTCTGTTGCTGACATAATACATAATCTAAATCCTAAATTTTCTGGCTTCTAGGGCCCAGCTTCATGCTTTTTTTATGCTTTGGGATTTGTCATAATTCTAGAACTGAATATAATAGTTTTTTTGTTACATACATTTTTATTATTTTTTATATTTTTAAAATTTTTTTGGTCTTTTTTGCCATTGCTTGGGCCGCTCCCGCGGCATATGGAGGTTCCCAGGCTAGGGGTCGAATCGGAGCTGTAGCCGCCGGCCTACGCCAGAGCCACAGCAACGAGGGATCCGAGCCACGTCTGCAACCTACACCACAGCTCACGGCAACACCGGATCCTTAACCCACTGAGCAAGGCCAGGGACCGAACCCACAACCTCATGGTTCCTAGTCGGATTTGTTAACCACTGTGCCACACGGGAACCCCTACATACATTTTTATATTTCTATAAACTTATCTAAGAATTTCAGCTCATTTGTTCAACAGGCAGTTACTTTAATGAAAAACAAAATATTTAGAGAAGTTTGATTTAGATCTCAGTGGCAGAGATAATGGAAAAGCCAACCAATGACAGTATGTTATTAAATATGCCGTGACCAGATTCACCACTTCAAAATGCTGATGTCACTCTGAAGCTATATCCTGGACAGGCATCCATATCAGCAGCAACAATAGAATTTTTCATTAAATTAGTTTACCCAGTTTCTTATAAGCAAAATTATGCTAAGGTTTTGGAATCCACAAAGTGGCTGCTCTTGAAAGGATGGAAAAAGTTCAACCAAACCGTAAGCAATGTTGAGAAAAAGTTAACTCTGTAAAGGAAAGAGTTGCACAGTTAATATAATGCTCTTTCTCCTTTACAGAGTTAATATAATGCTCTTTACAGAGTTAATATAATGCTCTTTCTCCTTCTTTATAAGAAGAACAGTTCAGTAATATAAAAATTCATCATTACTTCACATTGATCTGTTTGATTTTTCAAATATTAATCTGCAAGGGAACCAGCCAGAAAGTGTTCATGTTTATTATACCTTGGATCCAAATTCAATGAACCAGTAGTTAATAAACACTAATAGAAACTTAATTGCATAGTAACCTCATTCCAGCAAAATCCAAAACACGCAAACAAAAACAAGGCAGAAGAAACCCAAAGAGGTGTTCTGTTCATGGCTCGGTGGTTAACGAACCCAACTGGTATCCATGAGGACGCAGTTCAATCCCTGGCCTCGCTCAGTGGGTTAAGGATCTAGTGTTGCCGTGAGCTGTGGTGTAGATCACAGACACGGCTCAGATCCCATGTTGCTGTGGCTGTGGTATAGGCTGGCAGCTGTAGGTCTATTTGACCCCTAGCCTGGGAACCTCCATATGCTGCAGGGCGAGGCCCTAGAAAGACACAAAGACAAAAAAAGAAAGATAAAAAGAAAAAAACCCAAAGAATTAAATTCTAAACATTTGGCTTTTGCAATATCAAACTAACTTTAATAAGAGAAGATGAATGCTCTACTTAAATCTATCCAAGGAAGAAACAAAACTTTTCTGATCACTAACAAGAAATTACTGGCTGATAACTCGTGTCTGGTCAGTTTAACATTGTTAACTGTTTATTTAGTCTGCCATCAAGCATTTATAAAACCTAGAAAAGTTTCCAAAGTTGCATGAGAATGGTGCTTGAGATTAATTCTCAGAGTAATTTATCAGCTCCAATATGTTGATTATTTTAATTTTCAATTTACATATTTGGCAGAACTAGCAGCCACTTGACAATGTGAATGGATCCACATGAGAGGGCAATGACTTAGGTGTGAAAAAAATTTACAATTCATCAAAACAAAACATTATGAGCAAAAGCCTCACTGAATAAACCCAGATCCCTGCTACCAAGGAATGCACACTCTCTTGAAAGCTGTAAATGAGTGACTGGAATAATTTTCATTCATCAATTCTTTTAAAAAATAAATACCATAGGCATCCATATATATAGACACATCTCTATTTTGATACTTTTTTTTTCTTTCTGCTCTATATTTTCTGTTGTACAAGAGGATGTTAATTAATTAGACGCTGTTGAAACAAACAAAATTTCCATTTAAGAATACTTACAAACTCTTTTTTTTCCTAAAGGTCAGTGTGATTCAGATTGAAAAAAATATAGACCAATCCTAATCCAAGAGGAAACCTCATCAGATTTTACAGAATTACGTGAAATATAATTCATCACTCCTCACTGAATACAATAATATTTTGGTAAAACTAAATTCCCAGAATAAAATGGCCTTTAGAACTAATGAGCTTTAAAGACAACATATTACTTTAAAATTTTGATCATTCTGAAATTAATGCAACCTAATGCAATTATATTATTACTATCTTAAAGTGATTATTAAGATATTTCAAACATTTAATGAAGAAAATTAAGAAACTCCATAAATAATAAAGCCAGTGTGCTGAGATTTTGAAGGCACCAAACTTTAGTGAATGATTTGAGTTACAGCTTTTTATTGTGTAAAATTGGTGTCAATATCATTGATTTGAGTTATAGGGTTTTATCATGTAAAACAGGTGTTGATATTATTATTCACTTTCTGGGATACTTTATATAAGCTCCTTGTAACATGGTTTAGTGGTGTGCACAGCAAAATAAGTAGTATTCTTTGTTACTACACAACTAATTTTTACAACAGCTGTGCATTTTACCATCCTCAGCTGCTCCAGTTACAACAATCATCCTTTTAACAGCCTGACACCTGTCTTTATTATATTAGAGAACAATTGTTAATTTCCTTAAATTTCCCATCCCTCTTAGTGCCTTTGCATTGCTTTATTTCTCGGATGCAAATTTACATGGGCTATTATATGAATTCTCTCATTTCATCTTGAGAACTTAAATAATTATTAGCAAGTTAATTGTGCAGGGATCAGAGGTGTTTCTCACTTACAGCATAACTCTGTTAAATGACACAGTTTGTTCCAGCTTCTTGCTGACACTGCAAGGGATTGTCTAGAACGAAGAGTTCAATTACTTTCACAGTGCTAATCATATATCATTATGTAGAGGCATGGATCCTTAATTCCCAAGCCAGTGCCCAAAGCAGCATGGCAGCAATAAAGGATACATTCCAAATTCCTCTGTCCACTGCAGCATGCAGGTAATAACTGAAGAATAAAATAATTGTGTCTCCTTGGCTATGCTCTTTATTCATTTGAATATTTGATGCCCACAATGAATCATGTTCCATTAATTTTTACTCACCCACACCAGATTTTTGTCAGACTTGATTTAAGATGTGTTGTTCAAGGCCAAATATGTATTTACACTTTTTTGAGAATTTCCCCTCCACAGTTTAGGAAATGCGTACTTTCTGGTCCTTTGTAAATTTTCAGGGTACAAACTAAAGTCAGTAAACAACACAGCCTTTTGAGTCTCACAGGTAAAGAATTCCTCAGCTATTGGGGAAATAACTATTAAAAAAAAAAAAAAAGAAAGAATTCCTCAGCATTAGCAAAGCCTGATTACTCCTTCTCCCCTCACACTCTCAGGCACAGAGGTTAATGTGTAACCCGGACCCTTCTCTTGTTCAGCCATCCCAAGGTCAACGAAGAAACCACATCAGAGAGAAGAATACTTTGTTTGTTTCGTAGGCAGGAAAATGACTTATGAAATCTCAGAGCAGGGTGTAACCTCATTAAGATAAATGTAAAAATAACTCACCAATCACAAAGTTATGGAAACAGGAAATCAACGCCTGTGTTTTATAACAAAGGCACTCTTACATTTCTGGCATTAAAAAAAATGCTTCTGTTACCATTTGCATTCCTCTCCTCCCCCCTCTCTCGCTGTCCTCTCTGTTTGCCTTGGCTCACTGTTGTCTGCTGCCCTTTTGTTCTATCATCTGCCCAGCGCTGGTGGGAGAGGGCTGATCACCTCCCCCCCTCCCCCAACCCAGACAGATGAGTAACTTCCAAATCTGGGAGAGTTATAATCAGATTGCCGTTTGAAGAGAAACAGGGGCAGCCGAGCACAGTCCTTAACTGTTGAATTTTTTTTTCCTCTTAAAGCTGCTCAGCATCTTACTGCCTATTTTTCAACTGATGTTTTGTAGGTTGCACTTAGCACTAGAGATGTTCTAGAGCTGCAAGCACATCATTTTGTTTAGAGAAAATAGCTTCTAAAGGACTTTTCTGTTGTAGTCACTTCAGTCAAGTAGCGATGTTGGCAAATACTAAGTTTGAAATGGGTCCATTGTTTTTATTTGCTTGATTTCCCCCCCAAACTGATTTTCCTGTTCCTTCTCTCTTCCTCCCACCATCCCTCCCACTCCTCCTCCTTTTCTTCTTCCCTCCCTTCCTTCCAACTTTTCTACCCTCCTCCCATCTTCTTTCTTTTGCTAAAACAGTCTTTCCTGTGCCCTTTTGTATTCCACGTACCTAGCTCCTACAGCTGGACTTTAACTGATACTCAGCTAATATTGCTTCTGTGTCTGCTTATAAATCACCTGTAAGTATAGCTCAATATTGTCTATATTTAAAACGTATTTGTTTTTCACAAGTTGAACCCGATACATCAACAGTTCGTTTCTGTTTTTCAGTCCCTTCCTCAGCATAAACATGTACTCTGCTTCATGTAACTGGGAAGTAGTGTTTTTCTTTGCATACATAATCATTTCTATAGATACAGTAGGTTCTTTGGGGAGTTAACTAATAACTTTTTGCCTTTGTCTGCTATGTAATCCACTTTAACAACTGTGAGATGCACTTTACCAAAATATCACTGTGTTACTCTGTAAATATTTAATAATGTGACAGCTCCTCCGGTTTTGATAATCAGAGCACATGACCCAATCAGGTTGAATGCAATGAGACAGGGAACAGCGTGGGATTGGGGATTTAGCAACTGTAATTAATCATTAATTGACTTGTATGTACTTGGGATAGGTCACAGTAGTGATGATTATTAACTTGGGGTACAACTTAAATGGCATAGGGATATTTAAACACATACCAGCATCAGACCAATGGAGTCTGGGGGGGGGGGGGGAGGGTGCCTGGGCACCTGTATTTGAAAAAGTATCCAAAGTGTTTCTGATGCAGTTGAAGCTGAGAATACTTGAGTTCAAATCTCTCAGTAACATCAATGAAAGAAAATGGTGCTTGGGGTCACTATGACCAGGTCATCAACTATTGATCCTACACACTCCTAAGCCTCTTACTACTCTTTATTTGCTTTCACCACTTCCTCTTCATGAAAATAGACACAGTTTGGGTTGGACTCATTATTCTGCCAAATCAGTATTTGCTTGGCATATATCTGTGAGGGCCTGGCTACCCTCTTGACTTCAGTCTCCATTTCAAATATATTTCAAATTAGCTTTCTTAAATATTTCATTATCTCATTTGAAAAATCATTGTTCTGAGGTTTACCTTGAAAATGTGCTTACATTTTAATGTATTTTTTAAGTCATTGAATTCCATAGTTTTTGAACTAATGCTTTATTTTGTTACTAAAAGTCACCTCCTTCAAACGGCAGATATCTCTTTCAGTCTAATACAGAAGGATTTTGTAATAAACATCATATTCAAGTTTATAATTTCATAAACTGATTATTATTGGAATTCATGTATATCATTGGGTCTATTCCAATTTCATTTTTTCCTGATTTTTTTAAGTTAAAATCATATCTTATGTAAAAACGTGAAATTTTTCTAACTGAAAATTTTTCATGTAAATGCATTCACATGCCAGAACATACACTTTTTAAAAATTCTTTTGGCTGTGCCATGACATATGTAAGTTCCTGGGCCAGGGGACTGAACCCTCACCACAGCAGTAACCAGAGCCACAGCTGTGGCCATGCCAGATCCTTAACCTGATGAGCCACTAGGTAACTCCCTAGAACATGCACTCTTAGTTCATATATCTTATTAAGAAAATAGTCATGTTAAATATATTCATTTTTATTTTTCTTTCCGAATCCTCAAGACTACTTTTCATTTGTATGGCAATCTCCCTCCCACCTTTTTTTTTTTTTTCTAGGTTCTTGTTTTTCTTTTTTCTTCATCCATTGTAATTTATGAATGGCCAGTGGCTGGTGCATGTATCATATATTGATTAGTTCTTGCTGCAAAACCAATTACCCAGATATTCCATGGCTTAAAACAACAATCATTTGTAACATTTCTTGCCCCCTCTGAAGGTTGGCAGATGTTCAGCTGGTGTAGGCTGGACTCAGCTTGGTGACTTCGCTTCTCTGTTCAGTCTTACAGGATGCCTGGGGCAGCTCTGCTTCAGGCTGTGGGGACCAGGATGGTTTCCTTTTATGTATCTCTCATCCTTCCTTGGGGGCCACAGCACCACCTAAGGTATGTTCTCTTGAAAACGCAGTGATGTGAGAGAGCAAGTGGAAACACAGGAGGACATGAAGTTCTTGGCTCAGAAATTGCACGCTTCTAGCCACATGCAATTGTCTGAAACAGGTTACAGACCCAACCACAAGTCAAAGGGCAGAAAAAAATCTACGCTGCTCTTCCTGAGGACATGCAAAAGTATGGATACAAAAAGAGGGTTGGAATTGGGGTAACAGTTGGTGTATGACATTGCAATACTCCTCATTCTTGTGCTCATTAGCTGATGTCATTTACCTGGTAAGTCACTCTTTCTATTGAGCTAGGAAGGTTGGCTTCAGAATTCTCAAGTCAGTGTTCTCTGAAACTAGGCAAAATTGATTTCCTAATAGAGTGGGAACCTGTTTTCCTTTCCTTATCTACTGTTTGCCTTCTTCGTGTTGATTGTTTGTTTCTCCTTTATATTATTTAAACATTAAAACTTGGTCCAGATTGGGTGACTGGTATAAAACATTAGTAAGAGCATATTTTTATTTAACTGATAGTTCATTTTTGCCTTCTTTTGGACAAGACTGTAGGGAGAGATGGCACTTCTCTGCCTCTTAAGGTGATGTGTGGCCACGACTTATATTTCTAATGGAACATGAGCAGACGTGACCCATGTTTCTCCCAGGATGAATCCTTTAATTTTGAGACTCTTCAGTACTTTCACCCTTGCCATGTGGTCAAGGAAGAAAATAATCATTTGGAGGTGTGATCCTGAGCCATTACAGAGAAAACAGATCCCCCAAAGCATTAGCCTGACCCACTGCCAACTTGCTTAAGTGAGGAATAAAACTTTTTTTGGAAAAACCACTGGGATTTTTGGGACTTTCTATTACCCCCAAACTTAACCTACCATGAACAAACTGTGTTTTCCTAAAACTGGAGCTGAAGGTAAAGCTATCTATAAATGAACGCTATTTTCTGGAGCCAATTCACTATTTTAGATGAACAAGAACATCTAAAATAGCCACATAGAGATCAAGAAAGGAAGATCTCAGCAGACAAATGTGAGTGATTTTCAATATTTCTTAGTTTTTTTTTTTTTCTCATCACTGGTTGCAGTTCAAATTGATGGCCTTTGGAAAAACTCTCATGCTGATCACTATGTCTAACTAAAACAGGAGAAGAGGAGAGGCTTAAAAACCCACGCAAAGGTGGGGGTGGGAGGGCATTCTTAGCAAATTTTCCTTTTCTGCTGTCACTTACTCCTGACTGAACTGACGCTTGACTCTGGAGGTATTGATTGGGAAGGTATCTTTGAAGAAGTTGTCCATTCAGCCTTTGTTTATGTCAGGCTAATCTTGGACTGAAATTTAAGATGCTGCTCTTACAACTCTCTGCATTGATTTATCTCTTGCCTGCCCTGCAAAATTGATTTTTGACACTTATTTTGGTATCCCGGAAAGTACAAAGTAGAGACTTTGATATACTTGTGGATAGAGAGAGATAGTAATTTTTTTTTTGACATTTGGCAGAGATGTGTCCTAATTTATACAATACTTAAGGATATTCTTAACTTAAAAATGTTCAGGAACATTGCTTGTTTCATGAGGACCCCACCAGTCCCTTGAGAAAGAATTTGAACACTATATATAATTAGGATTCAGATATACAGAAACAGACGATAGACTGATGGGCCTGGAGGTAAGGAGGGACATGAAGGGTTCCTGATGGAGAGTTACATGGATGAGAGAGGAATCTGGTGGGCTAGGCCAGAATGAATAGATGGGAATGGATGTCAAGGGTGGGAGAAATTCTAGGTATAGAATGAAGCTCTGCTTTAATACTCTCAAGCCCAGAAGGTAATCAGTGCTTTTGGGCTTTGAGAAGAAAAGGGCTGAGATGAAAACAAGAGGCTATGGCTCAGTTCTCCTCTGACCAACCACCATCCTCACCTCTCAGAGACCTGAAGGTAGGATGTGGGAATCACTTACTTATTTCTTGAGACAGAAAAAAAAAAGAATCAGGGAGTTCCTGTTTTAGCTCAGCGGTAATGACTAGTATCCATGAAGACTCAGGTTCAATCCCTAGCCTCACTCAGTGGGTTAAGGATCCGGTGTTGCCATGAGCTGCAGTTCAGGTCACAGATACGGCTTGGATCTGGCATTGCCGTGGCTATGGCGTAGGCCGGTGGCTACAGCTCCGATTGGACCCCTAGCCTGGGAGCCTCCATATGTCACGGGTGTGGCCCTGAAAAGTCAAAACACACACACACACACACAAATAAATAAATAAAATAAATTAAACAAAGGCTGACAACTTCTCAAAAGATATCTTGCCAATCAATACCTCCATATTCAAAATTCAGCTCGAACATTTTAGTGAAACATACGTACCTACAAAAAGAAGACGAATCTTTGAGCTGACTATATAACTCAAAGGACTTCCACAAAATAAACACACTGGTAACACCAGAACCCAGATAAAGAAATAGAATACTACCAGCATCCCAGAAGCTTCCTGATTTACCTTTTCAATCAATATGCCTTTAAAACTGACACAGCTTAGTTTCGCCTGATCTTTATTTACATGGAATCGCACAGTAGATTATTATTTTTTTTAAATCTGGCTTTTTTGGCTCAACATTTTATGTTTGAGATTTATTCCTATCACATGTAGTTTTAATGTGTTAATTTCTTATTGCCCTATAGTAATCCATAGCATGATTAGACCACAATTTATTTATCCATTCTACTGATGGATTTCTTTTTTCCCCAGCTTGAGTTTACTAGGAATAGTCCTGCTGTGACCCTTCTGGCATATGCGTTTTGATAAGCATCTGTACACATTTCTGTTCTTTGTATAACTAGGAATGAAATTACAGTGTTACAAGAGGATGCTTATATATGGCTTATATACAATTGTACTGAACATTCTACCAAACCGGTTGTGCTAACTTACATTTCCATTGGTAGTATATGCAGGTTCCATTTGTTCCATGTCATTGCTAACACTTAATACTGTCTTTTATTATTTCATTTTAACCATTCCTGTGTAATTATAAAAGCCTCTCGTGGTTTTAAATTGCATTTTGCTGATGTCTAATGATATTGAGTACTTTTTTATATGTTATTAGGCATTTCGATATATTGTTTATAAAATGTCTGTTTAATCTTTTTTGTGGCTTTCTTTTCTATTGGTATTGGGCTATTTTCCTCTTAGTTTGTCTGTCTTTTTCTCATTGATATGTCTTCGGTAATTATTTCTTATGTCAGAACATACTCTGAATTATTTCAGTATTTTAAAATGTGTTGCCTTTCATTATGGCCCAGATTATGGCCAATTTTGTTAAACAGCCCATAAGTATTTGAAATAAATGTTAATTCTAATGCTCTAACACATTTTACATATGCTAATTAGATAAAGTTTGTTAAGATATATTTTATATCTTTACTATTTTTGTATGATTTTTCTGCCAGCCATCTAGAGATCTGTGTTAAAATCTTCATATATGATTGGGGATGTGCATCTTCATTATTTCTGTCAAATTTTGCCCATATTTTTTAAAGCTATGTTTTTGTATACACATAGATTTGGGATTATAATGTCCTTGTTTTAACTGATCTTTCAGCATTTTGAAATATCCCTCTTTATCTGTGGGTATCTTTCTTGCCTTAAAATCTACTTTAACTGCTGTCGATAGACCTACACTATCGATCTATGTATCTATCATTTATCTTCTATTATTGTTCATTTGGTTGGTATGTGTTTCCTATCCTTTTTTCCCCCCAAACTTTCTGTGTCCTTGTATTTAAAGTGTTTTCCTTTTCATAAATAATATATAGCTGGATGTAAGTAGCAAGTAATTTGTCTTTTATTTGGAGCACTCAGTCCAAAATCTTTTAATGAAATATTGAATGGTTGAGTTTATACCAACCACTTTACTATTTGTTATCTTTTAGGCCCATCTGTGTTATGTTAAATTTTCTCTACTTCTTTGCTTTTAATTCATCAAATATAATTTTTAATTATTTAATTTTTCTCTTCTAAGAACAACGTGGTAGCTGCTAGCCACAGGTGGCAATTTAAATTTAAATAAAATTAAAATTTTATTTCTTTAGTCACACTAGCCACATTTCAACTGGATAATAGTCTCCTCTGGCTAGAGGTTAAGGTATTTTCAGTACAGATATAGGACGTTTCTTTCACTGCAGAAAATGCTATTACACAGTATTGCTCTAGAGGATGCCTCCTGCATCTTTATTAGTCTACATTAAATTATTATTTTTATCATTCTCCTGATAATGCTAGAATTTTAGTTAGTGCTAACTTATATTTTTCCCAAATTTTGCATTATTACTGTCATTCATTTTAATTCTATACATTTTAATAAACTTTTAAATTTACATTTTGTTTTACACTTATAGAAAAATTGTGAGATGTAACAGAGTTTCTGTATAATTCACACCCATTTTGCCCCCATCTTACATAATTATAATAACTTTGTCACAATTTTACAATACTGATTTCACAAGACTGATATATTATTAATGAAAGTACATACTTTTTTTCAGTATTAGATTTTCTTAGTTTTTAATCTGATAATATTTTTCTATTTAAGGATCTTATTCAGGATACCAAATTGCATTTAGTGGACATGTCAATGCATTTTTCAACTTCTAAAATTTTACTGTTACTTAGTACCATTAATATTTGCTTGTATGTGCCCACTTTTTAAAACCTTTTCTAATCTTTTTCATTCTTTCTGGTACTATTAGCTTCTTCTTGCTTTTATATTTTGCCTGAGATCATTTTTCTTTTTTCATAAAGAATTCCCTTTTGTGTTTCTTTTTGTGAAGGTGTCCTGTCAATGTGCTTTAGCTTTTATTTGCTTGAAAACAACTTTATTTCATATGCATTTTTAAAAGGCATTTTCACTGGGCATAAAATTTGAGGTTGCTTGTTATTTATTTTTATGCATGTTAAAGACACCATGCTTTTGTCTTTTGGCTTCTCTGACTTCTGTTGGAAATCTGCTGTCACTTTAAAGTTTCACCTTTGAAGGCATTGGGTCTTATTTCAAGAGCTATTTTTAATAATTTTCTCTTCATCTTTGCTTTTAGCAGTTTTAACACAATGTGTCTACATATGACTTGCTATGCAATTATTTTGCTTCAGATTTTGTAGCATTCCTTGAAAATGTTTATCAATCTTTTCCATTAATTTTGTTATATTCCAGTCATTGTTTCTTCTGATATTGCTTCTATCCCATTCTTTTTCTTCTCCAAGTTCACATGTTTAATACCTTCTCATAAGGACTGACATGCTTCTTATTTTTTTTTTTTTTGATTTTCCAGTCTTTTGTTTCTCCCTTTACTTCAATTAGTATATTTTCCTTTGACCTCTCGTCCACTTTACTGATTCTGTCTTTCACTGTCCAAACTGGCAGTAAACGCAACCAATGCTATCTTAATTTTAGCTATCATATTATCAGTTATAGGATTAACTTTTGATTATTTTTTAATCAACATAGTAATCATTATTATTTTAAAGCACATAGCTGCTAACTCCAATAAATGGATCATCTTCTAAAATTGAATTTCTTGGTAATCAGTTAATTGGTATGCAATGGTTTTGAGTAAATGTTACACATTTTGGATAAAAAAACCTCAGAAGTACCAGATGAGGTTATCTTTCATGAAAGAAGCATGACAATTGCCTCTGTTTAGCAAACAGAAAAGGGGACTTTGCACCTTATTCTTCCATTTCTAAGCTGAATTGATTTTGGATAAACTTTGTTTCGTTCTGGTTCGATTTTTGTCTTTGACCCTAGACTTGCATTTTTGGGGGGAGGTCCTTTAAGGGGTGCACCCACGGGATATGGAATTTCCCAGGCAAGGGTCAAATTGGAGCTGTAGCCACTGGCCTATGCCACAGATCTGAGCCACATCTGCGACATACATAATGGTTTTGAGTAAATGCTACACATTGTGGATAAAAAACCTCAGAAACACCAGATAAGGTTATCTTTCATGAAAGAAGCAAGACAAAGCCAGATCGGAGCTACATCTGTGACGTATGCCACAGCTTGCAGCAATGCTGGAGCCTTAACTCATTGAGGCCAGGGATTGAACCCGAAACCTCATGAGTACCAGTTGGGTTTTTTTTTTTTTTTTTTTTGTCTTTTTGCTATTTCTTTGGGCCGCTCCTGCGGCATATGGAGGTTCCCAGGCTAGGGGTCGAATCGGAGCTGTGGCCGCCAGCCTACGCCAGAGCCACAGCAACGCAGGATCCAAGCTGCGTCTGCAACCTACACCACAGTTCACAGCAACGCTGGATCGTTAACCCACTGAGCAAGGGCAGGGACCGAACCCGCAACCTCATGGTTCCTAGTCGGATTCGTCAACCACTGCGCCACGACGGGAACTCCACCAGTTGGGTTTTTAACCCACTGAGCCACAACCAGGACTCCCAATTTTTTAAATTATTCTTTGGGATCCCTATCCTTGGATGATGTTTCTGTCCTTTGCAATGAGCAAATGAAGAAAATCCTGTGACATTACTTATAATTTCCTTCTTCAGGCATCTTCATAAATCAGCAAATGTCTATAAAGGCCCTTAAGTTTTCAATTTTGTTACCTTTACCCTCTGTGAACACTAAAGTCTCTGCTGGTTTGTCTGAACTTCAGTCCTTTGCCAGGGGCAAGAATGATTCTCAATGTCTTCCTTTCCCCATTAAAAAAAAAAAAAAAAAAAAAATTGAAAATACAGCTGTGGATCAACAGTATACCATTCCTTCCAAGACTTTCCCCTGAAGTGGGTTCACTGGAACCACTTCATCTGAAGGGTCTTTTCCCTTCAACATCACAACATTGTAGAAAAGTCTGCTTTAAGTTTCAGAGGTTCTTGGCTGAGCTATTTTGCGTCTTTCCTGTGCAGTTAGAATTCAGCACATGTCTTTGGAGGAAACAGGCTATCTGCTTGAGGCTACTCAGTTCTACAGTCTTGTTTTTCCAGTGCTCTACAGCCACTGAACACTTTACTGGTTTGATTTCCCAGTAGTGGGTCCCTGCCCAGGCCCAGCTATGTTCTTCTCCTCTTCCTGGTGCTCTGAATTAACATATTTCTCTCTACCTCCTTGGAAAGAATGGGTCCAGATCATTAGGTCACTTCTCCATGGTCCTTCCATGTCCACTTTATTCATTGCCAGTTTTAGTTGCTTCTGCAGTAATATGATCTTTTAAATAAATGACTTTTGTAATTTATCCACCTTTTGTGGTCCTTTGTGGGAGCACTAGCATAGCATGAATGACCCAATCCTTCTTTTAGTTTAGATTTTCTAGATTTGATTTCTGTCTAACCAGTGGCTTTTCAGAGCATGGCAATTAATATAAATATAGCAAATGTTTAGCTATAGAATTACTATTTATAAAATTACTTTCAGAAATAAAAATCACCTCAGAAATTCTCCATATAGCCTGAAATATGTAAAAATTTTTGGTCTTTTCTCATTATTTACGGTAATATTTTACAGTACTTTACATAGCGCTATGTATGTATTACAGTATGTTAATACTATGTACCTACTATTTTGAGCACAAATAAACCTTATTTTGTTGTAATAGAAGGTGAGCTCATTAAGACCATAGGTGCAAAAGAACAATTATTATTGTTAGTTTCCTTAATGTTTTATGCACTTTCTTATTTAGGTACTTTAAACTTGCACAATTTCTGCCAAAGGTAACCTGTTCTCAAGCTTTGATATTTTGTCTTCATTACCCTCAGTTTTCTGCCTTGTAACAAAGTTTATTAGTTAAGCTAACAGCCATGAATTGTGGTTCATTAATTGAAACTTCGGATTCACTGGTTTTAATAAAAAAGCCCATAGTCACGTCTTCAATCACTTTCAGATGTAGTTAATTTATTCTAATTGTTTTTGTTGTTGTTGCTTCTTTTTCTATCCTTGTGTGAAAATAATTACTAGAGATTAATTAATTAAAAATAGCTAAATGGTTCAGTTTGCACCATGAATAAACTAAAAACCATAAAATTCTGATATTCTTTTTCAGGTCATATCATTTTAAAACACTTCTGATAACTAGGATTTAAAAAATTGAAAAAAAATTGTACATTCGTTTGCAGTTTTTGAGATTAAATAGTAAAAAATGGAAGAGAGATCCAACTATTTCATTTTATGAAGGCCTTAATGTGGCAATATTTTTTTATTTTAATTCACTTTCTTGGTATCATCACAAAGTGTTTTGTTTCTAGATAACATCATGTAGTTTTGAACCATTTTTCATGTCTTTTTGCTAAAATAATAATTTCAGTAAAAATCTAAATTTACAAATATTTTGCATATAACACAAATAATTTAATATATATGCATACAAATATACACATATACACACATTACGCACAGAAATATAAATAATATTCTGTTTAATGATAGAAAATATAACTTTCAATTGTTCAACACCTTGTCACCTCTTTGAAAAGGAGTATTCTTCAATATACGGTCAGCTTTCAAAGTTTAGTGAAAGTTTACTTGATAGTTTCAGTGTTTTTGAATTCTTGTACAGTAAATTAAGTTCTACAAAGCTCCCATGTATTTATTGGAATTTAACAAAATTGCATGATTTTGTACTGCTTGGTACCAGCAGGAAGAAACCCTGGGGAGAAGAAATCACAGCTGGGAACAATTAAGACTGATTAGTTCGTGGCTGAGGAAAAATGGAAAGAAACTTCTCTTCAGGGGAATTAGGAGCTGCATTCCCAAGCATTTCCAAGTGAAGTGCAGTTCTCAGAGGAATTTAGGATTGAGGGAAAAATGTGAATTTCAAATATTTGGAGGTTTTCTCAGCTTATTTAACGTCTGCTTAACCACTGTGTGTTCACTATTGGATATCTGAAGGAAAAGAAGTTCAAGAAAATTGACCAACTTTTTACATATTTCTCAACTTTTTTATATACCCCAAGACTTCTGTAATATTTTCATTTGACCTTAGAGATAGAATATAGATGGTTTCATAACTTTTTACTATTCATTTTATAGAGATTGGGATAGTTGTGGTTTCTGAGAAACTGGCAAAGCATGTAAATATCAGTTCTCTTGGAAAAAAAAAAAAACCCACATTATTGTGCATGAGATTGGGCTGAATTACCCTTTAGAAACCATAAAACAGTCCAGTTGAAATTTTAAGCAAGAAATACGCAGAGACTTTTTACTTAATTCCTGAAACTGCCATCCTGGATAAAGAATTGGTTTTTAAAAGCTAGATAAGGATGTGCTTAATAAAGCAAAAGAAATTAAATAAAATGACAATAGAATTCATAGACTATACCAGTTTCCTCTGGTTTATATTTGAATTATAGGTATGCATTGGAAACATATTTCTTTTGAATAGATTGAATTGGGTAGCTAGAAAATTACAAATAGTTAAAGCTAAATAGAAAATTGTTTTCCTAGACTTAAAATAATCTACCAGAGATTCATTTATTCTCAATTCTATTTGTCAGCTGGTGCTAACCTTGTTTTATGTGGCTACCTTTGTTATTACATTGAATCTTCTATAGCATAAATATTATGACAATCCTAGAATGTCATAAACAATAATGATTTTATTTTTTTCTTTCTCTTAACAGATAGAATGGATTATTTATATAATAACATCTATTTAACATGATATTCATCTGTATCCAGATTTTCACAATAATGTTTTTAAAATTTCCCTCTTGCTTTTCTTTCTCCCTTCTTCTCCCTCTCACCCCTTCTCTTTCTCCTTTCTCCACTCTTGGGTATGTTGAAAAATCACATGTGATGAACAAGGCAAAGGCCAATTTTCAAAAATATATTTCAAACAATCATTTTGAACGACTGATGGCTCAAAAAGCATAAACAGTATAAAAGAGGCAGTGTATAATTATTAACTACAAAAAAATATGGCCTAGCAGGATGGTAACTACTGAACCAAAATTGTCTTGTGTTTTATTTCTAAATGTACTTCTGTGTAGCCTCAGTTTCCTTAATTTAGTTTACTACTTTAACCACTTTAGAGAGTGATGATGCTAATCTTCTCTATGCCAGATGAGTGAATCGCCTTAATATTATACTTTTAGAAAAATCTTTATTAAAAATATAATACACTTTATTACTAGTTTGGGACAATTACTAAGTTTATAGGAAGTCATGGTTTAAAATCCTGCAATCGCTGACCAGAGATTACATGAAAGGGAATGGTTACTGCCCAGCTGATTTTCTATCTTCTAAACCAGTAGTTCTCAATTTTTTATATTTTAAGTCCCATGAATTATTCTATAAAAGAACATAAGTTTCACATAAGAAAATCAAAAGCTCACTTTTTCTGAGTTGGAAATGCTTATATTTTCCTGCAGTATAATGACATTCACAGTAAGATTCAGAAACATAAATCAGCTAATTAATGTAAGGGTATATATATTTGCCATTGGACAATTTTTATCTGATAATATTGTATCTCTTGGGCAGTGCAAGCTACATGACTGTCGGTAGTGGCAGTAGAGCTGCTTCCTAGACTGACAAGACGCGGCTATAAAATGGCCAGCACATTGGGAGTGAAGTGTGGAATCTACAAAGAACCACAGAAACAATTAAAAAGAAAGCCTAGGAAATGATTAATAAGCACAAGCCTCAATTTCCAGGTTAATCCTATATGATCCATAGAAGGATGGGTCAGCAATATGTTCCTACTTGCAACTGGATGTGGGAGTTAAGTCAGAAAAAATTCTTGGGGAGTTCTTGTCGTGTCATGGCTGGTTGAGAAGCCAACATAGTATCTGTGAGGATGTGGGTTTGATCCCTGGCCTCACTCAGTGAGTTAAGGATCTGGCCTTGCCACAAGTTGCAGTGTGGGTCACAGATGCAGCTGAGATCCAGTGTTGCTGTGGTGTAGGCCTCAGCTGCAGCTCTGATGTGACCCCTAGCCTGAGAACTTCCATATGCTACAGGTGCTGCCTTTGAAAAAGAAGGGGAGAGAGAGAGAGAGAATGAAAGAAAGGAAAAAAAAAAGAAAGTATTCTTGGAATATTTAGGAAAGAGCTTTGTGTCACCAGTGGCTTCAAACTAGGACAGAATATGGGAAGAGATGCATCAAGTTCAGGTTTGGATCTGGCTTTTAAAAGATATATATTTTATCAGCAACTTAAATCTCTAAAGGCTGAAACTTCCTATGAAATGCTCCTCAACTGGGGAACAGATAAGCGAACTGTGGTTCATCCTCACAATGGAACACTACAGAGCAACAAACAGGAACAGACACTGATACACACAATAACACGAATGCATCTCAAAATGTGCTGTGCTAAGCGAAAGAACCCAGATTCAAAAGTGTGCTTCCATTTCTATGGGATTCTGGAAAAGGCAAAGTTTTGGGGACAGAAAACAGATGGGTAGTTGCTAGGGGCTTAGGATAGGAAGGGTTGATGTCAAAAGGCATGAAGGGATTTCTGGAGGTGACAGAATTGTTCTGGGTCATAGTGGTGGTGATGTCTCAGAACTGTCGCTAAAAAGGGTGATGACTGCTGAATGAAAATTATATTTTAAATTTTTTAAAAAGCAAGTAAGAGTTCACATGAATTTAACTGTGGTCCCACAGGTGTAACTGCACACATCTGCTTGCAAAGCTGTGGGTCACTCAATCCTTGCTCTTCCTGTTTCCCTGTCAAAGGGTCCCCAGTGGAGTGCTGTTGCATTTGAGATGGGATAATTGTTCAGTACCTGGGAGTGCCCTGTGCTTTGTAGGATGTTCAGCAAGTCTGGCATTTATCTGCTAAATATTTGCCAATGGTCCCTGGGAATATATCTGCACCCACGCTGAAAACCACATGCCAGAGGTGTTTTTTCCGGACTCTCTCTAAATAAAGATGAGTAGTTCTCCAGTTCATCAGTGGAGAGGAGAAGAACTGGCATGGTTGCCTCACTCTTTTCTATTGTGGGGGAGAACTGTCTCCTTGTAGAGAAAGTATGTTCTAGTCGTCTTTCTCCCATGAGTAGTGGAGCTGACTTTGCTTCTGCCACATGTTAGGACTGGGAAGTGTGAAAGGGAAATTCACATGGGTGTTCATAAGCCATCTGTCAGCACACCTGCCTCATGTCCTGCGATGTAGCTTTTAGCTATAAGAGAATTGGCGCTTTAGTCTCCATTAGTCTGATTTCTATATCTTATCAGAGTTTGGGAAGGAAGGGGAGGGATATTTCATACAGACCTCACCTCAAATTTATATAATGTTCATTAGTAAAAGTATCAAAGGGTGACTACGTAGCTTCAGCTTTTAGTTCCCATTATTACGCACACGCGAAGCATATTAACCCAAACCTTGGAACTCAAAATAATACTATGGCACTGAACTTTCTGCAATTGGTTCAATAGGTGTGTACTAAAACCTGGTGCCATTTGTGTCTCTCAGCACACCAGCTGTTTCTAAGATCTTCTCCATCTTTGAATGTTTCAGGTCAAGTTTACACAGCAGCTATCCCTGCCCTGGTAATCCCATGTCAGGCTCTCTCGTTGTGACATGGATCTCCACTAAGTCCTGCACTGCAATTTGTACTCTGCACACAGCCTACATGAGACTTCCAGGGTTAGGTGGAGACTAGCTTTCCCTTTGAAGCATGGAACCTTTATTTATTTATTTATTTTAAAGCAAGAAAGTCTTTATTTTGTGGGATAATGGAGGTGTCATCCCATAGAACATTATCAGATCTTTTTGTCAGTGACTTCAAAAGCTTGATGTACTACCACATAAAACCTGAAGTTGAAAATTCTTGTTTTAAAAGTAGTATTGACGGCATTCTGAGATGAAAGAGGTGGATCAGCCCTTGAAAAAATTAAGTAGGCAGTTTATTCCCTCTACCTTATCATAGAGCCCTGAGGGCAGTCTCCTGTTAGCTTCCTTGTTCTTTCTCTGGTAGAACCCCACTGACTCTTTGTAACCAGTTGACCAATCCAATAAACTATATGGCTAAAGTCTCAGGTATTATCTTATTTCCCCATCTTGTTCTAAGTGTTGGCCTCTGTTTTAATATGTAATATCCTCTTTCCCTCTTTAATTTTTTTTTTTTTCCCCAAATGAACGTTCAGTGGTTTCACCAAAGTCTTATTGGATGGGCTTCAGGCACTAGAGCAGAGTTTGTGGGAACGCTGTGGAGTTCTCAGAGGCCCTCAGATAGCACGGCACAACCACTTCTTGCTCTGCAAAGTCCATCCTCTGGAATGAATTTCTGAACTTCTTATTGTCTTAGACCTTGCATATTTATCAAGTGTGAGAATACTCTGTGCTATATGACCAGATTAGGGCTGCTAGCCATTGTTTTAATTCAACAAATATTTACTGAGTACTGAGAAAAATAATAATGAAAACATATATAGTGTGATTCTGTGCTGGACCTTCTTCTCAAGGATTTCTGTGTATTGATTTATTTTAATCCTCACAACAATGCTATGAGGTAATTCCTATTATTAACATCTCATTTCTATAGATGAGGAAACAAGTTCAGAGGGATTATGTAACCTGCCCAAATCACACAGCAGGTGAAACTTGATTTGAGTTTGAACTCTCACATTAGGCTTAAGTTTCTGCAGTAGAGGTTAATGTTGAAGGAGACTAAAAAAGATTCCATTTCAAAGATAATTTTATGTCTGCATATAATAAAAACAACAAATATATGAACTAGATTTCTGCAGAATGGCTCTAATCATGAGGTGATTGTTTTCTAAGGGGTATTATTTTGTTCACATTTACAGTTCTTTTTTTTTTTCTCAAAGTTAATTATTCCTTTCATAACTTCCTCTAACAAATAATGCAACTTTTGCCTGCAGATAGAAGCAAACTTTACAGAAATAGAATGTGAAGTTTTATCACTGGAAAGTATAACATTTCTTCATTTTAATTTTTAAATGATTAAAAATCACCTATTTAAGAAAGACCTCTTTTCTCTAGGAAGGGACGCTTTACCAAATAATTTAAAATGTACATTTAGCCCATGTATGCTATTCAAACTGATCAAAAAGCACAAAATTTGATGTTTTTGATATCCTTTAAAAGATATTTGTGGAATATTTTTTAATTGTCTCATTAAGATTTGTTTGTAAAGAGTCCATCATGTACTATGTGTTTTTACTTTTAACTTTTTTAAAAATTGAAGTATAGCTGTTTTATAATAGTTCAGGTATACAGCAAAGTGACTCAGTTATAAATATGTGTGTATATATATTTTTTCAGATTATTTTTGATTATAGGTTATTACAAGATATGGAATGTAATTCCCTATACTCTACATTAGATCCTTGTGGCTTATCTTTTGTATATAGTAGTGTGGTATCTGTTAATCCCAATTTCCTAATTTATTCGTCCTCCTCCTCTTTTCCCTTTGGTAGCCATGAATTTATTTTCTATTTGAGTCTATTTCTATTTTATAAATAA
This sequence comes from Phacochoerus africanus, assembly GCF_016906955.1. NCBI lineage: Eukaryota > Metazoa > Chordata > Mammalia > Artiodactyla > Suidae > Phacochoerus > Phacochoerus africanus. The sequence goes on along the minus strand of NC_062556.1, from coordinate 60,352,712 downwards.
TTTCATTTTTATCATATTTAAGATTTATGATTTTTAAATGTTATTTGTCCTTCTCTGACTTATCTCACATAGTATGATAATCTCTAGGTCCACCCATGTTGCTGCAAATGGCATTTTTTCATTCTTTTTTTATGTTTACTATTCCATTACATATATGTACCGCATCTTCTTTGTCCATTCCTTTGTCGATGGACATTTGGGTTGCTTCCATGTCTTGTAAATGACTCTGCTGTGAACACTGGGGTGCATATGTCTTCAAATTAGAGTTTTTATCTTCTTCAGATATACACCCAACTTACAGTAACTGATACATATGTAAACTTCGCAGAATGGCTTTTACAAATATGTCAAAACTTGCCAGGCCTAAACCAAAAACCAAGCCAAAGCCACACACACTATTCACTACAATGGATAAGAGTGCATAGAAAAACTCACTTACAGATCTGATGTTTGCCAATAATGTTTTGAATATATGGTAATGATGTACCAATTTAGGAAATAATTTAGGTACCTGGTTTTATCTGATTATTTTTTGGACAAAGTTATTTATATCAGTACTATCCTCTGTAGGTGTAGAGAAGTTGTAGTTATTCTTTGAGTTAATTCTTTCTAAATTGATAAATTGCTTGAAATTAAAGCAGGGAAAATTAACTTTTTTATTCTGTAAATAACAAAGACAAGATCCAGGACAAAATTAACTATTTCAGTATTTTGCATTTCTTTCATTGACTTGACTGTATGTCTTCTGCTTTTTTATTTTTTAATAAGATTTTTATTTTTTCTATTACAGTTGATTTACTAAACATATACATATATGACTGGGTCACTTTGCTGTATAGCAGAAATTGACAGAACATTGTATGTCTTCCACTTTAGTTATAAAACTTGACTTTTTATGTTAAGCATTCTCTTCAAAGTGGTTGGTGTGTTGGTGACACATGAGTCTCTTCTCTGAGGGGGGCTGGTGACACTGCCTGCCTTCTGGGAGGAAAGGGAGGGTGGCCCACACTTTTCCACCCCTCACTTTCAAGTCAGGCTCAGAGTGAAGAAGGTAAACTTTCTAATAAATTGGTAAGTAATTTACCCCAGTCAACTCTGGTAATTAGATTAAGCAAATCATTTAACTTTTGATATAACTGCATCAATTAAAAAATCAAAAGGTGGGGAAAGATTAAATTTGTATCTCTCTCAGAATCTTGAAGAATAGTTCAATAATTTTAAAAGTGGAAAAAGTAGTATCAGCAGTGGAAGTGGTCTCAACTAGAACTTTGGACACTGGGGTCTAAATGCCTACCTTGCCACTAACCAGCTGAATGGTTTTGTGTGAACCATTTAAACTCTTGGGGTTTGGTCACCTCATTTATCAAAGTAAAGGCTGAAAAAGGAAAATGATGACTATGCTGTTTTAGTCTCTTCTCCATCCTTCACTCTGAGTTTACAAAGATACCTCTTTTCCTCTGGAGAAGTTAAGGATGAGTCAGATCTGAAGGCCCTGGCGAATGGAAAAATGGGGCCAGGAGACTCTCCAAGCATAACCAGTTCAATGAGCACCCAATTTCTTCCAATCCTGTTGTTCTGGGAAAAGCCAGCAGAATGCTTCCTCCTTACCCTTCATGATGCCATGCCCACACTTAACAGGTAACTTGAATTCAAGAGTGCTCATGCTCTTAAAATTTAATATCCCAGTCTTAAAAATATGTCAGAGAAAGTGAATCAATTCTCCCCTGAGCATTGCTTTTTGTAAAATTCTGTTGCTGCTCTAAATTATCTTTCATCACCATTGATCAAAAAAACCAAATTTACCTGACAGGGAATTCATTCAGACATGTGTCTATTTGCCAGGAATGATCATAAAGGAATTCTCACTTTTTCTATCATTTTATACTTTTTACATTTTCTACATTACATTTGTACATAAATATTTTTATATTTTCAGATGCATTCCATGAAGCTTTGAATTAGACTGAGTTGCCCTGAATCAGACCTTGAGATGAGGAGTTAGGTAAAACTGATTTATCAGTAAATGTATACAGGAAAAATGCGTAAGATGAGTGGAGCCTGAAACAGGGAAGGGATGGGCGGGGAGGGAAGGGGAGGAAGCAAAACAAGCTTGTGATACTGGGTGAAATCCAAGAGTTGCCAAGAGCAACTGTGGCTGAATGTGGCAAGGTGTATCCAGAGAGGCTGCTTTGCCTCCACCAAGGATGGGGGAGCGGAAGTATTTATACACCGCAGCCACAGTCAATGATTGGCTGCAGTCGGGTGAGGAGTTGGGGGCTATGAACATTCTGGACTTTTCCATCTTTTCCTGTGCACAGGTGGAACCGTTTTGGCAATCAGGAAGAGCAGGTGTTAGATTAGGGGATGAAAATAAAAGAAACCAACAAAAAGATGTAGAGATATGGGCCACGTGCTGACAAGGTCTGTTGCAGGACTGTTTGTAATTGCTCCACAGCAACCATAAAGCTGGTGAAATATTATTTAATGAAGTAGTTTTCCTTAAAGACCAGAGGGGTAGATCCTGCTAATCTGTTTTACAGATAAGTTGTATGAGTGAGGGTCCTTCAGGAAACAGATGGCACATCCTGCTGAGTAATTTTAGGAATTTAATAAAGGAACTTTTTATGGAGGGGAGGATGGAGAGCAGGGAACCCCAGGCTGAGTGAACCCCACCTGGTGGTGGGGGAATTTCCATCCTTAGGCTTGAAGGGACTAGCAGTATAGAAATGCTGAGAAGAGAAGCTGTGTCCCGTCTCAGGGGGAGGGAGAGTCTGCCTGCAGAAGGAAGCTTCTATCTGGTCTCGCGCTCCACCCCCTTTCCTGTTGTGCCACTGCTCCCTCTTTCAGCCAAAGGAGAAGCCAGAGACTGGAGCTAGCTGAGTGGAGTGGGTAGAAGACAAGGGCAGGGGGACAGAAAGGGGCAAAAGGAAGCTGTGCACAGGGTGAAAGGTAAATTGTTAAACTGTTAAAGGAAGTTAAATGGTGTAAGTCCACACCCAAAGCATTCCTATCATTTTTTCACTCCAGGAAGATAGTCTAAAACTTTTCTTCAAGACCTTTTAAAAATGTACTCGTAAAACCTCTCTTCTGCCCCTTACCAGACCTCCCTATTTACCTTGCTAGACTTAGGAAAAGAGAAGTGACCCACGCCTCTGGACTTCTTTCACTGGATACAAGGCCTTGTCTCAGTGCTTCAAGATTTGGACTTCGACCCCATCTCATGTTTATCTTTTAACATTTGAGTTTCTGTGGTTTTCTTCGCAATAGAAAACTCTTTTCGGGTCACTTTCATTTCTTTCTTTTTTATCAAAATTAAGATAGCATTATTTCCTGTCATTCTATATGCTTATTGTTATAAACAACGCAAACAATATTCATTTTTTAAAAGTGCAGCAAAAATTTACCTTCAGTCCCCAAACCAAGAGATAATAATTGTTAACACATTGTTATCCATCCAATGTTCATTTTACACAGACACACACACACACACAAACACACATATAGATACTCATTTGTCAAAGTGGGATGGTTTACAAAATTACTTGGATTAGGTAGATAGAGCTTCATAATAATTTGATGATAGTACAGATATTTTATGAATACCAAGCAGTTTATAACATGTAATAAATCCCACAATATTGAACATACACTTTCTGATTTTATTTTACATTCTTTACTATTGCAAACAATGTGACTATGGTATACTTGTACATATGTGTTTTTGTTTTCCTCCTTGATTTTCTTAGCCTAATTTTCTAGATTTAATTCACTTGCTAGAATTTTTTTTTAATTAAAGGTATTTCTTCCATTTTCTACAACTGATATTCTTTTTGGGATGCCCATCCTAGGTGATATTTTCAACTTGGCAAACATTTTATTTTATCAACTGAACTGTCCATTAATATAACAAGAATATTTTCACTATATATTTATTGCTCTTGTCTAGTAGAAATAAGTAGAAATTTCTTGAGGTTAGTGTATTTCAAAATGGGACATGCTTTATGATGCTGTAGAGGTTTTTCCTGTGACCCAATGTTAGAGTTATAGTAGGGCCTTAAGAAAAGATTGAGTTGAAGAATATAGGATTAAAAACCCAGGGAAATCTTTTGGGTGCATGTGCATATTCTCTCCTTCTGTGTTTGTATAGAAATCTGATTAGGAGTTGTGGCTCAGTGGAAATGAATCTGACTAGCATCCATGAGGAGGCAGGTTCGATCCCCGGCCTTGTTTAGTGGGTTAAGGATCTGGCATTGCTGTGAGCTGTGCTGTAGGTCGTAGACACAGCTCGGATACCCTATTGCTGTGGCTGTGGTGTAGGCCAGCAGCTGTAGCTCTGATTTGACCTCTAGCCTGGGAACCTCCATGTGCTGTGGGTATGGCCCTACAAAAAAAAAAAAAAGAAAGAAAAGAAATCTGATTAAAGCTAACCTTCCTCAGTTTCTCATTTCTCATATAAGCCATTGTTTGTTCCATTGAAATATACTGTTCGTAATTCTCTGGTCCAATTCCTAATTTCCTTAAGAAGGTGGCTGATTGACTACAGCAGTTTGGATTTGAATGCTCATTCCTGATCTCTCTCAATCCATGAGAGGTGAGTAGCACAGGTAACACTTACAGGCATGACCACTAGAAACCTTCTGCTATGACCATGAGGATTGCAGGAGACAGTGTGAACCAGTGCCTTAAGATAAAGGTGGATGGACAGCCAAGCCAAAAGTTAAAAGTATAATTGGAGACTTCAAAACAAACTTCTAATAATGGATAGAACAACCAGGCAGAAGATCAACAGGAAAGAGAAAACTTAAACACCTCTATGCACCAACTAGACCTGGAAGATACCTTTGGGACACTCTACCCACAACAGCAGGATGCACATTCTTCCCAAATATACATGGAACACTGTTCAAGATGGGCCACATGTTAGGCCATAAAACACACTTAAATAAATTTAAAAGAACTGAGATCATACAAAGTACAATGGAATGAAATGGAATGAAATTAGAAGTAAATCAATAAGCAAGAAACTTGGAAATTTCGCAAATATGTAGAAATTAAGCATTCTACTCCAAAATAACCAGTGGGTTAAAGAAGTCGTCACAGGAAAATTAGAAGTTACTTTGAAATGAACAGAAATGAAGATACATATATAGAACATATGGCATGTAGCTAAAGCAGTCCTTAGAGAAAAATTTATAGTTGTAGATGCCTATATTAAACATTTATCATCCAAATATAAGCATATTACCTGTGTCTGATACATCTGCCTGAGTTCTTGATAAGACATGTAGACTTGCAAGAATATGAAAAAAAGCACCACAATATGATACATTAAAACCGAGAAAGTATAAGTCGTTTAAGGCAGAATTTCCAGTAAATGCACTTCTGTTGAGTTAAAATGTGTTAAGATGCTCATTACTGAAAAACAACTAATATTCTAACCTTTGAATCAAATAGGAGACCAGAAGCTGGATAAGCATTTTGGCTATTTTCACTAACCAAATTTTATAATAATACATAATAATAACCTGATAACCAGAGGGGAAGCCCCCATTATAAAGGAATAAATTTTGAGTTTAAAATGTTTTCATTATTAACAAAGGGGAGAAATGCTAATTTTATTCTCTGTGAGCCACAACGTCACTTTGGTTTTGTAGTTTTCCAGTTGTATAATAAGAACAAGTTCTTCCTGTTTCATTTTTTTTGAAAAGGAATATCATATTTTTTAAAATGTCTATTCTGGGTTAGGAATTATGTTAAGGACTTTTTTTTTTTTTTTTTGTCTTTTTGCCATTTCTGGGGCTGCTCCCGCGGCATATGGAGGTTCCCAGGCTAGGGGTCCAATCGGAGCTGCAGCCACTGGCCTACGCCAGAGCCACAGCAACGTGGGATCCGAGCCGCGTCTGTAACCTACACCATAGCTCACGGCAACGCCGGATCGTTAACCCACTGAGCAAGGGCAGGGACCGAACCCTCAACCTCCTGGTTCCTAGTCAGATTCGTTAACCACTGCACCAGGACGGGAACTCCCAAGGAATTATGTTAAGGACTTTGATACACGTTTGTTCAGGTCTTTGTCTCATTATCTCTGCTGAGACATCTATAATCATCATCATTTCAGGGATTAAGAAACTGAGCCTGTGAGTAACTAAACAATTTACCCAAAGTCATGGCCTGTGTATGGGCAGGTGGATTTAAAAAGGTCTGACCCAGGCTTGAGCTTCTACTTTTTCTATTACTCCAGGCTGTCTGCAATCTACCACCTCCATTTCTGCATGTTGCTGTGAGAATGCCATCTCGAGTCCTTTTACCCTGTACTTTTCCTTATCTCAATGGAAGCACGGAAGCAAAACCTTTGAATTACTCTTTTTATTACTTGGATTGCTAGAGCAATTTTGGGTTCTACCTCTCATCTTACCATCATTGAAAGATTAACGATTGAATTTGAGAAAAGTAATGACAGTTCCTCAAATATATTGTCTATTTATATTGCCTGTTTGAATTTCAACAAGATTTAAGACATTTAATTCACATTTGTGAAGCCTTTAAAGTGTTTCGAGTAATTTTACATACATTGTCTTATTATGAACTTGGTTTGGCATGCTTCTAATCTCAACAAGTAGCTATTTATACTTATAATAAACCTTATAGTTTCCAGTATCTTCTTTTCCATTTGTAGAACACATAAATTCTTTATTATCACTACAGTGGTCAAAATTTAGCTCTGCAATTTGACTTGTAAATATGTGTATATAAAAACCAGAACACATTTTTTAATGTTTTTAGACAATTGATGTTCCTCTGAAAAGTGCCATGTGCTTATGTGCCACTGATTATTTGATGACAATACCAATACATTTTATCTATTTTATAACTTTTAGGACTTTTACTGGTTTATGGTGACTGGGTTCACTTTGAATGTATGATGACATTGCCTTGCCTACATGAGGCAGTAGAAAAAATCCTATAGATTAAAAAAGGAGATTCAATTGAGCCAGATAATAGCAATGATTTAGGAGCAAACATATCCTTTTTCAGTCTTTAACATCCAATAGCAAGTAAGAAACTATTAGACCTTGCACTCTTTCCTCTCTCCCTTCTCTGTCTCCTTTGGCTGAAGATAAATTTCAATTACATAAACTATTTCCTGTTGCTAATCACTTTCTCCAGTCAGTATTCTTTAAATAGTCATTTAAGGCTGGGATGAGATCTCTGTCATTTCTGAAACTAAGAGAAAATTTGGAGCAACCCATTAACAGAACAGGAAATTCCCTAATATCCTCAAGATATGTATAGAAACCCATCACAATTAAATACAAGAGGAACTAACATCTCCTGGGGATATTTATTAAATAAACTTGCCTAAATATGTCTGACAAATACATTATCCTTCTAAAAAAGTCTAATTACCAAGATCCATTTATCTAATTAAGGGACCCTCAAATGCCCTAATTTTTCTGTTGAAACTCCTCTATGATAATGAATTTCCTAATAATGAAAGCAGCTTGCTAAAATGGGTATCAAGATAATCAACTCATTTGTGCATCTTTTGTATTTCCCATGTCAGATAAAAGCATTCAGGGGGGGAAAAAACATAATTCCATCCTCTAAGAGTAAAGTAACTCTTCCCAAACCAGTTGTTCAAGAAAAATAAAAAACGCTATTTACTTCATTGTTATTTGTGGCAGTGGCAATAAGATGAATGAAGGAAATAAATATTAAGCAACATGAATTACATTTTTAAAAGAGAATTTAAACTTTTTTCTTTAAAACTGTAAAGAAGCAAAATGCTCTGTTATTCCAGGTAATCAAAAAATAATTATTTCATAGAAGAGAGGAGGCAAGCATTAAAATATCTGTCCATAAAATGAAGTCTTGTTATAGCACAACTTGCTTGGAATTCGGCAAAATGGATGCTCACTGAAGGAGCATTACCCTAAAACTATTCAAAATACATTTTTGATGTCAGAGTCTTCAATTTAATCTGTCATTAATTTCTTCCTATCTGTATAAAATCACTGTTTCCTGAATTTCAGGCTGATCCACATATATAATTCTTCTCCAAAATTTTCTTTTATTCCTTTGGCACCATTTGCTCACCACTTGTCTCTGTGTTTAGAATACTCTTTCCCACTTCTCCTTGGTTTAGAATCACAAAAGGAAGTTCTAGAGAATGAGAAGATGAAAGATTCTGAAATTTGAAGGAGGGGGATTTGAATCCAAGCTTGCCTTTTCCTAGCTGTTCCACAGTGGGAGGTGTAAGACAGTAGGACTGAAATGGAGTCACTTATGCTAAGCCCCATGTCACCAAACCCTGACTTAACTTCATGATTTCAAATGTCCCAGAAATGGAATCTTACACTTATCAAGCAGGAATCACCTTACCAGCACTAGTTGGGTAATGTGGTTGAAAGATGCCTGCAATCCCCTAAAGAAAGTAACCTTGTAATAGATAATCAACCCACTTTTTCTGCCAAGTATAACTTTCTTCTTCCAGGCCTCTCTGCTTATAAAGTTCTTTACTTTGTATATCCTTGGAGCTCCTTTCTATTTGCTAGATTGGATATTGCCCATTCAGGAATGGTTGAATAAAGTCAATGAGATCATTAAAATTTACTCAGTTGAATTTTGTTTTTCAACAGAAGGAAGCTTTAAAGTTTAGTTTTGTCATTTATAAACTGGCAATCTGCCTATCTCATGGGATTGCTCTAAAAGTTAAGTGACACATTTGAACTAAAAAAATTGTCTGTTTTTGGATTTATGGAAAGTTCTTCATAAATCCTACCTCTCTGTAGGATTTTTGTGGCAATTACAGCCACAGTGATCTCTCCTTTAGACATGCCTTCCATTGGGCCCTTTTCACTGGCCCTCTGCAGTTAGTCAACTTCTAAAGTTCCCTGAAAAACAGTTACTGAACACTTGGTAAGAGTCATACTTGGTGTTTGATGCTGGTAAAGATAGAAAAAATATCCACAAGAATCTTGTGATCTATGTTGAATGAGTCTAGTAATTTGGACTCTGTAGAGCTGAAAAAACAACTACAGCTGACCCCAAATTGAAGCAGTTGTAAAGAGTAGCTCTGAGGCGGTAGCTTTAGTAGGAAAGAAGATTGTGACCCCAAGGTTTTCTCCTGTTATATATTTCTTTCTGTCAACAACAAAGATCAGGCTATAGAGATCACCTTCTTTCTGAAGCCTGTCCTTTCAAATTCTAAAGGAAGCCACAATTAAGTTGACAGAAGAGGGAGAGTTGGAAGGGCAAAAGGCAAGTAAGTAAAAATCTTCAGGTTCAAAACTTCTAGAAATCTTGCTAATGGAGACCAGTGCCAGAAGTTTACTGTAAGAAAACAATTCATAAACCTGACCAAAAAAAGCTGGGATTACTTCAGCTCTATAGTAACTTTCAGGAACTCAAGCCTCCACTGTCAGGAATCAGGCTGCAAAAGTATAGGCCCTAGGAGGGACAAACTTCCCTTTGTTCTCCACTTTTATGTGTCTCTAAAGGATAAAGACAGAAGAAACTTCTAGAAGTACAATTAGGGGTACAGGAATCAGGAGCTGCCAGATGAAGCTGACTCAGCACCTGAGTCTCTGGGCAGGACTCTTTCCCAGTTTCTCCTCAGCAGGAGTTGATAATTCCAGCGGATTAGATATTACTGAGCATCTCCTTTTCTTCCCTCTTTTGGAAGGAAGTTATTACTAAATTATTATTTTAAAAATTACTGTTCTCCTGCATCTATGACATCATTGGGTGTTGATTTTGTGAGCATGTGTGTGTGTGTGTGTTGAGATGGGGAACATACTAATTTCCTTCTATTTTATAGTTTCCTGATCAGGAAAGGCAACAGAAGGTTATGGAGAAAGCTGTCTCTCAGAGATCCTGGACTTTGATATAGGTGCAGGAATTGGCTGGAATTTTGTAGTCATTTTCCTTGGGCAAAATGTGAAGGTATGTTTTTAAGAAAAGAGAGATGAACATTTGATATTTCAGTGGTCAAAGAGGCAGGTTGTGCCCAAAACTGCTGGTTGTTCCCTGCTACGCATTCTTCCCACTTTGATTATCTGTTCATTTATTTGTTTATTTTTTATTAATACATATATATTTTTTTGCAATGGAAACTTGATTTTTATATTTCCAGGCCTCTTTTGAAGCTGGTGGAAGTGATGTGTGCATTTAAGTTATGCCCTTGAAAGAAAAGAATTCACTCACTTCTGGTTTTTGTCTCCTTGTTGGCTAGAATGTGGACACCATGGTAGTGAATCATCTTAAGCCTTGCGGGTAAGAGGGAAACTCTTCATTTGATGAAGCCAAAAAACAAAAATAAAACTGAGTTCCCAACAATATTGGAATTGTAGAAATTTACTCTTGGACTGCTATGAGAAAGAAAGAGTGAAAAAAAGTGGAGCAGGAGAGGGAAGAGGGGAAAGGGAGAGGGAGGGAAAAGGAGGGAGAAAGAGATCTCTCACTCATGTAAAACTCTTGCCATATTTGGTATATAAAGTCATGGATTGGGTGAGTCCACTAAGGCAATGATTCTCAACAGGAGACGATTTGGCTTCCAGGGGACATTTGGCAAGGTCTGGAGACATTTTTGGTTGTCTGGAGGCTGGATGTTACTATCATCAGGTTAGTGGAGGCCAAAGATGCTGGTAAGCATCTTATAATGCCCAGGAGAGTTCCAACAACAAAAGAACTACACCAAACCAACTGTCAGGAGTGTCAAATTTGAGAAACCTTAACTTAGGAAAAGTGTTGATAAAGTTGAGAAGACCTAAGATTGAAAGAAACAATCAGTTTCCTTAGGGCACAGAGTAACGGCAGAAAGAGAACTGGAAAATCAGACAGGTCCAAATTGTTAACATTCTTGTTAAGCCATTGAAGAAGTTTAGACTTTATATTCAGGGCAAATAGGAACAGGGACTGAAAAGGGGCTTCACATAATAGGATTTGTGTTTTAACGAAATGAATTTGGCTTCAGCGTGTAGAGGGAAGTGACTTGGAATGAGCAGGTCTGGAGGCCATTTAGCCCAAGTTTAGGACAGAGTATCCCTGGTGAGGGCAGTGCAGTAGGACAGGAGAAAGCAGCAGATTCAGGAGACTTTCGGAGATAGAAGTCAAGTATCTGGTGATCATTTTGACAGGCTGGTGAAGGAGAGAGAGGGTTCTGGTTTGGACTAGAAGCACAGAGGTGCCACTCAGAGAGAGGAAAAAAAAATCACTTCTCTGCCTTGTGTATTTTCTCTAGCATTATGGAGATGGCAAGTATGCAGCAAAGGATTTAATAAAATATTTAAATCATCACCAGATTCCAATTGGTATTTGGAATTGGGGAGGAACGTATTTTTCACATTTAGCAGAACAAAGCATCTTTGAAGGACAGTCAGGAACTAGGGTCCGGGTGAATAAGTGCTGGTCAACCTTTTCATTGAAGGTGCCCGTTTCCTGCTGTAGTAAGTACATTCTGTCGTGTTGAGGGATGGTGTCAGGTTGGAATGTTTAACTAGAGTTATGAGCCCTTCCCTCCCCAACCCCATCTTCATAATTAAAACTGAAGCCAGAAATATTAGCAGTGTTCCAGGCCGTTTGCCTCTGAGTTGACATGGTTAAATCTATTTTAACCACAGTACGCAACTTTGTTAAAGGTCTCCCAGTGCCTCCATGGCCATGATAGAAACAAAGTCAAGTGTAGAAATTGTCCTTAAAAAAGATTGTTATTGTAAAATTAAAAAAATCTCTCTATATAAAATACATGGATCAATTGACTCAAGAAATCCTACGTATTTGTCCTAGTTCCAGGAAACATATTAAGAATTTATAAATGCTAAATGCAATAGGTACACATAAAGAGTGATCTCCTGGAAGGATGGAAATTTGTGTTTAAAGGCTACAATCAAATGTCAGGCCATATCAGGATTACTCAGAATGGAGAATCATTAATTTTTAAGGTTATTAATTATTTCTAAGACTGAAAGAAAATCTAGATAAGATAGGATTTTAAAAACTCACTAAAGAATTTTATTAAATCAAAATTTAAAGCCACTTAAAATTACTTAAATGATTTTATATTAAATATGAGAAATCACAACCTAAAAACTGTGATTTTGAAACTTACCTAGATCAAGACATTCTAATGCGAATTTAATATTACACAATTAATTTGCAAACAGCTTATCTCAGAATGTGTAACATTTTTGTCTTCTGTTTATTTGGCATGCTTGTATACTACTAGTTTTCCAAAAGGCAGGGGAAAAAAAAAAAAAAAACACCAAAAGCAAAACCTCTAGAACAGATTATTGTTAAATAGGCACTATATATATTTATATATATTAGTATTTCAAGAACTTAAAAATATTTTTTCTTTGTTTGGCTAGTATTCTGGATTAAATTTTTAAAGATATAGTGCTTCTAGAAAAATAAAATCTTAGGACTTACACATATGAGTACTTTATGAACATTTAATATATGCTCAAGTTCACTTGAATACAGTTTCGTTACAAATTTATTCTTTAATATAGTCTCTTATTCATCTACTTTATCCAACAATACACTGGAATTCACAGAAGTTCTATTTGGTAGAAATGAAAAAACTTATTTGCTCCCTCTGCTGGAGAGATAGGTGTTAATTTAAAAAGACAATGTGATTTCAAACTCTGGAAAGCAATGTGTACGTTTTATTTCTCAAACCCGAGAAGTGTCTCAGTTAGCAAATGTAATGGCATTTAGAGAGGCAGAAATAAAGCACACTTAGGTGCATTCTCTTTTAAACCTAAAATAAAGGGATGCGCTTCTGGAAAATGTTAACTTGGGAATGAGGATTTAAATGTTTATTTCTAAAGTTTCCTTTGCTATTTATTGCACAGGGTCACCTCCTAGAATTATCAGCCTATTTTGTATTCTTTATAGATGATGTGGACTCTTGAGTATTATATTTGTATAATATGAATGCATAAGGAAATAAAACAAGAGATATTGCATAACTTTTAGCATTTAGAATATTTTTTTTCCCTCTTCTCATCATTCTGCAAGTAATCTCTGACTACATATTCTGGGGCAATTATTGTGAAAATGTACTAGCAAGGCTGACAGTATATCAGCTTATAGATATAATAACAATGATAATATTTAACATTTATTGTGCTCTGTTGAAGTGCTAAGAAATCTACTAAATTCTTTATGCAAATTATTGGCTTTAGTCACTTCACAAGTACGTGAGGGTTGGTATCAAAACTAGAGTTGACTTTCTGTAGAAGTTGGCACAGCCTCTGTGGGAATAAGTACTGTCCTGCAAAGGAGACTGATTCTGAATTGGTGAACTTCTTATCAGTGGCCTCGGTCACCTGCTGGACTCCTCAAATTCTGAGAACCAGATTTATACCCTCCCAGCCAGGAAATCAGAGGATGCCTTTATAGCAAATTGAGTCCAAGAAACGAGACCTACAGATGTTGATATCTGAAGTTCCCTCAATGAAAAACTCTGCTTTCTGTTTTTTCACCCTATTTCGAAGTTTGCTTGTAAACAACTACCCCCATCCCTACCAACCTCATAAATATAAATTCAGGTAGGAATGATCAGATTTTCCAATGAGAAGTTTTAATATTAAAAACTGAAACCAAAATAAATGAACTCAAAAACCAAAAAACTAGTCCCATTTTTTTCTTCTTCTCTGTCTTCCCCATGGCATATGGAGTTCCAGGGCTGGGGGGCCAGGGAACCAGATCCTAGTTGTGGCAATGCTGGATCCTTTAATCCACTGTGCCAGTCCAGGATTGATCCTGTGACTTGGCACTGCAGAGACGCTGCTGATCCCGTTGCATCACAGTAGTAACTCCAAAACCAGCCCCATTTTACAGATGGAGAAACTGAGTTCTGATAAATAAATCACTCGTCTAAGTTCATTCTGATAAATAAATAACTCGTCTAAGTTCAAACATATAATAAATAGCCAAGCCAGAATTTTAATCCAGGTTATCTGACTCCATACTGGAGCCAACACATGTTACCATTATAAAAAGTTCTGAATGAAATCTATAGAGTGAAGTGTCACTTGCAAATTGTACGACTGTTTTAAAACCAATAAATACTTAGATATGTTACTACAAAGCTGCCTTTTCTTCTTGCCAGGCATTATGTTAATGAGGAAGACTCCTTGTTCTCTCCACTGGAACAGTAAAGACACCTTTCTGAGGCTGTGTGGGAAATGGGGAAATGCCTGGCACAATGGAGTTCTTGGTTAAGTTGGCATTTGAGTGCTGATCCTCTGTGTCAAAAGGTTAAAATTTTCTCAGTCTTTTTCATTGTTAAAATAAATGTGCCTCTTGCAGGGAAGTAATAATGATAAATCTGAAAAGATCTGCATGATGTGCTGAGCCTTACAACGTAGGATAATATGCTGTATAAATACTCAGTAAAAAACTTATCAGCCCCAAATCCAATTTGGTGTGTAGCTATACTCTTGTGCATCACATATGGTAATGGCATAGAAAATCATCTGGAAAAAATATTTTACATGTTAGAAGAATCAATTCAGTGCCCTAAAGCTAAAGAAGTTTGAATTAGAGTGTTAACACCTTATTTAATGGTTTGAATACTGACTTCTCACCAATTTAAAGGAAATGTAATAATGCATCTGCTGCTTTTATGATGATCCAGTCAAATTGTAATATAAGGCCACTGAATCCATTGCTACTTGAATGAGTCAATACTCTCTAACTAAATGTCCTAGCTAATGATTCCTGACTAACTGATTTGACCAATTATGTATCTGATTCTCAGAGCCCTGAGATACTGAGTAAAAACAGTGGTATGGAGATTTTAATTGTGACCATATAATATGTAGAAAATATGATGTTAAATTGATTAATTGGTGCATCGTAAAACACTTGAGGTCTATACTTTCAAAGTTAGCTATGGAACAAAGAATTGTGCACTGAATTTTATACTCCATAGACATCTTTAAAAACATAAAACCAAGTCCTTAAGCAGAACATAGTAATTCTATTTCTAATACCAAAAAATCTCTAACACAGTGTGAACATTGCACAGAAAAATCTCTTTAGGAGAAACTGTACTAGCAATATTAAGACTCCTTCAAATAGCCCAATGGGCATCCAATATATCTGCCACATCAATTCAATAAACCAGAGCTAAAAAACAAGATAAAAGTAATTCCTGTCACATTGCAGAAAGGGCTGTGTTAAAGGACACAAGACGAATGACCAGGCATGTCATTGAGAGATTGTGTGGGGAGTACTTCAGAAGTGCCATAATAGAGGCTGCTGTTAGAGGCAAAACAACCTATAGCCTATTAATATGATTTTATTTGATTTTACAACCAGTATGGCCTGAGAAAATATAAGTGTATTTATACATGTTATGTTGCATGTGAGAGAAATGAGGCCCAAGGAGGCTGTAACTTTTTCAATAATATCACTACTCTTTTGGTAAAAATAAGCCATAAATACTGTTTTAGGGAAAAAATTCCTTGATATAGTGAATAACATAGTTGAAAAGCTCTGGAATTACAGATGTCAGATCAGTTCAAAGAGGCTATGTTTGTGAAAAAGGAATGAACCAGGAGATGATTAAATAAATTATGGTATATCCATACAGTGGAATTCTATGCAGCCATTAAAAAGAATGTGGTGGATACATTCAAAACATTATAGGTATATCAAAGCAGAATTCTAAAATATGATCAGGTAAACCATGGGAAGTCTGTAAAAACAAAAGAGAGGAAATAAACTGAACATTTAAAAAAAAAACCCAAATTAACATAGCAATAATTTCAGTAAATGTGAATGGTCTAAATATACACTAAAAACAGAGATTGACAGAGTAAATAAAAATTATTAAACTATATTCTAAGAAATTCTCTTCAAATATAATGAGATAGGGAAATTAAATTAAAATAATGGGAAAATATATATTATGCAAACATTAATCCAAACAAAGCAGGAATGGCTATATTAATATGAGATAAAATTGACTTCAGAGTAAAGAAAATTACCATAGACAGAAAGGAACTTTACATGGTCAATTCACCAAAAAATCATAGTAATGATAACTGTGTATGCCCTGAACAATAAGCTTCATGTCCTAAAACCTATTTGATAGCAATGTTTTGTACAATTAAAGATAGCTATTTAGAATATCTTACTGATAATTAATTCTATATATTTATGATAACAAGTTTATATTTTCTTTGGCCTTTCATGGTTTTCAATATTGATGTTTTCCCATTACAGAAAAACTTCACCAACTCTTCTCTGGTACAGACTCACTAGTTAGGCAGACAGACGCTTTCAGTGGTAAAGCAGCTAAGAAGTTTAAATTATTAGCACCTGTAAGAGAATATGTAAAGCGTATTTTGAAAAGTTATATGAGAATAACAGAGACTTTTTCCCCTAACACCTTTGCTCAGTGTATACTGAGTTATACATCAATAATGCTGTGTAACAATATACCCCAATAGTTTTTTTTTTTTTCTTTTTAGGGCCACACCTACAGCATATGAAGTTCCTAGGATAGAGGTCAAATTGGAGCTGTGGCTGCCAGCCTACACCACAGCAACGCTGAATCTCAGCCACATCTGTGACCTATACCACAGCTTGCAGCAATGCCAGATCCTTAACCCACTGAGCAAAGCCAGGAATTGAACCCACATCCTCATGGATATTATTCATGTTTATTGCTTATGAGCCACAACAAGAACTCCTCCAATACTTGATGACTTAAAACAGCAATCGGATATTTGCAAAGATTTGTGGATCAGTAGACTTGGCTGATTTAGGCTGCCCCAGGTGAGCAGCTCTTTTTTCAGGCTATAACAACTTGAGTAATGTTGCTTCTAAACACAGATTTGCAGGTTATCTAGGTGGCTCTGCTCAAGTGTTTTCCATCCTCCTTGGAACAACTGGCTAGCTAGAGCATGTTTTTCACTTGGAAATGGCAGAGGCACAAGAGAAGAAAAGCTGTGAGACAGCTTAAACCCACTTTTAGAAGAACAGCAAATTCCCTAAGCAAAGGGTAAAGATAGGGGGAAGTGTGAAGAATTGGGGCCAATGGTGAGCTTGAGTAAGACCATTAACTGTGTGATTCATCTCATTTGCCAAACACCACGCGCACACACACACAGACACGCACACAGGCCACTGATGTCTTCCTGCTGAGTTTGGGTGGATTTTTGTTTTGCTTCTTTTAAAAATAATGTAAAATATATTTTATTTGCAAGTCAAAATTATGAAAGAGGAAGACATTGAACTCCCATATTTACTACATACTTCAGAGGGAGCGGCATAAGCAGGAAATGGTGGGCAGTGGTAGAGGCTATGTGATCCAACAGTTTAAGAAACTTTATGCTATACGCCTGGAACTGTCTTTGTCCACTTGGTCAATGAGTGTGTATACTTCTTTTCCCACTTTCCTTTCTCCTGTGAGGCTGTCATAAAATCATGGCATGTTTAAGCCAGAAGAATCCAGACATTTTAAAACTGAGTCAGTCTAAAAATATTCAAACTGTTCCTCATAACTCTTGGGTTATAAAGTGGGAGGGTAGATACTTGAGGACCTTTCCCTACTTAATAAGAGGAGGTTTGTTTTAGCTCTTTTGTCTACTCATCTTTCAGGTAATGTTTCATGACACAAAATGGTTAGAGCATCTTTGATCTTACTGAAATCACCCTCTTTTTTTTTTTTTTTTTTTAACAGATGAGGCTAATGAGATCCTGAGATTTGGTTTATTACTACGAGGTATTATGGCTTAAAACAAAACAATACAAAACAAAACAGATAGCTTAGGCTCGGGTTTTGCGGCTTTAGCACTTGATTAGTTTGCCCATGTAACAAACTGCCATAGCGTTAGTGGCGTAAAGCAAAGAGTATTATCTCAAAGTGTCTGTGGGGTAGACGTTAATGGCATGGTTTAGCTGGATCCTCTGCAAGGCTGCAATCAAGATTTTGTCTAAGGCTGCATTCAAGACACTGTCTAAGGCTGCATTCTCATCTGAAGGCTCGAGTGGACAAAGTTCTGCTTTCACGGTCAGATTGTGGCAAAATTCATTTTTTTGATGGCACTAAGATTCAGGTCAGCTTGCTTCTTCAAAGCCAGAAAAATACAGACACTCAAGCAAGTCAGGATGCTACATTTTTAGGTAACCACATACATCCCATCACCTTTCTCACATTCCATTGGTTAGAATCAAGTCACAGTTTCTGCCCACACTCAGGGAGAAAGATTACCCAAAGGCATGAGGATCTGAGCATGGGACCATGGGAGCCACCATACAATCTTCCCACCACCAGTGCAATACTGCCTCAGCCGTCAAATTATTAGTAGGTGAGGGTATGATAGTGGTTTAAAATCTGTCTAAGGTTTAAAAAATATTCTTTCCTTTATCTCCACTCCCTTGAATCTGGACTGGACTTAGGAATTTCTTTCTAACAATATTAGATGATGGGTGTGATGGTGTGTAACTTCTGAGACAAAGAACGTTGGAATCTTTTTTCCCTTTGCTCTCTTTCTTGGATGACTCACTCTGGGGGAAACCGGGTGCCGTGTCGTAAGGACATTAAATCAGGCCTGCCGAGTGGTCCATGTGACAAGGAACTGGGGAAAACTTGTCAAAAGCAGAAAGGGTTTCTGCCAACAGCCATGTAAGAGCTGGCCTTCTGCTGACAGCTGCATGAGGCAGCCATTTCAGAAGAGGCTTCCTGAGCCCCGGTCAAGCTGTAAGATTTCTACAGCCCCAACCAATATGACCTCTGGAAAAGAGCAGAACCAGACCACTCAGCTAAGCCACTCCCAAATTCCAGGCCCACCAAAACTATACAGTCGGTAAATTTTATTACTTTCAGTTACTAAATTCTGGAACAATTTGTTATTCAGTAATAGAGAATTAATAAACACACAAAGTGCTTTATTTTTAGGTCTCATTTCCATCAAGGAACCTCCCCTACTGTACATTATGGGAAATTCTATTACTGATAGATCTTTTTATATTTATGAAAATCCTCTAGAGATCTTCTGTTTATTTTCCTCTATAAAGTGACAACAACCCAAGATAGAAATGTCCACTTTTGTTAGCGTTAAGAATTCCTTGTAGGGGAGTTCCTGTTGTGGCTCAGTGAGTTAAGATCCTGACTAGTATCCATGAGGATACGGGTTCAGTCCCCTGGCCTCACTCAGTGGGTTAAAGGATCTGGCATTGCTGCAAAATGTGGCACAGGTTGTGATGTGGTTTCAATCTGGCTTTGCTGTGGCTGGGGCATGGGCTGGTGGCTACAGCTGCAATTTGACCTCTAGCCTGGAAGCCTCCATTTGCTGTAGGTGTGGCCCTAAAAAGAGAAAAAAAATTAAAAAAAAAAAAAGGATTCTTAGTAGAAAAAATGAAATGTCTATACTGTGTCCTAAAGCATTGATTGAAGGGGTAATCTCCTCTGGAAAAGGCTGTGCTTTAGTTAACATTCAAATCTCAGAGCTGACTTAAACTTTCTCCACCCACATTTTAGAGAGTGTGGCCTGCAGCTAGATCTGCACTTTCTTCTACAGAGAAATGTTCCAAAGACAAAGTAGGAATGATGAGGACACTTGTTCTTGGTCTGTTCCAGGTGAGCGAAGCCTCGGCACCGATGCAAATGAACTTGCTCAGAGCCTTTACTCAGAGAAAATAGTCAAAAGATCAAATCTTCATTGGGAGTTATAACCCTAAAAAAAGTTAAAGAGTGAGGTGCTACAGAGAAAGACCCTGCAGCACTGAGCACAGAAGCAAAGCAGCAGAAAATGTCATCCAATTGGATTGGTTTCCTTAATGGGACTGAAATAATCTGGTCTAAGTGAAAAAATAAACTCTCCTTATTGAGGCTGAATCTAAAGGGGCAGGTTTTTTGTGGTTATCAAAAATAACTGGCTTTACAGTTGGATGTTAGCTCTGCATAGCAATTATTCTTCATTTCTTTACTACTCTGACCCTTCTTGTTTTCCTGTTTTTTTTTTTTTTCCCCTAATCTGCCATGCATTCCACTTTTATTGTTAGAGCTGATTAAGCCAGGGTAGAATATTTTCACTTTTCCACTTGAAAAATTATTCTAGAATGCTTTTTTCCTCCAATGCATCTATTTCACAAGCAGTCTTATTACTCCTCCTTTGGTATTGGTGTTTCACTGGCCAAACTGAAGTCAACTAATGTGTATTTCATGGTGGAGGAAGCAAAATATCTCTTGGTTTAATTTAATCCACATTAAATTGTGATATTAGTGCCTTAGAGGGGTAAATTTAAAAAGGCCTGGATTTAATTTATCAAGTATACCGAAGTAGGTAAATAACAGCATGGAGCCTGATGCATCAGAGTTGGAAGTATAATGAGATCAGTAGGTAAGCCCTCCATAAAATTACTTGGGGCGTAGGAGAATCCAGACATAGCAATTATACTTAGCAAGAAGAAGCAGTTCTAGAGAGTGTGAAGCAATTAGTCAGATTTACAATCTCGGAGGAGAAAAGGGAAAATTATTTAAGTTTAACTCAGAAGCATCTTAAATCATCATTACACTGCATTGATCTCAGTTGAAAGCAACTGGCTAGAAATGCTTGGTTTATCTTTACCATTGTATATTTCCATAGTGTTTGACGAACACTAAGATTATACAGCTCAGGATTTGAACTATAGGAAATTATAAACACATAAGGCTTTTGCAATATGTGCATGTCTTTTGGAAGAGGAGTCTTAGAACATTTAGAAGAGTCAATGTGATCTATAAATTGTATTTTTTAACATTCCTACCAATATACTAAAGTGAAGGGAGGGTAAATACATTTAGACTTGTGGTTGCCAAGGGGGAGGGGGAGGGAGTGGGGTGGTTGGCGAGCTTGGGGTTAATAGATACAAACTATTGCCTTTGGAATGGATTAGCAATGAGATCCTGCTGTGTAGCCCTGGGAACTATGTCTAGTCACTTATGATGGAGCATGATAACATATGAAACTAGAATGTGTACATGTGTGTGTAACTGGGTCACCATGCTGTACAGTAGAAAAAAAAATTGGGGAAATAACTATTAAAAAAAAAAAGAAAAAAAATTTAAAGAAAATGAAGACGTTTACAGGGCACTTGTTTTAAGTGAGAAATAAGCTGTACTATTTTAACTGGTTTTAGTTTCATCCATTTACTTACTGAATAGTTCTGATTATTTCTTAATTTTATTTTTAGAAAAATCTAATGTTCTTAAGAATAATATGAAGATAGTTTGAAATATGCATTCTGATGTTGAAGTATCTATATAGTCAGTAGAACAATTGAGAAATATCTTCCATTGATTTGCCTGAATACACTTTTAAAATGTCAAACTGTTCATATTGGAGGCATGTGACTCATACATTAAAATTTGTGATTGGGGAGAGGAACATAAAATCACCCGTGAATTTCTAGTAAAATGTACTCTTGAATTTGTCTTAGAACTTTTTGGAAAATTAAGTCTTCATATGTTATCTGCATATTTTTAGCAAAGGGCTAAAAATTAGAGATTGTCATTTTCTCAAAGAGAGGGATAGGCCAGTTATTATTTCTGCCAATTCTCTACTAAGTACATGTCTTGAAGAGAAAAGAGAAAAAAAAGGAACAAGATGGCTAATAGCATCAGTAGGTAGATGTAGTTGGGTGTGTGTTTGTGTGTTGTTGTGTGTTTGCTCACATGTACTTTTGTTGTTTAAGATTTTAGTTATCATAATTGGTTAAGCATACACATACACAGAATGGCTAGAGTGACCAGTGCTATAGAATTTCTCTTTTTAGACTTTACCGCTGAAATATTTCTGTTTAAAAAAAAAGGGGAGGTGCCTAGTACTTAGACTGTACCAGAGGCTGTGATGGTCGCTTTTTACACTTTAGTTAATTTTAACCTAAGCAACTCCTAAATTACCATGCAGCTTCCTATTTACCAAGACAGTGGATCCTTCTAATATTGAAGTTTAGGGAAAACTACAGGGTGAAATAAAGGGCAGTGTTTATTGGCTTTAACATGGGCCAAAGAACTACTGCTCTAATCCTATAATTTAGGTGTAAGGAGAATGGTTTTAAAAAGCCACTGTCCCTATAAAATCTTTCCCCTTACCATTTCCCATAAAGCAATGGTTGGTGGAGAAGGAAAACCTGAGTTTGAAAACCTTTCAAGATTTGGTTATTTATATTGCTAAAGATGGACACTAGGGTTGCCCCACCTTCTTGTTTGGTAATTTTTGTATTCATGTTTTGAAAACACTTTAATGAGTCCTCATTTATGCACGTGGAAGGTATCAGAGACAATAACAAAAATGCAAAGTCATCTTTTTTAACACATATTAATGCAGAAATCATTAAAGTAATAGCATCCAGCAGCACATGAAAAAACAATACAAGTGAGCATCTTTCCAGAAATCTAAGGATGGCTCAGTTTTAGACTGCTTTAGTTCATATGAATAGACCAAATGTAAACCCAAAACATCATTGTCCATGGGTGTTGAGATGGCTTCATATAAAACTCAACACCCATTCTTCATAGTGTGCTGGGTATATTTTCTCTTCCAGCTCATTCCTCTGTGCCCCAGGAAGCTGGCCTGCATGGAGTCTGTCAAAGGACTCTTTCAGTCTCTGGGGTCTAGCTCAGTTCAGGAGGAGCTCATAGAGTGAAAAGAGAGTGAGGTCAGAATATTTAGTTCCGTTTCCCTCCCTGAAGCATTGTTTCTAGCTAATTGTGTGCCTTAAAAAATGTCACTGCTACCTTGATGTTGGCTTTTCTATATGATTTTCTCCCCCTGGGTTCTGGTCTATGCTTTGATCCCTTGTTCTGTCTATCCTTGGAATAATTTCAGGTTTACTGAAATATCCTTTGAGGTTCCTTGATATTCCAGCCTCACCTTAATAAACAGTTCCTTTGTTAAAATAAAATCACCCTAATTCAGTATGCCATCTGGTTTTCTTCTATGACTTTGATTGGTTCATGTGGGAAACTTCCGCACCATGATCAAACACTGTGGTGTATCAATAAAGTATAGAGACAAAGAACAAAGGTGTCTGGTCTTTTGTCTGAGGTTCCTGGTACAGAGCTGCAAAAACCAGGGGAATATCCTGAGGGGTAGGAGGGTCTTTGCTATGCTAATGAGGTGACTCATGATGGGTCTCTAGATAGCTTCAGTAAAGGGTCTGATCCCCCAAAGACTGAACACTGGATTGAAGCATTGGGAACTCTGAGGCAGTCTGACTTCTAGGAAGTAGAGAGGGTCTGGAGACTGGGCTCAATCCCATGGCCAATGATTTAATTATTCTTGCCTAACTTATGAAGTCCCAATAAGAAGCTCATTGGACCTTCCTGGTCGGGGAGTGCATTGATATGCTTGGAGGGTAACATGCCCTGACTCCCTGTGCAGAGGGCATGGGGATGCTGCATTCCCCTCCCCCATTCCCACTACCCCCTATTGAGTATCCTTTATAACAAAACTGTGATCCTAAGTAGAGAACTCCCCTGAATTCTGCCAGTCATTCTAGTGAATTATTAAAGCTGGGGGGTTATGGGAACTCTCCAATATGTGGTCAGTCAGTGGGAAGTCCAGGTTGCCTGGTAATCCCCCAACTACGCTGGCATCTGATGCAAAGCTGTCTTGAGGAGGAATAAGCCCTTAAACTTGTGGGATCTAATGCTAACTCCTGGTAGTTAGGGTCAGAATTGTATTGTAGTACATCCTTCAGGGCGGTGAAACAGGACAAACATGTAGCAAGTTAGGAGGCAACATCATGTTTAATGGTGAAACTTCAAAAATACTTCTTCTAAAATTGGGCTATCCACTATCATATTAATATTTTCATTTTTAGTAATATAATTTATTGAGGCTATGAATTTCCACAGAGTAAACAATGATTTTGCTGAATCTTCTAAGTTCTAATATGTTTCACACTTATTTTTAGAAAATACGTTCCCTTCCCCAGAACATTTTTGGATTTATCAGAATCTGTGTCTCTCAAATTTTAATTCCTAAGACCCCAAATAAACTCTTGTCTTATTTGTAGCCTTCTGTGTTCCTTGGTCAACAATAGTTTCCTTGAGGTTTGTTCTTGGTGTTGTACAATCTTTGATATTGGACTCTTGTGTAATGACATATATCTATTATTATAGTATTAGACGGAGTGTTTTCATTGCCCTAAAAATCCTCTGTGTTCTGGCTATTTATCCCTCCATCTAACAACAATCCTGGCAATTTCTGATCTTTGTTTACTGAGCCAGGCACACAGCAAACGCTCAGGAGATTTTAGCTTCTTCCCTTTTCTCAATTTCTTTCTTTCTTTCTTTTTTTTTTTTTTCTTTTGGTCTTTCTAGGGCCACACGCAAGGCATATTGAAGTTCCCAGGCTAGAGGTCGAATCAGAGCTGTAGCTGCTGGCCTATGCCACAGCCATAGTAACTCAGGATCCAAGCAGCATCTGCGACCTATACCACAGCTCATGGCAATACCAGATCCTAAACCCAGTGATTGAGGCCAGGGATCAGTGGATTCTTGAGGATACTAGTTGGGTTCGTTACTGCTGAGTCACAATGGGAACTCCCCTTTTCCAATTTCTTACATGTACTTTGGGATGTGGCTTTTATTTATAGACATTTAAAGACTATTCTTAATGTTTTTTAAGATTCTCTTTATATAAGGACTCAATTGTGTAAATTTATTTTTATTATATTCAGCCTAAATGAGAAACTAACAATGATTTATTGAATATAAATCTGGGTAGAAATGAATGTCTTTTTAAAATTCCCTTACTGTAAATCAAATTAATTAATTAATTTATTTATTTGTCTTTTTTTGCCATTTCTTAGGCCGCTCCCGAGGCATATGGAGGTTCCTAGGCTAGGGGTCTAATCGGAGCTGTAGACGCTGGCCTATGCCAGAGCCACAGCAACGCAGGATCCGAGCCATGTCTGCAACCTACACCACAGCTCACGGCAACGCCGGATCCTTAACCCACTGAGCAAGGGCAGGGATCGAACCCTCAACCTCATAGTTCCTAGTTGGATTTGTTAACCACTGAGCCACGGCGGGAACTCCCTCAATTTTATTCTTAAACAGCCATCATTGCTGTTAAAAACAAAATTCAACTGAGTACATCTGAAGATCTAATTAACTTTATTAAATGATATATGAATCAGGCAGCTTTCCATCTAGTAACTAGAAGGGAGTTTTGAGGGGTTATACAAAATGAAAGTTTTTTACAGAAAGGAAGGTGGGGAAAGGAAGTCACTAAAAACAACAATGAAAAAAGGCAAGGAAATTTCTTTCTGGAGAATGCCAGGGCAAGCATTTTACCAGGCAGACTGCCTCTTCTTTCTTTGTTGGGGGGTGGATAAGAGAAGGCTCGCGTGACAAATAACTTCACTAGTTACCAGAAAATTCCAGATTGGTTAGTTTAGACTATATTTCTGGTAAAGGTCAAAACTGCAATTAGGTGAGGTATTAAATCTAGGTTTCAGAGTTCCCTGGTGGCTCAGTGGGTTAAGGACCTAGTATTGTCACTGCTGCAGTGTGAGTCTGATCCCTGGACTGGGATCTTCTGCCTTCCCATTGCAGCCATTCAATCAATCAATCAATCGATCAATCAATCAAGGTTGTGCATCATGGGCTTTAGCATAAATGACGTCATTTTAGTATTTCCCCTAGCAGTGCTCTTCTTCAATTTAAGAAGTATATTTACAAGATTTCTGCATTTATGTGGTGAATCATTTGCTATGAATTCACTCTTAGATATAATGCTCCTCAGATTTTGAAATTTAGGATTTTCTCTTCTTTCTTATTCTCTTTCTTTCCTTCCTTCTTTCTTTTTTCTGTCAGCATCATGTTTTATTTTTACCAGAAAAATTGCCTGGATTATTATCGTACCTAAAACTGTGTAGCTAAATCTGAGATACTTCTGGCGAGGCAAACAGTGGTAACTACTTTTCAAGGCCAAATATTCCTGATTTGATGTGCTACTAACCACAGCCAGTCCTTGGCAAAAAGGCAAAATTTGTTTCAGTTTCTTGGTTCATTTTGTACTTTATTTAGTTATGTTTTTGGTAGCAAATCTTACCCTTTTTTTCAAACAGGTTTATTTTGCTTTATTCTTACTTCTATTATGATTAAATATGTTTATTTCAAAGCAATGCATACAAGGAGATATTCAAGGAATACTATGCAAATTTGTCTTTTTTGGCAAAATATAGTTCTTTGTGATATTTGGGCCATGTGGTCCAAGTATTGAATTGTTCTCTCTTCTAGGATAAAAATAGATGCACATATTCTCTATAGTAAATTTTCAGTGAGTTCACTGAAATCAACTGCCTTACATTTCTGTTCAGCACTTTGGAATTTTGAAAGTGCTTTCAAGTTTTATCTTCTTACCAACTGTGTAAGATAGGGCAGGTGCTACTGTTGCTCTTAAATAGAGAAACTGCAAATTAAAGATTCTAAATGATATATCAGACTCTAGTAACTGGAGGATGGGTTGAACACCCAATCTTTGGCCCTTTTGTTTTAATGCTGTTTTTCTGCTAACCCACCCTGCCTCTCTCTATATAACTCAACTAAACTTAGTGACTGTTGATATCAGAGAAGTTGGGGATATGTAGTTAGTTATATTAATTCTGACAGGTCAAACCATAGAGTTGTTTGATTTTTCTATACCAATAATTGTAGAGAATTATGAGAGCTGAACTTATAATTCTAA
This sequence comes from Phacochoerus africanus, assembly GCF_016906955.1. Taxonomy (NCBI): domain Eukaryota; kingdom Metazoa; phylum Chordata; class Mammalia; order Artiodactyla; family Suidae; genus Phacochoerus; species Phacochoerus africanus. Next base: position 60,326,004 of record NC_062556.1, on the reverse strand, counting down.
CTTTTGCTATCATAGTAACTGATGGCTGTTAACTCACATTCAGGTTCATTTATTTAGAAGAATTTATCTGGTGAGTGGATTTGTCCTGAGCCATGCCAGCCAGTGTCAGGCAATGCAGGATGACTGGAGCTGAATGCAGCAGAATTTTGTAACTAGAGTTTGTCTAAACGAAAATAACGAAGCAAACTAAGTTAAAGTGTTACCAGCCCTAGTGACAAATTATTGTATTCCCAAGAATTTAAATCAGAAATCAGGAGAAATAGTTCTCTCAAATAAAAAAGTATGTGGATCCAAGTTATTTCTCGCCAAATTTTCATAGTACAGATACTGGCAAAAAAAAGGGATTGTTAGTCATTGAATAGCATGTTCTTGTTCCTTTACATGATCAGCTCTTTAAAGCCTGTCAAATCTGTCAAGTCTATGTTATTGTCCCATTTTACAGATGAGAACATTGAGGCTCGGGGGCAATCAATTGCCAGTAATGACAGAGCTCAAATGTGAAGAAAGTGTCCTCAAACCAAAGTTCATGCTTTTTCTATTCTCCAACAACCCTCTCTCACAAACAATTATCTGCAATTTGTATAATCTTGAAATGTTTACGTTTGCAAATCTTATACCTAACAGATAATCATTTCTTAAGGAAATTAGACAACACTTTCATTTGCCTGAGGAACTAGAAGAAATGTTTTTTAAAAAGGGAGATAAAAGGTAGAATTAAAATATGTTCCTTAAACCATTTTGATAATGTCAGACCACAGTAAATAACTGCAGTTAGTTTAAACGCCATGCTTAACATATGTTTGATTTGGAGGTAAGGGATTCTTCTGATACCCTATAGGAGTTGTTCCTGGACTATAAAAAATTATTTTGCACAGGAGAAGAAGTTTAGTAGGGTTAACGAAAATTTGCCAGGACAAAAATGCAGAAGAAATTGACCTGTGTAGCTACATGTGACGTAGACACATTTAGTACATAAAAGGTTCGTGTATTCTATTTATAAATTTAAATTTTAATTACCATGACCCATGATAAAAAGACTCCTAATACTATATTTTAAAAACTACATAGATTTATTTTTCCATAAAAAAAATCTTTATAATTCATTGCAACTAACACCCCTAAGGGCCTCCTCAGTACTTTGCTTCAGTGTATAAAGTTTCTGTTAAAAAAAAATTATAATAACTCATTAAGGATTCACTTTGAATATTGTTTTGCATTTTAAATACTGTTTGGCAAATTCTAGTTTTGACAGTAGTGAAATGATTTGGTGTGGAGTGGGCTCTCGGTCATGCTGAAGGACAGTAATAAATCAGTTCCATGAAAAAAAATCTGAGTGAACGTCACTACATTAGCTCCAGGACATTCAAAAGCAGCTAAGCCTTTGTTTTACCTCCAAAAGGAATGTTTAATTCATTAGAACAGGTAGAAAAAAACATGCTTGTGCTTTTTCTTGGTATTTTACTTGAAAATTAATCTTTTGTTCACCACTGGATCTGTACAAAAACAAATTTATTTGAAAGGAATTAACTGTCATGCGGTGTGTGGGTCTTAGTTTTCGTAAAGTGAATAGGAAATGTCTGGAGCCTAAACAATATTTCAGTTTGAGGGTAATGTGTTTTCTGGTTCCTACCCTGTCAGATTCTCACCCTGATCTCCAGGGAGGCAAGAAAAAGAATGCCTATATGACGTATTTTGCCTTAAGCAAGTCCTGAAACTAGGATTCATATTATTCATTTGACTGCTTTCCATAGATTTGCCAAGGGTCAGAATATAATCCATTTTCTCAAAAAAAATAATACCTCTCTTTTACAAATGAAGCTGTATTTTGTACAAAATAATGAAGGAAAATGGAGAAATAATGACTCTGAAACTTTTTTATACATTGAACTAGATAGAATCAGGCTTTTAAATGGGTTTGAATATTTTTTTCTTTTTCTTTTTCTTTTTTAGGGCCGTATCTGTAAAATATGGAAGTTCCTGGGCTAGGGATAAAATTGGAGCTGCAGATGCAGGCCAGCATCACAACCACAGCAACACAGGATCCCATTCACATCTTTGACCTATGCTGCAGCTTGTGGCAACACCGGATCCTGAATCTACTAAGCCACGGACCAAACCTGCCTCCTCACAGACACTATGTTGGATTCTTACCTGCTGAGCTGCAATGGTAACTCCAGGTGAATATTTTATTTATTTTAATTTATTTATTTTATTTTTGCTTTTAGGGCCTCACCCTTGGTCTATGGAGGTTCCCAGGCTGGGGGTCAGATCAGAGCTACAGCTGCCTGCCTACACCGCATCCACCACAACAAAGGATCCGAGCTGCATTTGCTACCTACACCCACAGCTCACTGCAATGCCAGATCCTTAACCCACTGAGCGGGGCCAGGGATTAAACCTGCATCCTAATGGATGTTAGATTCATTTCCACTGAGCCACAACAGGAACTCCTCCAGGTGAATTTTTTAAACTGATCTATTTTTGGAGGTATTGGAAAATTTAGGACTCTGAATACCCTTCCTGGACATATGGAAAGTGAAAAATTTTTAAATCCACACATGTATAGAGAAAAAAATACTTAGAAATCATGAGGTTTTGTCTCATAAAGTAAATGGAATATGATTTATTCCATCCCAGATGTTATCCACTGATAAAAATCTTCTTAAATCACTGACTGATCTTGCAGAGAGGCATAATCAATGGACTCATATGATAAAGATTAACGATGGTATTACAGTCTTCAGAAGTTAACAGAAGATCATAATCGTATTTTGCTATATGGGAAAGCTTTTTAAAAATAAGCAGTATCCAGGAGTTCCCATTCGTGGCACAATGGAAATGAATCCGACTAGTATCTATGAGGATGTGTGTTTGATCCCTGGCCTTGCTCAGTGGGTTGGTGATCCAGCAGGTTGATGATTCAGCATTGCCATGAGCTGTGGTGTAGGTCTCAGACGCAGCTTGGATCCCCCATTGCTGTGGCTGTGGGCAGTGGTGTAGGCTGGCAGCTGTAGCTCGGATTCAACCCCTAACCTGGGAACTTCCATGTGCTGAGGGTGTGGCCCTAAAAAGCAAAAAAAAAAAAAAAAAAGGAAGATCCCATAATTACATTCCAAACACAGTTAAGTATGTGAACATACAATTTTTGTTGTTGTATTTCTTCAAATTCAGGGATAAAAAAATAGAAAAGGTCTATGAAATCACGAAAATGTTCCTACCCTAGAATTAGATAAAAAAGACAAAATAAGTACCCAAACTATATGATTTGTTTGTAGTATATCTGGGAATGACTTTTACACCGGTCATTCTCTAAGTCTTAAAATTTTTCTGTCATGAATATTACAACTATAATTGATCCTCAAATTGAGAAAAGTCACATCATAACCTTTCCAACAACCTGCCACACCAATTCCTTGATCTGAATTCCCCATAATGGACCACACTTGACATACTGGAATATCTTTTATGCCAATTCTTATGTTTCATCCTCTACATTCCATAAATGCCAATTTATAAATATTCTATTTCCATACAGACCGCTTTCTTGATCCGCTTCATTGTCCCCAAATCCATTGCCATTACCCTTGTAGAGTAGGATAAGTTAATTCAGAATTTTCTTTTTTTGCTTTTTAGGACCACACCCAGGGCATATGGAGGTTCCCAGGCTAGGGGTTGAATCGGAGATAGAGCTACCAGCCTATACCACAGCCACAGCATCTCCAGATCTGAGCCATGTCTGTGACCTACACCACAGCTCTTGGCAACTTGGGACCCTTAACCCATTGAGTGAGGCCAGAGATCAAACCTGAATCCTCATGGATCCTAGTCGGGTTTGTTAACCACTGAGCCCCGAAGGGAACTCCCAGAATTTTCTAATTGGAGAAACAAACATCTTCCACCTTGTAGAATTTGAATATCTCACTATTACCATCCCCAAACACCCAAATATCACTCACTCAGAGTTTCAGGATTAAACCCTTCTTGCTGTAGAACAAAGAGAAATAGTTATTTGTTCAATTGATTTTAATGGACCATTAGAGTCAATAAAGGAAGAACTAGTGGAGAGAATTTTTACTTAGCAGTTAGAAGGGTGGAAAAAAAGAGTGCTCAAGAGTTCCCTCGGGATGCAGTGGGTTAAAGATCTGGTGTTGTCGTCGCAGTGTCTTGGGTCGCCTGCTCTGGTGTGGGTACAATCCCTAGCCTGGGAACTTCCACATGCCGTGGGTGTGGCCAAAAAGGAAAAAAAAGAGTGCTTGAAGAAGCAAGATGGAAGGTAAAACATTTGAGAGAAGAAGTCATGTCCTAGAGGATGAGAGAGGCGAGAGAACAGGTCTTTCAAGAAGGAGAAGGCACTGATATTTGCACTTTGGGTAGACTTGGAAAAGAACCACTGTGAGGCATTGCTAATACTCTTAGGGCTCAGGCACATGATTTGACCTCCCATGCTTTGCCTCTCCTTGCCTCAGCCAGGTTTTATGATACTTATTATTATTATTATTATTATTATTTTAAGGCTGCACCCATGACATAGGGAAGTTCCTGGGCCAGGGACTGAAGCTGAGCTGCAGCTGAAACTTGAGGCTCCATTGTAGCAATTCTGTATCCTTTAACACACTGGACTCTGCATTGCTCTGAGCCTCTACAGTCGGATTCTTAACCCACTGCGCCATGGCGAGAACTCCTCATGCTATTAATTTTACTGAGTGGGGTTTTCCCTTCCTCTGGTCCTTCATTGGGTAGGTCCTTCACTTGGTTCAATCCTCATCTCTGAACACCCAGAACACCCTTAGTATCAATAGAGGAATGAGCTGCCTGCTTCAGTCTCTAAACCTCCACACACACTTGGGGAATTGCTGAACTCCATCAACTAGAGACACCCAGAATTCCATGGTGCTTAATGATACAGTGGAACATATGTGAGTCTTAGAGACAGCTTGGATCATCTCTGATTTATCATCTTTTTCTTTTCCCATTGTTAAAAGACACATTTATAAAAAAAAAAAAAGGCCAAATCCTGACTCTCATAAAAAGCATAAAATGAACACATCAAAAATTATATTTAACTCATGAATTTATGAGGTAACCATTTAGATGTTAACAACCAGTTCAAACGATAATTCAAAGGGCAGAGATATATAGGCCATGAAATGATTTTATAGATGGAAGCAAAACCAACTCCTTTCCATAGGGATGGGGGAGGTGGGGTTAGGTAGGAGAAATAAAATGTCTATCAGACAGGATTATTTTGCATGCTAATCAACAAGAATCATCTGCAATGCTATCAGCTACCTACAATTTATGGAATTCTAAAATCGCTCCAAAGACCAGGAAAGGTACAACTCCCTTAAAATCAGAAACTAGAAATAGAAGGTGGCAAATTTTTTTCTATAAGGGATTAGACAGTAAACATTTGAGGGCTCTGTGGTCCCTGTCACTTATTTATCTTGGTTTTGTTCTGTTTTGCTTTATGACCTTTTAAAAAATATAAAAACCATTTATAGCTCAAGTGCTGTCCAAAAACAGGCCACTGGCCTGATTTGGCCCATGGCATGCCCAACTTGTGTGCCTGACTCCTGTTCTCAACAGCTATAGTTTAAGATTAAAGTCTCCCAATAACCTTTTCGGTTCATTTCAAAGTCTTTCACATTTTTTCCTTGTAATATCTGGGCTCATCCTTCATTTTGTTGCAAAACAATTCTTTTACGATGCTACTTTGGCCTGTCTTCTACTCAAGCAACTTCATTGGATCCTTGAGGAATTAAGTAAGTGCAGGCTTCTTCTTTTTTTTTTTTGGTCTTTTGTCTTTTGTTGTTGTTGTTGTTGCTATTTCTTGGGCCGCTCCCGCGGCATATGGAAGTTCCCAGGCTAGGGGTTGAATCGGAGCTGTAGCCACCAGCCCACGCCAGAGCCACAGCAACGTGGGATCCGAGCCGCGTCTGCAACCTACACCACAGCTCATGGCAACGCTGGATTGTTAACCCACTGAGCAAGGGCAGGGACCGAACCCGCAACCTCATGGTTTCTAGTCGGATTCGTTAACCACTGCGCCACGACGTGAACTCCTGTGCAGGCTTCTTAGACCTGGCATTCAGGACTTTGTAATTGCTCCTTTGACTGCTGCAGATTTATTCCCCAGTATCCTCCATGCATGAAACACTCACTCACTCTTTCTTAAATATGTCCCATTTTCTTACTTATGTGCATTTTCACATGTTTTAACTATTACTCAGAATTTTCTTCCTTTTGTGAAATCCTAGCCTGTTTCAAAAGCTGCCTGTCCACTGGAGTCTTTCCCAGTTTTTATGCAGGGGGGATGTTCTTCCTTGAGCCTTCCAAATATCAGCACCATTATTAATATCCTTCAATCTGATCTTCTCTCTAGTAATTCATCTTTACCTGTATTACTTCCTATCTTAGGCAGTCTGTTTAGGCAGCTGTAACAAAAATACCATGGACTGGGTGGCTTGTAAGCAACAAAAAATTATTTTTCTGTAGTTCTGGAGGTTGGGAAGTCCAAGGTCAAGGCAGATTCAGTATCTGGTGAGTATCTGCTAAGAGTCTCCTTCCTGGTTCAAGATGGCTGTTTTTTCACTATTGTTCTATGTAGCAGAAGGGGCAAAAGATCTCCCTGTGATCTTTTTATAAGGGCGCTAGTTCCACTCATGAGGGCTCTGCTCCCATGACCCAATCACTCCCTGAAGACCCCACTTTCAAATAGCCACGCACTGGGGATTATGTTTCAACATATGAATTTTAGGAGTACACAAACATTCAGTCTGTAGTATTTCCTATTCAACATCAAAAGGCCTAGTCTAGGCCTTTCAAAGATTAGGTGCTCAGCAAATTTTTTTTTGCATTGCATCACTTGTTCCTTCTTTTGTTTCTGCATGATTTTTAAATTTGCTGGCATATGAATGTTTATCAACTTAGTGAGATAAGCTAAAAGTTTTTATTGCCTTTATATCATTAGGCAGGCTGATATCTATGGGAAATCACTTTCCATATGTGTAGTAGTTACTTATTTATGGCATACCAACCTACTCTAAACCATATTAGCTTAAAGTTAAAAACACATTTATGATTAAATGGTTTCTGTGCATGAGAAAGCTATGTGTAGATTAGGGGGATGCTCTGGCCTGTGGTCACGCCTAGCACTGCAGTGGACATAAAGTCAAGGCTACTGTCACCTCAAAGGTCAACTGAAGAAAGACTTCCTTCCAAGCTCACTCACATGCTTTTGGCAGGATCCAGTTTCCTGTGGGCTGCTGGACTAAGGGCCTTGTTTTCTCACTGGCTGTTGGTCAGAGACACAGAGGACCCTCTGGCCCTTGTGTATTCTCCACAGGGAAGCTTACAACAGGATTTGGGTTTGCTTCATCAGACCCGGCAAGCGAGAAGAGCCAGAGGGAGGAGGAGGGAGAGAGAGTGAGAGATCAATCTTTTATAACCTCACCTCAAAAGTGGCTTTCCATTACTTCTGCTGTATTCTATTTGTAAGTGGCACATCTCCAAGTCCAGCCCACAGTCCAAAGGAAAGAAAATTACACAACAGTATGAACACCAACCAGGAGGAGGGATCATTAGGGGTCATCTTAGAGTCTGCCTGCTCCAATTCTATTTGAGTTATTACCAAACTATTCAGATGATGGTGATAATACTGAATCTATCAAACTCAGAGAATTGCAAAATTAAAATGCTATCATAGGAGTTCCCATCGTGGCGCAGTGGTTAACGAATCCGACTAGGAACCATGAGGTTGCGGGTTCGATCCCTGCCCTTGCTCAGTGGGTTAATGATCCGGCATTGCCGTGAGTTGTGGTGTAGGTTGCAGATGCGGCTCGGATCCTGCGTTGCTGTGGCTCTGGCGTAGGCCGGTGGCTGCAGCTCCGATTGGACCCCTAGCCTGGGAACCTCCATATGCCGCGGGAGCGGCCCAAGAAATAGCAAAAATAAATAAATAAATTAATTAATTAAAAAATAAAAATAAAAATAAACTTTCTCCTGATGGCAGACCTTGTTAAGAAGAATAGAAAAAAATAAAAAAAATTAAAAAAATAAAATGCTATCATAAATTCAAAATGGTATGGAATGCATTTTGTGGTTCCTAAATGTAAGAAGGTTATGGGATACCTTCTCCTGTCAAATAAAGGAGAAATTGTCAGAATGATCATATTTAGGGAAAAATAATTCATCTTCAACAAAAATTAATGTTTACTAAAAATAAAAATGACTTAGTATGACTCTACATCTTTCCCTTTATTATCTAAGCCTCCATCTTTTTGAAATCCAAACATTTTTCTCTTGTTTCACTATGGCACTGAAGATTCTAAACAGACATACTTGCATCTTAAAAAGTTTTGGAAAGAGGGAGTGATTATACACAAAGGAAGGGTTCTCAGGCATCTTTGAAAGTCTCTAATTTTGGGAGATTGCTTTCCTAAAAATCTTGGAAAAGACTGTTTACTCTGCTTATATATATCATCAGAATTCCTTGAGAAATCATCTTTAAAGGGTCCAGTTAATCCAATTTAATCACCATTGTTTCAACTATTGCTGCAAAAATCATTACACCTGCAATCTATCAGGGTTCCAGTAGATGGCAAAAGCATACTATGCACCCAAGTTGGAATAAGTTCGAAAACTTGTATATTGGAGGCATGAACAAATGGTCTCAACCTGTTTTTAAAATCTGCTTTTGTTGTGTTTGGGACACCATGGATGTAAAGGGAATTGAAGCATTCCATCACAGACACCTCTGATGCACACAGGTTTTGCTGAAATTCTACAGAATTAAAAAAAAAAGTTCATAGGAATGAGCAATCTAAAGCAGAATCGGGTCATGCCTATGTGTTAATTTTATATTTAATTCAACCAGGCTTTTTACTTTTTGATTTGTTTTAATAAAACAAACTGGGTATAATATGGAAATCACTTTAATTAAAAGAAAGGCATATGGCACTTTGTAATTATAAGTCATGAAGATTCGTTATTTAGATACTGCTCTGCTATGGGAGTTAATTGACAGAAAGATGTAAGACATTTGTATTCAAATGGTGTTTTTCAGTTATGTGATACAAGTACTTTTAAAAGAGTGTACATATTATTGCGCATATTGTAACTTAGAAAGCATATATGCATGACAATTTCATTGCTATTCGTATCTGTTTATGTTCTTGCTAATTTGACAATATTGTAATTTAAACCAAGAACATAATGCAGCTATGTGATTGTAACCAGTGGGAGATAAGGATGGTTAAATTTATATTCACACAGAATAAACATAAATTAGCAAAATTCAGATAATTTTTCTGGTATTGATATCATCTGAAAAGGATGCACATATCCAAAACACAGCAAGGTAAATCTTGATTTTCTGTTTGTTTTCATTCATAAAATGAGATGCATTCCCACACAAAAAAGAAAGAAGGACATTTCCATAACTGAGCGTGGTAATAATGCTTATTTGCTTTATTTGTTCCTTTGGCCTCAGAGAATATTATGAAAGTCCTTCCCGTGAGGCGTGCTCCCCTGGGTAAGGGGCTCCCCATGGGGAGGGGCCACTTTGAATCAGAATAAATACTAGGAGGTTTGTGGGTGTTGCTCTGCAGTGAGCAGATGGGCAGCATTACAGCTAGAGCTGGCTCAGGTTGTCAAATCAGAAAGCCTGAAGCAGTAGCTTTATAAAGGGAAATGAATACCAGGGTTTGTAGCTGGGAAATTAGAGCAAGACTGGCTGAGCTGAGATCGATGTGGGCAGGTCAGGAATGAGTTTCTGAAGAGAAGCTGTGTGCCAGGGTACTTTTTCTGCGTGGCGTTTTGGAAGACTTTCTGTTTGAAGGCACTAGCTACATGGATGCCTTTAGGGACGGTCAATCTACAACGTCCTCTCGACTGTTTCCTGAGTTTTGCTGGTAGCTCAATCCCAGTTAGATTGTAAATGGGATTTGGATTACTCTGTGTTTAAATACATTATCTTACATATGTTTAGAGTAAAGCTTAGCTGGCATTTTTCTATCCACTGTAGATATTTTTCAAGACAACCGATTTGACTGGGCCTTTTATTATTTCAGAGTGCTTTGAAGTACAGTTTTATAGAATTTATTGTGTCCTCTCGTCTATGTTAATTAAAACTTGACTCTATTTTAGCACTAATCCTTGAAGGACCTTATTTTTCTTTTTCCAGAGGAAATGTTGATTTCCCTTTATATATTTTTATGTATCTATGCTCTTTGTTTTTCCACTTTTCAATCCCATGGAGATTTTTAAGTAGCCATGAAAGTAGTTTTATTCAAAGTTTTCCTGATAACATAAATAAAATATGCATATCCATCCATTTCTTTTTTACATACAGATTCTCTTTCATTCTAGATACTGTATGAAATTAGTTTTACAGATGCATAACTGTTTATCACAAGTTAGCTGAAAATATATTCTGAAAATTAGACTCTTAAAAAATTCAGTAAAAGAAAAAAATCAGGTTTGAAGAACCTAAGACCTTACAGTAAAAATGGCATTAGAGAACTTACCTACACACTTTTCACATCTGATGTTATTTGAAAAGACAGCTGTATTATTAATTTTGATTTACTGTATTTGATGAGGAGGAAATTGTTAGATCTCTGATCCACATAAGTTTAATGATATATTTTTAATTTGTTTTCTTTGTTGGAGAGAGTGTTCAGGCAGAGAAGCTCTAGATGCTTGTTTTTGTGTGCTGGCCTCAATCTAATGGTGAATACTTTTGTGATTCTATTGCTTAGAGCAGCTGACAACAGGGTTCTGAAACTGGTTCCCACCTCTAGGTCTTCTGTCCCTTTGCTCACTTCTCTAAAGACATCATTGTTTGGATATTTGACTTTTAAAAAGCTTTGAGTTACTTTTTTTTTTTTTTTTAACATACTAAGGTATTTTTCACCTCCTCCCAATTCCCAGGGTTTTATGATCTTAGCTCCGCTTTATGTCAAAATATATGCTGTCAACCCATCTTATGCCTTAGCTTCTCCTATCTCACAGATAGAAACACCAGCAACATGTAATTCCAAAGCATTGCATTGTAGTCTTTTATCTTCATTTGTTTCTAAAGGATTTATTGAAAAGCTACTCATTATCTCTCTGCTACTCATTTTAGCTTCATTTTCCAATTTCTGAACGCCATGATCCTCTTTCTTTATCTTATCTCTAAGAGAACTGCATTCCATAATTTTACAATTATATTCAGTAATAGTTACTGAACATCTCCGCCATGAATATAGAAGTGAACAGAGCTGATAAAATTCATATCTGCATCAAACTTCTAGGGTTAAAAAGAAGAGAGATGTTAAAGGCATAGTTAAAGTGAGATGAGAGTTAGGATGTTGATGACAGAAAGACCAAGTCTCAGAGAAAGACCAGGGGAGGGATCTCTTCCAATTCTTAGGGAAGCATGATATACTAACTTCAAACCTAGTGCATCCAACAAGTGCTATTATGCTTGTAGATTCAGTGAGTCAAACATGAAAACAGACCGCAATGTGATGACTGTCTCTGTTCTTTGATATCTGGGGACTCAGCTGAAGGACCCAAGGAATAGAGGCTGGAATCAGCTGAAGGACATTCAATCTCATGTCTAGTACTTGATGCTGGCTGTTGGCCAGACCACCTCCCATGATCATGTGCTTGGGCTTCTTCACAGCATTTGGGATAAGTTCAAAGGCAAATATCCCAAGAAAGAGGCAGGTAGAAGATGTACTCTCTTATGCCCTGGTCCCAGAAGTCACACAGTATCACTTCTGCCTTACTTTGCTGGCTGGAGACGTCACAAGCCAGCCTAGGTTCAACAGGAGGGGACAGAGACTTTAGCTCTTAACATAAAAGGGACAGGGCTTTGGAAAACATAAGGCGATGCATATTGCTCTTCTATAAACATTTTCAGAAAAATACAACCTGGCATGGTGTCTTTGAGAAAGTGATAGTTAAGCTGAAGCTGTTTGCAAAGCAATGTATATGGAAAGCTACTGAGTAAAGTTCCTGAGGTGGGACAAACAAGTGACTTAAGTGAGGAAGAGAGAGCCAGTTTGGCTGGGTTATGGAGAGTAAAGAGGTGACTGGCAGGAGAGAACTAGGGAGCCCCATGCAGCCATCTAGACCTTGGCAAAGAGTTTAGGCTTCAAGCAAGGCCGTACTGCTCATGTGAAAGATACACAACCTTCATCAGAAAGACTGTAGGAGACCATGGGCAAGTTACAGCTGGGGAATGAATGACCTGATCAGATCTGTGGTTACAGATGTCGGGCTCCTGGATTGCAAGATACAAGTGAGTGTGGTGGGAGCAGTTCAAGGACAGTTGCAGTGACCTAGGTTGGAAATAAAAGTGGCTTGGACTAGGTGGTGACCATGGAGTTAGAGTCAAGTGGATGGATTTGAGGTCTAATTGGTTGGAAAGGGCAAGGTTTGAGAAATGGTTTGGCTATAAAGATAAGAGGGCAGTCAGATTTGAGCATGTATTTCTGGAGTTTTGCTTTGGAAATGGTATAGGCAAAGACCTGATTAGCAGGAACGACTTTTAGGGGTAGAGATTATGAGCTAAGTTTTAGAGATACTGAATTTGAAGTGTTTTGAAAGCTATATTGAGATGTCCAGTGGTAAGTGGATTTTATGGGACCGGAGCTCAGGAGGGATGAAGTATATTTGTGAATCATCAGCCATAGGTGGTACCTACAGCCATGGATTAGATCAGAAGAGGCCATCAATAAAAGGAGAGGCAGTGTCACAAATTAGGTTACTTAAAAAATAGGCAGAAAAAGAAAAGCAACTTGGGAAAAGGAATGTAGCTTTTCTTACAGTTTAAACTTTTTCAAGGCAGAATGAATTGAGGTAAATATAGGTAGAATGGTTAGGGTTTCAGAACTGGTTTGGCTTTAAAGAACCTCATTTCGGAGATCATTTTCTACAGCACATGGGAAAATTCATAGACATGAGGCTGGAAAATACTAAATTCACCAATAGTGGAGAATAATGCTATAACTGGAAAGAAAGGCCTGGTTTTACATAGATCTTGTTTTATGTGCTATGAAATAAGAAAGATGTTCTCTAGGCAGTAAAAAAGTGAAATTGTATTTAGAGTGAAGGGGAACAATCAGAACCATTTGTACACATTGGCAAGACTATATTCTGAAATTATGCTCAATGAACCTGTAGGCCAAGGAATTTTCTATGGGAGTGAATATACTCTATGTTTTGTAACAGAGAAGGGTGGTCTTAAGAAGAATGTGTTCAGACTTTAAAGTTCTCCTCTGTCCATTTGAATGTGACTAGGTGGGAAGATAGGAAGTGTTTTTACAGAAGTGTGTCATTAGTAACTACAGGCATTGCCGTGGTTGGTTACACATAACCAACTAACTGGTGTAGCTAACGTGGGCATCTTCACTTTAATCTGCAATAAATAAATGGCCACTTGCCTGTCTTTGGGTAACCCATCTCGTTTCTTAGTGACCTAGTAATATTGCCAACAAAGTCATGCTTCTCTTAATGTGTATTGTTTCCTGATTCTTGGTCAATCATTTTCAAGTAGTGGATTATTTTGAAGAGAATGGGCATAATTATGAATAATAACCCTACTACTGAAATATTTTAAATGCACAGAACCCCAGAATGTTGTATCCTCTCAGCAGAGAGAGACTGAATACTTTGGTAATAAGCATTATCTAATGTGAATGGGTTTAGTGTTTTCCAGTGGGCATTAGTGTAGGGAACTCCTGAAGATGGAAATATTTACTTATAAATTTCAGAACTAGGTAATTGTAAACAGAAGGCTGATTTTCTATAAGGCGCATTCATTCATTCATTTAATATATTACTGAATTATTTGCTACTTTTGGTTCTAGTCTCTTGAGGTCTAAGAAATGAGCACAGTAATTGCCATTCAGGAGCACACAGTGAGAGTAAGAAGCAAATCTAGAATACTCCTTGCTGCATTCAGGATGTTATGAGAGTACAAAGAACTGTTACCTAAACCAGAAGCTTTTCCTGATGCCCCTCATCTAAAAGGAATGAATCCTGCACAAGACAATAGGTATTTCCATTTAATATTTAAAATATCCCGGATGAAAGTAATATGGTTCCATAGTGTGAACAGTGAATACTTCACTTTTCTATATGATAGGTGGAATCTGGGGCAATGAAACATTGAACATAACGAGTGTGCTGGAAACAGCATGAGATAAATTTCCCCATGGGTATAATTTTCCCTCCAGATTTGACGCTGTGCTATGTATGTTGGGCTCAGTGCCTGAGTGTGATTTTTCATCAGTGATTCTCAAAGTTATTAACAAGTATCTGGACCACCAGAAGGACCCCTGAAGGCAGAATCCTGGGCTCCAGATCTGGAATGGGCTCCAAGATTTGCATTTCCCAAGTAAGGCTGCTGCAGAAGCTACGGGTTTCAGAATCACACTTGGAGAACCACTGCATTCTATTTATCCCTGTCCTCAACGAGTTTACAGACAGGTGGGGGAGACAGTAAGTGAGCAGGTATGAACAATACAGTGTAATTGGTCCAAAGGGGAGGGAAAATTTAAGCTAAGATTTCTTGGAATCATGAACAATCACATTCATGTCACATAATGACTTAGTGATTTGTAGACAGGCTAAATGAAGTAAACATCTGATGTAATTATGAAGACACTTAGTCCCCAAAGCCCAACAGTATAAACCTTTTATTGAGGAAGAAAAAGTGACAATGATGCGCTGATTGCTTGTCTGTGCTGATTGGTTTCACTAGTTAAATGCGTCCCTTTACAATTCACCTTATCTTTGTAGATTTAACCTCACATCGTTTGGGAAGTACTTTTCTCTCCAATGTCATCAGATAAATAGTGGCTGTGTTCCTGTTTTTTGACAGCCATATAAAAGGGCATTAATAAGTCAGGGTTTCATCTTTCTTCTTTTTATGTATAGTTGCAAATATAATGAATTATGTCAAAGCCTAAATAAAGGTCCTCTCTTTTCCCTTTTTTTTTTTTTTTTTGGCAAGGTTTATCTTCTGACCCAATTTAAGCACTATCAACTGTGAGACAATCTTATACAATGAAGAGAATAGAAAAACCCTAAACTTTTGAAGAGAGATTTTGTTAGTACAAAGTATGTGAATATTCTGTAATCATTTTACTTGAATTTCCAGAGGGAAAAATAGTTATTTCTTCCAAATTTCACTTTAGTGAGAGACTGAAAAACAGTTTCAAACAGTGTAGGTATATTTCAGAGGTCAGATATTTAGAACTGTCCCAAAGTAGAGAACAGTGCTTTCTAAAAGCATATTTAGAAATGAACAAATAGTGCTTTTGCTTCATATTTCTATCATCTGTGTTGCTTTAATATAATTCATTGTCCCCTTAATTTTTCTCTCTCCCCCAGCCCCCTTTCCTTTGCTTTCTGCTACACTCTTCTGGGGAAAAGAGGGATTTCTTGCCAGTTATTGTCTCCGGGTTATTTACACCATTTAACCCTGCATCCTTTTCGTTTTCTTTCCCTCTTATACACCCCAAGTTTTGACCTACTTTTCCAGTTTATGTCACTCAGTCTTCCCTGTGATTTTGTTCTCTTCTCCCAGATACTGTAGAATAGAACAGAGGAGTCTTAATCTCTATTTCTTTTTTTTAAAGTACTTAACTCCCTTTTTCTTAAGATTTTACTTCATATTTATAAGAAGGCAAATATGGACTACCAAAGTTAATACATAATGAGTATGTTATAAATACACAAGAAGGCTTAGAATGTCTTCTTTGGAGCTATATCCCATTTTGTAATGTGACCCAGACTTGCTTTTTTAATGTTTTTTTCCCTGACTTCCTGATCCATTTGACTCCTTGACTGAGTTTCTGTTTCTTCTGGGAATCTCTAGGAGACATTTTCTCATAGGACGCAATACCAAACCTTCTCCCCCTTCCTCCCCACATCCCCCGGTTTTCTCCAAATGACAATCCTACATGTTTTTATACTAGTGCAGACACCTTGCTTTTCACTGTTTGTACTTAGCAGGGTCACCTGGGGCTAGAGAAAATCTTTTCCTTTCTAAAACCTGATTTAATGCCATAAGGAATACCTGCATTTACCTTATATTCTGCAACCTCATTCCCTCAAATTTTCTTTTGATGGTATGATCTAGTTTCCACCAGGCTACAGTAAATAAATTAGTTAGATGTGTCCCCAGTGCACCCGACAGGTAATATCTAGCCTTTCTGCCTTTCTTCCCGCTGAGAAACACCCCATTTCTCAAAGCCACAGGCAAATTCATACCTTTAAGGATCTCTGTCTCGCTATGCTGTACTTGGCATCAATTTCTATGCTAGACAAGGTTATTGGCTGCAAGGAACTGAAACCTGCTCAAGATTCCTTAAACAAAAAGGGAGGCTTATTAACAGGTTTAGATAAATACAGCCCGGTCTAATGGGAAACTGTCATTGGAAGTAAAGCTTCTGTCTGGAACCATGTTTATTCTTTCAGTATCCTTTGGGCAAAATGGTCTCCCATAGGCCTCTGTAAGTCTGGTCTGTTCTTGTTTCTCATGATTTTAACTTAGCTTTGCTTTTTCCCTTGTTTTTCCAGAGCTCATTGATTTAATATCTTTGTGTCTCTTTGATTAAATTCAAGAGATGGGCAGGAATTCCTGATCCATCTGTTGTCATTCATAGGGGCCTGCAGGAAAAAGTTAGCCACACTTTCACCTATTAAAGAGATTTCATCACAGTTCCTGTCATGGCTCAGTGGTAATGAACCTGGCTAGTATCCATGAGGATGCA
Organism: Phacochoerus africanus; assembly: GCF_016906955.1. Taxonomy (NCBI): domain Eukaryota; kingdom Metazoa; phylum Chordata; class Mammalia; order Artiodactyla; family Suidae; genus Phacochoerus; species Phacochoerus africanus. Next base: position 60,309,229 of record NC_062556.1, on the reverse strand, counting down.
GGTTTGATCCCTGTCCTTGCTCAGTGGGTTGAGGATCCGGTGTTGCCATGAGCTGTGGTGTAGATTGCAGATTCGACCCCTCCCCTGGGAACTTCCATGTGCCTTGGGTGTGGCCCTAAAGAAAAAAAAAAATTCCATCACATTTATGTGAATTTTTTTTTTTTTTTTTGTGAGAGCCACCCCTACCACAAGATGCGACTAGGTGAAGCTACTTTTAGAAACAAATTAAGCTAAAATTTTGCATGTAGGAATTATCTTCAAACTATTCTAAAACTGTCTTGAAAGTAGACCCTCGATACAAAAAATAATATACATGTTCAATGTACATCAGGAAGTGCTTTGAGGGTGTTCCCATTGCGATGCAGCAGAAACAAATCCAACTAGTATCCATGAGGATGTGCGTTCAGAATCCCTGGTCTCACTCAGTGGGTTAAAGGATCTGGCATTGCTGTGAGCCATGGTGTAGGTTGCAGACGTGCTCCGATCCAGCGTTGCTTTGGCTGTGCTGTAGGCTGGTAGCTGCAGCTGCAATTTAACCCCTAGCCTGACAACTTGCGTATGCCACAAGTTTGGCCTTAAAAAACCAAAAAAAAAAAAAAAAAAAAGGCATTGACAATTGTAACCTCCCTTTTTACATTTAGAATGATTTCAAGTACTCAATTCAAGAAGAAATCTATTAGTAAACAGTGACAGAGACCTAAGTTAGTGCAGAATATCTGCCAATCAAAATAATAATTAATGAATATCAACGACCTTAAACAAGGGAGAAAATAAACTTTGTAGTAGTTGCTTTTCAAAGCAAGCTTGAACTACAACTTGTTCTGATCTATGAAGAAGTTCTACAAAAGCCATTTTCTAAGGTCATGAAGGAGGGGCTGTTCTGACGAGATTAGTGCCTTAACAGAAGAGATACCTGAGAGCTTGCTGGCTTTCTCGCTCCATGCGTGCACACAAGGAAGAGGTTATGGGAGCACACCCAGCCAGCTGTCTGCAGCCTAGGAGGAGGGCTCTTGCCAGGTCCTCAACTGGCCAGCACTTTGGTCTTGGACTTTTCAGACTTCAGGACTGTGAAAGATAAATTTCTGTTGTTTAAGCCACCCAAGTGATGGTGTTTTGTTACCGCCTCCTGAGCTGATTAAGATGCTGTCCATTTTTTTTTTTTACATACATATATATCTATTTTTATCCAGATTCTTTCCCCTTATAGGTTATTACAAAGTATTGAGTATTGTAAGGACTATACAATAGGTCCTTGTTAGTTATCTATTTTCTATGTAGTAGTGTGTGTATATCAATTCCAACCTCCTAATTTATCCTTTTTTTTTTATTATTACTCAAAGATGCTGTCCATTTTAACTTTTTTTTTTGTCTTTATAGGCCCACACCCTAAGCATAAGGAAGTTCCCAGGCTAGGGGTCAAATCAGAGCTGTAGCTGCAGGCCCACACCACGGCTCACGGTAACGCCTTAACCCACTGAGCAGGGCTGGGGACCGAACCGAGTCCTCATGGATACTAGTCCCCGAGTTCATTATTGCTAAGCCACAACAGGAACTCCCATTTTAACTTTTGCAGCAATCAGCTTTTGTGGGGAAGGGTCCAGTTAACCACATCAGTGTATTCAAGGAAAATAATTTCTAGAACAATAGTCTCTCCCTTTATCTGCATAGCTTTGAACAGGAAAGAGCATCTAACAAGATATACTTGATCTACAGTAGAGAGGAAGGCAAAGTAACTTTCTGGTACATGGTGGGATAGTCTTGAGGGAATTCAGTTACCCAAAATCTAGTTAACTAGTTCTAAGGTCAAGATCTGTACAGAGTCACGCTTTTAAGTCTTGTTCATTCAGGAGTTTCTAGACAAGTCTTTCATGGATGAGGCAGGTTTCACACTTGTACTTGATATTGTAAGCCAGGGATTGACAAACATTTTCTGTAAAAGACCTTACAATCTCTTTGGCAATTAATCAGCTCTGCTCTTGTTTGAGCAATAGTCAGTATATAAATGAATGGCGGGGCTATATGCCAGTTAAACTTTCTTTACCAAAACCATCACAGTCCACAAGCAGGATTTGGCTTACTGGTCATAGTTTGCTGAGTTTTTTTTTTTTTTTTTCCTTTCCCACTCGAGCCATCACATATCAATCTTAGGATCTTAAGAAAAAGGCATTTCTGGGCAAAAGTAAGCTTTTTCATTGCCTTCCCCCAAAGGCATAATACCTGATGAATCACACCATAAAACAGTTCCAAACAATCATCTGGAAGTAGGGCTTGCTTTTCCTATGGAAGTACCTGCTTCCTTCTTTCCAATATTCCTCACTATTTGGGGTCTATCCATGGAATAACTCATAGTAGAAATGGTTTGTTATGGCCACATATTGACTGCCTGTATTTATTTTCCCCTCAGTAATTTGGATTGAACTTATATCCCTCTTCCAAATTCAGGAATCAATTGAACATTGGATTTTTCTAACTTGTGGTGAACATTATGAAAATAAATAAGATGGTGTTCTTGTTTTCTACTGATGCCTCATTATCCAGAATCTTCAGAGAAAGAGATGTGCCATGTAACTGATTTCCTGCTTACAAAAGCCCATTGTTTTAAGCACCAAGACTTTAGTTTATTAAAACCATTTTGAGGATGGGATTAAGATGGTGGAATAGAAGGACTGGAGCTCAACTTCTCTCCTAAAAACAACAAAATTCACAACTAAAGGCTGAGCACACTTCACCAAAATGGACCGGAAACCTTAAAAATGATACCCTTCTCCAGAAGAAAAAGAGGAGGCCACATCAAGAGGTAGGAGGGGCAATTTCATGATATAAACAACCCCATACCTCCTGGGTGGAAAGCTCCACAGACTGGAAACTAACTGGTTCACAGAGACTCACCTACAGGAGTGAGAGTTCTGAGCCACACATCAAACTCTCACATGTGGGGATCTGGCACAGGGAGAAAGAGCCCCAGAGCATCTGGCATTGAAGGCCAGTGGGGCTTGTGCGCAAGAGCTCCACAGGACTGGGGGAAACGGAGACCCCATTCTTAAAAGGCACACACAGACATTCCCATGCACTGAGTCCCAGGGCAAAGCAAAGTCTCCAAGGGAATCTGGGTCAAACCTGACCACAGTTCTTGGAGGACATCCTGTGAAAACAGGGGTGAATGTGTCTTGTTGTGAGGGAAGGACATTGAAAGCAAAGCTCTTGGGAATATTCAGCAGCAGTGCCTTTCTCTGGAGGTGGCCATTTTGGGGAAATCTGGCCCCACCCGTCAGCCAGCCTCTGAGAAGCCCCAGGGCAAACAACAACCCAGATGGGATCACAGCCCCACCCCTCAGTAAACAGGCTGCCTAAAGACCCCTCAGGCACACAGAAGCCTCTAATCCCATCCAGAGACTAAGCCCCACCCACTAGAGGGATTAGAATCGGCTCCTCCAACCAGGGGGTAGGCATCAGCCCCTCCCATCAGGAAGCCTACACCAAGCCCCCATACTGAATTCAGCCACAGGGGGGCAGACATCAGAAGTAAGAGAGGCTACAACTCTATTACCTGTAAGAAGGTCACCACACCAAAAACCTATAAAAATGAAAAGACAGAGAACTATAACTCAGATGAAGGAGAAAGAAAAAACCCCAGAAAAACAGCTAAGCCATGAGGAAATTCTCAGCCTCCAGGAAAAAGACTTTAGACTGTTGATGCTGAAGAAGATGCAAGACATTGGAAATAAACTGGAGGCAAAGATGGATAACTTACAGGAAACCCTGACCAAAGAGATACAAGATATAAAACTTAAACAAGAAGAGATGCAAAATACAATAACTGAAATAAAAAATTCACTAGAAGCAGCTAACAGCAGAATACAGGAGGCAGAAGAACAAATAAGCGAGGTGGAGGACAGATTAGTGGAAATTATGGATGCAGAACAGAAAAGAGAAAAAAGGGAGTTCCCGTCGTGGCACAGTGGTTAACGAATCTGACTAGGAACCATGAGGTTGCGGGTTCAGTCCCTGCCCTTGCTTAGTGGGTTAATGATCCAGCGTTGCCGTGAGCTGTGGTGTAGGTTGCAGACGTGGCTCGGATCCCACGTTGCTGTGGCTCTGGCGTAGGCCGGTGGCTACAGCTCCAATTCGACCCCTAGCCTGGGAACCTCCACATGCTGCGGGAGTGGCCCAAGAAATAGCAAGAAGACAAAAAAAAAAAAAGAAAAGAGAAAAAAGGTTGAAAACAAATGAAGAGAGTCGCAGAGAACTCTGGGACAATATGAAACACACCAACATCCATATCATAGGGGTGCCAGAAGGAGAAGAGAGAGAGAAGGAGAAAGAAAAAATATTGCAAGAGATAATAGCTGAAAACTTCCCTAATATGGGGAAGGAATCACTCACTCAAATCCAGGAAGCACAAGGAGTACCATACAAAATAAACCCAAGGAGGAACACCCCGAGACACATACTAATCAAACTGACCAAAATTAAAGACAAAGAGAAAATCTTGAAAGCAGCTAGGGAAAAGAAACAAATAACATGCAAGGGAACCCTGATAAGACTATCAGGAGATTTTTCAACAGAAACTCTGCAGGCCAGAAGGGAGTGGCATGATATACTCAACGTGATGAAAGGAGAAAACCTCCAACCAAGATTACTCTACCCAGCAAGGCTCTTGTTCAGATTTGAAGGAGAAATCAAAACCTTCTCAGATAAGCAAAAGTTGAGAGAATTCAGCAACACTAAACCAGCCTTACAACAAATACTAAAGGAACTTTTCTAGGCAGAAAAGAACAAGAGAAGAAGGAAAGGGAAAAGAGCAGCAAAAATAAATCCAAAGTAATAAAATGGCAGTAAGAACATACATATCAATAATTACCTTAAATGTGAATGGACTAAATGCCCCAACCAAAAGACATAGACTGGCTGAATGGATACAAAAACAAGACCCATATATATGCTGTCTTCAAGAGACCCACTTCACTTCTAGGGAAACATACAAATTGAAAGTGAGAGGATGGAAGAAAATATTTCATGCAAACGGGGATCAAAAGAAAGCTGGAGTAGCAATACTCATATCAGACAAAATAGACTTTAAAATGAAGAATATTTTAAGGGACAAAGAAGGACATTACACAATGATCAAAGGATCAATCCAAGACGATGATATAACAATTTTAAATATCTACACACCCAAAACAAGTTCACCACCATATATAAGGCAACTGCTAACAACCTTAAAAGGAGAAATCGACAATAACACAATCATAGTGGGGGACTTTAACCCCCCACTTACAGCAATGGACAGATAAACCAGACAGAAAATCAATAAGGAAACACAGGCCCTGAATGAAACATTAAACCAGATGGACTTAATAGATATTTATAGGACATTTCATCCAAAAGCAACAGAATACACATTCTTCTCAAGTGCACATGGAACATTCTCTAAGATTGACCATATCCTGGGCTACAAATCCAACCTCAGTAACTTTAAGAAAATTGAAATCATATCAAGCATCTTTTCCAACTACAATGCTATACGACTGGAAATCAACAACAAGAACAAAACTGCAAAAAACAAAAACACATGGAGACTCAACAACATGCTACTAAGCAACCAATGGATCACTGAAGAAATCAAAGAGGAAATTAAAAAATACCTAGCAGCAAATGACAACAAAGATATGACACTCCAAAACCTATGGGATGCAGCAAAAGCTGTTTTAAGAGGAAAGTTTATAGCAATACAAGCCCACCTCAGGAAACAAGAAAAAGCCCAAATAAACAAGCTAACTTTACATCTAAAACAGCTCGAGAGAGAAGAACAGACAAGACCTAAAACTAGTAGAAGGAAAGAAATCATAAAGATCAGAGCAGAAATCAATGAAATAGAAACAAAGAAAGCCATAGAAAAGATCAATGAAACAAAAAGCTGGTTCTTTGAAAAGATCAACAAAATTGATACACCCCTAGTCAGACTTATCAAGCAAAAAAGAGAGAGGAATCAAATCAATAGAATTAGAAATGAAAAAGGAGAAGTAACAACGGACACTACAGAAATACAAAGGATCATAAGAGACTACTATATGCAATTACATGCCAATAAAATGGAAAACCTAGAAGAAATGGACAAATTCTTAGAAAATTACAATCTTCCAAGACTAAACCAAGATGAAATAGAAAAGATGAATGGACCCATCACAAGAACTGAAATTGAAACTGTGATTAAAAAACTTCCAACAAACGAAAGTCCAAGACCAGATGGCTTCACAGGCGAATTCTATCAAACATTTAGAGAAGAGCTAACACCTCTCCTTCTGAAACTATTTCAAAAAATTGCAGAAGAAGGGATACTCCCAAACTCATTCTATGAGGCCATTCGTCACCCTGGTACCAAGACTCCACAAAAAAAGAAAACGACAGGCCAATATCACTGATGAACATCGATGCAAAAATCCTCAACAAAATACTAGCAAACCGCATCCAACAATACATTAAAAGGATTGTACATCATGATCAAGTGGGATTTATCCCAGGGATGCAAGGGTTCTTCAATATCCACAAATCCATCAGTGTGATACACCACATTAACAAACTGAAGAATCAAAACCATATGATCCTCTCAATAGACGCAGAAAAAGCCTTTGACAAAATTCAACACCCATTTCTGATAAAAACCCTTCAGAAAGTGGGCATAATGGGAACCACCCTCAACATGATAAAGGCCATATATGACAAACCCACAGCGAACATCATTCTCAATGGTGAAAAGCTGGAAGAATTCCCACTGAGATCAGGAACAAGACAAGGATGTCTGCTCTCACCACTACTCTTCAACATAGTTTTGGAAGTCCTAGCCACAGCAGAGAAGTAAAAGAAATAAAAGGAATCCAAATTGGAAAGGAAGAAGTAAAACTATCCCTATTTGCATATGACATGATACTATACCTAGAGAATCCTAAAGACTCTACCAGAAAACTGTTAGAGCTTATCCATGAATTTGGCAAAGTTGCAGGATACAAAATCAATACACAGAAATCGATAGCATTTCTATATACTAACAATGAAAAAGCAGAAAAGGAAATTAGGGAAGCAATCCCATTTACCATCGCATCCAAAAGAATAAAATACGTAGGAGTAAACCTTCCTAAAGAAACAAAATACCTGTACTCTGAAAACTACAAGCCACTGATGAAAGAAGTCAAAGATGACACAAATAGATGGAAAGATATACCATGCACGTGGATTGGAAGAGTTAATATTATCAAAATGACTATACTACCCAAGGCAATCTACAAATTCAATGCAATCTCTATCAAATTACCAAGGATATTTTTCACAGAACTTGAACAAAATATTTTAAAGTTTGTTTGGAAGTACAAAAGACCCAGAATAGCCAAAGACATCCTGAAAAAGAAAAATGGAGCTGGAGGAATCAGGCTCCCGGACTTCAGACTATACTACAAAGTAACAGTCATCAAAACTGCATGGTACTGGCACAAAGACAGACATATAAATCAGTGGAACAGGATAGAAAGCCCAGAATTAAACCCATGCACTTACAGCCAACTAATCTACGATGAAGGAAGCAAGACTATATAATGGAGAAAGGACAGCTTGTTCAATAAGTTCTGCTGGGAAAACTGGACAGCCACATGGAAAAGAATGAAATTAGAACACTCCCTAACACCATACACAAAAATAAACTCCAAATGGATTAAAGACCTAGATATAAGACCAGACACTATCAAACTCCTAGAGGAAAACATAGGCCAAACACTCTCTGACATAAACGACAGCAACATCTTCTCAGATCCACGTATCAGAGTATTGACAATAAAAAAAAAATAAACAAATGGGACCTACTCAAACTTCAAAGTTTCTGCACAGCAAAGGAAACCCTAAACAACACAAAAAGACAACCCACAGAATGGGAGAAAATCTTTGCAAGTGAAACGACTGACAAGAGATTAATCTCCAAAATTTATAAACAACTTCTGCAGCTCCATACCAAAAAAAACAAAGAACCCCATCCAAAAATGGGCAGAAGATCTAAAGAGACAATTCTCCAAAGAAGACATACAGATGGACGTGAAACACATGAAAAGATGTTCAGCGTCACTCATTATTAGAGAAATGCAAATCAAAACCATGATGTGGTACCACCTTACACCAGCCAGAATGGCCATCATCCAAAAGTGTACAAACAATAAGTGCTGGAGAGGGTGTGGAGAAAAAGGAACCCTAGTACACTGTTGGTGGGATTGTAAGTTGGTGCAACCACTGTGGAAAGCAGTATGGAGATTCCTCAGAAAACTAAACATAGAACTACCATTTGATCCAGCAATCCCACTCCTGGGCATCTATCCAGAGAAAACCACGACTCGCAAAGACACATGTACTCCGATGTTCATTGCAGCACTATTTGCAATAGCCAAGACATGGAAACAACCTAAATGTCCATCGACAGAGGAGTGGATCCAGAAGATGTGGTACATATACACAATGGAATATTATTCAGCCATTAAAAGTAATGGAATACCAGAATTTTTAGCAACCTGGATGGACCTAGAAACTATCATGCTAAGTGAAGTCAGCCATACAATGAGACACCAACATCAAATGCTTTCACTGACATGTGGAATCTGAAATAAGGACAGACGGAACTTCTTTGCAGAACAGATGCTGACTCACAGACATTGAAAAACTTATGGTCTCCGGAGGAGACAGTTTGGGGGGTGGGGGGATCTGCTTGGGCTGTGGGATGGAAATCCTGTGAAATCAGATTGTTATGATCATTATACAACTACAGATGTGATAAATTCATTTGAGTAATAAAAAAATGAAAAAAAAAACCATTTTGAATTAAAGTTTGGAAAAATTACATATTTCCTCATTATTTTAAACAGTCTGCTGACCAGAACTGTACCCTTTTAGTGCTTTAGAAGTATGAGATGAACAACACAGTGGACCGTAATTCAGTTAGACTCTTAGGAGATGGTGAGCTCTATAAAGATATTTTCTTTTATACTAAATGACTCAAGGGAGCTATGTTTTTGAGCATCGCATGATTTGTGCCACTCAGATCATTTGTTTCCCAGCTCAGCTTGCCACGGGATTATGCCCAACCTCAGATATATGGAAGGCTATCATGTGTGAAAAATAAACAAGCTGCATCTACTTATTTACACTGATGAATATTTTTCATTCAAAAATCTCAGTGAGAGGCTCAAGGCAGCAGTTTTCAACCCATCATCTGAGCCTGGTATGAAGGTGAGTGAAAGATCTTTCCTCCTTCAGAAAAAAACCCTTGCAGCAGAGTCATTGATCCTTTTTTTGGTAGGAATCCACAGAGGCAGCCGCAGCTGCAGTGTGAGAGGCTGTGAGGACCTCAGCATGGTCTCTGTGCCCCTGCCAGGAACCAGCATGGGATTATGCATTTAGTGCAGAGTGTCTTGACCTGATGGAACAACTTGAGAGAAATGTGACACTTGCTTGGTGAGGTGGCGGTGGCAGCAGCAGCAGCAGCAGCAGCAAAGGCTATCATGGAATTTGGGGGGGTTGGAGGCTTCTTCAGGAGAAACTATCAAAGAGTGTTGAAACCAGAGGGAGTGGAAAAGCAGGAATGTTGGTCCTTTGAGGCAGTGACAGTGTTGTACCCAGGAGATGTGAGTCAGATCTGACCGAACTTTCTGGGGAATTTGCTAGAGCTCCCACATGGTTCTATAAGGACAGATATTGTTGATGCATGAAATTGTGACTTTAAGATTGGCATTTAACTTATGTTGAATAGCTTTGAGCACCAGTTTACAAATCTGGAGAAGGGATAAGCAAATTTACTCGGTATGCTTTTAGTAAAGATTAAATGAGGGTTCACAAACCACCCAGTAGGATACATGCCTAGTCCTCAATCATCTACCATCTTTGTTATCTCTCTCAGCAGTCCTGTCCTCTCATGTGTAAGGGGAGGGCTGATGGATTTCCAGGGCTGTCCAGTGGACCGCTGATTCCCAGTGTGGGATGTCCTTTCTCACTATGGAGCGCCCTGTCCCTCCACCCCTCACAGCTCCAGACACAGGACACCTCCTTCTTTCTCTGGAGGCAAGACACAGATGGACATATGCAGGCGCCTTTTACCTTTTCTGCCCTGTCCTTTTAATCATCTTCCCACCATCACCACTTCAGGCGAAGCAGGTAGATAGGCATTTTTTTTCTTGTAGAGTTGGAATTATTAAAAGGGAATCACAACCATCAAAGACTAAAAAATTTTTAAGATAAAACCAAGTTACATTAATTAAACAATGGGGCCATTAGATGGATGTGGCTGCAATGCCATGGTGGCCAACATAAACAGAATAACATCTAAGCCTGTAAATGCCTCAAGATTGTGAACTAGAACCTGAAGCACTGCCAACCTCAAACAGCCAACTCGGCTTTAAGCACCAGCCCATCGATCCTTTCCTCACTTTACTTCTGTCTTTTCTCTGTGAAAGTTCCTCCCTAGCTGCCAATGTAGAGCTCTTAAGCACTTTCTGTTTGGTACTGCCTGATTCAAATTGATTTTGCTCACAAGAACTCTCCAAAATGTTTAATATGACTCGATTTATCTTTTAGAAACTATGCCACTTATAAAAGCATACATTGAAAGCATGACAGTTTTTTTTTTTTTAATATCATGACTTAAGAACACAGTAGGATCGTATAATTAGTTCCAAGGAAATTTTAGCTTTCATATTATTCTGTGATTGTATCCATTTGGTGTACAATACACCCAAGTAAGAGAGGCAGATATCTTTTCCATGAGGTGTAAGACTTGTTCTTTCATGACCGCCCTCTAAGAAGAGTCAAATCAGCAGTTTTTGTAGCTGCATGCATATGTGTGTGTGTGTGTGTGTGTTTCAAAATGTGTCGTGTCTTTGTCTATGAACCTGATGGTAAGAATGAAGCCACAGAGTATTGATGGACTACCAGAAGGTTCTGAAAGCACGTGAAAAAGACAACTGGCAGCTGGATAGACTTTGGGTGTGGGAGAGGTGGGGAATTTACAGCACCTGAGATCCCCAGGCTCTGGTAGAACAGTGTCCATGGAACAAGCAGCGGTGCTGTTTGTGGTGTTTGGGGAGAAGGGGTAGGATGTGACCCTGGGGATGGATATGGCATATCAGGGTGCCCTCTCATTCCTGGTGCCCAAGGCCCCAGTATATATCCTTATGGACCTAACAGACCAGGTACAGCTGGATCTGTGGGTGCACTACATGGTCTCAGAAGCTCTGGAAAGGGCATATTTGGTGTGGGATATGACTCTGTGGGGCCAGAGCCTGGCACAGTTGGGGCTGGTTAAAGACTATTAGGTGCAAATGGTTACATTTATTGTAAATGGATACAAATTTTAGAAACTGTGTTTTCTGTCAACCTTACTTCCATTTTCTGTGTAGGAGTCTATGAAAGAATACCTTAAGACCACCCAGTGATTGTTCAGTGGGAGCTGCAGACCAGCCTTCAGTGACAGAACTGCTAGATGGGTACAGAGGGCACCTGGGCGCTTTCGGACTAGTTTGTGGCCTCAGGTGGAGTAGCAGTCAACTCAGGAGCTGGAGCGTTCCCTTCACTCTGAAATTCTTCCTTGGTCACAGTCTTTACCGCAGCACCCACACTTCCTTTTCAATCCCTTCAGGCTCTATGTAGAAGTAGGGATTCGGCTTCATCTCCCACAGGTGTTCAAGGGAGATAGGGTCCCACAGAACTTGTGGGGTCAACATCCACCACAACAGAGCTGCTGAGTGGGCTCCCTTCTCCCTGCATGAGATGCGATGTGTGCACAGTGCAAAGGAGAGTCTGTGTCACACAAAGCAGCAGCAGGCAGGTTAACGTGAGACACCCCTGTCTTAGGAAAGTCACAACTGCCTCCCATCTTCAGGTAATGCCTAAGGCAATGCTAGACAAGCCTACTTACTCTTCCACTAAAAACACTGGCAATCCTTTTGTTCTATAAGTCTTTCACATTTTATCCCTAAACAACAAAGAAAAGACAGAGTTAAAGCTGTGCATGAAATTTGCTTTTCTCCAGATTCCACAGGAAAATTACCTTAGTAATCACAGGCATATCCCTAATTTCTATGCTGACCCCACTCCTGCTTCCCATCTCTATGTATCTACCATGGATCTTTCTCTTTAAAATAAAAAAAAAAAAAAACGTAGATCCTTACCCCATTTTATGATATTTAAGATTTATCCAATGAAGTCCTTTTACTGAAGGATCTGGTCCCCTCTTCCCATTATAAATCTCTCCAAGCAGAGCTGCACCAGTGCCATGAGCCCTTAGTGGAGTCACTGGTGCTGGCTGGAAACATCTTGAGATCTACAGAACGGAACAGGAAGGGACTTTGCCTTGGTGAGCCCTGCAGTCCTGCTCACATCCTTCTCCATCAGTTTCAGCTTGTCTGTTTTTGCTCTCACCTTTTCAAAGAGTAGATATCAGAATTGTTGGACACATTCACACATAGGTGCCAAGGGTAAAACAAATTAACATAGACAGTAGGCTAAATCTATTTTGAAGAGAAAAATAAATGTTTTCCAAACTGCTTTACAATTTTTCAAGGTGCTGGCTCTTTCATAGAGTCAGTCCATCACTCCATCGTGTGTGATGGCTTTTCGTTCTTTGCCTAATTGCTGTGAATACTCTTTTGAGATTTCTGGGAATTAGAAACAGAATAACATATCTCTTTATGGCAATCCTTTTAGTTTCAAAAATGATAATTTTTCTAGTAAGGACTCAGTTAAACTCTTACCCAAGAGCTATTTTATGCTCAGTGTCTGTCAGGAAAAACAGAAGGAAGGTTAATGATCTCATTTACAAATGCTTGTTCACTTCCCTTTCACTTTTTTCCAGTCTGAGAGAAATCATATCACTGATAGAGCTGAATCCAAAACAGAGGTATAGGGGCACTAAGGGAGATTCTACAAGGGTGCTGACAACCTTTGTTTCTAATGGGCCAGGTTGGTAAGTATTTCAAGCTCTGGGGCCATATGTTCCCTGCTGAAGGTACTCAGCTCTGCTGTTGTAGCACATGAAAGCAGTCATAAACTGTACACAAATAAATAACCATTCAAATTTTATTTAGAACAACAGGTGATAGGCCAGATTTGGCCAATGGGCCATAGTTTGCCAAACCCTTGTATAAGAGGGGTTTTTTGTGTGTGTATTGGTGGTGGTGGTGGTGTTGCTGCTGTTGTTTGTTTTTAGTCAATGAAGTGATTGGGTTTAGCATTTGTGATGAAATGCTTTTATCTATTTAGGCTACTCAGAGAATTTTTTTCCTTATGTTTCAGATGAGACATGTGCATATGTTTGGAAAATAACGATTTTTAATTAGAGAAAGACACAAAGCAATTATGAAATAATATGACAACATTGAGTTAAATCTGTAAACCATTCTCCACAGAGTATTATAGTCTCAGCATCTGCTTTTAGGCATACAGTCGAGAATTTTGTCTCAACTGCATGCCTTTACCTAGTTCATTTCATTTCTCATGTATCATGCTTTCATTTGGTGCTACTGATGTTTTGGAAATAACCCTTTTATTGCCAAAGTACACTCTAAAAGCTCATTTTTGTGGCTGTTGGGAAGATATTAAGGTAGGGGTGTGTGTGTGTGAGAGAGAGAATTTTTGCTATTCTCAAATCCACTGATTGGGGCCTCTCTGCTCCATCCACCCATGGGGCTGGTCCTACCAGCTTCTCTCTTCATGGTGCTGAATGGCTTAGAATCAATAAGCCCAGAGCTTAAAGGGAAGTTTGAGCCTGGATTCAGGTTATCAGATTAAAAGTCTTCTTTTAACTTGACTCCCAGAGGTCTTTAAAGGATTCCTTCAGACATGGTGGCATATGAGAAGATAAAAACATGATGGAAAGGCATGAAATAAACAAGAGTACTTGATTGTTTTTGAAGAATGTGTTAAAAAATTTAAAGTGAGTCTGGACCAATATAATGCCTACCCCAAAGAGTTACCATCCCTTGCTCACTCTTCAAATGCATTAGATACCACATAAGAAATGAAAATAAGGAGTTCTCATTGTGGCTCAGTGGTTAATGAATCTGAATAGTATCCACGAGGACATGGGTTGGGTCTCTGACCTTGCTTAGTGAGATACGGATCCAGAATTGCCATGAGCTGTGGTGTAGGCTGGCAGCTACAGCTCCAATTGGACCCCTAGCCTGGGAACCTCCATATGCCTAGAGTGTGGCCCTAAAAAGACAAAAAAAAATGAAAATGAGATTTTCACAAAGAATCATAGAGTTCCCATCATCATACTTGATCAAAAATATGTGGATTAAGGTTTGTAATTAATATCTGAAGCCAGAGTGGTTAGAATTCCAAATTCCATCCAACATTCAAAGTTCTTTTCTACAAAGAAGTCTTCTCACATAATAACATCACACAGAAATATTTTTTTTTTTACTTTGGACTTTAAACATTTAAATTTATTTCAATATTTACTGTTTTTGTTTTTTTGTTTTGCTACTTATTCACAACCCATCCATTTACAGGTATCTCCTCCTTCTGCCCTCTTAAATATTGAGATATAGTCAATCTTAGGTCTCTTTCTTTACTCTAAGTAACCCTCTCTCTTGCCGATTCATTCCAATTCCATAATTTTAAGTACCATCTAAAGTTTGCTGCCAAATTTATATCACTCATTCCAATTCCTTAGTTGAGCCTCAGACTTGTATATACACAGCTCTCTAGTTTTCACTCTCATGTCCAACATTTCTCTTAAATATCTCAACCTAACAATTCAAAGTAAAACTCGGCTCTGCTCCCCCCATTTTCTCCCCACTCAGTGTTTTCCATCTAATTTAATACCTGCCATTCATCTACTTATAAAGGCTAAGATCTGGGAGTTATCCTGATCTTTCTTTTTCCTAACCACTCACATTTAATCCATACACATCCTGCAAATTCTGACTTCATGCTCTATCTGAAACCTGGCCACGTCTTACAACTTCCACTTCCCTAATATAAGCCCCCATCACCCGTCAGGAGGATTTTATCAAGGTCTTCCTCCTTGATCCCCCAGCTCCCATCAGTGTCCCTTTACCAGTCCAGGCTCCACAGAGATGCAAGAGTGTTTATTTAAAATGCACATTCGATTATGTAAATCTCCTAATAAAAAGTATACAAAGACTTCTCATTTTATGCAGGATAGGATCTCAAATCCTTGCTATGATCTAGAAGGCTCTAAGCAATCTGCTTCTTGCTTACGTCTTTGATGTTTGCTACCATTCTTCTCTTTGTTCATCATACTACACTCACACGGGTCACCTTTTTGCTCTGTGGTTATGCCGGTCCTAGTCTCTCCTCCAAGGCTTTATCTTAGTTGCTCCCTCTGTCTAGGTATTTTTATGGCTGGTCCATCATCATCATTCAGGTCTTCGCCCCAAAGTCTCTTTCTTGTCTAAGATACATACCCCACTGACTGCTTATTAGCCTTTTAGCTGTTCTCTATTTCTCATTTTTTTTCCAAACTTTAAAAATTATATCATTTATGTTTATTTACTTGTTTATTGTTAGCCTTCCTTTCCAGAATGTAGGGTTTGTAAGGGTAGTGACTTGCATGGTTTCTTACCCATTTCTGCAGAGAACAGAATGCCTGACATGGAGTATGTACCCAATATATACTTATGGGATGAATGAATAAACAAGTATTTTACACTTTGTTTCCTGTTTTGCTTAGATATAGTTGATTTCATTAAAATTTTCTTAAAATTTCATTGAAAGCAGTATTTCATTTTAGTTTGGATTCCTTTATTTGTGAGGATAAACATAATTGTATCTGTTTACTGACGAGTTGTGTTTATTATTCTGGGAAAAATCTGCTCAAACTTATTTTCCCTCACAAAGAAAAGACTGTGGTAATCATGACAGCATAATAGCAAGACAGTAGTATTCAATGCAAGTAAACTTGGTATTGCCACTTCCTTCACCCATCCTTATTCATGACAATAATTTAATAAAGCAAAATGTCCCCTGAAGGACTGACTATTTTTAAAAGCAGTTTACAAATTTTGGTATTTTTCTGGAACAAATTATTGTGTCTTCAACTTCTGGATAGAATTTTAACTTTATGTGGCTGTAATCTATTTTAATATGACAACATAATTGCTCACATAAACTGAAGTAGTATAAGTTGAAATACTACACTAAATAATTAGAACAACCTGGACTTCTCAAAATAAATGTGGCAAAACATAATCTGAATACAGTATACTTAATGTTTTTAAATGCTCACCAATTTTAATGCCAATACTAGAAATAAATTCCTGAAATTCTTCATGCATTCATCAATGAACAGATAACATTACTAAAGATAATGGAGGGAGTTCCCATTGTGGCTCAGTAGAAAGGAATCCAACTAGTATCCATGAGGCTGGAGGGAGGTTCGATCCCTGGACTCGCTCAGGGAGTCAAGGATCCAGCATTGTTGTGGGCTATGGCATAGGCTGGCAGCTGTAGCTCCAATTTGACCCCTAGCCTGGGAACTTCCATATGCCGCACCTGTGGCCCTAAAAAAGAAAAAAAAAAGAAAACATTATGGAATCTCAATATACAATATTTTCATAGCCACTCCCACTCCAGAGACCTCATCTCTATAGTATATTGTCTTTAAATAAACATACTTATGTTTTGCAAACAATACATCTATTGCTTGGTCCATATTGTTCCTTGATATTTAATACTAGAAATATACTCCTCTGAGTAAGGTTCAGCATTGGACACACCACCTGTCTTCCTGGTCAGTGGTTTTCAACTCATTTCCTTGATGTCTTTGTATTTGCCTCAAGAATGTGGATTGAGGGTGAACAATAGGATGGAAATTCAGATAAAAATAGGCAGCAGTCCATGACCCTTCACTTAAATGAAATGTGGATTTCTGGTCTTTTTCATGATGATATAACAGGTCAATATCAATGTACAGATCCAGCCAAGGATGACCTCATTGGCTGAAGGGCCAAAGAACGATGTGAACTGAATTCAATCTTGAGAGAACTGCAGAACTCTGCTATTACTTTAAACACACTTCTCATCTGCAATAAAGTGGAATGGCAGATCTGAGTACCTTTTCTTTCATCTACCTTGTGGGTCAGGGAGCCAGAACTTATTTCCACCAATGAAAAATTTAGAATTGACATGTGCTGTTTTCTCATGGAATTTAAAAAACCAGAATTCATATGTAATGTTATTTTGTTTGCATGATTTGAATCTTCCTTCCCTTCCTCTGCTATTTTTTTTTCATTCTCCTTTCTCACTTTATCTGTTTATTTTCATAATATGTATTATTCATTTTCTATGAAAAGCAATATATTTAAAAAATGGATATATATATGATATTCTAGCTAAATAAGTCAATATCCTATGAAATGAAATTATTTTTTTATTTAAAAAATTTTGGGGAATTCCCATTGTGGCTCAGTGGGTTAAGAACCTGAGATAGTGTCCATGAGGATGTCAGTTCAATCCTTGGCCTCACTCAGTGGGTTAAGGGTCCAGTTTTGCACAAGTGTCTCAGATTGAGCATTGCTGTGTTTGTGGCATAGGCCGGCAGCTGCAGCTCTGATTTGGCCCCTAGCCTGGGAACTTCCATATGCCTCAGGTGGAGCTGTATAAAGAAAAAAAATAATCTGTATTTTTTTTTCTTTTTTGGTCACATTTGTATCATACAGGAGTTCCCAAGCCAGAGATCAAACCTGAGCTGGACCTTTAACCCACTGTGGTACATAGGGATTGAACTGGCACCACCACAGAGGTAAGCTGGATCATTAACCTACTGTGCCACAGCAGAAACTCCTATACGTATTTATTTTTTTGGCTTCGCCCACAGCATGTGGAAGTTCCCCAGCCAAGGACTGAACCCATGCCACAGCAGTGACCTGAGCTGCTGCAGTAACCATGCTGGATCCTTCACCTGCTGCATCACAAGGGAACTACTGGTATGTATTTCTTAAAGTCAGGAGTTCACTTGTGAGTCAAGATTCTTTCTTTCTTTCTTCCTTCCTTCCTTTCTTTCAAGGGTTGCACCTGAGGCATATAGAAATTAACAGGCTAGGGGTCAAATTGGAGTTGCAGCTGCTGGCCACAGCCACAGCCATAGCAATGCCAGATCCAAGCCATGTCTGCAACCTACCCCGCAGCTCGTGGCAAAGTGGGATACTTTAACCTACTGAGCAAGGCCAGAGATCCAACTCACATCTCATGGATACTAGTTGGGTTCTTAACCCGCTGAGCCGCAGTGGGAACTCCAGTCTTCTTATTTTAAATGACTAACAATCACTACTGCTAACAGGTAAGTAAAGAAAATATTGATGGACAAGACAAAACTCTAAGAAGGGCATTCTCACTCTTAGAGAGGCTTGGAATTAGAGATCTGAATGCTGCCAGGAATCTGCTTCTTTTCATATCTCATCTAGTGCCTGAAGGCCTTATTCTCCTCGGTGAAGTCACAGACACTTAACCAGGCAACTGCAGACTTTATAGTCTCATAATCTAAACTTTATAGTCTTATAGTCAACAACCCCCTCCCACCCATTCCCATTACAGAAATAACAAGGAAAAGAACTCCTTGAACCACCCTGAGCCACAAGGCATCTCTGTATTAATTACTGTGGCTTAGAGATCCTATGACCAGACAGACTTATCTGCCCTTACCAGGTCTCCATGGTTGGAAGGGAAGAAGAGCAGTTCCCCTCAAAGTGGACTCTACTATCTCATGCTGAATAAGCAATGGACCTCAACTAAGAGCACTGACACAGGGGATCTGTGCCCTGAAAAGAACTGCCAAGTGCTGCCTTAATGTATCAGAAATAATGCAAATGTTGACTATTGTGAATAGTATCTGTCAAAATGGTATAGTGGAGAATGTGGGAATCTCAGACTTTTCCTCTAAGAGCTCCGTTGCTTCTGGCAAGTCACTTAAACCATCTGATCTATTGTATCTCTATCTGTAAAGTGAGCATAAATAACCACATTATAGCTTTGTTTTAAAGACTGAAAGCCAGAAAACATGTCCGTTTACTGCCTGCAATAAGTTGGCACTAAGATGGTGGTAGCCTTCGTTGTTCTTTGCTATTGCCGCAGTATTTTGCAGTGAAAGAGCTTTTCTGGAGCTTTCTTTTGCACCCCAAATCATCTGAACACTCTGCTCAGATGGTGAAGCTTCTTTTTTCCATCTCAGAGCACAAAAGAAAATGCTTTACAATGTGCAAAATACACATTTCTCCTGCTTCTTTTTCTTTTACCTTCTTCCTCTCTAGGGCTCTACTTTCTGTTTCCTTTTTCTTCCTCTTCTCTCATTGCCACGCCACGTTTTTCCTCTTCCATCTATCTTTTGTCTTTGCTCAGTACTGATTCCCTGTCCACTAGTGACTCTAGTGTCCCATCAAACTTGTGGGCACAGTTCATCAGAGAATATGAGGCCCATTAAGCTTTCAAGGCTGTGACCAGATCATAAATAACAAAGTGTTAATCCTGGCAATGTATTTTTCCGGGATGTGAGAGGGAAATGATGGTTATTAACATGGAAACTGCTGGAACACTGAACTTAGCTGCTTGCTTATCCAAACCACACCAATAAGTTGTTACAGACAGAGTTCAGAGTAAGTAGTTTCAAAAGAAAGGTAGAAGTGCATTCTTTGAGATGAGGCCTCAGTGAAAGGGGAGTGGATTCAGCATGCAAACTTTCCAGATGTGTGTGTGTGTGTGTGTGAGACAGACCAAATCCCCTTGTGTCTTTCATATTTGGATGTCATTAACATATTTCTAAAGCATCATCATTTTCAATAAGCAGTATGTGTTCTGGAAATGCCACATCACATTAAAATATAATTAGGAAGGTAATCCTCTTCTCCTGGTAATAATAGTGCATTTCAAATTCAGTATATATATTTTGGTACCTGAACCATGCTGGCAGTCATTATTATATAAAAGCCATTCTATTTTCTGGTCATGTGCATTGGTAGACCAGGTCAAGACATGAACATAAACCCAGTATGATATCATCCTCCTGAGATACTATACTGATACATGGAGGACCAAATCTAGTTTATTCTCTATCACTGAATGGCATCAAAAATTCACCTTATCAACAATACATGTCACTCTCAGTTTCAAAATACACTTAATTCTGACTCACTCTTCAATATCCTTTTGGTTTTGTACCTTATTTTGTGCTGTTCTTAGTTCCTTTCTTTCTCTGCGTATTCACAGGTGTGCTATTATTTTCAATGTGGAAACCCTCCTTACTAAAAGTCATTTATGTAATACTATTAGCAGGGGCAACTTCAGTAGTTTTTTAAGGATGATGATGTAAGTATAAAAATACCCCACACATTCTGTGAGAGTGTTTGACAGTGATTTATACATTTGTAACACCTTAGGACTTTGCTGTTAACAAGTGTCATCCATGTCAAAACATAAAAAGGTAATTACTCTGTGGAAAGAGATGTTACCCAAGTAATTTCTCAGAAGTGTATGTTACTTCCAGGAGAACAGAAATTGCATGCCATTGTTGATGATTTTCATCATCGGTACATAATCTTAATCTTAATGAGGTCCCAATCACATTTGGCTGTCATAGGCTTCTAAACATCTCCTAGGTCTGTTACTTGGTTCCATTAATTAGTAGGTATGTTTTCAAAAGCTTAAAATAGATACCATATTAAGCAGAAAATTAAGAGATGTTCTTGACATCCTGTTTGGTTTTTACACTATTCATAGGCTACAGAGGTTTAAGTATTAGTGGAACAGCCTTTTCTATTCTGCTAAGATAGAGAACATATGTTAGAGACATTCAGTAACTTCACAAGAAAGTTCTATTAGTGCTTAATGTTTTTCTTTAATGGCTTTAATAGAAATGAAAAAAATAATTATCTTAAAGTTTCACTGTGCACATTTTGGATACACTATGGAAGTGTGGTGACGGGTGGAGAGAGTGCTCTAGTCATTAAAGAATTTTATCAATTCTCTGAGTGATGTGTCCTAATTAAGGGCAAGCTTTATTATGAATTGAATTGTGTCCCTCTAATTTTCATATGTGGGAGCTTTAAACCCCAATATGATGGTACTTGAATATGGGGCCTTGGAAGGGCAATTAGGTAATGAGAGTTGAGTCCTCATGATGGGATTAGTGTCCTTATGAGAAGAGACACAAGAAAGCTCTCTTAGCCTCTCCCTCTTTCTTTCTCTTTTTTCACTCTCCACACTGTAAGGACAGAGCAAGAGGCCAGGAGGATAGACCTCATCAGGAACAAAATTGGCCAGCACATTGACCTTGATCTTTCAGTCTCAGGAGCAGAAAAATAAATGTCTGTTGTTTAAGCCACCCTGTCTATATTTTGTTATAGCAGCCTAAGCAATGAATACACTTTTGTAATCTAAATAGATGGAAATACGCTAATTCTATTAGAAGGGTTAATTAGCTATTTGATAGGCAGTGGTAAAGAGAATGTTTCTCTTTGATTTTTCAGGGAAGATGCCCTAGAAAATAAAACCAGCTCACCTTGAATGGCTCATAGTTTAAAAGTCTGACTCAGAGTCTTTATGCTCCAATGAATATTTCACTTTTAAATTTGGCTGAGCATAGAGCATATGAGTGACAAATACGTGGTGGAGACATGTCACTACAGGTCATGTCTCAATGGTATTTTCCAAGAGCTGGTAGATGTAATAGAGTTTTGTAAATTTTCTGAAGCATTCAGGTGACTATGATAACTTTTCTACAGTTCCATCTAAGTCATAACATGTTGCAAATATTAAAATCAGCTTATCTTTATTTAAAACAAAAGTCAGTGTTTCTGTGATGTGTTTTCAAATGGTGGTCAAATATTAACTTTGTGCTGTATATTTCAACATTTATAAATAGCCCTCTAAATAAATCATGATGCTCAAATCATGGCTGCATTAGCATCTTCTATCAAAGTTTTATATAACTACATAATTAATGAAGAAACAATTATATTAACAATTTTTAAATGATTTTTTTTCCATTATAGCTGGTTTACAGTGTTCTGTCAATTTTCTTTCCTTTTTTTTTTTTTTTTTTTTTTTTGTCTTCTTGCTATTTCTTGGGCTGCTCCCGCGGCATATGGAGGTTCCCAGGCTAGGGGTCCAATTGGAGCTGTAGCCACCGGCCTACACCAGAGCCACAGCAACACCAGATCCGAGCCGCGTCTGTGACCCACACCACAGCTCACAGCAACGCCGGATCGTTAACCCACTGAGCAAGGGCAGGGACCGAACCCGCAACCTCATGGTTCCTAGTCGGATTCGTTAACCACTGCGCCACGACGGGAACTCCTCAATTTTCTACAGTACAGCAAAGAGACCCAGTCAGAGACATTACTTGATAATAGTGATAATTCTTTTTATAAAAATATTTTTGGTTATAATTCTACATGATACACGATAAGGTTCTAGAATGAACAATTTGAAAATAGCAACAGTTTCAGCCTCCTGGATAACCATTTCTCTATATTGGGGAATTTTCATTTTCTACAATAAATTATATTTTCTACATCAATACTATGAGGTATGTATTTATGTAGGGTCAACCAAAAACCAAAAAAAGAAGGACAAAGTAAATATAGTTTCCAACACAGTGCAAATTTATGTTCTTTTTAGAATCAAAAACATTTTTCATTATCCTGATTTATAGATTTATGGATTTAGAGAATGAACTTAAAAAGAAGTTTTATTGATCTATGTATTTGTGTCCATTAGAGAAGATGAACTCAGAAATATGTTTAATGAAATAAAATAAATTAAAGCACTTCATAAACTATAAGGTGCTGAATAAACCCTCCAAACACTAAAGAGTCCCAGTCTTCTCCCCTCTAGTTTTGAGACTCTTCTCTTGGAACAAACCAAGTAAAGAGCATTCTGTGCCTATAATTAGTGAAAGTAATTTTCTCTATGCTAAAACCTTAGATGGGAGCACACGTATGTGAGTGGATTCCTTTGCAGGCCAGGATATTTATTTGTTTCAGCAATCATTTGAGAATCCTAGTGGAATTCTACCACATATAATGCTCTATGAAGAATTTCTAAGCAAGTAAATTCAAAAAGCTCACTTAGGTTTAGATAATTAAAGTCAGGAGTTTGTTCTTCAGTTCAAGGACTAAGTTGGAGATATAGTTTGTTTTTCAAATGATTAAAATGAGAATGGTTTTGTAATAACAGTAGCCTTAAGTGCTGTTGCTAGTTACATAAACTTATTTTAAAGGCTAGAAATACTTCTTGTTCATGGGCCTTATTTGACCTGAACAAAGGTGGACTGTGATATGGTATTAATTCCTCCGGGAAGAATCAATACTTTTAATACATATTAAAATGTTAAAAATGTGCAAGTGGCTCTTTGGGAGAAGCAAGTTAGCATAAACACTTTTATTACAGATTGCTGCTATGTCCTTGTGCTTGGAGTGTTAAAGAAAATGTTCTCTTACTAGGGAGAAATTAAACTGAGAATAAAGATAAAAGGCTTTAATATAAGCAGTATTCGGTATAAACATAGGTTATTTAAGTTGGTTTACTGAAACTTGGAGAGTGTTTTCTAATAAAAGTTATGCTCTGAATATTAAGTAAGAGAATAAAGCCAGTACTCTCTCTTACACACATATAGACACTCTACACAAAATTTGTCCTTACTGTAACTGAAGATTTGAACATTTACAATAGGAGAAAGGATAGAAAAGATTTGTCTGTATTTTGAATCCTGGTGCTGAGGATTCATTTATTTAGAAGAGGCAGTTGGATAGTTTTGTGAGGTATGGGGGGAGGCGATAAAATATGCTCTGATTTTTTTTCTTGATTTAAGTTATTAACAGTATTAATATAATATTTTATCAGCCATGTTATTTTTGGTTCTCAAGTGAAAATTAGAGGGATTGAGAGACTGATGCTGAGAAATTGATGGTGAGATTGATGGTAAAGAGACTTCATGGGGCAATGGAGAGCACAACAAATGGGATCTACAGTAGCTGTATCGCTGGGAAATACAAATATTTACTATGTTGAAATTAACTACGTAATGGACAATGTGTACCAAACAAGCAGAAACAAACATATAGTCAAAGTGAAAGAAACCATGCCTGTGCATAGATTTCTGAGAAATTAGGACCACCTGGGTATCAACTCTCATAACCAACCAGCAGGTGGGGCCAAAGGCCCAGAAGAATTGTCAGGATGCAGAGAAGAGCATTTAGCGTGAAAAAGTCCTAATGAAAAAGGTGAAAGTCAGTAATTTAAGTGGAATATTTATTACCCTAGAAGAGGCTGAGTCTTCTCTCTCATGGACTGGTATAAGGTTGATGGACTAGTCTTTATTATTATTGTTCTTTTTCATCTACCTTGTTACTTCTCTTTGTGTTTTAAAACATTAAGATCCTGAAAATGGAAATTGCTATTAGTCCTATTATGAAGGAATACAAATTTTAAAAGATATATAATACTTTCCATTGTCATTAAGATTTCAAGGACTTGAAGCAGATGAAAAACATGATTGCGTCGTTGCCTTTCATATTTGAAATGATTTTTGGCATTGACAGCCCATATCTGGGAAAAATGTCCAATCACCATGCTTTCTATTTACAAAAAATTCCATGTACATCTAGCTGTAATTAAAAACAGTGAAAATGAGCCATTCAGAAGTATAACTAATGTATCTTAAGCCACATTTTAAAACATTTTGGGATGCACTATAATAACACGTGAATATACGGAAAAGGATTTTGCACTTTATCAATAAAAAATAATTATGTGCTTTTTCATATTTAAAAGTAGTATAGGAAGTTAATGCCATCTCTTTTTAGATTATTGTGCAATGTTATCATTTTTGACATTAAGCCCCATGATTAACCCCAAATAGTTTTCTTTAGAAATCAGTCATCTGCTCCAATGTGTGTTAACATTACCATAGAAATGATGAGTGGTTACATTATTAGTAGTAAATGGAAATCCTACTATTGCACACACTTACCACTTCTCTTGCAATCTGATCTATTTTAAATGTATTCTTTAATATAATTATATGAAGACAAATTTAATCTTAATATTATTACTTAATATCAGAAAGTACTATCGTTCTGCAAGCAGCACTCCAACGTTAATAATGTCTGGGGATATAAAATGTTTTTGACTGTAAGATTAGTTTTCTTATTTGAAAAAGGTTTTAAATTTCATTTCAAAGGAGATTTCACACCCCATGAAATTTAAACTATGACATTTAGAAAACATTCACTTTATTATAATGCACTGAAAAATTACAGTGCAAATGCTCCCTGTTCCTATCTATCAAAACTGTTGTTAGAAATGTAAAGGGACTATTTTCTTAGGCAAAAACTATATGATACGCTGAAAAAAAAAAAAAAAAAAACGAGAAAACCCCAACAAAACTGAATGCCTCCTACTGTTCTTCCTCAAGTCAGGTAATTATGGCTTCAATTATGTTACAGAATGCTTTGAAATTAACTCCTACAGTTGTTTTCAGTAGAGTTTATGTTTAGATAACCTTCTGTTCATTGTGTTTTCCATTTATCCAAAAGTTTATGAAGTGTTCCATGTACTCTAAAAATAAGTTTTGGGGAAATCTTTATATGTACTCTTGATATTACTCTGTCACAGACTAAAACTGAGTTCATAAAGCACAAACGTGCCAATTTTAAATACTAATATGAATATTTCCTTTGTTATCACACAGTAATTTCAGATGTTCTTGCTAGAGCTCAACTTTGATTTGACAGTCTTCTTTTCGATGTTTTTTTCTTTTCAAAGCAAACTATTTTTGAACAATCTAAAAAAAATCTAAGAAATTCACATATTCCTATAAAATTCAGGATTGCAATACTTTTATTCTTTGTATTATTTGATAGTACATTTAATCTTGAGTTTTGATAACATTTACTGTGGCCTAATTATACTTTATATTCATTTTGATTTTTAAGAAATTTGAAAGTGACCTAATTGCTCAATATTTCTAAGTTCCTAGGTGACACAAGCCACACTTTGTGTAGTAATGGCAGAAAGCAGATACTCAATAAAACTTAGTTGAATGAGTACATGGATAATGTTAATATAGGGCAGAAATGATGTGAGTTATTCCTATTTTAGTGTCAAATAATTATGACTAAATCTTATTATGATAGAGCAATTGTGTGCCTATATCCAGCTCTGTAAAAAAATCTTACTGTTTTAAATAAGGACAGCTCATTTAAAAAACAAAAAAGGAACAAATAAAATAAGTATATACCTTCTTTCCTGTCCAGGTTGAGGATGAACTGAGACATAATTCTTTAGAAGAAGGATAAGAAATAAAAATGTTGTCTTTATTATTGCTGGTCCAATTGGTCCACTGCTGATCATTAACTCCCCCTGAACTGAAGTATCCATAGGTTATCAGGAAAAGTTAGACAACAATAAGACCCTACACCCAGGACCTATGAGCCTGCAAAAAATGTAATCTTGATATTGAACCAGTCAGGGATGAAAATAAATGCCTGAGAAGTAATTACAATTAGATCATTCTTAGGCAGTTTTGCAGCCTGAATTTATATTGAAAATCTTGGAGTAGAGCCATGAAGTTATACTGAAAAAGACCCAGACTTGTAGTTTCCCTAGGCTTCTGGCACAAACAAATAGAAATCTTATCTGAAAAATGTCACTTTTGTTCTAGGTATCAAAGAGTCTCTGCAAATAATCTTTTGAAGCACATTAAGCAGAACTAGTCCAAAATAAACATACCTACATAGAAAAAGGCACAAGGAGAGAACTGGCAGAAAAAAGAAAAAAGAAAGCTGAAATAGATCTCAAAACGTTTAATGAACTGTAAATATCAGACCAGATCAGAAAACAACAATTATTTTTATGTTCAAAAAAGTAAAAGACAAGCTTGTATACATCTGAAGGGAACATAAAAAATGATCAGGCAGATTTGGAAAATCATGGAATATTATTTCTAGAATTAGATATTTCAATAACAAATATTGAAGACTCAGCAAATGGGTTTAACAAATGATTCTATACAGCTGAAGAGAAAATAAATAGAAGAAAGATCAGAAGAAATTATCCAGAGCTCATTTTGCAGAGAGACAGGTTAAGTGGTTTGGGAGGTTTTGTTAGATTATGATCAGAAGAAAGATTGAGTGGCAGAGAGGGCTCATGACTATCCAGAACAGGTAAAAGATATCAACACACAGATTCAGGTAGCTCAGTGAATCTTAACTGATAATAAGTACAAAGACTGTTATATTTAGGCACAAAATAAAATTGAAGAACATAAGAAAAAGAAGAAAGAAAAATCTGAGAATTCATCAGAGTGAAAAGAAAAAAGTCATATTCCCTTCAAAAGATTTCTCATGTGGCTCTTTTGTCATCAGCAATAATGGCAGCCAGAAGAGAGTGAGCTGACAATTTTAGTGTACTAAGAAACAAAAAAAACTTCCTAATCCATTAATATCCAATGCCCATGAGAAAAAAAAAATGTTTTCAGATTAAAAAAAAAAAAAAAACCGGAGAGGATTTTCCATCAGTAGATTTTTGCTAAAAGAAGCAGAATGAAAGTATTAAATCTAGAAAGATATGAGGAACATTAAGTGGGTTGATGAATATGCTTCATCCTTCCATGTACTTCTGCCAATAGTTTGAAAGTTATGTACTTTATTCCTTTTACCAATTTACATATAAATTATCACATACATCTTGAATTTTTCTGATATAATACAATTTGCATCTTTCTGAATAAAACAAAGACTTGACCACTATCTCATCCTCAGCTTTTGTATTATTGCTGTCGTGTGTTTCAACGCTTATCATTTTAACCCATATGACATTATTATGGATCATCCTAAAAAAAGAACGGATTGAAAAAGAAACACTGAAGAAAAATGCTAATTCGAAAACCCAAAATAAGATGGTAGGCTTAAATATAAATAAATCAGTAATTATATTAAACATAAATTGTCTAATTTACCCAATTTAGACAAAAACATTGTTAAATAAAATCACTGAGGATGTCACCATTAGGACGCTGAAGACATTTATAAGAACAGAGCACAACTGTCTGGAAGTTTTGCTCTGGGCACCCAAATGGAATGTTTTTTTTTTAATTTTTGTTTTTTGTTTTTTATCTTTTAGGGATGCACCTGTGGCATATGGTAGTTCCCAGGCTAGGGGTCAAGTTGGAGCTGTAGCCACTGGTCTCTGCCACAGCCACAGCAATGCCAGATCCGAGCTATGTCTGCAACCTATAGCACATCTCACAGCAACACCAGATCCTTAGCCCACTGAGCGAGGCCAGGGATCGAACCTGCACCTCATGGATACTAGTCCGATTTGTTTCTGCTGAGCCACGATGGGAACTCCAGGAATGTCTTTATAAAAAACATTTAGAATTATAAAAAATTCTGAGCAGGTTACCAAATGAAATGTTATGTCTTTTATTTGGTACAATTTTTTTTTAAAATGTGCCTTATTTGTTTTGAATTATAACTGACTTGAGGAAGGCAAAGTTTATGCTGGACGGATAGAAGGACAGAAAGCAGACCTCATCCACCCTCTTAGCTCCTTAAATGAGCCTGGTAGCGGCATTCTCTTTTTCTATCAAATCAGGAAAACTATCCAGGACTGGCTCAGATCCTGCATATACAAACAGTTTTGCCATTTCAAAAAACTGCAGCATCTAGTATGATGTCCTGCACATGGTAAGTGCTGAGTAAATTTTTATTGAATAAATACATTTTGTAGGAGTAAAAAAATCCTCTGAATGAAAAATATTATGAAAGACACCTCTGAACTCTAAGACTACACAAAAAAATTAAATGCAAAAGATGAAAAAGACAACCATGCAAATAAGGTCTACAAAGCTGGTGTATGTATCTGATACTGGACAAAACAGAATAAAAGGTTCATAGCATAACAAGAGAAAAAATGGTCATTATATAGTACTGACGGTTTCAATTTCCCAGGAACATAAAATGATTTAAAATTTGTATGTACCTAAAAACACAGTCCCAAAATACATAAAGAAAATACAGAAATGAAGGGAACATTGACAAATCCACAAACATAGTAGCAAAATTTAAAAAATATCTCTTGGCGATTGACAGGAAGCAAATAAAATCATTAAGAACATGGAAGGCTTATAGGATGTGAGTAACAAATATGAGCTAAAGAATGCAAATAGAACACTAAATAACATAATTGTAGAATACACCTTCTTGACAGAAGATACACATAGCACGTTTACAAAAGGTGACCACATCAAACTTGACCATAATGAAAGCTTCCAAATATTTCAAAGGATTGCTATCATGACAACTATATAACTAACGTAGAATTCAATTGGCAGTCAATAATGAAATTAACTAGAATATTTCTATTCCTTGGAAATTAAAAAATCAACTAAAAGAAACCACGTGTTAAGGAATATATCATCACAGGTATAGAAAGCAATGAAAAGTGAAGAAAATTAAAAAAGAAATATACTATGTCTTAGACTATGGTGAAAAGAGCCAAAACATTTCTTATTTAGAAAGGAAATTGAAAATTAATGAGGTAAACATCAATCTCCTAAGTTAAAAGAAGAAATCCAAAACAGATGCAAATAAAAAGAATATAATGTAGATATACAATAATACAGATAATAATGTAGATAAAAGCAGAAAATAATGTCATAGAAATAAACACTAGAAAGTTCGAAAAAAGCCAAAAGATTCTTTGAAAAAGTGATCAAATAGACAAAATTTGATCAACGACACTGTTCAATAAAGTATAAGGTATAAATAATCAGTATCAGAATGAAAAAAGAGACCTGATTCCAGATGTTACAGAGATTTTTAAAAAGGCAATGTGAAGAATTTATGAACAACCTTTGGATAATGTCTTGATAGTGAGCCAACACATTGGAAAAGGTAGACAAAACAGGCAAGGTCTTAGAAAAGGTAGAGCTTAGTGAATCAAAGAAAGAAGGAGCCTGAACTAGTCTTCAAAAACCTTCTCTCACAGAAAATTCCAGGCTCTAGGGACTTCAATGTGCTATTATTATAGAAAAGGATAATAATGGCAAAACACAATAAATATGATAAACTGCAAATGAAGACTCCTAAAAAGCATTTCCCATGCTTACAGATGGTCTGATCAGATTGCTGTGAAGTTCCACGGCCCTGGGCTGTAAAGAAGCAGATGCTTGCTATCGTATTCATGGCCATCTCACCCAAGCATGAATATCTCCCCTCTCAGCATCTTAATCCCCAATCATTCTTCTTTGTCACAGCATTAAAGAGCTCAATGTCGGGCCATATGCATATTGGCACGTTTGCCTTTCTTTGAACCTTTAGAAGATGCAAAGAATGAAAAAACTACTGACGTGTGTCATACTTAGCATTCAAGCCTGGCACTTTGTGGACATTTGGACGACAAAAGGAATAAAATCGGCACATTAGAAGGAACATTGTGTCTTTCTAATCTTTGAATTTTAAAACTGCAGGAATGATCAGGGCGAATCGATTTTATTTTTAGTGTGTCTGCCTCCAAGTTTGATTTTATGAAGAAAAGGCACTCTGGGTTTCTTGGATCTTAAAAATAAGAATACTGGGCTTCTTTCTATGGGTCTTACCTTTTAAAAATACATAGAAGTGGTGTAGTCCTAAGCTTTCAATTTCTTTTTCCTGTATCTTGAATGCAATTTAAGCATTTTATTGAACTCGGACACACTGAAGCATATTATTACTTGACCCTGTTTTGCAATGACATGTAATCCTAATAATAAGAGTGATAATCTAAATAATAATTATCACAGTAGTGGCCATTTACTGGGATGCTTAATACAGTTCAGCACTGTCCCAAGTAACATATGTTATAACAACTAACTTACACTATTCTGTTTCAGATACTTTATGTGGATTCTAGAAGTTCAGTAACTTGCCTATGGCTATGTAGCTGTTAAACGGTGAACCTAGGATTCACACCCAAGGATTGTGGTTCTCACCTGTAGTGTGCATCACAACCACCTGTAGGGCTTGTTAAAACATGAATTTTGAGTCCCATGGTCCTAGGAATTTGCATTTCTAACATGTTCCAGCTGCTGCTGCTGCTGCTGGTCCAGGTACCATATTTGAGGTCCCACTGTTTCAGGACCTGTGCTCCAAAGCACTGTGCTTCTACTGCCTCCTTGCTGTGTCTCAATGATTCCTGTCAATGAAGATGTGAACATGCTATCATTAACTCCATTTCTAGACAGAAAATTGAGAATGTGAAAGACTAATAAGTACACTACTCAACTTCAAGGAGCATAAAGAGTAAAGTCAGAATTTGAACCTTCTATCTGCCTCCATCCAATTTATTCTGGAGTGTGTGTGTGTGTGTGTGTGTGTGTGTGTTTGCATTTGGTTTAAAAATAGTTAAATGTAGATTTTAACTTGTAATTAAAATCCAAACTTTGTGGAATCCATGGTTCTCTGTTGAATTCTACCCAATGGTTTCTTGAATATAGTTTAAAAACCACTGCAGAGTTCAAAATTTTAACCGCTGCTTCTAACATAAGTTAAAAATAAACAAGAGCCATCTATGCATTTCTAGCTCTCCCTTAAAGAAAACTCAACTAACAATTTTTGTCTTTATTTCTCTTATTCTGGGTATCTTTTGCTACTTACAGTATACAGCATTTTCTGGGAGTATTGTTTATTTTGAATGCTCTTTTTATTAAAAAACATATGTTTTTGATTCAAAATTGATGTGATTAATGGTAGGAGAAGGAAATTTTCTCTCCAAAGTATAACAAAATATTAAATGACAACTATAGTTTAATGACAACTCAGAACAATTTACTAAACTAAAAGAATTCCTAAATTAATTTAAAAATTTACAGTGGGAAAAAGGATGTCATGAGGAGATTATAGAGTTTGAGGTGTCTATGAATCTAAATTCTTGCATCTTTCTTTCTCACTGGATACTTGGACCCCAGCTCCTATTTTTTGGATATCGCACAGGGATTAATGCACGAGGATCAAAGCCTTCCACATTGACCACGGCTGTTGCTTATTCTTTAATTTTTTAAAGTACTGAATTATTTTTAGATCAAAGCCTTCTTCTGGGTGGTCTTTCCTGCTTAAGAGGCAGAGGTGATAGGGTGGTAAAATTTTAAAATCCAAGGGATGTGCCATGTGGACAAATGTATCCACAGTAAAGAATTGAGGGCCCAGGGAAAAGGTGTACCTTAGAGCTCTCCATTGAAATGTTTATCTTGGTATTTGAAGAGGTCAGGAAATAACTTTGCTATTAATAGCTCACAGTTTATTGAAATGTACTAATTCATACTCTGAGGCACTTCCTTTTCTAAGTTTAGCCAAAAATGTCGCTATCCTACCTTTGCTATTTAGGCACAGAATGCTTTAGTTAGCTTCGGGCTAGAATAATGTGCTTACCTGGCTTCTTCCATTTCCTTTTCTCTTTGAAGCATCATTAAAAATGAGCTAATATTAGAATTCCCGCTATAGCTCAGTGGGCTAAGGATGAGACTGCAGCAGCACAGGTTTGATCCCTGGCCAGACACAGTGGGTTAAGAATCCAGTGTTTCTGTAGCTGCAGCTGTAGCTCGATTTAATCCCTGCCTTGGGAACCTCCATATGCTGCAGAGCAGCCAAATATATATATATTCATATAATATAATGTGTGTGTGTATATATATACATATGTATATATATACACATATATACATATGTATATATATACATATGTATATATATACACATATATACATATGTACATATGTATATATATAGGCTTATATCAGGAAGAAGCAAATGTTACACTGTACTATTAAGATTTAAGTAGTATTTAAAATATTTCTTAGAATATTTTTCTTTTCTTATGTGTAATTTTATTTTATTTTTCTTTTTTAGGGCTGCACCCACAGCATACGAGGGTTCCTAGACTAGGGGTCAAATTGAAGCTGCAGCTGCCGGCCTATGCCACAGCCACAGCAACGCGGGACCTGAGCCAATCTGCAACCTACACCACAGCTCATGGCAACGCTGGATCTTTAACCCACTGAGCAAGGCTAGGGATTGAACCTATGTCCACATGGATACTGCTGAGCCACAACGGGAACTCCATCTTAGGTGTAATTTTAAAAGGGCTTTGGTTTTCTTAACTGATCCAATAGACCTGAAGGCTCAATTTAAAATCATGCAATTAAAAATTTTTAAATGGGGGAATATTATAATTCACCTCAATAGTTCCTAATTCTAAGTAAATCCGCTTTATTTGTTGAGGGTGGTGAGTGGACTGGGGACTCCTTGGTAAGCTATTTCTTAGCACTCCAGAGAAAAATATGGCTCTTTACCTTGTGCTGTGTCAACTACCAAGAAGACTTACATACAAAATAAGGGTTTCCCCATCCCTGGATTCACTTGTACCATCATTAACAGAACTCTGAGTTGGATTTTCACAGCAGAAAGGAAATACTAAGTTTTGCCCTGAATTTTCTAAAAAAGAATGACAAGACAGTGGCAGAATATATACTCCTTGGCTTTGAGAATACTTAGTCTAAATCTCCTTGATATTTTCCCTTGTAAATTATTTTCTGAACTATTAGAAACCTTCCCCAATGTTTTTATCACCTTAAATGCTTAGAGGGGTGATCAAGCAGCTAAAATGTCCTGTGGCTCTCTTGTTTTCAGTGACCAAAGTCACTTGGGATTTTTTCCCTCTATTCTGAGCTCATGTATCATTTTAAAGACCCTTTTCTGCATGTCTAATTTAATAATAAAGATGGCTCATTTTGGAGTTCCCATCGTGGCGCAGTGGTTAACGAATCCGACTAGGAACCATGAGGTGGCGGGTTCGGTCCCTGCCCTTGCTCAGTGGGTTAACGATCCGGCGTTGCCGTGAGCTGTGGTGTAGGTTGCAGACACGGCTCGGATCCCGCGTTGCTGTGGCTCTGGCGTAGGCCGGTGGCTACAGCTCTGATTAGACCCCTAGCCTGGGAACCTCCATATGCCGCAGGAGCGGCCCAAGAAATAGCAACAACAACAACAACAACAACAAAAAAAAAGATGGCTCATTTTCTACAATGTTAATCATTTCCTTACTTTTATCTCATTACTGATATATCTTTATTTCCTAAATTATTTGAGGCTTGTTTGTTTGTCTGTTTATTTTGTCATACCCATAGCATGCAGAAGTTCCTAGGCCAGGGATCGAACTTGCACCATAGCAGTGACAATGCCAGATCCTTAACCGTTAGGCCACAAGGGAACTCTGGCATTTACTCTTTTAAATCTTGTTTCAAAAATCAATCCTTCTAGTTCTTTTGGCCTTTTCATTACTCATTCTTGAATTCTCATATAAAATGCTACCTATGAAACTATATAACCTCAATGCATTTCTGAAGTGTAATATGTATGACATAATTAAGTATATTTCTGTGTATTTTATGAAAAAAATAAGGGGGAGCTCGCATGATACTCTCTACTTGTCTTCCTGCATCAACCTGGTACCAGTCACTGTGGAATAATGTGCTTGGGTTGCGATACCACTTGAACCTCTGGGAATTGTGTGCTTACTTGGTTAATATCAATCCTCTTGCAAAAGTGCAGAGAACTTGAAAGCAGGAACTGTATCTATTCTTATGTTTGTAAAGAAAAAAAAATATGTGTATATATACATATACGGAAATAATGGATGTTTGCATTTTGAGTTGAAAACTCTAGTTTATAGTGTAATAGCTTAATGTAAAAACTCAGACTTTCTAAAATTAGGTTTCTAGAATTATTTTAGCAGGCGGTTAACAGAAGTACTTGAATTTAAATATCTGAATCACCTGTCCCATCTCTGGTACTACAATTTGTAGGAAAAAAATACCAGTCTTTAAATTTAAAAGGATTTAGGTGCTGACTTTAATATTTTAAAAATTTTACCAGATGGCTTAGTCAGCTCAGACAGCTATAACAGAATATCAAGACTGGGCAGCTTAAACAAGAGACATTTATTTTTTCACCATCCAAATCAAGGTGGCGATACATTTGTCTTTTGGTGAGAGCTCTTTTCTTGTCTTGCAGAGAATAAGCCATCTTGCTGTGCTCTCCTGGGTCTTTCCTCTGTGTGTATGTGCAGAGGGAGAGAGATCTTTCATGTTTCTTCCTCTTCTGATGAGGACACTGGCTTTATTGGATTAGGAGCCCATCCTTTGACCCCATTTAATCTTCATTACTTCCCAAACGACCTTACCTCCAAATACAGTCACATTGGAGGTTAAGGCTTCAATATAAGAATTTTGGAGGAATACAATTGATTCCATAATACAGATTTACTTTCCACCTCAAGTAATACTCATTGATTTAATAGTGCTATATTCACTGATACTGAAAGCATGCACACTTGGGATAGGAATGAAAGAGGGGTGAAAAGGTAATACAGCAAATAGCAAAGAAGGCATTGCTTAGATTTGCTTAGTTTAGACGTTAAAATCACCATGTTCTGAGGTGTTTCCTGACACCAACAATCAGTTTTTTGATTCTCCAGACGTCCACTCTCCAACAATTTAATTCAATTCTGACACTAAGTATTTAGAATTAGCATAGACCCCTCACAGGTTCAGGACTCTATCTCACCTGACTGTCCCCACTTCAGGGGCCAGTCACACAGTCTGGGCCACATTCTGACAACTGGCTATAAAGCAGCTACAACCTCCTCCTCAGGTTCGGCAATTTGGGCAAATGGCTCCTAGAACTCGGGAACACACTTTACTTTCATTTGCTGGTTTATTATAAAGGATACAATGCAAGAACAACCAATCGAAGAGACACATGGTTGAAGGTATGGAAGAGGCGATGTATGAAGCTTCTACACTTTCTCTGGGCAAACCCTCTTCCCTCTTGGTACCTTGATGTGTTTACCAACAAGGAAGTTCTCTGAAGAATCTCATTGTTCAGGAGTTTTTATAAGCTCTATCTCCAGCCTCCCTTCAGTCCCCGGAAATCAGAGGTGAGACTCAAAGTTCCAACTTGCTAATCACTTGGTCTTTCCCGTGATCTCTATGTTGAAACTAAATAGGAGTCCCACCCTAAGTCAATCCACTATCATAAATTCATATGTGATCCAGAGGCATGCTAGTTGTGAAACACAAAAGGCACTCCTTTTGCTCAGAATATATTTCAAGAGTTTCTGCAGTTGCATAC
The DNA here is from genome assembly GCF_016906955.1 of Phacochoerus africanus. Lineage (NCBI taxonomy): Eukaryota > Metazoa > Chordata > Mammalia > Artiodactyla > Suidae > Phacochoerus > Phacochoerus africanus. The sequence goes on along the minus strand of NC_062556.1, from coordinate 60,273,023 downwards.
CAGGAACTGGGGACAAAGACCAAATGTATTATTATATCACACCATGTTTAAGGAGTACAGCAGGAAGAGATAGTCTTAAAAGTTAGAGTTTCATTTTTAAGGATCAGATGGAGCGAAAAAGGCTCTCTGAATTCCAAGTCTACTCTATAAATATCAAGATCTAGAATCTAGGGGACTTGAGGGCTTTAGGATGTATAAAGAATCGATGTGAAAACCTTTTTTCAGAGGGAATGAGATAATGCTTTAACCAGTTGGCTCAAAGGGAAGAAGTGGAAATTAAAGTTGATGAGTATTTCTGAGAGGGCCCTGGCCTTGGACTTTTCTGAAACTGAATCTCTGGGGAGCCAGGTGCTATCAATTTTCCCAGTAAATTTGAAAATCCAAGAGCAGAAAAGAATTGTATTCCAATTTCTATATAGACCACTAGGAGTGATTTTCTTACAGAATTTCCTAAACTGTGGTAGAAATTTGGAAAAATTTTTTTCAACTCTACATTATATGATGTTTAATGCTTACAATTACAATTAATTATGTCCTCTTCAATGTTTAAATAAATGAGTGTATTTCTATGTTAAGTACACTAGAGAGAGCCTGGAATATGGTACATCTCCTGAATTGGGGCAGTTTTCTCTTGCCTCCAGAAATGCTGTATTTCAGGCCCCTGCTTGGAATACTAGGCTGTTAATTGCCTGGTAATAGTCACCAGAGAGGAAAACAGAGGTAATGAACTAAGAGATGAAGTATTTTTCTAGAATGGTTTTGGAAACCTCCCAACTGTGGCCATGACAGAATTATCACAGTGGATCTCTAACTCTGAACAAACTAAATGTCATGTGATGTCTTATTGTAATCAGAGGAGCTCCAGAGATGGTGTGGTGATTCAGGCACTGCTGTGAGCTGTAGTCCAACACATCACTTTTGGGGCCTATAATGTGACAAAATGGAAGTCACCAGAAAAAGTCTTCTGAATAATGTTTTTAAAATATTGATTAGAGGAAGGAAAAATCCATGACTCTTAGAGTAAATTTTTTTTTTTCCTGGTATCTGGAATAAATTCCTCTTATCAGATGCATAGTCTTTATGTATGCGTTTTATCCATACTTTAGATCTATAGTTTTAAGATTCCTGAAGTTTTGAAAGACCAAAGAAGTTAGGTACCAATTGCTCTAAATAGATTCTGCAGAAAATCTGTAGAGTCTCTCAGAAGAATATAAGTTGGAAAATGTTTGAAAAACACTGATTGGAGACAACTTGTGATAATTTATGAAAATGTGTGCTCTCCCGGTTACAAAAAAAGACTCTGATCTTTCGAATACTTGAAAGAGATTTTATACTTTGATCATTTTATCAAGTGTTGTCCATATTATTTCAGATGATAATATCAATTGGTAAGTCCTGGTTCACTATTTAACTTACAAGAGAATAGTTGTATTGCAGATTTGAAAGGTTATCTGTAGAGATAGGAAATGACAATCTTTATTGAAGCTTTCAAAATGAGCAAAATAACCACATCAGCTTTGAAATCACACAGTAGCATTACTTTTTGGTAAAATCACTCATAATGAGAGCATTATGGTATCTTAAACCGTTATGAGGTCTGAGATGGAAACTTCATATTCAGAATTCCTCAACATAACAGGCTTATAGTGACATTTCAAAGTACTTTGTGCATATCAGGTATTTTCTGCATGGAAATTTACCCCCTAGGCTCGTAGTAAGCATGGAATAGAGGCAACGTGCTTTCCTTTACAGGGCAGCATCAAGAGTAGGTATTTGTTAAAACATTTGGTCTGTCTTGCCACTCTGCTGAGTGTACCATTCAAGTTGATCACATGGTAATTTAGGTTTATGGCAGATTTTTCTGCCAGTTGAGTAAGGGTAAAGGGAATAACACCTTGCCCAAAGTGTCTGAAGAGCCTGATATGTCTGAAGGCAATGCCATGGAAGTTTAGATGTGGAGGCCCAGAGATGAAGGTCTGGCAAGGACATGTTCACTGTGAAAAGTAATTGTCATCTGAATGTCTAACTACAGCTGTGGTTCAATTTCTTTCCCCTTGTATGTAATTAAATGGAGACTCTAAACTATGCTAAAGAAAAAAATGACACATGTCATACAGCTTTATATGTTATCAGGGCTTTACTGTCAAATATGAGTGAAAACTGAAAAACTCACTAAGATGATGGTAATTACAGATGGGGACTATACAATTAAATACACCTGAATTTTCATGGTAGTAATGAGAGAGAGAAGTTTGCAAAACATAGTTTTCAGGAAAGTAGCTAAATAATTTAAGCCAAGAGTCAACATTTTGATTGTATTAAGTAAAAGGTCTAAGCTCTTAGAATATACTTTTCAATGTGTTGGATTCCCTCCAAGTGACAAAGGGAAGCAAATAAAAGAAAGGTACTTAAGAAGTCATGCTGTACAGTGGAAAAAAAAATTGTGTTGGAGAAATAACAATTAAAAAAAAAGGAAGCAGAAATCAAAGTTTGATCACGTCCACTTGAACCAAAGTGGAAGAGGAAGTTAACATCTTCCATTATAAATCTAAATGACACATATGATCATGCTACTATCAGCAAAAAATTAATACTTATTATGTGCCAGGTGCTGGTCTAAGCATCTTACATATAGTAACTAATTTTATCTTTCCAACAACATTGTGAAGTCATTAATATTATTATTTTTAGAGATGAGAAACTGAGAAATGGGGGGTTAAGTAAATTGCCTGAGTCACAAAGATGGGGAATGGTTAATCTGGGATTGCAATCCAGACAGCCTCCTGCCACTGGCCCTTGCTTACATAACATATTATACTTCTACTAAAGTAACATGAAAACTAACACTTGCCTCATTCCTTCCCTACAACAAAGCACTGCCCTTACAATTAATCTTCACAAATACCCCAGGCTGTAGGTACTATTATTACCCACATTTTTTTGAGACTCTGAGACCCAGAGAGGTTAAGTGGCTTGTTAATGTCACAGATAATACAAAGTAGAACTGTGATTCATGCTTAGAAAATTTTGTTGTGGAATTCATATTAACTATTCTACTATTTACCTCTTTTTTTTTAAAGTAGGCAATTAATTTAGCTTTGACTCAATCATAATAATCAAAATTCAAGGATTTGTTAAGCTTTCCCCTTTCTAAATTTCACATCATTCATAAAGCTTGAACCATGAGAAAACCTTACACTATGCAAGGAGCAAAATTATCACACAGGAATTGGTAGATGTATCTATTTTGCTAGATTTAGATTTTCTTGATTGGACAATTCGGTTAATCAACTTTACTGGATTCTTAAAATTTTTTCTCCTTCCTATTTTAAAAATGTAGATATAGAGTCCTAATCCGACTCCACTGGTGATTAAAATTACTAAATTACCAAGAGAGACTATAGTAGAAAAAAAGTTTGTTAGTAAATCTACCTATATGTCTGTTTATCTTTCAATATCTATGTATCTGTCTATCTAATCTACGCATATCAGATTCTATTTCTTCTTTACTCTGATGAGGTGGCTATTATTTACTTGAGAACAATACATTTTATTTACACTTATAAATGTATTTAAAACATTACAAAGAATAATTTCAACAGAGATTTACACATTTAAAATTAATGAAAAAATTTTTAAAAAATTTTACTTTTCAATGCAAGGAAATTTTTGCCAGGGGGACTCAGAGTTTTGTTTTGTTTTGTTTTTAATTCAAAATTGCCTCATTGAAGGCTGGATTTGAAATTTTTATTGTAGCTTTATTTCAAATTAACAAGGAAAAAGTGGATAATGTCTGTAATAGGATGATCTATTATCTACCTAGAAAATTTTAGGAGCAATAATTCTGGGTCTCAGCGTAGAAGTACTAGGTGGTCCTTGATTCTATTTTAAAGCTTGCATATATTAATTAGAAAGCCTCAATTATATCAGTATTCAAAGATATTTTATTTGTGCCTCCCTTTTCTTTCTATATCAGTGGATTAATGTGAAGTTTTATTTTTCTTTTCCCTGTTTATACATTTACACTCAATTCCTTCACTTAGAGAAGTTTTTCTCCATCATCAGTCTGTCTCAGAAAAAGTACCACAAGTTCTCCTAAAAGAGGGAATGTATTGTGCCTGAGTGGCCTCTTGGAGCTTTTTCTCTGTTCTTGGCTGAGGGCCTCCATGACCTGTAAGAAGAGCTGGCGGCTACAACAATTCAGCCCTTTAGATAATCTCTGCAGACTCTACCTTCCTATATGTGTTCTGCTCAATATGTCTCTGAGTTGAAATTATGATTTCTATCCAGTTTTATACCTAGACTTTCTCTCTGCAGTCACTTTGCTTGTATGTTTTTCTGGTTTTCAAGATCAGTTTCTTTCCTAGACTCTTTCTTTTGGATTAACCTGGATGTTGCAATTCATAGTTTAGAGGTCAGTCCAACCTGAGCCTAGACCTGTACCTTAGAATTTCAGTCGAGTTCAGATACATGGAGCTATGGGCACCTAATCTTCCAGACAGACAGAGAACATTCAAAAAATTGACATTTTAACAATAGCCAGTTTCTTAATCTTAAAATCTGTGGGTTTCTTCATTTACTTTGATTCCTTTAATTTCTCTCAACAAAGTTTTGCAGGTTTCCTGTAGAGATATCAGACATATTTCATAAGATTTATTACTAGATACTTGATATTTTGCTATTATCAGTGGTATTAAAATCATTATTGTTTTCTAACAGCTGCTACACCAAACACAAAAATTAATTCATGGTGGGTAGAGACATAAGGGTAAAAGGAAAAACTAAAAAGCTTTCAGAAGATAATATAGGATAATATAGGATAATTTCCAGGTAACAAAGGGTTTCTTAAACAAAATATAAAAATACCATAGAGAAAAAATCAAATTTGTTTATATTAAAATTAACTTTTGAATATAAAAAGCACCATAAAAATCATGAAACAATGAAAAGACAATATCAAATGCAACAGATGAAGCCACTTTCTGTGCTGATATGTGGAAGGGAATAGAATCTGTCCATGTTGGCAGACACCCCAGGGGACCGGAGGGTGTGTGGGGGGGCAGGGGACGGGGAGGGGGTTGGTGATCTTCATAGCTGCCAGCTGAACTGTTACAAAACCAAGCTTGTTATTTGCATAAATAAAGGTATTCCCATGAAAATGTAGCACTGTTGAGTAACTAAATATGAAATGTTAAATAAATAATAATATTACATTTGATAAAAGGAGAATATTCAAAGAGAGACTACTAATTAAGCTGATAGTGGGAGGGCGAGTAAGTGTAACTAAGGATGAAGAAGGGCAAACAAGGCTCAGGAGGCACAGGGAATGTGGTATGTTTAGGCAGCAAAAGCTAGGAGGTCAAGGGTTACGGCGTAAGACGTTTGGGAAAGAGAGTTCAAGGAAAAGAGTGCACTGGGAGGTGTCACAATGAACTTTTAAGCTTAATTTGAATTTTAAGTTGTTCGCTAGCATTACCGATTCATAATATAGTCACCCCAAAGCTTATTAAGATTACATGAGAGATAAAAATCCAGTAATCCTTTTCAAACTAACCACAATGTACCAAATTTACACACAATTTACTTTAAAAGATATACACCAGAATCACATAATCATATACGTATGTATAGTATATGTATAATGGGAATGGGTGACTCCTATTAGTGTCCTTTATCATAAACAAAGCATGACTGAGATCCTCCTTAGAAGACTGTAGGGCAGATGAGGCTGGATAGGTTGATTGGGGCTTGATTTTGGAAATCTCTAAATTTACATGTAAAGTAAAGCATTTGAGCTCCCTGGAGAGTCATTTCCAGTCAGATCTATGGTGCCAGAGGACATCAGGCAGCAACCTGCAGGCAAGAGATTGGAGCCTAGAAAACTCCCTACGAGGAGGGTGACTCGAATTCAGGTCATGTCAGTGGGGATGGGTGAAGATGGATTACTGAGTCGCTGCAGAGGTAGAGCAACAAGATGTGGCCGCCAAAAGTAAGTGGGAAATGGGGAAGAGGGAAGAAGAACAAAAGGATTCCCGGGGGCTGCCTAATTGCTAGGATGATGGTTTTATTAAATACGGTAGAGCTCACGGAGTTGAATCATGCACCTGGGGGAAATAATGAATTCGATTTTGAGCAGTTTTGCATTTGAGGTATTCCTGGGACATCTGCGTGGACAGGCCTAATGATAATAATTATAGCAGATACAACATTTCCCAAGTACTTGTTGCCAGGCACTGAGCTATATGCATTTTTCTCAATTTAAGGATGATGAAAGTGAGGCTTATTGAAGATAAGTAATTCGACCTGTGGGTGGTGGCTGGGAGTTGAACACAGTCTGACTCTAAAGCCTGTATTACTTTCTTAGCCACTGCACCACACAGCCTCTGGGGCTAAGAAGGGATGTCGGGGAGAGAGATGGCGATTTGAGGGCTATTAGTTCCTAAGTGATCCCTGCGGTTGTGCAAGAAGATGAGCTTTCCTAGGGAGAGATTATAGAGGGAGAATGCTGGCAGAACACAGCTCGACAAGTTAGGCAGAAGAAAATGATTATAGACATTTAATGTCATGCAATGTTGTAAGACTGCTTTACATTGATTTCCTGTTGCAGCAAATGGCTTTCCAAGTGTCACGATGCCCCTTTGCTCAGTGCAGTTCATCTCTCATTTGTTCTTTGAGGATGAAGCCAATTTAATAGTATGGAGGACTAATTCTTTTCTTGAGAAATTAAGATGAAAAAGCACCTTTCTTCACTGCCTTCTGATGGCAGGTTCAAATGGAAGGACTGGGGTCAGATGACCTGTCTCTCTTTCCTTGGAAGACTATGATTATTTTGCTGCTTTAGTTCACTTGGTAAAGTAGATTTATTCACTATTGATCAGGGGGATAGGCTGGGAAAGAAAAACTATAGGAATTTATAACAGAAAAGAAGTAAAACGCCCAGCTTTTGGATGTTACACCACAGGCTAATTCAGAATGATTCTCTTTAGTGCAATATCAAGAAATAAAATTGCTCCATTGTTTCATAATGCCTTTCAGCCTATTTTTCAAATTTCTTTTAAAAAATAATTTTCCAGTCATAGTGGAAGTGATGACAGATTTTAACAGATCCAGAAGTCTCTGATACACGTTGACACTATGCTTAATTTCTGATACATTCCCTGATATAAATAATCTGCCATCAGACATTAATTTTTTAGACGGTCAAGAATATTTTTGGTCCTTCAGAATAAAAAAAAAACCCTCGCTAAAATGATAATAACTCTGAAAGGGGAAATACTTTAAGTTTCAGCTCCTCAGCTTTGATTACATGGCAGAGTTACTACCTCAGGGGCTTTAAACAACAGCAGTGTCAGGACTTCACTCCCAGAAGATAGAGATTTAATTGGATAGGAGGGGTGGAATCTGAGCACTGTTTTGGTTTGTTTGTTTGTTTGTTTGGGGCTTAAAATAAAAATTTATTGTCTCACAATAAATTTATTTTTAGTTATTCCGGATGCCAAAAGTAAGGTATCAGCAGGGCTGTGCTGCCCCTGATGGCTCTGAAGGAGGCCCTGTCCTTACCTCTTCTACCTTTGTTGGCTAAAGGTGTTCCTTGGCTTGACCCTACGTAACTCCAGTCTCTTCCTTTGTGTGTGCCTGGCCTTTTCCTCCATGTGTTTAATCTCCCTCTGCCTTTCTCTTAAAAAGACACCTGCCTTTGGATTTAGGGCCCACCTGGATAATCCAAAAAGGTCTCTTTTCAAGATCCTTAATATCCGCAGAGACCTTTTTCTCTCCCAAGTAAGTTTACAGGTACTATGAACTGAATCCTGTCTCCCTCACCGACCCCCTCCCCCACCAAATTCGCATCTGAAGCCTTAACCTCCAACATGATGGCATCTGGAAGTGGGGCCTTTAGGGCATGATTAATCTTAGATAAGATCACGAGAGTGGAGTCCCCACCATGGGACCCTTGTAAGCTGAGACCCTAGAGAGGTTGCCTCTTGATCTCCACTAGGTGAAGATACAGCTAGAAGGCAGCCAACTACAAACCAGAAAGAGGGTTCTGATCAGGAACTGAGTCCGCTGGCACCTTTTCTAAAGACTGCAAATGTCTGTTGTCTAAGCCACCAGGTCTGTGTTGATTTGTTATGGCAGCCCGAGCTGACACAGACAACAGCTTGCTGGAGTTGTCATAGACACATCTTTTGGGGCCCACTCTTCAATCCACGGCAACTGGTGTCACCTGAAGCTCTTTGGTTACATTTTGGTTACATTTTTATTTCCCCAGGCCAGGATTAAATAATAGAAAAAAAAAAAAAAACACTTCAGCAGACTCTTTTCCTTTTCCCTCCACCACGGATTTTTGAACATGAGTATTTTTTAAACTCCCCATGGAATTCTAATTCATAGCTAAGCTAACACCATGACTGGAGAGTCAAATCAGATTCTCATACATCAGAGATTCTACACAGCATTAAGTTTCACTAAATAATTTCAATCAAATAAGCCATCAAGAGGCTCAGATGGAGCAAAGAGTGGTGTGGGGGACTTAAGAATGACTCCTATGTCCTGTCTTCCCTTGATGGACATGCTCTCTTTACTCAGAATAATAGATTGAGACTTGCATGTAAGAGTTATAGGAATCACCTCCCATGGTGAGGCATTTAAATTATCTAGCAGATATATTTTATATGTGATAAAGCACATGTAGCATTATTCATGGCTTATGGATGCTAGTTCCCTTTAACTATAAGTAGCTACTAAGGGCATTTCAAAGGAAAAAGTTTTTTTCTCCTATTAAAAGCACTATTGGTCTATATATCTGGAAGTCCAATTGACATAGGATTAAACAATGTCAATGTCATCTGCTTTCTCTTCATCCCCCTCAGGAGCCCCTTTCCCTGCTCATCCTACTCTCTTCCCCCATGAGTCAGAGGTTGGCTGCTTTAATTCTTTGCTTCCAGCAACCAAGGTCGAAATCCAATGACTTAGTGGGAATTGATAGCTTGCTGGAGAGTTGCTAGATACTAGCAGAAATGGAGGCAGATAAAATGATACCAGAGAAACACTGCCTCTATCAGTCTTGTTTAGGGCTGTCCTTCAGGTATCAAACATTCATTGACCACCCATTTATGCGAGACGCTGGGGGTGTTAGAGTAGAAAATGATAGACGCCGTCCCTAATAAGCAGACGGACAACAAATAAATAAGCAAACATATAGGAAAATTAACTCTGATAGGAACTATGGAGACATTAAGAGGGCAACGGAGGGAACTAACTGGAGGAATTCTTACATGGTGTAGTCAGAGGAGGCCTCTCTGGGGGGTGTTACTTGAGCTGAGAACTGAAGCATGAGAATGAGCCTGTTACCTGAAGGGCAGAGAGCAGTGCCTTCTGGGCAGAGAAGGGTAAGGGATTGATTTTTTTTTTTTTTTTAAGCAACAGAAACAAGGCCAGGGTGGCTGGAACATGGTGGCCAATGTAGGAGAGAAGAGATGAGATGGGGCTGGAGTCGAGCAGCCAGACCATGCACCACGAACTTGTCTGCCAGGGTTCTAGGTTTCTATTTTGTTCTCAATTCAGGGGGAAGCTGATGAGGGTTCTGAGAGGTATTTAAGTGGGTGAAGTCAAGCAGTTCCTGTTCTGCTTTTCTTTCATGGGCCCAAATCAAAGGTGCTTATCCTTTGACAGATGGCACTTATCAGATGTGATCTGGGAGAATACCAAAAGTTCCTTAACCAATGGCTGTGTCTTCTGCCAAGGGTTCTGCTGACCAGAGACACAGTGATTCTTTCATGGGAAATGTCTAATGCTGTTCCAGCTGTGGTGGGGCAGAATTTCACATGGCAATTTGCAAAAGTGGATAGATAACAGTGATAAAAAGGCTTGGTGTTAGTGCTGGGTTAGGATTATCTACAAGAACTCTGAAAATGGGAAAATATTTTGACCTGTCTCTTGTAACATTGAAAATAATATTAAAGTTGACTATTCGAAGAAATAAAATGCATACAGGTATTGCAAAATATCTATTCTTTCGTACTTCATGCAATACATTGGTTAAATTCATTATTGTAGTAGAGGCAAAAAAAAAAAAAGGGACACAGTAGACAAGCCAAAATAATTTACATAAAACACAATGGAAAGTGGCTGAGAAGCGGACAATTTTGGAAAATGATCTCTCCAGGAATGCTGCCAAGGTAAGTGGCAGTAGATATTGATTATATAGACCTGTCATGGATTGGTTTAACCAGTCATTCTGAAAATTGAATTGGATTTTTCTTCCTGAAATGATGTTTTTGAAGATGTGCCAAATGCAATTTCTCTTCCCACCCATTCTGGTTTGTGTCCGCTTTTCAGACTTAATAGTGCTCAGACATTTATAATGTTGGTCACAGGAAAGTCTTTCCATATGCCTATAGCAAACTGATTATGTTACGTCATTTTATATGACAATTTCCCTCACTTAAAAAATATTATATATTCTGCAATAGTGAACGTACAAGATGCAATGCAGTGTGGGAATACGTAAAGCACAGAAGAGAAGGAAAAGCAACAAAGCATGAAAGCTGCATAAATAAGGTGACTATATAATTTATCCTCCAAACCTGGAAAATTCTGAGAGTAAAAAGGGATCCTACAATTACACCTGTACAACAGGCTGAAACCAGAGATGCTCTGGGCAAACTGGCTTGTATGTTTACCTTATGAATTAGAAAACATTAAGAGAATCCGAGTGAAAGCAAAATGTTGTAACAGGTAGGTATTCACTTAAGGGAGAAGGGTCAGAAGGAGGCTTCAGGAAAGTATATATGAAATGGTGAATTGTGCAATGGGGCACATGGAAATTTGAAAGTTAATAAGAAAGCCTGTCAGAAACACCCTCCTCAGTAAAATTTTAGACAGCATCTTAATGAAGAGTAAGAAGTCAAGTCCACACTTCAGCTCTACACAGAAATCCCAAATATGGGAGTAAAAGATGAATGGAACATAAATGTTGTCCAGTGAGGTGGGAGAAGGCAAACACTGTAAATAACTATACCAAGAGGTAAGTGGCTACTATGAAACATATAGATACATGCTGGGATGCTTCAGGAGGCTTTATGAACGGCATATTATTTAAGGCAGGCCTGGAAAGATGGCTAGGTTCAGGGGGAAAAAGCAGATGATAATAAAGAATATCACAAGCATAGAGAATGTCAAGATGCAAGGTGTACATAGGTAATCATTTGGTTCAAATATAGTACATGAATGGGAGTTTCAGGAAAAGGTAAGTTTTGAAAGACAGATTGTCACTAAGTCAGAGAATGGCACTGAGATTCAACATGTGCCCCTTGCTAATTGATGAATGTCTCAGTAAAAGTTAGACCTGACAAGTTATGCATTTCAATAGAATCTGAAACTGAAAATCTTGACAGCAACGAAGGGGTTCAGAATGCAAAATTCTTACCATCAGTTTTACTAAATTAATTTTCTTCCACTTATTGTGAGCCTGCTATTTAACTAGAAGTTAAGGTTGTCCTGTCATATGAGATATAAATAAGATGGACTCAAGTCTCTTGTCACACTTCCCACAGAAATGCTGGGCCCCGCAAAGTCCCTGCTTGGAGTCCTTGCTGTGTCCCGGCTTTCTCTCTCCCCCAGCCTGTTGCCCCTCTCAGCTCTGCACTGGTTCAGAGAGGGCACTTAGCCTCTTTTCCTCTGTCCACTAAAGTTTCCACAAAGCATCTTGGTTTGGAATCTGCTGAAAGCAGAGTCATGGATGGGTAAGGCCCTGGGAGTCTATTGGGAAGGTGTTCCCAGGCAGGAAGAGCAAGGGAAGTGAGGTGGCGTAGGGCACGGAGGGAGGAAAGGCTGTGGGAGGTGTGCCACTGGTGTTGCTGTTGTTAGCAGTGAGGGCTCCATCCCTCAGAAGCCCCCCTGAGAACCATGCCCCTAGATGCCTCCCTCCCGGGGCAGGAAGCTGGGCAGCTCTTTGCCCTCTCCTGCCCCTAATGGCTGAAGGCTGGCATGGCCAGGCACACTTAATGCACACGACACATTTCCAGGACTGGACTGAGTTTGGATGAATGACTCCTGAAGTACAAGAGAAGGCTCTGGGACAGGATGTCCAAAGAAAGGGGTACATACATACAGGGGGGACACTGATCTGTATGTCTGGGCTCACTCAGAACTGTCCACCGCAGATGTGCTTGAAACTGGAAGTCGGCTGAAGGAGCATGGCAAAATCAACTGGCAGGTATCCACCGTGTGCTTTAACAACATCATCTCCACTTTGGAGAAGGCTTAGATTGCAGGAAATTTAGGATATCAACTTAAAATTGGATATTAGACATCATTATTTCTGTGAGGCTTCTTACTATACCAAATTTCTTATGGGACATCTTATTTTATAGGCTCTAAACACTTTAAAAATTGCCCTTTCCAATCTGCTACTTCATCCCTTAACTCACTTCACACCTCATGTTTCTCCCTCTTTGTGGTACCCTCCACTGGGGCTTTCTTATGAAGTTAAATGCCCTGATAATATCAGCCAGAACAATCTCACTTCCTCTAACTAGACTCTGGACTGGCACTTGCATGCCCTCAACTGTATGTACGTTTTTGCTGAAGACACGGTCATCCACTCCTGGTGTCACCCAGACACATCAGAGAACTAGCGAAGATTTTGAAAAGGTTAGTCCTTTCCTATCCCATTCCTTCTTAGCCACAGGAAGGTTGAATGGAGAGGTTTAAAAATGCATTTTCCCTTTAATATGAATGATACCTCCCTCTAGTAGCCTGACAACTTCCTAATGGCAGAGGGCCAAGAGGCACTTTCGATTCTAGTTTCTTTTCCCCTGAAGCTTAGACGAGTTAAGTAACTTCCAGCTCACACAGATAATGAGTGGATTCAGATCCATTCTTGTTTCTTTAACATCAAAGCCTATACCAAATATATAATCATCACATCATATTGCCTTCCTAAAAATAATATCATGTTTCTTTTTAAAGGATCTTTTTCTCTTAGCTAGGATTGATTGGCAAGCTCTTAACTGAAGACAGAAAATTATAATTCTTGAATAATTCTAGTCTAGATAATTATCAAATTTAATACTTTGGGACTGAGGAAAATTTTGCTTTTCCTGGTTAGTCAGTTGCTTCTACATCACTCCTGTATTGACTCCAGTAGTAGTTCATTTTGTAATAAATTTAAGCAAATGGGATAAAGAGAAAATTCAGTAAGATTCCTAAACTACAAAGAAATCTGATCAAGGGTCTGTGCATTTAGGTCACAGATGCTCAGTGTCCAAAATAACATGGAAAGAAAGGATGAACAGTAAGTGCAGGGCTTTAGCGTAATTTGTATGGAACTTCTTGGGATTAAAAAATCAGGCTAAGACTTTTCTAAGTCTCCTCCCCCAATTGATTTTACATATTAAACCTCACAATTATGTGTATATGCACACACATATTTATATATCTACACATAAAAGCAGTGATATATTGACTGAGTTTAAATTTCTTTGGAAATATTTTCTGTTATCAAAAAACAGTTTCCAGTACAAAAAAAAAAATACACAGTTTTAAACTACTATGATTAAGAATTTCAGAATTGTCTTTACTTTCTTGTTTCATCCTATAGCAGCTATGTGTTTATTAAAAACCTTTAAAAAGTATTGGTTATATACATATAGCTGTTAATATGAAGCTTAATACCTTTCAGCTGCATTTGTCCATATAACTTGTATCTTTGAAATATTAGTGTATTTAACTAGTAAATCTACCGCTATAAATGTGTGCCTTTCCATCTGTGTGTGTGCGTGCGTGTGTGTGTGTGTGTGTGTGTGTGTGTGTGATGCTTGAGAGAATTCTTTACAATGCCCTAAACTAGTTTTGAAATTAAGTCTCAGAGGAAAAAACACTTGCTTTTAGAGATTAACTATTTCTGGGCTTTGACATTCTGAAGTCAACTTTTATTTTCTCCAAAGCAAAGTAATTGTGTTGATATTGAGCTGTCAATGGGAAAAAATAGGTTTGGTCTTCTACAAATACAGTTTAATGACTGCCATTCCTGTCATTATAGGGACAATAATGCACTTAGTTTTTCCTCCCAAAAGGTTAAAGACACTGTTACATTATCACAAGCAGCACTTTCAAAATTGCACAAAATGATACATGTTCTTTTGAAGGCATTTTATCAATGACTATTGATTCAACCCAGAAACCAGATTTAATAATGACTGCTTTACTAAGTATCTGTCACAGTAAAGGCCCTGAACCAGCAATCTTCAAATGAGTAGGCTGAATCTGCATTGACTCCTCTTCCTAAGACTACCCCTTAAGAGATTTAACTTATCAAAATGTTTATTTAAACTGGCGAAAGATAAATTGTGGTAATTTTGTTACAATATTTCTAACATCCATTATTGGCATTTGTACCATTATGAGGAAGAATATTATTTTAATGAGCCTTTCATGCTGGAATGTGCATTATTAATGTTTAGAAAAACATATGCATTTGATTTTTGAAGTATGGAATTAAGAAATTGATCTAGTAGTGTAAAAAGATTGAAAAATATAGAGTAAATGCACAGTCTCTGATATTTTTGTGTATTTTTATCTTTAATACTATATTTTATATTAATTATATAATTTTTTATTCACTGATATTTTCCATGCTAAACTTTTATTTCAGGAAAAAATTCCAAAATGGTAAAGTAAGTAAAAATTATTGAGTATAAATTTACTAAGTCCTGTTTTTTGTTTTTTTGTTTTTAGTGAGTGAATTATATATTTTTGCACAATTCTAACTATTTACAATATAAGTTTAGGCTTTCCTGCTCTGGAAAAGGGTTAGTAACCAAATAAATGAGGTGGAATTGTGTTAAGAACTATAAAGAATCTCAGATTTTTCACGTTACTTGCAAGTAAATAAGTTGACCCACTGCAGTTTCATGGATACTGGTAAAAGCCACAAGACTCGTGTGACAGAGGCAAAGGACTTTATTACTCCCACAAAGCAGTAGACAGCATATCAGCATTTGCTCCATTTCTCTAAGTCCTGGATCCTACAAGGTGACACAAAGAGGCACAGGTATTATCTGTACACTTAGCGGGTTGTGGTATAAGAGAGGATCCCTGAGCTCTTACACTTTTTTCTTATTTGCTACACATCATCTCCTGAGCAGCTACTGATAGTTTTAATTTTTTTTTTTTGTCTTTTTTCCATTTCTTGGGCCGCTCCCACAGCATATGGAGGTTCCCAGGCTAGGGGTCGAATTTGAGCTGTAGCCACTGGCCTATGCCACAGCCACTGCCATGTGGGATCCGAGCCGCGTCTGCAACCTACGCCACAGCTTGGCAACACCGGATCCTTAATCCGCTGAGCAAGGCCAGGGATCGAACCTGCAACCTCATGGTTCCTAGTCAGATTCGTTAACCACTGAGCCACAGTGGGAACTCCTGATAGTTTTTAAATTTAACAAAGACTTGTTGCTAATCTGCAATGTAGTATTTCCTAGGCCCTGGAGATAAGATCACTGAAGCTTACTTTAAGTCATCAAGATGCAAAGACCCCACAGTCTGGTGAGGGTGTGTCATCATCCTTCTCTTCATCCTCATCATTGTCATGATAACTGTTTCCCTCAGGAGAGATGCTGCATGATGTACTTTATACACATGAACTCACTGAACCATTAGTGTAACCTGTAAAGTAGGCACAATTAGCTCTACCTAAAAGGAAGAAACTGAAGTTCAGAAGATTAAATGTTTTGTTTTTGTTTTTTTTCCTTTTATTTTTTTTTCTACTGTACAGCATGGGGACCCAGTTACACATACATGTATACATTCTTTTTTCTCACATTATCATGCTCCATCATAAATGACTAGACATAGTTCTCAGTGCTACACAGCAGGATCTCATTGCTAATCAATTCCGAAGGCAAGAGTCTGCAACCATTAACCCCAAGCTCCCAGTCCATCCCACTCCCTCCCCATCTCCCTGGAACTAGAGACTCTCATACTGAGTGAAGTAAGTCAGAAAAAGACAAATACTATATGATATCACTTACATCTGGAATCTAATATACAGCACAAATGAACCTTTCCACAGAAAAGAAAATCATGGACTTGGAAAATGTTTTGATTAAGGTTACACTGCTCATAAATTCATAAGTCATATATCTGGAATCCTAACTGATAACCCCTTTTGCCATTTTCTTAACATGCCGTCTCCTAGAACACATTTCAGGGTCCCATAGGAAACACAACAGGAGCATGGGAAACTGAGGAAGAGGGGCTGAGGGTATCTATGGTCCTGCCTGTAGTTCTGAAGAGTTTAGGTTCTGCTTCATAGAGAAAGAATCAATTGGCTGAATTGTGAAGAATGTCTGTGACTTTATCAAGTAGACAAGGAGTGGGGAAAAGAATATTTCAGTTATTTGCACAGTTAACAAAGGAGAACACAGCACTGGAGGAATATTGCAAAGGCACAAATAACATGATACAGACCCTGTTTTATGTGAAGTGTGTGTGTGTGTGTGTGTGTAGCAGGATGCCTTAATATGAAACACAGTGTGTGATTTATCAATATAAAATTTTCCTGAGGTTTCAAAAAATCAGTTCTTTAAAATGACATTTAATTGGACAATCTTTTGTTTTCAAAAGATATACTGTTGGTGCCATAATCAGATCTCATAATAATAATACTACATTATTTTATTAAAATTCTTCTGATACAACACAGAAATTATTTAAATTATTTACTAGAACAGTTTTCAAAATTGATGCCTTGAACCCAAAAGATAACATTGATGATTGATTGGATTTTTTTAGGGGTCTACTTTTGATTTTGGTTTGGAGTCTATTTCTCAAACTTAGGGAGCGCTGTTGCCCAATGAACAAGAGTTATGGTTTTCAAACGAGTTTCTATGCACTCCTTCCATTCTCTGTGCTGACAATTACTATAGGTTTATTTCTTAAAAAATAAAGATTCAAAAATTAAAAAAACTGAATTTTTTCCTAAATAAAATCTCTTTTTTTTCTTTCTTTCTTAGCTTTTAAGGGCTGCACCTAGCAGCATATGAAAGTTCCCAGGCTAGCGGTCGAATAGGAGCTACCGCTGCTGGCCTACACCACAGCCACAGCCACAACAACAATGGGATCCTTAACCCACTGAGCGAGGCCAGGGCCTGAACCCGCATCCTCATGGATACCAACTGGATTTGTTTCCACCGAGCCACAATGGGAATTCCACCTCTTTCATTTTCATACACAATTTAAGTCTCTTCAGAACAATGGCTGGATACTTAATCTCCAAGTGCTTAAATCTTTTGACATAAGCATTGTGGCTGTTTTGTTAGATGTTCTGTATATGTACTTCCTTTTTATACCTGAAAGAGAGGCCACTACTTGTCTAGTACAGTCAGTATCATTGTCGAGGCAACAGTTTCCCCCACGGTCCGTACTGGAATACCAAAAAGGGAATGAATGACATAATCTAGATGTTGAATTTCATGTGAAGAAAAAAAAAAAAAAACCTCTTTTATTCTTTTACTCTAAAAATGCATCATCATCTAGAACATCAGAGATCATCAGGAATACTGTTTAATTTAGAAATCGTGTGGAGGAGAAGAGAAACTAAAATATTTTTCAGTTGATCCGTTAGGCATTTAATACGTATCCCCCCCCCCCCTTATAGAACAGTAGGCTGGTTATTTTCTACTGCAATCATTGTGATAATTGTAAAGCTGAGTTGTGTAACAGACATGTAACACATCTAGTGTAGTTCTCTTTAACATTCCTAGGGATTTCAGAAAAAACCATCATTTTAATTTTGTTTTGATATTGAAAAAATATTAATTTGCTAGTAGCATAAAGAAATGGAGTCATCACTTGACTTTAGAGAAACACACGTGATGAGCTGTTCCACACCAGAAAACGCAGAAATTCAGAGTTCAAAGTAGGAGGCTCTGCTTCAACTCACAGCAAACTGGCTGAACTACTATAATCATTCTTAAATGTATCCTTGAGGTTTTAAATAAGATTTCACAACTTAATTTTGTAAATTGTCCAAGAGTTTTATTAAGGATAAAATATGGTAATTTCCCTGTACTGTAACCCAGACCTGCTTTTCTGATGAATGTTTATGAGCTGTGGTCCTTAGTTCAGATACCAGTGTGAAGATGCTATGACTCTCACACTCCATTATTGCCCTGCTAGCAAAGCATTTTCCATTGGTCTGTCTGTAATTTCAGTATTGCTAACTTTATTCCATTTAAATTATTTCACCAATTCATGTTTCTTGATTTATTTTCTTTTAATTTTTTTCCGATATAGATGTATTGAATTTCTATTTAAATTTTAACTTAACTTTGGCAGTAGTAAAACATATGTAAGGTGTTTTCCTGCTCTTATATTGGACTTTGAAAATGAAAACCCCAATACTGGGGACCCAGAATTGTCTGCCAAAACTAAATCACTTGTTTGAAAGGTATGAAGAGACCTGTCACTCATAAATATTGTTTATGCTCATGACATTTTTAAGGTGTAGTTTTGAAAATGGTTATTTAAAACTAGAGGCTCCACCTAGAGCAACACATTTTCAGCTTCCTCAATTGTTATTTACTGAATGTCCACTGTGCCAGTGGTCTGTGATTAGTATTTTTCACAGCCTATCATGGGAAGATTTGCTGGTCAACTCAAGATTCCTCAGTTTAGAGGATTAAAACTTCCAATGTGGCTTTTGAATTTCTAAGTCCATTTTTATATCTGGGAGGAATTTGTTTGAAATAACATTGAAATATGCCAATTTTTTAAAAAGGGAATAATAGGCTAGCAAATGATTCCAAATAAATGAGTCAAAATTTTTGTAATTTTGTTAGTATAAGAAGAGTGCAATAAAATGGGAATAAATGCAGAAATATTTAATTTAGTTTTAAATATTTGAACTTGTACAACACAGAACCAGTGGTATCTTTGATTTTCAACAGAAGATATAAATGACTATCAACATCTCCAGGTAGCTTTTAGAAAGGAAGAGCTCCAGTCTTGAAAGTGTGTCTTGCTCAGGAATGCACCATGGTTCAGATCCACTGCTCTGCAGCATATAATGTGTCTGTGAGACAGTAAGACATTTGCAGAAGTGGGATAAGTAAGAAAAATGTTATCTTTAATCGATGCAAAAATCTAGGTGAGAATGTGAATCATGGGTAGAATAAAGTAGATTTTTTTTTTCTCTAGGGAAATTGAAAATAGGAGTTATTGTAGCCACTTGAAACCATAAGGTTTAGCTTTGGCACAAAAGAGAGAGCATACCTCTGATCCTTCCAAATACAGGTGGAATTAGGCAACTCATGAGGCATTTCTCACTCACTACACATTTTCACGGTCCTTAATTCCAGAATTTCCTTCCTGATGCTCTACCTTCCTATCCCTGCAACATGACCATGTTTTTAAACAAAGATATCAAAGTAAACCACTTCCCTCTGAGTTTCTGAAATTCCGTATCTGTTCTCTATGCTTCCTCTTTGCTTAGGTTTGAACTAAGAATGAGCCCCAGACTGAGATTACTTCTAAAATAGAAATGAAGACCAAGAAAGGCTACAGTTGGGCATGGAGGATGCAGGAAACAGGAAGGGAAATAGGATGCACATTTTATCTGGTAACCTTTCTCACCATCTCCTTCTGGATCACATTTTATTGCTAGTCATCAGCTGAAAGTCTACAGATGAGCTTCCACGGAAGCACAACTGAGGCAAGTCTTTGGGAGGGTATGGGAGTAGTAAGAGGGGCTGTGTAGATGTGAATACATACTGACAGCCAAGAAAAAGGAGAGAGGAATGGAAAAAAAAAATAAAAGGAAGAAAGACATTGCCTTTAAATAATCTGTTTTCAATCACTCTAAGTTTTTGTAGAAAAATGTCATGGGTATTCTGGAAAAAGGAAATCAAACATAGTTTCACAGCTTGTGACAAGAACAAGCAGATTAAAGAGTAAATCTGGAATGACTTGGGGAAAGGGAAAGGGCCTATTTGACAAATACCCTTCTTCTTCTTCTTTTTTTCTTTTTATGGCTGCATGTGCAGCCATATGGAAGTTCCCAGGCGAGGGGTCAAATTGGAGCCACAACTGCAGGCCTATGCCACAGCTACTGCAATGCCAGATTGGAGCCACATCTGTGACCTACACTGCAGCTTGCAGCAATGTTGGATCCTTAACCCCCTGAGCCCGACCAGGGATCAAACCCGCATCCTCATGGATACTAGCTGGGTTCTTAACCTGCTGAGCCGCAACAGGGATGCCACAAATACCCTTTTTCAGTGAGACTTGGGGAGAGAGCCGAGACTTTCATTTATACAGACTGCATATGTGAAAACAAAGGAAAATAACATTTGAAGTTAGCTTATCCCTGGTCCTACATCATAAAATGAGTTATAGATCAAGACCAAAGCTTTGCTTAGGTTTAATGTAAACTGTGTTTGCCAGAAGCAAGCCTTCGCATGTCATTTCTGCATTTTGATTAAATTCATGTCAGGAGATTACGAATATCTCTTGAATCTAAAGACCCTTTCTCGGTCGGCAAGATTTACTAGTTCTGAGGGCAACATAACAGGAGACAAGTTGGTAATGCTATTGATGGCAGTCGGTGTGTGCTGGGGAAATAAACATCAATCTACTAAGTAAGATGACAGCGTGAGGTACCAGAAGACTGTAACAATAGTCTTAACAATAAGAAAATGCAATTTCCCCTGCTGTGTTTTATGCCTAGTTTTATATGACTACTGCATTATACAAATTAATATTTAATGCGGTTTGACATCATGCTTGTCAAACAATAGTACAGGATATAAACCATCGCAAAATCACACATTTTCCATGTTTGAGAGAGGGTAATAGACCTTTTTTTTTTTTTTTTTCTGTTTTTCATCATAGCTGGTTCGAGCCCGGAGTTGTCTCATGGACAAGGAGTCCCGTTTTGCAACTAATATTGTTAATCTAAATCACACTGACCCAGTGAAAGTGAAAGGAAAGCAAATTTTGTTTTCAAGTGTTCTGAGAATAACATCATGGATTATTGGAGAGTATTCTGTATATGAAAGGATTGAGATAACACTCAAATGAAAACACTGGCTTCTCTTCCTGTCTCTCATTCAAGTTTACATTGAGGAATATGACTTGCAGGGACGGAGTACAGTAATAGACCCAGAAGACTTTCCTGGGCTATCTTCTCTCCTTTGGTATGTTAGTAGCTTGGTCAGGGAAGGTGGGGAGATCAAGGAAGAATTCAGTGAGCCACGTTGATCTAAAGGGGAAAGACACCCACTCAGGATTTCACGGGCAACTACGTCATGATTTACAACAGCCTGTGACTGTATCCTGTTATCCTTAGGAAGTGGATGGGAGCTCCATCTGTTCGCAGGCTCATGGGAGAAACTGAGACACTTTTCCCTGTGTTTCCTGATTTGAAGTCGACCTAGTTATTTTTCTTGCATTGGAGATGGGTTGGTGCTCAGTGAAACTTGGCTGTCATATGTCAGGTGGGCATGGGTACATCACTGACTGTGATAATCTTAGGCAAAATAATGAAGCCAACAAAATCTGTCATCATGCTCCAGCCACTTTTCCTTTCTATCTTCCTTTCCACATTTTCAGCCTCAGTGTCAATTTCAATTCTCAGCCCTCATGCAGACCTTAACTGACTGGTTTTTCCTTTGGAAGTGAACCTCTAGCACTTTAATTCTTTACCATTAAAATATACCACCCCTTGATATTCTTCCTTCTACTAAATACTAAAGGGATGTTATTGTAGGGATTTTTAATCTAATGCACTGTAGTTTACAAGATATTTGCCATAATTAACAAGGCTTCTAGTATCTCCAGTCACTAAGTATTGGTGAGGAAATATTTTTGTCAGAAAAGGCCTTCCAAGTAGCCTCATGATGACCGTACATGAAAGAGATGCTGTAATTACAGCCAATGAGGGATTTCACCTCTGGATGCAGCAACTCCATTCTCCAAATTTCTTGGGCTGAAATACCTGGAATTGTCCTTGACTCCTCTCTTTCCCTCACACGCCACATTAAATCATTAGCAAATCTTATAATTCCTAACTTCATCCTAAATCTGCTGATTATAACCATCTCCAGTGTCTTTTTTCACCCGCCTCTTGTTTTAGACTCTTGAGCCAGTGATTCCCAATATAGTATCTTCCCCTAGAAGCATTTTCAAAACCTATGGAGCTGTGTTCATTAGTTAGAGGGGTTGAAGAAGATATTAGGCCTTTAATGGGACAGTGATGCTAGATGCTCTTCATGCACAGAAGAGTCCTCTAGAAAAAAATAATTATCCTCCATCCTACTTTCCTCTTAAACCTCTCACATCTATGGTCATTCCTGAGCCCAGAATCTAATTCAATGTTATTTATAAACACAAAGTGGGTTTCTGTTTTTGTTTTAATGTGTAGATGCGTAGGAATTTTCCAGGAATGTGCCTGATGTGTAAATTGAAGGGATGTTACATTTAACATTGTTTAAAACTATTAGAATATTTTTCATTAGCTTAGAAAATGACATCACCATTGACTATGCTGTTTTTGGTCTTTGAATTGCCAGTTAAAAACATTGGTCAGCCCTTTTTAGCTTTCACATTTACAGCGAACAGACAAATGAGTGTCAAAGTCTGACCCCTAGTCATGGTTTTCTAATGTCTTCTCATAGGAAAAGACATTTATTGAAATACATGCTTTTTAAAATAAATTATTTTCCACTCATTGACGTTTGGTATTAGAAACAGGGCATTTGAAATTTTGTATTAGTCTAAGTGTCGATTTATTTTGGTAATGAGATGTATAGGTAGTTTATTTAGAATGGTAAAAAAAAAAGGGCATTATTTTTTCTTTGTTTGAAAATGCACTGAAGGAGGTCTAAGATGGCAGAGTAGCAGGACATAAGGCTTATCTACTCCCATAAATACATCAAAAATACAACTGCATGTGGACCAGTTCACACAGGAAATTTGTGAAAAACTGACAAAAGATCTCAAGATTATGATAGAACAAGAAAAACATTACAAAACCAGAGAGGACATAAGAAAGAAGAAAGATGAAGAACAAGAGAAAAAGAAGCAAGAGGAAATGAGATGGGACCTGCTCTCCCAGGAGGGAGCTGGAAAGAGGAATAACTCCTGCACCTTGGGAAGTTCTCCCATCAGCAACAAGATTAGCCAAAAATGAAGGAGGAACTCTAAACAAATCATCTGAAGCAGTTAAGGAGACAGTCCTCCACAAATAGTGCTACAAGCAGTGGGCAACTGTAGGCAGGCACCAGCAGGTGTTGGGAAGCAAAACTTTGGCCTTAGAGATCGGACCCATTGAGGGAGCTGGGGCCGGCTATGTGGTGAAAAAATGGGTTGGTGATGCGGAAACAGCCTGGAGGGACCAGAATGTAGGGTGACCACAATGGAAAGTGTCTAAGCAGAGGCAACCCAGATGGGCTTAGAGACTAGATGCCATTGTTTGGGGGTGCTGGAGGGAAGGGGGGGGTTCCGCCATTACAGCCTTGTTCCCTACACCTGCTTTATCAAGCTGCAGGACACTGCCTACCTGAGCTCAGGAACCACTTGCCCAAAGTGGCAGCATAGCAACAGCTGGGATGCATCCCACCTTTAGGGCTACAGACTTCTTGGAGCAGGTGGAGTAGCCACCTGGGGAAAAAACAAGTTCCTCGTTCCTGCTGTTGAGGGCCCCGTGCTACTGAAGCCCAACCTGCACCAGAAGAACTGCTGGCAGTGATGGCAAGTGCTCAGTCTCCAGGAGATCTGCTTCCACCCAGAGAATCTGAAAAGGCTCTGACCAGCAGGACAGCACCAGAGAAGCTGCTGGTGGCAGCGTCCACTTCCTGCAAAAGCAATGACCTTCATGAGCAGGGAAAACAGAGGTAAACGAAGATGTCTCAGCTCTTCCCAGAGAATCTGCAGAGGCTCATTCCAGTGCAGCAGCACCCATTCCCATAAGAGGGCTGATGGTCCTGCTCCCTGTTGACCAGGGAAAACACCAGGCACCTCGGCTCCTCCCAGAGAATCTGCAGAAGCTCTGGCCAGCACAGCAGCACCAGAAAAGCTGCTGGCTGCAATGCTCATTCCCACAAGAGGGCTGCTGGTGCCCTCTTTCTGACAGAGCTGTGGACTGTCCGACCAGCGAAAAGCATAAGATATAGGACCCCTTCCAGTGGCCCTGCGAAGGCTCATGTCAGTGGCACTCCTTGACGCCAAGGTAGCCAGAGGAAGCCCATTAACCCACATTCCAATCGCAGGGCTACAGAGAGCACTCCTACCATCAGCAAGGCAGGGGAGGGACCACCAGAAACACACATCGTGCAGCTACAGAAAGAGCCTGTGAGCAACAAGTAGGGAGAAGCCCCCCACCCCTGAAGCTTTAGAGAGGTTAGCAGGTTAGCAGGTTAATGGAAGCAGAAGAACGAATAAGTGAGGTGGAAGACAGGGTGATGGAAATCACTGCTACAGAAAAGAATAAAAACGAATGAAAAAAAACTGAGGAGAATCTAAGAGACATCTGGGACAACATTAAATGTACCAACATTTGCATCATAAGGGGTTCCAGAAGGAAAAGAGAGAGAAAAATGCCAGAGAAAATATTTGAAGAGATTATAATTGAAAATTTCCCAAATATGGGAAAGGAAACACTCACTCAAGAGGAAGAAGCACAGAGAATTTCATACAAATAAACCCCAGAAGAAATACAGCAAGATAAATACTAACCAAACTGAGAAAAATTAAGTTTAAAGAAAAAATATTAAGAGACACAAAGGAAGAGCAATAAATCACATATAAGGGAATTCTCATAAGGATAACAGCTGATCTCTCAGAGAAAATCTATAAGCCAGGGGGAGTGGCAAAATATATTTGAGGTGATGAAAAGGAGGGACCTAGAACCAATAATACTTTATCCAGAAAATCTCTCATTCAGATTTGATGGAAAGATCAAAAGCTTCACAGAGAATTCAGCACCTCAAAACCAGCTCTATATCAACTCCTAAAGGAATTTCCCCAAGCAGAAAAGCAAAAGCCACAATTAGAAATAAGAATATTAAAAATGAAGAAGCTCACTGGTAAAGGCAAAGATAATTTAAAAGTAGGATATCAGCCACTGAAAAATATGATATCTAAACTAGCAAGCATGAGATGTGGAGAGTACAAATGCAGAACATTGAAAATGCATTTGAAATTAAGAGACCAGCAAGATGAAACAATTCTGCACACACATAGATGGATATATCATAATATAAGGGGAACTGTTAATCAAATAACTATAATGGTCACATACATAAAAAAGAAAAACCAAGCCAAACATAACACTAAACATGGCCAGCAAATCACAAGGAAAGACAACAGAAAGAGGAAGGGAACAAAAAAGACCCAAAATAGCAATCCCCTCCGCCCCAATTTTTTTAAGTAAATGACAACAAATACATACTTATCCATAATTACATTGAATGTAAATGGATTAAAAGCTCCAACTAAAAGAAAAAGACTAGCTGAATTGATTCAAAAGCAAGACCCATATATATGCTGTCTATCTAAGGACACATACAGACTTAAAGTGAGGGGACAGAATAAAATATTACATGCTAATGATTACAGAAAAGCAGGAATAGCAATACTCATATCAGACAAAATAGATTTTAAAATAAAGAAGGTCACAATAGACAAAGACATTACATAATGATCAAAGGATCAATACAAGAAGAAGAAATAACAAGTTTAAACATATATGCATCCAACATATATATATATACAATATATACGGCAACTGCTAACATCCATAAAAGGATACACTGAGAGTAACACAATAATAGTGGGGGACTTTAACACCCCACTTACAGCAATGGACTGATCATTCAGACAGAAAATCAGCAAGGAAACACAGGCCTTAAATGATACACTAGACCAAATAGACTTAAATGATATCTCTAGAACTTTACTAGACCAAATAGACTTAAATGATATCTCTAGAACTTTTCATCTCAAAGCAGGAGAATATACTTTCTTCTCAAGTGCACACAAAACATTCTCCAGGATAGATGACATCTTGGGCCACAGATCAAGCCTTGACAGATTTTTAAAAAATTGAAATTATTTCAAGCATTTTCTAATCACAATGCTATGAGACTAGAAATAAACTATAAGAAAAAACACAGCAAAAAACACAAACTCTCAGAAGCTAAACAATATGCTACTGAACAACCAATGGATCTTTGAAGAAATCAAAGGGGAAATTAAAAGATACTGAGAGACAAATGAAAATGAAGATACAAAAAACCAAAACCTATGGGGCACAACAAAAGCAGTTCTGAGAGGGAAGTTTATAACAATGAAATCTTATCTCAGAAAAGAAGAAAATGCAAGTAAATGACCTAACCTTACACTTTAAACATCTAGAGAAGGAAGAACAGACAAAGCCCAACCTTAGTAGAAGGAAAGAAATCATAAAAATTAGAGCAGAAATTAATGACATAGAGACGAAGGAAAGAGTAGAAAGATCAATGAAACAAAAAGTTGGTTCTTTGAAAGATCAACAAAATTGATAAACCATTAGCTAGACTCATCAAGAAAAAAGGGAGAGGATTCAAATCAATAAAATTAGAAATGAAAAAAAAGTTACAACTGACACTGCAGAAATACAAGGGATCATGAGAGACTACTATGAGCACCTGTATGCCAAAAAAATGGACAACTTAGAAGAAATGGACAGATTTTACAAAGTCACAACCTACCAAGACTGAACCAGGAAGAAAGAGAAAATATGAACACACCAATCACAAGTACTGAAATTGAAAATGTGATTAAAAGTCTTCCAAAAAACAAAAGTCCAGGACCTGATGGCTTCATATCTGAGTTCTACTAAACATTCAGAGAAGAGTTAACAGCTCTTTTTCTGAAACTTTTCCAGAAAACTGCAGAGGGAGCAGTTCCAAGATCATTCTATGAATCCACCATTACCCTGATACCAAAACCAGACAAAGATACCACAAAAAAAAGAAAATTACAGGCCAATATCACTGATGAACATAGATGCAAAAATGCTCAACAAAATATTAGCAAACCACATACAAATATACATTAAAAAGATCACACACCATGATCAGGTAGGATTTATACCAGGGATGCAAGGATTCTTCAACATCTGCAAATCTATCACTGTAATACATCACATCAATGGACTGAAAAATAAAAAACATGTGATTATCTCAAGAGACAAAAAAAAAAAAAGCTTTTGACAAAATTCAACACTCATTTCTGATAAAAACTCTCCAGAGACTGGGCACAGAGGGGAACTACCTCAATAGAATAAAAGCCATTTATGAAAAACCCACAGCTAACATCATTCTCAATAGTGAAAACTGAAAGCATTTCCACTAAGATCAGGAACAAGACAAGGTTGTTCTCTTTCACCAATGTTATTCAACATAGTCTTGGAAGTCCAAGCCATGGCAACCAGAGAAGGAAAAGAAATAAAAGGAATCCAAACTGGAAAAGAAGTAAAACTATCACTGTTTGCAGATGACATGATTCTATACCTAGAAAATCCTAAAGACAGTACTAGAAAACTATCAGAGTTCATCAATGAATTTGGTTAAGTTGTAGGATACAAAATTAATACATAGAAATGAATGAATTTCTGTACACTAACAATGAAAGATCAGAAAGAGAAATTAGGGAAACAATCCCATCGACCATTGCTTCAAAAAGAATAAAATACCTAGGAATAAACCTACCTAAAGAGACAAAACTGAAAACTATAGACACTGATGAAAGGAATCAAAGAAGAAATAAATAGATGGAAAAAAATACCATGCTCTTGGATTGGAAGAGTCAATATAGTCAAAATGACAATACTCCTTAAGGAAATCTACTGATTCATTGCAATCCCTATCAAATTACTAATGACATTCTTTACAGAACTAGAAAAAATATTTAAAAATTTGTATGGAAACACAAAATACCTCAAGTAGCCAAATAAATATTGAAAAGGAAAAAATGGAACTGGAGTAATAGGGCTCCCAGACTTCAGACACTACAACAAAGCTATAGTCATGAAAATGATATGGTACCAGCACAAAAACAGAAATATAGATCAATGGAACTGCATAGAAAGCCCAGAAATTAATCCAAACACCTATAGTCAATTAATCTATGACAAAGGAAGTAAGAATATACAGTGTAGGAAAGATAGTCTCTTCAATAAATGGTGCTGGGAAAACTGAACAATTGCATGTAAGAGAATGAAATGAGAACATTTTATAATGCCATATACAAAAATAAACTCAAAAAGGATTAAAGACCTAAATGTAAGGCCAGAACTCCTAGAGGAAAACATAGGAAGAATGCACTTTGACATAAATCACAGCAGCAACTTGTTTGATGCACCTCCTAGAATAAAGACAATAAAGACAAATAAACCACTGGGACCTAAGTAAACTGAAAAGCTTCTGCTCAGCAAAAGAAACTATTTAAAAAAAAATGAAAAGACAACCCACAGAATGGGAGAAAATTTTTGCAAATGACTCAACTGACAGAGGTTTACTCTCCAAAATATACAAACAACTCAAATAACTCAACAACGAAAAAACAATTGAAAAATGGGCAGAAGACCTAAATAGACATTTCACCAAAGAAGGCATACAGATGGCCAGCAGACAAGTGAAAAAAAGCTCAATATCACTAATTATTAGAGAAATGCAAATCAAAACCACAATGAGGTGCCACCTCACACCAGTTAGAGTGGCCATCATTAACCAGTCAACAAGTAACAAATGCTGAGAGATGTGGAGAAAAGGGAACCCTCCTACACTGTTGGTGGGAATGTAAATTGGTACAACTGCTATGGAAAACAGTATAGAAATACTTCAGAAAACTAAATATAGAACTATTATATGACCCAACAATCCCACTCCTGGGCATATATCCAGAGAAAAGTTTCATTGAAAAAGACACATGCACCTGTATGCCCATCGCAGCACTATTCACAATAGCCATTACATGGAAATGACCTAGATGCCCATCAACAGATGAATGGATCAGGAAGATGTGGTACATATACAATAGAATACTTCTAAGCCATAAAAAAGGACAAAATAATGCCATTTGCAGCAACATGGTTGGAACTAGAGACTCTCATACTGAGTGAAGTAAATCAGAAAGAAAAAGACAGACGCATATGATATCACTTATATGTAGAGCCTAAAATATGACACAAATGATCTATTTACAAAACAGAAAAGATCATGAACATGTAGGACAGCCTCATGTTTGCTAGGGGGAGGGGGAGGGAGTGGGATGCACTGGGAGTCTGGGGTTAGTAGATGAAAACTTTAGCATTTGGAGTGGATGGGCAATGAGATCCTGCCATACATATATATATATATGTATATATATATATATATATATATATACATATATATATATATGAATGACTGGTTCACTTTGTTGTATAGCAGAAATTGACAGAACACTGTAAATCAATCATAATAAAAATTAAAAAAATAAATACTACATATGATTTCATCTGTTTAGGCTTTATGTACATGTTTCAGGGCTATTCCTAGCATTCTGAAATATTTGTCCTAGAAGATAAATATTTGAAGACATGGTATTATGTTGCAGGAAACAGATTTCCCATATATCGGTACATCATAAACTTCTAGAGTTTATTCCAATTTTCTCATTTTACAAATGGAGGAGTTAAGAGATTGCCTTACGTTACATCACTGTTAAGAGTAGGAAGGCCAGAATTAGAACACTGTCTTGTTGTTGTTGTTACTTTATTTTGTTTTGTTTTATTCTGAGGTCATTGGTCTTCACCAGACTGCCTGTCATGACAATGAATATTTACAGGCCATGCGGAACCACAGGAAATGCAGGTCTTGACCTTGTACATACTTTGCGTCTGTATTTAATAGAACACTCAGTATTCATGAAAGAAAAAAAAAGATGTTTGAGTAAATTTAGACATATGTTATATAATTCTAAATTATTCAACATGATATGAAAGCACATTCTAGATACATCTAGAAAAATGGTGAATGATTTAGTGAACATAGGGCAGACAGAAGCTCATTATGAGGAATTTTTAAAAAAAATTCAGAATAACTATTTTTTGGAGTTCCCATTGTGGCTCAGCAGAAAGAAATCCAACTAATATTCATGAAGACGTGGGTTCAATCCCCACCCTTGCTTGGTGAATCAGGAATTTGGCATTGCCGTGAGCTCTCATGTAGGTCACAGACGTGGCTCAGATCCTGCGTTGCTATGGCTGTGGCACAGGCCAGCAACTGCAGCTCTGATTTGACCCCTAGCCTGGAAACTTGCTTATGCTGTGGGTGTGGCCCTAAAAAGAAAAAAAAAAAACCTTTTTATTAATATTCTTTACACTTTTCAAACACAATGTATTAAGAATTTAATTTCTAGCCTATTACTTAGAATTAAGCATTTATAAAACTATAATACATATAGTCCTCATAATGTCATGCTGACTTAAAATTTCATATACAAGACACCTATGGTCAATTAATCTTTGACAAAGGAGGCAATAATATAAAATGGGAAAAAGTCTTTTCAGCAAGTGGTGCTTGGAAAACTGGGCAGCTGATGTAAATCAATGAAACTGGGACACACCCTCACATCATGCACAAAAATAAACTCGAAATGGCCTAAAGACTTAAATGTAAGATGAGACACCATCAAACTGCTAGAAGAGAACATAGGCAAAACATTCTCTGACATCGACCTTACAAATGTTTTCTCAGGTCAATCTCCCAAGGCAACAGAAATAAAAGCAAAAATAAACCAATGGGAACTAATCAAACTGACAAGCTTTTGCACAGAAAAGGAAACCATAAATAAAAACAAAAACATAGCTTATAGAATGGAAGAAAATAGTTTCAAATGATGCAACTGACAAGGGATTAATCTCTAAAATATACAAAGAATTTATATAACTCAACATCAAAAATGCCAACAACCCAAAGGAAAAATGGGCAGAAGACCTGAATAGACATTTCTCCAAGGAAGATATAGAGATGGCCAATAAGCACATGAAAAAATGTTCAAAATCACTGATTACTAGAGAAATGCAAATCAAAATTACTAATAAGGTACCACCTCACACTAGCCAGAATTGCCACCATTAATAAGTCCACAAATAACAAATGCTAAAGAGGGTGTGGAGGAAAGGGAACCCTCTTACACTGTTGGTGGGAATGTGAACTGATAAAACCACTGTTGAAAACAGTATGGAGGTACCTCAGAAAACTAAGTGTATAACTACCATATGACCCAGAAATCCCACTCCTGGGCATACATGCTGACAAAACTTTCATTGAAAAAGATACATGCACTTGTATGGTCACTGCAGCACTATTCACAATAGCCAAGAAATGGAAACAACCCAAATGTCCATCAACATATGATTGGATTAGGAAGATGTGGTGTATATATACACAATGGAATACTACTCAGCCATACAAAGGACAAAATATTGCCATTTTAAGCAACATGGATGGAAATAGAGACTCTCATACTAAATTAAGTCAGAAAGAAATACAATTACTATATGATATCACTTATATCTGGAATCTAATATACAGCACAAATGAACTTTCCACAGAAAAGAAACTCATGGACTTGGAGAACAGACTTGTGGTTGCCAAGGGGGGGAGGGGTGGGATGGATTGGGAATTTGGGGTTAATAGATGCAAACTATTGCTTTCGGAATGGATAACCAATGAGATCCTGCTGTATAGCACTGGGAACTACATCTAGTCACTTATGATGGAGCATGTTGGGGGATAATGTGAGAAAAAGAATGTGTGTGTGTGTGTGTGTGTGTGTGTGTGAGACTGGGTCACTTTTCTGTACAGTAGAAAATTTGCAGAACACTGTAAACCAGCTATAATGGAAAAAAATAAAAATCATTTAAAAAACTTCATGTAAACACAAATGTAACAAGTGTTGTTTGATTTATACAGATAGAGATTATGGTATCAGATATTCACTATGCCATTTTTTAAGACCTCTGCCTGTAGTGACTATATCTACATGGTAGTACTTTTATGTTAAAATAAATATCATTATTTCAATGAATTTATCACTTGAATCCTAGAAAGACAGCTTTATATTACCAAGAATTATATTTTTATGTTTAAATAAACTTTATTTTTAGAGTAGTTTTAGTTCATGGCAAAATTGACCAGAAAATGCAGCATTCCCAAATCCCTCCTAGTCCCACAGAAGCCCAGCCAGTAAACATCTTCTATCAGAATGGTACAATTACAATAATTGAATAATAGATTATTCCCTCCCAACCTCTGTATTTTGCATCAGAATTCACTTAGATGGTGTACATTCTATGGGTTTTGACAAATGTTTAACGATATGCATTTACCTTTATAGTATCATACAGAATATTTTCACTCCACTATAAATCTTATGTGTTTTGTCCATTCAACTCTTCTTGAAAACTACTGATCTTTTTACTGCTTCCATTTCCAGAATATCTTATAGTTGAAATCCTACAGTATTCAGCATTTTCAGTTTGACTTCTTGCAGTTAGTAATATGCATTAAAAATTCCTTTATATGTTTTCATGGCTTGATACCTCATTTCATTTAGCACCCAATAATAATCATCTGAATGTGCCCTGCTTTATTTATTCATTCACCTACTGAATGACATTATGGTTGCTGCCAAGTTTGGGGAATTATGAATACAAATGCTATAAACATCTGTGTGCAGATTTCATGTGGCCAGAAGTTTTAAACTCATTTGAAACATAAATTCCAGATTGTATGATAACAGTATTTGTAGCTTTGTAAGAAAACACCAAACTGTCTTCCAAAACTGTCCCTCCAGCAATGAATGCTGCTTCACATCCACACCAGTATGGGACGTTGTCCGTGCTCCACCTTTTAGGAATTCTGACAGTTGTGTAGTGGTATCTCTTTGTTGTTTTAGTTGAATGCATCTGATGACGTGATTTGGAGCATCTCTTCATGTGCAGTTATGCTATCTATAGATCTTCCTTGGTGGAGTGTCTGTTAAGCTCTTCAGCAACGCCCCCCCCTGCCCCCTTAAGATCAGGTTTGTTGTCATTGAGTTTTAAGAGTTCTTTACATGTTTTGGACAACAGATCTCTATCAGATATATCTTTTTGCAAATGTTTTTCCTCATCTGTGGCTTGTCTTCTCACTCTTTGGTCTGGGATTTTCTGGACCCCAGAATCTGTGCTCTTAAATCAAAATAGTTTAATCACTCTTAATAGTAACAAAATTTGGTAAAAGCAAAAAAAAAAATACAAGATGAGCAATACAAGTTAGATCAATTGAGTAATTTCCTCCAGCAAATCAAATAGAAAAATAGAAGTCATACAGAAAAAAATTAAATGTATTTTTATTAATGTATGACTGGGTCACTTTGTTGTACAGCGGAAATTGACAGAATATTGTAAATCAATCATAATAAAATTTTTAAAATAATAATAATTTAAAAAGAAAATGCACTGGGTTTGATAGGGTTGAGAATCACTCTCCTAACTTGTTTCTTCTTCTTTGCCTCCCTGTCATCAATTCTCTGCACAGCAGCCAGAGTTATCCTATTAACCCAGGAGGAGACCGGTCACTCCTCTTGGAATAGCTCTCTAATGGCTTCGCCATCACTTGGAATAAAATGCCAAATGAAGAGCTGCCTGGTCTTTCCCTGATAACT
This sequence comes from Phacochoerus africanus, assembly GCF_016906955.1. Taxonomy (NCBI): domain Eukaryota; kingdom Metazoa; phylum Chordata; class Mammalia; order Artiodactyla; family Suidae; genus Phacochoerus; species Phacochoerus africanus. The sequence goes on along the minus strand of NC_062556.1, from coordinate 60,239,285 downwards.
TCTCTGCTTCACCTCCTAATACCCCTCCTCCTGCAATACCCCAACACATTCCTCTCTAGTCAGAACTGATCTCCTTGCAGTTTTCTTAACACATTCAGCAAACACGGACTAAGAATCTGTGACCTTTCCTTTGGGAGAAATGCCCTTTATCCTGACAGCTTGATGGTAGTGCTACACTTCATTCAAGTCTCTGCCCAAATGTCTTCCTTTCTTATAAAAAAAACTGCCTTAGATTCCGTGTACATGATCTCTTCCATCACCTTGGTTTTACTTTTTAAAATCAAGTTCATTAGCTCCTGATACATGGCATGCTTATATTTTTACTGTCTCTTCTGAGTGGAGAAGAAACCATATGAGAGCAGAGACTTGGTCTGTTTTGTTCCCTGCTTGATCTGTGTTGCCTAGAATGGAGCTGGTATATAACAGTAATTCAGTTATACCGAATGAATGAGTGGGTGTCTGTGTTTTCAAATTTCAAGTCTGAATACTGCGAGTGCCTTTTCTTAAGAGGAAGACCATGGGCAATTCAGCTTTAAGCCTCAAAATCCTCATCTCAATCAAGATGCCTACTTCATCAGGTTCCTGTAAAGGTTATGAAGGATAATTTATGTAAAGCTATTATTACATTGCACAGAATATATAAATATTTCATTTAAAATATCTATCTATCTATCTATCTTTCTATCTATCTCATTTATTCATACAACTATGCACTTACTTATCACTGTCTCCTGTCTCTCATATCTGATCCATTTATTCTTACAATTCACAGAGTAATTAGATTAGCCCTAGTATGCCTTTGGTCATACAGGGTTTTATTTGTTGTTTTGTTTTTTGCTTTTTAGGGCCACACCTGAGGCATATGGAGGTTCCCAGGCTAGGGGTCTAATCAGAGCTACAGTTGCTGGCCTAAGCCACAGCCAGAGAAAACGTGAGATCCGAGCAATGTCTGCAGCCTACACCACAGCTCAGGGCAATGCCGGATCCTTAACCCACTGAGCGAGGCCAGGGATAGAACCCACAACCTCATGGCTCCTGGTCGGATTTGTTCCCACTGCACCATGACAGGAACTCCTGGTTATAGAGTTTTTGAGATTTGCATATCTTGATGGTATTCATAAAGTCTGAAAATGATTCTCCTAAAAAAGACACAAACTTTTATAATCTGCTATCTGCAATGGAAAATTTGATATAGAAAAACTCTTTGGGAGAATGTAACTTATTATTAGTCTATTCTAGAAAATGATTTCACCTAGTAGATCCATTTTACTGGATTTCATCTTTTCCTCTACCTCTGCAATTATTATAGCATTTTAATTCAAGGAAATGTGTTAAACTTAATTTCCAGAAGGAGGGACTTGACCATGATGTTGCTGCAATCATAAGTACCTTGATAAAATTATTTGTATAAGAAGTTGAATTTCAGTAGAAACAATAATTAAAATCCCATTTACAACAAATTTAATTAAAGGATTTTAATTAATCCATTAGAGACATAGATATCAATCATATAAGTGCTTTTGTCAATACACTCACTCTCCAGTTTTTCCTTTTTCTGTAGGTCATCCAGGGATTTTTACCTTATTTCAGTCACCAAAGTAGTGATTTGTGGATCTACTTATTAGTTATATGCAGGCGGGCAAATTCCTGGTTATGAAATAACCAAAGTTTTACTCTTATTACTGGAGTTTTTGGGAAAATATATATTTTTTTGAATATATAACAATTGAATATTAAATAGGAAAATGCAATAAGTATTTCATATATAAATTGGTTCCTTAGAAGAACTTCTAAAACAATTGCAGCATTGTCTGGAATAGCAAAAAACTGGAAACAATTCATCTCATAAAGAGACTGGTTAAGGGGAAAAATGGCATAGTTATATACCTGTTATATTACATAAATTAAAACATATACATTTACCTAGAAGAATATATATCAATTGCTGAGTGGCTTTGGCTTTGGGGTTAGAGTTACGGAGTAATTCCACCATCTACATATGTCAACTTGATAGAGTTTGATCATTATCTAAAAATAATTGTAATGGTAGTAATTAAGCAATGCAGATTAAAATCCTCTTTATTTAATATCTAAATAAATTTTCTAGAAAAAAATTACATCTGGTATTAAGTACATTTACCTACAATTTAGCAGTCAGAGGAGCTTATGACTTCAATGCTTCTGGGAAGAATGTAATTTGTAACATACACAGGGTACTTGGACAAGTTACTTAACCTTTCTAAGACCTTTTCTTCACTTGTAAAATGCAGATAAGAAGAGTAACTACCTCAAAGATAGTAAAACTGAATGGGAGAGTTACTGCTCACACTAAATGCCACGTCAAAGGAAACTATGGGCCTGACTTTTACATCAGAACAACAAAGCCCTTCCAGAAGGACAGGGGACACAGGAAGCACCATTATATTCGTGGGCGTAGACTTTGCCTCCCTTCCAGAACTTTAGGTCTGTTTCTTCTTACATGTATTTAAATAAAAATTACCATTTCACAGCACCTTCTTTTGGGCCCTTTTCCTAGGCTCACTGGAGAGTGTATTTTCTCCTCCGAAGCTAAAGACCCTTGTCTAATTCTCCAGCAAGAATTTAAGAAAGGTTGAATACGGGAGCTCCAGTTTATACCATAAGAACTTGGTCCCAAATGTGTAACAGAAGGCTATGTCCTCAATATCAAGTCACAGAAATGACAGGAATTGAGCCAAGGCCTTATGTGTGTAGTCCATGTCTCCACAGAGTTTGCTCTTACGTGACTAACAAAAAAATCATCATGTTGGAGTTCCCGTCTTGGCTCAGTGGTCACGAGCCCTGCTAGCACCCATGAGGACGTGGATTCCATCCCTGGGCTTGCTCAGTGGGTGAAGGATCCCACGTTGCCATGAGCTGTGGTGTAGGCAGGTGGCTACAGCTCTGATTTGACCCTTAACCTGGGAACTTTCAGGCCACGGGTGTGGCCCTTAAGGTCTTTATATTGCTGTCTCATCGCCTGCCATCTGAACAAAAGTAGAACCTTGGCTGCTCTCCTCCCATAAAGTTTCCCAGTTATTTATGAACATCTCTGAGGTTTTCATACATCCATGTTCAGCACCTTATGTTCTTCTGTCATGTATGTCAAAAAACTTGTTGATATTTCCTGCTTCATCTTGCGGTGGCTTTTGCTTGCTACAAGGATGCTCCATATGGCCCCAGGGTCCCAGCCAGAATTCTGCCTCCTGAGGTTACCCAAGATGTAAAATTTTGAGTGCCAAATGCTATACATTCCAAAGTCAGTAGCAATACAGAAAATGGCTCTTTCCCCAAATATGAGAATAAAGTTGTCCAAAGATCCCAAAGCTTTGCAGAGTTGCAGAGTTTTGCTCCTTGAATGTTGCATAGTTTCAAAAACTGCATTTTTTTTAAATATACGTATATTGTCTGTCCAGACCACAGTGATTGGAATATATTAGATGTTCAACCAATTATAGTTTTAATATGATTTAATCTATCTCCTTGCATAAAAATTATACTGTCAGTCTCATTTTTGGTTTCCTTTATTCACGTTTCAGGCGTATTAGAAGTGAGCTTTTGTCATTTTTTGAGCTTAGTTTAATAGTTTTAAAAAACAATTGTCCATTTCCTTTTCCCTCCATCCCTGGTAACCACCATTCTATGCTCTGTTTCTATGAACTGGACCATTTACATACCTCATATAATTGGAATCACATAGTTGTGTCCTGTGACAGATTTATTTCACTGAGCATGTTTTCCGGGTCTACTCATGTTGTCACTAGTGGTAGATTTTTCCTTTTTTTAAGGTTGAATAGTATTTCATTGTATGTATATACCATATTTCCTTTATTCATTCATGTGTCAGTGGACATTTGGGTTGTTCCTATATTTTTGCTATTGTGAAAAATGCTTCAATCAATAAACATTATAGATATCTCTATGGGATTCTAATTTCAGTTCTTTTGGATATATACCCAGGAGTAAGACTGCTGTATCATATGGTAGCGCTATTTTTAACTTTTTGAGGAAACTTGATACTGTTTTCCATAATGGCTGCACCAACTTACATTCCCATGAGTAGTGCACAAGGATTCCCTTTTCTCTACATCTTAGCCAATGCTTGTTGTCTCTTGTGTTACTGATGGGAGTCATTCTAATAGGAGTGCGGTGAAATCTCATTGATTTGGATTTTCCTGCTGATTAGTGATGTCGAGCATCTTTTCATGTACCTGTTAGTCATTTGTATGCTTTCTTTTGAGAGACTGTATTCAAGTCCTTTGCCCATCCTATGACAGCATTAATTAATTTTTTACTATTGAATTTTGGGAGTTCCTTACATATTTTGAAAATGGATCCCTTATCAGATGTATGGTTTGCAAATATTTTCTCCCAATTCAAGGTTTCCTTTTCACTGTTTACTGTTTTCTTTGTTTCTAATTTCTGAGCTTAGTTTATAAGAACCCTTTTTGATGAGTCTGATTTGTCTACAAAGAAATTTATGAGTATAAATTATTCATTAAGCTAATAATTCCTGAGGTTAATAGATGGCATTAATCTGACTTACATTCATTATTATTTTTAACAAAATGGTGCTGTTCTTCCATGGTTCTTTCCTCTTGAGGTGGGTTGCATTTTCTTGTTTCTTTTCTTTGCTAAGTTTAGATTATACCCTGAACATTACAAATTTCATATTTTGGAGGCTCTGGATTCTGTTACAGTCTTCAACAGTGTTAATTTCTGGTTTAGCAAATAATTTCATAGACAAAACTATCTCTTGGGTTGTAGTTCAAATCTCAGCCCAGTTATTTTATTCTTATCTGGATTGTTTTGAATCTGCCATGTGCATGCAAGGTTCAAAGGTTAACCACAGGTATTTACACAGGATGTGGCTCTCCAGCTCTGTCCCACTTTCTTCCAAGATCTCGCCATCACTTTTCAGAGTTCTGTAATTTGTTATTTTTCAGACGAGAAAGATGGGAATTTCCTATGAGAATTTTAGCCACCGTGTACTGTCGACTACAACACAGAGTCAAATTAGTACATGTTGCCTTATGCTGATTGTTTCTTCCACAGTTGACACCCTTACAGAATCTGCCTGTTTTGTTCACTCTCTAGGGTTTTTAGACAGTGGTGTGTTGTATTTTGTCAGATGTTTATAGTTTTTATCTATGAAAAGGATGGTTTCGTGGAAGCTTAGTCCATCATACTAGATGTGAAACTTCCTTTTACAATTTAATTAATTGCTTATTTTTCATTGAAGTTGATTTACAATATTATATTAGCTTCAGGTGTAGAGCATAGTGATACAGTATTTTTACAGATTATACTCCATTAAATGTATGGATATAATTCCCTGTGCTATACAATATATCCTTGTTGCTTATCTATTTTATAAATTATATATATTGTATCTCTTAATCCAATATGCCTAACTCGGCCCTGCCCTCTGCCAACCATCAGTCTGTTTTCTTTTTTCCTTTTTTTTCCCTTTCTTTTTATGGCTGCACGTGTGGCATGTGAAGTTCCTGGGCCAGGGGTCAACTCAGAACTGCAGCTGTGGCCTATACCACAGCCACTGCAACATCAGATCTGAGCCACTTCTGCAACCATGTGGCAGCTTGCAGCAGCACTGGATCCTTAACCCACCGAATGAAGCCAGGGACTGAATTTGCATCCTCACAGAGACAGTACAGGTCCTTAACTCTCTGAGGCACAACAGTGATTTCAGTCTGTTCTCTGTCTGTGAGTCTGTTTCTGTTTTGCTACATACATTTGTGTTATTTCTTAGATTTCACATGTAAGTGATATCATATAGTATTTGTCTTTCTCTGACATTTCACTAAGAATAAAATTCTATAGCTTTTTTTTTTTATTATTCCCAAGCAATAGAGATTTATTTCTCACATGAAGTCTTAAAGAGTGATTCCAAATGAGCATCCATCCATGTGGTGACTCAATGTTTCAGTTCCTCCCATTTTGTGATTCTGTTTTTCTCAGATAATTGAAGGAAGAGTATGGAGCACCACACATGTGAAGTTTCCATGGCCAGGTTGGGAGGTAGTCACATCATTTCCACTCATATTCTGCTTCACAGAAGTCAATCACAAGGCCACGTCTAATTACAACAGAGCCTAAAGAATGTAGCCCAGCTCTGGCCCAGGAAGAAGAAGAAATAATTTTCTCATTAGGTAGCAGCCTCTGACACATAGCGTTTTAATCATTAGTGTTTTTCAGAATTACTACAAATTGTACCTTCTAAGAAAAATGTAATATGTTCACATCTTTCCTCAGTATCCCTTAAGGATTCTCTGAACTGTGAATAATATCTTTGCATTGTCTTCACTTTATAACGCTGTCTGAAATATACTTCTACAGAAATCTTATTCATGTTGGGATATGACTGTCATACACATCTATGAATTCATTTAAAAACAACATGGGACACCTGCTATATCTAAGATTGATGAGAAAGAGTCACTACTGCAGAAAAGCTGTTTATGGTCACTTCCTCAGGAAAAGAATAAGAATAAAGTCAATTCTGCCAAATTACGACCATGGTACAATTTACTTTTTGTATTTTATATCTCAATATATAAGAGCATAACTCATTTCTAATAGACAAGAAAATATCTTTCATTTACTTCCTTTTATGAATATGAAGATTGTTAACGTGGCAATGAGATGGACTAAGAAAAAAGAGGTCCTAACTTGCTATGAGCAAGTCCCAGTTTGGATATGATGCTAAAGATAAAAGCATAAAAGTGATAAAAATAAAACTCCCTTTATATTCATCTTTTAAAAATGAAGGGACTGAACTCTCTATCTCAGCAGCTTTATTTCTGAGGCACATTCAGGCTTTTTGGGGATAATAGACAGGGTAGATTGTTTCTTGATCTTCTGCTCACATCTTCTAAAAATCTGTGTTTTTGTTTCTATTCAGAGAAATGGGGAACTAGTGTGCTTTCTGGATCTTTGCAGCGTTGGTGTCCTGATGAAAGCTTGAGATGTCCTAACAGGTAAGCCAAGGTCAAGGAGACAGTTATTTTCTTACTAAAGAAAGGAAGAAACCATACTTGCCTATGTCACAGTTTTACTTTCTTTGTAATAGTTTGCTAACCTCTGTGAGCACAGCAGTTGGGAACTAGGTAGGGAGTGGTAATTGTTGTATATCTTCCCCTGTTTTCATTTCTTCTTTGTTCCTAGACTGTCATCTCACAAGTTATTTCAAGGAAAATTGTCTCTCACTAAACCGAAAAGAAAACATATAGGTCTACATGGATTTTATTTGGCATTTCAGGCACAAAAATTGGGTGCTGTTGGAAATTTCAAAGTCACCCGGACCCAGTCACTACTTAACATCCATAATTAAGCAAGAAAGTGATCACATGTTCAAACAATTTAGGGTGTGGGTTAAATAACTAGGGAGAAGGCATTAGGTGGAGAGATGATGATTATAAGCTTTTCTTAACAACTTTTCTCACAACCCAGAACAACTGCGACTTGAGGTAGGGACCTGCCCAGTCCTTAGTTTTGTGGGGTTCCCTGTTTGTTAGGACAGTGATTGCCTTTTCCCCAAGCTTTCAGAGACACGAGTTCAATACACACTGTTTCATCGTGATTTGCTTTATCATGCAGTAACTCAGAGCAAGCCCATTTCAGGTGGGCTTTTACTTCAGATGGACTTAGCGAACCATAAAAAAAGAGAACTTATTATTTCATCTACACCTTTAGAAGCACTACCTCCTTGAAGCAATGCAAGAAGAGAATTTTCCTGGGATATCTGGTTGAATGCTAGGAACTATGGAGATCAGGCATGAGACCTACAAAGCACAATGTTCATTTTTATTGGAGGCAAGAAAACGCCAGTGTAAAAATAATCAAGTTAGCCTTTAGTTGCATAACTAAGGTTCCTTCTGAGTAGACATGTATCTCATGGTAGTTAAGAAATATATTAAAATTCACAGGAGGCCTATGGGTAGCATTTGGGGATGTTTCTATTTCCTCATACGCAATAGGATCAAATAGCCAGATAGAAGAAAACAGCATTTACTGTTTCCTATCAAATTATCCACTGTACTTGCAATTACTCACTCTGCCTTGTTATATTTGTTGGCTATATGTTAAATATACATGTTATTTTAGAAAAGTACGCATTTTGACTATCTTAATCATATATAGTATTGTAATGTATTGAGGTCATATTCTGCAGTAGTGCCTAGAATCTTGTATGTGATATATATTTCTAAGTTTTTTCATTTTTATCCTCTGACACAAAGCAAGGATGTTTGCAGACTCTTGGCAATTGTGATGTTCTGATATACTCACATTGTTTAGCAAATGACATTGAGTCAACCAGAGAAGATATTTATTGGAATTTATATTCCAATTTTCATTTTCTTTTCTTATGACATTTTCATTTCTTAAGTGATTCTCTTTTCAAAATGAAAACTTTTTTTTTTTTTTGCCATGAGTTTACTGTGCATTGTGTTAAAAGAGACAAGGAGAGTAGGACTAATTTTCAAGTTTAATATTTGAAATTGTAAGATTCTTTGTTCATAGAAAGAAATTAAATAATTGTTCTCTCTCCAGTTCATGGCTGGCCAATTACTTCCCCTTTGCCATGCTTACAGGCCGCCAAGACAATAATATATTGATACTACTATATCTTAAACCTTTAACTGACCTAGGAAAATAAATGAGTTTTACTTAGAAACTATCTTTTTCAAGACAGTGAGTAAAAAACTTTTTTGCTTACAGGTAAAGTTCTGCCTGCCAGGATTTTTTTCTTCCCTCAGAAACTGAAAGGAAGAAAAATGGGGGGTCTAACAAACTCAACAAAAGCAACCAAACACACAAAAACCTAATAAATTAGTATGCCTGCCTAAGTTCTAGATGTGTTTGTCGAAATCACTCATGGGGATTGCGGTAAGCTAGAGGTGAGGTCTTTTTGATTCTGCTGTCGTAGAGGACCGAGTGGTTAAAGAGCTACAGATTCCCTAGAACCTTTCTGCCGTTTCTCTCATACATTTTACTATCTTTTCTTACCAGGATCCCTGTACTGTCTATCCAGGCCCGATCCAGAAATCTAATATCCAGGTACTATCACCGTGGTGCTCAGGAGAGGTGTTCCACAAATATTTAACATGTTCTTTTCAGTCCTGTACAGGATTGTACGTGATTTTATTAACTTAGGTTGGTTGTGGTTATACCCATTGGTTCTAGTCCATGAAATGCTAGAGGAGAAAATGTGTCTTTTCTGGGTGAAATATTTAAGAGCCACTGTGCAATTTATCCTTTATCTCTTCTCTTTTCCTTCCTCTCAGACAGTGTTTGCTCCATCAGCCTGCATCCCAGAGACAGAACACATGGAGCAAACCCTGTAGACAATATGTACAGGACATGCAGTGTGAGATTACATACATACATACATATGTACATACTTATAATGAGATGCCCAGACTTGGGAATTGTTAGCATACCCTACATAACACATCCTACCTGAGGTACAGCCAATATAGCGAGGGAGCTATTTCAGAATAAATTTTCTCAGAACAATGTTTATTAAGTTCCCCAACCCCAACGAAATAAAATTACCTATCCCCCTGGAGAGGCAGCCTTTCTCCAGCTAGGAAGGTTTTTTAAGATGTGCTGAAACTCTCAGTCTGTGAAATGACACCCCTGAATGAATCAACATACTCATTATACTACCTGTGATTATTTCTGGTTATCTGAATAATGGACAGCTTTCTCTTTCAACCAGTTTGCATTTTTCTAGTTATTTTATAACTAATATTCATTACATGTAATTAAAAATTATTTTTTTTAAAAAACTGGACCAGGCAAGCCCATAATTTTCAGTAGACACTATCCATGCAACACGTCACATTTCGTCTCTGTGTTCAAATCTGAGGAAAGACAAGTTAAAAACAGTTATCAAAGCTGGCTACTGTGAATAACCTCTTCTGCTGCCTTGTCAAGTGAAGCATTTTTAGACAGTTCAGACACACACACTGTGCACCATTCACTTGCTCTCTGTCAGAGTCTTCTGTGTCCTATAATTTTAAACTCTAAAAATACTCAGTGGTGAAATATTGATTTCCTCTCTAACTCCTGCTCAGCCTTTAGTTGGATGCTGGTGAGGATTCCACTCAGAGAAGATCAGTACTTGACCCTGCACTTTGTTCTTTAGTGAAGAAACATATTGCGTCTTCATACTCTCATCTCAGCCCATCTCTGTCTCTTTCTCAGTGTTCATGTTGTTACAGCACATCCAAAGGAGGATTATTATTTTACTTTCAACCCAGCCAAGGATAAAGTGTCCAAGGTGTGTACAGGTTTTCTAAGAAGGCAAACACCTATTAACAATAAGGTAGTATTGGTTATTTGTATATATATTTGTAAGTAAATTGCCATGGAGTAAACTCAGCAATATTTATAGAATTGGATATCATAATATAATGTTTATATTATAATATTTATAACATAAATATTATATGTACACAGTATTACTTATTAGTTGTAATGAGCAATTAAATTATAATCTCTCTGAAAGGTGATTTATTTGCCTTTTTTTGGATTTATACCAAAATATTTAGTATACAGCTACTGAATCACAGAGAAGACTAGAAGGTCATTTGCAAACAGAAGCATATGTCAGCATTTTGTATTAAATTCACTTATTCATTTATTTTCTCAATAAATATTTGATTATTAAATTATTAATTATTTAGTAATTATTAAGGTATTAAATAGTTTCATGGGATCCTATAATATAAAAGTCAATACTTTCAATCAGTGCGAAGAAACGATCAATGAATAAATGATACTGGGACAATTTGGACACATCAAACCCAACGCCACTGTGGCAAGGAGGCACCTACTTTCTGTAGGAGGCTCTGAAAAGTCATTTGGAGTTGGGTAATACAACTTAGGGTAAAATAGATTCCCAAGAGATTCAAACTTTAAAAGTTTTTACAGAATAGCTATGTTCTAATGAATTTGACTACAGATAAATTACAAAAAGTAAATCCCCATTTTATTTGGAACTCTTCTAAACTAGCATGAAATCTATTTTTTTGACAGTATGACGGAGGTAAAAAGTACCAGTTTTATGGCATGAAGACAATTACAACACACCAACTACATGATTCCTACTTGATTTACTTTTCCACTGCACTTTTCTTGATCCTCATGCAATTTCAGCTCTTTGCAGCTGTATCTGGCGATCAGTTAAAATTCACACATCTATCCCTTCCTTTCTGCTGGTCACACGCTGAGGATTCTTCTGAATCAAGACATTTCTCTGATGCCTGACTATTGTTTAATTTCACATTTGAAACTGTAAAATTTTTATGAGTTCTTCTTTGATCTGAGTATTTACTATGCACATCAGAGATGAACTGAACTTTCATTGATATATATTCGTGAATTACTATGCCTTGAGGATTTAGAAAAAAGTAGGGGGACGTGATGTATAAATATTTTTCTGTTAAAATCAATTTAAAATGAACTATTTCATAAGTTATTTAATTTGAAGTTATACTGATTTATTTAAAAAATGTTTTCAATTTCTATTATTTTAGTGAGTCTGTATTTAAGTAAAACTTGAATCAATAACGGATGAGATATTTACATTTCTAATGACTTTGTAATATATCACACAATATTACAGTGATGGATAACTTTTTAAAGTGGTATAAATGTTAGTCTTTCAAAGAAATAGAAGTATATGCAAATAATTGAAATTAAATACCAGATGCAAAAATGGGAAATATACCAAAAAGTATGTTTATTTTTAAATCACTAAATGATGGGAAATGTGGAAAAATAAGCACACTATTTGTAGAGTAAAATCAAGGAGGGTTAAAACCTCATTGTTTTCTAAAGTAAATACCTTAAAGTTTTTTTAGACTTTTATACAACTTTTTTTACCCCCAAAACAGACTACTATGAAAACTTCTTTCAAAAATGCAATGATATAGAAGGTTATAACTTAACTTGTTTTCATGGAAAAAGAAAATATCTTTGTTCTATTTTTAGATACTTTACACTTTTTTTTTCTGCTTTTTAGGGCCACACCCATGGCATATGAAAGTTCCCAGGCTAGGGGTCAAATCAGAGCTGAAGCTGCCAGCCTATACTACAGCCACAATAACACTGGATCCGAGCCATATCTGAGACCTACACCACAGATTGTGGTAACGCCAGATCCCTAACTCACTGAGCAAGGGCAGGGATTGAATCCACATCCTCATGGATACTAGTCAGATTTGTTTCCTCTGATCCACAGTGGGAACTCCTGACCCTTTATACATTTTAATATAAATTACTTAGCAAAATCTTTAAGCCTAGATATGTTTTCTTCTTAACATATTCTTAATAATATCTTTTAAAAGTTACAGATTTACAAATAATAACAATTTATCCAAAGATTGCAATGACTACTCTGGCTATGGCAACTATTTTTGCTTTTTTGAGGGGAAGAGGATAACCATTATCAGAATTAGGAAGTTCTGTTATATTACTAGATTGCAAAACAAGAACAAGAAAACAGCAATATGTTCATGAATCAATTTTGAATTTTGTCAAATAATTTTTCTTTTACTGTTAATGTAATGAATTGCATTTATTGATTTCCAAATGTTAAACCAAACTCCTATCCCTAAAATAAACTCTACTGGGTCTTGCAGCATCAATACTTTCTATTTTGACAGATTCAGTTTACTGAATCTTGGATGATTTGGATGAGATTTTTGCTTCTACATTCATTGATGAGTTTTGCATGTAATTTTCCTTTTTATAAAGTCCATGTCATGTTTTGGTTGGAGAAGGTGAGGTTGAGTTGATTTTATAGAACATGTTCAGCTCTTTTTGCAAGGAGATTTTCATGGGAAGATTTCTACTTATAAATGTATTTAATTTTTTTTTTTTTGCTGTATCAGTTTTTAAATTTGTGTTTTTGAGAAATGTGTGCATTTTTACATAATTTTTCACATTTATTGGCATGAATTTGTTTTCAATAAATTTTTATTACCTTTTAAATTTCTGGAGGAACTGTAGTATATCCCCTTTTTATTTCTTTTTTTTTTTGTCTTTTTGCCATTTCTTGGGCCGCTCCCTCGGCATATGGAGGTTCCCAGGCTAGGGGTCTAATCGGAGCTGTAGCCACCAGCCTACACCAGAGCCACAGCAACTCGGAATCTGATCCGAGCCACGTTTGCGACCTACATACAGCACAGCTCATGGCAACGCCGGATCCTTAACCCACTGAGCAAGGCCAGGGATCGAAGCCGCAACCTCTTGGTTCCTAGTCGGATTCATTAACCACTAAGCCACGACGGGAACTCCCCCCTTTTTATTTCTGTTGTTGATAAAGAGTACTTGCTCTTTTTTCAAAATGCTGTTGGCAGGAGAAAATCAATTATATTCGTCATTTTGAAACACCAACTTTTTGTTTTGTTGAATTTCTCTATTATATGCTTTTATTATTGTAAATTTTGTTCTCAGCAGTATTTTATCTATATCTGTTTTAGTGTGTTATTTTTCATTACCATTAAAGTTCAAAAGATTTTCTAATTTCCATTTTGGGTTATTTAGAAGTATATTACTTAATTTCAATATTTGAGTTTTTTAAAATTATTGATTTCTAATTGTGCTATTCAAATTATGTGTTTCTGTGGTTTTTTTTTTTTTGGTGTGTGTATGTTTGTTCCATGAGCTTAAGAGACAAGTGTTAAAATTTGTAAGTACATAAGTAGATGTATCTAATTAATACAGTTTCTGTCCATTTTTTGCTGCATTTATTTTTAGTTCATGTAGTTAGCTTTTAGAATCGTGATATCCTCTCGCTGAATTGACTATTTTAACATTATGTAATAATCCTTTTAAAATATATTATAATTTTAGGTAGAAGGTCTATTTACATTCTGAAGTCCTATTGCTGAAACATAATTACAGATCCTTACCTGCTTATAGATCCTTATGCGGTGAATAGGCTCTAGCTTTTCCACATTATAGATGATATGTGTACAGCAGAGTACATATGAGATTTTAAATAAAATATTTGTTCTCTTTTTTTTTGGTTTAAGTCATGAGGTTTCTTTGTGCCTATATATCACATTTGACACAGGCCAATATTTATTGTTGAAAAATATGGGAAGGGCCTCAATACACTAAGTTTGGTAATAGTAAAGGGTTTGTTTTTGTTCTAAGGTAAAAATGGACATAGATAAGTAGAGGCTTTAAAGGAAAATAGGTGAGAAACCCTGCCCTTTCTCTGTGCCATTAACAATGGACATTGGATATACTAACTTAATAGGTAATGGTGGGAGAAGAGCAAAGAGCTGGAGTGGGCTGAGGAAATAGAATTGCTGAATCAAGGATTTGCACAAGAAGTCAGGAGCAAACTGTAGATTACAGATTTTTAGGAAGTGCTGGGGCGAAATTGCTCCCTTTCCCTCTCATGCCTATTCCATTCAATTTAGCAATCTGATACTAGACACTAACGATGTTCTAATATTTCTCGGTACTGAAGTTCAAAGACAAATAAGACACAGTTGCAGTTCTTGAGATATTTGTCACCTAATGGATGAAAGAAACCAAACAAATGTTTTGAAGTGAAATAAAAGAGAATGTGAAGTCAGTTGACTGCCAGACACAAAGGAATACTGTGGCAGTACTAACTTGTAACACAGCTACTCACACAAGGGGGAGGTGGGCATAAGGCAGGGAGTAAATGGAGGGGTGCACAGTAACAAATAATTACATGCTTATTTATTATGTCTCAAAATTATTGGAGATTTTTGCCAACTGCTTACTTTTACATGCAACATAGAATATTAGTGTAATTTTTATATTACACTTGAAGAGTAACATGTCTGTATAACAAATTATGAATTTTTATAATTTTTTTGTAGATTGTATGCTCTAAAGCCTTGTAAAATATATGTTTGCTCTTTTTCCAAAAATCAATAATCGAGCATCTTGTGAAAGGCATTTGGTTGCTCAAAGTTGCATGCAGATAAAATTCTATGATCTTTCTTTCCTTTAGGTGATATTTTTAGATGACAGGAGGTGATAGCCAGAGATCTCTTATTTATTTGAAGGAAACTAGAGCTTTTAGATTTCTAATGCTAATGGGGGAAAATCTGACTGAGCTAAACATGCTGAAAAGTCAGGCTTGACAGCTGGAAAAGATAAATGAAATCCAACTTTTCTGCTTGAGTCACTATTTAAGTTCCTGCCTGGGGTTAGGATGGGCTTTGAAAGCATTGCCCTCTATATATCACATGCCTTGCTCCTAGTTGCTTCCATTTATACTGGGTACATTTGTCCCAGCACAGATGATTTATAGGGGATGATATTCCTTGTATATGGTATAAATGTCACTAAATTACACCAAGAAATGTAAAAGGTGATGAATTTACAAAAAATTAAGTAAATGAATAATTTTCAAAATCCTAGAAGTATAATAGTTCAGCTACATTGGGAATGTTACAAAATCAAAAGCCCTAGATACAACTTTTTTTTTCTTTTTTCTGTTTTGGCCACTCCACAGGACATGGGGTCCCTGGGACAGGGATCAGATCTGAGCTGCAGTTGCAACCTAAGCAGCAGCTGAAGCAACACAGGATCCTTAACCCACTGTGCCGGGCTGGGGATTGATCCTGTATCCCAGTGCTCCCAAGATGCTGCTGATCCTGTTGCCCCACAGCGGGAACTCCTATATGCAACTTCTTGAACAACTGCTAAGAAATCTAACTTTTAGAAATTGTCAAAAAGCAAAGAACTAGAATGGGACTCATATAATGATGCATATGCCCAAAGAATAAGAAATTATGTAAATTTTCCCTCTAGATTCAGCATCATAGAGGTTGGAGTCCTGGTTACCTATATGAGGGCATACGACTAATTTTTAATACCTGAATACTAAGTGAATAACCTAATTTATAGTCTGCCATTGTATTAAACATAAAAATAGGTTTTATTTCTATTAATAAAAATATTTTACATTAAGTGAACTCATACTTCTATACACAAAGCACTGAGTGAAATGAATAGATGAGGAATGCATAAGATCTGGTCTTGAGGAATTTTAATCTAGTAGAGGACAGAAAGCAGACATAAGGGAAAGATGGAGCATATCCCAAATAGTAAATTACAGGTTTTCAATGAGTTATAAAATCATGCTAAGGCACTCAGAAAGCAGAGTATTTCAAGCTCTGTCAGTCAGGAGACTTTTAATGGAGGTCATGAAGGCAATTACATTTGAACTGTCTCTTGAAGAATGAGTAAGATTTGAATAGATGTAAATTAGTGGGAAACGTCCACAGAGTTATATTAGTAAACATGTAAATAGGAAACCGCAATTAAGCTGACTTGGGAGGCTGCAGATGACAATTCAAGGAAGACAGTTATGAGAAAAACTGATAAGGGAGGTTGGGACCCTGTTTGTAATGGGCACTGAAACCTGTGCCAAGAATGTAGACTCCAATAACCATCGATATCACTGGTCTTCTTTTATGATAAGTAAGGGAGTTGTAGGATCGAAGCAGTGCTCTAATAGTTCTACAAAGATTGCAGAGGGGAGCAGTGAAGCAAGAAGGCCGTAAAGATGCCGTTAAGTATCTAGGCACCGCATCTCAAGATAAGGGAAACGGGGGCAAGGGATTTTTATTTAGATCTTTTCGTATAACACAGGAACAAAATTTGGAGAGTGATTAGATATTGGTCTTGGGAAAAATGCAAAGAGAAATAATGACTCCATAGCCAAAAATACACAGTCTGGAGAGAGAACTGGAAAGAGCAGTACAAATGGAAATTTCCACCGTGTCGTTTCTTATAAGGAAAGATATTTTAGAGCTAAATCATTGCTGAAGGAAAATATCTGTAGTCAGCACGATGGCTAGGAAAGCTGAAGCCAAGAGGGTGGGCAGGCTTCTTATGAAGTCCGTATAAGATGAGAAGTCATATAACAACGGCTATTAGGGAAAGCCCACAATTAATCCTATAAAGTATACAGCAAAGGACAAGGGAATGAGTTTTCAGACTAAAATAACTAAACGAGACAGAGTATTAACAAATGTAATACAATCTTAAGAGAAAAAGTTGGTAGTTTTCTAAGGTACAGGAGAGAGAAGGCCAAGAGTTAGGGCCGCCAGCCAGCCATTCTAACGTATGGTTACGAGGGACCTGGAGGATTGTAAAGGTGCAGGTTTCAGAAAGTGAAGAATAAGGCAGAGTATGTGCATAATTCAGGTCTGACAGGTTATCACTTTGGGTTTCTTTCCATTCAATCATTTACCACATATTTGTGGAGCACCTCCAGTGAGCTTTAGGGGTTGGGGAAATAGCAGTGGACAAATAAAACTCCTTCTCTCATGATCCTTACATTCTAGTGGGGAAATGAATGTATATCCAGTAGTAATGAGTTAAAGAAGAAAAACAGAAAAGGATGGGGATAGCTAAAGGATTCATAGTCCCCAACTTCAAAGAACATGCTTCTTCTCTTATTTATCAGTGTTCCATCTTTTCATCAGACTCAAGCATGGCCACAGGCTTAGTTCAAGAGTTATTACAAGACTGCAAAAGGCCACTGGAGAAGGGAGTCGCGTCCTGGTTTCGCCTTTTCTTTTAGAACACGCTCCTTAGAATGCGTGACTCTGTTCATGCAGTTTATGCAGGAGATGAATTAGCCCTTTCTGCAAAAAATTAACAGCTTTGTAGAAGCTGTGGGTAGAAAAATAAAACTGAGGAAATTCAGTGCCAGTCCCCAAATATCTTTTTCTCTATGTCTGTCTGAGGTAGGGAAGATCCAGTTACATTAAGGAATTAGGCCTGTATTAACACAATACACATGTGCCTCCTACTGACATGGCTTGAGCATAGTTTCACCTAAACTCAGTAAAATGAACAAATATGGGCCCTTCTACAATAATGCATGGTTTTGTGTTGGAAGAGCTGTAGCCTTCAGAGTGCACAAACATGAAATGCATAGGCAAATTTTGAATTAATTCAACACGTTTGCAAGGTTGGGTTGTTAAACTGAAAAGGAAAACATTTTTGAAGCGGGATAGAAATCAATGCTGAGCACTGGAGAGAGGGCCCTTTCACTACCTTGTGTACCTTTGCATAATTTTCTTAAAATGAAAATATCTGTAAATATAGGAAATGTCACTCTTCCCCAATCAGAAGATAATTAAAATTGCCTTATGTGTTTGTTTAGTGGAGGATATGAGATGATATTCTGCCTTTATTTAAAACTACGTGTGGTATTAAATGTTGCCTTTTCTAAAACGTAATATAGCAGGATGACTTTTATTACAGATGGTAATTTATGAAAAACGTAGCCAATGGAATTGATGTCAAACTTTTGTCCACAAGCTCTATTTACTTTCATATTGCTCACTATTTACCAAGGTTTGCTGGAGCACTAGTCACTATCTCAGCTGGCATTCTGCCTGTTTATATTTTTTTAAGTGGTTTTGTTTTTTATCCTCATACAGCATTGGAGCTAATTACAGCTTCTCACTCTTCTATTTCAACCCTCAAAGCTCTCTGTTTTCACTGGGTTTTGCTTTCCCTCACAGACATAATATTTTTTTTTCCATTTTGTGTCTGATCCTCTTTCATACACAGCCAGCAGAGAAGCATCCCATGTCACAGAGAATGAAAAGGCTTTTAGAACTCATTTTCATTTGCTGTGCAGTGCCCACAGCGTTCTCCGAGTGTGTGATGTGCTATCATCAGGTTTTGATTATGCAATTGAAATGCAAAAAGTTTAAAAGCTCAGCTTTATTGGCCTTATCAGCAGTTTGCACTCTTCCAAAAGCTCCGTTAGAACAAATACATGATCACTTGTGGTTCAAAATTACTACATGTTTTAAGAAAAGGAATCTAATAGATGATGTTTGGAGAGAAATTGGCCCTTTGAAATTTTATACTGTATTTTTATACCAATTTTGTTAGGGGTTTTTTTTTTCTGTGAAAAATTGTCTTATTTGAATATGATTGTAATTTGTAAAAAGTGCCCAGGTGCACCTTGTCTCTCAATTTGCTGGCAAAGACTTGGGAGGGTAGATCTTTCTTCTCTTTTTTCTTTTTTGTCCTTTGTCTTTTTAGGGCAGCACGCATGGCATATGGAGGTTCCCAGGCTAGGGGTTGAATCGGAGCTGTAGCCACCAGCCTATGCCAGAGCCACAGCAACGCGGGATCCGAGCCACGTCTGCGACCTACAGCACAGCTCACGGCAACGCCGGATCCTCAACCCACTGAGTAAGGCCAGGGGTGGAACCCGCAACCTCATGGTTCCTAGTCGGATTCGTTTCCACTGAGCCACAAAGGGAACTCCCCAGATCTTTCTTTATAAAAATATTCTACATAGAAGGAAATGTAATTAAAAACAAAAACAACACAAAACTTGCTCTTTGTATTTTTTTTTCCACCTTGCAAAGTCTTCCACTTTGTCATTCTGAACTGGAGTGGACCTTGGATAACTGTGAAAAGCAAAACAATCTGTTTTCTTGCGAAGGACCTAAAAATCTGTCTATCTGCATGTATGCATGTGTGTGTGTGTGTGTGTGTGTGTGTGTGCATAATTCTAGGTCAGTCAAAAAAAGACTACAATACACATGCAGAATTAGAGAAACTTCAATGAGGTTTTGAGTCTTGTGGTTGCATCCATGAGACAAGACCAGAAATGTTAAATGAGCTTTACAGTGGGGAATGTGACTTACTATATTTTCTCTCCCTCCACTCAGATATTGCTTAGGGCCTGTGGAAGCTGATGTAAAGAGAAAAAGACTGGACTATAAGAGAGTAAGGTATAGCTGTATTCCATTTTTAAAAAATTGTGAGGCTTTGATAATCACATTAAGATAATTTTGTGACCAATTAAGAAACAGGAGAGCAAATGCTGAATTACAGGATTACTTTCTAGTTGATACTCATATAAGACATCACCCCCAGCCTTAGATCCTAGAAGAGCCTATCTGCATTGGATACATTAAGCACCCTTGGAAATGACAGTGATCAAGTTAACCCGCCATGAGGCATGTGTATAAATCGCTGTTTCCGTTTAGCACTGTTGACTTCACTACGTTACATTCTAATCATGAAAATGAGATCTGTATGTGACAAAGTACTAGCACCAACGAAACCCTGGGTGAGAAAATGAACTTCAGATTCCTTACAGAATCAGAGATCAAAAGATCTGTTCCATTAAACTTTAAACCAGAGAAATTCGTCTGTCTGCCCCAATGCCTAGTGTCAATCAATGACTCAGCTTTAGCTGGATTATGGTTAAGCCTGAATGGTCATGCAAGAGAGAATTTCAGACAACCAGTCTCCAAAGAGATTGCTATTCTAAGACTCAACATGAAAGAGAAATATGCCTAGGTTTTTGGTGTATAGCAAAGAAATCTTATTCACCCTTAAAGATATAGTAAAAGAACTGTATATCATATTTGTCATTCTCACATACCCACCAAAATGGGATGATGATTAGAAATGTGAAACAAATGGATAGATATTTTGTTTCACGTGTTTACTTGTAAGAATTTAGGGCCTTTCTTTGCTCTCTTAATTTGTTTAATATAATTTAAATCAAGATTCCAATAGGCTATGATGTTAAGCAGACTGGTGAGAACCTAAAGTCTCATTGTATATTTATAGCTCAAATAATTATAGCCAGTTTATTGAGGAATTCCAGCTTATTGGGATATAAAGAAGTAACTGTTTTCTACCTGTGCCTTCTTGAAGCTTCCTTTTCTGCTGATGAGTCAGCTGCTTTGCAAGAACCTAGGCAAATCCTATAAATTTTCAGTTACATCAATTGTTAGAAAAATCTCAAATTTGTTATTAACACCTAGTCTTATTCATTATGAAAATTCAATATCATATCAGTTTCAGTTTTATGGTTCACTTTTAAATATGCAAAATCAGAAAGTCAGATTGAGATTCATACAAATTTAATGACATCAATTGAGGAGTTGATCCTGTGGTATAAGTTGAAAAGTACAGATAAAGTAAGATCTGAATTTAAAAAGGATATTTTGATTTAATCTTAACATGAAAGCAATGAAATAAAGTCCACATATATCTTGTCGGTTAGCTGCACTATCAGAAAAGAAATTTAATTCAGAGCATACATTGACTCTCAATGAAATGAGTCGTAGAGATAAGAAATTTCAAGTTTTATGACTCCTGTGGCCATAATTAAATATGAAGTCTTTGAAAAATGAATAAATTTTGGCCTTTAAGCAATGCATGGGGAAGGTTTTGACCGGTATCTTTTAAATATATATAATGTATATGTGTGTGTATACATACATATACATATATATAACATAGTAAATTAGAAAGACTGAAATGTCAGTCTTTTATTTTATATATATATATATATATATATATATATACACACACACACACACACACACACAGAAATATCAAACTGTATAAATAGTTAAAAATCTGGGCAAAGTTTTCACTCATTTGAAAGTACTGAAAATAATTATTTTCTAACAGAACGCTGGTCAAATATTAAAGTCTTGATCCTAATGGCAAAAATACCCAGGAGATAGAAAGCACGGTGACCTGAGTTCTGGATCACGGGTCAGAGGAGAAAAGAGATGAAGGATAACTAGGGATCATGGTGAGACTGAAGTGCCATCTGTGTATCTCCACAGCGTCTGTCATCATGGCACCTGGGCGTGACAGGGAAATATGCCTGTGTACAGCCACAGGACAGCTTTGAGCTCAGAGTCCCAGTGACCTCAAAGATCTAAGAACTTGGAGTGGTTTTATGGATTTCCCTTTCCAGTCTTTGGCGCAGCTTCTAATATAACCCATTAACAAACAGTAATCAAATAACAGTTTTCGCTTGGGTGCTTATAACAAGATGACCCTCTTCACTTTACAGCCTCTACTCAAAGACAAAAAGTGCTAAGTGTCAGAGCAGAAAGAGTAGCTCCTGTTCATTGCCTTTTTGCATAAAAGGAATGAGACTGTGACTGATGTTTATAGCGAAGAGTTTCTACTAAATAATCGTCTTTCTTTGAGCAGTGGAATAATTTGAAAGGGAGTTTGAAGTTCATAAAAGAACATTGCCTCTCTTTTCTCCAAACACCCTCCTGGTCTCTTCTAAAGCAAAAGGGTTGCTTGGCAGCCCTGTCATCTTCATCTGACTCAATGTCCTAATTAGTTTACTTCAGTGGAAGAAACCATGATAACAAACACTTCATAGGTAAATGCTTAGTAAAACGGTTCATTTATCAGTATCTCTTTATAGTCAGTTCAGTTGGGGTATGATTTAGGTTATAATGCCTGCAGCATGTTAATTTCGTCATTCAAGTGCAATTATCAGGGGTGACTTGCGTTTGTATTTTGACCTTCCTTCCAAAGATTAATACCACCTTCAAGACAGTACACTAATAAAAGCATATGTCAAGTTCATTTGAGCATTGTATTATAAGAAAAGCCTGCAATTTGACCTAGTAATATGCTAGAATATAAAATGTTATAAATATAAACTAAAATTATCTAATCATATTTTTGTTTTTGTGGAATATCTGTTTTGAAAAAGAGATGCGGGAAGTGTTACCCCTCTAATATCAAATGGCTAATAACCCTCCTTAAGAAGTTATTCTGCATCTACATAAAGTTTAAAAAATGAAAACAATTGAGTTACTGCCCATGGGGAGGGAAGGCCTGGTCCACTGAGACAACAGAGGCCATAAAGACTTGAGCAGGACAACTTGTCTGGCCTCACTATTCCAAACTTTTCTAGATTATTCCAGCATCCCGTTTTTCTCCTATGAACTGCATCTCCCCACAGAGTGCTTTATTTTAATTGATTTCTTTTGTTATCTTTTTGTCTTTTTAGGACCACACCGTGACATATGGAGATTCACAGGCTAGGCGTCAAATCAGAGCTGCAGCTGCCGGCCTACACCACAGCCACGGCAACGCAGGGTCTGAGCCACATCTGTGACCTACACCATATGGCAACACCAGATCCTTAACCCACTGAGCGAGGCCAGGGATTGAACCCACATCCTCATGGATACTAGCTGAATTCATTACCAATGAGACATTATGGGAACTCCCTTTATTTCATTTCTCAATAGCTACTTCTTAAATGCCTATAATTTTCATAGCAGGCAAATTAATTTTACTAAATTGCTCAAATTATTTGATGTGAATGTTGTTATGAGGCTTATGTAAGAGCATCTACTCACACAATGTTTAGCCCCACACTTAATATCTCTCCCTTTCTCCATCTCTAGACACAGAGATATAGTGGAATACATTTTTAAATTTTAAATATTTATATTTTTTAGGATATAATTGATATATTACATCATGTAAGTGTAAGGTGTACTGTGTGTCATGTTGATTTGATACATTTATATACCGCAATATGATTACCATCTTAGTGTTAGCTAACACCTCTATTATGTCATATTGTTATCATTTCTTTTTTTGTGGTGGGGACAATTAAGATCTAGTCTCCTAAAGTTTGTAATATGGTATTGTTGACTCTAATCCCTATGCTGTGCATTAGACCTCTGAGACTTATTTATTGATTAGCTGCAAATTTGTACATTTAAACAGTATTTCTCTAATTCCCCTCCACCCCCCAGTCTCTAGAAACCATCACTCTACTCTCCAGTTTTACAAGTTGGGCTTTTTTTTAGACTCCATGTATAAATGAGATCATAGAGTATTTGTCCTTTTCTATCTGACTTACCTTACCCAGCAAAATGCCCTCAAATCTACCCATGTTATCACCAACAGCAGAATGTCCTTCATTTTTATGGCTGAATCATATCCCCATTGGCTGAAGACATTCATGTGAGCAGCTCACATGTTGAAGATACTCTGGGAAGCTCTGTGGGGAATATACTACCAAAATCTTCCAGGGGATTTCCATCTCATTGAGAGAAACGCCCAAAATCTCTACGCAGTCTGGCACCTATCAGTTCTTCATCTTTATTTCATGTACTCACTCTCTTATCCATTCTGGCTTTCCCACACTCCTAATTCCTAACACATGCCAGCCATGCTCTCACCTTCAAGCTTTGATCCTGGCTATTTTCTTCTCCTGAAATTCTCTTTTTCAGATCCTCATAGCCATTGCATCACATAGTTCAAGTTTTGGTTCAGCCTCCCTCCCCACTTATTTAGTACTCTCTTCTCTCTTCATAGGACATTTTTTCCATAGCATTTACTATCATCCAATGTACTGTATAATTTACTTCTTTATTGCCTTTCTCCTTTCATTAGAATGCAAGCTATATGAAGACTGGAATTTTGATGGTGTTGCACACTGCTATGTATAGTCTTTGGCATAGAGCAAGTACTTCATAAATATTTCCCAAATGAATGAGATGAATGAACATTTTATGCCCACCACTAGACCATTGGCAGAAAGTGACAGGTGATCTTGCTTTATTAGGCCAATCAGTACTCCTTCACTGGTTTTATTGCTGCCTACACAAATTTGGGATTCTGTTGGTAAGGAAGGCTGACGACAAGTTGGCAACCAACATAAATGCTGCCCCAAGAAGAAAGACTTAGGATGAGGTCAGAAGTGCTTAAATGTGTGTATCTTTAAAATAAAGTTAAAACATGAAAATTAATTTTGGTGCATCTGAAAAGGTTCTGTTATTTCCTGTACTTCTACATATATTTTTGGTCATGCCCTTAGCATGTGAAAGTTCCTGGGCCAGGGACTGAACACATGCCAAAGCAGTGACAATGCCCGATCTTAACCCTCGAAGCCACCAGGAAATACCTACATTTTTTAAAAAATTGGATATTTAGAAAGCACTATAAATCTTTGAAATATGAAGAATTTTAATTAGAATTACAAGTGTCTTACACTATCAAAACCCCTATTGCACCTTGTAAGGACAGTGTTTTCATTGTTGTTGCTACTGTATTTTGCAAAAGTTCCTTTCTTTCTTGTATGCTGATAATGCTAACAAGAAGGATTAATTTGAACTTGTACACTATCAAGTCAATTTTGGAGGATTAGAGTAAGGGCAAGGGTTAGAAGTAAAAGGGAGTGGGAAAACAGGGCAAAGATTCAGAAAAAAATAATGCTCAATATTTTTTGTAACTTGGAATGATTACTTAGGCATTTTTGTCTATTTTATGTCTTTTTAGTCCCCTCAAACTCTCAAATGGGATGGTAGGGTGAATAATACACCATGAATAAACATGTGTCACATAATCTAAAGCTCTTTTTAAATAACCTCTGTTATTTAAACACCTGGTTTGTTGTGACAATCTATAGCACAAAAAGTTAGGTACTTTATTGGAATATGTATAGGAGGTTTCATATGAATACATAGAAGTATATATACAAAAGTAAAAAAATGATGGAAAAAAAGATATAAAATAGGAGTTTTAATATAATTGCATTGGAAATATTCATAAGAGAGGCTTCCACTGTGGATCAAATGCTATCTACACAAGCCATGAATCAACAGACATGTGTAGCTCCCACCTTTACCTTTCAGATTTTAGAAAATAAAATAACTTCCACCAAAATGAAATAAAACTAAAAAAAACCCCTCACAGATCTCAGCCTTCAAGAGAGATGTTGACTTAGCACTACCTAGAAGACATCAACATTCACGTATCAATACGATGTATAGCTTGGAGTCACCTTCAGCCACTATTGCAAAAGGGTGATGGTGCCATGGAAGAAAGATCACAGAATGCACAGCTCAGAGAGAAAGAGGCACTGAGCAGAGCTTGGTTATCAGATTCCTAGGGAGTGAGTGTTTAGCAGTGAGCACTTTCATGGCAAACAGGAGGCAAATAACACATTTTAATACTGAATTGATAATAATATTTGGATTATTAGCAATCCCAGATCAAGACACTAGTACTTCACTTAAATTATTTATAAATGCCTTGATATAAGGTTAACATTGAATGGAAAAGTCATTTATGAAAATGGAAGGCACATGTATAGTACAAAATTCAGACTCTTGAGGGAGAAGTTGGGTTTGAAGTCTAGCCATGCATATCAACATTAGCAAATTTAGTGCTGAGAAAATATAAACAGTTAACTTTAAAATTCCAAAATATATTATTTAGTATAATTTCAAATTTATACAACCAAGCCTGAAAACAAAATAAAATACATTCCCTGAGGACTGCAATGATAATAGACAGTGTAAAGGAAATCTAAGAGATTTTTCTTGTTGTCTTCAGGATTTTTTTTTCTACAATATGAATATACACTTTAAATGTGTGTATATGTGTATTCTGTATGGGCATGTGTATATGTGTGTATATATGTAAATATATTTTTCCATCTAAAACTTGCCCCCAGGATACAGGAAGACTGAAGGAAGAGCTAGAAAGTTTTCATTCGCCTCATGTTAGACAACTAATCTCATGGACACCCACTACACAGTAGGCCATCTCTGCTCCCTTTCACCAGGCAGTACCCGTGTGTTTCTGCTGAAACCTATAGTACACTATTTTAGGCACATGAACTCATACTTTGGAAAATGTACCATCATGAATTATTGTGTTCCTTGCATTTCCATGGATGAATGAAATGGATATATAGGAATGGACTTTTCTTTAAAAAGGTGAAAGTTTTGCAAAATGAGATGTTGAGAAAGAACCATTTTCCCTTCCTGAGAAAAGGGAGGAGAGAGAGAAAGATGAATCTTGAGATAAGGACACAAGAATGAACATCAAATTGAGTGAGATTTATATATGGTTGGTACAATTAATTTTTTTTCCTTCCTACTCTGAGAGCTATACTATTTAATTCATATTTTTTGCCCTTCATTGTAATTCTCTCTTGCTCTAGTTTCCAGTGAAGTCATTACACTCAAAATAGTTTTAGTGAAAGAAGAATGAGCTTTTTTACATCTGTCTTTGCAGAGGCCACTGTAGCTGCACTGTATTTAAGGAAGAGTGGGGTGCCAGAAACCCAGAGAGTGGATCTTGGAGAGGCCAGAAGAGGCTCAAGGCAGATCTGAGAGTGGTGGCTATTGGCCATATCAGAGCAGATAACAAGGCTATATACCATGTACTTTTTCAGCAGAGAATAAGAAACAAGCCCCTGTTTAATCAAATATACTATGAGCCATTAAAAAGGATGTCAGGCAATTGAATTTGAATGTATTTATCATTCCTCTCACCCCTAGAACAGAAGAGAGTGAATGAACCTTCTCAGGGATTCCACAGAGGAAGCTAAGCAGTTTGGGATTTATAGGAAGTCTGTTTTATTTTGAACATTCATTTATCAGAGGAGTACAGAAACAGAACCACAGCAGGAAATACAAAATAAGGGATTTATTATATATATAGAGAGAGAGACCATAAGCCATTGTGGGTATTTGTTAAACAGTCTATTGAAAGCTGTTGGTTCTGTTTCTAGTGTTAAGTCTGGATGGTCAGCTGGGAAGGAAAGAGAGAAAAGTGGGGAAAGCAACTGACTGACAAGGATATTTCTCATAGTCTCCATCCTTTAGATGCAGTTGTCCACAAATACATGGGTGCCCTTGACCATGACACCATATTCTCACTTAGTCCAGTAGCGAGAGAAGCTGAAAGAGGCAGGAGCTAGAGGAGTCCTGGCTGCTACTTCAGCAAAATCAACCAGCAGAGATGACACAGTGCATGAGCTACCATAGCTTCCAAACACGTACTCATCTTTCTAGGATAAATATGGGTGCGGTTGTCCTGCCATCTTTCGCATTTCATGCAAATTCCATTTGAGGCCAATTCTAACTGTCTATATGGAAGGCAAATGTGAGAAATGTAATTCCAGCCTAGCTAACTTGATAATAGAAAGTTACTGTATTTCTGTTAAATCTTGCAGTGTTAATATATGCTTTAAATTGTGGACTTTGGGGTAATAATACATTTTCAGGAAGCTGTGTTATGTTATCTCACAGTTTTAAACAAATCCTAGCATGTCACTAAGGTTACTCTAGTCTATATAGCAGCAATATAGAGTGGTTATTGGATAGAATGGATTTAGTAATTCTGAATCATTATTTCTGTCTTTTCAAAAGCTCCTGTACTGTCCTCTCAACTATCACTATTGACTGTTTTCTGCACTAAGAATGATACCAATTATGTTTGCACTTTAAATTAGTGGGACGCTCAGTTAAGCAAAACTTATAAACAAACAAAAAAAAAGAATGCCTGGAGTTCTCACTGTGGTGCAACAGGCACAGTGGGTTAAAGAATCTGGTGTTGCCACAGCTGTGGCGTAGGTCAAAACTGCCTCTTGGATCTGATCCCTGGCCAAGAAACTCCATATACAGGGGTGGCAAAAAAAAAAAAAAAAAAAGCCTTAGCAGGATTGTGATTTATGCTTCATATTAGGTGAAAAAGGAAGTGACAACTCTAGGTTTTCTGAGTTTAAATATTAAATACAATATTAAATGCGATAAGCAGCTAAGTTCCAAACACAATCCCTGGTATATAGTAAGGAGTCCACCACAGGAAGAAGAAACAAAAATGACTGCAATTTGATGAAGAAGGGGGAGACTAGATTATGATGGGATATGGGACACAGTATGGCAATAAATAAGGGAAACCCATCAATCACTATTTTCAAGGAAATGCATGGCTGTTCTCAAGGAAAACTGGATATATTACTTACTCATTAGCAATTCTAAGGACCCACTCATCTTGTTGTATCCTCAAAGGTGCAGTCTCTTCTCTGATGTCTCTTATTATGTCCATCACACAAGTAACTCCTGTGCGAGCTTATCAGAACTTCTCATGAGCTCAACATATCATACGTCACTGACGTGATATCATGACATCTAATCATATCATATACTATACCATATGTCTTGACCTCTATACAACTAAGGGATAATCTGGGTCACATGGCCAAAAGCATGACATCTTTGGGTAGCAAGAACAACCTTTATTCAGCAACGACCTGTAGAAATGACAGGCTTTTTGGTTTTCTGGGCTGTGCAGTAGCTATCTGGATGAGCTGTGCGCTACTCTTAGGGAAAACTGTCCTAAAGAGGAACTATTTTTGAGATAGTGAGAAAGGCAAGGAATTTGAAGGATATGTACAGAGATGTTTTGTCTTGAAAGTGTGAAAGAAGTATAAAACAATTTTTGATGTTTGATTATATTAACCTAGAAAACATTACTCTCCCCTCTGTTCCTCAGAGAACTCTATTCCAGTTCTCTGGACACATGGTTGCATTGTATTTGTATCATCTCCTCCCTATCAGCTCCCACACTGAAGCTCAGCATGACTATTAACCTGTTGTGGCCAATGGAATAGCAACAGAAATGTGTCAGTTCCTTGTAGGGGGGATTAATTACAGACATTCAGCTTTAGATTTTAGTTTCTCGAGTAGTGAGCATAGCAGCAAGGGCTGAGAGGGAGACCTGTGAGCCTGGAGCTCTGAGTGCCTCCTATGAGCTGAACCTTATGCTGCTCCATTTGGACATTTACAGGGAGTGAGATATAAACAATTGTTGTGCTAAGCCCCTGAGAACAGGGTGATGTTTGTTATTGCTGCCTGACCTAGCCCATCCTGCCTAGTAAAGATGGAGACCTGCAGGGCTTATATACTCAAAAAGAGCTGTCCCAGAATGTACTATCCAAAGCTGCTCAGTTTCTTGTCATAAGATTCAAACAGCTAGGAGGAGGCCACAGATCCACAGATGGTAGGCCAAACTCCTGGGTGGTTGGTCTTTGGAGAACAAGTGTTAAGCCCAGAGAGAATGTGCGGGCAGCCATCTGTCTTTGGCCAAGTGAACGTGCTAATGTTCCAGGTCTTTAGGCAAAAGCAGAAAAGAAGTGGCAGCTTTCTGCTCAACAGATAATCTCAAGATGCAAAACTTTTTTGCTCTATGCCTTATTTTCTATGGAGCCTCCAGATCTGTAACTCTCAAGCATCAACATAAAACTGTATGAATGTATGAATTTATTTTTACTCTACTTCTTGCAATAAAGGATTTCATACACTTGATAACATGGCCATGCGTGTGTTTGGTGAAATAGCTGCACTGTTAAGATAATGACACAAAACATTTAACATGCTCAATTCATGTTAAAAAAAATAAAATACTTAGGAATTAGTCTAACTGCTTGATATAAGCATGGATATTATACTCATTCTAAATATTCTTGCTCTCTTTATTGTGAACAATATCATTTTATCATACTTATTCATTTAAAAGAAATTGTTAGTGACTAGTATTTCATAATTATTGCTCAGAGATTTTGAATGTTTGTTAATTCCATGGTAACATAGCTTTTATCAGACTAAAATGTTATACATAAAAAGTATAATACATTCATTAGTCATGGTCCATAATCACTTTATTAGCCCACCTGTTTAAAATTATCTAGATTATCCTTAAGTTTGATTAGGAAAGAGATTTTTTAATTTCCTAAAGGATGCTAAAGTACTCATATAACTTTAATACATATGTGAAAATCAATAAATATTTATTATGAGCACATTGGGGTCAAAAACTGCTCAATGCAAAGGCATACAGAGAAAAGTACGAGTAAAACCGATTTGAATGTACTTTATAGACTATATTAAGGTCTACATTAAGCATGCAGTTACACAAATTTGTTATGGTCTGATAAGTGCTACAAGCGGGGGTATTCAAGTTATTATAAAAGAAGATGATAGGATAGATGTAATCTTATCTGAAGTTCAGGAAAGATTTTTCTAGAAGACCAAGACATAAACTAAGAAACTTGAAAGATAGGTAGGAAGCAAGCAAAAGAGCAGGGAAGAATCTTTCAGATAGTGTAATCAGCTTTGCAAAAGTTAAGTAACAGGGAAGTCATGTGATACATTTGAGGAATAAAATAAGTGCACAGAGAGAGAGGGAGAACAGGGGGAATGATGGAAGCAGACTGCAGCAGACTGGTCTGGAAAAAGACCTTTGTGAGTTACTGATGATGGCTGTGTGGATAGATAGACAGACAGACAGAAGGAGAGATATGGAATAAATGAGTAAGTTTGCCCAGGAGAGCATTTGTAATGTGAACACAGAACCATCTTCAGGACTTAGAACTGAGTCCTAAGAAATTCCAACATTTAAAATTGTAGGAAGATGAAAAAATTATGGGGGAAGAACTTTTAGTGAATCAAAAAGAAGACAAAGTATGGTATTACAGAAAGCAGAGTCTTTCAAGAATACAGAGTGGTGGCTAGGCCCCATCTCAAGCTAATTGTCACACAGGAATAGAAACCCTGAGCTGTAGGATCTTCGGAGTTTATAAAAAAGCAGAAATCTAAATTATGCAAAATTCTTTAATTTTTAAATCGGGCCTGAGTGAGAAAATTATACAAACTGCATTAATAGGCTGGAAATGATGCCATTTATAAACTCTGTGTTGTACCAAGATTTGTAACCAACAGTGATAGCTATTTGGCTTAATCAGACATCTAGAAATTCAGCAAAAATATTTGGCTATAATTCTTAATTCAGCAGGTCTTGAAACATTGGATGGCCAGAAATAGGGATATACTGAAACAAGGAAAATTTGAAATTTTACAACCAGAAGTGTTCAGTTCAGGGGACAGCTAGGGGGTGGAGGGTCTACTCTACACATGAGAGCATCAAATGTAGTCATAGTCTTAATACCAGGGGAGGATCTGCCACATGAGCAAGAATAGGCCCCATTACATGTTATTTTACTGCTTATTCTACCTAGTAAATATGAAGAAAACCCCTTTCTTCTTCCCTGATTCTAATTTCACCAGACATACCCCCAAGTACAAGAAAAAAATGTGTTGACATCCTTGATTTCATAATTACCTCCTCAGCAAGGCGCCCAGTGCTATCGTGCTATATAGCCTGAATCTCTACAGGGTGCATTCAAGGGAACCCTGTTTCAATCTCATATCCAGGGCTGGGTGTCTATGGTGACCACTGAGATTGTGCAGTGGCCTCAACTGAAGCAAGACTCCTTCTCTGGAAGTCCCAAGTATCCCCTCTTTGACTTGACACAAGACTCTTAGCTTTGTGTGCACATTGGCTCTTTCTTCCCTGCTAGTATCTGAATTGCACCTTAAAAGCACAAGGGAAGCCTGCCAATGTGAACTTAATGTTAGACTTTGCAAGAGGCTGATGAAGGAAGAATTTGAATGGAAAAACTGACTAAATCAGTACCCATGTCAAGTTCAAGATCATTTCTCTTCTTTTAAATAAGATTTCGAAATGATATTTTTGGTGTTTCTAGCAGCTACAAACAGACTACTCATTAATTAGGGCTCTAGAAGCTATAACCTTTTTTGTGGATTTAAAATGACTAGACATGTATTAGTATCACAGGAGATAGAAATGATAAAAGAACTCGATGGAAAATTTGATCCCTTTATTATATTAGATTCACCCCCTGAAATTATAAACTATAATTTGGTGAGCATATTCTTTTTTTTTACTTTCTAATATTTCTTATTCTTAATATATATGGAAATATTAAGAATTATGGTTACCAGAATCCTCATTTCCATAAGATACAAATGAGTTTTCAAACGAGATTTGATGTTAAAAAACATTTATAATGTCTATATTTCAATTATTTCCACATCTATGAAATTTGAAATAACTTCATTAAATTGAAAGGTAAATAAATGGATGTCTGACAAGTCTAATACATAGTGATATATATATAGTGAAGTCACTGGAAGCCAGATTATTTTTTATACATCATGTAAAATTAAAGAGGTGATATGTTATTAAGTCATTGAATATAAAATATGTCTTATTTCTACAAGGTAAAACGCTCAAAGACAGTGGAATGCGACTGGAACATCTGTGACACAGTGATGGTCTGTGTTGGTTTGATCCCTTAAAAGGGTTTCCTATTTATGTCCTCATGATGCCTTCCTGGTTAAATGTTTCAAATCTAAGTTTGGAGAAAGAAAGGGGAGCTTTCTGATAAATGGTGATTTATAAAGTAACTTCATTATGGATACATTTACCTAAATGCAATCTGGCTGAGTAGAGAGTACAAAAAATAAACAGCTCCCCCACCCCACTGCTCTCTCAGACACAGAATCTATATCCTGCAGGGGCCCAAGTTCCCAAGTTGAAGAATTTAATTCCAGTGGCTTGAAGGAAGGTAATTTAATGCAGAAACTTCTTAAAAGAATCATGGGCAGTAATGAAGAGACTGCCTAGAAGAACAAAAGTAAGTAGTGAGTGAGGCAGCCAGGGCGCAGCAGCTTAGGAAGCTGCCACGTCCCTCAGTGTTGAAGGGGCAAAGGGAGGAGGCAGAATTACTCTCAGAGGCCAGGGTGAGATGGAGCAATGAGGAGGGGTTGCCCAGTAGGAGCTGTGGTTGTCCAGAGCCAAGGCCTTGCAGGGAGAGAGCTGTAAGGATAAGTGCCCTATATCTCCCTCCTACTCCCCGATCTCCTGCTGATGCCACCTTAGAAGTCAGCTCAGCAGAGGGACCCTGAGTGATGCAGCCAGCAGAGCTAGAGTAGGGCAGACAGGAATGGTGAAATGATCTGAGTGGAGGGCACGAAGGGTGAACACTCAGCACAGATCCAAATCCAGAGAGGCTGGTCAGGTGTCCAGGGTAACCTCAGGGAGGGTGCTTAGGAGCAGCCTCCAGAAACATGTCTGGAACTCTGGAGATTGCACATAACTCTGGATGGAGAGGTAATATTCTGAAACTGATGATGTCTGTTGACCTTGAAGGTGGTTGTATCAGGAATTACATTGGGCCCTTTTAACCCTTTGTCTTACATCATATCAACAATACCCATTTCTGGGAGGAATCACTACCCATGTGTAGAGATTTAAAAACAAAACAAAACAAAACAAAACCCCAAAAACAAAACCTTATTTTTGAGGGTTTCAAGAGCTGGTGAGTGGAGAGACTGGACTTCAAGCTGAATTCACATCATATCTTCAGCATGCATTCTTTCCTTTACACCACGCTTCCCTTCGACATTTGAAAGCGTTTGCTTAGCGCAAAGAAAAGTAGGCAGCAAACCCTCTTCATCTTCTTTCCTGGAGGTGGCCGTGGCCACTTCTGTCAGCAGGATCGTCACTGTGGCCTTTTACTTCGGGCCTTCTAAGTCTGTTCCTTTTTTCAGATCTGGCTTCAACCCAGGCCTCGTCCTCACTTTTACTTTCATACCATCTGGTCCACTTCTTTCCTATTTTTTTCTGGCTCCCATCTATAGACTCTAGTCATCTACCTCCTCCAAAAATATATATATATATATATATATATATATATATATATATATATATATATTCTTGATTTTGGAAAAATCTGGCATCAAAGGTAAAGAGAGAGAGAGAAAAAATTGGAAGCAAAGAAGAGAGGCTAGCAAGTGACCACCGGGAAGAGCTGGCACTTCTGAAGGGGGCAAGTGGAGTTGAAGCTGCCAGGGAGCCAGGCTGCTCCTCTGAAGCTCTGGGCACAGACAGAGCCCTGCAGAGAGCACATGGCTGCTCCACTCTGTCCTCAATTGAAAACTCAAAAAGGACTGCAAGAAAGCAGAGCAGGAGTAAACCGGAGTGCACTGGGGAAGAATTACACTTCTGTGGCCCTCTCGTTGGTGCACTAGTGTAGCTGTCACCCTCGGCTGTGGCGGCAGTACCATGATTCCTCGGCTGAGTGTTTTGAAGAGAAAATGGGGACGATCTAGCAGGACCTTAATTGCTTACAAAACTGAAGTTATACAAAAGACACTTTCCCAGTTCAGAATGCTACTGAAATTTGAAACTTCACTTTACAATTGAATTATTACATTTATATTTTTACACTGCAAGAATATTGAAGCGTATGGCTGCTCTCTTTGATACCTCCATTATCTCTCATTCTGTTGAAGCAAAAGAGGATTTTTTCTTGAAGCTAACGAACGTTCATTTTCAGGGTCCCTCACTTGCCTGGGCTCTTTCTAAGACTTTATGTCTAATTTAGTGTTGGCAATTTGGTATTCTTTTTCTTAAAAGGGACCCCTCAAATTTTATACACCTCATACTCCACAAAACCTGGTTGCTGGCAGTAGGGTGAGTTTTGGGCTTGCACCTTAGGAAAGGACCCACTTGGCAGAGACCACAAATCCTTTCAGCACCAGGTGGCAGATTCTCGACTCCTTGGTGGAAAAACTGTCAGAATTGTCACTTCTGACTTCATCTCTCTGTTCCGTGACACATCAAAAATAAAGTTAATCTCTAAGTCCTTATGTGATAAATTGCCTTCAAGGTCCCTTTCACAACACTCAGGCCAAATAAGTTTGAGAGGTTTAATGCATGCATGAATTAAGTGCTGCAAGCCCTCTGAAGAAGCTTTCAAACCAATGAACTCTAAATGGCATGGAAAGGAAAATGCAGAATGACTGACTGTATATGGTGCATTACTACTCTTTACAAGCATTACACACTGGGGTCTTTGGAGTAATACTTTCTTCACTTTATTCTCCTATGCTTCCATCTTCTGCCTAAGCTATATCTAGAGCACAAACATACGCTAGTGAGAAACAATGATAGATAGCTAAAGTCCATAAATTTTTTTTCTGTAAGGGGACAGATAGAAAATACTTTCAGTTTTGCAGGCCACATAATCTCTACTGTAACTACTCAACCCAATGGTGCACCATGTGAACAGCCATAGACAATAGTTGAGTGAATCCACGTGGTTGTATTCCAATAACACCTTACCTACGGACACTGGAATTTGAATTTTATATAGTTTTTACCTGTCAGGAAATATTACCTTTCTTTTGTATTTTTAAAAATCCTTAAAAATGTTAAATTATTCTCAGCTCACAAAACCAGAAGACAGGCTAGATTTGGCCTGTGAGTCATTTGCAAACCCCTGATATATAGTAATAGTGGAAAGAGTATGAGTTGTAGAGTATTTACAAGATTTAATTTAATTAATTAATTTATTTTTTGCCTTTTCTAGGGCCGCTCCCGCAGCATATGGAGATTCCTAGGCTCGGGGTCTAATCAGAGCCATAGCTGCCGGCCTACGCCAGAGCCACAGCAACGCGGGATCCGAGCCTCATCTGCAACCTACACCACAGCTCATGGCAACGCTGTATCCTTAACCCACTGAGCAAGGCCAGGGATCGAACCCACAGCCTCATGGTTCCTAGTAGGATTCGTTAACCACTGAGCCACAACGGGAACTCCAATGACTTTTTTTTTTTTTGTCTTTTTGCTATTTCTTGGGCCGCTCCTGCGGCATATGGAAGTTCCCAGGCTAGGGGTCTAATCAGAGCTGTAGCCACCGGCCTACGCCAGAGTCACAGCAACGCGGGATCCGAGCCGCATCCACAACTTACACCACAGCTCACGGCAGCGCCGGATCCTCAACCCACTGAGCAAGGCCAGGGATGGAACCCGCAACCGCATGGTCCCTAGTCAGATTCGCTAACCACTGCGCCACGACGGGAACTCCCTAATGATTTTAAATCTTGAGTCAGTTACTAAAGTAAATGAATTTGTGTATCACCAACTCCTCAGAGCCTTAGCATTCTCATCTAGAAAATGGGGTTACAATACTTGTCCTGGAGGGTTGTCCACACGATTACATGAAGCATAATATTTCTTTTTTGTTAAATTAGTGTAGAGTTGACTTACAATGTTGTGCCAATTTCTGCTGTAGAGCAAAGTGACCTAGTCATATTCATATATATATATATATATGAATATACAACTGTTTTTATACATATAAAAAACATGCCCTGTATTATATTATCTTCCATCATGGTCTATCCCAAGAGACTAGATATAGTTCCCTGTGCTACACAATAGGGTGTCATTGCTTATCCATTCCAAATGTAATAGTTTGCGTCTACTAACCCCAAGCTCTCCATCCATCGCACTCCCTCCCCTCTCCCCCTTGGCAACCACAAGTCTGTTCTCTATGTCTGTGAGTCTGTTTCTGTCTCATAGATAGGTTCATTTGTGCCATATTTTAGATTCCACATATAAGTGATATTATATGGTATTTGTCTTTCTCTTTCTGACTTACTTCTCTCAGTATAAGAACCTCAAGATGCATCCATGTTGCTGCAAATGGC
Organism: Phacochoerus africanus; assembly: GCF_016906955.1. NCBI lineage: Eukaryota > Metazoa > Chordata > Mammalia > Artiodactyla > Suidae > Phacochoerus > Phacochoerus africanus. The sequence goes on along the minus strand of NC_062556.1, from coordinate 60,202,242 downwards.
ATTATTTTGTCCTTTCTTAAGGCTGAGTAGTATTCCATTGTATATAATTACACATCTTCTAAATCCATTCATCTGTCAATGGACATTTAGGTTGTTTCTACATGTTGGTTATTTATTTACATGCTGCAATGATCACATGGGTGCATATATCTTTTTGAATTATAGTTTTGTCCGGATATATGCCTAAGAGTGTAGTTCTATATTTAATTTTCTAAGGAACCTCCATACTGTTTGCCATAGTAGATGTACCAATTTACATTTCCAACAGTGTAGGAGGCTTCCCTTTTCTCCAAACCTTTTCCAGCATTAGTTATTTGTATACTTATTTAATGATGGCCATTCTGACTGGTGTAAGGTGGTAATCTCATTGTAATCTTGATTGCATTTCTCTAATAATTAGTGATGTTGAGCATTTAATCATGTGCCTACAGGCTATCTGTAGGTCTTCTTTGGAGACATGTCTATTAGCTCTTCTGCCCATTTTTCAATTGGGCTGTTTTTGTTATTGTTGAGTTGTATGAGTTGTCTGTATATTCTGAAGATTAAGCCCTTGTCAGTTGCATCATTTGCAAATATTTCCTCCTGTTTTGTAGGTTGTCTTTCATTTTTTTATGGTTTCCTTTGCTGTTGTAAAATGCTTTTAAGTTTCATTAGGTCCTATTTGTTTATTTTTGTTTTTATTTCTATTGCCTTGGGAGAGTAACTTAAGAAAACATTTCTGTGGTTTATGTCAAAGAATGTTTTTCTTATATTCTCTTCTAGGAATTTTATGGTGTCACGTCTTTGCTTAAATCTTTAAGCCATGTTGAGTTTATTTTTTTATTTTTTTATTTTTTTTGTCTTTTTGCCATGTCTTGGGCTGCTCCCGCGGCACATGGAGGTTCCCAGGCTAGGGGTCTAATCGGAGCCATAGCTGCCGGCCTACTCCAGAGCCACAGCAATGCAGGATCCGAGCCGCATCTGCAACCTACACCACAGCTCACGGCAATGCTGGATCCTCAACCCACTGAGCAAGGGCAGGGATCGAACCCGCAACTTCATGGTTCCTAGTCGGATTCGTTAACCACTGCATCACGACGGGAACTCCCTGAGTTTATTTTTGTACATGATATGAGGGTGTGTTCCAGTTTCACTGATTTCCTTGCAGCTGTCCAGTTTTCCCAATGCCACTTGCTAGACTGACTGTCTTTTCCATTTTATATTCTTGCCTTCTTTGTCAAAGATCAATTGACTGTACGTGTCTGGGTTTATTTTTGGATTCTCTATTCTATTCCATTGATCTGTATATCTGTGTTTACACCAGTTACCACATTGTCTTGATTACTGTAGCTTTGTAATATTGTCTGAAGTCTGGGAGAGTTATGCCTCCTGCTTTGTTTTTCCCTGCAGGATTGCTTTGGAAATTTTGGGTCTATAATGGGACTATATAAATTTTTGGATTATTTGTTCTAGTTCTGTGAAAAATGTCATGGGTAATTTGATAGGGGTTGCATTAAATCTGTACATTTCTTTGGGTAGTATGTGTACTGCTACTATTTTACTGTTGCTCTTTGTGTTCATAAAGTTCTCTTTGCATCACTACAACTTTTACTTTTAAATGAAAATATTTGTATGTTTTGAATTTGATATAACTGGTGTTATGTCAATTTTGTGAATCTCCTGTGAAGTCTATTTCTGTTCCATTCGGTTTACCCTGTATAATTTATGGCGAATATGACATTGACAGTATAGGACTATGAATGCTACATGCTGCTCTAATAATGTATGTTTGTAGAGCAATGTGTGTGTCAGTGATTTAATTCCACTAATATACATTGAAAGTGCACATTCTTGACCAATGTCACAAAGACCCTTGGGAAAAAAAAATGCATCATTTCTAGACAATCTGAATTCAGTTAACTCTCCATATGACTTTAATTCCTTAAGCCAAAATTCTAGGGCAGTGATTCTAAACAGAGAGAAGAGGTAATGAGCTTTAGATTCATCCAAAGACTTTTTTCAAAAATATCCTGATTCTTCACCACTTGCCTTACCCATCCTCTAAACACACAGAGAACTATGAAGTGGGGAGAGTGGTTTATTTGTATTTTGAAAAGAAAAGCTCCTCAGGTGATTGAAACCTTTATACACACACACAAACACACCCACATGTGCATACACACACACACACACACACACACACACACACACACACACACACAGAAACAGCACTTGTGAAGTCCAATGGCAGTACTTTCCTATATGTTTGGATTCTTCCTAGTCAAGACACTATTTTGCTTCAAAATATACTCTGAATATGGAGGATTATTACCAGGGAGTTACATTCGGTTTTCTCCAGGGCAGCAGTCTGAATTTTGATAATTTTCTCCTTCAGTCTTTGATGCTGGAAACAGTTATTGAGCATTCACTCTAGGCAAGACACTGACACATGCTGTGAGGTATAAAAAAAGGATGAATGCTACTCCTTATCTTTAAGGAGGTACAATATAAAAGAAAAGATAGGTACACACCTAAGTATATATTACAGCATTAATAAGGGGTATGCAGAAGAAATCCAATATCTTGTTGGAAATTAGAGGATCGTGAGATCACTTAAGATTTTAGGGACCAAGAAAGGCTTCATGTGTAATTGGAATTGTTATTTTAAAATGTTGCCAATTTTGAGGAAAATGGGTAAGTGGGTATTTCTTTATAATGCAAAATTGTTTGTAAAGTTAAGATATAATTCGTGGTATTGAAGAGATAGGTACGTCTTGATTTAAAAATATTGGAGTCTTCCACTTATGAGTAGCATCCATAAAATGTTTAGTGCATTTGACAATGACAGCCTTCCTAAAATAGTTCCTTTCATTAGTTAAGAGCAGATAGCTATAAAATCTGAAGTTTCTTTAATGTAATAATTTATAAACTATCCACAGTCTTCAACTGGATCAAATCGTATTTGCTATATTTACATTTTTCCTTCCAAATGAAGGATTCCATCATGGTGCATTCTAGCTTTCCTGACTCTTTCATTAAACAGAATAGAAAGAAAAAAATTTAATTAAAACTCCATCTATCTAACATATGAGATAAGTAACCTCCAGAATTCTCACAAAGCTTGCAGACATAAATGGATGGTTTCCAACAGTTTTTGTTAACCTCTGTGCCCTTAGGCAAGAATGTTTTCTGGGTTGTAATAGTACACATGAAAATTACAAGTTTCACAATAATATTTATATTAGGAAAATGGAACACCAAATGGGGATTTTAAATTTGGTGCTAAAAAAATTTATTAATTTCTTACTTTCAGTTTTTATCCCTTCAAATTACTCAGCAATGAATTTTGGTCATTTGTTAAAGTCTCGTTTGTTTGATTACAAGTAAATATTAGGTAAATTTTAGTTCAATTAAGTGATGAACAGTTCATAAAATATTTAATTCATAAGAAAATTAATTTGTCTTTCTCCAGATCTTCACTGCAGATTTCACCAGAGAGACTCTAGTCATAGGGATATAATGAGTAGAAATCCAAATTACTGTTAAGAAATTCTTCAGTGAGTCCAGGAGTTTTAAAAGGCAAATTTTGAATAATATATATTGAGCTTAATTTCAACAGTTGCTTGAACTTAAGAGTATAAAATGAAAAGGCAAATTGTTGGGTGTTTTTCCTTATTTTTTGACCTGAAAATTGTTCCTAGATTCATAATTTTTTTTTTAATTAGGAGGAACATAATGTATGGGGTGATACTTAGAAATAGTTGCTCTCAAAAATATTTTTTTAATGAAAAAAATAAATTATCGTGGAGTTCCCTCCATGGCTCAGTGCAAAATGAATGTGACTAGTATCCATGAGGACACAGGTACGATTCCTGGCCTCGCTCAGTGGGTTAAGGATCTGATATAACCGTGAGCTGTGGTGTAGGTCAGAGATGCAGCATGGATCTGGCATTGCTGTGGCTGTGGTGTAGGCCAGTAGCTACAGCTCCTATTCGACCCCTACCCTGGGAACCTCCATATGCTACAGATGCAACCCTAAAAAAAAAAAAAAAAAAAAAAAAATCCATGTCTATAATGTTGCCGTTTTCTTAGCATTGAAAAATTTGTGTCAAAATTATCCTGTTGAATTTTCCTAATCTTTACTAATGGCATGTTTAATATGTGAAGTGAATTAAGTACTATTCCTAAATTCTTTCAATACTTTATTCATAAACTTTATTCTGTTTTGTGCAATGTTATGGCAGTGCCAATTGAAGTTCCAGCTATTCCAAAATTAGGTGTTCAGAGTATAAAATCTGGTCCCTATTAGGAAGCCTAGTTATTTAAAATGCATAATTCTAGTTCCCCTAATTTAAAACCTACCCTTAATGATTTGAGAAAGTATTCTGTAATGCAAGATTTTTTAACATAAAAAATTATGAAAACTCATCACTATCTATGAAACAAGCTACATACAGCCTGCCTTCGGCTAATGAAAATTCTCACACTCCTTTAAGCTCTGGCTAATACACAGTCTGGCTCATACTACAGTGTGATTCTGGTACTAACCACCAGTGCCACTGAAACAGAGCAGGACACTGTGGTCCTCTCATTATGTTTTCTGCTTGCCTTTTGTCTATAGATCAACTTTAGCCAAAGAATATGTTGAATCAGAGAAGTAAGAATATGTAGTAGCAAAGGCAAAGAGTGAAATAAGACCAAATAATAATAGTTTAGTCATTAAATAGAGTCAAGGGCTTTTTAGTTCCTCTTCAAGGACTATAGATAATATTCTGAGTCATATCCTTTGAGTTGTTTTGTAGATACTGAAACCCCCACCTGGCAGAAGAAGTTAAATATGTATGGTGACAAGACGGTAGCCATGGCATAAGCTGCCACAGTTCAGAGAACTGGCATCAAAGAAATGGGAACAAACTGACCCTGGCACTGAAGACTAAATGTACTTAAAGCAATCAAGATGATGCTGATCAGGCCACTTTATGACCAACTTCAAGGTGACCGTCAGAGCTGTCTGTGCTGTTCTGCATGTAGCCCCCTCCTTCCGCCTATACACCCCTGAAATTCCTCTTTAAAGGTTCTTGCTCACTGATTGTCAACAGTGGGGTGGGGAGTTGGCCATTGGGTATTTGGACATCTGCTCCAAAATAAGGCATATTTTACTGTAGCCGGAAAGAGGAGTGACATATCTGTCCTTATCCTATTCAATTCTTCACTCATTTGTGAAGCCTTTTCTTTGCTTTTTGCTTTTGTAATCCTCCAATGGTCTGTACCCATGTGCCGTGCTCAGAAAGTTCTTCCTTTTTTTTACTTATTCAAAATTAAGTCCTTAAAGAATGGGCTTTCTGCCTTTGATGTATAGATCTGTATGTATATTTATACCTGTTTTCTTTATTTCTTCTTCTGTTCCTATTAAACAACTCACATAATGTGGAAACTATAGGAAAAAACTCTCAAAAGTGACTTTTTTTTCAAGTGCCTTAGATGCCTCCAAATATCCTGCAGTTCCCTTGAAGCATTTTCTTTTAAAGAACACCTAAATGTTAGATAGGAAGAAAATGGTATCTTCCAGGCTAACTTATGCTCTTCCATTACTCAAATATTTTTTTTTCTTTCTTTTATGGCTGTTCCCTGCCTGTCTGTAGTTGTTACAGATGGAGAGAAAGGTCTGAGTTTCTAAACTTATGATTTGAGGGTTGCTGTTTAACTCTTTCATATCCATTAATATTACGTCACCGGAGGTAGTAATTGTATTTCACACGAGCAGATAGGAAATCAGGAAAAAAAATTATCTGAACTATCCAATTTATCCAGTTCAACATCCAAATTATATTTTTTTAAAATATGTTTGTCACATTTTATATACATTGCATGTGTGTAATATATATAGGAGCAGTATATATACAGTGTCTTCTGAATCCATGTGTGAGTGATATAAGTATAGTTATTTATCCAATTCAGTGTAACTTTGGTCTGTTACCACCTGGAAACAGCTTTATAAGAGATATCAAAGACTATCTCTATTAGTATCACTATTATAGCTCCTATTACCACTGCCACTATTGATTTTATTCATTACCACCTTAAAATCTTTGCATATGTCCTTGTTTATTTTCACAATAACGCTGACAGACCAATCAAGAGATGTATTATTACCTTACTTTTACAGATGGAGAAGCGGAAACACAAAGGTTAATTTGGACATTGTCAGGAAGTGGTAGTAAAGAAGACAGTTTTCTAATTGAGAAAGTTCAGCTTCCAGAGTCCACACTTTGCCACCTCACTGCATGTTTATTCTGTATTCACTGAACATTCAATAAAAAGTTCATATATGAACAGTTAACACACAGAGACATACAGATATTCAATTATAAAAATGAGTAAGAGATATTCCCAAGGCAACTTGCATAGAATAGTAGGTATGAAAGGCAGTAAATGCAAAAAAAAATTGGTTTGATGAAAGTATACACAGGATACAATGGGAACATGAAGAACAGGTAGCTTGTTTAACTTTGTATGAGAGTAAAAAATCAGGAAAAGCCTACATGGGAGGCATGGATTTGTGAACTGTGTCTGAAAAGTGGACTCGTGTTTGTCAGAAGGAGAGGAGAGAAGAATGGTCCAAATGGAGCTGTCACTTGAAACAAAGCCCAAGGAAATCTTTACGGCTGTGTAGTAGAAGGGAAGGGCTGAAGGGAGGAAGAAATGACTACAGAATGATGAAGGAGCCAGTCTTGGGGGACCATGCAGAGCCACAGAGAGAAGTTTGATTCTTTTCTTGTGGAAACTGGATGCTCACTGGGGGTTTTAAGCCATAAAGATCTGTGTTTGAATGTTGGGCTCAATAACATGTGTGATTACGTGCAAGGCCTTGCATCTTTTTAAGCCTCGATTCTCTCACTTGACAAGTTCAGGTTATCAATATTTAGCTCATTATTTGCTGTGAGCAGTGCCACTATTCCATATAACTTCTATATGATCCCATATCCCCTGGTCTAGAGAGAAAAGAGCAGCAGAAAGAGCAAGTGTGTGTGTGTGTGTGTGTGTGTGTGTGTGTGTGTGCATGCAGGTGTGGAGCACTGGTGGCTTTACTGGTTGTAGGGGTGGTTAGGTCTGGCAATTGACAGGGCTTGAGCTTTCCTCCACCTTATGGGTTATGGCAGGAATACACTTCTTCATTCTCTTAGAACTAGGACATGGCCATTGGCAGGGTTGTCTTTTGAGATGTTTGCAGAAGAAATGTGAGCATTTAATTACCAGGATAAGACCTGCAGCACTCTCTCCCTCTGTTCTGCTGTTTATGGAGACTTCTAGGGAGGCAGAACTTCCATATCCTGCTGGGTCCTGCATGATAATCAGCCCCACTACCAGTTTCTACTGGGCCTATATTTCGTGACAGAAAACCATTCTTGTTGAGATAAAGTACTGAGAATTTGGAAGTTGTTACCAACCATCACCTATCACAGCCCAACTGATACATGGGTCAAACAGAGTACAGGCTGTTGATGGGGGTTCATGGAATTGGGGTTGGAGTAGGGAGTTCCTCACATGGAGTAATAGGTAAAGTGGGGCTAGTGGTTATTAAAGGTGAGCAGGAATTTGACATTCAATAATCCCCAAATTCGAGGGACTCAAAACCAGCAATTCTTGTGCCTAAAGAAAAGTCACTATAATAGTAAGCTGGGGGAAACCTGAGTCAACTACTGGCGGTCTGTGTGCATCCCCTAAAATGATTGATACATGAATTTTGGGCCATTAGTTACAATAATCTCATTTTAAGATGCAGAGGATAGGACCAGCATGGTGTCTGGCATACAACTTAAGCTCAACAATGTCACCTGCCTTATGCATCTTCTTTATCCTTCTTCTTTTATAAGATCCTGTGTTTGCTATTTATTTACCAAATGGCTGAGATTGTTTGAACCGAATAGCCTTAAACATGCAACCTATATAGCATTTACTTCTGCACTGTAGTGTTCCTATAACTAAGTACTTCACTTGCAAGCATAAATATGCTCAGAATTATTCTCTTGCCTCTGTTCATTATTGAGTAGTGAATAAGGCATGACCTCATAATTCTTAGAAGAGTAAATGCACCAAATGCTTTCTTCATCCCATAAAGTTTTATCCTTTGTTGTGCATTTGTATAGATATCTACAGGGTGTTTTTAATCAAAGCATTTCATTTGGTGACAATATGAAGGCAGATATATTTTTTTTGTCTTTTTGCCTTTTTTTGTTGTTGTTGTTGTTGTAGTTGTTGTTGTTGTTTCTTGGGCCGCTCCCGCGGCATATGGAGGTTCCCAGGCTAGGGGTCTAATCGGAGCTGTCGCCGCCGGCCTACGCCAGAGCCACAGCAACGCGAGATCCGAGCCGCGTCTGCAGCCTACACCACAGCTCACGGCAACGCCGGATCGTTAACCCACTGAGCAAGGCCAGGGATCGAACCCGCAACCTCATGGTTCCTAGTCGGATTCGTTAACCACTGCGCCACGACGGGAACTCCTGAAGACAGATATTTTGACACCATTAAAAGCCTCAACAATTAACTGTGATGACTCTCTAGTCAGTGAAGGGCTCCACAAGGAAAAGTCCTTACAGGGGATTAAAATGTGTGGTTGTGGCATGTTTTTTATATACGGAATGATAACTTATCAAATTTCTAGGAGACTACAGTATCAAAAATTGTGTTATGCCATCTGGCACTTAAAAATGGACACTGAAAGAAGAATCGCAAGGCAGGGCAGGTAGAGAAACATATGTAAGCCTGCAACAGAAGGGTGGAAACCTGAAGTGTTGTTAAGTCAAGTGTCCAATGATCAAGATACAATACAACTCAGCAGTAACCAGCACCAGAGTCTCATCATTTCCTTGCTCTTCCTTTTATGTCTGTGTGTGTGCACGCGCATGTGTGTGTGTACCAACAATTCTATGTGTCTATCTACTGAATATTTCATCAGGGCTAACAAAAAAAAAATAATCATCTATTATCTAGCAGTTCACAGAGTTTAAGCATGACAGCTAAATTAATGTATAAAATTACCCCAGCACAGAGTTTTAGAAAAAAAAAGAAAAAGGTGAACTGAGTATTAACAGTTCCAGTTTAAAGTGTGCAATCATAACATCATAGTTAGTAGAAATCTAAGCATTTACCTAGTTCATCTCTTAAACAATCAAGAATCTGTACAAGGTCAAACAGCCTTCATTTGAGACTAAAGCATATCCAATCTTTGTACTACATTCACTAGGCAATTTAATACTCTTAAGAAACTTTCCTCTTCTATTTAGCAATCTTCCTTCTGATATGAAGAAGATTCTTGATACATTAATTATGCTATTTGAAGTCATACTAAAAGAAAATGTTCCTTAATGTTTAATAAGTTGAATTCAATCAATGTTACCAAAAATAAAAATGAGAGCTAAAGTGAAAATGGGATTAAAAGTTTTTACCTCCTGGAAATTAATCGGATGAAAGTTCAGGATTAAGAAGACCACTGTATTGGTCTAAAGACCTTTCATAATAGTAAGATTTGTATATGCTCTATGCTAAGAATATAAAGTTAGAGCATTAGTATTGTAAGCCTGTTCTAAACTTGTGCTTGGAAGTCTAGGCATCCTAGATATTGACTATGAAGCTCTTTAACATGATACACTGGAAAATAAAGTCTTGCTGGTCTGTTCATTTGCAGATTTAGGGCGTTTCAGTCCAATGCTGCCTCTAACATACATGTTTTATGAGCTGATCAAAGATGGAAACTATAATTCACTATTTTATTCCTATCATTGAGCAAAATTTATTGTTGTCTTGGTATATAACCATAATCTTTGCACCTTTGTGTTCCCGAAATAAATAAATACCCCTTAGATTGACCATTAATTGTATTGGAAGTGCATTTAAGTTACATCCACGGGGACAGTTTAAGGAAGAAATAAGAAAAATTGCCCAGAGCTGTTAACTTCAGGTGACACAACTGCTCCTCAATGTCTTTATAAGTCGGACAACTCATGGGAATTCAGATTAGCCAGTAGTGCACAAGCAGTAATGTGCATTCACCCCTCAGTGTCTACAGGGGACTGGTTTCAGGACCCCCCACAAACAGAAAAATCCATGTATGTTCAAATCCCTTACACAAAATGATGTAGTATTTTCATATAACTTACATAATCCTCTCATATACTTTAAATCATGTCTAGATTACTTATAATACCTAATACAATAGGTATTATAATAGAATGTAAATGCTATGTAAATAGTTTTAAATACAATGTAAATGATATGTAAATAGTTGCCAGAGCATAGCAAATTCAAATTTTGTTTGTTGGAATCTGGAATTATTTTTTCAAATCTCTTCAATTCACAGTCGGTTGAATCTGAGGATGCCAAACCCAAAGATGGAAAGGGCTGACTATTATATCAAAAAGTGTAAGGGAATTTAAGAATTTTAATGAAACCTTAAAATTGGTTCTGCATTTATAGCAAGTCACTAATCTCAAAAGACAAATGACAGGCCTGTATAAAAGTCAGAAACCACATTAATTTGTGTAGATTCAGCAATATCATTTAAATATCAGGTTAACATAGTAAATATATAAAGTTTAACTATATTTCTCTAAATAATATACCTGTTAAAACATCTTCCAAAAAAATCCCTTTGGGAAAATACACACTTTTTTGAACATGATTAAAATGTGGCTTTTATTTTTAATTTCAAATGTCTCACATTGAAATTGCCTTCAGTTTATAATGCATTCAAGTGAAAATAAGGACCATTACTGGATAGTTACATCTTGTTGACAACTGAGCTCTTTCTTAAGAAATACATTTATTGTTAAAGGATAAAGCTTTGCCATCATTGACGATATTAAAAAGAAAACGCTGCTAGTTCAGAGGGAAGATGAAAGAGAACCTAATAAAGTGCTTTGAGCAATGACAGCATCACTGAAATAAGTGGACATCTTTCCAAGGAAATTCTGTATAGCTGACAATGTTCATTTGTTCAGGGAAGCAGTGTCTGGTGGGTGCAAAACAAGAGCTTCCATACATTTCATTCTCTTTCACGGCAGCTTCTTTCCTTGCCAGGCTCTTAAATGTGGGTGTCATCTAAGGTTCTGCCATTTTCCCTCTTTTTTCTCACTTAGTGTCTCTTGTATCATTTATGCTATGTCACTGGCTACAGTCATCACTGTAATAACGACCTAGTGTATACCGCCATGCCACATTTTTCTTCTCCATTATTATAATAAGTACATCCAGCCTCTTGTTAGACTTCTCCAACAAATAGCTTAAGTTCAACATAACTGAAATGAAACTCATCATTTACCTTCCTACAAGCCCCGCAATCTGTTTTTGTCTCAGCTCAGTGAAGAGAAACACCATCTGGCCACTCAACCAAGCCAAATCATATGCTTACCCTAGATTCTTCTTTCTCTCTTATTCCCTGCATCAATGGGCCATCAAATCCTTTCCAATAACATCTCCTCATTATTCCCTCCTCTCCATTCCCACCATCACTTCTTCATATTCAGGTCCTTATTTCTGTTTCGAATGTAATAGGATTTGACTAGGTCTCATTGAACACCACTTCTTTTTTTATAAACCATTTTCAAGTGTTGCCAAAGTAACTTTCCTCAAATGAAAATGATATTATGTCCTTTGCTTCAGATATCATGCCATTACTCCAGAACAAAACATCAGGACATTTCCTTGAACTTTTGCAGAAAACTTAGGTTTCATTTCCTCTGTCTGAACTGCCCTTCCTCCATGGCCACTGTCTGCTAGTGCCCACGACAGCAGTGAAAAGCCGTGCATAGTAGGCCAGCTTTCCTCTGGTTTCTGTTTCCAACTTTCTTGAGGCTCAGGTTAGTGCCACCTCATATAAAATGCCTGAGTAACAAGGATGAGTTAGTGGTGCGTGACCTTCTGTGTCTGGGACTTGCTTCTTTTCTTTAATAAACTGGACTTTTCTTAAGGACAAAGTTGTTTTGTTGTTGTTTTTCTTTTTCAAACTCTCTCTCTCCAGGACCTAGCAAAGAGCCTTCAGGTGTTCACTGACTAAATGAGTGAATAAGGCCCTCCTATATTCTAGGAACTATAAAATCGAAAAGATGAATGACATAAAAAGGCTATTTATAGCCTGCTGTGAGTGGTCTAATTACACATTTATTTCAATGGAAGAAGATACAGTAGAAATTAAAATTATGTTGTGGTGAAATAGTCTCATTTTAAATACAGAGAGTATTAAACAGCTTAATTCATTAAAATAATCTACTAGAAAGAATAACCATCAGAACATTCAAGAATTATATGGATAGATTTAGGGAGCCTATCTACATTTTAAAGACAATGTTTGACAGAAACATGGAGAAATCTACATTTTATTGTTTTTAAAGTTTAAAAGGATAAACAAGGTTTATACATGAACACCAGTATAGCTCAGTATTAACATCTGACATAGACCAGTGTCTATGATAAAACATATTTTTAAGAGGATTTTTATCAGCATAGGATCATGAAGTCCTGCAAAAATTAAAATATAATGGAAAACTGATAAATATTAGAAGAAGAAAATTCCGGATTCACAATCTGCTGTTTCTCCTCAAGTGTTTTCCTAACAGCATCAAGATTAACTCGAATTTGAAAAAACAAGGAAAAAGAATTAATTTGACTTTGTTACATGGATTTCAGGCACGTCTATAGGTTACATTTGCAAATGTATTTACATAGGTATTTTAATAATCTTTCTCCTAAGTTTAGATAATTAAAGATGACTTCAATGAATTAATTCAGTACAAAACCTTTATAAACCAAACATTTTATGCAACAAAGTAGTCATGAAATTTTACCAAAAGGAAAAAAAAAATCAGGAGTGTTCTGTATTTTGTAAATTTCCATGTTCACCCTGTAACATTTATATCTTTACATTAAACTATGAAAACCATAGTGAACGAATAAACATTGGAAACCTTGAAACTCAAAGCTTCCAGCATATCTGAAAGTAAACACTAAGATTAGATCTCTAACATATAGATTTTCATAAGTGTGTCTTTATGAAGTATCAATATACAAATTGGGGGAGATTAAGGCTTTTATGGAAACTTTTAAATTATTTTCTCATTAAATGGTTTCTATTTACCTAAATACAGAATGGTATGAAATTTTATATAAATTTTAAGTCTTCACAGAACTACTATGCTCCCTGGGTCACTTTGGGCTCCATTTCCCAAGTTCTAGAGATAAGGATTGTGCTGCCCATTCTCCTCTGTCAATGCAAATACATGAAAAAATTTGAGAAAGGTTAGTAGGTTAAGCTGAACTGCACAGGACAATCAATCCAAAGCTATTTCTCAATTATTGATGGGAATAAAGAAGCAGGTGTACAACTCCTCTATTCTATTCCTTGCCAGGGTAATTTTAGATGGAAGAAACTGGTGGCACCTCTGTTTCCATTTGAACACAGAGATCCTTACCATGTTTCCATTTGAACACAGAGATCCTTACCATCGAGTATCTTGTCTAAGAGTAGGAACATAATAGCACTCATAACAGCATTTATTTCCTGACAATCACCTGCTTTGAGATTCGTATCAGGTTATAATCACCCTAGTGGTATGTTAATATAATACTTTATAACTTCTTCCTGATATTTCAAAACCTAAACTTTTATATTTCATATATAAATAATTTTTAATTGTTTTTCCTTATTGCACTACATAATTACCACTGCTGATATTGCTGATAATAGCAATTCTAGATTTGATTTTATAACAGCGGGAAAGCCTCAACTAAATGAGTAGTGTATACCTTATTCATAAATCAGAATTATATCTTGTTCATAGTATATCCAAAAGCAATTAATGAATTCAACCATTTAAAAATATATATGCAATTTATGCAAATAATAGGAAGGATGAGTTGAACTGTGGAACTAAGCTTAATAGGTTTTTACAACTCCTAAAATTTGTATTAATTATATATCTACATCTATGTATATGTATATATATACACATATGTAATGTTATATATGTGTATTTACCATGTGGTTTAAGAGATTCAAATTATATTTTATTGTATACATTATCATAATAAGAAAATAATTTTAGCAACTCATTGTTCTTATAGAAAATCCTTAGGATCAATGGAATTATTAGATAATGTAAATATTCTCCTGAAATACCTAGTAAGCATTAAATAATAATTTAAATCAATTTTACTTAATATTATATATTATTTATATATTTCCAGCATATTAAAAAGTGATGATATTGAAAATAATATATTTCAGGGTTTGTTTCCGTATATAGGTTTAAGTTGCTTTTATAACACACATAACAAGTCCTTTGTGATATGAGAATTCTGGTCAGCTGTAGATCTGTATAAACAATTATATCTAAACTAAACATCTGAGTGGACACTCTCGTGTCCATTTGTAGAAGGAACCTAAACAATACCTGTAATTTTAAAGCCAAGAGAAATGAAGAAAACCAATAAAAAGATGTATGATGTAAGAGGCTTGGTTCGAACACAGACAATTCTGTAATCTGATTTCACCTTGCACCACTCATCTAGTAAGGTGCTCTGAGGGTAACCACATAAGCCTCAAGCAGAGTCTCATTCAGCTCATTTATAAAATAGGGCTATAAAGACCTTCCTTACAAGCTATTATCTGGACTCAATGAGATCAATGGAATTAAAGCTTAAAATAGTCCCGAGATCACAGTTTCACAGGTGCAGAAACTCAGCAAATTATCACAATTGTTATAATAATCATGAAGTGTTTAAAATTTTAAAATAACTTTCTATTCATGATTTTTTTTCACCACCAGTGGAAGATGCAGCAATTATTTTGGTCTAAGTATCTCAACTGCAGAAAATTTTAGAACCTGACATTTTTATCTTTTTATGATGATTATAAAACTACTTCAAGTTGAAACAAAGACAACAAAAAAAATCAATAGGTGAAATACACATGAAAATGTCTTCCATACTGTGCCTTAAATGATCTCAATGTTTCCTGGAAATTGCACCTTGTATAAAATATGCTGACCTTAAAGAGGTAGGTCAAAAGTTAGTAACTTGTAAGAGGATATTAATTGTAAAGACTCCAAGGTGAAACTGTAATCAGATTTTGTGAAATAGCTTTTATTTTATCTTTGGTCTTGTTTTAAACTTGTTTTTGTGTTTTGATCTACAAATATTTATTATATTTTTTTAGGTCACTCTCACAATGATACAAGGATGTTAAGTGCAGGTTCTCTATGGAAGTGGGCAAATCCTGCCATTTAATCCCATCAGAACTGATCAATTTAAGAGATTAAGATGTCTGAAGTAAGATGTATTAAGAATTCTTCATAAAATTGTTATGCAATAATGAAAACATCTTATTTCACAAGGTTTTACATTTTTTTCCCTTGATTTAATGTTTGAAAATACTCTGGGTCTAAACAGCTAAAACAAATTAGTGAAAATTTGTTTTACCAAGGCTAAAGGAACCAACCTTGGATAGCAGGTTCTAGTAACATTAGAAGGGGGAGGATGGGGGACAAAACCAAAAACCAAAGGACAATGTGGAATCCTGTTCAGGAGAAAAGCTGTAGAAAATGTGTTTTATATTACTGATGGTATGGATATTTGTTTTTACATGCTTGTGGTTTAAATTGTCCTTGTGAAAATTGATGATGCTGCCTCAGATATAAAAGCTGGTGAGAAAGAGTACACTTTAAATTTTACTCACTGATGTTCCAAGTTATTGGATGCTATTAGGAGCTCTTTTAGAAAGATTTATGATAATAAGTATTCATCACAAAGCACATCATTCTGAAGAACAAAAAGTGATGCCGCATTCATTTTGTGTGATTAATGATTCACACGTAATGAAGAAAAAACACTTAGGACTAATCTACAATTGTAAATGAAAATGAACTTTATAAGGAGATTTTTCTTGTTAATGTCAACAAAAGAAAGAAATCTTGCATATGCATCATATTTGCAAGTATTTACACCAGCTAACAACAAACACTATATCGAGTAATAAGACAATCTGTTAATTTGTATCATAATTTAAAAACTCACATTCTGTAATATCTCAGGACTCTAGCATGTTTAATAAAATTTAGGTGGTGTATTTATTTGGCTACCTCAGATATGATATTAATGAACTGGAGGATGCAAGCCTAATTTGCATAGTAAGTGAATATAAATAAAATCCATCTTTCATTAAAAGCTCACAGGAAATATTTAATATGTAGTATATTTTCAGGGAAGCAAGTAGCAGAGACTATTTTCAGTTCTAGAACATTCCATAAGATCAGCTGTACAGGAGACAAATCAGGCATACTGTTTGGTTATTTCCTTGCCACTGTACTATTTGGAGGAGTGTGATTTAAATTTCACTACAGTTTAAAACCCTGTAAAATGGGAGATGGTTGCCTTTATTTCTGGTGTAGATATTTCCTTCCCTTTTGACCTCTGTGAATGAATTTGCTTGTTTGAAGGGCACCCCTGAGGTGGGAAAGCATAGCTCACTACCAAATACATAACACAGCTAAACTATTAGATTCTCATTGAGAAAATCAACCTAATCATCTCTGCAAATGTTCTAGTACACTTATTCTTGATTCATAGAATAAAACAAGAATATTTATTTCATTTGAAATATTGATGGTATGAATTCATTAGAAAATGCAAAAAAAAAATTACCAAACTTTTCCCTAGTAAAATCATTTTATTTTTCTAACTCTTTTCTGATACATGGATCAGCTCTTGCTGCTTTAGTCTGCATGATTTTCAGTTTGCTTTTTAACTGGGTTGGGATAAAACAGGGTCATTGATCACCTTTCGCTGATTAATCTTTGAAAGCTATTTTGCTTTGGGTCACAAGATGAAATCTATATCCTTCAGTTATCCAGTGTCTCATTCTGAAAACAAGCCCTTCTTTACTTTTTTCTTTGTTTTTCTTTTTTCCTACTCTCGTGGCTCTGTTCTCCACGGTGTTGCTTCCTTTTCCCTTGAAGCACCTTCTCCTCTTGTTTCGTACTGACTTCTATTATACTGGTGACTCTGTATAGATTAAATACCTTGGAGTACTCAATAAAGCTTCATTGATTGTCTGACTCTAAACTCTTCTGCTACATTCTGATCTGTTATCTCTCTTGATCCATTCTCTTAAATATGTATTCAATTTCTGTTTCTCTACAACCCAAGGATTCAAGTTCAGGGGTGCAGACATCTCCCCTGATATGGTAAGAAGTGTTGTAGTATGGTTACATCCAAATTAGAACAAAAACAAAAATACATGCAACTGATTACACGCCAGTTTGTTCTTATGCTCTTTCTATTAACAAGCAAGGTGATGAGGTTTCCTCCCCATTTACTTACTCATGTGAATATTCATTCCAATTTTTTTTGACACAAACTCACAGATGCTGTGTACTCTAATGCCTAAGATGGTAAACTATAAAGCCACACTCTTGGTTCAAATTCCAGTTCTATCTATGAGATTTGTATTATCCAGAAAAATTATTTCTTGAAATAATTCAGAAATCTTGCTCTGCAGGGACTTACCCTATAAAGATTATGGCATAGAGAAAGAATGTTTGCTTTCTGGGAGAGGCAGTTTCCCCTACAGAAGGAAGTGGCCCCCCAAAGCCTAACTTTCTAGATTCAACAGACAGATAAACCATGCCTGCCCCAGCAAGACCCAAGCATAGGGATGGGGCAAGAGGCCTTCAGTATTTCTCCGGAAGTCCTTGCAAAGGGAAACATGGAACCACATGACAGAACATTCCCTTGCAAGTTAAACATCAGAGATACACAAGTTATTTTTTTCTTTAACTCATTCTACCACGCCATTAATGATTCTTCAACCAGCTCTCAAAACATTTTATTGTCTTAGCATCTTAAATATTTTTATTGGTGAGATATTATGATTAAAAAAATCTGTCATAATCCAAAGTGCAGAAATAGCCATTATACATAGAATCTAAAAAATGTGAATGGGTAAAAATTTTATAACCTTCCACAATTGGAAGTCACCAAACATTGTTAAATTAGGAAAATAGGACATTTTTGAGGAAATATTGCTAAATTAAATTTTAATGGTTTTTGGGTTTGGGGGCATCTTTCTTTTTTTCACTTCCCTGTCTGTTCCTCCATCATTCTGTTTCTTCAACTACTTCCTCTCCCTCCTCTCCCTTCTACTTCCCCTTTCTTAATTTTTTTGGTAATAATTTAACTGAGGTATAATGCACATACCAATACAATTAACCGTTAAATTTTAAAATTCAGTGGTTTTAAGTATATTCTCAGGTTGTGCTCACTTTCTCCCCTAGCAATTTTCATTCTGTGGTCAATAACATTGGCCACTTTCTTGCAAATCCAACAATTGCCCCCGTTCCTCTCACTGTGTCATACCCTTTAGGCTAAATCACCACCTAGGGTAAATTCAACTCTTCACCTTTTCAGTGTCTATCCTGTGTAACCTAATGTGGCTACAGGAAATCCCACAACCAATGTGTCAGCCTCATTTTAAATTCATAATAACTAATCTAAAGTGAGTCCTTAAGGCTGACTGGCAAGGATAATTTATACCTCTTCAGAATACTCTTATAAGCTCCAAGGTCATTATTTTATATTTATTCATCTCTCTTCAAGTCTCTGCTACCTCTTTTCCATCTTCACTCTCCATGGATGATCTTCTATTTCATGGAGCAAAATGGAGCATTCTGAGAACCACAGTGTATTCTCACCACTGTGTATCCAGCCACCCACATTGGTGACAATGTGCCCTCACTTCCCCCTGTTCCAATGACTGAACTCTTTGTTTATAACACCCACTCATGTGTATCACATCCTATCCTGTCTCACTTACTTAAAATCATTGCTCTAGCCATTTCCCTCCTTTCTTTCATCACTACTGTCCAAGCTATTTCTTCAGTTATTTAAAAAAGCCAAACTAGAAACAAAGCCATCAATGTGTTAACGATTCTTTTTTTAATTATAAAAGTAATGACTGAGTTTCCTACTGCAAATTGCTGAAACTAAGTAAAAAATACGGCTCGTAATTATCCCAATCCTATCACTTCTTCCCCCATCCCCCACCCCAACGTTTCTTAATGTCAATGTTCTTCTGGATATCAGTCCTTTGCTTTGATTTGATTTGTAAAACTCCTTGGGACAGTTTTCTGTACCAGCAGCCTTCAATTCTCCTTCCGCTTTCTTTAAATTCACTCCAGTGGGCTTTTATCTCCACTCTTCCCCCACAGCAGCTCTTGTTAGGGTTACGGATGACCTACTTCCCATGGCGAATCCCCAGCTTTCGTCTTACTTGATCTACTAGTAGCATTTGACATAGTTGATCACTTCCCTCTTGATATGATTCCTTCACACGGCTAACAGAATATCACACTCACCTCTCACTACAACTGTGGAGTTCTCTAATCATCCTTGAGTTTTTATCAGTTTTTACTTCATGTATTCTGAAGTTTTGTTTGCATGATTCAGACATTATTTATGCATGGGTTAGATACGGATAAGTGATTCATTTTTGTATTGGTTGGGTGATGTTTTAAAATGGGTGTACTGCCCACCATTCTCAATCATTTACAGATTTCCTACATCGTTTACATTAGTAACTACTTAGGAAAAAACAAAAACAAACCAAAAAATTCCCTTGTATCTGAGTTGCTGAATCTTGAAATAATCCTTTATTATTATTCATTGGAACATTTCTAACTTAATCTAAAAATAACTTCATTTTATTCTGATTTATTGCTTTTTCATTGCATTTTATTCAGGGTCATTTTAATATTTTCAAAATATTTTAATATTTTGCTAGAGTTTTCTCGGTGCTCCTTTCCCCCCCCCCTTCCATTTGTCTATTTTTCAATTTCAGGTGTTTCCTTTTGTTTAATTAATTCTAATTCCTTTTTCAAGATATTTACCATCTTGTGGATGGAGATTTATAGCTTTCAAATTTATTTTAACCACTGTTATGGTTTAGAAAAAGTCCTGACAATTTACTTTTTTATGAATCATGTTTCTACATTGATTTTTCTTTTCTGACTTTTTTTCTGTATTTAATATTTTTATTATTCTACTAGTTTTTAGTATATTGAGAAGGAAATACACATGTAACATACTTATTCCTTTGGTGTCTATTTAAAGTTAATGTGGGAGTTCCCGTCGTGGTGCAGTGGTTAACGAATCCGACGAGGAACCATAAGGTTGCGGGTTCGGTCCCTGCCCTTGCTCAGTGGGTTAACGATCCGGCGTTGCCATGAGCTGTGGTGTAGGTTGCAGACGCGGCTCGGATCCCGCGTTGCTGTGGCTCTGGCGTAGGCCGATGGCTACAGCTCTGATTCGACCCCTAGCCTGGGAACCTCCATATGCCGCGGGAGCGGCCCAAGAAATAGCAAAAAGACAAAAAAAAAAAAAGTTAATGTGTATTTATTTTTCTATTAATTTGTGGATATAAATTCCCCAGTGATAAGGAAAACCAACATTTCCATTTCACCCTAATGTCCTCTCCTTCCAATTAAGCATATCCTGTGTATCAGTTATGCTTTATTCTTATTTTTATTTCATTTACTCATTTTATTTAGATAACATCACTTTTTAATGATATCTTTATGCATTTTTTTAAACCTATATTTTCCTCTTTATTGAAATAAATTTTGACAAAGCTGGAAACACTTGTTAAGTTTGCTTTCATAGAACGTTTATGGATGAATCATTATGGTTTTTGCATATTTGAAAACAACTTTTTTTTTTCTCTCCCAAGAATGATAATTTGGGTGTTTATAGAACTCTATACTCATCTTCCATTAGTTTACACACAGTCCTTTCTTTCCTCTAGTATCGATTGCTGCTGATGGCGAGTCTGGAAGACTCTGAATCTGATCCTTATTTCTAGACCTATGATGCTCAGAAGGCTCACTGCCCTATACTTAGATTTCATTCCTTTTCTTTGTGTTTTGGTGCCTATTCAATGAAAAGACTCATAGATCTTCTGTTCTGGATTCTACTCCCTTCCTTATATTTTTAATTATCTCCTCCTGCACCTTCTCTTTATTGCCTTAAGTATTTGAGTCTCTGGTGGTATCCTTTTTTGCCTCTCATCTTTCTTTCATGTTTTCAATCTACCATTTTCTGTATGATTTTTCAGTTTAATTTACAGCGATACAACTTTCTTTTTCAACTATTCTATTTTGCCATTGAGCCCATTCCATGAGGGTTCCCTCTACCACCAATGATGCCTTTACTTCTCATGATCTTTATCTTTCCAGACAGCCTGTGCATGCAACAGTCTTTTCAACCTCTCCCAGAATGTTACTTCTGATTATCTTACAGTCTTCCGTTTGCTTTATTAATTCTGCGTCTTTGGTGTCAATTCTCTTCCTAATTTTTTGTTCAAATGGAAAATGTAAATGCTTTACATTTACTTAACTTTGCTGAATATATTTCATGTCTCTTGTTATTTATTTACATGTTTGACAATATCAATTATTTTATTTGTATTTGCAAGTTCTTATCACATGAATATGGTGATTAGAGGAGAGGAGTGAAATATGTTATGAGGAGAGGTGAGCTGGTAGTTGATCATTTAAGAGGTATTCTCTTAGAAGAAGGTTCTTCACCATTGACAACCTGCTGCATGATCCTGCCTTTCAGGCTCCAGCAGCAATACGGGCTACTTAGCTATAAACCAACTTGATGGCTGTACTCAGGTTAGCAGAGTGGGAAGAGAAGAGAGATGTTCATTTTACCCAGCTTCCCTAAAGGCATTTTCTCCATTAATTCTAAAGGACTAGTATCCTGAAGGATGCCTCTGATTATAATGTTGAAGCACCTTTCCATGGTAGTCCTCTGGGCACTGCCTCGTTGAGATTTCTTCGAATCTTGCCTAGTTCTCAATCCAGTCCTGTCTGCTTTTTCTCTTTAAGAATTGCTCAATATTTTTCTTACACTTCTGGCATTATTCCTTGCTGACCAGAATTATTATGGATTTATACATTTTAAAAACATATTTTTCTATCATTTCAGAGGATTTTACACAGAAGACAAAAATGATATATGTGCTCAGTTTGATGTCACAATTCAATTCTTCCTACTGACTTTTCATTTTATTTTTATTTATTTATTTATTTTTTGTCTTTTTGCTATTTCTTTGGGCCGCTTCCGCCGCATATGGAGGTTCCCAGGCTAGGGGTCTAATCGGAGCTGTAGCCGCCAACCTACGCCAGAGCCACAGCAACGCAGGATCCGAGCCGCGTCTACAAACTACACCACAGCTCACGGCAACGCCAGATCGTTAACCCACTGAGCAAGGGCAGGGACCGAACCCGCAACCTCATGGTTCCTAGTCGGATTTGTTAACCACTGCGCCACGAAGGGAACTCTTTTTTTTTTTTTTTTGACTTTTCATTTTAAATGTGGCTAACTTTTAATAATTTTCTCTTCTATTTGAACCATTTTAAACATTATTTTATTGGATTTAGGTCATTCTGCCTTTGCGCTATTAATATTTTCCTTTTTCCTGTTGTATACTGTTTTTATTTTGATTTGTCCTTTCTTTTTTTCTTCTATGTTTTTACTGTTCTATTATTTTCCTGTCTTTCAATTTTATTACATTAATTCATATCTCCTGCCAATGTGTTGTCTGTTACCACATTATTTTCAAAATGTTAACCTACTGCTTTCATCTTATGTTTATTGCATTATTGTCCAAGGTGAATAAGTAGACCTGATTATTTAAAAATTTTTGGTATCATAGAGAATTTTTTTTTTTTTTGGTCTTTTGTCCTTTTTAGGGCTGCACCCACGGCATGTGGAGGTTCCCAGGCTAGGGCTCTAATCAGAGCTGTAGCTACCCGCCTATGCCAGAGCCCCAGCAAGGCCAGAACCGAGCCGCGTCTGTGACCTACACCACAGCTCACAGCAGCGCCAGATCCTCAACCCACTGATCGAGGCCCCGCAACCTCGTGATTCCTAGTCGGATTCGTTTCTGCTGCACCACAATGGGAACTCCTCATGGAGATATTTTTATTTGTGATTTTCTTCTTATTTAATATTTACAATTCGACATTTTAGATGGAAAAGTAAGTTGACTTCAGCTTTTCTTGTTGGAACCGTCTTTGTGCCACCTTGCTTCTTTAGAAAGAACTGATGGTTTGGTGCTTATTTTCCTTCCTTTATAGCACATATCATATGGTTTCACTCTTGTTTGTAACAAGTTTAAAATAAACTTTGATTCATAAATCACACCAGTGCTGTGACTTTTGATAGGCACATTTAATATTCCTTTGGATCTATTCCACTCTCCAAATCTGCTGATGGCATGTGCTGTATCTGTCATTTCCATTCTAAACTAACTGTGTGAGGACATCTACATAAACCAATTCAGAATTTCCCCTCAAAGTTTTCACACAAAGTTTTCAATTTGAGATCAGAGAAAGAAACAAAGATGATGGAATTTTGCAAATAAAGGTGTAGGAGAAATTGTTACCATTTTTCAGGAACAATGTGTCCTTATTGCTCTATTTTTAGTATGAGACTATGCAACTAGAGTTTTTTGTTTGTTTGTTTGTTTGTTTGTGTCTTTTTAGGTCTTCACCCACAGCATATGGAGGTTCGCAGGCTAGGGGTCAAATAAGAGCTGTAGCCACCGGCCTACACCACAGCCACAGCAGTGCCAGACCTGAGCCTTGTCTGCAAATACACCACAGCTCATGGCTACACCGAATCCTTAACTCACTGAGCAAGGTCAGGGATTGACCCTGAACCTCATGGATGCAGTCAGATTCGTTTCCATTGAGCCACGACAGGAACTCCAAAACAAGAGTTTTTTGAAAAACAATTTGAATGTCTACCATATACATATAGTGTGATAGAAAAACTCCAATACGCTCTACCTTCCTCATTTATCAGTGATTCCCTCAGTTGATCACCAAATGGATTCTCAGAGAATATGAAGTACCATACACTCATGAAGTCAATTTTAAATTTCTGAGGGGAAATAGATATTTATGGAAAGCTAAATAAAAGTGGCTTTTTTTTCTAACTTTTATGAGGTGAATCAAATAGCTGCCATGAAATATCAGACAGAATATTGTTATCTTTCATCTCAGTTGTTTATAACTTTAGAAGAAGGGAAAAAGAAGGCTGAATTCCATATTATGAAGAGGAATAGGAATTTCATAAGAACATTGACCTGCTTTCTATGTTGACAAAATAGCATATTAAGAAAAAAATCTTTAGATCTGGTATTTAAGCCTTGCTTGTTATTTCTCTTGAAATTTCCTAATATAATCACCTTTCTCTTTTGGAAAAAAAAAAAAAAAAGCTCTACCAGTGTTAACTGCATCTTCTAGGACAATGGAGTACTCTGTTCTCTTCTCATTTCCTGAAATTTCTTTTTTTTTAATTGAATTAAATTTATTAAAAATAATTTCAAATATTGGCATTTGTTTCTTTAGGTAAATAATTATAATATGCCTCACATTTTGTGGGAGTGTAAATGTGTAATACTCCCTTTTTTTTTTTTCCCTCAACACACTTTTTTTTTCCACTGTACAGCATGGGGACCCAGTTACACATACATGCATACATAATTTTTTCTCCCATTGTCGTGCTCCATTGTAAGTACCTAGACGTAGTTCTCAGTGCTACACAGCAGGATCTCATTGTTAATCCATTCCAAAAGCAATAGTTTGCATCCGTTAACCCCAAGTTCCCAATCCCTCCCACTCCCTCTCCCTCCCTCAAGTCTATTCTCCAAGTCCATGATTTCCTTTTCTGTGGAAAGGTCCATTGATGCCGTATATTAGATACCAGATATAAGTGATATCATATGGTATTTGTCTTTGTCTTTCTGACTTACTTCATTTAGCATGAGAGTCTCTAGTTCCATCCATGTTGCTGCAAATGGCATTATTTGGTTCTCTTTTATGGCTGAGTAGTATTCCATTGTGTATGTATACTACATCTTCCTAATCCAATCATCTGTTAATGGACATTTGGGTTGTTTCCATGTCTTGGCTATTGTGAAGAGAACTGCAATGAACATGCAGGAGCATGTGTCTTTTTAAGGAAAGTTTTGTCTGGATATATGCCCAAGAATGGGACTGCTGGGTCATATGGTAGTTCTATGTATAGATTTCTAAGGTACCTCCATACTATTCTCCATAGCAGCTGTACCAGCATACATTCCCACTAACAGGGCAGGAGGGTTCCCTTTTCTCCACACCCCCTCCAGCGCTTGTTATTTGTGGACTTATTAATGATGGCCATTCTGATTGGTGTGAGGTGGTATCTCATGGTAATTTTGATTTGCATTTCTCTAATAATCAGGGATGTTGAGCATTTTTTCATGTGCTTGTTGGCCATCTGTATATCTTCCTTGGAGAAATGTCTATTCAGGTCTTTTGCCCATTTTTCCATTGATTGATTGGCTTTTTTGCTGTTGGGTTGTATAAGTTGTTTATATATTCTAGAGATTAAGCCCTTGTCGGTTGCATCATTTGAAACTATTTTCTCCCATTCTGTAAGTTGTCTTTTTGTTTTCTTTTGGGTTTCCTTTGCTGTGCAAAAGCTTTTCAGTTTGATGAGGTCCCATGGGTTTATTTTTGCTCTAATTTCTACTGCTTTGGGAGACTGAGCTGAGAAAATATTCATGATGTTGATGTCAGAGAGAGTTTTGCCTATGTTTTCTTCTAGGAGTTTGATGGTGTCCTGTTGTATATTTAAGTCTTTCAGCCATTTGGAGTTTATTGTGGTGCATGGTGTGAGGGTGTGTTCTAGTTTCATTGCTTTGCATGCAGCTGTCCAGGTTTCCCAGCAATGCTTGCTGAATAGACTTTCTTTTTCCCATTTTATGTTCTTGCCTCCCTTGTCAAAGATTAATTGACCATAGGTGTCAGGGTTTATTTCTGGGTTCTCTGTTCTGTTCCATTGGTCTATATGTCTGTTTTGGCCATTTTTATTTGTACCTTCTCCAGAATTTGCATTACTCTGTTACACGCTTTATATGCAAAAGAGATGTTACAACCTCTCTCAAATGCCCTAACATTCTTTCAGTCTTCTCTGATTTCCTAGATATAAACCAGAGAGAGACAGAGAGACAAGAGACACTAACTCACTACTTTGAATGTAAATGAGCAGAAGTTGAAATGCAAAATATACCTTTTTATGTATCATTAAAACTCAAACCAACTATATCCACATGGATTATCATTTAAATTAATTAAATAGTTTGACTTACCATTTCACAGACTTCATCAACATGCTCTTATTATTCTAGGAAACTGTCTTGGGATGCTAGAGTTTCCAAGTAACTTTATTATTTTGGAGAAAATCATTTAGATATAAGTCAACTCGAACTCTTAAAAGATAACTCTTACTGATTGTATACTTCCTCGATTCTTTGAAGCCTCTTTACCTAAAACACCAATATCTCCATGTTCACCAATCCTAAACTAGTATACCATGACCCTTACTCAATTCTAACCAATTCCCATCTCCCCCTCTGTCAACCATACATAGTGAAAGACCTGCCTTAAGCCACATTCCCAACCTTATGAATATCCTGACCTCACCTTTCCCTTTGAAAGGCTATAAAGACTCTGGCATGGTATTTCCTATCCTTGCTGAGATAATGCACACACACATACCCTTGTCTGATTAACATGTTGTTTGAATGGTATTTTGGGGATGCCAGCATTCAACAAATATGCATTATTTACCTGATTTTCCCACTTTGGACACCAGAATATTGAATTTATAAGGAGAATATAAAAATATTTGAGAAAGAATGAACTACTCTATAACTATAATAAATACATAAAATTACTGTGTAGGAACTAGTGAAGCACTATTCACCCTATGGATATGCTATTATCTTCCAATTCTTCCTCACTAAGAAAAATAACACTCTTACCCACACATGTCTAAGGAGAAAATTCAGTTGATAAATGTCTGTCAAAATCTTATTTAGCAGTGCAGATTTTACATCATTCACTGTTTATGGATTTCCTTTCCTTTTCTGTTCATATTTAACACCATGCATGTAAATGCCTGCTTCCTTGTTTGGCTTTTATTTCTGATTCCAGTGTATTCCTTAGTAAATTTGCTCCAAGTTTTCCTCAAAGTAGAAGGCCTTAATCACAACATCTCTGGGGAGATTTGCTTTTGTCCAGTCTACAATGTCTCATTGCCTTCTTGCTCTGTCTGCTTTCTACATTTTCTTTTTACTTCACCTCTTATCTCTAGGTTATGGTGGTGAAGTTGGTAAAGTGTAGGAGAGAGGAATTTATCTTTAAAAACCACTTTCTTTTTAGGAGGAGAAGACAGCTTTCAGATGAAATCTCTCCCTAGAATGTAATATCCTTGGGAGAAAAATATATTTTCTGTGTGTGATATTTATGCACATTCCTCTTGGATAAAAAAAGCTAAAGTTCTTTAGGCTCCATTGGTGAAGTTTTATTTTGCAGTTAGTCTCTTTCTGTAGCAGGGAATGCAAGATGAGGAGAGAGAGGAGGTTCTTTCAACCTTCCTCGCTCAAAGAAATTGTTGTTTTGCCCAGTAGCTATTACTAAGGTGCTTAAGAAATTGCGTTGCCAATTAATCGTTAAGAGAAATCAGATGCTAACGATAATGCATTAGCTCTACATTCTAGAAATACACTTTGTACAGTTTTCCACCCAATGCTATTAGAAGTGAAACAAAATGATTACACAGAATTAGTTAAATAAACGTGGGAAACTACATGGCAAAATGCAGAACTGACAAAGCACCTAAACTTTATTAGGCCCACAGTAAAGAATTAACTTGTCTCAAATAGACCTCCTAATAGAAGCCTAAATTAGCTGAAAAATGATAAAAAATGTAATTGGTTACTAGGCAAGGATCTTTAGAATGCAGGCTGTCCTGAAAAGGAGAAGTCTAAAGGACAACAAAGCGACAGTATAATTCTTCACACAAAAATGGTTAATAATTTCTGAAGCATATTTATATTCTTGGCATATTTAAAAAACAACCCAATGAAACATCTGGATTAAAAAAAAGTCTGCAAAATTATAAACCATATATAAACACTAATATAATTAAGTTTTTCAAATTCTTTTTGCCAATTCGGCTGTGCGATAAACTCAATAAATACAACTGAGTAGTGGCATTGATTTATTTACCTATACATTGTTCTTCATGCAGTTTGTAAATATCAATTCTATTCCCATTTCATGGCTTATAGGAGACATCTGTCCGGGAGACTAAGTAAAGACGTATATCATTGACAAGTAGGAAACATAAAGAACACAATTGAGGAAAAAGTAATGAATTTTATTTATTTATTTATTTACTTGCTTTCAGGGCTGACACATGGAAGTTCCCTCATTAGGGGTCAAATTGGAGCTACAGCTGCCTCCACAGCCACACCAACATGGGATCTGAGCTGCCTCTGTGACCCACACCACAGCTCACAGCAACACGGGATCCTTAACCCACTGAGCAAGGCCAGGAATCGAAGCCCCATCCTCATGGATGCTCTTTGGGCTTGTTACACTGAGCCTTAACAGGAACTTCTGTGAATTTAATTTTAGACCTTAGAGGTATTTAGAGATGGCACTGACTACATATTAATATCGATTAAAATCTAGAATTTAAGAGAAAATTTCGTGGTGGAGATATCTGGGGGAACACGGCCAGCCTATGGCTTATACAGAACTTTGGGATGGAGATGGAATTCTTGTGATAGTGTGTGAAATGAGAACAGATGAAGGCTAGTACAGACGAGGTCCAGTATCATGACTGATCCTGAAGCAGAGAAAAGGAAGACCTTACACCTATAAGCAGAAGATGCATTTGAATGTGTAACAGATACTATACAAATTATATGTTGGTATTTATAAGTCATTCCGGTAAAAATGAATGATTTAGAGAGTCTGGTTCTCCTACTCATTTATTTCAAAAGCTTTAACTTGCTTTACCTTTTAGGGAGTGTATATTTCCAGGGATGAAGGAGAAAAGATGCCCTTTGTTTCTGCTCTGACCCTGTTAGTTCTTCTGAACTTGATGAGGCCTGATTTATAAAGGACGGGTCTTGAAACTTTGAAGAGTTGGATATTGAGGGCCTATCTCTGAATCCAACTTGACCGCCAGCATAGTTGGGAGAACATAGGAGGCATTCAATAAAAATTTGTTCCAGACTAAATGAATCAACTTGGAGTTGCATTTCAGTCTCCATCTCCTGTCTGTGCCTTTAGGACATATTCTTTTCCTATGCAGATGACAGGAAGGAGGTAGAGGCATAGATGACTTCATATTCAGGATTTTGTTAATGAAAACAGTTGTTGCTTTAATGATATTTCTTCAACTCCTAGCTTTCTTAGGAATGCTTAGGGATTTGGGTAGTTTTAAAATTTCTGAAAGTTCTCAGAATTAGTGCTCTTAGAATGCAGTGAGAGCATGAGAATTCTTGGTTCAGCTGATACCCAAGTCCTAATGTTTAATTTTTAAAAGATAAAATCATGGATATTTAATGCCCTGCCACTGTATTTCACACTTTTTAAGCATTTCTCCTTTTAACGAAGACTCTTCTTTATGATTTGTCACAATCTGGTCTGCTATGCAAAACTCTTTAAAAGATTTTTGCAGTTTGTGATGTGAAACTTTTTTAGTTTTGTATTTGCTTCCTGTATAAGTTTTGTGACTTTTACATGCTACCTGTAGTTTACAAATTGGAAATAATGAATTTATAGCCAAATTTTCCATGCATTAATGAGATCCCATGAAGCCTTAGACACTTTAGACTATCTTACTTGGTTTTGAATTAATAAATATTTTATAGCTCCTCTGGGTTTATTTTTTAAGCATTACATTACCAGACCTCAGCTTAGATTGTTTCTTATTTCCTAATGTACATTTTTGTTTGTTTGTAATCTCACCCCAAAATGAGTATTCAATAAATATTTAATACATATTTTAAAATGAAAAACAAACTGTAAAGTGTTTTCCGACACCATATTTTGACTGTGTATAATTGATACCCACATTATGCTAACAGCAAAGTGTAATGTTTCATTCCACTTTGCCCCTGGCTTTTTTACTTTTATAGGTATTTCAAACTGAAAGTGATGACAGTTTGAAAAGTCTTAGCAAAGACTGAAAAAAACCAAAGGTACAGTGACTTCTTTGGGGACCAGTTTTTGAACACTCCTTGTCCAGATTCTATGAGAACAGAAGAGCCACAAATAGCAATGTCGACATATATTTAATACAAATCTATTCAATCTTTCCTATTAATCTAGGCTTTGAAAGAGATACAAAAGGAGACTTGGTGACTTTACATAAGAAGCTCTCTTATTAACATAAGGACAGGTCTAGAGTGAGGCAAATGAGGCACTGGCGATTCTGTAACTTCAGATGCAGGAGTTCCTGGACTACACTCTAAAATCATTTTTAAAAATCTAGATTCCTAATTTTCATCCAAAAGATACTGGGTCAGCACTCAACAAATATTGGGAGGTATCTGCCTTAGACACAAAACTAAAGGGGTATCAAAAAACCCTTAGTAATCAAGATAAACAATATTTTAATTTGATATTTTTTAAAAATAGAAATTACTGCAAAATATAAAAAATGATGAACAAATGATAAAATTCTTCAATAAAGGTGTGATCGTTATTATTGATCTTTCCTTTTGCCTCAGGGTAAGACATGGTTCAGCAGGGCACTGTGTCTTAAAACCAAAGGAAAACAAAAGTACCAGGAATAAGCCAGGCCCTAGGGTGAATGTTTCTCTCAGTAGCCTGTTATCTGATTCATTTCCCTTCTTACAGGGAGCTCCTGCAGTTATGAGCTGCTTACTTGTCACAGTTGCTGGGATCTGTTCTCTAAGACCAGCACCCAAGATCACCCAAAATGTAGGAAGAAGTCGGTTGGAAGACTTTCCTCTTTGTTTTTTTTTTGTTTTTTTTCTTTTCTTAATTTTAATTTTTATTATTATTGAAGTATAGTTAATTTACAATGTTTCATCAAGTTCTCTTGTACAACAAACTGGCCAGTCACACACATTTCCCTGTGCTCTACAGTAGGATACCACTGCCCATCCATTCCAGATACAGCAGTTTGCAGCCCCCAAACCCCCAAAATGACCATTCCTCCCACACCCTCCCCTTTCTCCCCAGGAACTCCAAGTCTGTTCTTCTTGGTCATGCTCTGTTTCTGTTTTGTGTTTGTTTGTTTGTTTGTTATTTTTAGATAGGATCATTTGTTCCATATTTTAGATTCCACAAATAAGTGATATTATATGGCATTTGTCTTTTTCTTTCTGGCTTACTTCACTTAGTATGAGAGTCTCTAGCTCTAACCATGTTGCTGCAAATGGCATAAGTTTGTCTTTTCATGGCTGAGTAATATTCCATTGTATATTTGTACTGTATCTTAATCCATTCAGCTGTCGATGGACATTTGGGTTGTTTCCATGTCTTGGCTATTGTGAATAGTGCTACTGTGAACATAGGGGTGCATGTTATCTTTTTCAATGAAAGTTTTGTCTGGAATTGCTGGATCCTATGGTAGTTCTATATTAATTTCCTGAGATACTGTTTTCCATAGTGATTGTACTGCTTTACATCCTCACCAACAGTGGAGGAGAGTACTCCTCCACACCCTCTCTAGCATTTATTATTTGTTGTCTTGTTAATAACGGCCATTCTGACTAGCGTCAGGTGGTACCTCATTGTAGTTCTGACTGCATATCTCTAATTATTAGTGAAACTGAGCATTTTTTCATATGCCTGTTGGCCATATGTATGCGGAAGACTCTCTTCTTTGGAATTATGATTTCTGGACCTCATCTCAAGAGGGCTTACAAATTTCCTATGACTGACATGGCTATATTGAAATTTATCATTGCTTAAGAAGAACTACAAATCTAAGGAATGAGTCAGATCTAGATGTAACAGAAACAAACAAAAGCATAATAAATATTTTTATTGCCTTAAGCTATTTGGTTCTCTCAAATATGGAATTCGACTTAATCAGGCAGATCATGCCTTTGATTTTTAGTACCACTCGTGCTCATTAAAGTGAATGGTAATAAGTTTGAGGGTTTTTTTGACATATATTGAACAATAATATATCTTTTAAATGTGTTTGTCAAACATTTCAGTGGGAACAAAAGAGTCTATATGCTTTGGATAATCATATTTTCCGAAGGATTAAAAATGTAAAATGTGTGCTGTTTCTCAGGTAGATTTTAATACAGTTTTAAAACCATAAATATTAACTATTGCTTAACATGTGCCTGGCATGTCTATATAAAATGGGGAGAGAACAAAGGCAAATTGCCATAACTTAAATATTTGTTTGTCCAAAATAAAATCTACGCTACCAAAATGAAACAATATACCTCAGGAATCACGTTACAGGCCAAGAGAGAGACACTTTTATTACCAACTCTCACTCTCCAAAATACCAATGGAAGGTAAGCTGAAATGGTAAGCCCTCCAAGGTCTTCCTGTCAGCAACATTCCACAATTTGATCAAAAAGAGTAGGGGCAATATGTATATTCCATTCATTTCTATGATAGTCAAAATAAAGGCATGGGTTTTATGCAGAAGAAGATGGAGAAAGAACAATTTATTTAGTGTAGAAAAGATAATCTGTCCTGTGTTGTCCTCTATCATCCTTAGTAACTAGTTATATTTCCCAAAGTATGCATGATATAGTATATTACTAACATCTCATAGATGCAATTGGCCCTGAATAGGAACTGTATAAAACCATATCTTGTGACAGCTTATGGACTTAACCTTCAACTCTCCAGGAAGAAAAGATCTAAATACATAAAATTAAGTTAACTGATTTAACAAGTTCAGTTATCTGGATTTCCCTTAGTTAACTGCTCATAGGCTATTAGCAATTCCTTGGGAAGGTGCGGCAGGCAAATGGAGGAAATGGAGAGCAAGAGGATAAAGTAAAACATTGAGACAAAACACCTGGTGTTGAGAAAGACAAGAGACAAAATCGACAACTGTAGTTCAGTCTGTGGTCTTTGCTATGTCGTCTTTACTTTGACTAGTTTCATTGTTCATCATTGAATTTCAGCCTAGCACAGTAATAACCATCGGAATGATGCTCCTGGTTCATCATAAGGAGGACAGAGTGTGGTCAACAATTCTGTGGATGAATGTATATATGTTTTCAGATTCTCTATCAAAACTCTGTGTATGTGTGTGTCTATGTGTGCATACATTAATTGATGTTTAAATAAATAAAACAATTACTTGGGAAATAAATTTGTGTGCACTAAGAATGTCACTGCCACATCAGTAAACTATGGATGTTGTAACCATCACATTATAGGGATCTCAGGATGAAAACAAAAAAGGCCGCCATCTACCAGTCAAGTGCTGCAGCCACCCTGCAGATGGTGCACCCTGATGAGACTCAGGATGAGAAAACACAGGCTACAGGCCCCAGAGACCTGAGCTGGACATCAAAGGAATGATTTCAATGAGCTCAGACTTTGCATGTTTCTATACAGAGAAAAGCACTTGAAGTTAAGCACCCATTAACTTGAAATGCCTGGTTTTCCTTAATTAACAATAATATTTTGATGTTCCAACTACCTGGCCTTTATTGCAAAGAACTACTATACATCCTGCAACCCCCCCACCACACCCCCGCCACCCCTTGCCTCTGGAACAGTTTCTCAGCATTATCTGAGATGCTGTGACCTGGGCTTGAGTCCACTGAATAAAACATAACTCTCAACTTTCCCGTTGTATTTTTTTTTTTCAATTGACACTTGGGTTGACATTTTCTTGCATTATGATACAATACAATGTTCTCCATGTTGAGTAATCTTCTTAAAATATTAGGAATTATGAGTACCTCCTAGAGGCAACAAAAAATAGTTTCTTTGCCTCTGTCTGCCTAAGAAGATAGAGTGGTTACATACATTTTAATTGATATTAAAA
The DNA here is from genome assembly GCF_016906955.1 of Phacochoerus africanus. Taxonomy (NCBI): domain Eukaryota; kingdom Metazoa; phylum Chordata; class Mammalia; order Artiodactyla; family Suidae; genus Phacochoerus; species Phacochoerus africanus. The sequence continues at coordinate 60,168,291 of NC_062556.1, read as the reverse complement.
TTCTTTGATATGAGACTGAATTCCATGATTTACTTACTCTATGATAATGAAGAGAAGTCACTTAAACTTGCAGACTTGTGCCTATAAATGAAGAGAATCTGCCCTGAGAACACTGATTTGGTGTGAACCAGACTGGATAAAATTGTCAAAGTTTTATAAATGTATAAAATAATGTATGCTAGTTAAAATATATATCACTTTAAAAGGCTATACATGAAAAAAATTAGTAATTCATAGTGAAAAGCATCAGAATCTTATTGGGTCATTAGTATGAATTTTTAACAATGAACTTACAACTTTCTTGAAGACATAGTTTTTATAACTGTGTTCTCACCCTGAGTGAGTTTAAACAATAAATCTGTTCAAATACATTTAGACTTTGATATGAAAATTATAATGTCATTTTTTAAAGTATTATTTAAAGAGAAGTTTTGGAAAAGATACATTTTAATATTGTCAAAGAAAAAAGCTAATAAACCCAAGTTTGAAGGGAAATTTATATTATCTAAAATAATGCTATCCTTTGCAAGTGTATATCTTGTATTACAGATTTCATTGGGAATATACTTTTAAAAATATATTTAAGAATATTTTGAAATATTTGAACTATTATCCTAAGAAAAATGACTGTATATAATAAGTACTTATGATTATTTTTTCATATAACTTTAGAGGATTTATGGACATATTGAAGTTAGTCCATGAATTCTGAGTTGAGGACACTACTATGTTTCTTTCTAGGCAGTGCACCCAATAGAGTTAAACTAAGGAATTTTTCATTCAAATATCTGTGTTTTTCCCTGAATTTGACCAAGAGCAAACAGTGAAATATTCTGAAGAATTAGAAGTAAGAATAATAATCTGAGATATCCTGCTTCTTCACTTTAGTTTTTTTTTTTTTTGTCTTTTGTCTTTTTGTTGTTGTTGTTGTTGTTGCTATTTCTTGGAGGTTCCCAGGCTAGGGGTTGAATCGGAGCTGTAGCCACTGGCCTACGCCAGAGCCACAGCAACGCGGGATCCGAGCCGCGTCTGCAACCTACACCACAGCTCACGGCAACGCCGGATCCTTAACCCACTGAGCAAGGGCAGGGACCGAACCCGCAACCTCATGGTTCCTAGTTGGATTCGTTAACCACTGCGCCACGACGGGAACTCCTTCACTTTAGTTTTAAGAGTTTCCCTAAATTAAGAAAATAAGATGTTATCTAAAGGTAAAATGAAAACATTTATAATGTGGAACAAATAATTATAAAAAATAAAATTAAAATGAGTGTGGGAAAAATTAATTTTTACTTATATGATTCATTTGTTTGCATATAACCTTTGAAAAGTTTTTCTTTGGGGGTAAATTTTACAATGGTTGATACTGTTTTAAGAGTAGTCACTATCATTAATTTGGATTTGACCATAAAAAGATGTAAAAGGAAACTATTTTCAGGGGTTAAGAGCAATGTTTAATTTTTGTCAAAAACTCAATTATGAAAAAAAGCTACCATTAGATGAATGAGTCACTAACAGAAAGAAAATAAAGAAAAGAATGTGTAGAAGCTGGAGTGGATGAGAATAATGTAGCTAAGGTGAAAGAAGAAAAACTAAATAGAGCTAACATAGAAGTGGCCGTATTTAATTGGTTATCATGTTTCACTATATGCAAAGAGTAAAGACCCAAGAAGTATCACAACTCATTTCAAAATAATGTTTTGAAAAAACAAACAAACGAAAAAAACGGTCTATTTTAGGTTGAAGATTTTTAGTTGACTGAGGACTTCCAAGGGGTTCATGAATATTCCATATTCAGTTATTCCCAAGGTGTGGCTGCCAGTCGGAGGAGTGAAACTGCGGGATTCACGGCAGTGTGAGTGGAAAACTGTGTGAATCAAGAACCTGGATCAGTACTGAGGCTGTCTGTAGGGACTGGGTAGATTTCCTAGACTCAGGAAATTCCTCAGGCTCACCTTTATCTTAAGGCTGGATGACTTTTTTAAAATGTACATATAATTTGGGACAACCAAGGATTCATTCTTTTCAGTCCATTCCCCATTCTACTCCTATTGTACAGCTGGCACTCAGGCCTGTTTTGGCCATGAGCTCATCTCTTACAGTACCTAGAAATACTGGAGAGTGGAGGATGGGATGGAGGGGCCGTGAGCTACATCTCACTGTGGTGGGGAGTGCCTGGAGATAAGCTGAGGGACAAACCTCAGCTGCTCATAAGGAGTCAAGTCTGAAATTGATTCTGTTCCTTTCCCAAAAGTGAAGACACAGCATGAAGCCCATTCAACTGTTTGACATGCAACCCTCTTGCCTTTGAGCATGCACAGCCTTGGCGAGACTGGGCTACAGTAGCCTTGGAAGCAGAGGAAGCGCCACACTCCCCGGTGGAGGAAGTAATGGATTCTACATTATTCATATTGCTGGTGGTGATTTCTTTTTTCCACAGTGAGAAACCAAGTTTCTTTTTTTCTTTTTCTTTTTTGCTTTTTTAGTGCAGGACCTGCAGCATGTGGTAGTTCAGGCTAGAGGTTGAGTTGGAGCTGCAGCTGTCAGCCTACACCACAGCAATGCAGGATCCAGGCTGCATCTGTGACCTATACCACAGCTCATGAGAATGCCAGATCCTTAACCCACTGAGTGAGGCCAGGGATTGAACCCGCATCCTCATGGATACTAGTTGGGTTTGTAACCTGCTGAGTCACAACAGGAACGCCATCCAGGCAAATTTAAATGGCGTTCCCAAGTTGACATCTTGCACTGTATCACCCTGGCTTTGGAACTGCGTCACTAAATTGGAATATTAGTCAGAGTTGAAGTAAGAAGATTTATTGTTTTTTCCCCAAGTGCCTTCAAAGACTTTTAAGCAGGGAAGTTGTATGCTCAGATTTTCATTGCAGAAAGCTCATTCTCACAGCACTGTAGAACTGGGCAAGTCTAGAAGTGGTCAGGTGGCCTAAGAATTCAGGCAGGAAATGGCCTTACTTACATGGCCTTACTCAAGACTTAGCAGTGGGGCTGGAGAGGATTTAGTAGATTTTTGTGAGACTTAGAAGAACTGAATGAACTTGACTTTGACAACAGGTTGCATAGAGTGGATATTGGAAAGAGAGAAGCCCAAGAAAGATTGTCAAGGTTCTGATCAGAGTGACTAGTTAAATTACAGTTTCATTAACAAAGATAGTATTTCAAAGAAAAGTACCAGGTTTTTAAAAAAAAGTTTTGGAAATTTGAGGTTTTAAGTTCATGGGAGTCCAAATGGATACACTCAGCATGATTTGAGTTCAGCCAAGAGAAAAGTTACAGAAAATAAAAGTGGGATCCACACCTCATGACCTTTGGGTGAGATATTTAGTACAATGACTGCCATGCCATCTGGGGTAGGTCTATAAGAATCATCTGGAGGGAGGCAGTTTCAAACAGTACCTGTACCATTCCCTCTCCTTCAAGATTACGATATGGTCCTAAGTAGAATGCACCCTTACCAATTTCTAACCAGGATTCCTGCTATGGTGAGTTGTGATTTATGATACAAGTGTGAAGCACTTATCAAGTAGCTTGAGGCATAAAATAAAAGATTAACAACAGGGACCAGGGGCTCTGGAAAATTCAACTCAGTAAATGTGCACAGAATGATTTCTAAAAACCCTCCACAATTACTCATAATGACACCGGACTACACTATATAGCAGATATAGTCTCTTAGGAAAGTCAGACAAGTGATTTACAATTTTGACATAATGATGTGAAAGCAATGATAAAGGTATTCCTGTGATAAGATGCAAGAACAGAATGCAAACAGAATGTGTGTGTGTGTGTGTGTGTGTGTGTGTGTGTGTGTGTGTGTGTATGTGTTGGGTAATAGTGGTGACAGTATAGGTTTTATATGAAGAAGGAACTCTAGAGCTGAGTTGTAAAGGATGGGGTAGTTAGTTGGGTAAAGTAGATAGAATTTCCCAAATATGTTGTCATCATGTATCTTTTAATATTGCTTTTATTATGAGTTACCCCAAAACTCAAGCAACAATGTTGCTAGCAATAGAGACATTTAATTTCACTTTATAACAGGGATGGTAGATATGAGGTATAAATACTTTGGAATAATAATAATACATGAAAAAACTGAAAATCCCAGACAGCTGTTATAAGCATATTTTGGGAAAATATGGAGGCAAACAATAAGCGTAGCTAAAAAAGCAGAAAATGCCTGACAGTGAAAAATAGGATTTGGAGATATTGAGTGGTGATATAAGAAATTTCTATTTTTTACAAAAACCTTTCAAAACAATTTTTTAAAACTAGGTATAGACATTAATAATATAAAAATAAAATTTTAATTTAAATAATATTTCAAGTATGACTGTTTCTATGCTCATTATGACCTTGACTTACTGATTTTGAAGGTTTAGTTGTAAACCTTAAGGATAATACACACAGAGCTTTGAAACCGAGGTCTTAAGATGTGGTGTCTGAAGCCCTCCAGAAGAACAAGAGAAGAAATGACCAGAGACAGTAAAATTAGTAGATAAAGGAATTTCATGTATGAGGAAGTGATCAACAACCCAAATGAGGGCTTACAATTAGATACTATGTACTTGTGAAATACTTAATAATTAGTGACTTTAATGAGATAAATTGTTTGTAATAAGCTTAATGGACTACTCAAGAATATGGTAAGATGTCCTTTATTAGCAAAATACAAATAATATATTTGAAGTATATGAATCACCTTCGCTCTTTCTCTCTTTCATTTTTTTTGTTTGTACTTTTTCCCTCCAAGGAAATCAAGACATATTTTACCACCTTAAATAAAAAAGATCAGAATAATGCCATTTGCAGCAACATAGATGGAACTAGAGACTCTCATACCAAGTGAAGTAAGTCAGAAAGAGAAAGACAAATACCATATGATATCACTTATCTGGAATCTAACAAATGGCACAAATGAACCTTTCTACAGAAAAGAAACGAACTCATGGGCTTGGAGAACAGACTTGTGGTTGCCAAGGGGGAGAGGGAGGGAGTGGGATGGACTAGGAGTTTGGGGTTAGTAGATGCAAACTACTGCATTTGGAGTGGATAAGCAATGAGATCTGCTGTATAGCACAGAGAACTATATCTAGTCACTTGTGATGGAACATAATGGAAGATAATGTGAGAAAAAGAATGTATGTATGTGTATGTGTGTGTGTGACTGGGTCCCTGCTGTTCAGCAGAAATTGACAGAACATTGTAAATCAACTATAATAGAAAAAAATAAAATCTTACGAAATGGGAAAAAAGTACAGTTTAGAAATTTAAATTTTACTTTGCATTTAAGCCATAGAGTTGAGAAGATTGAGGATAAGATGCAGGGGAATTCTCCTATGCACCACCTCTTACCTCTCTGCAAACTGAAGCAAGGTCACTTTACCTGGTTTTGAGAGGAGTCATGAAGGAATGGAGACCCCAAAAGGACACAGTGAGAGAAATGTATGTTTTGGCTTTCATCACCAAATCAGTAGAAACCCACACAAACTGTTCAGGGTATATTGTGGCATTGATAGAGGTTAGTGATCTGGTGGAAAAGCCAGAAACAACAACCCTACTTCTCTCAGACATTCACTGGTGTGTAATAGAAGTTCTTAGGACACCCACAAAGAAGAAGAAAATAGCTGAGATGAGAGATATCATGTCTCTTGTGAAGCTTCCATCTTGAGGGGTGAGGAGACTATGAATATGAAGCTGTAAAACAGACATTTTAACTGAAGCAACATATGGAGCTTGTGCCGAAGAATTAGAGAAGTGTAGTGCCTGCATATTTAAGGATGGAGTCAATCGGCCAGAGAAAAAACTATGAGTCCGGAAGCTATAATCACAGACCCTCAGTGCTAATGCTCCATGTGTTTCTCCAGTCTCTGAATTCATCAGCAGGAAACCAGGCCAGGTGTATAGGACAAGCATAGACCAGAAACCAGTAGTAAGATGAATTGTGCCATGTTTTATTCTTGAATCTAAACACCTTTTTAAGAAGTAGAGAAAGACTCAGAGAAACAACCTTAATAGGGGCTGGAACCTTGAATGGTATGTATATTAATGCAGAATTCATGCAAAAGAGATTAGTTTGAAAAATAATTTTAAATAATGATAGTTATCTGTGTCTTACTAGTAGGATGGTGGCCTATGATGAAGTTAGGTTAAATATAGACAATTTTTTTCCAAGATAAATGCTCATTTTTATTATTGGTTGAATATCCCTTAGAAATCCTTCCTGACCTCTCAGTTTGGGTTGGACAGTTATTTACTTATTTATTTATTCATTTATTTATTTATTATTTATTTATTTATTGTGCTTTAGGGCCGCACCTGTGGCATACGGCAGTTCCCTGGCTAGGGGTTGAATCATACCTGCAGCTTTCAACTTACACTACAGCCACAGCAATGCAGGATTTGAGCTATGTTGGCCACCTACACCACAGCTCACAGCAACAATGGATCCTTAACTCACTGATCAAGGCCAGGGATCAAAACCGCATCCTCATGGATACTAGTCGTGTTTGTAACTCCTTGATCCACAACAGAAACTCCAGGTTTGACACTTTTTTAAAGCTTATTTTGTATGACTAGTTTTAGTTGTAGATCCTGCAAATGCAGGATCAAAGAACCTGAACTCAGTACATGCAAAGCACCTGAAGCTCAACAAATGCAGGAAAAATAGGAGGAGCAAGTTGAGTTTTCATTTATATATTATCACTCATTCTCTCTTGCACACTTCTCTCAGGTTTCAATTTGAGGTGTTCTCTAGGTCCAAGCCTCCTCACTGATCAGTTGTGGGATTAAACTGAGAAATTAATATTAACTACACAGCCTCTTGAAAAGCCCAAGAAATTGGGTAAGTGAACTCTAAATATCAACTTGTTAAGGTCAAGTGGTTATTAAGGAATAAGGAATTTTCCAGAGGATTCCTTTCATCATTTTAGGACCCACCAGTATCTCAGTTCCCAATTTCCTGACCCTCTATTAAAGAGATGCTTTACCTCATCAAAACACTCCCTCCCCATGTTCTAGGTGATAGCACCAAGCCCAACAATTAGTCAAGAGGAAAAAAAGAAATAATGTACTGGGGAAATTAAAAAAAGCAAAAATAAAATAAAATAAAAAAAAAAGTTCAAACAGGAGTTCCTCTGTGACTTAGTGGGTTAAGGACACAGCACTGTCACTGCTGCAGCTCAGTTAGTTGCTGTGGCTCAGGTTTGATCCCTGGCCAGGGAACTTTTACATTCCTCAGATGGCAGGTATGACTAAAAATAAAATAAAATAAAATGGGCAAACGCCACAATGACTCAAGAGCAAGCCACTTTTTTCTCTAAGACTCACACCTGCTACATCAAAATCTGTCCCCAGTTTAACATACTATGCCTCTTTGATCATATCAGGTCTTCCTGCCTCCCACCACGGCCCCCCTCTGTTATTACCAGTGCCAAAGTCCTGTTTTGGTCATCTAACTAGTAGCAGAATCTGTCTAAGGCTGGATTTCTGCTTTGCCCTTATCTCTCTTCCCTTCTAAGAAAGGAAGAATTCTTCCTCAACACTGGTTCTGGAGCTGGGACAGAACATCGTGACAGATGTGTCACTTGCTCTGCTGAATTTCAGAGTGCTGCCTGTAGAGGCCCCTTCATGACACTGTGTTGAACGGTCAGGAGGCCAAATGTTTACGTGGGCTACCATCTGTTGACTGTATTCTTCCTACTGAGTTGGACTTGAACTCATCATGTATAGTCAGCTCCTTCCACTTCCAGCCAGTTTGCAGTTCCAAGTGCTCACTTCTTCCTGTCTAGCTGGCACCACATGCTTGCGGACACGATTATTATTATTATTATTGTTTTGGATAAGTCTGTGGATCAACCTGGAAGTGTTTGGCTGTTGATAATGTAAAACCTGACTCAAAGTGGCACAAACAAGATAGAAATGGATTAGTTTCTGAAATCTGAAGTGCAGAGATAGCATGACTTCAGGGGTGGGATCAACTAATGGCTTCATATCCGTATGTATAATATGGAGATGTGGATATGGAGCAATGAGAAGACATAATTTTAGGACATCTCTCATTCTGAAGCTAGGTCTCAAGGTGAAAACTGCCCTAAAAAATGTATCATGAGGTCTCGTTTAATTTAAAAACCGGATTTAGATGAGAGTAAGTAAACTCATCTCAAAGTTTCAACTTTTCCCACTTGGATAACTACACAAATAAAACTCATATTGGTATTTGTAAAGGTGCCTATATCACTTGGCTACATTTTGGGACTGAAATGTATGAGATTTAGGCTGGTGGAGTCATGTTTATGACATTATGTCATTGATCTTATACCATATTTTTATCTTAACATGCTATCTCTTCCCAAAAGTGGTGGAAAGAGAAGGAAATGTATTATTTAGCCAAGACTCTGAGGAGATTAATCTAATTTGAGAGGAAATATATATCTACTTATGATATTAGAGTTTTGCCTAGGGAGTAATACCAAGTCTTTGACCATGATTTGTGACTGAAAATCAGGAGTCCACATTCCCTCTTATTTTTTCATGTATTTCCTTGAGAATGTGTATATGTCTGGGCAAGTGAGTGGGCATCTATTCTTTTTTGCAAATCATTGACTTTTAAGTTATAGAGCTTGTACTTTAGAAGGTTTTAGTTGAATAGTGGTCAAGATAAACTTAGACTGTGACCATATAATGCTAAACAGTCAGCTGGTTGACAGAACACTGTAAATCAACCATAATGGAAAAAAATTAAAATCACAAAAAAAGTACACTGAATTAAAAAGATGCAATTATTTGTGCTTTGAAAATTAGTGCTTTAAAGGCTTTCCCCTCCCCTACCTTTATCATGCTTTACATGAAGTCTTCCCCATGTTGCTTATAGACTATTTGCTGATGGAGTGAAAGTTAAAACATATAAAGAAGCCAATATGGGTAGTAAAATAAGCATATTTTGTACTCATTATCTTAATTTGTCTTGTAAAGGGTACTTTAAAAGGTCATCAATTGATAATCAAAGACTCAAGTAATTTTCTAAGAAAATATTTATTCAGAAAGCTTTTCAAAACGAGAACTATTTTTGACCCAAGCCTTAGTCTACACAATTCTGTATCCAGGTATATTGCTTTTGATTCAGCATTATTAGATTAATCTGTATCATTGACTCTTTCCAAACAGGGCTTTCCCGGTGAGTTTTATTTTTGGTGTAATTTTATCCTTGCCTTATTCAATTTTCCCTCTAAAAGTACTGGTCTTAAGCCAATATTAATTGTTAAAGTATCATCATTATCTGATTGCATGTTTTTTTTAATTATACCTATTCCTCTCAACACATCCATTCTCCATGCTCCACCCATATCTTTTTAGATTAAATTTAGTGTTATCATCATATGGTAGACTACATATTTTAAAAACAATAAAATTGAAACAATGGGAAGTTGTTTCTATTTTTAAAATTTCATCACAAAGCTACTTATCAGTGGCTAGAGGTGAAAGCAGGGAAAAGTTCCATAAACCTTGAATGGTTTTATGTGCAAAAGCCATTTTCACATGTATCATTGCTTTTGATCTTCACAACAATGCTATAGACTCAGTTTTGAGGTTATGTTCTCTAATTCTGAACAGACAATGGGATATAACAGAAAGTGTGCTGGACTTGAATCCCTAAAACTTCCCTTTCATCCCAGATCTGCCTTTTATCTGCATTAAGACTTCACATAATTTTAAAAATAAATCTATGATATAGTTTTCCCAATGTAAAATCAAAGCAGGAATACCTATATTGTTCAATTCATAGGAGGTGTTCACTTGAAATAATGAGAAACCTCAGAATCAAAGTATTTATACCCACTAATGTAAATTAGAGCTTTGGACTAAGGAGACGGACACAAATGACCTAGGTAAATCAAGTATGTTTGCTCAAAAAAAGATGCAGAATGTAGTAAGCCAGTGAGGGTACACAGCAGGGAAATCCATACAATTTTTAATGATAGATAGAATTTTAAGTTTCCAGGAATACTACAAATGCTTTACAAATGGATACACAGTTACAAATCCTAAGTCTGAGTAAGGATATGTAGAATCTGTTGAAAGCTCAGAGATCTCCTTTCCTGTCCAGGTTTATATATACATGGATGAAGTTCTTTGCATCTCCTGGGGGCGACCTTATTTTAGGTAGGTGCCCCTCATCAATCATGGTGTAACACAATATATGCTATGAATACAGAACACGGCTGAGCAGTGTCCTGTACTCAGGAACAAGTGGTCCTCATTTATCACCTCAATATCACCAGCACCGGCTTAAATTTAGAACTGGAGAATTGGAAAGAGGGTTGCCAAAGCGTCCCTATTTGTCTTAGATTAGTTACAGATTGCATTTTGCAGGTCATTACGTTTACTTTCTACTTTCTATGTATGTGTTCATAACCTATCTAAAGAACTTGACATGCAAATTTGTTCCAAACATATTCTCTTGTTTTAGGGAGTCAGATATCCAAATCAGGCAAAAAAAGTCTCAAGAAGAAAAAAGAAGAAAGAAGTGAGGGATAACTGTTTTTAACATCCTGTTACCTAACATGCACGAGGACAGTTCCTACTGACTTTAATCTGAGAATTAAATTACAGATCTTTTAGAGCTTCCATAATTAGATGGAATTAAGCTAATTAGATAGCCACTTTATACAGTTTAGTTTATAGTTATTTCCCGTGAACCCAAGTCAAAAACGATTATTGGAAAATCAGTGAAAATGCAAAGGGCTGTATGGGACAGATGTGGCTGAAGGATGTAGTGATTAACAATAACTGAGTAAGCCCACATGAAATGCCTGCTTCACCTGTAAAATAATGGTTTTGAAATCCCAGGTAGAAATTTGGGCGACAGTGAAAGAGAAGGATTTCAATTACTAAATACTAGCTAATCTGGGAAAGAAGAATTGGCCCTTTGAAAATTGAGATGTGCAATATTTATTCCATCCAAATGAAGTCATTCCCCCTCCCTCATTCCCCATCATAACAAGGTTTAACAATGTCAGTCAACAAAAATCTTTTCACTGATTAATTTAAGTAGCAAATTTTAGGTCTAATCAACTAAAATGAGGAGGTATTATTCCAGTTTCAGATTTAAGAGGGGCTCAAGATCTAAAAGCTTTACTGTTGTTAGGATTAGCCTGCTGTATATCAATTGGGATCTAAACTTTTCCTCCAAGCCCTTTCCTTGAATAACCATGCACTCTAATCATCATATTTTTAACACAACTGTGTTTTTGTACATCTAATCATCATTTTTGGTCCTAGAAATCATGGTAAGGCCCTCGCATTAACACATTTTTTCTTGAGGAACTTTTTTTTGAGACAAAATGTCATTAACATGTCAAATTTTCAAATATTCCTACATTGATTCCTATTTCACCTCAATAATCTAGGCAAGAGTTTAAAGCATTTCTTCCCCACGGCCTCACAGTCTTAGTCAAAGCAGAATCCTGCTAAGTGAAGTACATAGATTCACTGATCTGGGATAGTCAGTTCACTAATAAGCAGAGGTTAAAAGAAGGGAAGCCAGGCTATAGGACTTTGTAAGACTTTTTAGAGCCTCATATTCCATTTCAAACACTTTTACCAATACATTTATAGGAGTAACAACAATGATATTTAATTTATTGAATTCCTACTATGTACCAAGTACTGTAAATGATTCTTTATATTTTCTTTTAACTCTGAACTATGTGTTAATTTTATTCCTTCCTTTTTTCTTTTCTTTCTTTCTTTCCTTCTATCCATTCTTCTTTCCCTTCTTCCTGTATTTCCTTCTTTCTCTTATTCCCTTCCTCCCTCTCTCCCTTTCTTCTTTCATTTTGTATGAGAAAAAAGTTTGCCAATTCAGACAATATAGCTTATACATAGATTTGAGCTCTCGGAACAACTACGTTTGATAGAAACAGAGGCTTAGAGATGACCATATGAGAGACTGAATGCTACAGAAAGGTTTCAAGATCTCTTTCCTGGGGGTGGCTTTAGGGGCTGAAGTAATGGTAGAAAGATGAATGACTAAGGTTGATATACAGCTGTGAAGGAATAATTCAGAAAAATATATTCATGTGGCTTTTTAAACTTCTTTATTTTCAAGGAAATCAATTTTAATTAGACTAAAATGGAACAATCATTATTGTCATTTCCCCTGATAGCAATCATATCATGTAAATTACTGTATATTTTTTAATAAAGAGATCTGTTTTGGTTCACTACCAAGTTTAAGGGTCCACTAATGACTAACAAAACCTGAAATCACATTTGTTCTTTTCTCTTTGAATAATAAAATAAAGGGCATTAACTAAGTTATAATCATGAAAATGTGTAATGTAGTGATAATAATAATAAAATTGCATTTTTCAGTAGAGATATCTTACTGAAATATTAATAGGGAAATGAATTTAGTAAACAGATATAATTGATGCCTGATAACTAAATCCTTTATCTTGTTGAATGCCCAAAAGGTTGCTACAGTATTTTAATGTCCAGTTTTTACTGTTTCAAAATCCTAAAAAATGACTGATCAAAACATTGCAGTCAGCCATCTGCAGCTTGTGCCCTCAAAAACCTCTTCAACTGGCAAGAGACCCACATTAATCAATTTGTGATTTATACTGGACTTATAATTGATTTTCATTTGAAATCATAAATATGAAATCGTTTCCATTACAATAGGCTCACACTGCTAGCACTGAAATAATGCGCTATTCTTCTGACAACACAGAGTTGAAGTTCAAGTTCATAAATGGAAGAGTTGGGTTCAAGCAGTTGACAACATGCGGAATTAGATTTGTAACCAGCTCTCAAAAATAAGACCAAAGATGAATAGAGACAAATGAAAGTACTTTTGTATCCTGAATAAATCACTGTAAGTACAGGTCTGAAGGCGAGTTTCTCGAATGATGATTTGTATTATTTGAGCACTATTTGTAATGTAATCCTCCTCTGTTAACAAATTTGTCACTCCTCTTTTAACAGATATCCAGGGCTAGCATGGAAATAACAAACTGAAATAACTTTTTTACTGTTCCAGATAATAGCATTCCCCCCACCCCCCGCCACTTTCTCGGTCTTAAACATCATTTGTAAGCATCCCCAATGTACATCTAATGGTTGAGCAAGTGGTGATATTAAATAACCAAACAGATTTTGATGGTACAACTGCAAAAAGTTTGATATCAGATGCAAGTAACAGTCCATTTCAAGTATTACCAAAATGATATGATGGACCATACAAAAAAAGAAAGCAGAAAAGGCTCATTAGTAAATAGTACAGGCAAGAATGTTTTTGTTAAAGGGAAATGGTCAATCTAGAAAAGAAGCATGGATTGTTTCATTTCAAATTTCATTTTAATCACCTTTGACAGAATAAAAGAAAAAAGATGTTTTGAACATAGATATGATGGTAGGGTCTCTCAGTATTTCAACAGAATCGTATTTATTCAGATTGTTTAGCAATGGAAATACTTGACACTTATTTCCATGTGAGATCCAGCAGAGACTTCCAGTTAGTTCTGAGGTTTTGAGTTTTCCCTCCCCCACTGTGAATGTCTTCTGTCTGAAAGTCGTGGGAATAGAAGGCCTTCTTGCCTTTACCATCTGGAACTCTTATTCCTTCCCAATGAAGCTCACTGGAAGCAGTATGAGTAGGAACTAGTCCCTCTATTCTTCAGACTGAATCCCTGATCCTCTCCTATATTAACAGAATCTTTCTTTGCTATGCTAGTTCCTGCCTGACTTTCCCTTATGTGCTGGGAACCAGGTCTGAATCCAACACAAGGATACGTGTTATGCCTCCTACCATTGGACACCCTTGGAGAAGTTCATCCAGTGTTGAAGAGAGTGAGGGGCTGTTTAGTCCACAGGTGTTTGCATGTCTGTGATTCTGCATGTGTTTGTCTGTGTGTGTGTGTGTGTGTGTGTGTGTGTGTACATGAGAGATTTCCTTAGTAATATCTGTTCCTATGTTCCCAAGTAAATATATGGATTAATAATTTTTCCAGTGATCTGGAATCAGTTATTAACTACTATTTGAACATATCTATGGGGGCATGTACATTGCTTCTCAAGAAAACAAAAAGTATAAAAGTCAAATTCTGGTGTTTTTCTACACCTATGCATCGGTCTATACATGCAAATAGATGACCAAATATAAAAGAATTAGAACTAATCGAATAAATTTAACATGTAAATATATACTACAGAAATTTAGTTTTAATTAATGATCTTCAAGGTTTTCATTTAAAAACATATTCTTCCACATTATAAATTCAGAGAGAAGAGGCTATTTCTTCAAAAATTGTAATAATTTTCTGATAGCTGCTGAAAATTACATGTGTGTTTAAATTAATTTTATACTCTACCTTGTTTTATTCCTATTTCTTTGTTTCAAAATAGATCTGAGTTCTGAGTAGTTCGTAATTTCAGTTTGGGGTAAACATACTTGGAGGTAGCTCAGTAAAGAAAAGAAGGCTAAAAGTGACGCGCCCAAAACAGGCTGTTTCGACTGAACAGAAAACCTATCTCTGAGCTCCTCGTCAGACTGGGACAAGAAGAAAATGTTCTGTTAAAATGTTCTTATTTCATCAGAATAAAAAGAGGAATATTATGAGAGATAATATTTTTCCTGGTATTCAAGCTGCAGAGAAAATTCTCATGTGGACCGTGCAGTGGGCCAATCCCAGACTGGCTCTGATCACTTTCGTCAAAGCCTTGGCGTAAGATCATGTGACCGCATGGGTCCACAGGCTGGCTCTCCTCCTCAAGTTGCAATGTGACCAGACATGCCCAGTTTCTAGTCATTGTTACATAATGTGTGGTCCAGGAAGCAAAAGAAACAAGAGGCAAAGTTAGAAGTTGTATCTGATACCTAAATCTTTGATCCAGGCAGTATGGCTTCCTAAATGCTAGCGTTCCAGGTGACATGGCTGGAAGTACGAAAGCTTTACAAGCTCCTTTTTGGGAAAGGGATGTGGCCATCCTTCTCCCTGGACAGGCAGACTCCCAGTGCCACCAACCAAACACGTCTGCTGTGGGGAATGGGGAGTTCTGGGGAGCCCACATCCCTGAGCCTGGGCAGCTTTGCTGAGAATTCATCCTTTTAACTTATCCCAATAAACTGTAATGTATATGGGATTTTTATGTGAGAATGCTCATTTCTTACCAGCTTCCAGATGGATTCTCTCAGAGACTAGACATTATGCTGGACAGGGTAAATGGCCTATTACATAACATCAGAGACTGTGATTTTATATTAACTAGAACAAGAATACACATTTAACTTTTTCCTGTAAAGATGTTAACAGGTGTTAGATGACCAAAATAAATTTATGGATAAGTCCTTTAGAACTTGGATTTATAAGTTGCAACAGATTTCTTTACTGAAACACACAGGATTTTTGATATGCTATTACGGACTGTGACTATAAACTTCTCAAACTTTAAAAAAACTTCCCTCACCTCACCCTCTGCCCCCATATGTCTATACCAGGGAATTTACTGGCTTTAGTATTCTACACTTTATCACTTTGGAAAATGCTATCTGAGCAAACATATTTTTCATTTCTTACACAGTGTCACAGCTGGTTGAAAGTAGCCCCATATAAAATAAGATGCAGTAGATGGAGAGTTGAAGAGTAAGAGGATAACATTCCTAGGTTTGTGAGAGGCAGGCTTATCTATGCACGTACTGAGGGATGTAAGCTGCCCGGACAGAAAGCACTCCTCTGTGTCTCTGGCTGAATTAAGAACAGCAGAGAAGGGGGCAGCAGATGAGGAGAGACTTTTTCTGGAGTCAAAGAAGAGAAGGCTTTAAAGACGGACATCTCAGTTTTGCTAGTGTGAACCCTGAATGCCACTACTCAGCTTCTAGAAATAAGAAAGGCTGGGGTACAGCTGAGTGATGGATTGACCTTTGTTCAGCATGACACTGTGGGGAGATGAAGCATGAACCCGTAATGGTCAGCGTGGACGGACTACACCCAGAGAAGGCAACCTCCAGGACACATTTTCTGCAGAGTAAGGTAATGAAAACATGCCTCTCCAAAGCAATCTTCGATACATGCTGCTTCCAAAGTAAATGTGAATTCCTAAGCTGATGTCCTCCATGTAAAACCACTGTTAATTAGATAGTGATGATCATTATACAACTACAGATGTGACTAAAAAATAAAATAAAATAAATAAACAAATAAAACTGGGAAACAAAATAAAACCACTGTTAAGAAAAAGGGTGGGAGGGAGTTCCTGTTGTGGCTCAGTGGAAATGAATCTGACTGGTATCCATGAGGACATAGGTTAGATTCCTGGCCTCTCTCAGTGGGTTAAGGATCTGGCATTGCCATGAGCTGTGGCGTAGGTCACACACACAGCTTGGATCTGGCGGTGCTGTAGCTGTGGTATAGGCCAGTGGCTGCAGCTCTGATTCGATCCCTGGCCTGGGAACCTCCATGTGCTGTGGGTGCGACTCTAAAAAGACAAAAAATGAAAAATAAATAAAATAAATAAATAAAAACATGTTAGATAGAGCTTGGTTGCATGCAATATGCAAGAGCTATATGTTAGCACTAACTTCCTCTAACAGACCCACATACATATGTATATTTATATGTACACATACATATGCATTTTCTCTTATTTTTCTAGAATAACATATAACTATGTTTCCATTGAAACACAACCAAATTAAATGGATAGTAAAACTACAAACTGATTTCATTAAGTAGACTATATATACTTTATGTCTGTATATGGGTGTGGTGTGTAGTATAGACAGAGATTGTACTAAAATTCAAATTTATTTAAACACTCAATTTCCCCAAAAAACAAACTTACCCTTTTATATTCAATATGAATTATATAGCTTGTATTATTTGATAATATATTTTTAAAATATTTACATATTTAACTGTGACATAGGTATAAGAGCAGAGATAAACTTAAAAAATAATTCATCTGAATGAATACAGCGGTTTTGAGAAAATTGAAAGGCTAACTTACCCAAAAAATGATTAAAATTAAATTTACTACTGGGAATCAATGCAAAGATATATTCAAGTTTTCACTTCTAGGTATTTTTGATAGCATGTCTTTCTAGCTATATTATCCTTATTCATTTGAACATTTGGCAAGCAAGTGTTTTTAGAAAGCATAAATTTAAAGATATTAATATGAATTTATATTTATTTAATTAAGAAATAAGATACATTCTGTTTTGATAAAATTGGATCAACAGAAAGGTCTAACAGATATAACTGTATTCTCCTATTCAAATGTTTTTACATTTTTTATGGGGATGGCTTTAAAGTCTGTTGATATAAATAATATGTAAATTTGATACAAAAATTGATCTTTTTACTCTGGGTGTAAATCCTATTTACATTTGACTAATAGATATACTTACTTAAAAAATGTGGACTATGCATGTGTTAAGTAATATAACATCTTATTTAGCAAGTTTGCAAAATGTTTTTCTTGGAAGGCTGAGACCTTAACAATTGGGCTGTGAAGATAACCACTGATGTTACTACTTTTTCTCCTATAGGTTCTGAACTGACCTATAGATTAAGAATGGGGTCCCTGCAAAAATAGATTTGATATCACTCCTTGACTTGTTGCCAAATGTTTCCCAACATTTATCCCCGAGTCTCGTCCTTGGAATGACCCAGCCAAGCATCATCAGGATTTGCAGACAGGCAACTGCTGATGTCTATCTTTGTGTTTGCCAGAGAAAGACAGGGAAACATGTAGAACCTACCTCTCAGATCCACCCATGCAATGGTTCTCAATCATGATTCAACCAATTCATCAGGATATCTGAGAGTAGGAACAACTGGGTATTTTTAAGGTTCCCCTTAGGTTGTAGCATTTATGTGCAGGCAGAGGTAAGATGCTTCAAAAACAGAAACTCTCTCCTATCAGCACCATATAATTCTGAAGTGGGGGATTCCTACTTGAGGGACAAAGATGGAAATCCTGGAAGAGAAGAGAGCTTTTCCAGTTGTATAGACAAGATTTTCACTTTGTTCCTATTTTTAGGCTTCCCTCCATGCTGCATTAGAGAGAAACCCTGATCATATTTTCAGCTTCATAACTAGTTTTGGTCTAAAACAAGTTCAGAGGAGTGTGTGTTTGTGTACACGTTCGTGTATTTCAGGAAATAATGTTTTATATACTAGAAAGGCGGCTGCACATAGCTGAAAATATCTTTGAACTTGGATGGAAAAGTTCATCCAATTTCATCCTTTACGTTCGAGGCCCAGTGCTGATTCAGACCAACTGTACTGTGCAGATGATCTCTAAGATTCCTTCTAGTTCTACAGCTCAATACCTCTCATTTTGGTTCAAGATATTTTCTGTGATTTCCTCTATCCAGGATTAACTATTAATATTTTTAATAGTCTGGATTTCCAACCTTAATGCCTCTAAACTCACCTTTTAAATGTGTCACCCAGAAAGAGATCTACTTTCTTTTAGTTGCAATTTGATAAATCATCAGATAACACTGGGTCTTAGTAGCTGATGTAATCCCTTTCTTGAACTTTGATTCAAACAAAATTGTAACAGTTCCTTTATCCAAATGGATGAACTTTTAGTTCTCAGTACAAGATTAAGAAAGAAGAAAATTAAGAAAAAATGATCTCCAAATGTTAAAAAAATGTGCTTATGATTATCACTTTTATGTGGAACTTAAAATATAGCACAGATGAACCTATCTACAAAACGAAAACAGACTCCCAAACATTGAGAAGAGACCTGTGGTGGCCAAGGGTGGGGGAGGGGTGGGATAGACTGGGAATTTGGGGTTGGTAGATGCAAACTATTACATTTTGAATGGATAAGCAATGAGGTCCTACTGTACAGAACAGGGAATTTTACCTGGGATAGACCATGATGGAAAATAATATAAAAAAGAATGCATATGTGTGTATAGCTGTGTTACTTTGCTGTACAGCAGAAATAGGCACAACATTGTAAATCAACTTTAATTAAATTTATTTTTAAACATGTGCCTTACATATGTGTAGAATCACCTAGGGCTTTAAAGGGCAGTTACCCTCTCATAGCTAATCCAGTATTAAATATTTCTCTCCATAAATATTCCAATTTTTTCAATGTACTGTAGTTCAGAAACATAGATATCTTAATGTTGCCTCTAATCAGCACAGCAACCTGTGATTTTTAATTTATTTATCATAGTTATCAATGAACATAAACAGTTTCAAAAAATATGGAAACATAGTTTTATGTATTATATAAAAATCTAATTATAATTAATATTTAACCTATGTATAGCAGCTAATGTTCAACAGGAAACAAATACCTAAATCCAGGACGTAAAATTCATTGTATCTTAGAGTGGGTTGGGACCTTAGAAGCCACATAATTCAAAATACAAAAAAATTGTCTTCTGTGATGTGTGAGTAATTCAATTTATCCAGTCAATAAAGAATAATACAGAGATGGAGTCAGAGATATATTTCCTCTCAATTAACTGTTTCCTGGTTATTGGTTTTAGATTGTTTTCTAACAATTTGATGCTGCTAATAATACAGTAGCTCCACAGTATGCTACTGTGTTCAATTGTGCCCCTTCTACTCCATGTTGCTGACAGATCTTTCCAAAAGGCAAATCACATGTTACTCAGCTAATTAAATTCTTTGTGCTGCTTCTTATCATCTAAAACATTGATTTTTCGGCACTGGCTACACATTCGACCTGCAAAAATTTTGAAAGATATTGATACCCAGGCCCTTCCCTAAACCTACTAAATATGAATCTCTAAGGTGAGGGCCAGCCATAGTCATTTTAAAATTTAGCATACCACGATGATTCCAAATAGGTTGGCCCTACATATCCATGGGTTTGACATCCTCAGTCGGTTGATCCTATTTGATTTAATTTTTGTAAAAAAAATGTATTTAGGTTTTTGTTTTTAGAGTAGTTTAAGGTTCACAGCAAAACTAAGGGCAAAGTACAGAGATTTCCGATATATCACCTACCCCCACATATGCATAGACACCCCTACAATCAAAATCCCCCACCAGGGTGGTACATTTATTACAACTGATGAACCTGCGCTGACATACCATTATTACCCAAAGTTTGCAGTTCACATTATCGTTCATTATTGGTGCTGTACATTCTATGTATTGGGATAATTACATAAAGACATGTATCCATCATTATGGAATCACACAGAATATTTTCACTGCTCTAAAAACCCTCTATATTTTGCCCATTTATCCATCTACTCTCCATCAACTCCTGGCAACCACTGATCTTTTAACTGTATCTATAATTTTTCTTTTTCCATAATGTCATATAGTTAGAATTATACAGTGAGTAGACTTTTCCAATTAGCTTCTTTCATTCTCAGTGGCTTTAAGACTTTCTTTCTCTCTTTCTTTTTCTTTTTTCTTTTTTTCTATTTTTTTTTTTTTGCTTTTTAGGGCTGCACCCACAGCATATGGAAGATTCCAGGCTAGGCAGTCGAATCAGAGCTACAGCTGCTGGCCTACATCACAGCCAAAGTAATGGAAGATCCGAGCCATGTTAATGCCATACGCTTAACCCAGTGAGACCAGGGTTGAACCCACATCCTCGTAGATCCCAGTCAGGTTCTTAACTGCCGAGCCATGAAGGGAAGTCCTACTTTAACACTTCTTAATGTTTCATAAATGAGTCTGAGATGAGAGTTAAAATCTAGTTGAATGTGACTGACATAAGTTCAGGGTTGTCTAGCCATTCAGAGGAACGCTAAAAAGCACTCTGGTTTGTGCAGGTAAACTAGGTCTTATGGAGAAAAGCCATGCCTCACCTAACCCTCCTCTCATGGCACAGCAATCCACCTGAATCTCCCTGGAACAAGTGTGTGCTAACCAGCGCATCCACATGCACATCAAGACAGACAGCCAACCAGAATCCTGGAGAAAATGCCTCCTTGGTGGCCCAGAAAAGGACCACGTCATGTTCCCTTGCTCTGCCTGCCAATACTTGACGATCAGAAAGGAAGAAAAGATCAGCTTTCGTTTCAGACATCTATCATGCCACTAGAGTTCTGCTAGTCCTGGTTATCTGCTGTGTTCCACAGATCAGCCGGGACGAAATCCTCCAAGACACATACCCTCCTTTTTTCTAGAACTAGAAAGGTGTTTTGTTAATAATATACATACACTAACATGTGATGAAAAATGGATGATAGTAACAATAGCTACCACATATTGGGTGCTTCCAATGGACCAGAAACTGAAGTACATTTTTTACATGCTACCTTTATATTTTAATTCCTAAAAAAATAATATAATTGAGTAGTATGATCTCCATTATATTGATGAGAAAGCTGACAAGTTAAGGAAGCTAGATAATTTGACCAGAAGATCATCATTAACTTTGCAAATAATACTTACTGAGTTCTCCTTTTGTTAGTCACTATACTATCTTCTGTATACAAACTCATTTAATTCTTATTACTACCCCATGAATTATGTGCTAATATTATCCCAATTTTGCAAATGAGGAAACTGGGACAGAAAGAAGTAAACTTGCCCAAGGGCACTCAGCTACTCACGGGTCATGGTCTGGATTTTAACACAAATATTTTGGCTTCAGAGCAACAGTCTTCATTATAATGTAGTTACCCTGTTACCTAAACACAAGCCTCTGACTTTATTATTATGAACCAATATTTAATGACATATACTAATTATATTACTTCAAAACTTGCTCCTATTCTGAAAATTGGAAGCAATATTTGTTAGCCCTTCTTGTGATACACAAAATCTTGATTGCAGTTATTTACCCAATGGATGCATGGAGAAAGAAACATCTAGGATAACACACATTGAAAGAAAATTAAACATGAATTTTACTATGACCTGGGAAATAACAACTAGGTTAAATGAATTAAAATCACTTACAAAGACTACATTTTATAAGTCCCTCGGAGAATATTATTCATTTGCACATTGGTGCAAGGCCATTGGCCTATATTTGGGGGATATTTTAAGAAACCATCTTTATGAATCTTTGGCTTTATTTGCACATGGTTGCTGATGAGGTAGTTGTTTATAATATTTCACAATGTTTTCTTAATTAGAAACTTTGGGGAAATGTCTCTCTCATCTCATTTTCATTAAAAGCTGTATTTCCTCTGAGAAAATGACTTGCTTTGATCTTCTGAACTTTGTAAGATATTTTGACTGCCCCTTTATATTGGCTGTTAGAAATCACAGAGACAAATTTATAACAAACCTTAAGCAAATACAGAGGAAAGCATACCCCACGTTTGGTATATCAGCTTCCTTACAAACGATATTTTGCATTCTTAAATTCATTTCATCATGAATGCTAAACCATTTCTGCACGTTAAGACTATGCTAATATAATTATTAGTGTCTGTATCAGCAGATAAATTTGCCCCATTCTTCTTTGCCCTGATTCAATAACCATTTTCTGGTGATTGAGAGCACAGAGGGCTTAAAATGGAAATAACCAAAATGTAAGGGTTCTTAAATTTGCAGGATATAGAAAAAATAAATGCTCTTTTTCTTAGAGGGACTAAGTATGGAGGTACAATACAACACCACAACTCTACTCAAATAGCAAAAGCTATGATCCTCACGGAGATGTTACTGGTTCAATTCACAGGCTCTGGAGATAGGTCTTATGGGTTCGAATCCTATCTCCTCTTATTATTAAAGGAACCAAGTGAGTAACCAAGTAACATCTCATGTCTCAGTTTCCTCACCTATACAATGAAAATAATAATTCCTACTGTACATGGTGACTGCAATGATTAAACAAGTTTATTAATATAGACTTAACTGTGCCTGTCAGTGCTTACAATATATTATATTATTGTCTGCTGGATTTACCACAATTGTTAATATTATCAAGAATGATATTAATAGTAGAGATAGAAAAAAATGAGCAAGTGCTGAAGTCTTCTGCAAATGAAGAGGAATTACTGGGAGTTCAGTATATGATCACCCAGAGAGGGAGTAGCCAAGAAATGTCCTTCATGAAATGTGTCACTTGAAAAACACAGGAGAAAAAAAGGATTGGAAGTTGCAATAGAACTAGCAGGACAATACTCCCACCCCTTATTCTGTAGTACATACACGGGAGGAAAGCCAAGCTTTCACCTGAAAGGGCTATAGGGCAACAGCATTCTCTCTGAGGCCAGTTTTCAGTTAAGAGAAGGTGATGAAAAAAGTTAAATGAATTTGAAGATTACAAGTATTTGCCATCACCTAAATATCTACCAAAAGTTATAGTTTCAAACTTTCTTATTGTCCTTCCATTCTCTGTGTTAATGGTTGATTTAGAGGTTTCTTAATTATTTCAGTTCTTGCTAAATCATATGTTTTCCATTTTCACATACATGTCAAGCCTCTTCTGATTAATGGTTGATACTTAAGTTCTCCAGGTACTTAAATCTTATGTCCTATTGCTACTGTTTTGCTAGATGCTCCACATAGTTTTCTTTTTATAACTGAAGTGGAAGCCACAGCTTATTCTATACAGTCCAGGGTCTAGGTGGAAGAGATAATTCCTTCCAAGACAATACCAGAATTCCAAAAAGGGAATTATTGACATTAGCTGTTGAATTTCATCCATCTGAGAAACACATTACTCTGAAAATGCATTGTCATCTAGAATGCCAGACATCATCAATAATACCATTTAATTTAGAAGTCATTGTTGAGTAGAAGAGAAACATTTGATTTTATTATTGACAGGTAAGCACTGAACATCTGAACCTTTGTCTCCCCTTCATATAAAAGGATGCTGAAGAAGAAAACATGGTTTCACATGGATCTTATTTGGTGTTTGTTGCAGGAAAAAATATCAGATATATTGGAAATATCTAATATACGTGGAGCCAATCACTACTTAGTATCTTCCACTTCATTGTAATGATTATTAAATGGATCCTTAAAGCCTTATAATAAGAAGATTCCATAACTCCATGTTGAGTATGAGCAAAAACAAAGCTCCACCTGAGAGGGTTTCAGGGAAACAGTATCCTCAAGAGAGTTAGGTTTTAGTTGACATAAGAAAATAATAGAGGAGTTGTGGCTCAGCGGAAACAAATCTGACTAGTAACCATGAGGTTGCAGGTTCAATCCCTGGCCTCGTTCAGTGGGTTGAGGATCTGTGGTGTAAGTCGCAGATGTGGCTTTGATCTTGCGTTGCTGTGGCTATGGTGTAGCTCCAATTCAACCCCAAGCCTGAAAACTTCCATATGCCATGGGTGTGGCCCTAAAAAGCAAAAAAAAAAAAAAAAAAGTAATCAAATAATAGAGAAAAAGCAGGTAATACAAAAAGCTAAACAAATTTGAGGCTTATAGAGGTTTGTGGGTTATTCCACAGGAATTTCAGAGAGTGCAGTGGAAAGGTTTTGTCATGCTCTGAGTGGAGGATACACAGAAGAGTAAAAGAAGGGTACTCCAGGAATCTGAGGCTTCTGGAAATTAGACATGAATGACCATAAGTTGTAACTGGGTTGGCCTTGAAAACTGAAGGAAGGTAGCCTATCAATTCAAACAAGATTAATGATTGCTTAGCTTCATGGGATGGGGCTTCTGAATAAAAACTCCCTGCAAAGACTCGGGTTGGTTGTAGAAAAGGGAGAAGGACAGTCTAACAGGGAACACATGCTAAGATAAAGATATCTGTGACACTGTTTTCACAGGCAGCCGTAGACGGCACGCCAGCCCCAGAGAAAGATGCTAAGTGAATATCCTCCAGAAGACTGTTTCCTCTTCTGCTAATGTTGAAGTGAGAGTGGGTGTATATGAAATGGATTGATGCAGTGATAGGCTGGAGGAGTATGGCGTAAGTGGATATGTTACTGAAAAGCTGCCCAATGATGGAACACATGCCTTGCTTGTAGTAACTTTGCTGTCGGTTGGAAAGAAAACAGGGATGTCACGGAAAGGCTTCCGTAAGTCAAGTAATGAAGGGTGTTAACAGTCTAGGAATAGCACGCGGCATGGGTCTGAGCTGGAGTTTTCATGTTAGAGAGGCTGAGAGGTCGAAGTGGCTGGAGTCCAAAGACAAAGTTGTGAAGACTGTGAATGTGAAGGAGTCGGAGGAGTAGGCAGGGGCTATATCTCAGGAGTGGTTTTCAGCCACCAAAGGAACTTCAATATTGGGTTAAATAACGTTTGTTTGGTAGGGGTTAGAGGTATAGGTAGAATGATTCTAAGGTTGTGACAACAGTCTAGAGTAGAGGAGTTTGCAATAATTGCGGAATTAGGCTGTCGCCTGGGATTATACTGTCCAATAACCTGTGTCCTGTAGGAAATCTATACGGTTCTCATAATTTCTTTACATTCTTGAGAGCTTATGGTCTGATGGTCATTTTTCGACTTGAGGGCTCCATGAGATATGTGGGCTGTCACACTGCACACTGCCAAACCCTTCTCTGCCCTAACCTTCCAAAGCCACACGGTGCAGCTCACTGTCCATGCTTTCTTCAATACAACACGCACACAAAACATTTTTGATTTGCTAACTTCTACAGAGGCTTTTTGGTGATGGGAAGAGTTATCCAGCACACAGTAAAAAGACTTAAAATAGAGTTAGACATTATTGCAACTGAAAACATTTGACCACCTCTTTCAACAGCCAGAAATGTTCTGCTAAGTGGTGTTCTCTATCTGCTTCAGACTACACATCCTCTCAGCCTCTCAGTAGCTCTTCTCTTTCCCGGCCCTTTACATGGCTTCCCAAGCCCTGAATTTCGATGAATTTCATATGCAGAGCAGTTTAGCTGTCACCATTTCACTGTTGTATTAGCTCTTTCTCTTCATGGAAATATTTAACATAAAAAAGGCAATCTATGCCAGAGAAAAAATTATGACAATATTTTGTGAAGAGGGAACTGCAGGTATTTGTGTGGTTTTCATATGTTTAAAAACACAGACAACTATCACTTATGAAGAAAGGAAAACATCAGAGGAGCTTTTGAATAGAGATCAGGAGTTGTATTCAAATGGTATAAATCAAACTGAGTTTATCCCTACCTGCTAATGTCTGGGCAATATTCCAATGTAATAAAAATTCAATAAATTTATAAACTATTACCAGAGCATGCAGGCTCCTTTCTTTAATGTGCATAAAGATTGTTCATGGTATTAAACATATGAAAAATTAATTAATAACTATGATTGTTATTTTTGTAACTACCTACTTTCTTATTTTTTTTTTAAATTCTTTGGTCAAAATATAGTGCCATGGGAGAACTGACGATAGATGGGGAAAAATAAAACTAGACTTAAAAAAAAGTTTGCTTTCAGATCTGCTGCTGAGATGAGAGATAGAGGAGCTTAGCCTAAAGGAAGTGCATTTGTTTCTGTGTCACTGCTCATAAATCTAGTTATACTGTTCTTTTACTTCATTCTGAAGTTTCAAGATGAGAAAAGTTTCACTAAGATAACAAGATATATTTTTATGTGTCTTTCAAAGTAGCTTTGTAGGTAGAAATATTAATGGTATATTTTTAAATAACCGATTGTGTTAAATAAACTAGATTCAACTACCATTGTTTAAATTCATTATATTGTGGAGAAACACATTTGATTTCCAATGCCAGTTACACTTTTGCAGGCTTGAATGAGCCATTGATTCTGGAATAAATCCTTTGGGTGGCTTTGTGGGGGAAACCACTCTAGGGATAGAACAGTTTGCTTTTTGCCAAATCCAGGATTCATCCAAGCAGTGCTGGTTTGAGGAATTACTTTACATCCTATTGAGTAGGTACATATCAAAATACATGACAAAATAGTTTGTAATAAGTTTCTGATGAGATCCACCTGAAAATAAATTGTTTCTCTTTGGCCGTTATTGAATTTATCTCATAAATACTGGTGAAATCATTGATTTAACTGGTAAGTTACTGTAGATGGCATTACAGTCAGTCCACAAGGGGGCTCCCCTGCTTTAATTTTCAGAGTTTCCTTTAAAATGGATTATGTTACTTTTGAAGATTTTTTTTTTTTAATTTTTGCAGAGGAATTTAATAAACCAATTTTGAATGCACCAGAAACTCTGAAATGTATTAACGGGTCACATTAACCTGAAAGAAAGAAGTGCAGCCTGCACACTCTCTGGGGCTTCTCGTTTTCCTTAGTAAAAACTTTCTTTACCAAATGTCATCTTGTTAGTCAATTATGACAAAATTGTGCTTCTTTAAGTCGTGCCATGCCTCCTGTATCAATGATTCCATAAACACTCTGAGACAGATGACGTTTCAATGGTTAAGTTCTGTGCGATTCTCATGGCTTCCACGTGGCAAATGTTATGTCAAATAGGCAGATACATACATAGCATGTATAGTTTTTGTAACATGAGTCTTAAAAAAAAAAAAATCCCTATTTGTTTCTTCCAAAAAATAAAACTTGGGGACCTTTGCAAATATTTACTCAGCTATGCAGTTGTTAGGTTCTTTGTCATGAATTCCACTGTTTATTCCATTTAATTCAAAAGAGATTTCTTGAGTGCTGACTTCATCACAAATATCGTTTTAAAAACCAGATGAATTTTATAGATGGAGAAGAAATGATACCACCAAGCTGCTTAGAGTTTCCTAATAAAGAGGAAATATAACCATTGTATGGCAGAATGATGGAGGGGCTGAATAATACAGGGAGGTTTGTATCTTGATATGCCAGGGACAAAAACTATGAATTTACATTAGGCGTCAATATATCTGAATATATATATACATATTTGATATATCACGCAATTTGACATTTATTAAGCAAATATTTGTTGCTTAATTGCCTTGTGGCAGTCACTGTGATAAATATATTTTTCTGCTTCCTCTTATAATCTTCACACTAAACCACACCGTTGGTATGATCTTTAGCCTGCATTTCTGGTAACAGTGGGGGACTAAACAATCTAGTGATGCCCAGTTTGTCCTCTAGGTGGCGATCAAGTCTTTTTTGTTACGAAGCAAAAGTCACTGTTGTTCCATTCCCCCCTTTTCTAAGAAAGTAAAATTCACAGAAAATATTATATGCTCTCAAGTCTCACAAAATTTTGTGAGCAGCAATACACCTTAGACACTAATTCAAAAGAAGAATAAAACATGTGACTGGAAGTTTTATGTTACCAAGAACAACCCTAAATAACTGAAATATTTTCATGAAAAGGGAAGGGAATAGGGGGAGAGTAAATAGAATTTTAATGATAGAATGAGCTAACTTTGGAATGAAAGCTACAAAAGGTCAGAAAGCTTTACCTCTTTGTTTCTCCACTTCTGTATTCCTACCTCACAGTATATAGCAAATGTTGAAAAATTCTTTTGTCAAAAATCTGCCTTCCAAATCTTTTCTGTTAAAACTCAGAGAGGAAGTATTGTTTTGACCATATGGGGTCTGTTACAATTACATAAACCTGCTGCCATAATGCAAAAGCAGCCATAGACAATATCAAAAAATGAGCATGGCTATGTTCCAGTAAAAATGTATCTAAAAAGAAAGGACGGCCAGCCCACAGGTTGTAGTTTGTCACCTCTTAGTGTAGGTTATTTGGCCGCTTCTTTCTTATTTCTTGGCTGTTCATGAGTTTAGAAGATGACACGCCGTGGTTCATAACAAACCAGATACTCTGGAAATGTAGAACCATCTCCTGAATATTTACAATGGGCTTTTTTGCTTATATAAGATATTAACGGAGGTGATGAGTTCATTACCAGTGCTTAAATTTGTCTCTTTTGAAGGCAGTGGTTCTTCTCTGAGGACCACTAACTATATCGGAGGAGCCTCTCCACTCCCACACTCCAAGTTGATAACAGATCTGGAAGTGAGTGATAGTTACCTCATGTAGTAGATTAAAGCAGAGATCTTCACCAGCTGAGGGTTTTCAGTTTAAATGTTTGTTTGACCTATAATACCTTCATTTCCAGAACCACTTGGAAAAAAAAAGAAAATCTGCCTCCAAAACTTTCCTTATTTACATAGTTTGAGAAGAAATAATGTCAGTCCAAGTACACAGTTCTTGAGGAAGTAAGGTTTAGTAGCCAGAATTGTGCAAATCCAGATACTTTCATTCTCTACTCCCCTGACCCTACATCTCTATCCTCCGCTCTTTGCTGGATTAAGTGTCAGTGTGGAAACGACAGAACAATAACCCAAAAGAAGAGAAGTATCCCTTGAAGAGGAAAGGAGACTTTTCTAACACCTAGTTCCTCTATTTCTGATTGATGAATGTTAGGCATTTTATGATGGTTATTATAATGTGTCAATTGACTGGGCCATGAGATGCCCAGATATGTGGTCAAACATAATTCTGGTTGCTTCTGTGAAAGTGTTTTTGGAGAAGTGCAACATTTAAATCAGTAGACTGAGTAAAGCAAATTGCCTTTCTCAGTGTGACTGGGCTTCATCCAATCAGTGGAAGGCTTAATTAGAACAAGAAGGCAGCCCCTCTCCCAAATAAGAGAGAATGCTTCCTATCTCATGACCTTTTAACTGGGACATTGGCTTTTGTTCCTGCCTTTGTACCGGAACTAAGACTTTCCGGATCTTGAGCCTGCCAGAACTTGACTGGAATCACACCATCTGCTTTCTTGGTTCTCAGGCCTTTGAACTTGGACTGGAACTAAGCCACCAGCTCTCTTGCATCTCTACTTTGCCAATTCACCCTGTAGATGTTGGGACTGGCAAACCTCCATAGGTCCCTCCATAAATGCATGAGCCAATTCCTTACAATAAATCTCTTTATGTATAAATGCACCCACACAAACATACACGAATGTTCTATTGGTTCTTTGGGGAACCTCGCTAATACACGCAGACATTTCTATATTATATATGTGATTTCACTGGGCACCCAGCTCCCTGCCTTAGCCGCCCAGAAACTCTCCTTTACAATTTGTGCATGGCCTGTGAATACTGACTACAGGGCCTTGCTCTGCTTTGACTGGGAATTCAATGAGCTCTCCACTTCCTGGACTGTTTCCTGCAGCCGAAGCCTTGCAATTTTTGTTTCTACTATGAATATTTCTATTATTAAAGTTGAGTATAAGAAGGGAACTTACTTCTTTCACAACTGAGTTTACAACAGGGCAGGAGGACATGGCTGACATTTCAAATTGGAACATCACTGAGTTTTCCGAACACCCTCTGATAAAACTGACCTAGGAAGACATCTCATTTAATATTTTAGGCTTTCATAGAAAACAAATATTATGAAAAACATTTTTCAAAATACAAAGGCATTCAATCTTCCACACAATTCACTAATAACTCTTGGAACATGATATTGATGCAATTTATAAATCAAAAGCTGCTATGGTTCTTTTTGGTTTGTTGCCCAATTTCTTAAGGTTTGGATTGATTTTTTTAAGTCTCTGGCTTGTACACATATGCTAATTTGTTTAATTTCTTTAATGGACAAAAAAAAAAGACATTAAAAGGCATTGACATTAGCAATGAGGTTGAAGAAACCAAATCATTTGGTTTATGTAAGGTTATATTAAAATGTCTGGGACCAAAGAAGCAGTTTGTACTTCAAGGCTGTTTAGAAAACAAGACATAAATCTTTACTTGATAAGAGGAACAAATCAATAGAAAACAAAACACATTTATATGTTTCTGATGGCACTACAAATGGGGAACAGAACGATAGGTTAACCTATTGTTCAGGAAGAGCCATTCAACTTTGTTGTGCACAATGATTGTAATTCAGGAGTTTGGATAATTTTGAAAGTAAGTGCTTCTATTTTTTAAGTACTCTTTTATGAGTTGAAAATATGATAGGCTTTCTTATTTTTAACACTGTTAGATTTCCCTCCAACGTACTGAAACAAACAGAAAAAAGAACACGGTGTCTCTTCTTAAAACGGGAGTAGAAAAAGGGAAACCTATTTTGACATTCATAGTTGCTAGACAAAGTCATTTTCTTTTTAAGAGCAAGGAAATACTGGAACATATGGAACAGTACAACAAAGAAAGAATAGAATAATTATGATCCAATATTTTGAATTTTAACCAAATTAACAGATGAGGATAAAGAGCCATGGCTCTACAAATTATACAATGGAGCAAATTTCTGTCCACTCTTGAACTTGACATATTTTTATTAGCAATGAAAACAATGAAAACTTTCCTTTGTATTATACTCCCTTTTCCTCTGTTAATTAAAGGCTTCCTTCCCTCCCTCCCTTCCTTTTCTTTCTTTTTATGGCTCTACTATAAATACCAGTGATTTGCTTCTTGAAACAGAATCTAGCATCATGAAGGCATGACATCCTCAATGCAACTTTTTTAGTTCTATGTTATCAGGAGACAGAATGAGTTTCCAGGTTAGCAAGCCACTGCACATAAAAGCAGAGAAAGGCCTAGATCTTGTGCTCCTCCTCTAGGAGTCAGCACAACTCAGCCTTGCAAAGCCAGGTTCTATCATCATCACATTTCTTTCTTTCTTTCTTTTTTTAAAATCTTTTTAGGGCCATACCCACAGCATATGGAAGTTCTCAGGCTAGTGGTCAAATCAGAGCTATAGCTGCTGGCATACGTCACAGCCATAGCAATGCCATATCTGAGCCGTGTTGGTGACCTATACCACAGCTCACTGGCAACACCAGATCCTTAACCCACTGAGCAAGACCAGGGATCGAACCTGCATCCTCATGGATACTAGTCAGATTTGTTTCCGTTGAGCCATGACGGGAACTCCATATCATCACATTTTAGAGTAAATTTTGGACATCCCATTTGGAGATAAATATTGGTCACACCATGTCTTCTATGCATATCATAATAAGAGAATTATCCCAGTCACACAGCACAAGCTTGTTGCTTCTGCTCTGACATTGTTGGATACTACACTAAAGGGTATTTAGAAAAGTTTCAGAAATGGTATGGCCATAGATCACCATGATGTTGAGAGAATTCTCCTTTGTGCAGGCTGGAGCAGCAAAGGTGATCAGACTACAAAGTAAGATTTTTAGTGATTCCAATCCAGTGACTTAAAAAAGAAAGAAAAAATCGCTTTATTCAGATTTTGCTAAATTTTAAAACTTTTTTTCCCACCTGCACCCTTTCACCTTTCTCTGTTAACACTGATATTCAAAATGGTTCCAATCAAATAATTTTATTGGTGTGCAAATCCTCATTTATTTGAGCAAATAAAAACCACTGTTCCCTTGATAATAAGGTGTAGGTGTGTTATACCAGCACATGGAAGTAGAATTTCACGAGGAAATCACTTCTCATAGCGAGACAAAGTTTTAAAAGATACTCAAAATCATAGGTTCACAAGCCTGTGACTGTCATTCAACTCTTTTCTTTTTTTTTTTTTTTTTTTTTTTTTGCTTTTTAGGGCTGCAGTCGTGGCATATGGAGATTCCCAGACTAGGGGTCTAATCAGAGTTACAGCTGTCGGCCTACGCCACAGCCACAGCCACACCAGATCTGAGCTGTGTCTGTGACCTACATCACAGCTCATGGCAACGCCAGATCCTTATCCCGGTGAACGAGATCAGGGATTGAACCCACAACTTCATGGTTCCTAGTCGGATTTGTTTCCGCTGTGCCACGACAGGAACGCCACTCATCCAACTATTAAGATGTTCTCTCCAAAAATCTGAGAGAGAGTCTACATAAAGCAGTTTGAATACACGGCAGGGATATCTGAATTATCTCTAACATACTACCTTTGAAATATTAGTCCCAGAAAGAATACTTATATAATGGCTTTTTTTCCAAGCGAGGCAAATATTTTTGTGTTCAAGTTTTCCACCTATTTTTTCCAATGTTGTTTTAATACTGATAATTAAATTCCCTATTTAATAGGTTAAATTTAGAAAATTAGTAGAACACATAGGCCCAGGATCCACCACTAGGTGGTCACAGATACATGTTCATGAGTCCTCTGCTATACATTTAACTTCTATATTATCATACGAGCGTCATCCCAACTATACTAGAGTTCAGGTTTCTTTGTCCTCAGCCTAATGGTCTTTTTTCCCACAGCATATTATAGATATCTACAAAGTTATTCATGTATAGCCAACATCAAATCTATAGTCATTTAATAATCTCAAAAAAAGTTGATGGATAGATACTGGGTTATAGAGAGGTTTGGGCATTTTTGTAAGCCTCTATTGTTGAAAAATATCCATTTTTAAGCAACATTTGATGACATGGCTTATGTTTTTTTTTAATTTTACCTTCCTTTTTTTTTTAATGTGCCCCTTCCCCATTTTCTTATTCCTATCAATCTTTTGGGATTAATATCTGCCTTTCTGATCATTCTAGGATTCTGCTGGATGCTCTAGGATTCTGCTGGATGCTCTCACCATCTCACAATGGCCACATTTCTGTTACTGAACTTATCATGGAGTATTATAATTACCTGTATATTGAATGTATCTCCCCAAATTGCCCAGGTACTTCTTAAGGGAAAGAATCATGTCTTAGATATTTGTGGATTTTCTCTGAAAGAGCAAGTAACCTGTGAATGAGGTCATAGTTATTTAAAAACCTAAATCTGTTACCTGCACCAATTCTACTTCCTTTTTTTTTGTCTTTGTCTTTTTAGGGCCACAACCACAGGATATGGAGGTTCCCAGGCTAAGGGTCAAATCAGAGCTGTAGCAGCTGGCCTACACCGCAGGCCCCACAATACCAGATCCAAGAAGTGTCTGCGACCTACACCACAGTTCAGGCAATGCCATATCCTTAACCCACTGAGTGATGCCAGGGATTGAACCTGCACCCTTATGTATACTAGTTGGGTTCGTTAATCACTGAGCCACAACAGGAACTCCCCAGTTCTACTTGCTTATTCAATTTCTCAGTTTAGAGCAAGTACAAATGATCAGGAGTTGCTTTATTTTTAGATTGAATTCATGAATTCTACTCTATAATGTTGGCACTGATGGATGCCAGAATATTTAAGAAAATAATTTTTTGCCCATTCTGATGCCCATTACATTTTTTATTAATGATTTTAATAAAATTGAAAATCAACCAGCAGTAATAATTGGCAGGTTGAGAAATTTGTCACTTCACATTTCTCCCTAGTTTAAATTATTGATCTTATTTGCTATTGTGCTGGCAATTTGACCAAGTGTCCTGCCAAGCTAGTAATTAAAGTATAAATTGGTTTTATGAATCAAAGTGTTACCCTTCTGGATAAATAAATCCTCAGGGACATCGGCAATTGGTATCATACACATTTGTAAATTCAAACAAGAAAAGGTTATTTGCAACTGGAGAGACAAAAGCCGTTAGAGGTGTTCTGATTTGTATTGACAGAATTATTCTAAACAGAGATTCCCAGTCTAAATATTATCATCCATTGTGATAAAAATTTACCAGATAATCTGCACTCTGAAGCATTAAATTCACACTAATCCCCTTGAAAATGAAGATAATCCAGTTTCGTAGCATCTGTATTTATTTGTAAACCTATAACTCTGAAACTCTGAAAAATAAACATCTCTCATGATAGGTATGTTTCCTTCTCATCTTTGACAAGCCTGTTTCAAACACAGACCATTCCTGGGAAATATATTACACTAAAAGCATTGAAAGTCCTAAGGGTCATGTATAGGATGACGCTGCCTCAAAACTTTCACTTTACAAGCACAACACACATGTTCCACTTGGAACTGCATGTTTTCTTCCCTCCTACCTGTTAGACAGTGGCATGGGGACCACTGTGAGGCCTGAGTGACCTTAGGCAAAACCATATGCTTGATGGGTGGGGACCCTCTTCCAAAGGGCTTGGAGTGGGGATTCTGAGTGAGAGTCTGGAGATGCAAGGAAAGGGAACAAGCGGCTGGAAGAACTGCTATGGTACAGCTACATGGCTATTGCTACTTCCTTTCTTTCCTTAATGTTTTTCTCCACTGTTCTATTACTAAGAACAGAAGGCGAGGAGATGAGAAGCGACCGTAGCGGGGGCTCTTTCCCTCCTTTTCCAGGGTATCCTTACTGAGGTTGATCTGCTCGAGTGGAACTCCTGTGGGATCAGGCCCAGTTCTCCTCACTGACACACTTTCCTCCTCGACGTTCCATTTAGATCTCACTTTTTCCTTGTGGGTTTTCTGAAAACCAAAGGGACATTCCAACTACCTCTCTATTTAAAATCAAAAGAGATTTAAATCCTTCTTTCTAGCCACATTGTCCTCTGTATTCCAACCTGAAGAAGAAGTACAGAGGCCGGAGTTCTGATGGCAAAGAGGTGGGCAGGCTGGAGCCCCTGGCCCAGAAGATCTCCGTCCCTCTCTCTTTATGTTCTCTCCCTCTCCTCCCATTCCCCCTCCACCATGGCATATGGAAGTTCCCAGGCGAGGGATATTATAGCTCTCACTCCCTAGAGATGTTTCTCTCTCTCTCTTTTTTTTGTTTATGTAATCTTTTTTCGTTGAGGTAGGACCAAGAGTCTCTAACCAAAAGTAACCACTGCATAGAGTTCATTATTTAGTCCACACAGGTTTTAAACATGCTTCTCAAATTGTGCAATAAAGGAGAGAGTGATGAGGTTAGGTATTAAGTTGGGCTCAGGGAAAAAGAAGGGAGGGTCCTGGATGGGCCACTGTCATGGCCCCATGACCCGGCATCCCAAGGGAACATCCATGAGACATTAAGAGTAAAGTCAATAAATGCGTCAAGTAAAACAATCCATTCCTGCTATGCATTGCATATTTACATCTTGGTGCAAGGGCCCTTTGGATAGAAAACTATCCACCTTTTCCCTAGTTACACAGTCTAAGGCACGAGGATAAAGACTTGCATGGCTGGGCCACTCCAAGCATTTAAAATGCATACGCCACTGACAGAGGAGTGGATAAAGAAGATGTGGTACATATACACAATGGAATATTACTCAGCCATTAAAAGGAATGAAATAACGGCATTTTTAGCAACATGGATGGACCTAGAATTATCATGCTAAGTGAAGTCAGTCAGACAATGAGACACCAACATCAAATGCTATCACTGCCATGTGGAATCTGAAAACAGGACACAATGAACTTCTTTGCAGAACAGATATTGACTCACAGACTAAAAAACTTACGGTTTCAAAAGAGACAGTTTAGGGGGTGGGGGGATGCGCTGGGGGTGTGGGATGGAAATCCTATAAAATTGGATCGTGATGATCATTGTACAGCTATAAATGAAATAAATTCATTGAGTGATAAAAAATAAAAATAAAATAAAATTCATATGCCATTGTTTGCATGTTGGGATGCATGCGTGTATGTGAGCACACATATGCACACATGAAAACATTTTAAGTAGGTTTGGCGCTATGACAGGAAGAGAGAGAAAAAGAAGGGAGCGGAGGCAATGCAGAGAGCACAGGGAGCAGCAGACTACATTACAGGGTGATCACAGCAAATATTAGGAAGGAATCCAAATATTACTGCGAGGGAGACAAATGACAGGAGGGTGAAGATTGCTTGTGTATCTTTTATTCTTCTGCCAGATTAAATTTATCCTTTCAGCAACACGAATGCTATCATTCCACACTGGAGGTGGTTAAGGAAAAAAAAGAGACAGAGAGAAAGAGACTGGGCCTGGGGTGTAGCAATGATAGCTCAGTGATCGGAATGGCTGTGTTGGTGGTAGCAGGTATGAAATCATTCTTTTCCAAAGGCAGAGAGCAAGAGCTGTTAGCATAGCCCCCAGATCGGAGGTGGCATTCTGAAGCAACATGTATACAGAAGAACGGGGACGACGGCTTGCGTTATCTGAATCAGAAATGGTTTTCAATAGGGTAAACAATTTTATTTTTTCCCAATCCTGTAAACTGTATTTAAGAAAAATCTTTAGTATTAATAATAACCAAATAAATTTGTATTCTTCAGGAATCCTATCAAGGACCCTTTTCTATTTGTTCAAAAGAAATTTCTTAACTAACTCACAGAAGGTTAAGTTGAAACCTCCAGGGTCTCAAACTGGTAGAACCATCAGATGTAAGAAGGGGAATATTTTATTGGCTATTCCAGAAAGGAGTTTGGAAAGTGATGACGTAGGCAGTGAGGGGTAAAATTTCTTGCTCAGTATGGATGACCTCATCCTCTGTTCCTTCAAAATTTTGGCAAAATTTAATACAAATGTTAGAGGCAAATCATTGTATTGTGAGGTGGGTAGGTGGGTTAAAGAATCAGGCTTCATGTTTAACTTGATGCAGGAGAAACCGTGTCAGCAAATTTGGAACAGGAGTCCAGAGAAAGATAGGGTGAGAGAAGAAAGCGTGCAGAATTTGAAAATTTCCAGAAGCTTTGTGGAACAGGTAAACTAGCTTAGTATATGACATGACATCAGGAGCTAAAGTCATATTTAATCTAGCTCAGCAGGCTCACAGCTGAGAGGTGGTTTATAATATATTTAAAGTAACTTTGTTTTTGGTCCATATGCTATGTGTATGGATATAGCCTTATATGTGGTTGAGGTCTTCTTAACCATTATAAAATGTCTCAATTTTTATGAGGTTATAATTTGTTCCCCCATACCCTAAAAATTTACAAGTAAAAAATTTTAATTTATTATAATGTTTCATAAAATGAATATACCATGTCTCACTTTTGAACT
Source organism: Phacochoerus africanus (assembly GCF_016906955.1). Lineage (NCBI taxonomy): Eukaryota > Metazoa > Chordata > Mammalia > Artiodactyla > Suidae > Phacochoerus > Phacochoerus africanus. The sequence goes on along the minus strand of NC_062556.1, from coordinate 60,130,693 downwards.
TCCCTATTTGGATTTTTTTCAGATTGGTTTGGAATTACATTTGCCACTATAATCAACAACCATGTACTTAAATAATTTTAAATATGATTATCTCCCCGGGAGAAATTCCTGGAAGTATTACCCCGTGTAACATTTTTAAAGCTGTTGATACTTATAGACAATTTGCTTTTCAGAAATTTACCACTTTCTAATCTCTCCAAAAATTGGAAAATCTCCTTTTTATCACCTCTCATTGGAATGGGTTACTATCAGATTCTGCTATCTGCTATTTTGGTAGCTGAAAGTGATTTTAAATTTAAATCTGAATATTAATAAACTCTTGCAGTATGGGTTTATTAATTTCTGGGTGGTCTTGGTGGTATTTGGATAGATTTGCATAATCTTTATATAATAACATTATTTGTATAAAAATATTAATGAATATTAAAAGTTTCATATATATGACCTAATGATATGTTAATATAACCATTTTTGAAGACTACTATGACATCTCAGTGACTTAACTGTACAGTCCTCCAAAGAGTTCCTTGCGTTCAGAAAGTATGATGTATATATATATTAGCTTTTTATTACTATTAGTACTTCACCTGCAAATTCATCAACTGTAGAAAATAACCGACAAATCCTTACGGTTGAAGAGCTTTTAGCAACTATGGAGAAAACTGGTAATAGATCTTTTTTTACTAGTTGATTGCTTAGTCTAATTAGAAAATATGTCTTTGAAAAATAAGCAAGAATAACTACTCTGATTCAAATGTGCAGGGGGACCTGAGGTGCCCCCAACTCAGCTTTTCCTTCTTCTCTGGAGTGACTCAGCTTCAAGATGTCTCTGAGAAACTATGAGCTTCATTGAAGGTTAAAGACTAAACATCATTACCAAAGACCAAATCTCTAACTTAAAAAAAAAGATTCAACCATCCCTGAGAGGCAAATCAACAGTCCTTTATCATATAACAAGTTACAGGGAGAGGCACATCTCTTAGGTCTTTTCTTTGCAATTGATACAGAGTAAAAGAAAATTGATGTAGTATATTCTCCAGGGGTATGAAGTAAAACAGTCCTTAGTTTAAAACACTTTGGAGGAATGATGTTTGTGGTCACTGTTTTGTAAAACCAGTGGTGAAATACATGTGCTTATCTAGAGACCTCTTTATGTCAGCTATCCCAGAATTTTCACTAGAATAACACATTAAAATCTAATTGCATAAATATAATTAAAATAATAACCTAGTTGTGATTCACATTTATTTATTTATTTATTTTTGGTTTGTTGAAAATTTAATCTAAGTGCCAGAGCAAGAATTTGAACCATGTCTGACTAGACATTTTTTTTCTTTTTTTTAAGTACTCAGTGAATTTTACTACATTTATAGTTATACAACAATCATTACAAGCCAATTTTGATTCACATTTAAAGGCACACATCTCTCACCAAAGCATAAATTCTAAGAACTTACCTGACATGCGTAGAGAAAAAAAACATTTAGATAGAAGAAATCTCAAAAAGTCATATAGATGGGAAGGTTTCTTTTTTTTCCTAAGGGACTAATGGGCAAGTATTTTATACCTTATTTTAACACTTAAGTTCTTTGTTTTTAGGGTGGCATCGTCAGTATAGGAAAGTTCCCAGGCTAGGGGCTGAATCAGAGCTGTAGCTGCCAGCCTATGCCACAACCACTGCAATACCAGATCCCAAGCCGCATCTGCAATCTATACCGCAGCTCAAGGCAATACCAGATCCTTAACACTGTGAGTGCACCCTCATGTGGATACTAGTTGGGTTAGTTACCGCTGAACCACAGTGGGCATTCCCACACGTAACTTCGTTTTTAATTGTCATTACCTATTTGAAGAATTAGTTTGGTTTTTCTTACCAAACTCAGTGTGTCTATAACATTTATTTCCACATTTCTTACATAAAAAGGATATTTTAGGTGGCAAGTATTTGTTTTAGTGTTGCATACAATACACCATGAACAACTAAGTGCTAATATTTAGCATGTTTGATCTGCTTTGTTTTTCTTTTCTCTCTGAAAGTTGCTTTGTGAGATTATTGTACAGGTTATGCTTTCTGAGGCCTGGGAAGTCTAAGTAGGATTTTACCCTTCCCTTTGAATTTGGGAATCTAACTACATGCATATAACAATGTGCAGTCCATCTTTATGCAGATGGTTTAAAAAGGCAATGTGCCTAAAGAGCTGTTTTATGGCATTATTTGGTTTTATATCTTTGCAATCAACACTATACAGCTAACATGGCCATGTAAATTCATGAGAGGTTTTTCTATTGAAACCCAAAAAGGTCACCTGTGTTTCAAGATCAGAGTGAGATAAAAGTGACACTGTTTTTACAATGGCACAGAAAACAATACACACAGCCTCATCTTTTAAATTATTGATTCCATCTTTGAGAATATTTCATTGACTTTTTTTCTGTGTTGTTTTGGAAATCTGGATTTCTATTGAACGAATTTTGGACAAGCTCTGCTACTAGCTATAAATACTATTTCCTTTTATATAATGTTCTCTAAAGCATTAAAAAGGTTTCAAAACTTGTTCTGCTTTCTTTTTTCTTTTTATTTATTTTTTTATTGTTATTTCCCCAACACATTTTTTTTTCCCACTGTACAGCATGGGGACCCAGCTGCACATACATGTATACATACTTTTTTCTCCTATTGCCATGCTCCATCATAAGTATCTAGACATAGTTCTCAGTGCTACACAGCAGGATCTCATTGTTAATCCATTCCAAAAGCAATAGTTTTCAATGGCTATAATTTCTCTTATGCATGGGCATCTTTGTTTTTATGTGTCGTTAGGATGTATTCTATGATGTATATACACTATATTTAATGAGATTTCTTTTTTCTTTTTTTGAAGGAGTAACTTTATCTCCTTTCTTCTAACTTTTTTTCATAGTTTCATTTTTATTAAAAATAAAGTATATAACAAAATGAAGTTCATATTTACTTAAAAATATTTTAGCAGTGTAATGGGGTTATGCTAATGTATCTATAGTGTGTCTTGCTCCCATCTCCTTTATGAGAATCTCTATGAGGATATCTATTTAACAGAGAACATAAACTAGCTTTCTCAGAGAATAATTCTAGGACTTTCTCCTTACGAGCCTGGAGTTTTTACACATTGGAACTCTCTTCTTTTTTTTTAAATGATTTTTATTTTTTTACATTATAGCTGGTTTACAGTGTTCTGTGAATTTTCTACTGTATAGAAAAGTGGCCCAGGCAGTCATACATACATATATACATTATTTTTCTCACATTATCCTCCTTCATGCTCCATCATAAGTGACTAGATATAGTTCCCAGTGCTATACAGCAGGATCTCATTGTTTGTCCATTTCAAAGGCAATACTTTGCATCCATGAACCTAAAATTCCCAGTCCAGCTCGCTCTCTTCTCCTCCCCCTTGGCAACCACAAGTCTATTCTCCAAGCCCATGAGTTTCTTTTCTGTGGAAGGGTTCATTTGTGCACATAGTAGATTCCGGATATAAGTGATATCATATGGTATTTGTTTATCTCTTTCTGACTGACTTCACTTAGTATGAAAGTCTCTAGTTCCATCCATGTGGCTGTAAATGGCATTCTTTTGTTCTTTTTAGGGCTGAGTAGTATTTCAGTGTGTATATGTACCACATCTTCTTAATCCACTCAGCCATCTATAGGCATTTAGGTTGTTTCCATGTCTTGGCTATTGTGAATAGTGCTGCCATGAACATATGGGTATATCTTTTTCAAGGAAAGTTTTGTACGGGTATATTCCCAGGAGTGGGATTTCTGGGTCATATGTAGTTCTATATTTAACTCTCTTCTAATACCACGCAGTGTGATAGTCCTAATAGGACCTAACCTAACACTATTTGAATTATAGCCATAGGTCATTTCATTGTGCTTTGCAGATATTGCATTTCTCACAAACTGAAAATTTTTTGTCAAGCTTACATTCACCAAGTCTATCAGCACCATTTTCCAACAGCATTTGCTGGCTTCTAGTCTCTGTGTCACATTTTGGTTATTATCACAATATTTCAAACCTTTCCATTATTATATTTGCTATGGTGATCTGTGATCAACAATCTTGATGTTGCTGATACAACTTGCTCAGATGACGGTTAGCATTTCTTAGCAAGAAGGTTTTTTTTTTTTTCTTTTTAGGGCCACACTCAAGACATATGAATATTCCCAGGCTAGGGGTCAAATCAGAGTTGCAGCTGCCGGCCTGAGCCAAAGCAACACCGGATCCGAGACATATCTGAGATCTATGCTACAGCTTGCAGCAATGCCCGATCCTTAACAACTGAATGAGGCCAGGGATTGAACCCGCAACCTCACGGAGACATTGTTGGGTCCTTAACCCGCTGAGCCACAGTGGGAACTCCAAGAAAGTGTTTTTATTTATTTGTTTTTTAAAATTTTTTCTTTTTTGGCTGTCCCAAGGCATATGGAGTTCCCAGTCCAAGGATCACATTCAAGCCACAGTTGTGACCTAAGCTGCAGCTGTGGCAACACCGGATCCTTAACACACTATGCTGGGCCAGGGATCAAACCTTCATCCCAGTGCTCTTAAGACACTGCTGATCCCGTAGTACCACAGAGAGAACTCCCAGGAAAGTATTTTTTAATTAAGATATATACATTGTTTTTTAAGACATATTGCCATTATTGCACACTGAGTAGACTAGACTGTAAACATAACTTCTATATGCACTGGGAAACAAAAAATTCTTGTGACTCTTTTTATTGCAATATTCACTTTGTTGTGATATTGCTTTAATGTGGTTTCTGGAACTGAACCCACATGTCTCCAAGGCACACCTGTATCCATTTCGCTGTCTTTGTCCTCATGCTTAGGAACTATGATTTTCCCCATATTACTGACAAGGAAACTGGGGTGGAGAGTAAATAAGTAGGTTCACAAGGTGCACAGATAAGGCAGAGGTGAAATTCAAAGGCAGACAGAGCTCTCATCTACATCTCTATCACCTAAATTTGAGAGCACTGATCCCTCAAGTTTTCTTAACAAGACAAACAAAACGCAGAAGTAGGGAGGGCAAAAGGGGCACACTGAAATTTCTTAGTATCCTTCTCCACTGATAAGTTCAGCAGAAGTTCTCATAATGGTGACAGAGGTGCTGCAGGAAAAAGGGGCACTTGCTTTGGTTTCAGAAATGCTGCAACTGAACCTCTACCACAGCTTTGAATAGTCATAAGAAAAGGAAGTGGTGAGGCACTCATCTCACTGAGCCTTAGTTGATGAAATAAGGATAAAGATTCTCACTTTAACCCCTCTACGCCATAAGGGAGGTTATGAGGTAATAAATCTGGGAATGCAGGACAGAGTGTAAAATATAATCTAAACACAAGGGATCATAGCAGAAAAAAATTTCTTCTAAAAAAGTAACTATGAAAATTTTAAACAGCTATAAAAAAATACAGAGATTGAAAAAAGTGTGCAGTTACTGCCAATAACTAACAAAGTTTGTTATTTTGTAGAGTTGAGAAACAAAACAGGGTAGCCTCTCCTTTTTTCTCCCTCTCTTAAAAGTTTATTCTCTACCTTCCCTCTCAAAGACAAGAGTCAACCATGATGATGAAACTGCTGTGTAGTTCATCAGTCCTTGTTAGTATACATTTATTTATTTATTTAGCTGTCTTTTTAGGGCCGCACTAGTGGCATATGGAGGTTCCCAGGCTAGGGGTCGAATTGGAGCTGTAGCTGCCAGCCTATGCTATAGGAGATCAGAGCTGCATCTGCGACCTACACCACAGCTCACAGCAACACCAGATCCTTAACCAGTGAGAGAGGCCAGGGATCGAACCCACATCCTCATGGATCCTAGTCTGGTTTGTTAACCACTGAGCCTCGATGGGAACTTCTGTACATATTTATTGAAAATCTATATATTCATTGTTTCATTACTTTGTGCTTTCACAAATTTACATAAATGCTGTCAATCTGTATGAAGCAACTTAAACTTTCATTCTACATTATGTCTTTAAGATATTTTTTGGTACATTCTTTATGTCTGATTTAAGTGTATAAACATTTTGCACATATTTATCCAGTCTCCTACTGATAAAATGCTTTCAGTCCAAATTTGGCTATGCCTTGGCCTTTTTTTTTTTTGGCTGTGCCTATGGCACGTGGACATTCCCAGACCAGGGATCAAACTTGCACCACAGCAGTGACCTGAGCCACAGCAGCGACAATTCTTGGCTTGTTCATTAACAACTAGGCCACCAGGGAACTCTCTGGCTGTGCTTTAATAAACATCTTTGAACGCATCTTCTGGTTTACCCTTGGAAAAATTTCTCTCCACCTGGATCAGAGGCATGCCAAAATTAGAGATACAACACCATAATGTGAAATGCACACCTCACTCAAAAAGGTTTTATGTTTATTCTCCTTTCCTGTACTGATTCATATGCCAGCATCATATTTCTAAAGAGCACAATGAAACAAATGTTTCAGATTATAGTATCTTGGTTTAATGGTGTCCTGAAAGATATTCTCTGAGTATTAAAGAAGAAAGCATCTCAAATAGACTGTCACTTGGTCACTGAAATTCATTTCCAAAAATGCAAATTTGATTATAAATTTTTTCAGCTTAAAGTCTTTCAAATAAATTGACACCCAATGACTACCAAATAGGAATGGGATTCTTAGCATTCTCTCTTTTCTTTCTTTTTTTTTTTTTTTGTCTTTTTAGAGCTGCACCTGCAGCATATGCAGGTTCCCAGGCTAGGGGTCGATCAAAGCTACAGCTGCCAGCCTACACTACAGCCACAGCAACGCAGGATTGTATCCTTATCCCACTGAGCAAGGCCAGGGAAGGTCTGCTGAGCCACGTTGGGAACTCCGAATTCTTAGCATTTTTTAAAGAAGCATCGGTGAACTCAACCCCTATTTTCCTCCTCAATCTCTTGATTTGTGCCTCTCACCTATGCTTTATCTATTCTGAACTCCTTGACCATTTGAACTGTATAGTTGAATACATTCTTACTTTTTTAATGCTGCTTCCTTGGTTGTCCCTGAAAAGAGCATCTTTTTGCATTTGGTGAACAAGTTTGATATCTGTTGGACTCCTGGTGACCATTTGCTTTTCCCTTCTTGCACTCTACCTGGCCTCTAATTTAATACCAGTTGGTTTTATGAGCAAAATTGAAAAAAGGACCTAAAAAGTCTCTGGTGTCCCCATCAATGATTTCACTTGGGTTTGAAAGGCTCAAATCAGGTAGCATAAGAACTAGCATTTGCATGCGGAGTTCTTGCAATTTCTCAGACCAACTACCAGACCACTCTATATGCAGGGTACACTCTACTGCAAGAGACAAAGCTGGAATGGGCAGGGACTGGAAGGGAAATGACTCATCTTTTCCTTAACCACCACTTACACTACACTCCCAGGAAGCCTCACCAGGCATGAGTGCCATGCCACATCCCTCCTGGGGTAGTTGAAACCTCATGGGCTCAAATATATAATTCTGAAAACGGGTGCTATCTGTGAGCTTAGAATGACATGGACTAGTTACGCAATGTGTCATAATTCATTATAGTTTAGAGAATAGTGTTGCAGAAAGATAAACCATGGTGTTATCTAATTTTTTTTTTTTTTGGCCTGTCACATGGAAGTTCCTGAGCCAGGAATCAAACCCCAGCCAGAACAGTGACCCAGGCCAGTCCAGATCCTTAAGCCTCTGCACCACAAGGGAACTCCAAAATCATAGTTCTAATCCCCAGCTGTCTATATCCAACTGTAAGAAAAAAGTTACAGGCAGAATAGTGTCCCCTTAAATTCGTAAGTTAAAGTTATAAACCCCAGCACCAAAATATGTGACTGTATTTGGAAAAAGGACTTTGAAAGACATGATTAAGTTAAAATGAAGACTTCAGGGTGGGCCCTAATTCAGTCTGACTGATGTCCTTATAAGAAGAGGAAGTTAGGACACAGGCACAGGGGATGTGTGAGCCACAGGGAAGCCCACAGGAGGACAAAGCAGGAAGGCAGCCAAGGTGACAGGCCCCAGAAGAAACTAAGCTGCTGACACCTTGACCTTGGACTTCTAGCCTCCAAAACTGGTGATAAAATAAGTTTCGATTGTTCAAATTACCCAGTCTGAGATATTTTGTAATGGTAGCCCTAGACTAATATAAGAAAGCTGATGCCTCATCCTGCACCTTGCCAAGGCAGTGCATGCATTCATCTCCAGGTCTGTTCTTTATTCAGATGGTGAAGCCTGGTGATGCTTCCCTGACCAGTCAGGATAATGTTGCTCCTGTCCTCCCAGAGTTTCCTGTTACTTATCACCCTCTCACAATCCATTAGCTTTTCAGTTATTTGTTTATTATCTTGGACCCCAGGGATACAGTCACACCCTAAATCCAATCACTTCACCACAATTTAAGCTGTTGGAAGGCAGACATTTGTGTCTGTTTTGCATACCTCAAAATGACCAATACCTGTATAATGCCTGGTGCAGAGTGGCCATTAAATAACTATATTTTGTATGAAAGGCAGATCAATTTCAGGATTCGGACATCTACGTACTTCATTTCATAGAGCAAAAGCAAGGTGTGGAATAAACAGATGTTTTGCAGATATTTAGTGTCTGTTGACTGAATGCAAGATTTCAAATATCTTCTCCAGAAAACTTAATACAGAATTTCTATTCTCTATTCAAATTCAGTTTTTCCTTTAAAAAACAATTTTATGTATTTCCTTTAAAATTTTTTTTTTTTTGTCTTTGTAGGGCTGCACCCGAGGCATATGGAGGTTCACAGGCTAGGGGTCGAATCAGAGCTGCAGCTAAGGACGTTGCCACAGCCATGGCAACTCCAGATCTGAGCTGCATTTGCAACCTAGGCCACAGTTTATGGCAATGCTGGATCCTTAATCCACTGAGTGAGGCAGGGATCCAACACACATCCTCCTAGAGGTAACCTCAGGTCCTTAACCTGCTGAGTCACAATGTGAACTCCTCCTCTCAACTTTTTACTTGGAGGGAAATATTATCTCTATTATCCTGGATAGCAAACAAAGCTTCCCTTTGCTCCAAAGTTAGATACTTTATCTTCCAAGGCTGTTCCCATACAAATATCCTTGAAAAGATCATCCAGGAGAAAGCAAACAAACAAACAGCTGCCGTAATGAGTACAGAAATGCAAACAACCCCATGAGGTGCTGTCCCCCAACAAGTTGACATCTTTTATTATCACTTTTATGCATGTTCATGACCTACTGAGAGGCTACTGTCCTCTACCTGAAATCTTCATTCTTCTTTTTAAAAAATGCTCTATGTATGCTTTTTAAAAACTCATATAAGCATTTGTACAGCTTCTCCTAAACCTCACTCTGAATTCCAGTTTGATTTTCTATGCTAAATGAGTCATTAATTCAACAAATATTTCCTGAGTACTTATTATATAATAGACACTTTATAGCAACCAGGGATACAATAGTGAAGAACACAGATAAAAGGCCTCCTTACCTGGGGCTGGGAATTCAGATAATTAAGAAATAATGAAATTAATGCATAATATAATTTTAAAGACTGTTTAAAAATACTATTTAAAAAAAACAGAGTAATGTGATAGAGAAGAATCTACTGGGCAACATTAGACGAGAGGTTTAGGCAAAATGCCCTCTGGGGAGGTAATTGTGGAGCTGACACTTGATGGATGAAGAGAAGCTGGTGGAGATAGGGGTAAAGAATATTCCAAGAAGAGGGAAGAGCTAGTACAAAGATCCTGGAATGGAAGAGGTATGCTGCTTGATGAAGAGGAACAAGGCATGTGTGCCTGAACATATAGCAGTGTTAGAAAATGAGATCAGAGGGAGTCAGAACCCAAAATATGTTGGATTCTTATGAATCATAGTGAATAGTTTTGATTTTTTTACTAAGTGGTTTTTTATTTTTATTTTTTCCATTACATTTGATTTACAGTGTCCTGTCAATTTTCTAATGTACAGAAAAGTGACCCATACATATATATACATATTCTTTTTCTCACATTATCCTCCATCATGCTCTATCACAAGTGAGTAGATATAGTTTCCTGTGCTATACAGCAGGATCTCGTTGCTTATCCACTACAAATGCAATAGTTTGCATCTACTAACCCCAATCTCCCAGACCATCCCACTCCCTCCCCCTTCTCCTTGGCAACCACTGTTGTTCCAGTCCCTGAGTTTCTTTTCTGTGGAAAGCTTCATTTGTGCTATATATCAGATTCCAGATATAAGTGATATCATATGGTATTTGTCTTTCTCTTTCTGACTTCACTCAGTATGAGAGTCTCTAGTTCCACCTATGTTGCTGCAAATGTCATTATTTTGTTCTTTTTTATGGCTGAGTAGTATTCCATTGTGTATATGCACCACATCTTCTGAATCCATTAATCCGTCGATGGGCATGTAGGTTGTTTCCATGTGTTGGCTCTCGTGAACAGTGCTGCGATGAACATATGAGCGCATGTATCTTTTTCAAGGAAAGTTTTGTATGAATATATGCCCAAGAATGGGGATTACTGGGTCATACACTAAGTATTATGGGAACAATTTTTCTAAAAGTAAAATCTAAAGATTTCAAAGTGTGCTGGCTTAGTCTAGAGGGGTAGCTGTGAAAATGGAGAAAAGTAGACTACTTTCAGAGCTTCAGAACCAAAGACAGTGAAATGATTTATATACTCAAGAATAATTTTACACTCAAACTTATATTTTATATTCAATTTTAAGTCTGATAACTGTTAATGCCAAAAACTTTCTAAATAATAAATAAACACAACAATTTTTAATTATTTTATGTATTTGGCTGTAACATATCTAATAAACCATAATAAGGAAATAAACTAGGGATATTGAACTAGTCTTGCGAAGAAAAGAATATTATTTGACAGAATAAATTAATTATCAAATAATATTTAACAGTCTCTAATAGCAGTAGGGATTGAAAGCATAAATAATTTAACTCTTTCTGGTTAGTAGTATTTTTTTGGTTTCACAGCAGAGAAAATGACTAACTACTACATACATTTAGGATAAAGCAAAGATTCTTCTTAATGCATTTAAGCCACCAGGGCCATGAAATTTTAAATGCATCTTGAATTTTCTTCATGGGAAGTCAGCTCCCAAGTGAGGAAATAAATCCTTGTTTTATAAAATTCTTGCAATATTCTTAGGCCAAAATGTGAGAACCAGATTAATAGATATAAGAAAATTAAAACCTATACAAAAATATATTCATCACAAACATGTAATTGACAAGGAAATCTCAGGTTCTCATGAAATCTGATTGTAAAGTATTTAGTGTTGAACTTATTCTGTACCAATTTGCTACAGTAGTCCTCCATCTTGGTTTAAAAACATAGATTTATGCTCAGAGAAATAGAAAGCTAAATATTTTAAGTGAAAATAACTTGTTTCATTATCTAATCTGGCTCAGCCTCTAAAAAAGTGTGACTTTTACCTTATGGAGACCAGATTAATAGATATTAAGAAAATTAAAACCTATACAAAAATTATATATCATCACAAACATGTAATTGGACAAGGAAACTCCGGTTCTCATGAAATCTGATTGTAAAGTATTTAGTGTTGAACTTATTCTGTACCAATTTGCTACAGTAGTCCCTCCATCTTGGTTTAAAAACATAGATTTATGCTCAGAGAAATAGAAAGCTAAATATTTTAAGTGAAAATAACTTGTTTCATTATCTAATCTGGCTCAGCCTCTAAAAAAGTGTGACTTTTACCAGAAGCATTGTGATTGCTTGAAGTTTACGACTTAATCATTCTAATGAATCAATGTGATTGAGAATGATAGAAATGCAAACATTTGCAGTCATCATTAAGATATGCTATTCAATAGATTTTACCTTATCGCATTAATAACTCATTTAAGATTTATGTAATTTTTTTTTCTTTGCTACCCCGTGGCATAAGGAGTTCCCAGGCCAGGGATCAGACCTGAGCCACAGTTGTGACCTGTGCTGCAGCTGTGGCAATGTCGGATCTTTTAACCCACTGTGCCAGCCATGGGATCGAACCTGCATCCTGCTGTTGCACACATGCTGCAGATCCATTGCATCACAGCAGGAACTATAATTTTTAAAATTTAGTTATAATTTAGATTTACACTGTTGAATTTTTTTCAGTTTAGCTTATTCTTTTAAAATGTGATATGGATAGCTAGATGTAGAATTAGCAGATATGTATTAAAGCTGCTCTCTTGAAGGGTTTTCAGATGCTTAATGTAGACTTTTAAAAGGCAAGAGTCAATTTGGTAAATTGAGTTCACTAACCACTATCAAGAAAAATATTTACAGTTATTTTAGTGTTTAAAAAAAAAAAAGGAAGGAAGGAAAGTGCTATTTATCAGTAGCATGAGACTACTTAGAAGAATGGGGAGAGAACAATGGTACAATTCATAAGAAGTATTTGAATTGTGTCTAATATAGTGAACACTTAGAAATATAAGAATAAATCTGTTTTCACACTTCTATACTTTATAGATAATGTAGGGCTAAAGCAAACCATCTACTCTGAGCATTAGAGAAGAGGCTTTATGGATTTCATTTTGTTTGTTCCTTTTCCATGTTCCTGCGGCATATGGAAGTTCTCAGGCTAGGGGTCTAACTGGAGCTGCAGCTGCCGGCCTATGCAACAGCCACAGCAATGCAGGATCAGAGCTGTGTCTGTGACCTACACCACAGCTTACAGCAATGCTGGATCCTTAACCCACTGAGCGAGGCCAGGGATCGAACCCGCATCCTTATGGATACTAATCGGATTTGTTACTGCTGGGCCACAATGGGAACTCCTTGCTTTGCTTTGCTAAATATAATTTATTAATTGGTTTCAAAAAGAGCTACAGTGATACCATTTTTATGTATGTCCGAGTGACTGAGAAATCTGGTAAGTCACATGTCCATTCCATATTGTATAGGTGCCAAGACTTGGATCCTTGGTACACTGGAATTTACTGTCCATTTGGCTCTTGGCATTTTGGGGCTTTGCCTAACAATATCTTCTGTATTAACTGTGAATCTCTGGATACGTATTCTCTTTGTGCTCTATTTTCCTCTTTAACATAATTTTAAGATGCTTATTATTATATCCAAAAGGTTTCTCTTCAGCATTCAGCTTGCAGTCCATTATCCAAAGTGGTGTATGACATGCAATTACTATCAGCTTCCATGTAAGCTCTATCCCACAGACTTATCTTGGATTAATCATCATGATTTGCTTGCAAACTGGCTGAGTTTTAGTAGCTTATATTCAATACATCTGTTTCTCTATTTAGTAAGAAGCATGACTCATGAGTGACATTACTGAACCTACTTATAAAGACTTTTTATTGTAATGTGTTCTAAAGAACACACTATGAAAACTGCAGAAACTGCCTTGTTTATATCTTTAACCTTGTTCCTTTTATCGCCTTTCCCTGTTCTATTTGTTAGTATCATAATCTTTTCACCACCCACATAGTTTTTCTTGTCAAAGAACATCACCTATCTCTTTCAAATTTTTCCGCCACTGAATCACTGCTATTTGTTTTGACCTCCAACAGCTTTTGACAAATTTTGTTCATCCTATTCCTTCTTTTATTTAAAATGAAACTTATTTTGCACCAAACTCAACTGAATTGCATTTTCTTGGCTTAGTCTATAGAATTCCAAATTGCTAATTGTTTTATATATCTTTCTAAAAAACAATTTTGGGGAACAGATGGCTGTAACTGCCCAGGATCGGCAGCCAAAACCACTAGTCAACTACCAGCAATCTTTGGCTCCTATACTGGTTCCTTGTTATTAGATCCCTGGGAACAGGCTGATAGAATTAGGATAATTCCCTTCTTACAGTCTCTTGACTCTGGTTCTAAACTAAAACATAGCTACACTGTCCATTGTAACAGTTACAATTTTAACACCATCATGACCATTCCCACTGGGAGAGCAGTCAACAGGAATCCTTGATAAGAACATGAGGGTTTTTATTGTTATTTTCCTAATCAGAGATAATTACTGTAGCAAATAAATGTTCACAGGGAATTGCAACCTAGGCTACATCAGACTTGCTTTGGTTTATTGTGATATGCTTCCAATGGAATAATTACTTTTCACAGTAGTTGAGATATAGCAGAATGTCTACACATCTGCCCCATCTACGTTATTGTAACCAGATTTTATTTTTCAATTGCTCTGCTATATGGAGAGCCAAAATAAATAAATTCCCCTTATAAACAAACACTTATTGACTACTGTCTTAAGAAGTCTAATGACACATTATTTGCTGTCATTAAAAAAATAGCCCACTCACTGTGATGCTAAAACATTTCTCTTAGGATTAGTTCCTTTATATTGACCCAGGATCTGTTGGACATCTTCCTTCTTTCTTCATGTGGTATATTTTAACCCTAACAGGCATGTATGTTCTTCTTTAGATTCTATGTTCTCCAATTTGGGGGAATATTATTCATGTGAAATTTCATCTAGAAAGTAGAAATATGATTGTGATCATATTGATCAGAAACACTGAAACTGTATGGAGATACACACTTGTACTTGAATGTCACTAGAATGAAGCAAACATGATTGACAGGTGACCAAATTCTAAGGTCTTCAATGAATTTTCTTATGTATTTCATTGCCTGGCCTTAACACCATCATTTCAGTTACTTATTGTCCTCACCTCCGTCACCATATCTTCTCAGAAATGACTGTATTTGAATTGTAAGCCTATATCTGTGGAGCAATGAGCATTTTAGCTCTGCTTGGAGAAATTAAGCACCTGGCATAAAGGGTGATAGAAACAAACAGCCTTCACTATCTTTATCATGAGCTTGGCGTTATTCTCTCCATGCCAGGGTGTTCTATTTCTAGAATTTAAATAGACATCTATTGGTTTTTATATAAATAGAATCTCCCCCCTCTTTTTGGTAAAAGCACCCATTTCCTATATTAGACGGTTCTGAAAGGACCAAAAATAGCAGAACTCAGCACTGCGATATGACCTCTACAATCAGATTACCCTATTTCCCAACAAAGAATAAGCCAAGTGGATACCTGAGTTCTTCTCTGGTGTTGGCATATGGACACTGAAAGAACAAAATTCAATTTTTACTTTTCTGGTAGCAATAAAGTATGGCTGCCTAAAGCATAGTCCATGGCACTGGAAGAAAGTATATCCATGGTAGCTCCAGTAAGGGCAAGATATAAAACTGGCTTTAAAAAAAAGAGGAGATGAGAGGAAATGTACACTGTGTTATGGTGGCCTTGAGTCTCAGGAGTAAAGCCAAGGTTCTTTGATCATGTGATCTGCCTACTGTCTTCTTAGTTTTAGAAATCTCCCCCATTTAAAAAAATTTCACTAAGATACTTTGAATTATTGTCCTATAAAATTACATGTGACAGTGTTGATTAACAGAATATACTTAATAAGGTGATCCTATTTTAAAGAAAAGAACTAAAATAACAGCTAACTCATACCTCAAATGTACTACATATGAGAGACACTTCCAAGTGCCTTATACATATTAGCTTCCTTTATCTTGACAACAATCCCATAGACACTTTAAGGCCAAGAGAGGTTAAATAAATTGCACAAAGCTTCAGAAGCAGAGTTGTGATCCATATCCAGGTAGTCTGACTTCAAAATTGGCTAATATATGTTTATATAGTGAAATGGAGAAGTAAGATCTATAGAAGCTCTGAAGGCATTGGTTTTGGTGTAATGGGGTCTAAATTTTGTTGCATAGCCGCCTACTTGTTATCAATAATGAAGTTGGGACTTCAGTTTTTTTCTAGAGTTATTGACGAGTACAAATTGTATGTATTTAAAGTGTACAACTTTTACCATAACCTCATGGTTAGAGGCGATTTGCAAATGAGAAAACACTAATGTTCAAATATTATGTAACATATCCAAGTCACAGCTAGTGAGAAAAGGGGATGGATATAAACACATGTTTGAATCCAAGGCTTATACTCTTCATGCTGCTTGACTGAACAAAACATGTACATGATAAGTTACTTTAGACCATGAGTCTTTTTCAATATATAACCTACTTTAGGCGAGAAAGGTAAATTCTCTTTGCATACAATATAGGTGCCCATAGCAAATCAGATGTAACTCTAAATTATATCTGATATTATAAGATAGAGATAAATATAAAGTGTTATGTTTAAGAGAAAGAAATGTTTGGGACATGTGATAGAAAAAAGATGACAGCTGAGTTGGCAAGTGAAGTATGAATGAATTTGGCTAGGCAGAGGAATAGGAAAACAGATATTTATGACAGATTAGAACAGCTTGAGCAAAGCAAAGTGAGAAAGTTCAAGACAATAGAGTTGTTCACTGTCAATGGATTTTAGAAAGTGTGAAATGGAGTGACTGAAGTTTGAAAAGCTATCTGAGGCAGGCGGTTAAAGGCTTTGTTTACTTAGATAAGTCAAATGCAGTTGGCAATGGAGAGTCATCATAGGCTTTTATATAAAGGAGTGAGGTGATGGGTTCACCTCCCAATGATTTATGGAACATCAAACATGTAAAAAATATTGTTGAAGCACAATAGGAACCAATGCAATAAAGGCATATCCTGATACTGCCACAAGGGCAGACAACAGCCACGTAAACAACACAAGCCACAGTGAAATAGGTTCTCTGATAAATGTATAAGCAAAGTTGTACAGCACTAAGCATTGTGCTCTTGATATAAGCCCCAGAATAAATTGGAATGTAAAGGAAATAGGGAGAGGGTATTGAAAAGGACTTTATAGGAAATAAAAAAGTATGAGAACAGAAACACATAAGATATAATCAGTAGTGAGCGATCTCCTTTTGGCTTTTAACATTGTCTTCATGATAACCTCCAGTTTTGAATATATATATCCTATTAAATCATCCTAATGAATACCTATGGATAACTCTGTGAGGTAGAGAAATAATAGGTAGAAATTTGAAGAATCATTTAAATATTGGCAATTTTCATTTTCTGAGTTTTTAGTCACACTTTTTAAAAATATGAGGAATTAAAATAAAGTACATTGGCTATTTTATTTTATTGCCCATCTTTTGTCCACACATTCTGTAGCATAATTTTCATTGGAACTGTGTAACATGCTTGAATAGGCACATGGTAACGTCTCAATAAATATTTGTGGAGTGAATGGACTTTATACATCTTTTTTTCCCTAAACAAAATGTGTTCAGAATCATTAATGCACATGCCATCATAAATGTTTACTATAAATATTTAAATTTATTTTCCTTTATCTCATTCTGTCCCCAGAGTTGATTGCTTTCCAGCTCATACGTGAAAGGTCACCACGTATAAGTAGAGGAAAATGAAATTGGTGACTCATAAACACGTTTATTTAAATGGAATCAGGGCAGCAAAATCTAATTCCATATATAGTATTGTGAATTATTCATGTTTTTTACAGAAGTGGGCCACAAGCACTTGATGACATTTTATAAATTCTAACATTTTTATTATGCTGAGTTCTATTGTGCTGCAGATTTACACTAACTTTACAGGTCTCCTAAAAACCATAAACACCAAGACATCACCCCCTCAGTCTACATTATTTTAATCACAATTGTATTTTCAAATAGCCTAATTAGTTGACACATCTTTGAATTACTCAGAAACCAAGTAGCTGAATTATTTTTGCTTATTGGCTTAGTAGGAACAGTGGTTATAAAAACTAAAACGCTAAGAGAAAATGAAACAGGGCTGACTTATCTATGATGGTTGATTTACATGTAGACTGAACTAGAATAGTCAGCATTACTAAAAGCTGTATCAAGGTTCTATAATCTTCAGAGATTCTTTTTTTTTTTGGTGTTTTTATCTCTTTCTTTTTTTTAAATTACTCAATGCCTCAGAGATTCTTAACTGTATAATTGACCTTATTCTCCTAATTTATAGACAGAGATGCTAGTTTCCATATACACCTATTACACTTAAATATAGAGCAGAATAAAATTAAAGGAAAAAAAAAAAGGTGTTGTAGCTTAACCACTCAAAAGAAAGCCTATGTTTTTATCTGATTCAAATATTCATTTCTGTGATTCTGTGACAAGAACTTTTTTATTCTGACAATCTTCACCTATATTCTTTCATTCTTCCCACCATCAATGGTGAGAGTTAGAAGTGAGAAGACATAAGAATAGAGATGCTCACTAATGGTAAATAAAAACCGAGAAGAAATAAGTATTCAGACATAAAAAGTCCATATGTCAAATATCCATGCATTACTAATGGCTAAAATACCACATATTGGTTTTGTTAGTTTAAAAATTGGAGCCATTTAATGTTAACTAGGAAATTTGACATTCAACATCTTCTCTTCTAGTAAGGCTAACTTCTTTGCATATTGGTTGGACAAGTGATCTCTATATAAATTCTGTTTCCTAATGATAAATGCATATATGTATTCAATATATGAACATTATTTTATTCTTTTGTACATAAAATAGAAGCATTAGAAGACTGTAGTTTAGGGAAAGAGCATGGAACTAGAGATTTTGATTCATCAAGTCAGTTTTCTATCACAGACCTAACTTCTTTGAGCTTCAAATATTTAATCCATAAAAAGAGAGCATAATTGCCATGCTCACAGCGTGGCTGTGAATTAATAGATGTGAAACCATTTTAAAACATTTTTATAAGATATGCAAATCCAAGGTGTTAAGACATTGTTGTATAAAAATGAAAGATTGGCCTACCAAACTACAGAAATAATAAATGTTAATGTAAGTTTTATGTAAATGATCTTTAAATGCTTAGCTGGCAATGGTATAATCTGTCTGACCTATTAATGCCTTTCTCATTCCAGCCTCAAATAAACTTAATAAGGCTCATGCAGTTTTTTAAAAATGTAACTTTGACCTTGGCTTAACTTTCTTTCTTGAACATTAACACTGCCATGCTACATGCTTTTTTAGGACAAAGCGAATTGATGTTATTTTGAAATAACCAGGATATAGAACAAATTTTCTAAAATGCAGCAATATT
The DNA here is from genome assembly GCF_016906955.1 of Phacochoerus africanus. Classification (NCBI taxonomy): domain Eukaryota; kingdom Metazoa; phylum Chordata; class Mammalia; order Artiodactyla; family Suidae; genus Phacochoerus; species Phacochoerus africanus. Next base: position 60,111,649 of record NC_062556.1, on the reverse strand, counting down.
GGCAGTTCTCATTTCAATAGGTTAATCTACTTGTTAAAGAAGAAAATAACCTTCTGAATCTTGAGCTGATAGAAACAGGAAAACATCTAAATTCAAACAGAAAGTCCAGTGAGTAAAGCTTTATATCTTATTAAAAAGCAAAAGGAAAAGAAAAAAAAAAGAGGCTAGACAACAGTCTTATTTAGGAACAATTTAGAATAATTATAGCTATGAACAAAAGTAGTATTTTTATGATATGATACTTTTTTCACTGAGCACCCTGACTGATGAAATGATCTAAAAGCAACTGAATGTGCTCACAGAATTAGAGCAGCTAATGAGTTTTCTTGAAGCTTTAGTTAATAATCTCAAAATGTCAATATTTACAAATAATTTTTCAAAGGTGTAAAATGGCACTATGTAGTCCAAATTCTACCGGTGTCTCAATTGGCAATCTAACTTGAAAATTACGTTAGTTACTTTTATGGCACTAATCTACGTGATCTGAACATGTGGTTCATTCATACACCACTTGTTTTATTATGGACATATCAGCATGTTCTTACAAGTAAGTGAATCTCTACCCAGTAGCTCCTCAAGGTTTATAGAGAGTTTATGAAATTTTTCAGTGGATCACACCTATGTTGAAGAGTTGATAAAAATTTGGGACCCACTCCATAAAAAATATCCATATGTACAATCACTCTGTTTGCCAATTCACAGGGTTCCCAAACTCATAAAGCGTGTTTATGCATGCTTCAGGGTAGGAGCGGGTAAACCTTCGTGAAAAGGGTTCGAAAATATTCTTGGCTTTGTGGGCCACAGGGTCTTGTGTAGGTTGCACTACTCAACGCAACTGCTTTTGTACATAGGCAGCTATAAAAAATAAGCAATCTAATGGGCACAACTGCATTCCAATAAAAGCATATTTATAAGGGTATGTAGTGTGCCACATTTGGCCCTGAGCCATTGTTTGTTAAGGCTTATGCCGGATACTACTGGAATAGGACATGGCTGTAATTGCTAGCACCTTAATCATCTGGTGTTTGGAAGCCAGTGCTTCCAAAATCGGTGTAGCTCACTTTTTACCTCCCGAGGCTATAGGAAGTCCCCAAATATTTCATTGTCTACATATTCTTTTTTTTTTTTTGCCCAAATATTTCATTGTCTACATATTCTTTTTTTTTTTTTTTTTTTTTTTTTTTTGCCTAAAACCTCATTCCTGCTATGGCTGAATTATATTGCCCTGAAATTCATGTTTAAGCTTTACTCCCCCCCCCCCAGTGTACTGATATTTAAAGATGGAGCCTTTGGGAGTTAATCACATTTTGATAAGCTCATGTTGGTGGGTCTTTATGAGGAGATTTAATGCTCTTACAAAAGGAGATACCAAGGAACTTGCTCTCACTTTCATTCCACCTGGTGAGAACACAGTGAGAAGAAGGTCAAGCCGAAAGGAAGTAAGCTCTCAGAATCTGACCACGCTGTCATCCTGATCTCAGACTTCCCGCCTCCACAACTGGGAGAAAATACATTTTTGTTGTTTTAAGCTACTTAGTCTATGGTATTTTGTTAAGGAGGCCTGAGAAAACTAAGACAATTTCCCAGTCTTTGCTGCTACTGGATGTGACCTAGGATTGTGAGGACAAAGCTGCCACCTTTGGGATGGAAGAGCAGTGAGCTGGAAAAAGACACAGCTTTCTTGACGATTTTATAAAGCAGAGACTATGCCATTCTAGGACACACACACAAAAAGCTACAGATTTTATGTGAAAGAAATAAACCTCTATCTTATTAAATTACTAGATGAGTTACTAGTTATTTGAGGGTTTCTCTTACATACCACCAAACCTATTTTTAACTAATAAAGGGAATGTGGGTAAGCTCACCTTATACTCTTCCGTTTATAGAGTTGTGATTATTTGGTATAATCGCTAGAGAGTTTCTTAAATATTTGTTGTCAATATCCACTTCTTGGGGCTTAATACCATGGATGTGTTAAAAGTTGTCATTCATCTTTAACCCCCCAATGTGTTGATATTTAAAGATGGAACCTTAGGGAGTTAATCACATTTGGATAAGCTTATTTTGATAAGGATGGTGATAAAACCAGGCTGAGAACCAATATGATCAGTGTAGCCCTTATACTGTGTGCTGATGCTATGTCACCATATGAGTGATATTCTATGGATTTTGGTAGGACTATACACATCTTGAAATAAGCATGTATAAGAATGTAACTGATGCTGTAACTGAAGTCCAGAGATTACTGTTCTTCTCTGTGGCTTAACTGCATTTTATAACAACAGTAACCAGTTCTTGCTATGTTGCAGGTACATACATGTTTCATTTCTTGCTTCTCTATCAGAATCTGACAAATATTAGTTGTGTAAACTCAGCCATCTCCTATGTCAAAAACTACCTAAAATTATATATAAATCATCTATATAGAATTATATTTTTATTTTTCTGAAGAAAAGTATCATCCTTGTCATCAGATTCTTAAAGTGATCTAAAACCTAAAGTTTAAAGAAGAAAACAAAAAAACCAAAAGATAAAAACTCCACTGTTACAGAAGTTGTCATTCAAAGGAGGAAACAAGTGCTATAGTGACCACAACATTTAATACAAAATAATTGAGATAAAATGTCAAATTATTTATGTTTGGAAAATGTTCTAATTTATGAGAACATAAATTTACAGCATTAATGAATCTGAAAAAATTGGACTTCTTTACTCATTATCTGATTCAAATTCAAAGTATTTCTGAGAAAATTCCTATGCATTGGCCACTATATCAAATATCTGATGCAAAAAAAAAAATGGATCAGATAATTTTTTCCTTAATGAATGTGATTTTTTAATGTACTGCTTATTATAACCAAGTGCTATAGTTTTATAATCATCACTCATTAATTCCACAATAAAATTAATTCACAAATTTACTGAGGACTTAGTAGTTATTAATTAAACAATTATTTATTGAGCACCTACTGAGGGAGAGGTACGCTTCTTTGTCCAGGAAATTCATTGGTAGGAAAGACATATCTCTGCTCTTGTAGGACATAGGAAGGGGAGTGGGAGACAGCAGAGATAGGAAATGTTCAGATAATCAAAGAAATGAAGAAAGGTACTTTTTTAGGCTATTAAGAAAATATAGCATTGCAAAGTGAAGTAAAAAGATATTATAGAAGAGAAGGTCTCCTTTAGGTTAGGTAATCAGAAAAAACCTAGGTCAATATATCTATACATAAAATAATAGCAGCTGGCATAGATTTAAAAGGTGTTTTCTTTGTCCTCAATAAATTCACAGTCTGCAGAAAGACACAAGTCAAAATAAAATATAATATTAAAGTCTGGTGGAGTTCCCGTCGTGGCTCAGTGGTTAACGAATCCGACTAGGAACCATGAGGTTGCGGGTTCGATCCCTGGCCTTGCTCAGTGGGTTAAGGATCTGGCGTTGCCATGAACTGTTGTGTAGGTTGCAGACGTGGCTCGGATCCTGTGATGCTGTGGCTGTGGCATAGGCCAGCGTCTACAGCTCTGATTAACTCCTAGCCTGGGAACCTCCATATGCTGCGGGAGCAGCCCTAGAAAAGGCAAAAAGACAAAAAAAAAATTAAAGTTTGGTAAATGCTTCAATTGAAATGTGTGCTGTGGAAATACAAATGAAGATAATAAATTCTGCCAGTTCAAAGAACCCATTTGTTTTTCTGTCTATATGTATCGGCTTCTTGAAATGAGTTTTGAAAATAAACCGTAAGATAAAATATGCAATATAATCTTTCAGAATACTGTTGTAATATAATTAGGCTTATTATATGTCATCATTTCAACTTGTTTGTAATTAATTCATCCCACTAATTAGCCTCTTATGAATGTACTTATCTAAACTTAGTTCCAGAGAGATTTACATATTTCAGAAAGAATAAAGGTCATGAAGAAAATGATAATTATTCAGAAACAGAAAGCAAGATTTGTCTAATTGCATCATATAAATAGATTTTGGCTCTGGAGAACATGAAATATCTTAGGAAAACCAGGTGATAGCAACTTGGTTTGGAGGAACTATTGCTGGGCCATAACATGAGAAGCACATTGTTCATTCAAGTCATTTAAATCAAAGCCATATGTGTAGTTCATTTCTTTTTTTCAAATTTATTTTTACCTTTTTAAATTGTTATTTCCCCAATACGATTTTTTTTCTTTACTGTACAGCATGGTGACTCAGTTACACGTACAGGTACACATTCTATTTTTGCACGTTATCATGTTCCATCATAAGTGACTACACATAGTTTCCAGTGCTACACAGCAGGATCTCATTGCTAATCCATTCCAAAGGCAATAGTTTGTATCTATTAACTCCAAGCTCCCCAACCACCCCACTCCCTCCCCCCACCCTCTTGGCAACTACAAGTCTGTTCTCCAAGCCCACGATTTTCTTTTCTGTGGAAAGGTTCATTTGTGCCTTATATTAGATTCCATACGTAAGTGATATCATATGGTATTTGTCTTTCTCTTTCTGACTTACTTCACTCAGTATGAGAGTCCCTAGTTCCATCCATGATGCTGCAAATGGCATTATTTTCTTTTTTTTTATGGCTGAGTAGTATTCCATTGTGTATATACACATCTTCCTAATCCAATCGTCTGTTGATTTCTATTTAAAACTATTAAATATAAAAAAATACTGAGGAATTATTTAACACTTAGAAGTAATTATGGCACTTTACTGTAAAGCATTCAGCATAGTATTAATAAAGCAGACTCTGGGATCATGCTCTCTTGGTTGGATTCCAAATTCTATTATGTATGATCTGTGCCTCAATGTCTTCATCTTTACAATATTTCTTTTTCCAGTAATTTTTAAAGGTTAAAGGAGAGAAAAAAAATGAACAAAGTACCATTTATGGAAACTAATAAACAATAACTACAAGTTAGCTTTTCTATAAATAGGCAAAATACTACCTCTTAAGAGAGATACAGGATTCTAGGGAATTCAGAAAATGGGGAAGTTGCTTCTGATAAAATGGATCATGAAAGTGTCTTGATGAGCTGTGCCTGAAAAATAAACAGCATTTTAACATGTAGAGATGGCAGGGATGGGGTGGGGGTGGGGGAAGACAAGAGCAGAGTGACAGAGATGGAAAAGCAAGGTTTTTTAAAAAACAATCAGGTAAACTTTTTTATCTGGAGTGATAGTAACTGACTTGAAGAAATGTAAGTTTTATTTATTCACTCTTGATTTGGTTCCTTTATTCACTTACTCAACGTTTTTTCATTTTTCTTTTTTTAGCCAACTCAGTGTGAGCTATGAGGACATATAGAACTACAAACAAAAAGAGTTCCTGTCGTGGTGCAGTGGTTAACGAATCTGACTGGGAACCATGAGGTTGCGGGTTCGGTCCCTGCCCTTGCTCAGTGGGTTAAGGATCCTGTGTTGCTGTGAGTTGTGGTGTAGGTTGCAGAGGGCTCAGATCTGGCGTTGCTGTGGCCCTGGCATAGGCCGGCAGCTACAGCTCCGATTCAACCTCTAGCTTGGGAACCTCCATATGCTGTGGGAGCGTCCCAAAGAAATAGCAAAAAGACCAAAAAAAAAAAAAAAAAAAAAACTACAAACAAAAATAAGTCAGAGTGGAAAATACAGGTTTTCTTTAGCACCTAAGACTTAGTATATTATTCTTTAGATCAAGGGGAACTCCAATCAACATGGCACTGATGTTGAGAATATTAAACAGCGATATAATGAGAAAAAGCTGTCTAAGATGTTTAATATAGGAGTTCCCGTCGTGGTGCTGTGGAAACAAATCTGACTAGGAACCAAGAGGTTTTGGGTTCTATCCCTGGCAGCTGTAGCTCCAATTCGACCCCTAGCCTGGGAACCTCCATGGGCCGCAGGTGCGGCCCTAAAAAAAAAAAAAAAAAAGTTTAATCCACAGAAAGTACCATCCCAGGTTTTTTTTATCTTCTACTCAAAAAGAGTCTTATAGCCAAAGAGAATCCAACACATTCTCGTCCTTATAGCACATGTAACATACTAGAAGGGTTACATTAAAGAAAAAGATAATTGATTACATATTTAGGGAATTTTGTATAAAATTCACTATCACCAACCCATATGAGTGTTTATTATTTTTATTTATTATGTATAAAGGATTTTCTAGAAAGAATTTATGGGAGATAAAGCGTTTCCTGATAAGAATATAAAAATGAATTTCCTGATAAGAATCTAAAAGTGAATTTAGTATAAAAACTTGCAAAGACATGATTCTAAGGAAAACAGGTTAGCAAAACGTGCATACCCTTTGGAAGACTACGATGACAACACAATATTAAGATACTTAGAATGTCGACCATGTTATATGATGTGATTATTATTTCTTACAAACGTAAGGCATTTACACATTGGAAAAATGAGCTAATGTGTAATATCTTTTTCACTTAAATCAATGTCATGCTTATTCTAGAAAAAATTATGACTGTTTTCAAGTGTTCAGGAGTATGAATAACTATTTGCATGTTATAATGATGTGATTTGGAATATTGTAAAAGCAGATTAATGACAAAGAAATAAAAATACAGTTTTTACACGCTCTGAAATAAAACAGCTAGAAATATTTTTGAAAACTATGAATATTTAAACATGGCTATTTCCAAATAAGATGTCTTCTAGAGATTGCTTTGAAGTATCGACTTTGCATTAAGAAACACTTGTAAGTCCTCCAATTTATCCCCAGAAAGCTGATGTGCTAAAAAGACAACTGAGGCCAATTTAGTTCCACAGGGACATAAAAAGTACTTCTCGAAAAAGCAGGGTGTTTCTAATAAAATATAAAGGATCTTCTGAGGGGAAAGATTAGTGAGACAATAAAAATAAGAGAAGACAAGTTACAAATATAAAATGGCAAAAGAAGAAATAAATGTCAACACATAAAAAATATTCTCCCCTCAAGCAACAATGGAGTTTCAAATATATTCAAGGAAATAGCACTTATACTCATTTTTTTCTTTATAAATGATGGTGAAACAGGGACAGTGGTTTAGGAACTCATAGATTTGATAGGTATTTGGCAGCCATGCATAAAACTGTAGTGTTTGGTTTCTGATAGGGAACCTTGTTTTGGCTTTTGATTCACAGTTTATGGGAATATGGGAAATTTTACCTTGGTTAATAACAGGGAAGAAAATGAAATAACCTTTGTTTCTATACACAGTTCTTGCAAGAATCCAGTTCTTATCAAGGAAATAAAAATAAATATATATATTTATATGTAAATATATATAAATCAGATATATATAAATATATTCATATATAAAGGCAGGAAATCACCCAACACAGACAAAAGTATTTAAATATAGAGGCTCCATGATTCTTAGTCACTGTTGCCTTACAGAATGCACCTTAAAACAAATGCAGAAAAATATAAAAGCATATTGAAATATCAAAATTACCAGAGACTCAACTTTACAAGGTGAGGAAATCAGACATAAATTTTACTGTCAAGATGCAGTAAGTCATTTGAAATCATGGTTAAAATTACCCTGTTTATGAGAAATTGGGTGTAACAGGACCATCCATAAATATACAAATGTAGTGCTGACAGAGGGATCTTTGTACACCCTGCCAGTGGTCCAGTTAGGCAAATAAGGGTAATGTTTTTGACTACAAATGTATTGTTCAGATTCACCAGCCAACTCACAAATTATTTTTTAAGCGGGACACATTCTTCAGTAGACATATATTAAGTTGTTAAAGCAAAACACTATTCTGTTTTACAAATCTGTCAGCATAATATTGACCAAGTTTGGGGCATGATATATCTTTTATCTCTTTGTCTATCTTTAATAAGGGACATTTAATATCTTGCCTCAAAAATGGCCCCATATTCTTTTTCACCACTCCATTCATTTCAGATCTTTCTTTAAAACTGAAATAACATAATCAGTAGGTATGTATATGTAGTATAGCTCAATGCCCCAAAGCATATCATAGCAACATTATTTTTCTTTAAGCCATCAACAAAATGAAATGGAAGGCAGCACATGGAAAGGTGATCCTAAACCATTGGTGACTCTAGTGAAAGTTTCTGAGATCTCTGAAATTAAATGATGCTAAATCTATCTATTCTTTCATCACCAATTGGGAATTTTCTTTAAGAAATTAATCAAAAATTATAAAACATTTTATCTGGAAACACTCAGTACAACAGGACAAAGGAACTTGAGTCTATCCATCTTTCTTTCTTTCGCTCTTAGTCATATTCTTATTCTCGAATTCCTGTGTCATCTCTTTATCCACCGTGTATTAAACACTTGTTCATGTATACTCAGCATGTTTTAATATGAAGAGTGACTTGAGGTCCCTTCCACATGGAACCCCAAAATTCTACGGTAGACTCTATAAATAAGCCCCAACATTGAGCAAGTATATACTTTTTTATTCCTATTTTCTGAGTCATTCTTTACATTTTATGTTAAATATACAACTTGTTTAAAGAACATGGGGCCTGCATACTTTTTTTCCCAGTAGTGCGCCAAATTTGCCTCTGCTTAGGAAAATGTAGGCAACAGTGATACATGGGAAACATAAGATCTCCTTTTATAAACAGGAATCTAAATTATTTTACAGAGCTATGCTAATGATAATGCTCATGTCAAGGTTATTATTTATAAAGAGTTAACCTAATGCAGAATTGTGTACAGTTCTTAACGTCCCATGTTTCCAAATCCAACATTGTTAAACCTGACCTGGGAGTCAGTGTGAGACAACACTTGTAGTATTTAGAAGCAGTAAACCTGGGTTGAAGTCATGACAAGCAATTTATAAATTGTGTGCTTCTGAGCACTCTCTGAACTCTGAGCCTTTGCTTCCTATCTGTAAATTGAGGATAATAAAACTAACTTATGTTACAAAGCTGTTGCTAGAGAGCAGGACAGTAATGCATGTAAGAATGCTCTATAATTTATTATGTATTACATTAATACTAGCTTGAATTATTGATTTCATTAGTGAGTATAGTGAAACTTGATTGGAAAGACAGAGCAAGGAACTGTGGTTCACTCAATTGTGTTGAAAAAAATCTTTTTATTTCTCTCTTTCACTACCCACATCTAATCTGCTATAAAGTTCTACTGGTTGTAGGTATGAGATACATCTTAATTTTGTTCTAATATTCTTTTTTTTGGGGGGTGGCTTTTCAGGGCCACACCTGCATTCTAATATTCTTATCTCTACTGCCTGCCACTGCCACTCCTTATCTCCTCATGTAACCCCTCAATTTAGGCTAAAATCAACTCCTCCTGAATTACTACAAACATTTTAAATAATCTATCTTCGTTTCCCTCTTATAACCTATTTTTTCTTCAGCAGCCAAAGTGTTTGTTTTTGTTTTTGTTTTTGTTTTTGTTTTTAGGGCCCCACCTGTGGCGTATGAAAGCTCCCAAGCTAGGTGTTGAATCAGAGCTGCAGCTGCTGGTCTACACCACCTCCACAGCAGCACCTATGCCACAGCCACAGCAACATGGGATCTGAGCTGTATCTGTGACCTACACCACAGCTCACAGGAATGCCAGATCCTTAACCCACTGAGAGAGGCGAGGGATCAAACTTGCATCTTCATGGATACCAGTCAGGTTCTTAACCTATTGAACCATAACCGGAACTCCCTCTTTCTGACCTTAGAACAAGACCTAAGCTATAATGGTGGCTCCCACTTTCCCATCCAGTGTCAGTTCAAGTGCTCTTTCCCTCCTTCAATACATCTTCTTCGATGTATACCTTGTGTGCATATGTCGGGAGGGTCATAGTGGCAGTAGATGGAGATGAGCTATAATATATTCCTAATCTGATAATCCAGAGATTTAAGAATATCTAGAAGGATGAAGGGTTGATGTGTCCTTCAGACAATGTTCAGCAAATGTTATGTCTTTCAAGAAATCTTTAAAGTAGAAACTGATTAGTAGAGAGCTGTGGTTATAGCGCAAGTAATCTGAATTGTTGATTGTAGTTGATCTCTTCATTTAGAGAACAGGTAAGTGTAAATCTCCACTGCTTTCCCCTGGAGGGGACCATGGCAGGCATGGAGGATGCTGCAAGAAAATGTGTGTACTTATCAATAATACATTCTATGTGCACTGAAGTTTTCTTTCTATCTTCTAAAAAAGCAGAAATTACTTCTGGGAAACTTGAACTGGTAAATAAATGTAAGAAGGTTTTGACTTTTGGGAGAGATAATAGATGGCAAGTTTATAGATCAAGATCTTTATATCATAAGCTGAGAGGTACAGCCTGTAAAAAAAATGTTAAAGTAGAATATATGTAATGGTTATCTATGACTTGAGAAGGGAACAGGTTTTTTTCTCTATACAGTGAGTTTTTAAATCATTTACTGTTTAGAAAAGATTACTTAAAATTTATTACAGGTGACTGAAAGAAAAGAGTCATAAAAGTTAGAATTAAATAATATATTGAATAAGGATACATTATTTCACATATATATTGAATTTATAGCGTTTGAATAAATAACACATTTTAAGATGTGTATATTAAGATTTTAATAAGTGCATTATATTTTTAATAGCAGAGATATAGCAGGCCATACATGATGACATCACTTTGAAAGTAAATGAACAATAATATAAAGAAAAAAAATGAAATAAACTATTGAAAATTGAAATAAAATTTGCCATTGGGTAAAATATAATAAAATTTAACAGAAGTAATATTAATTAGAGATATCTCTTTTATCTCATAATTATGTGTCAAATATGGCACTAAGTATTTTTAAAATATTATTTCTTTATTCATTGATTCATTTATTCTACAACCATAAAATGTTTTTGAATTCTGGCTAAGTATTAGAATCAAATGGTAGTATCTAACAGGTATTATTCCAATATTTTTTATTTTTTTTGTTTTTTTGTTTTTTGTTATTTGTCTTTTTAGGGCTGCACCTGTGGCATATAGAGGTTCCCAGGCTAGGAGTCTAATTGGAGCTACAGCCACTGGACTATGCCACAGCCACAGCAATTCAGGATCTGTGCTGCATCTGTGACCTACACCACAGCTCACAGCAATGCTGGATCCTTAACCTGCTGAGTGAGGCCAGGGCTCAAATCCATGTCCTCGTAGATACTAGTCGGGTTCATTAACCACTGAGCAATGACAGGAACTTCCCAATATTTTTTATTTTAAAAAGGTAAGTAAATCAAGAACACAAGCTTAAAAGGAAAAAAAAAAAAAACTATACTAATAATTAAAAGTCCTCTTTGACTAACTGCTCAAATCCCGGTTCCATCCTTATGAATAAGCATATTTTTCAATTCTGATTGTCTTTACAGACATTTTTCTATGACAACTTTTTTTTGAGATTATCATGTGCATTTTCTCATTTTCTATTAATGGGTAAGTTACATTGATTTACAAATATTAAACAATTTCACCTTCCTCTACTAATGTTCTTATAATGCTGACTCAATTTGGCCTGCAATTAAAGCATATCTCTTTTATTTTTTAAATTAAATTAATTTTTTTATTTTTATGGTTGCACTTGTTCCATATGGAAGTTCCTGGGCCAGGGACTGAATTCGAGCCACAATTGTGACCTGTGCCACAGCTGTGGAAAACTGGATCCTCAAACCCACTGCACTGGGCTAGGGCTTGAACTTGAGCCTGTGCAGTGATCCAAGCCACTGCACTCAGATTCTTAACCCACAGCACCACACCAGGAACTCCAAACTGCATCTCTTTTAGATAGCACAGAATTGAGTTTTTCTTTCTCATATTGTAGTTGTATCCAAGAACTACCAAAAAAAATACTATAGACTAAGTACTTGAAAAGCAGAAATTTATTTTCTCCTGAGTCTGGATGCTAGAATTCCAAGACCTGGTATCCGATATCTTGGTAGGTTTTGTTTTTTCTGAGTATTCTCTCTATGGCTTGAGATGACTGCCTTCCCACTGTGTCTTCACATAGCTTTCCACCTTGTGCATATGTCTACATCCAAATTCCCTCTTCTTATATGAACACCAGCCATAGCAGTGTAAGAGTCCCTGTAAATACTTCATTTTAACTTAAGTATCTTTTTTTTTTTTTGTCTTTTTGCCATTTCTTGGGCCACTCCTGCGGCATATGGAGGTTCCCAGGCTAGGGGTCGAATCGGAGCTGTAGCTGCCAGCCTACGCCAGAGCCACAGCAACGCAGGATCCGAGCCGCATCTGCGACCTACACCACAGCTCACGGCAACGCCAGAACCTTGACCCACTGAGCAAGGGCAGGGATCGAACCCGCAACCTCATGGTTCCTAGTCGGATTTGTTAACCACTGCGCCATGACGGGAACTCCCTAACTTAAGTATCTTAAAACAACAACAAATAAACAAACAAACAAACTTATCTCCAAGTACAGCTACATTCTGAGGTACTGGTTAGCACTGCAACATATGAATTAAGGGGGACATAATTGAGCCCATAACACTCCTAATGATCTCTCTTAATTGGAATGCTTATTTACATTTAATATAACTTTTAATATATTTAGATTTAGGTCTGCCATTAAAACCTTTTTCTTTCCCATATGTCCCATTTGAGTTTTTCCCCATTTGTTATTTCTTTGCTTGCTTTTGGATTAACTGTATATTATTTAATATCTTATTTTAATTCCTTTATTGGTGTTTTAGCCACATCTCTTTATGTTTTTGCCTGTATGTGGTTAGCATTTCTTACAGTGCAGAGATTAATCCTGATACAGATTCATCGTGAATTCTTTAGTTTGTAAATTTATGTTTTTCACCAAATTTGCAAAATTTACAGCCAGTATTTTTCTAATGCTTTTCTACTCCATTCTCCTTCTGCTCTGAAGATTCAAAATATATGTGATAAAATGATTGATACTATCTTATACCACTTCTTTTGTTCTTAATTCTTCTCCTGTTCTCTAGGTTGACTTCTCTTTATCCAACCCTAGTTGGAGCTTCATACTTAGTAATTTACTTGATCTATCTTTAGTTTACTGATAAATTTTTGTGGCCTCTTCCATCTGCTGTTAAAGCTGTCCATCAAATTTTATTTTATCTGTGGGGTATTTGTATGTGAACATGTATTATTTTTTCAAACAGTCAATTTTCATATATATTAGAAATATAACAAATTCAACAGATATTTTCTATACAAGATTATTCCCTAGGCGCTTAAGTATAAGAATATCATATTTATAATGTGCATGTGTATGAATACAAAAAAGATTTGTCATTCAATAGAATTAGAATTTGCTTCCTAAAGTAAAAGTAATAAATGTAAAAAGAAGAAGCATAGAGTTTGTAAGCAGCCTCTGGGATGGCCCCCAATGATCCTGGTCTCCTGAAGTTCTTTCCCTGATATAACTGCCTCTTGTTGAGTATTAGTGTTGTTCATTGGGGAAAAAACTGCACATTCTAAAGGTTGTGAGTTATGTTTTATTCAGGGACTTTCTTGAGGACGATAGCCCAGGAAAGCAGCCTCTTAGTGTTAAGGAACTATTCCAAGACTAAGGGAAGAACCAAGAATTTTTGCTGAAAAGAAAACATGTAGTTGGAACTTCAAAAAAATCTCTGTTAATCACGAAAAACAGACTTCTCAAGTTAATTATTTTAGTGATTTTCTGCGTATGGGAAGAGGTAAGAGTCTGGGCCCACTGAAACTACTCCTTTGATATACACATCTTTTTTTTTTTTTTTTCCCTCCATCCTGAATTCCCCACAGCACACCTAGTTGGAGGTGGCTGCAGTGACTAATAGCTTGATGACTTGATGGTAAACAATATTCTTTCTTTACTGAAATGGCAGGCAACCATTTTTTGTCCACAGTGTGTAAGGGACTTATTGATTACCAATAAAGAAAATGCAGCACACATGATGGGTTGCTGCTTCCAAGATTAGGTTCCAAAAAGACTTGGCTTCTGTCATGAGTGCTTCTTGGCACAAACACAGACACATATACACTCTCTCTCTCTTTCTCACTCTCTCTCCCCCTCTCATCACCAGCTGCCAGTTGTGAGGTCACTCAGGGAACCCTGATAAGAGGTTGAGCTCTTCCCTGAAGTATGTACATGAATTTGGAAAAGTATTATTCCTGCCTTGGACTAGCCCTGCCTCAGTTGCCTGAAGTCCTGCCCAAGAGCGTGATGGAAATTTCATGAGAGATCCTGAGCCAGTGGCACTCAGCTAAGCCCAGATTCCTACTAAGCAAAAATCATAAGATGATAAAAGTTTGTTGTTTGAAATCTCAAGGTTCTGGGGGTAACTTTTTACATAGCAGTAGAAAACTACTAAAATAGAGTTGAACAGAAGTAAAAACTAAAACTCAAGAGTATAATCATTATTTTCTTTTCTGTTCCAAAAATATTGCTTTTGGAAACTAGCTTTTAGCTAAAGGTCAAATAAATCTTGGTTTTACTTTTAAAGACTATCTCATGCTTGAAGCCCAGAAGAGTATTTATATTTTCATAAACTTTAAAGCCACACTAAGTTTCACATATGTTCTAAATGACAAAATAACTCAGAAAGTTACATTTTTTTCCTGCCTTCTAATTACCTGGAATAATGGCAGAGAAATTGTTTGCCAGTTGAATTCCCTAGAAGTAACACTCCACCACTAATCAGTGTTCTCGCTCTGTAGTTAAAGAGAAACTGCTAGCAAAGGGTTCAGTTTTATGAGGCTGCAGGGCAACCATTATTCACCCCTAGTTTAACGCCATGTAGAGGTGGCAATAAGAAATCTAAAGAAGAAACCATCAAGCTTGGAGTAGTAATTTCAGGAGAAATCATGCATGGTTCTTTGAATAGGGCTGAGTAATAATTGACATTTCACACGATTGACTGTTGTATAGGTACTCTACCTCGCATCTTTGGTACATTTATGCCAGTATGATTCCTTCTCTTTCAGCAAGTAATAGAGCATATTAAAACCAGTGTCCTCTCTGTGCCAGACTTTTCTGTAGCAATACTTTTTAAAATAAACAATTATCTCTAATATAGGCTCTGGAAAGCTTTTGTTCTCTTCAGCTGTTTTTTTTTTTTTTCCCTCTTAATCATTTTCCCACAAAATCAGATAGCCTAAACTAGAAAACATGGGATATTGAAAAATTTTTCCTTCTAAATTTGAAGGTCTCTTTTTCCCCTTTAAAATTAAGTAGAATCTTTACATATTTCTTAAGAGTTCTGATATATACATATAGCCAAATTCTCCTTTTTTATGAAAAGTAAGCTCAGGCTTGTCAACAAGTTTGGAGTAATGTTACTATGAGCCTATAAAATTTTCACTACGTAATTTATGACATCCGTCCTATTAAAAAATCTATAATACTTAAACTTCGAAGGTAATCTAAATTATTTAAATACAAACTCTAAATTTTAAATGTTTTGACCTGGCTTTTAAAACTTTTTTGTGTTCATGGGAAGGGAAATGATCATGTTTATCTAATGAAACAGTTTATTACACCTTAGCAATCTAATAAAAGTTGCAATATTCCTTATTACCTTCCTGCCCTTTTTTAAAAACTATTATAGAAGATAGGAATGTATTCCGTTTTGTCAAGCTAAAGAGGATATTCCCATTTTAGGTATTTTTAAATACCTGAAAGTACTTTATTGGCATAATACAACTGTCTGAAGCTAAGTGATTAATCATCAAGTGAAAATTAGCTTTACAACCTTCAAAACTGTGGTTCATCACCCTTGGTTGAAAATCTATACCTGAGGTAACTAGTATTTATTATTTTCCTCCTTAATTGAGTATTCCATTTGAATGCTAAGATAGATTTAAAAAAAAAAAGCAATAATTTTCTGCAGAGAATTTAACCGCAGATCACATACCAAATTAAGACAACTGAATCAAACTCTCCAATATCTAAAAGCAAAATTATTCCAATTCATTAGGATTGTATATACATCTGATGCATAAGTTCTATAATTGCATTTAAACTTTAGGCTCTGTTGCCCCATGGCAAGCATGCTCAGGCAGTTCATTTAGCTGATAGGTCTCTAAGAGACCAATTGAAGCTATTCAGCTCAAATGGTATAAAAGAATTCAATCCATGTGCCTTACTGAGTTATATCTTAGCTTAATCAAGAGGACTGCATAGCGAGCCTAGTGGCATTTCATCTGAGATATAATTGGTCAAGAAATAGACTAATGGATAGAGATTAAAAAGATGCACTGGTAGAACATTCTAATTTCTTTAGTCTCCCATTTAAACAAATAGTTCTCACTGTGGCCTATTTCTATCAATAACCATAACCTTGTAAATATTCCCAGATTGCTCTTAGGAATGCTAAATTCAGAATACTGAATAATGAATTTGTGCCCAAATTTCAGTAGCCTCTGGGCCTACAGAAATAAATACTTTCATTTCCAAGCGGTCTAAATTTCCACATTTCAAACAATATGAAGTCTGAAGTCTGGTCTTCTAGTGGGTTTTCTTTCCTAAAACATGGTAGTGAACAATGCTTTCATGCTCCACAAAACTATTTGGACAGCTACCTATCTCCTTTAGAACAGCTGCTGCTGCTGACCCCCCAAATCAACTGCCTGTTCTTCCTGTGGATATGTGCTCCCTCCAAACCAGAGCCAGCTTTCTCCCTCAACTCACCAGAGCACAGTAAGTCCAGCCTGGTTGTACATGTGACCACAGAATACAAGGACTGTATGGTAATAAGAGAAATAAGTATACACAGTACATACTGGTCTTATAAGTAGTTACTTCCTCCAAGCTTCCTTGATTTGAAACCTCATTCTTGAATTCCACAAGTCCCAGAGAAGGGAAATAAGTTCCCATCTACTTACTATAATAGTTAGTAGTCCATGAGGGAAATGATGGTGCCTCAAACATAGGCCTATTTCTATAATGGAGAACCAGGATGACTGAGGGTGTAAGATAACCAGACTTATGATGGATGTGGAAGTGATGGGAGAAGATCAAGTTAGCATAGGACTATAAGAGAAGATGTGGGAAATAAAGAAAAAAAACACCTTTCATGGTTTGAAAATCAGAAACCCTCTTTTGCCCAGTCAGTGAAATGCAGTTATTTCAGTTTTCACCTAATAGTGCACAGGCTCATTAAGGGCTGAAAGGAAGTGCAGTGTTCATTACTCGGCTCTTTATGGTAATACTATTCCCTTAAAAGTCCAGATGGTTACATCATAATTCTTGTTTACTTGGACAGGTTGTAATTTGCTTCCTTCGATTAATAAAGTTGCCTAAGTAGAGAGATGCTGACATATAAAAAGTCAGTAGTTGGATCCATTTAAAAAACATTTAAAGTACAATATAGAAAACATAATGAATCATCTGTAAAACCCCACACACATAGTCTGTTACTACATTTTGTAAAATGCCTCAATGCCTCATTGAATTTAGAGGATATAATCATAAAAATCTCTTTGGGTGGTTCCAGAGATTTCCCTAAAGATATAGGAGACATTCTTCGGCAAAACTAAGACTGTAGAAGAAGAGAGACCCAGATGATGGACTGCTGATGAAGAAAGATGTGTCCCTTCTTCCTGACTGCATCGTTAAAGACCTTCCTTATCATGATTTGTAAAACTGCAGCCTTACTCGGGCCTCTTAGCATCCTTTATGTTTCTTCACAGTTCTTACCACAACCTGACAAGTTTTGTATTTACTTCTTTACTTTTTAATTCCCTGCCTCTCCTTCCCCAGACCCAGAATGGAGGACATGTTTTACTATATGATTTGTTTACCACTAGAGCTTTAGGAGAGACTAGTGCCTTATACACAGGATGCAAGCACTTAAGAACACTTGTGCAAGCAATAACTTTGGTTTGATTCTGGCCATGGTCATCAGAGAATCTGCCATTTAACGTCCATTTCAGCTTTAGCCTTTTCCAGGCAAAATCAGGAAATATCAACTTCACTATCATTTCTGATATCTTTGAATTTGTACGTGATCATGGATTATCTTAGCACGCAGGCTGCCATCATATCTCATAAGGAACACAACATCTGTAAGAGGAACATGGCCTGAGATGAAAATATTCTTTTTTTTTTTTAAAGTAAGAATTACAGACATAATTTGCAGTGGAAAAAAAAAAAACATTATTTGCTTTATGTTTTGAAATTCTATTAGTCAAAGAAAAGATATTCTGAGTAAAATAGTAGAGTGTGCACAATGTTTAATGATGGCTGGGACATAAATTAACTGTAATAAAGCAATTATTAAGAACTTTCAAACATTTTAATAATTAGCGAATTAGCTTAAGAGTTAATATAAATATTAAAAAAGAATGTTAGCTAAGTTATATATATGAAAATAGTATCCCTTTATGCAAAAGTATGTTTATAAAAAGTTTAATAGAGATGATTATTTACTATGACTCATAAAATTTAAAAGAATAACCTTTTAAAACTATATTTATTTATTTCCACTTAGACAAAGATTATTTCAAGAAAAGTCCAATTAAAAATTCTTTACATATTTGAGGATCAGGTAAAGTTGAAAGAGCGGCTTTGCTACCTCTAAGTTTGCTGAAGAGAAAAATCTACAAAGTGACTTAGAATATCTATGATAAATCCTCTGCCATCCAGTTTAAAGAACGAAAGAAGCATGCAAGAAAAATGAAGTGTTAAAGGAAATGAGGCAACAACAACATATTTTGTTTTCACGAATCAAACTTCATAACAACAGGTTTTCAAAAATGCATTAAGTATAAAATATTTTAACAAGAGTAAACTTGTTCCAAAACAAGGCAATTCCTCAGAGTGTTGAGTTTATGGAGGGTAAAGATGTAATCAAGTTTGCTGAAGTGATTGTGTTGGATACCAAATATTTTGAATAATTGAAAACAAGGTTCTTTTGAGAACTACCCAAGGTACAAACGAGACAACTTGTTCTCTTTAAAAAAAACATGTTATACAAAAACATTTTTTTCCCTGAATCATGTTCTTCTGTAAACAGTTCGTGATATTTAGTGTGCTCCAACTGCAAATAAACATCTATTTGGATACTCAAGTCTAAAAGGCACAGTAGGAGTTTCCGTCGCGGCGCAGTGGTTAGCGAATCCGACTAGGAACCATGAGGTTGCGGGTTCGGTCTCTGCCCTTGCTTAGTTGGTTGACGATCCGCCGTTGTTGTGAGCTGTGGTGTAGGCTGCAGACGCGGCTCGGATCCTGCATTGCTGTGGCTCTGGCGTAGGCTGGGGGCTACAGCTCTGATTCGACCCCTAGCCTGGGAACCTCCATATGCCGTGGGAGTGGCCCAAAGAAATAGCAAAAAGACAAATAAAAAGAAAAATTAAAAATAAAAAAATATATAAAAGGCACAGTAGATAGCAACCTAGTAGCTGGTGGTGTTAAAAACTTAAGTCATTGGTAATTTGATAGGGATTGCATTGAATCTGTAGATTGCTTTGGGTAGTAGGGCCATTTTTATAATATCATTTTTTCCAATCCAGGAGCATGGAATATCTTTCCATTTCTTTACATCTTCTTTAATTTCCTTGATTAATGTTTTATAGTTCTTGGCATCTAAGTCCTTTACCTCCTTGGTCAGGTGTATTCCAAAGTATTTTATTTTGGGGGGTGCAATTTTAAAAGGTATTGTATTTTTGTATTCCTTTTCTAATATTTCATTGTTAGTATACAAAAATGCAACTGATTTCTGAATGTTAATCTTATATCCTGCTACTTTGCTGAAATTGTTGATCAGTTCAAGTAGTTTTGGGGTTGAGTCCTTAGGGTTTTCTGTATATAGTAGTATTGTGTCATCTGCATACAGTGACAGTTTTATCTCTTCTCTTCCTATTTGGATGCCTTTTATTTCTTTTGTTTGTCTGATTGCTATGGCTAAGATTCCAATACTACGTTGAATAACAATGGTGAGAGTGGGCATCCCTGTCTTGTTCCAGATTTTAGTGGGAATGCTTTCAGCTTTTCTCCATTGAGTATTATATTTGCTGTGGGTTTGTCATAAATGGCTTTGATTATGTCAAGTAATATTCCCTCTACACCCACTTTGGTGAGAGTTTTTATCATGAATGGATGTTGGATTTTGTCAGATGCTTTTTCTGCCTCTATTGAGATGATCATGTGGTTTTTGACTTTTCTTTTGCTAACGTGGTGTATGATGTTGATTGATTTGTGTAAGTTGAACCATCCTTGTGCACCTGGGATGAATCCCACCTAGTCATCGTGTACGATCTTTTTGATATGTTGTTGGATTCGCTTGGCTAAAATATTGTTGAGAATTTTTGCATCTATATTCATTAAAGATATTGGCTGATAGTTTTCTTTTTTGGTGGTATCTTTGTCTGGTTTTGGAATTAGGGTGTTGGTGGCTTCATAGAATGTCTTTGGGAGTGTTCTTTCTCCTTCAACCTTTTGAAAAAGTTTAAGAAGGATGGGCATAAGATCCTCTTTGTATGTTTGGTAGAATTCACCTGTGAAGCCATCTGGTCCTGGATTTTTATTTGTAGGGAGTGTTTTTAAGACATAATCAATTTCATTTCTAGTGATATATTTCTTCTTGATTCAGTTTTGGTAGGCTGTAAGACTCTAGAAAGTTGTCCACTTCTTCTAGATTGTGAAATTTGTTGGCATATAATTGTTCATAGTATTCTCTCATGGTTTTTTGTATTTCTGCAGTATCCGTTATGATTTCTCCTTTTTCATTTCTGATTTTCTTTATTTGGGTTTTTTCTCTCCTCTTCTTGGTGAGTCTAGCCAGAGGTTTGTCAATTTTGTTTACCTTTTCAAAGAAGCAGCTCTTGGTTTCATTGATTTTGTCTATTGTTTTTTGAATCTCTATTTTATTGATTTCCTCTTTGATGTTTATAATTTCCTTCCTTCTGCTGACTTTAGGTCTTTTTTGTTCTTTTTCTAATTCATTTAGGTGGAGGGTTAAGTTGTCAATTTGAGATTTTTCTTCTTTTTTGAGGAAGGCCTGTATTGCTATGAATTTCCCTCTGAGCACTGCTTTTGTGGCATCCCATAGATATTGAGTGGTTGTGTCTTCATTATCATTTCTCTTGAGGTATTTTTTTAATTTCCTTCTTGATTTCCTCATTGACCCATCTACATTTTTGCACAGAACTAGAGCAAACACTCCAAAAATTTATACAGAACCATAAAATATCCAGAATTGCCAAAGCAATCCTGAGAAACAAATCCAAGCAGGAGACATAACTCTCCCAGACCTCAAGTAGTATTACAAAGCCACAGTCATCAAGACAGTTTGGTACTGGTACCAAAACAGACAGACAGACCAATGAAACAGAATAGAGAACCCAGAAATAAACCCAGACACCTATGGCCAATTAATCTTTGCCAAATGAGGCAAGAATATAAAATGGGAAAAAGACAGTTTATTCAGCAAGAATTGCTGAGAAACCTGGACAGCTACATGCAAATCAATGAAACTGGAACATACCCTCACACCATGCACAAAAATAAACTCAAAATGTCTTAAAGACTTAAATATAAGACAAGACATCATCAAACTCCTAGAAGAGAACATAGGCAAAACATTCTCTGGCAGCAGTCTTAGAAATGTTTTCTCAGGTCAGTCTCCCAAAGCAACACAAATAAAAGCAAAAATAAACTCATGGGACCTAATCAAACTGACGAGCTTTTGCACAGCAAAGGAAACCAAAAAGAAAACAAAAAGACAACTCACAGAATGGGAGAAAATAGTTTCAAATGATGCAACTGACAAGGGCTTAATCTCTAAAATATACAAACAACTTATACAACTCAACAGCAAAAAAGCCAACAACCCAATGGAAAAATGGGCAAAAGACCTGAATAGACATTTCTCCAAAGAAGATAGACAGATGGCCAACAAGCATATGAAAAAATGGTCAACATCCTTAATTATTAGAGAAATGCAAATCAAAACTACCATGAGATACAACCTCACACCAGTCAGAAAACGGCCATCACTAATAAATCCACAAATAACAAATGCTGAAGAGGGGTGTAGAGAAAAGGGAACCCTCCTGCACTGTTGGTGGGAATGTAAGCTGGTACAAGCACTGTGGAGAACACTATGGATGTACACCAGAAAACTACACATAGAATTACCATATGACAAAGCAACCCCACTCTTGGGCATATATCCTGATAAAACTTTCCTTAAAAAAGACATAGGTACCTGATTGTTCATTACAGCTCTATTCACAATAGCCAAGACGTGGAAACATCCCAAATGTCCATTGATGGATGATTGGATTAGGAAGATGTGCTATATATACACAATGGAATACTACTCAGCCATAAAAAAGAACAAAACAATGCCATTTGCAGCAACATGGATGGAATTAGAGACGCTCATACTGAGTGAAGTAAGTCATAAAGAGAAAGACAAATTCCATATGATATCACTTCTATCTGGTATCTAATATATAGCACCAATGATCCTTTCCACAGAAAAGAAAATCATGGACTTTGAGAAAAGACTTGTGGTTGCCTGAGGGGAGAGGGAGGGAGTGGGATGATGGGATGGATTGGGAACTTGGGGTTAATGGATGCAAACTATTGCTTTTGGAATGTATTAGCAATGAGATCCTGCTGTATAGCACTGAGAACTGTGTCTAGTTACTTATGACGGAGTATGATAATGTGAGAAAAAATAATGTATACATGTATGTGTAACTGGGTCACCATGCTGTACAGTGGAAAAAAAAACATTGTGTTGTGTAAATAACAATAGAATAAAAGAATTTAAGTCCTGTATTACAGATTGTCAAACTTTAAAAAAAATTTGACTACTAAAATTTTAAAGAGTAAAATTGGACTTAAAACATTTTGAAAAAGTTTTTTTCTTAAGTTGTAACAAAATATTAGCTATATTCCCCCAGTTGTACAATACATCCTTGTAGCCTATCTTACACCCAATAGTTTGTACCTTTCACTCCCCTACTACTGTATTACCTCTCTCTCCTCCCTACTGGTAACCACTAGTTCGTTCTTTGATAAAGCTTAAATTTATTCCTTAATATAGAAATAATTTCTTTAATGCCTATATTGAAGAACATATGGACTTAAAGATGTAACCATTCATCTTTCAGCAAAATGTCCGCTGAAAGCCACTGTTGTGTAAAGATGCTTTAGATACAGAACACCAAGTTGTTTCATGTTTGCATTCTCAGTTCTTACACAATGGAGACGCTCTAAATCATGTGTACTGCATGTTGATAATATGGTCTCCCAGCAGGACAACTCTATTTAGTGTGTTTCATGGTGAGTAGTGGCACATGGCATTTGCTTATTTAATAGGCTTTATGATTCTTACTGCAGCAAAAGAAAGGCCTGCTTGACTAAAACAATGACTTTCAGAAGCATTAGCTTGACCCACATTATTGTCACAAAAAGAAAATTCTTGATATATGGGTTATTTCATATAATTGAAATGGCCTTTGAAAATGGCAAGGCTTCATTGATAAGAGCACAGGTTTGAAAAATGCAGTTCTGGTCTTATTTTCGTACATACCATGATGCATGGTGAGCATAAATATTTTAAGAGTGGGAAATTCGGGCAAGAAAACTTTGAAATTAGCATTTTATCGAGTAAATAAACTCTGCTCAGCTTTTTCCTGGTCATGCTTCTCTTCAGCCTGACCGAAGGGAATGGTCTTAGTCACCAATTGAACAATTTCTTCATGTCTCATTGACTTCCAGAAAAATGGAAAGAAAAGATCTTGGTTAAAATTAGAATTCTTGTTTGAAAGCACTTAGTGAAATAATAAGGTTTTGCTGCTTTTTGCTGAATAAAAATAAAATATATTGACATTTTCAATATTTTTTACATTTAGTATATAGAATTGCATTAGAAAATACCTATAATATAAATATTTAATGTTTCTAAATTTTCTATGGGAATAGAATATAACTAGAAATTATGTAAATAAATCAGAACACTTTTACGTAGTTTTTATAAAACTGTTTTATATTGAAATCTGAAAAAATCTCAATACTGTATGAAATAATAATAGTACAGTATTGGCTATATTATTTACCGTTTTTATACTTTCTCAATTTTAGATGTGTATAAAAAGAAATCAAACAAAGAGAGTTTTAAGTTTTGTTCCTTATTACAAATCAAATCACATGGAAAGCTAAATAAACTTTTGAAAATAATTTTATTTTTGGTAGACTATGCCTCAGCCATCATTATCACCAATAAATATGAAAGACGTTTTCTTCACTGCAAAGAATGGTGAAAATTTTCTCTGAAAATGGTATCAGGCTGGGTTTGATTAGGGAAACAAAACTATTATAGCTATCATGGGAATAAGGCATTTCACATAGGAATCTGGGTTTCTGCCAACAGGAGAAGGAGCTACAGTTCTGAGCAGCCAGAAATCTGCTTATTACATACAACAGCATGGAGTTCTAGACTGGAGGAGGAGAGCCCCACATCTTGGGGAAGGCTGCAAAATGCAAGACAGGAAGTGCTCTGATAGCATGTTCCCTCAGTGGCCTCAGTGACATGCTGAAAATCATAACTTCCGGTTACCTTCCACTTTACAAACTCTCATGAGTGCCTCTTGTCAGCAAATAGCCACAAGTCACTCATAAGAGGAATTCTGAGAAATGTAGTTGTCATTTTTTTTCCTTTTTTTTTTTTTTTTTTAAGGCCACACCTGAGGCAGATGGAAGTTCCCAGGCTAGGGGTCAAATCAGAGCTACAGCTGCCAGCCTATGCCACAGCCACAGCGACTGCAGGATCCAAGCTGCGTCTTCCACCTACCCCTCACCTCACAGCAGCAATGGATCCCTAACACACTGAATGAGGCCAGGGATCTAACCCGCATCTTCAGGGATACTAGTGGGGCTAGATTCTGCTGAGTCACAATGGGAACTCCCTGTAGTTGTCATCTTTTGAAGAGAGTATGGATGCTGCTAAGATGACTACAACCAATCGAGGGTCAAAAATAAATTAACGTGGTATTTTTACAGTTTACTAATTGAGAGTATATAAAAAAATTGAAGTAAAAATATTTAATTCCCGATATCGCCCAGGCGTTGTGAAGAACATGAGGGGCCTGGAAAGGGAGTGGCTGTAGCACAGGGTCCTGTGGAACGGGGCAGAGACTACTGAGACAGTGTGCTTGTGAGGGAACTCTTTAACTTAGAGTGGACACAACTAGGGGGGTACAGAGATACTCAAGTAACGTTCCAAGTCCCTCCAAATGCTGGCCTGCTAGACAAATATTGAACCTTAATGCTTTCATTTTAAAGGTTTTTATAGCTCCTTTAAGATAAAAAATGTCCTACAGTGGCTGGTCTTGAAATAGGGCTTGACTGTATCATTGTAATCAATTAAGAGAGAGGTGGGTTTAATCTAGGAAAATAGGAAAGAGGATGTAAGAACGCTGACTCCCTGGGTGAAGAGCAGAGTGCAGACGGACAGCTGCGTGTGCCTCTTCCTCTACTTGAAAATCAAGTTCGAACTGACTCCTAGCAGTGTTTCCAAAGTTCTAACTTTCAGAAGCACTTTCCTATCCTTTTTAATTTTTGCAAAATTACTTTTTCCCAAAATAACCGTACAGAAGTATTATTGTTCTGCCTTGGTGTATGTATGTGCATACCAAAAACAATCTTGATTCGAATGACAGTGCGAATGGTATTATTTCCCAACAGTGAAAACTGACACACTTGGTTGTTAAAGAAGAGTAATGGTTGTGATCCTTCAGAGGGAGGGTATCGACTTTTAAACTTCCTCCAGCGTAAATGTAAGCCTAATAACCTAACTTATAAGGCCATAATTGAGTAGTATTTTCAAATTAGGGAGAAGGTCTGTGGAAATTTTTAGTAATACATCTCACTGATATTAAAATTGTATTACCCATTACGAAATAACCACACTTAGAGAAGCGATAGAGGACACAGTTAATCTAACTGTATTTCTAATGGTTGCACATTTATAGAACATTTACCTTCTCAGAACGCTGGGAAATAGATGTGTCAATAAACAATTCTCCCAGTCATAAGTAGAAAAAAAATATAAAATAGGATCTGTTCCAAATGTAATTAATATATTTACCTAGTTGAGTCATCCAGTTCCAAAATTTTATTTCTCCTTGAAACTCATTCCAGGAAACAAACAAACAAACAAACAAACAAACCTCAGGGGAAATAGTTATTAAATAGGTCTTCTGCCTGGGTAGGTCTATTTCATTTTACTGAATAGAAAGTATTTGTTTCTGTAATTGCTTTACTGGTCCCAGAAAATGCTTTCTGTTTTGGTGAATAATTTGAGTCCAGTTAAAAGTTAGAAATTTTAAAGAAAGGGAGTTCCTGTTATGGCTTAGCAGATTACGAACCTGACTAGTATCTATGAAGATGCAAGTTCAATCCTTGGCCTTGAATAAGGATCCAGTGATACTGCGAGCTTTGGTGTAGGTCACAGATGTGGCTAGGATCCTACGCTGCTGCTGCTGTGGCGTAGGCCAGCATCTGCAGTTCCAATTTGACTCCTAGCCTGGGAACTTCCACATGCCTCAGATGTGGCCATAAAAAGCAAAAAAGAAGAAAAAGAAAGAAATTTTTAAAAAATCTCATAAAAATCCATTAGTTATATTTGGGCTTTTGTAATTGTCTTTAGATTGGAAAACAAATCTAAGAAGTGTCTTTTTGGTATGGCTTTCTTAGTGTGCCACAAAAAGACTAGTATTGTTTTCTCAAACAATTTAGGGACAGAAAACTCTAGCATAGGACAAAATGTGAGGCTTATCTTACCTACCACACATGGTACATGGTAGAAAGCACACGGAACAGAAGTAAAAAATTGAATGTGCTCTCTGGTTGTATTACTAATAAAATGTATGACTGTGAGCATTTCATTGAATTACTTTTGACCTTGTTCCTTATTTGTAATTTATACGATTGGACAAGAAAACAAGAGATCTTGCTTTCATTGCAACATTTTATGACTTTCTCACTTTGCATTATTTGTAGAACCAATGTTACTTGTGTGAGAAAGACTGCTCCTAGGTAGGGAGGAAGTAAGTGTGATGTGACCTTTCCTGATGGGGTCTTGAGGAATAAAGGGGAAATTCTAGGAGTATTTAAGGGAGGGATTTCTAAGGATTTACAAGGGGCATTCAGTATAGCTCCCCCCTTGGGAACAGAAGAAGCTGTATAGTGCTTAATAGCCAAGAGAAAGACAGAAGTTTACTAGTCAGTCTTTGCTGATCATCCTCTCCATATCTGGAGAAGTAGTACAAAGAAGGAAAAAAACAGTAATAGTTAAGAATATGGACTCTGGAACCTAACTTTCCAGCTTTAATCCCAAGTCTACCACTTGTGAACTGACTATCATGGACAACTGACTCACTTTCAGTTTCCTCATCTGTACGTTGGAGGACAATTCTCCAGGTGTTTATACATGTCTTGTGACAAATGATGTCTTGGCCTAACTTTCCAGGGGTGCTGGTGTAGCAAACAGTTTTGAAAGACAGAGATAGCATCTCTTTGTGGATCAGAAGGCAGATTTGTTTCCTGATTAGGATAATAGAGATAATGACTCCCTCTAAGTCAGAAACTGGGCAGGTTAGGTAGCAGTCCACCTTATCTGTTGAGGATTTACTAAGCTTAATGTTTCTTACTGTGACACAAACCCACTGGGTGCACAGCATCCACCTGACCCTGCCTGGGCATCTTTCCCATGGGAGTTGGGAGGACATGGGGAACTGATGTGAGCAGGAAGTTCATGCTTCTACTATACTGTTAGAGATGAAGTCCTTTGTCTCTAACCCAGTATCTATAAAATTGTGGCAGGGTAACCAATAAGTTAGAAAGAAAGGTAAAATTTCTGACCCTCCACACTTCCTGACACTTTAAAAGGGGATAGGACAATATTCATCAAATAAGACTGTTACAAAGGTTACGTCACAAGCATTTGTAAAAACCTTCAAGTGAATGGTAACATACAATATAAGCATCGGATAAGTTCTGGTATATCAAACAAAAAATAAACGATACACCTTCATCATTTCCCAAAAGACTCTCATAAGACTGTATACTTATATGTAAATATCTTTATATTTAAAATGACTTTTGAAATACACATAAATTTTAACTGTTACTGGCACATCAGTATTTTCATTATTCCCATATTAAAGGCTCTATTTTGAAACCCAGACATTTATATTGGAAATCCTGCTACACTATTTACCTTTTTGTGAGTAGAAGGGATTTATTTAACCTCCATAATGAATATTTATGTCAGGCCAAACTGTAAGTTTAATCTTCTACACCTGAACTTAATTTTTTTTTAATAGGACCCATTCCATGGGATAGTAAAAATAAAAACAAAAATAAAACAATCCTTCATTAACTCAGGTCCTTTACCATATTTGTTCTTTAGTTGCTTCTGAGCACTAGAGATCTACGTGGTGTCTTGCTAAAGGTTGGAGGGGGAGGGTCCTCAGCTATTAGCTGCACATGCAGATGGATTGAGCTACACGATCCAGGGGTGGATCCAGGTTTTGTACATATTGAAAATTATATATTTAGTGGACATAAAATTAGGTACGGGAGTTCTGACTGGTAACCATGAGGTTGCAGCAGAAACTAATCTGACTAGCAACCATGAGGTTGCTGGTTTGATCCCTGGCCTTGCTCAGTGGGTTAAGGGTTGCTGTGAGCTGTGGTGTAGGTAGCAGAAAAACTTGGATCATGCATTACTGTGGTTGTGGTGTAGGCCAGCAGCTGTAGCTCTGATTCGACCCCTAGCCTGGCAACCTCTGTATGCCACGTGTGTGGCCCTAAAAAGAAAAAAAAAAAGATTAAATTAGGTACAAAAGCAAATGTCTATTTAGAATGAGAAAATACATCACAGCAACTTACACCTGTAAGAGGCTTTGACACCATAAATATTACAAACTCCAGAGAAATAATTGTTTAGACTTTTCCAATCTTTTTTGCCTACATTTTAATCTTATTATCAAATGAAAAATTTTTTAATACAGTTATTAGAGAGGAAATAGACTATGTTTTCTTCTTGATGGAGTTATTTATTACTGATAGGATTATAAAATATGATTTCACATGAAGACAAACTCATTGTTTATACTACTACCGTAAATTTGTGACATAAAAATAAAGGGAATCTGAGAAATTTTATACAGGGTGATTCTTCTCTTTATGTATGATATTAATACCTACATAAACTGCATAATCAAATACATTCCTGGAAGTTACAACCTCCTGACAGAGATGACTTTTACAGAGTATCTTCTGGTTTTCAACATGCAAATGAGGTATTTCAAAGGAACACAGGAGCCAAGTGAAAAACTCCCAATGGTCAAACTTCAAATACATTGAACAAAAAAATAAACAAATTAGGATGGGATTAAACGTAGAGTATAAAAGAAAAATCCATGAGTCTAAAAGGATAAAAATAAATTAATATGTGGAGGAGAAGACATAGATCTCCTAGACAGAACTCCAAATAATTTATGTAAGTGCTCCACCATCAAGGATGAGGAACACAGTTCTTTACTCCTTGAATGGGCTATGCATAGTGATTTCCTTCCAAAAAGTACAGTATTGAAAATGCAAAAGGGAGAAAAGAGGAACTTTATTTATTTATTTGTCTTTTTTTTGGTCTTTTTTTTTGGTCTTTTGTTGTTGTTGTTGTTGTTGCTTATTTCTTGGGCCGCTCCCGCGGCATATGGAGGTTCCCAGGCTAGGGGTTGAATCGGAGCTGTAGCCACCGGCCTACGCCAGAACCACAGCAACGAGCCGCGTCTGCAACCTACACCACAGCTCATGGCAACGCCGGATGGTTAACCCGCTGAGCAAGGGCAGGGACCGAACCCTCAACCTCATGGTTCCTAGTCGGATTCGTTAACCACTGCGCCACGACGGGAACTCCCAGAAAAGAGGAACTTTATAATGGACAAACCTGAGGTGATTAAGGTCCACCTCGACAGTGAGGTCATCGTGATAGCAAGCACCCTGACATGAAGTGATGAAAAAGACCACTCAGTGTCTTCCTGTGTCCCCAGAACCCATAATCCCAACATAATCATGAGAAATCATCACACAATTCCAACTAAGGGACATTCTACAAGATGCCTGACCAGTATTCCTGAAAAATGTCAAGATCATCAATAACTGGGGAAATCGGACAAATGGTCATAGTCAAGAGGAGTCTAAGAGACATGATGACTAATTGTGATATCCTGGATGGGATTCTACACACACACACACACACACACACACAAAATAAGCAAATATCGTTAAAGTATGGACTTTGAATAAAAATAATGTATCAATATTGGTTCATTAATTGAAACAAATGTGCCATACTAATATACGATGCTGGTAATTAAAGAAACTGGCTGTGTGGCATAGAGAATCCTCTGTAGTATCATCATAATTTTTCAATAAATTTAAAGCTATTCTAAAATACTTTTTAAAAAAATTTGACATTTATTGTATTGAAGTATTGTTGATTTACAATGTTGTGTTAGCTTCTGGTGTATAGCAAAGTGATTCAGTTATACATATATTCTTTTTCATATTCTTTTCCATAATGGTTTATTAGAGGATATTGAATACAATTCCCTGTGCTATACAGTTGGACTCTGTTGTTTATCTATTCTATTTATATTAGTTTTCATGTGTTAATCTCAAACTCCCAATTCATCCCTCTTCTGCAACCATTCCTTATTGGTAAATATAAGTTTATTTTCTATGTCTGTGAGTCTGTTTCTGTTTTGTAGATAAGTTCATTTGTGCCATATTTTATATTCCTTATATAAGTGATATCACATAGTATGTCTTTCTTTTTCTGACTTACTTCACTTAGTATGAATCTCATCCATGCTGCTGAAAATGGTACTATTTCATTTTTATGGCTTAGTATTTCATATACACATATATATACACACACCACTTCTTTATCCATTATCTGGCAATAGATATTTAGGTTGTTTCCATGTCTTGACTATTATAAATAGAGCTGCTATGAACACTGGAGTGCATTATCGTTTAGAATTACGGTTTTGTCTAGATCTATACTGGATCATATGGTAACTCTGTTTTTAGTTTTTTGAGGAGCCTCCATACTGTTTTCCAAAGTGGGCTATACCCAAGAGTGTAGGAAGGTACCCTTTTCTCCACAAGCTCTCCAGTATTTATTTTTTGTGGACTTTTTAATGAAGGCCATTTGACTGGTGTGAAATGGTGCCTCACTATAGTTTTGATTTACATTTCTTTTGATAATTGACCATGTTAAGCATTGTTTCATGTGTATATTGGCCATCTGTATGTCTTATTTGGAGAAATGTCTATTCAGGTCTTCTACCCATATTTTGACTGGGTTGTTTGTTATTGAGTTGTATATATATTTTGGAAATTGAGTTCTTGTTGGTTGTTATCATTTGCAAATATTTTCTTCCAGTCTATAGGTTGTCTTTTAGTTTTGCTTATAGTTTTCCTTGCTATGAAAAAGCTTACAAGTTTAATTAGATCCCATTTGTTTATTTTTGCTTTTATTTCTATTGTCTTGTTAGATTTCTATTGTCTTTTTAGAAACACTGCTATGATTTATGTCAGAGAATGTCTTACCTATATTCTCTTCTAGAAGTTTTATCATGCCACATCTAATACTTAAGTCTTTTAAACCATTTTGGGTTTGTGTATGGTGTGAGGGTTTGTTCTAACTCCACTGATATACATTTAACTGTCCAACTTTCCCAATATCACTTGCTTAAGAGACTGTCTTTTCTCCACTATATATTCTTGCCTCTTTTATTGAAGATTAATTGACTGTAGATATGTGGGTTAATTTGTGGGCTCTCTATTCTGTTCCATTGATCCTGTTGTCTGTTTTTGTGCCACTATCATGCTGTTTTGATTACTGTAGCTTTAGTACTGTCTGAAGTCTGGGAGAATTATGCCTCCTGCTTTGTTCTTTTTCCTCAGGATTACTTAGTTAATTCTGGGTCTTTTATGGTTACACATAAGTTTTAGAATTATTTGTTCTAGTTCTGTGGAAAATGTCATGGGTAATTTGGTAGGCATTGCATTTAATCTGTAGATTGCTTTGGGAAGTAGCCACTTTAACAATATTAATTCCTCCAATCCAAAAGCATACAATGTTTTTCCATTTCTTTGAATCATATTTAATATCCTTTTTTAATGTTTTATAGTTCTCAGCACATAAGAATTTCACCTCCTCAATCAAATTTATTCCTACGTATTTTATTTTTTACAAAGTATATTAAAGGAAAAAAACATCTTCCTGTTTTGAACGTTTCCAATCTTGTTCTCAACCACTATTCATGCATTCCTTTTACCAGATAACCTCTGGCACTGCACACTCACATTATTATATTAGCTGAGAGAGTGCAATGGGCAGTAAGAATATTCTTGGAAGCCATTCCTTCGCAGGATGATAGCAATAATATAATGTATTTGAGACTCACCTAGAAATATTCCATTAAATTAAAACTATATGTTTTGCCAACCCCATTTTTCCTTTGCCAGATCCCTAAAATGCCTGCAACTACTCTAATGTCACCCCATGCAAGTGGAAGTGTGGTAAAGTAGAAGTCAGTGAGAAAAGAGGCAATACACTTAACAGATAGCAGTTAAAATATATTATTTCTGCAAATTTTTTTAAGTGAATGATGACAGGTCCAATTTCTGGAAATGTCAGTATTGTACAGAAAATAAAAGCATCTCTCAAAGAGAATTACATTTCCCAATTAGACAAAGTATTTTTTTAAGTGTGAAGATATTGTAGGGTGACCAAAACTAGGTAGAAACCAGAGGTTACCTAATTTGTGAAAGAATGGAAAGAGATGAGGTGAAACCCAGATCTATTTAGCTTTTTTCCTGCTAATCAATGACCATAATATATATCTCAAGCTAACAGTGTAGTCGTAATGGACTGAAAAATCAGATGCTAGAGTTCAAGATCAAAAGCAGATGGGAAGTGAGAAAAAAATACCATTAAAAAAGTGAGTCATATATTGAGGTGCCCAAAAGTTGCATACAAACTCCCCTGACCTTTGGTGCTTCTCAAACTGTGCACGTGTTGAGTGAGTCCCCCAAGCTGTCCAGAAAAAGCAAAGGCTTGAAGGCTGAGAGAACTGAGTAGAAGCATCAGCAGGCAGTGAGCATAGAGACAGAATTTAGAGTATAATTTCTGCCAAGTTCAAAGACTTTTGAAAGATATTAACAAAGCGATTCTAATATTTATATGGAAACACATAAACTTAGGATAGCCAAAACAATCTAGAAAAAAAATAGGACAAATAGGAGGAGTGTTTGCCTCTGAATGTGGGATACAGTAGGCGGGGCATAGGATAGCTTTTTTGGGGGGGGGGGATGGAAATATTCTATATCTTGATATGATTTGTTTTACATGAGGATAAAAAACTGTCATAATTCAATGAGGTCTACCCTTATGTCTGTGTATTATATTTTTGTAATGCATTCATTTAATTAGAATATTAGAAAATAATAAGGTCACTGCAACACATTTCATGTCTTTGAGAGAGCTCATGCAAGTCAGGATCTCTGAACGTTAAGCTGCCACAGACTTCATGAAAAACCGGCCTTTGTGGTCATCCCACTGTGTTCTCCCATTTCTGTCCATACAGTCACTGCATCAGGCATCTCAGTTCTAGGCAGCCACTTTCCCTCCTCCCCACCTCAGTGGATCAGGAGGGGTTGATCTTATGCTCTTTTGGAGCTCTAAGAAATTTAGCCGGGTTGTGGCATGCTCCATCTCTGTGCTTGTCTATGGATTGGGAAAAATCACTGGGACACATGGAAGTGGTAGTAAGTCAACAAGGTACACCTTGGCCATCTGCTTGGATGTATCACACGAACATTCTTCCTACTCTTGTCTGATGGTGGGCTTTGGGGACCTCTGGGCTCTTGCATTGCCTTGCAAGAGCTCAAGTGCACTATATCATTGGATCTCTATGTCTGATATTTAAAAAAAAAACTCCTCTCATATGGGCTTATTTAAAAGGCAGAAGAGCACAGGGAATAAGAATCTCTGCAGTATCTCAGGTCTTTCCTTGAGGTGAAGCTTACAGAGTTTTGAAGCCCCATTCTACTTCTTAATAGCTATGTGCCTGAGAAAGATAACCTAACTCAGGTCCATTGTAAGGTATTATAAAATTATAGGTAAGGGTCTATAAAATGTACATAATCATAGCACATATTTTCTAGTGTTTTTCAGAGGGTTAAATAATATAAGATAGTTATAAAACTTTGTTATACAGTAAGAAATCAGCATCGAGTTACTATTAATAGTTACTTGTTGGACTATAGTTTGAGAAAGAAAGGGGGATTATTCTAACCAGAAACTACAAAATTTTCTGGTGTCTCACTGTTCCTGAGGCATTGGGGCATAACGTACGCTAGCTACAGCTGAATGAGAGACAAGAAATATAAGGGGAAGAAACACACTAATATGTAATAATATTACCCTGATTCACTCCCCAGACCACAGTTTCCTGTGTAGAGAAAATAACATACTTATAAAATTAATGTAAGGATTACACAGGAAAAGAATGCATCCAATTTTCCTAGTACAATGCCTGATATACAGTAAGCATTCAATAACGTTAAGTGAATTGACTTGTACAATTACTGTTTCTCATGTATTCAGAGGAGACACACACATATAGGAAAACATTTATCAGGAATTAAATGTAACAGTGCTAAATTACATATTTATAAAAGTGACTGAAGTACATTAGCCAGCGAATGAGAATATTGAGTCACCACCTTTCTAACTCAATGGTAGCTTACACTAACATACTACAGTCTATTACTTAAAGTCCTCTTTTTTTTTTTTTTTTTTGGTCTTTTTGTCTTTCCAGGGCTGCACTTGCAGCATATGGAGGTTCCCAGGCTAAGGGTCTAATTGGAGCTGTAGCCCCCAGCCTACTCCACAGCCACAGCAATGCGGGATTTGAGCCGTGTTTTCGACCTACACCACAGCTCAAGGCAACACCAATCCTTAACCCACTGAGCTAGGCCAGGGATTGAAGCCACAACTTCATGGTTCCTAGTTGGATTCATTAACCACTGTGCCATGACAGGAACTCCAGAGTCCTCTTATACTAATTGCCAGTGGTAATCCTCAACACCTAGGAGAGAGACATTATCTCTCTTTAATGAGAGGTTACAAGTCCTGCTGAGGTGACACACAGCTTAGTGTCAGAGCTGGGATGACAACCTGTGAGTTTTGATTCAAAGTCTCAGGGCTTTTCCACTAATCCAGAAAATTTTCACATGCAAAAATAGAGCAAGCTATTTCCACCCTTTCACAGTTTTTCCAATTAGGATTCCCCTGAGACCTCTCCCTTCTATCTAAGTCCTGGTTTAGTCTTCCATAAAAGTTTTTGTACTTTATCTTTTCCTAATTAGTTTTGAAACAGAATGATGTTGCTTGTGTGCATTCTTTTCACTGGGTCTGAGCTACTGCAGAGCTTGAAAGAAAGGTGACAATATATTGTGGGGATGGGTGGTATGAGCACTTAAGAAATAAATGGAATTTAAATGTGTATGTCGGTTCAGAAATGGGCAGGAAAGAACCAAGAAAATGGTTTTCATTTATCTTCCTTTTAATCAAAGCCTGCATTTGAGAAGATGAGGTCCATCCCTCAAGGCAGAGGCTAAGAGCTCAGTAATCACCAGATATTAATCTATGGTAGAACAGACAGACTCCACTGTCTACCTCTTTCCTAAAATGGGGAAAATTCATCTTTTAAAGACACATCTCTAGTTAACCTTCTGGGTAGTGAAATCTTATATATGATAACTCTGATATTAATTTCATCAGATCTCATATTTTGCCAGGATTCATTTGTTTCTTTGTATATAACTATTGTAAAATTACCAAGAGGTTAACCAATAATGAATATTTGCATAAAAACAGAGGACCTGTGCATCAGGGTGATACGTGTAGTACTTAGTAAATAAGAAATACTTTCTGTATATAGTGTTGGTATATGAGAAGTTAAAAATGACTTGTCTATTACTTCACTGAATTTTAATATTTTGATTAACTCAATATGATACAACAATTTTGGGTGAATTTTAATAAGTTCAAGTATTAATTAGGATAAAATACAATTATTTCTATGGAAGCATGTGCTTTGGTTCAGTAATATTTTATTTAATCTTATAATTTTGAAACTAAATGTAGAAGTATTGCTATTTAATAGCATCATAACATTCATAATTGAAGAGACATATGGCACTATACACTGAAATCCTGGCATTTAAATTCAAAATTAAGTATTACCAAAATCTTTGTTGGAGAGGTCAACCAAAAGAGTCTGAATCATGTCTTGCAAAAAAATGCATCCCAGGTATTCCCACTGTGGCTCAGCAGGAACGAATCTGACTAGTATCCATAAGGAAACATCTCTGGCCTAGCTCAGTGGGTCAAGGATCCAGCATTGCCATGAGCTGTGGTGTAGGTCCCTGACATGGCTTCGGTCCCCCATTGCTGTGGCTGTGGTGTAGGCCAGCAGCTACAGCTCCAATTCAACCTCTAGCCTGGGAACCTCCATATGACTCTGGAGTGGCCCTAAAAAGACAAAATAAATGCACCCCAAATAAGTTTTTAACAATTCAGGCTTTAAAGTCAACAGGGACATACAGATAAAAAATGTGGTAAAGATGACTAAATGTTATTATAAAATAAAATTTTCTTGGTTAGTATTTTTTTTAAAAAGGTGAAAATGTCCATCAACAGATGATTGGATTTGGAAGATGTGGTATATATACACAATGGACTACTCCTCAGCCATAAAAAAAAAAGAATGACATAATGCCATTTGCAGCAACATGGGTGGAACTAGAGAATCTCATACTGAGTGAAATGAGCCAGAAAGACAAAGACAAATACCATATGATATCACTTATAACTGGAATCTAATATCCAGCACAAATGAACATCTCCTTAGAAAAGAAAATTAGGGACTTGGAGAAGAGACTTGTGGCTGCCTGATGGGAGGGGGAGGGAGTGGGAGGGATCGGGAGCTTGGGCTTATCAGACACAACTTAGAATAGATTTACAAGGAGATCCTGCTGAATAGCATTGAGAACTTTGTCTAGATACTCATGTTGCAACAGAACAAAGGGTGGGGAAAAAAAATGTAAATGTAATGCATACATGTAAGGATAACTTGATCCCCTTGCTGTACAGTGGGAAAATAAAATAAATTAAAAAAAAAGGTGAAAATGAAACCTATCCACCATAGCCTTAAATGAAAAGATAATTCTCTGGGTGAAGATATAATTCATAAAAGGTCTAAAGTGTAATCAATTCAATTATAATCACGAATCACTGGTTTGGAGTGGCCTAAACCAGTGATTAAAAAAGGTTAAATGTGGCTACTCTACAGAAAAAAAATTAAATCTTAACTCTTGAGTGTCAATTTCAAGAGGGTTCCACATGCTTAAAACTTTGTAATCTGGGCTGTTACTTTACTGAAGTGGAAAAAAATTTTTCAGACACCTGTGGTACCCTTTGGGTCTTCCCTGGTTTCTGTGTGGAATGGCTGGGTTGATCTGGGTCCAGACCCATGACAATTAAACTATGACAGGATCTTATGGACATTTAGGAGTGGGGAGCTGGTAGCTGTTGTAGGAACCCACATCCCACCCATTTGCCTCTCTGTCCTGTTTCCCTTCTGCCTCCAGAAACTCTGCATCACCTCACAGGGCATGGTGAGAGTTCTGGGTCTACTGAGGGTTCCATGGGGGCTACAGGATATGACCAGCATTGTGACTCCTGGGCCTTCTTATATCACCTACTGCCTCATGGCCTAAGTCAGAGGCAGAAGAGATAAGAAGACTTGGGAAAATCTTTAGTTTGTTCTCTTGGGTCTACCTTTTGATATAACCTAAAAAATTCAGAAAAATGGGTTTCTCTTCACAAAGCTCAGCATTCAAGAGCTTTTCTGATGCACACTCAAAAATACTGTTTTGGATATCAGAGGTTAAATAAGAAACTCTTTGCTCCAACAAACCTTGTGTCCTATCCTTCAACCCTCTTCATCTCTTTTCTCCTCCTCCCCACAGAGGACTGCCTCAGGAAGCCACGGAGAAGACTGACCAGTATATGAAACGACACAGGGAAAGGTTTTATATGTATATTACCTTTGTTATACATGTATAAATAATTCTTTTTATTTTTTTTTTTTGCCATACCCATGTACTCATGGTATGTGAAAGTTCCCAGGCCAGGGATCAAACCCGCTCCAAGCTGCAACCAGAGCCACAACAGTGGTGATAATGCTGGGTTCTTAACCCACTTGCCACAAGGGAACTCTCAATAAGTGTTTATTAAATGCCTTTGCTGGAAATATTGGTTTGAATTTCTGACTACTTTTGTAAATCAAGAGAAATTATTTGCTCCTATTATAAACTTTGTAATTTAATAAAACTTAAACTTTGTAATTTAATAAATTTTATTCTAGAAAGCTTGTGGGGGAGCAAACTGAGCCTATTCTGATCAACCTTATCCTGGTCAACTGAGGCTGGGGGTAGAGAGAGGGAGAGAGAATGAGAGGTATTGAGAGAGTTGTGTTTCATTTTATTTATAGAAAATAAAGTCAATGATTATTACTCATATTTTTGTCTATTCCTAACTCTGGTAACTTTTTTTTAAATTTTATTTATTTAATTTATTGATTTTTTACTTCCCCAATACATTATTTCTTTCCTACTGTACAGCATGGTGACCATTACACATACAAGAATAGTGTTATTGCGCTTTTTCAATCAACTTTTATGAGATCTTTTTACATTAAGGGTATCAAATCTTTGTCATATTTGTTATAACTCATCATTGTCCTTTAGTCTTAGATTTTACCTTTCGGATTGTGTAGCTTACTATCATTGCAATTTCCATAAGCCTTTTATAATTTAAGTTCTGTAAGTACATGAACCACAACTTTAGTTTATTTCAACTACTATAAAACTATAAACATAAAATGTTTGTTATGCAATAAATATGTCAACCTAAGGTAAGCTAAAAGTAAAGAATCAAAACATGAAAAAATAAAAAAAAGATTTGATTTTTGCTACATGGAAGAATTTGGCTGGCTTAATTTTTTTCTTTTCAATTGTAAGAACAATTTGTATTTTGTATCTAAATTATTAGAAACTCAAAAGGGAAACTGAGAGAGACTAAATAGATTCACCATCAAACATAATTGCTATTGATATTTTTATATTCTCTCTTTATTGATAGATTTTGCATTTAATTTACATTTTTATGTACTTGTGAACATACTGTATGTGTAAACAATTATGTTTTTAAAACTAAGCACATATAATCCTGAACTGGAAATTGACATGAGTAACCTTCCTATTTTGTGCCAAGAATGATTGCTTCATCTGACTATATTTTGTTTACAAATTTGTATTGTCAATTCCTTCCCCAAGCTCTGTAACCTCTCAGTTCTTAATGCTGGATGAATTCACACAATAGTGTTGAAAAGTAAACTGAGGCATATTAAACATTTTAGAGTTTGAGCAAAAATTATTGAAATCAGAGAAATGGAAAGTGGTTGGCAAAGCTCCACTGACAGGAACCTGAAGGGAGTGATTTTATAAAGAAAAGGCAGAGGCAAATTTAGGAAATCATTGATTCACTGCAGGTTAGAGAAGTTGACTCTTTGTGACTGGTTATTCTTAGGTTTTGATGTTGTAACCTTAAGGCATTTACAGGCTTAGAGTTTGCTTTGCTTGCTTTGGCCATCACGGCACTAGAACCAGGTCACTTTAGTGACCTGTTTAATTAATGTAACAGTATTGATATTTTTCTTAAAACATGTATTCAAGTGATAGCAAATGTAAGTTTAATACTAATTAAGGAAATTGATAATGCCAAATGAATGAGTATATATATATCAGCAAATAAACATACATATCAGCATACACTTGAAAAATGAGATATTCAGTCTGTAGTTATGGCACATGGATTTCCAGACCCCTTCCAATACCTCTCTTAACCTCAGTGTCATTATCTCCATCCTCCTCCTACGGCTGGCTCTCACATTATGAACCACTGTTCGAAGAGGACAAATGCATCTGTCAGTCACCCCCCAAATTTATAATGCTATGAAAATGAACAAACGTCACTTTAAAAATGGCTGATTTGTCTGCTTTTATTCCTCAAAGCATAATTTCCTCATTTCCAAAGCTGATATTTTGAAAGTTCTATCCCACTTGTCAATCTCTCAAGATTAAAAATGGCTTTAGTCTACTGCAAAACCCAATGACAATTTGAAGAATTATGGGCTGGCTTCTTCACCCCAAATCTATGTCGGATACTTTGACATATGTTACTATGGAGAGGAAAGTTGGCATTTTTAAAAGACAAAAGAAAAGCATTTTGTTTTTTCATCAAGGAGACATTTCAATATCTTAAGTGCTCATTTGCAATCCCATAAAATGTTTTCTTTCTCTTTAAATGTCAAGGTGATGTTTTCATGATAAATGTAAAATCCAATTCGCAGTTCATTCTTTACACCTTAAGTGACATTAGCAGGTGGAGACAAACAATTATAAGTAGGCATTCCTGAAGCTAAAGCTAAAACACCTTTACCTTTAGAACTTAAATTCTTATATAAGAGATAGTAATTTATAAAACATTTTTCTGCTCTAAATATTTTTAAGACGCAAAATACATACTAAAGAACCACAAAGGTAAAAACATTCATACACTCACAGCAAATTAATTGCACATCCAGCAGAGAAGCAGCTATATTTAAGTATGACTGTTATTACTCAAATAATCAAATTTATTTTAACTACTAAAATTATACCAGCAATAATAGGTCCTATATTTTATCATTCACCACATATCCAAATTACAGTATTATCAAAGTTATTTTGCTCATAACAACCCTAGGAAGTATATGTAGATTAAGTATTATTGTCCTCTTGAAAGTTCCAAGGCAGAGAGAATGACAGGACCCAACTGTAAATCACACAGATAGTTACAACAAAGATAGGACTAGAATCAAAATAACTTCATTCTCTGCCAAGATTTTATTCAACTACAGTACCTCTTTCTATTGGCAGTAATATAAAGTGCTTTATAATATTTAATATTTATAAAGCTGGTCTTAATTCTATAGTTGATGTTCTACGTAAAAAAAGTAAAAAAA
This sequence comes from Phacochoerus africanus, assembly GCF_016906955.1. Taxonomy (NCBI): domain Eukaryota; kingdom Metazoa; phylum Chordata; class Mammalia; order Artiodactyla; family Suidae; genus Phacochoerus; species Phacochoerus africanus. The sequence goes on along the minus strand of NC_062556.1, from coordinate 60,070,500 downwards.
AATAGGTTACAAAACTTGTTGCTAGGAAAATAGTGTTATATCATACCAATATTGATATAAATGATAAAATTGTACCCCCATTGTGCCAGGCAAATCTGCTTTCACAGTTTCAGTCTCAGGTCATCTGGCCTAAGGTGATGGACCTAAGGCTCTAATGATATCTGAATCACCTATCGTACCATTTCTCCTCTTTCTTGAAGAATAGCACAGGTTCACAGCTAAAAATCTTTGTCAACCTGTTCTATAAACTTAATGTCCAACAGCCTTCTTCATTCTGTCCCATTGTCTCTGTTCTCCTTAAGCCCAGCTGGCAGTATTTCTGCCAGTAAAATCCCATCTCTATTCTTGGCTTCTTTTGGGGCAGCGTGAGGGTGCATACCTGTGGCATATGGAAGTTCCCAGGCTAGAGGTCAAATTGGAACTACAGCTGCTGGCCTACACCACAGCCATAGCAATGTGGGATCCAAGCCATGTCTGCTACCTACACCACAGCTCATGGCAATACTGGATCCTTAACCCACTGAGTGAGGCCAGGGATTGAACCCAGGTCCTCCTCATGGCTACTAGTCGGGTTCATTACCACTGAGCCACGACAGGAACTCCTCTTGGCTCCTTTTTGATGGTTGATTAGGTCCATGATTTATATCCACTCTTACCTTCTCATCAAAATGGTCATTTATAACCCTCAGTGTCCTCATTAGAGCATGCTTTTTCATTTTCTGCAATATGGATAGGGTTAGAATTTTTCAAATCTTAAGGTTCTAATTTCTTTTTGCTCATTGTTTATCAATTCCTTCTTCAACTTATTTCTCTCTTTTTGCATTTTACTATCAGTAGTCAGGAGGAAATAACCTTTTATCACTCACAAGTCCTATCATCCACAAGACACTATAACACAGACACAAGGCAGCCAAGGTCTTGGCCACTTTCTACTAGTTACCACCTGTCTCCATCGTCCAGCAACATGTTCCTCATGTCCATCTGGACCTCGTCAGAATGGTCTTCACTGTCTATATTTTTACCATCATTCTGTACATGACTACCTTGGTATTCTCTGAGAAGATGGAAGATGTGTTCTCTTTTCCTTTCTGAAAACTCACCAGATCACTCTTAATAGTCCATGGGCTTTTTCTAACATGTACCTCGAAACTCTTCAAGCCTCTATTATACAGTTCCAAAACCACTTCCACTTTTTAGGTTTTTGTGCCACCCTACTTCTTAGTACCAAAATCTATCTGAGTTCAAGCTATCATAACAAAATGCCATAAACTGGGTCGCTTAAACAAAAAACATTTATTATTTTGATACCGATATAAATGATAATTATTATGTTAATATTGATATAAATGAGAGTACCATTGCCTATGAAACTGCATATATCCTAGTATAAAATTAAGTGGTTGATAGTGGTTAAAAATAAGAAAAAAAATTGTTTAAAAATCATGTATGCTCTGACAGCACATATACTAAAATTAAAATGACGCAGAGAAAATCAGCTGGGTCCTTCCTAGCAAAAGATGGCACACAAATTCATGAAACACTCTATCATGTATTGTGTGAAATGTGGGCTCTTGTAAATTATTGTTTCATTATAAATCTGAAAGCAATTCTGCAAAACATTCAATGGTGTATAATCCCTTTTATAAGAAGTAGGTTAGTAATTTTTAAAATTAGTAATTTTTCTATTTTAAAGGTTAAATTTTACATTTTCAGTGCTAAAAGTAACCTATTTTCTTTTTTTAATTAACACTACCTTCCTACATAGTCTACTTTTTTATCATGAAATGACTATAGAACAAAATGGTATTCCTATTTTAATGATATTATTATAATTTAATATAGAGATATTGTCTATTACCCACAAATTCATTTGTCTTCTACTGGAGATTTCCAAAGGGAATAAAAAAATTATTTAGACATAGAACAAGTATTAATATTGCAGAAGCACCATACATTTTACAATTATAGCAATCAACAGTGTGAAAGAATAAAAAGATGCCTTGATCATAATAATTTATTTTATTCTTTGTCACCCATTGTATCTGATTTTTATACACATGTTCACCTTTAGAGATGCAAAATTTTAAATACCATTTTATGATTAATTTTTAAAAAATTATTTTACCTTTATAGTTATTTGAGCTTAAGAAATCCTTTCAAGAATATATCACTGAAAAGGTGTTGAGGTGAAGAAAAGGTGAGAAGGAACAGTAATTTTAGGAATATCAGAAAAATGTACAGTATATGGGCATGTCAGCTTGGAAAAATATGTGCAACATAATAATTAGAGTAATAAAAGACAGTATGTAAGACAATATGTCTAAAGTTCAGACCTTACATATTGAATAAATATTCAACTTGATTTAGATAAGAGAAATTATGACTTGTACTGATGAAATACAAAAAACTAGCTAATAAAATTAAAAATGAAAGAACAATTAAATAAAGAGTAGAAATGCATGAGTTAAATGCACATTTTACTTCAAAATTGAATATTCTAACAAGAAACTTAAGAGTAACTATGAGAACAAAATGCAAATTGTGATTAATACTGACGGTGTCTGTGATTAAATGACATGCTGAAGGAAACGCATGTTAATTTTATTGACAATACAGTCTGCTATAGAAAAGTAACAATTACACGTTTATAGCTATATACTTTTAAAAGTGTCACCTGTGACATCTGAAAATGCTTTTATTAAGAGTTTCTATCTAATTTGATCTGAAGCAAAAGTAATCTTAGTATCCTTGTTAGGAAATATTGAAAACTCTTTAGTAAAATTAACATTTGATAAAAATTAAGGAAAATGGAGTCATTCAAACAATTTATACTTCAAAATTATACATATAAAATATGAATTTCCAATGTTTTAAATAGGAAATAATATAAAACTCAAAAGCATTTTTGTGTTTTTTCCACTATTGCCATTTATTTCATCTAAATAAAAATGTTTGCAACTTAATTAACTGATGTATCTCATAAGTCTATTTTTTCTTCTGTTAGATAAATTTATTCAGATACATACCCCTAAAATAGTACTAAATAATCTTAAGCACAATTCCCTTGGTGGTCACATTTTTTTTTTTAACCATACATTGTCACTTTGATTGCAGCTGACTAATCCAGAGCAAGCAGTTTACCCAAAGGCAATAAATACTGCCTGGTCAGGGGTTGTTGAAATAAAAGATGAACAAATTACTTTGACTAAAATTTCAATTAATTAAATCAGAGAGAATCAATTATATAAGATTATTAGATGAATGTTCCCAGGAAGAATTAAAATAAAAAAATACATAGTAGCAAATATTCAAGTCAAAGTTATGCAGAAGAGGAATTCTTAAGCAGGAGAATGTTACTGGTACAGAGAAGTGTATAGTAATAACTAGATAACACAGTTAAAGAGAGTTGATGCCACACTGCAGTGCGGCCCTGTTGGCTTGGGATCCACATCTATACTGCACTTATCTTCACAGTAACATTCTTTGACTGGGCATATCTTCCTTATCAATAGTGCTGTACCAGATCTAAAGAACTCAGAAGGTAACTTGTAAAACCATATAGGGGAGAGAATTGTTCCATTCCAACAAAAATACTCAAGAATTCCTCTAGGAACTTCTTTTATCTACATACAGATCAGCACATTGGGCTCTGAAAGTTATTTCATATAAGTATATACATAGAATCATTAATTGCCTACTTCTTAGATTAAGAGACCTTACAGTTGGTAGAATGATCCTTGTAATTTCCAATAAGAAAACCTCATTTTTGGGAGTTCCCATCGTGGCTCAGTGTAAATGAATCTTACTAGTATTCATGAGGATGCAGGTTTGATCCCTGGCCTAACTCAGTGAGTTAAGGATCTGGCATTGCTGTGAGCTGTGGTGTAGATCTCAGAGGTGGCTCAGATGTGGCGTTGCTGTGGCGGTGGCATAGGACGGTGGCTATAGCTCCAATTCAATCCCTAGCCTGGCAACCTCCATATGCTGCCCTAAATAGACAAAAAAAAAAAAAAAAAAAGAAAAGAAAACCTCATTTTTCATGGCTGAAGCCTCTAAAGAATCTATTATGTTGGTTTTACTACACACTGAGAAAATAGGTGCTAATCTGTATTCGTGTATTAAAAAAACACATTAAAGAAACAAATTATAAAGATAACTGATAGGCATGAGATGACAAACTTGAGTGTTGACTGCCCTAATCATCAGAAGAGGACCTACTTTAAATTATTCTTAAGGGCCTTTTCTCCCCTGACTCTCTCCCCACTCAGGTTTTGAATATTAGAAATTGGAACCAGAAATCTCACTGTCACATTTCTGCATTATTAAATGCTAGCAGTTAATTCATTTCCTGTTCACCATATTAATTGTTAGAAATATTCATTTTGCAGAATTCTTAGCCTCATTGACTCTTTACTGAGTAGAGTTATTATGCTCATTCCAATATACTTAGTAATCTGTTGCATTTTAATTCTTCCTTTGAGATAGAGAATGCTGAATAAAACTGAAATTCCATATTATATTATTTCAATCTACAATTCAAAAAAAATTTTAAGGGAGTAAAAGGGCATCTGTCCTATGACTGGATCCACTTAAAAGAGAGTGCCTATCTAGTCCAGGTCCCCAGAGTGACAAAAATTCAAAACGAGTTAACATTTCATTTTTAAATTACCCTCTTTTGTTTAGATTTTAAATTTATGAGTAACTTATACTAATCTATATTCAACACTATACGTTTTGTTGGAGTAAAAGGGGAATAGCTGCCTGTTAAAATTCACTTGGGAAAAGAATAAGGTCTACAAAGAAAATTTTTTTTAAATAAAGGAGAGCAATATTTATTCTAAGAACTACTTTTTAGACCTCTTTTCTTTGTTCTCAGGAGAATTTTAACTGAAAAGAAATAACAATTATACCTTTTTGCTATTCTGTTGAGTTCTGTGACAGGATTAGCTGGCAGGAATAGTGGGGCCAACTTGAATATGAGGCTCCCAAGGGAGAAAAGAAAGTCAAATTCAACCTCCAGAAGCTTCTCTGGTGTACTGACTGCCTGGGAGGCTGCCGTGTTTTTCTTTTGTCTTTTGGGGGCTAAGATGCTGGAAGTTTTTCCTCTGAATATGGCTGCTCTATGTCTATGACTGACTCTTAGGATGTCACAGTGTTATTTAGACTATGGGAAATCATTTAGGAATTATCAAAATTCCCATTTTGCTCCATCTGGGAATCAGAAAAAAATATGATTTATATTTGGCATTTTCAAAGAAATCTAACAAAGCATACAGCAGTACGTCTCCCTGATCTTATTACGTGCAAGGTCACAAGCGTGCCAGCTCTCAGTTATTTAAGTCCTTGGGTAGCTGTCAATAAGCAGAGGGTACTTTCTTTTTAACCAATTGTTACAATTTCCTCTTCTAACTCATCGAAAATGTCAGCAAGCAGTACTTCCTGGAAATATTTAAACTATTTTTTCCCTTTATTTCATTTTTTTTATGCCTCCTGGTACAACTCCTACATTGAAATTGTTCTTAGGTGAATCACGAATGATTTTCACATTATGAAAACAAAGCGATGTTTTCTGGTGATGTCTTGCTTAGTCTCTCTTCATTCATCCATTTAATTAGTGAGTGAACATTTACTATTGACAGGCACTGGAGAAACAGAGGTGCACAGGATAGAAAGAGACCATATCTTTATGGTACTTATAATTTAATTTGAAAGATAGACACCAAATAATTATAGAGGTGTTATACGTTAGAAAAATGTGCCATAGGAACACATAATGGAGACCTCCTCTACCGTTAAGAGTTAGAAAAGGCAGAAAAGGTCTCTCGGTGGCAGCAGTTTTCAGTAGGATTCTAAATAGAGTTGATTTGTGAATTGGAGATAAGCAAGAAATGTTTTAACAGAGGGGAACACAATGTTCACTTTCTCAACTTTCCTTCAGTGAACACCTACTCATCTACCAAAGCAGCACCAAATCTAGAACAAAAAAGAATCAATGTATCCGACTGTATTAGAAAGGTAGATTTGGTGATTGCATGCGTGTGAAGACAGGGGACAGGGTAAAGTGAGGATGGGGTACTAAGAAGATGATAGATAGCATCCTTTACGAAGACTGGGAACACCGGAAGAGCAGCAGGTTTGGGAAGAGGTCATTCATCTGGTACCACTTGTGTTGACTTTGAAGGGTTTGAGAGATAAATGAGTAGGATTGTTAAATAGGCAATTAAATGCATATTGCCTCAGAAAAGAGGCTGAAGATACACAAAGAATCTTAAAATAAAATTTAAAAAAAAATCCCAAAATGAACTCATAATTACACACAGCAAAATATGATCCCAATTTCCCAACATCTTTATGATCATGGGTCTAGCATCCATGTGGTCATCGAAAACAAAAGACCAAGACACATTTACTCCTCATGTTTTCTCATTTCCCATGTCTTTTCGATTACGGTGTCCCTCCAATTCAGATTTTTAAAATTCCTCAGCCTCACTCTGTACCACTGCGCATTTTTCTGGGAAATTGCAATTGCCTGCTAATTCAAGGTTTTCCTTCAGAGTATCATTATAAGAATGTGTATATTGCTGCGTGGCTGAGTTATTTAAAATAGAAAATATTTCCATGTTTTCTCCCTTCTCTTCTACCCAATGTTAACTTCTAATAGGTCTTCTTATGCTTCTTGATTTTACCAGTGGCGTTTTCTGTTTTTTATACTTCTTTTTTTCTAAGTATATATGGGCCTAAGTCTCTTTGATTCTTTTCTCATTTGCCAACTATTTTGCTTAAAGTCTAGCATATAGACTGTGAAGCATTACATTCATTATGAAAAGAATAAGACAATCAATAACAGCATGGCCTATAGAGAAAGATTGTTAGCATTCAGAACTGGCCCCAAAAAGTACCAGCTTGGTGGCCTTGGACAATTAAACTACCTGTGCTTTATTGTTTTCATTTTTAGAACAGGGATTACAATAGTGGCGATTTCACGGTATTGTTCTGAGGACAACAAACTAGAAGTGGGATTCATGAGATGGAGGTCTTATGTAAGCAAGAAGAAAATATGACATTCCACAGAGGTTGAGTCAATTTCACCATTTACTCATTAAAGCTGATTATTTTCCCTTAGTTTTTGGCGAAGTGCCTGATTGTTGGACTCCAACTCAGCCCCAGAGAAGAGGTTTGGGTCCTGGAAGTAGAAAATGACAGGGAAGATGACTGAAAAGTCACTAAACTATATTAGCAAGTACTGAGCCAGTTCACAGGAGCTCCTAACATGCACCATACCCACAAACCTAGCTTTTTTGCTCTTCTTATCATTTGTCCATATTATTTTGAACTGTTCCTGTGTGTGACTAAGGATTTCTGAAACGGCAGAATGGATCCAAAATTACTCTTACAGTGCTAGAATAAGTCTTCAAAGCAGAACTGATGGGGAAAATCTAAGTAAGGGGCCCAATAGAAAAAATAGGATTAGACTCATACCCCAGAGCCTGCTTTGTCTGCCGTTTCAGGAAACCCCAGTTGGCCTTATACATTTTTCTCCACGTTTATCTCCCCTGATTCTTGTTCCCATCAGGCCTTGTCTATAGATGTGTTTATTCCCCCTGCCCAATTGACAGAAGCCTCAGTGCAGGCTTTGCCAGCAAACTTACTTTGTGAGTTCCTGGTTGTTTGTCTAAATTCTGCCTGCTCTATGACCCTGGCTTTCCAGACAAATTTGGGGTTCCCCATTAACATAATTCCCTGATCTCACACACAGTGCTTTAATGAAAGGAAGGTATCTTAATTAAAACATATGATTAGCTTTGTCAATTCAAATGAAAATGACTCTAATTTAGATATAGGCATAGAATTTTAAAGTTAGAAGGGGCCTCAGAGATCACCTAGTAAATGAGTGGTTTTGGTAATTGTTCTCCCCTGCTGTGTGCATTAGCATCTGCATTTTATTCAGTGCTGTCAAATGCGTACTTTTAAAAGAGATAAAAGGACCTTGGGAATATGGAAAGTTTCTAATAGTTGTATGTCTTAACAATCTTGCTGAAGTCCTCTGACCTTACAGTTCATGACATAATTATTTATTAGGCTATGGATAGACTCACTTAGGGCTTAGGGTAGATAATAAAAGGGATTACTACGCAGGCAGTTTCTTCCTTAAACTCACAGTTTTCCTAATCTTTTTCCCTATGGCAACAGAGCAATTACTTTCCAGCATGTTGATTCCTTTGTACTTTAAATATAGATAAATGTAATCATGCTGAAAACCTGGGGGTTAGCTAGTGCTCCCAAACTGAAATCCCAAACTGCAGAAAAGCATTGATTCAGAGCTTAGTTTTCTATAAAACCTGGTTACAACTGTACTTAAAGGACTAGATGGCTCTCAAGTAAATCTATAACTATCAGAGTTGTGAAGAACAGTCTAATCTAATGCATGAATCTTGATTAAAATATTATTTTTCAGAAAATGGAATATATTTGTTGTTTTTTAACTTTTTTAAGGAATTACAGGTACGAGGAATTATGGGAATTACAGAAAGTTTATCAAAATAAAAGCATGTTTGGCTTAAGATGGGGGAGAAAGAAATGATACAGAGGGGCAAAACTCTCTGGAATCATGTAAAATAACCAAACAAATCATACCTGAAAACCAAATGATACCAAAGAGAGCATGTTTTATAATACTGCACAAGAAACCAAGTGAGTTTAAGCATTACAGGCTTCAAGTCCACTTCAAGAAGATTAAACCCAAAAGCCTCTGGCCATGTCTCATTGTAAAGTCCCTTCCCCCACCTTAAGCAGCCTGGGCTGCGCACTCCCTACTAGGGAAGAAATGTTGCCCATTCCTCACCCAACTCTACGTAAGGAGTTCTTCACTCAAATAACGCAAATAACGTATCCAGCTTAGGGATATAAAAACAAGTGTAAAGGTGGGAGGGGCTCTTTTTACCCATGTGTGAGCTCTTTCTCTCTGAAAATGTATTTTCGCTCTAACAAATCTGTAAAATACCTTTTAACCTACCACTCTCTGGCAGGGCAGGAACCTCGGAAACTGCCATTCTATCATTCTAGAACCAATTCTATCATAAGGAATGTAAATCTGTGTGTCTCACATGAAATGAGTCTTTCAAAGATTTGAACACATGAATCAAGAAAAATTTCTCTAAAGCTTGGATGTGAACTTGCCCTAAATGTCAGTTATACCAAAAAAACAAAAGTCCATCCAAGACACTGTGAGAATTCATGAGTTTTATGTAACTTACTCTATTTTATCAATTCCTGAATAGCTCACAAAGCATTCTGAGTATGTCATAACTGGAATAGTTAAGTAAAAACAAACAAACAAACAAATCTATGGTAGAAGCTTGGATTCTGCATCATTATCAAAATAAACCTTGAGTGTATTAGTGCTTGAGTTAAGAAGAGTAAAGAGCAAATAGCTCTGACAATTTTCTTCCCTTTTTTCAAGAGTAATATTTAAACATACTGTGTTGGGGAGGAAGCAATTTTTCTCTACCCTTCTAAGTCCTTCTGGCTGGTCTAAAAATTAAGTTTACATGAGACATACTAATAGGAGAAAAATCAAATAAAAGTCTAATGACATGTATAATATGTAATAATATAATAACATATCCAGGAAAACTGAGTAACCTGCCGACATAGCCTAAAACCTCACCTTAAATACCTTCTTCAACTAAAGACATGAGCGGATAAGGGGAAGAGTAGTTTGGGACTTCAAAGGGGAGGAAGGCAAATTCACATGGAAATGGAAAAACAAATATTTGGTAAATAAATGCTTGGTGGGCCAAGCAGAGATAATGGAATGAACTCACAGGAGACTCTGATCTCTAAGCCAAGTTGGGTTTCCCCCACCACACCTAGCCAATATTCATTGCAGATATCTCTGGTGATAGATCTATTTCAGAACAGGCTCTTTATCTAAAGGCAATTCTTTTAGGCAGTTTAGGGGGAGGTAAAAAGAAAAACTTCCTGAGTCTCCTGTTTCTCGAAAATAATCTAGGAGTTCCCTCTGTGGCACAGAGGGTTAAGGATCTGGTGTTGCCACAGCTGTGGCATAGGCTGTAGCTGATGCTTGGATTCAGTCTCTGGCCTGGGAACTTCCATATGCTGTGGGTGCAGCAAAAAAAAAAAAAAAAAAAAAAAATTCAGTCTAAATTCATCTTCATGCTAAAGAGACCCATTCTGGGATTGCAGAATTTTGCTTCCCTACAGTTAGAAATTGTTATAATCTTTAAATTTCTCCTTTGAATGGTACATTGCAGATCAAAATTACATAATGGGATGTCCTCAGAGAATTAAAGGGATAAAGAAAGTGTCTCTCCCAAAATGCAGCCTTAGGAATAAATCACTCCTGTTCAGTGATGACAGAAGTGACAATCCAATGTCTACTACTCAGCTGTACTATGAAAGAGTAGTAATTGATGACGGGAGTTGACTTGATAGCATTATTAGATATTGTCTAAATTTATAAACATTGTTTCTTGATTTAAGTAATGCCATGGAAGCAGGCTCATTGGTGGAAACCTTATCCCTTCTAAGTTCTTTGGCTGGTCTAATTAAATTGACATAAGACAGATTAATAGGGGCAAAACGAATTTAATTTTACATGTGCAGGAGACCAATGAAAATATAAGATGCACAGAGGTGACCAAAGCAGGAAGTTTTTATACCTTTTAGATAGGAAACAATACATTTGTGAATAACTGATAAGACAAATGGGTTTGGGCTTGAGGTGAGAAATTAATTACAACGTTTGTTTTTGTTTATATAGAGCTCTTGACCCTAAAGTCCCTCTCTCTGATAATAAGGATGCCTTTTAACCTACAGGTATAGTGAGGGTACCTTCTGTTTTCAGAGTGACAAGGAGGTCAGAGTGTCCTTCTTACACCAGCTGTTTAAGTAACTTTAATTCAAAATAGTCAGTATGCCAAAGTGACATAATTGGGGGTGGCATATTCTGCTCGCCTTTACCATCTTTCAATGCAAGAAAGTATATTAAATTAAATATTTAGTCATTGACTGAATAATCACTTCTATCTCTAACTGAATAATCATCTGTAACTAACCACCTTGTACATAATTGAGGGCTTGTACATTATTGATGCCTGTTAGTTTGGGCCCTCTTGTGCAGAGCAGGTTGAAACACAATGAATAAAAAAGGTTTTACATCATGAAAAGTTCTGAGTGTGTTGATAAGGTCATATGTTATTCATTTAATCAATACTGACCCAGAGGTAACATTTTTAAGCAAAAGGATTAATTTAATTAGATTTATCACTAAAAGGTGATTCAAATACCATGCAAAAGGGCTAACTGAGGCAAGATGGGAAACAGGAAAGTCACTCGTTCTAATAATCCATGCAAAAGAATTATGGGGTCAGAACAAAAAGCATTAGGATAGAGAGGATAGTAAGGATTAAAAAAATGATCAGGAATTATAATTGTATATGCCTTACTTCTGATTTGATATCAGGACAGAAAGGGAGGAAGAATCCAGGACAACAATGGCATGTGTGGATTGGGTATCTAGTGAATGGTTGCTCCATTTTCTCAAGTGGTGGGTATGAAAGTAGAACACACTTGAGAAAAGAAGATTCTGAGTTGAGTTTTGAAAATGTAGAGCTTGAGATGAGTGTGTGAAAACCAAGCAGGTTGAGTTGAGAATTTTTGTTACTTCGATGGTGAAATAATGAGCCTGGCTGTAGTAACCCAGAGAGTGAATATACAATAGAAGACAAGTGAAGATGAACTTCTCAGAAATGTTGCCCTTAGGTTGAGAACCAAGACTCAGGAGTTTGAGGGGAAAAAGCTGTAGAGAAAAAGGAGGAAAATCAATGGACTGCTGTCTGACTAGCCAAGTTTTAATAGGGTTACTTAAAAAAAAAACCCAAAATTGAATTATTGTCAAATCAATTCCAAGAGGAAAAAGAAGAATGAAAAGACTGATCTGTGAATAAAGATACCATTACTATCCTTAACCTGTAAATGTTATTAGAGAAGAGATCAAATGGGCCTAGACATATTTTTATATTAAAAGCTAATTTCTAGAACTAGACGAGTTTACAGAGCAGAGAGCTTCAAATTTTGATGAGAAACTCTTATTAAAAAATCAGAGCCCACTGCTCATATAAAAGTATTAATTATATACATTCACTACTCTGCTAATTGTTTTCCACAAAATATAGCATGATTAAAATTTTGTATATGATTTAACAAAGTGAAAATAACTAAAATATTCAAAATAACTATATTTCAGCTGATGTGATAAACATGTTGCTCTCAATAAAAAATATAGAAGAGGGAGTAAAAAACACAAACTTTTAAGAGTCCTCACTGATGCTATGAAAATAAATTCATTGGTATGAACCATCCTGCCCAAAAGTCAAACAGGAAGTTTTGTTTACCCCAAAGTTTATGAGCAGCCTCCCTACCACGAAGTTTTTAGTCTAAATAAGAAAAGAAAGCAGTGGTTCATTTTTAAAGGGAAGAGGATTCTTGCTGTATATTATTATTCATATTATTTTGATCAAAACATCTACTGTTTATCACTGAAGAGGAAGATTTCTAATGTGAACTCATATCCCAGGAAGGGAAAAAAAAATCCCATTATAATTATCTCACTACTCCCCAGCATCTCCACATGTCCCAAGGACAAAGAAATGAAAATCATTTCAAAAGCTTTCAGAGGCGAGCTGATCTTCTTGATACAGTAAGAGGAGAGCACTGTAAATTCTGTGAACATCAACCACTTCCAGATAGCAGTACAATCATTTCATTTAAGCAAATTGCCCTTAGGATGAGTTTATTTTTACACAGATTATTTAAAAATCTTTTCAAGAAATATGTATTCTTCTTAAAGGAGAGAATGACTTTCATTTGCAATGTGCACACAGACATTCTTTCTACTGGGAAGTAGACTCTGTCCCTGCAACTGAAAAAAGTTACTAGCTTTATCCTTTACTATTAGCTAATGGTAGGGCTATTACATTACATTTCTCTTCTTCGTCAGGTAATATGCAAGTGTAGGGAAAAAAAAATGTATTGCCTCTTCTTATACTGTGTGCAATTTTCTCCATGTTAATTGGGTATTTATTTCATTGTTAGCAGACTCTCTAGTTGGACAACAAATCTGTGATGTGGGGGTCAGAAAATTACATGAATTAAAAAATCAGATTTAGATGGAATATTGGGGTCTTGATTCAAAGATGTAAACATATAATTTACTGAGATGCAAAAGACAGAAAAATAAACTGAATGTGAAATCTGCCTAATGTTAATCCTTAATTCAAAAGGACACTATTGCGGCCTTGACTCATCAGTTCTGTTAATCAGCCTCATCTGGAAAGTGAAGCAAATTTAGCTCTATCTCATAGGGGTTTCAGGATTCAGTGTTAACTAATTACTGATTACAACATATTCTGAAGAAACAAACACTCATTAAGTAACAAGCTGTAGGCAAGGTTCTTTCTCCTCTCCTCACTGGCGGGCTCTGTGTGAGTTTGAACAAATCACATAAAGACTTGGGGCTTCATTTTCATCATCAAGACAGGAAGAATTCTAAATTGTCTTGGATGGTATTGCAGGTCCCTGTGGGCTTTCCTTGACTAATTAGTTCACACTTATCTTTTGCCTCCTCTCTTATTTCCCACCCCCATCATTCACATCTTACGCTTTAAGAACACACAATTACTTGTAGTCTCCAGACAGTGCTCTATTTTCCCATGCCCCAAAGTCTTTACATGTGTTATTCTTTCTGTGCAGAAGACTTCCATCCCAGGAGTTGGCCTAAACTGGTTCCTTCCCCTTCCAGCCTATTCTGTAGTTCTCCTTCCTCTAAGAAGCTGGGGTGATCTCTGAGGTCTGGGGTTTCTGATGATGTCCACACCACACTTGTTCATTCAACCTACTCTTAAATAAGTCATGGCCATCTGTCTGGTATACTAGGAAAGAGTAAGCTTCTCAATGAACTTGAACATTTTTCAGGAAATGAATTTGATTTCCCTATTCATATACAGAAGGTGTTTGACACCTTTATTGAATATATTTACATAATAGGATTATTGAATATATATATATTTTTCATTTATAATGATTTTTGTTTTTTCCATTGTAGTGGGTTTATTTGCAGCAACATGGATGACTATATATTTTTTAATTAGAAAATTAATCTTTGTATGTGAAATGTTTCACATCAAAGAACATTGCAAAAGTGTTCACTGAACAACTACTACGTACTAGGACAACTGATAAGTACTGAACATCATATAAAGCTAATAATACAGTGTTTGTCCCGGGGGTGTTTTAACACTAGAGTACTATGAACTATGAACCGGCTAACATAGCTGGACTATGAACGGACAGGAGAAAATCTGGTAAGTTCTACTGAGGGATGAACAGAGTTTATATACTATGTAAGGCCAGATAATGGAGAATTAACCCTGCCTAGTCGCATAAGTATCATCAAGCTTAAGATCATCATTTAAGCTGGTCTTAAAGTTGTGGTAAGAGGAAGGAAAAATGACAATTTTAAAAGGAGTGAATGGGATGTGCAAAGATAGAGAGTAGTGAAACTGTTTTGGGTCAAATAAAGAACGGATTTCCAAATTATCAGAGCCTCAGAAACTTGGTTGACCAATTATTTTCCAGTTTGGAAGAACTTCCATGACCACAGGAAAAGACTTGCATCTAGCGTTCAAGAGGGAGAAATTAATGATGGTGCCAACACCTTACGATTCAGGGACTTTGGAAGCATTTTAATTTTATCCCTCAAGCAGCCAAACAAAGCATGAAGAGTCACTGCCACCCCCATTGTGATTTTTGCTCTCTTTTGTGGATCTCTTTATTTCCATTAACTTTCACGGTCATCATGTTTTGAAATTCGGAGGGAGTGAAAGGACTCAGTCCTCCCACCAAGTAACACATTAGCATCTCACATTGTTTAATAACCGCATCCTATTGCAAATGTCACCAAAGAGCTATTAAACAGAAAATTCCGTGCACAAAACTCAATGGTGCATGACACTTCTGATTAGGTGCAGTTTTTTCTGAAAGGGTGATTATTCTTAGAAGGGATATTTCATTACCCTTAATCTGAGTCCAGTTTATACAACCATAACCTGAGGCCTCATAAGATATGTAACCAAACCTTAATATAAATCAATTTACCAGTGCTTGTGGGCTTATCTTGGTGAACAATCTGTATGATTGAAATGCACTATTCTAAGTTATGTGTCAGAGCTTATTAAAACTCTCATCAATTGGATTGTTGAAATTTTAAAAAGGTTCTACTATTTTAATGCATGATTTGTATTACCCTTCACTTGAAACAAAGCAGTGTTCTCTGCAATTTCTAAGCAACACATCTTTTTCAATTACTATTTAGCATTGAATTCTGGTCCTAGATTCTTAACGTATTTCCCTTCATCACTCTGTGTATATTTAGTCTTGCAGAAGAATACAACTATTGCATTACTTTGACCAAATCTGTTGTGTGTCATATATAAATTTTCTATAAACAAGATAAATGTATCAAGACATTCAAAACTGAATTACAGCAGTTGCACTTATTTTCAACAAAGGAAGAATTCAATTTAGTTAAAACTATTTAAAAATATTTTAACGATGGGAATTTTGCTTTATTTAAGAAAGCAAAGTAAAAATCCTGCACCCAGATGACATGTTCAATCTTACCTTATAAACTATCCAGGATTCAACAATTACATAGCAGAAATTAAGTCTAATTAAAATAAGCTCATAAATATAATGATGAAGACAAAAATGATGACTGATACACTTACCTGTGTTTATCACATGCTTGGCCTTGAAGCATTTTCTTATTAATACTTATATTAACACTTTGAAGCATTTTCTTATTAATACTTAAGTTAACACTTAGTTTGATGGATAAGTTCACTACTAGCATTTGTCTAACTTTATAGATGAGAAAACCAAGAAAAGAGCAAGTTTACTTGATATGCCCAAAGTCAAAAAATTAAGTGTCAAAAGCCTTATTGGAACAAAGATAGTCTGAGAACAATTAAATAATAGGCATTCCAAAATTAATTATTTTTCATAATTTATATTCCTAGTTAAAGTGAAATCCAATGATTTACCAAAAGAGCTTATCAAGTGTTTCAACACATCGAAACTTACATCTGTTTTATGACAAAAGATGTATAGAAATTGTTTTGTTCAAAAAACAATTACGATTTCATGATAAGCCTTATCGTGGAAAGTATTACTAGAAGTAAATGAGACATTTCATTCCCCACACAGTGAAGTTCCAAACTTACTGTCACTCCTCCAAGGGTATTCTTCACCTCTTTCTTCAGGAGATCTACTGCTGTTTCTAAAGTGATTTCCCCTGGAAAAAAAAATGACAACACAGAAAAGGCTTTACAAAGTGGCCATTGTTGCAGACAAGTGGTTCCCTATTGACTGGCTGTGGACAAACATTGTTGGGGATGGAGCTTCTTTCTCTGCAGATTTCTCTGTAGATCTTATGTTATTGGTGTCTTCCAGGAGAGAGGGAAAATCAAGGGAAATAAAAACATCATTTCATCATGTAGCATACTCAATTCCTTTGCTTTATCAGATGTGGTTTGGTTTTTCCATACACAGAGAGTAATTTATAAATTTCTTAGCTCCCTAAGTAACACATTTTTATAAAGTGATACTATTCAGAAGGCAAAAATTGGCTTCTGAAATTTTTTTATTTGTCTGTTGTCTGTTTAGGGCTGCACCCGAGGCATATGGAGGTTCCTAGGCTAGGGGTCCAATCGGAGCTGTAGCCGCTGGCCTACCCCACGGCAACAGCAACATAGGGTCTGAGCCATGTCTGCAACCTACACTACAGCTCACAGCAATGCCAGATCCTTATTAACCCACTGAGTGAGGCCAGGGATCAAACCCACATCCTCATTGATCCTACTAGGGTTTGTTAACTGCTGAGCCATGACGGGAACTCCCGAAAAAATTAATGCTCCATGGGTTTTCTTGGGTAGTAGACAGAATTTGTACATAATGAAATGAACTTTATAGATGAGAAAACCAAGAAAAGAGCAAGTTTACTTGATATGCCCAAAGTCAAAAAATTAAGTGTCGAAGGCCTTATTGGAACAAAGATAGTCTGACAGAACAATTAGATAATAAATAGGCATTCCAAAATTAATTATTTTTCATAATTTATACTCCTAGTTAAAGTGAATTCCAATGATTTACCAAAAGAGCTTATCAAGTGTTTCAACACATCAAAACTTACATCTGAGTTTTATGACAAAAGCTGTAGCCGCCGCAAGAGATTTAACAGTTTTGATATAATTATCCATGACAACAATATAAATAACTTAGCAACATACATTTAGTGGCCAAAAAGAGGTAACTATGGATATATGGAAATAGCCCTGGGTGGCTAGATATTTTATGTGCATTAGTGTTGGCATAGGTAGTCTAAGCTCCACTGTTTCAAAGTCCAAAATAAATGGACCATTTCTCAGGTTTTACCTTTGGTGCCTTAAACTCAACGGTATGGAGGGGATCAGGTTCACCCCTAATTCTAACTGGAGTAATAGATGCTACTCCATTTGTTCCTTTTCTAAGAAGTCATGGATTATCTACTCGATGCCTCTTATCTTATATCAAATAGAATTCAAAGGAAATAACTTCAGTGATTAGGAGCACGTTTCTGTGTGTCTTGAGAGAGCGAGACCATATCTACTTCTTGAAGGCACAATGATTAAAATAATCGTTTCATTTTGGTTTATGATTTTATGCTAACCTCAGTGCTTGGTATAAAGCAAGCAGAGCACCTGACAGAATAGTGCTGAATAAAAAAAAAAAAAAATTCCTAATTGTACACTCGTGCACTGACTACATGTAACATAAATAATCAGAAACTCTGTTAATTGTGGTTAACATCACTATTGCTCAGACACAAGACAGTGCTTTATTCTAACCAATCTTTCATGATTCCTCTTGGCCAATGAGAAAGACACAGGTAGCATTCTGTGTGTGTGCACATGCATGTGTGTGCTGTGGATGGATGGGTAAAAAGCAAAACGAGACCATTAGAAACAACCTTTATGAAAAAAATTATTCTTACTTTACTTCCAGATTTGCCATCCTAAACATTTTTACATACATCTCATTTCTATTCCTTTCCCCACATAAATTTTAATTTTTTCCCGATACTCATACATTTTTAAGCATCATCTCTCTTACTACACCACCCATGCCGTTTATGGCCAGGTCATACTAAAAAAGATCATGTCTTCACAGGAAAAATCTATTATATGTAACATAATAACAATAAAATATATCAAAAACATTATTTTTAAAATATCAGAAACACTAACTATATAAACTTCCTATCATCAGTATCTATTCTTATCCTCTTCTCCTATTCACTTGGAGAAAAGATCTTTCCACGAAACATTCTCATTCAGAATGTACTTTTCTATTCATCCATATGTATTTTCATCCCTTCTTTGCTCCCTTCACAGGACCTGTACATACTATTAAACAGGACTTGTACATCCTTTATCTACAAACTCTTATTCTTTGGTGCATTCTTCCAACTATCATTTGAATATTATCCAGTACTTTTTATAAAATTTCTTCCAATGCCAATATCTTCTTTTCAGCTACTCTTCTTCATTTCTTCTTTCAGATGTTTCACAACTGAACTTCCTTATAGGACAATAAAATAAATGTGACCATTTCTGCTCAAGTCACCAATGACTTTCACCAGGCAAAACCAGGAACTGGATTTGTGGACTGCTCCCTCCATTATGATGCAGTTTGGTTTCTAAGCTATTGCACTTCTCCATGTTTGTTTATGTTCCATTAATCCTTCTTTTGTTGTCACCCTTCCTGGTTTCTCCATTTCTGCTGAAACTTTAAAGACAAGAGTGCCTCAGGGCTTTTGTCCTCTACAATCTTTTCTTTTCAAACTATACTATGCTTGTAGGGAATCTCATCTCTTCTCACAGAATTTAAAAAAAAAAATCATCTACATGTCAACAAATGCCAAATTTATAACTCTAGCTAAGACTTCATTACTGAGTTCTATGCACATGTATCTGATGGACTACTCAGTATCTCCACATGAATAACTCTCAGGCAGCTCACAGACATCCTGTCCAAATTTGAATACTTGGTTATTATCTTTAAAATTTGGGGGGGGTCCTTTTAGGGCCACATTTGTGGCATATGGAGGTTCCTAGACTAGAGGTCGAATCGGAGCTGTAGCTGCTGGCTAACCACAGCCACAGAAACGGATCCAAACTATGTCTGCAACCTACACCACATCTCACTGCAACATGGGGTCTTTAACCCACTGAGAGAGGCCAGGGATTGAACCTATGTCCTCATGGATACTAGTCAGATTCGTTTCCGCTGAGCCATGATGGGAACTCCTTGATCATCATCTTTGTTGCTCTTCCTGTCTCCATCCATCCTTCCTCCAGTTTCCTTTCTCTATTGATAACCTCATTACTTAGTTTTATCTTTGATGACTAATTCCTTCCCATATCTAATCAATCAGAGTCCCACTTTTTCTACATTTGATTATATCTCAAATCTGTCTACTTCTCTTTTTTTGCATGATAATCTGGCCAAGATAACAACACTGTTGCCCATATGGTATGACTACAGTGGCCTCAGAGTTTGCCTTCTTATATCTTCTTATACCATTGTCTACAGAGAAGCTAGAATAACTGAAAAAACAACAACAACAACAAAAAAAAACCCTCTACACAAAACTCTACATTAAATAATCAGGCCAGGTCTCATCTTAATGCGCTTTGACTCCCCGTTAGTCTTAGAATAGCATTCAAATTCTTTTACTTGATTGACAAAAGGCCACCTTATTCACCATAGCTTAGCTAGTCACCATCATTTTAATGAACCCTTGCAACTCTGTTTTAGTCCTCCATTTCTTTACTTAAATTGAATCCTTACCTTCCCTCCTTACATTGTCTATACATATCCTTTCGTCAAAAAGTATTCCCCATTTTTTCAGCCTTGACATTTTTGGTCAGATTAAATTCTACCATTCTGGAAATCTGTCTCTGACTCTTCAGGCTATTTTAGGGGTTCTCTGTTATAATAGATCATAACATTTTACTTTTTCTTCATGTAACAGAGCAATTAAATTGAAATGATTTATGTAATTGCTTATTGAATACGTGTATAAACTACCACTATGAATTCCACGAGGCCAAAAACTTTGTCTTTATTTTTCATTAGTCTTTCCTCAGCATTATTCCTGCCATAAAAGAGATCCTAATAAAAATCTATGAAGCAGATGTTCAATGAAATATGAAACCACATTACTGAAGCTTTTTTTATTTGGCTATCCCTTAACTTTAGCAGAATTTGAAGAATTTAGCAGAAATCAGAGAGATTACAATGAACTATAAAGTTTTTTTTTTGTCTTTTTTTTTGCCTTTTCTAGGGCCACTCCCATGGCACACGGAGGTTCCCAGGCTAGGGTTCTAATCAGAGCTGTAGCTTCCGGCCTATGCCAGAGCCACAGCAACATGGGATCCGAGCCGCGTCTGCAACCTACACCACAGCTCACGGCAACACTGGATCTTTAACCCACTGAGCAAGGCCAGGGACCGAACCCACAACCTCATGGTTCCTAGTCAGATTTGTTAACCACTGCGCCACGAAGGGAATTCATGTTCCATTTCCAATTCCCTAGGCTTCTTTGTTCTACAGGTTTAAAGACTTGATACTGATGAGTTACTAGACAGGTGACTCTTCTTACTCTTTAGTATACCAAATACCCTATGCTACATTGGACTTTGAACATAGGATAAGATTAGCAAGAGATATTTATAATGGTATCTTGAGAATTCTTATTTTATATGTATCAGTTTTCTTAACCCTAACCCTAACCATATTTGAGCTTCAGAAGTTTAAATAATTTGAATTTTGTCTATTACTAGTGTCAAGGACAAATATGCATTCATTTATTTCATGTTTTATTAAACTGCATGAGGTGACCTATAAAATATACCACTGTAAAAAATTCTCAAAAATCTTCTTTGTCATTTGACTTTAAATCTCCCTTTTATACCTATTTGTAGAATAATTAATGCAAAAGAGGTCATCTGAAGAATTTTCACTTTCCAAAATGTTCATAAGGCATTCATCAAACTGTTCCAGAAAATTTCAGATTACTTCCCTCGATATTTGCTCACTAGTTGTATGTGATATCTTATGTGTATTCATGTCCCACTATTATGAAAATTAAAAATGCAAAATAGCAGTTGGTCTTTTAAAAAGTCTATATTCATTATATAAAATTGAAATAGTGCATATTAAAAAATTGGAATTTTGTAATTAAGAGTAATGCTTCTCATGTAGATTTTTATTACTCTAATAATACTTATCTCACAAAACCTAGTTTATATCACTATAAACTAGAAAGTCAGTAATATAAACTTCCTTCATAGTGTGTATACCTACTTAATCTCTAACTTTCATTGAACTTTCAATAAACTAAGTTAGAATCATTGGTATTATTAAGTATCACTTAAATCATGAACAAATAAGAAAAACTGAACATACAGCAGGGAACAGGAAGACCTGCAGTATAACAGTCTTTTACTGTTGCAAAACTACTTTGGAATTGCAATGCTTAGAAATGTATAACATTAAGATATAGAAACTCAAATACATCAAAACCACTTTCATTGAATCATAGTACTCTTGACATACATAGCAATATGCCTGTTTGAAGATATTTATCAACCACAGCTTTGCTGAAATTGTGGACTGAATGACAACTTGTACTAAAAGTATATCTTTACACTCAGAGAGACATGATATGATAAAGCTATAATGGAGTGTAGAGATTAGAAATCAATGTTTAAAAAGGTGTTTTACACATGTAACTTATTCATCTAAGTCATTCTATTCTTCAGAGATATGGAATTGACAAGTGAAATGTTCTTCTGGGTAGGGTTGAAACATTTTGCTCCATTCAGACAGCAATCATAGCAACACATTTAATTTCAGGTAGAGATCATTCAGTCACTGCTTAAATATTTGCAACAAAAATGAGCAATTTAAAACAGAACGTTTTAGTTATATTCAAAATATTTTTTTTAAAACATGAATTCTTGGAGTTCCTATTGTGGCTCAGTGCATTAGGAACCTGATTCTGTGTCTGTGAGGATGCAGGTTTGATCCCTGGTCTCAAGCAGTGGGTTAAGGTACTGGCATTGCCTCAATCTGTGGTGTAGGTTGCAGATGCAGCTTGGATCTGGCGTTGCCATGGCTATAGCATAGGCCAGCAGCTGCAGCCCTGATTCGACCCCTAGCCTGGGAAATTCCACATGCCACAGGTTTGGCCCTAAATTAAAAATTTTTAAAAAAATTGAAAAATAAAAGTGAATTTTTATAAAGGTGTAGTAGAATATTCAAATAAATGACTGTATTTTTCAGGATTTCATTAGGTGTTTCTTCTTGCAGGCACCCAACCCTCATATGACACAATATACACAGAAACAATGAGGCATAGAGGAATGACAAGTACCTCCACACAAATCCTACTTTCAAGAGTATGAGCTTTCCCATCTCTAAGATAATTTTATCTACTTTGAAGCAAGGTTATGAGGATTGGAGTAAATAAATACAAATTGACCAAACATGATTAGCTCATATTAGAAGCAAAAAGGTGGATGTTTTCATTAGATGACCGAAAAGAATCTTATATCTTTTAAGAAAATATTTTTCATCTCTGTAAGATAACAGAGAATTAAAGAACTAGAACAAAAATATTTGGCAGAATTATGGAAGAACAGAGAATCTTCCTTAAACAGAAATTGAAATACAGTTGACCTTTGAACAACATGAGTTTGAACTGCACAGGTCTACATAAACTCAGTTTTAGGGTTTTTTTTTTTTCCCCCCGATAGTAAATACTACAGTTCTGCTCCATCAGCATCTGGTTGAATGCCAGGATTCAGAGGAACCAGGGATTTGGAGAGCGGGCCCACTACAAATTATATGGGAATCTTGGAAATTGTGGAGGACCGGTGGCCTTAATTCTGCTTTGTTCAATGGTCAATTGTAATATAAAGAAAGACAGAAATTAATTTATTTTTCTCTTTAGGGCCACAACTGCAACATATGGAAATTCCCAGGCTGGGGCTGAATCAGAGCTGTGGCTGCCAGGTTACACCATAGCCACAGCAACACTGGATCTGAGCCATGCCTGCGACCTACACTGCAGCTTGTGGCAATGCCAGATCCTTAACCCACTGAGCAAGGCCAGAGATCGAACCTGCTTCTTCATGGATACTAATAGGTTTTTTAACCCTCTGAGCCACAGTAGGAACTCTAGATAACTAATATTAAATAGAGCCACTTTTGCGCTGGGCACTTTACCCCTTCCTTACAATTCTTACAAAATTCCCATAAAGTAGACACATTAGTCTCCACATCCCTCAAAAGTGTTCAGAGACACCAAGAACTTAATGCAACTTTCTTATTGACTCTAAAGCCCATGTTTATGCTGCTTCAGGCTGGGCTATAGAATCTCTGTAAATGTAGGCCATAATTCAGGAAAGGCATTCTCTGGGAAAAGTCTAGACCTGTCCCCTAGTGAACCGTGGAAGACAGGTCCCAGGCAGAGGAAATGTGTGTCCAAAGACCTTGTCTACATGAGCATGGAACTGAGGGTAATAGGAATTCTTATCCAAACCTTTCATGGGCGCAAGATGGCAGATATTGTTCTGGTAATATTCTGATTCTTGATCTGGATGGCTGCTGTTATACAAGTCTGGTAGCTTCCAGAAAATATACCCATTTGTGTCCCTTAAATTTATGTGTATATGTGTATATACATACACACACAGATACACACACTATATATATGTAAATACACACATATATGTATTTATATATTTAATCAAGTTTACAAAATAAAAAAAATATAAATGTGCAGTGTGTACTTATAACAAATGAATCTGGACCAGCCTGAAGGGGGCCATATAGAGTTCACCCAACGAAATGGCACTTAAGCTTTGACCTGAAACATAGAAGAATCCAGCCAGAGTTATGTGACATTATAAAAACTGAAATGTGTACAAAATGATATATAGGTCAAAAGAGTGTTCACAAATGGACAAAGAGAGGGAGAAATCAGCCAGAGAATTATTGGAGTGATCTGGACAAAGCAAGTTGCTTACTATAGGTACAGTTTGTGAGTAAAATAAGAACATTTACTAAAAATATATAAAGTCAATAACCTTTATAAGAAAGCAAATGCTAAGATCTCACATGTAAAGTTAATAATAGCTATAACCCAGCTTTTTTTGCAGGAATGCAAGGTATTCTTTATGATTAGAATACTTAAAGGGAAGTCTTGCTGTGAGAAAAGTTTTTTTAATTGGTTGTTTTTGTACACTCTGTGAAATGCACTTTTAAGAACTTGCTCCTTAGCAGCAAAATTGACATTTTGCAATTTGTGGCACCTCTATTATAATGAGACACAGAGACTTTTTCAGGGATAGAGCAAGCCAGTCTGTTGAAGGCTTATATTCAGTTTTTAAATAATAAGAACAGAATTTTTCAAGTTAGCTCAAGATCTTGTTGCCTCTGATTAAAAACTGGTTGGAAAGGAGAACAAGGAGTGTGATTAAAGTCTGAACCTTTCTGGAGCTCCCATCATGGCTCAGAGGTTGGAGAACCTGAGTAGCATCCATGGGGACACGGGCTCAATCCCTGGCCTTGCTCAGTGGGTTGAGGATCCAGTGTTGCCATAAGCTGTGGTGTAGGTCGCAGATGTGGCTCGGATCTGGCATTGTGTGGCTGTGGCGTGGGCCAGGGGCTGCAACTCTGATGGACCCCTAGCCTGGGAACCTCCATATGCTGTAGGTGTGGCCCTAAAAAGACACCAGCAGCCTTAGTATTACCTGGGAACTCATTAGAAATGAAAATTCTTGGACCCTAACCCGAATTTATTGAATCAGAAAACTGCTGAGTAGACCAAGCACTCTGGTTTATAAGCTCTCCATGTCATCCTGATGAACACTAAATTTTGAGAACCTATACTTAAAACTTCCACTTAAAACTCCCTGTTGGAAACTGCACAAAAGAAAGAGGCCATACATATCTAAGAATCCCCCCCCAAATATATCTTGTCATATCTTGATATGATTCTTGTACATGCCATCAACAATATCCAGCAACTTCTGGGTTATAGCCTTTCTTCTAACACATAACATGAAGCAATAAACCATGTTCCCTTTTTCCACTCCAGCACTGCCCCCTCTTCATTTTTCAAATTATGGCCACCTGAATTCCTATCCAAAGAAGCTACTTTACGTGGGTAATTCCTATGCCCTCCTCAAGAGCATCAAATCTTCTCATCCTTCAAGATTGTTTGTTGTTTCTCCTACTAGAATTGAATCTCCACTAGGAAGGTGATTTTTCTGTTTTGCTCACTGTTGTATCTGCAGCACCTACAAGAGTACTTGGTATAGATTAGTTGCTCAATACATTTTTGGTGACTGACTGAAATAACTTACTCTCATTCCTTATCCCACACTTCTTTAAAGCACTTTTCAAGGTTAACAAATGTCATGAAAATCAACATTCAAAAATATCAATTTTCTACTTTTTATTTCAATAGTACTTCAGTCTTCTGGCTTTCTTTATGTGCTTCCCAGTTTTCTTTTCCATTCTCCTTTGTTTGAAATACTTCTGTTTCTGGGCAACCTCAACCCTTCATAGAGAGGCAGAAAAGGATAGTAATTAAAGAAGATGAATTTTGAAATCAGATTCTAGGCAAATTAACCTCTATAAGCTTCACTTTTCTCACCTATAAGTTGGTGTCCTGATATTGTTTATCCTGTAGTATTATTTTGAAGACTAGAAGGAATGATATTTCTAAATTATTGTAATTCTTATTACATTTTCTGTTGTCATTGGTCATATGCATATGATGAAAATCACTAACCTCCAACTTTTTACTGTGTTTCATCCTTTTTTGTTTGTTTGTTTGTTTTTCTTTTTAGGGCTGCACCCGTGGCATATGGAGGTTCCCAGGCTAGGGGTCAAATCGGAGTTGTAGCTGCCAGCCTATGCCACAGGCACAGCAACGCAGGATCCGAGGTCCATCTCTGACCTACACCACAGCTCACGCCAATGCTGGATCCTTAACCCACTGAGCAAGGCTAGGGATCAAACCTGCGTCCTCATGGATGCTAGTCAGATTCATTAACCGCTAAGCCATGACAGACACTCCTTAACTGTGTTTCAGATCTACATTTGCAACTTCCTGCTGGACATCAACACAGAGACATCACTTGAAAACTTTCTACTCAGTTTAAGTCCAAGCTCATTAGTTTTCCTCCTTGTTCAGATAACTAGGCATCCTTTGGCTCAATTTTTTTTTTTTTTTTTTCTGACCTCAGTGTCCAATCAGTATGCCATCAGTCATTCTTTTAAAATTACCTATTCTTTATTTTTTTACATTCAAAAATGTTTTTCTTTCCACTACTACTCGGATGGTACAAATTCTGTAGAGGCATGCCTTACAATAGCCTGCAAATACTGGGTGCATTCTTTCCTTCCTGAGTCAAATATTTTACCGTTTTTGAGCGAGAGCACTTCCTCTGAAACACAAATATGGCATTAAAACTATGTATTGCATTTCCAGTATTGTTTGTTTGTTTTTGTTTGTTTGGTCCAGGGGCCTCAAGCTTGGTTGGTGCAGTTCCAATCCTCTAATGCGGAGGGGATTTTCCTGGCTGAAGCATGCTAGAGTCACCGTGTACAAGCACTCTAGGGGGGCCGTAACGGGCTGCTGGATAGTCATGCAAGTCTCTGATGTCTGAATCAAAATCAGATGGCCCCATGTTTGGTCCTGATAGGAGATCCCAGGTGCTTGTGAAGACCTCACACAAATACTTTGTGCAAGTTCAACTCATTTATTTCTTATTTACTTCTGGACCCTTAAAAAATTCCTATTATATTTTTCAGACTTCTCATTCCTTAAATGTAACATCTCCCACCCCCAGTCAATTCTAGGGTTCCTCGGTTCACGGTTCACATGCTATCTTTCCAACACGTTTCAGGGGAGAGGCAGGGACAACAAAAAACTTTTTTCTTTCTTTCTTTTTTTTTTTGGCATTTCATTAAAATTAGAACATAAATTTGTTTTGTTTTGTTTTTTAATATTTTCCCTGATCTAAAGGACAGAAAAGGCTTTAACTTCAAATATTCCTAGGATGAAAGCAAAAATATTTGCCCAGGATCTTTCTTATACATTCAGGAGGGTAAAACCAATACAAAGGTGCTTGAATGTCTAAATCTTATTATTAAAAGAGAAAAGTTCCTCTGAAAACAGTCTGTAATGAGCTTCCTTGTCTAGCCCTTACTGATTTCTTCCACTCTCCTCTCACACAGAAAATCGCTTGCCATCTTCTGAAGTTACTGCTGGATTTGTCTGATTTCCTCAGACTTGTCATGCCCCGTCTTGCCACCAGAACTGCACATGCTGTTCTGACAGTTTGAAAATACCCTTCTTTTTCTTCTTCACCTCATACTCAACCCTAACTCTTACTTCCTCAAATGTCATCATTTCCTTGACTGTGTAAAGAAAGAAATTGCTATTTTACACTTTAATACCACTATATTCTCAGGCATGAGACTTAGAGTAAGTATTCAATACATGTTAATAAAACTAGAATTTTCAAATACTTTAACAAATTGCTGGTGTAGGGTCTATGGTCCACATTTTCAATCACCGTTTTTTTGTTGTTGTTGTTTTTCTTTTCCCCACTATTACTGATGCAGCCAGAATGAGCTCTTCATTCTTTGCTCTAACTCCTTGATTCAAAATTCTTCACTAGATTGTTCTTATTTTCTGCTGAATCCGAGACTATAGTCTCAAATCTCAGGTATAGCTAAAACTATTTTTTCGGTTCAAATTCCTTCATTGGTTCTTCATGTGAATAAGGAATAAATATAAATATCTTAGCATGGTAAGGCACTCTCTAGTCTGAACTCTATTTTTGTCATTTACCTACTTAGGGTATCTCCACAAAATATCTTCTGTGTTAACTACATCAAAACATCTGCTCTTTCATAAATATGTACTCCAACTTCCTAAAGGCTTAAGAATAAATGTATACAAGGGAAAATGAAAATACACTGGACTAAGTATGGGCCGGAATCAAAGAATTAAAAGGGCTGGGAAGACCCAGGTTCCCTTCATATCTCAAAGCGAATTCCTTTCCTCCACCCCAGACAGCATATTTTTTCTTCATGTTTGCCTCTTTCTCTATGTATTATTTTAAATTTTTTTCTTTCTTTCCTTCCCTCCACCCTTCCTTCCTTCCTTCTCTCTCTCTCTTTCTTTCTTTCTCTTCTTAAGGCTGCATCTGCAGCATTGGAAGTTTCCAGCCCAGGAGTCAAATTGGAGCTGCAGCCACCAGCCTAAGCCACAGCTATAGCAACACCAAATCCGAGGTGCATCTGTGATCTATGCTGCAGCTTGTGGCAATGCTGGGTCTTTAAGCCACTGAGTGAGACCAGAGATCAAACCCATATCCTCACAGTCACTCTGTTGGGTTCTTAACCCACTGAACCACAATAGGAACTCCCTTAATTTTTTTTCTTAATGGCTGTCTCTATTTCTAAGTAATGTGGATTTATTTATAAACATGTTATAAATAAATGCTATTGGTTGAACTATCAACTATTATAGTAACACATGCCAGTTAGAAAAACAGAAGACAGTATAAAGATGAAGCTTTATACATTAAAACATTAAAAATGAGAATAATTGGACATTTTCCATATTGGGACAACTGGATATGACTGGATAGTTAAGCTTAGTTTCTTATGAGGGTCTTGGGCAGGCACATCATTACATTTAATACAAGGCATAGAGTATAACATGTCAAAAGTTCAATAGAGTATAAAGTGTCTTGGCAGGGCTGGGTGGAAAGAGATTAATTTTACTGAGATGCGTATAGCTGATTTAATTGTATAGCAGACAATTGACCTCAGTCAAAGAAAGAGGAAAATTTCATTAGCCAGAAATTGGCAAAAAGGTCACTCCAAGCTGAGAGAGAAATAAGAGGCAGCGCATAGAGGTGTGTAAGGGCACAACTGCTTTGGAGAAAGGAAGTTAAAATGACCATGCTTGAGGTTAGATAGGTCTTCTGTAAGAAAGTGGTCCATAAGGCGAGATGAGGCTCAAGAGACAGATTGGGGTCAGGCTGTGAGGTCATGAATACCTTGCAAAGAAATTTTTATGAGTATATAGTGAGGGACAATGGGAAGTATCACTTTTTTGTTTTGTTTTATTATTGTTTTTAAATCAGCTAGGGTTTAATTTCCAGTTGTTTTACTTACTATCTCAATGATATTGGGAAACACACAGAACTATCTTAATCTTCGTCTCTTACTCTACACAGTGAGATTGTACAAATTAGATTATGTTTTGCTTTTTGAACATTTACTCTGTGCTAGGGTCTGTCTCAGAGATGATGACACAGCAGTGAACAGAAGAGAAACATTCCAAGTTTACATCCAGGT
The DNA here is from genome assembly GCF_016906955.1 of Phacochoerus africanus. NCBI lineage: Eukaryota > Metazoa > Chordata > Mammalia > Artiodactyla > Suidae > Phacochoerus > Phacochoerus africanus. The sequence continues at coordinate 60,040,920 of NC_062556.1, read as the reverse complement.
TAATTTTTTGCCTAGGAAAAGCACTTAAAGAGATAAAGAAATCCATTTACAATATATAATGTGGACATAAATTCTATGAATGAAACTAGGAGTTCTCATAGTGGCTAAGCAGTTTAAGAACTTGACATAGATTCCATGAGAATGTTGGTTCAATCTCTGACCTCATTCAGGGGTTAAGGATGTGGCAAGCTGAGGTGTAGGTGGCAGATGTGGCTCAGATCTGTCTTTGCTCTTGCTGTGGTATAGGCTGTCAGCTGCAGCTCCGATTTGACCCCTGGCCTGGGAACTTCATATGAAGCAGGTATAGCCCTAAAAAGAAAAAAAAAAAAGATATCTGTCTTTTTTTCTATTACAGTTGACTTTTGGGGGTGGGGGTGGGGGCAAGAAAGAAACTATAAGTAGAGAGTGACAGAGGCCACTATTTAAAATAGTTAGGGTAGACCTTGTTGAGGAGAAAAGTGCCATCAGGTTTCCATGTGGCTTTTTGTGTTGCAAGTCTAGGCAGAGAAGATAACAGGTGTGAACTACTTGAGATAGGAGTATGCTGGTGTGCTCACAGAGAAGCCAAGAGTGTAGTGTGGTTGAAATATGATGAATAACGGTGAGAGTGGGATGGATATGATAGAGACCAAATGCTATGAAGCCTTGTGGACCATGTAAAGAGCCTGGATTTTATTCTCGGTAATTTCAAAACACATTAGAGGTGCTGGATACAGCTGTTACCAGGTCTTCCCTGCATGTTGGTAGGATTATTCTGGATGTTGTATGGAGAGAAAATGAGCCTTATATAAGTGAAAGGGGATCTAATACCACTATTGAAATAATATGTTTGAATCAAAGTGATGATTTGAATGAAGGCAGTCATTGCACAGTGGTAAACGTGATTGGACTCCAGACATTTGGAAGGTACAACTGACAGTATTTTCAGATGGATCAAATATGAGTATGTACAAAAGAGTAGCCAGGGATGAATAACAGCCTGAACATCTCAATAAATAGAGGTACACTTTACTGAAAACAGAATGCAGAAGGAGAAACTGGTAAGGAATAGATTCAGGACTTTTGAGGTGCTTTTTAGATATACAAGTAGAGATTTCAAATGGTCAATTGTTAATACAAGGCTTTAGTTCAAGGGAAAGTTGAGGCTGGAGACACTCATTAGAAAACATTGGTAAATAAATGGTATTTTGAGCGTGGTACTATATGAGACCACCCAGAGAACTAAGGTAGAGAACTGAGAGTAAGATGGAGTACAGAATACGATGGGGTACAGAGCCTTTAAGTTGTCTCATATTTTAGTGTTGAGAAAATGAGAAGCTCCAATATTAGTACCTTAGGAGAAATAGCCAGTGAGGAAGGAACAAAATCAAGAGACTGTATTTGGAAGAAGCAAAAGATGTGATCAACTGTGTCATATGCAACTAATAACTCAAGCTGAAAACTGAGAACTTCTTAATTTAGCAACCTGGAGTTCTTGATAAAAGCAATCAGGACAGTTATGAGTAGACGAGTGGTAATTTGGTAGGCTAAAAATCTTTCCCACTAAAAGTTCCCAGTACTATAAAAATCTTTCCTACTAAAAGACACAAAATGTGTAACAAAAAATTTGAATTTTTTAAAGTACTTTAAAACTCTTTTTTACATAGCTGAACTAAGTATATAAGAGAAATTTTTGAAGGTCAAAATTAAAAATCTAAAAACAAAATGGAATACTATTTCCAAAGAGGTATGCCAGTCACGTATGTATTTTTGTTGTATTTTTCACTTTTTGGTTACTCATTTTTACCTGTGGGTATTCTTGGTGAATTTCAATTCAATTACAAATGTGCATGAAATTTTAGAGAGAAATTTTGAGGCTCTGAATCATCTTTTCTAAAGAGAATTCATTGCTTTTAGCAGGTAGTTAGTGGAAGAGTAACTCTTAATCCAAGCAGAGTTTAAGTTTCTTTGAAGCTAGGATTATCTATTTCTCATTCACTATTTTCCTGGCATTCACAACTAAAACACTGGCGTGTTTACCAAGGCCTCTTTTCTTGGTATGTATGCCTGCAATTCAGTTTTCTTCCCCTAGTCCTGTGAGATGCTCAAAAGGTTTTCTGTTCTGCTAAATGTCCCACTTGCCCTATTCTTCCTGGTTTCTCAGCCTCCTGGCTTCTGATTAATGCCTAGAAGAAAGTCCTAGAATATTAGGCTTCTAATGCCTAGAAGAAAATCCTAGAATATTAGATTCACTTGTCCTCAAGTGAACTCTGTCTTGTTAGCATTTTAATTCCTTAAAATAGATTCCTTTAAAATATTATTACAATGTTTATGTTTTTCTATCACTAGGAGAGTTAGTCTCAAAGAAGCCAGTCTACCATTGCCATTAATAGAAAGACCGAGGACAGGATTTTACTCCTAGAAAGACTATTAGGAATATAACTGGAAAGAGCTTACAAAGGACTTCAGACATCCCACTGATATTCTGCTATTCTGCTCTATGGCCTAGCCTGGGTGGAGGGCATTGTGTTGTTTTTATCCTAGATATAAGCATATAAGCCTACATATTCTATAGCATGTTTACTATAATTTAACCTAAAATTTAAAGGTAGAGAATTGGAAAAGAGAAACAGAATCTGCAAATACAGAGAAGTTTTTGGTTTTGTTTCAAAGGAGAAACTGAGGATTTGGATATTATATGAAAGAATATGGAGTAGAATGAGAAACCGATTATTTTAAAAAGTTGTCTACAATCCAGAATGCTCCTATGCTGATGTGTAGTGGTGTGAAGATTGCCTTTACTCATCATATAAAACACAGAGCAAAGCAAAGCATGAATACTTATATCAAGAGTATAATGCATTTAAGTTTCCTTACGGTTCTGTTATTTTAAAATTTCAGCTGCAGGGAGAGTGAATGAGTAGTAGGGAAAGCAGTGGAAATCAAAAAAAAGTCATGAAGAGAACTTAGAAAAGATAGAGTTAAAGATGAGGTGAGGTGTGAGGGAAATTGAAGATCTTGAATTTCCAAACTCTGTAATTCTAATGCAAGCTAGCCTTACCCATATTAAGAAATACAGTGACAATTTATTAATAAATACCTAGCTACAATTCAAAAGAGGACAGCAATAATCTGTTTGGAAAATTGCTTTGATATAGTTTGTAAATTGGCATTGATATCAAGTGTACCTACAGGATCTCATAGTTTGGCAATATGGTAATTTAACAGGGGTAAACTGTCAGGCAAAGTTTGTGTTCTACTGGAATTTGACATGACCATCACTTAGTCCTGAGTCATGTAAGGGTCAAGTAAAAGCAACAGGAACTTCTTATTGCCATGCTTAAATGTCATAATTGCTTCTTCTCAAAGACTCTAGTTATCTATAACCGGTGTTCAGATAGGGAATAAATTTAGAGCAAAATGGATGAAATTCATGTAATCCACAAGAGATGTTAACCACTGGAATTGTTAATTTGTATTAACTTGATAAGTTTGGATTTTAGGAGCATGACCAGCTCTGCTTGAGATGGAGTTTGTCAGCTGATTATTCTATGCTGTTTGGAAAAGTCCCCTATGTACAGAACTAGTGCTACTGTTACTCTGAGAGAAGGTTAAATAGTTATGAAAATGTGCACATTTATGGGAGGATAATTACAACTCATTTTTATTTCATCTGGCATTAAAACTTATTACCATCTATCAATACTAATATTTTTCTAAATGGGAGAAAATCTTACGATGAAAATGTTTGAAGAAAAATTGTCTTACTATAAAAATGTGCCATATCCCATTTGTGGTTCACTGTATTCTAGAGCCATCAGTCTTATGAAGCAATAAATTTGTGCTGTATACTCCATAAGCTTCTGTGATAACATTTTATATTGCTTGTCTGCTGCCTGAGGAGGAGGGTAAAATTATTTCAAGGTGCATTCTGCATCCAAAGAGACTATACTTGTTTATGGCAATAGTCCCATTTTCACTCCCAGGCAAAGGTTATTAGATATGAAAGAGAAAATGAGGATTTGTTTCTCTCCCTCAAGGGAAAGAGAAGAGAACAGATGGAAGAGGAGAGAAAAATGGGACGGAAAGATAGACTAGTAAAATCTTGGGAGGCAGGTAATAAGTAGGTGATTGTTTACTGAGGCAACCTGTCTCAGTGCTAGTTGGCTGAAATGTAAGAATATCAAACAAGCATTCTTACATTTTTTCTTTGTTATAATTCTAATTCCAACCATGTCACTTTCAAATCTTCACTCTTGATTTAAGAGAGAGAAATTTTTGTGAGTTTTGTTCCTGCGGTCCCCGAGGAGGAGGTAAGTTTGGTGTTTTGGGTTGAACTATGCCCCCCTAAAATTTATATGTTGAAATCTAAACCACCAGTACCCCAGAAAGTAACCTCATTTGGAAACAGTGTCATTGTGTGTGTGTGTGTGTGTGTGTGTGTATATATATATATATACTGATTATGATAAAGTCATACTGGAACAAGGTGGGCCTCTAATCCAATATGACAAGAGTCATAAATAGAGTACCATGTGAAAAAAGGGACATGTGCAGAGGGAATATGGTATGAAGACACAGGAAGGAACACTCAAGATTGCCAGCAAATCACCAGAAGAGAGGCATGGAACAGATTTTCTCCAAAAGTCCTCTAAAGGAACCAACTCTGCAGAAAACCTGATCTTGGACTTTCGGTCTCCAGAGGTGGGATACATTTCTGTTGTTTAAGCTACGCAGTTTGTGATATTTTGTTATGGCAGCTGTAGCCAACTAATAGCTTTAAAACCCGTGAAGACAAGAAACAGCATGGAGGCACTTTGTTTCTCAGAGGAGGAATTACCAAATGGGATTGGATATCTAAGAGATTTTATTGGGAGCAATGCTTGTGAGAGATAAAAGGAGGCACAGAAAAAGTCTTGTGGCCACAATGTAAGTCCTATGAAAATAAAGAGGGGGAGAAAGAAGGACTGAGTAGAAGGAGTCTCAAATATGCTCAGACTACTCAGCATATTTCTAAGAAAGGTTAAACCTGGCTAACAGGGAATTCTTGACCCCACAACACCCATCCCAGGAACTCCGTGTCTTGCAGTGGTGGACTTTCTTAGTATCCCTTCCATGCTCACTCACGTACATAATGCAGCAGTAGATACAGAGGGCTTGTTATTGGGCTGTCAGCTAACTATGCTCCCCACAGCATGAGATCTGAGCAGTGCATTTTCACAGCTGCCACATCTGGGAATCTGAGGAATCCTTAAGAGAGTAAAGAATTTATTTCCTGAGGGTCAGTTGAAATATAAGTTATATGTTTAAGAACTTTCCAGATATGATAATAGCAGGGAAAAAAAAGATTTTTTTTTTTTTCATCTTAGGGCCACACCTTCATCATATGGAAGTTCCCAGGCTAGAGGTCTAATTGGAGCTACAGCTACCAGCCACAGGAGCTACAGCTGCCAGCCCAGCCCCATGTCTGTAACCTAAACCACAGCTTACAGCAATGCCAGATCCTTAACCCAATGAGCAAGGCCAGGAATCAAACCTGCATCCTCATGGATACTAGTCAGGTGCATTTCTGCCGAGCCACATTGAGAACTCCAAAAATTCTTGATTGATAAAAATTTAAATATGAAAGACATCTGCCTTTCCATTAGGAGTTGGCAAACTATATAGTCTGTGAACCAACCCAGCTTCTCTGGTCTATTTTTGTGTGACCTGTGGGTTTAAAAAAATTTTTTTACATCTTTAAAGAAGAAAAAGGAAGTAGTAAAGAAAGATGAGGAGGAAGAGATTCAAGAGAGACTGGGGTTTGTAAAGCCTAAGATGCTCTCTGCTTCTTTACAAAAGAGATGCTTACTGACCACTCTTTTAGAAGGTACCTAAAGCCACCAGTACTGGGCTTCCATCACGATGCAAGGGTAGCCTGTTTCATAGGATTCATGGTCAACCAGTTGCTCTTAGGCCTATGCTGTGAAGTGGGTGGGCAGGGTAGGTCTTGCTCCCTTTGAAAGGAAGGGATGTGGAATACTAGGCTCGACATGCCCGCCTTCTCCTGGGAGTCACATACAATATTAGTTCAGGTTTCACTTCTCTTATTTTCTCCTTTCCAGATGAGTAGAATTTTCATGTTCTATATGGTAGGTGTGGCCAAGTCACAGTCACTGATTTGCTGAAAAGTGGATGATGGTGACCAGTGATCCATCCTCCAACCTAACCCACTAGGTGTCGACATATACTATTTGAGCCAGCTTGTCCTTAAAGGCTTTTCTGAGACTGCATGGAAAATTACTTGATATATGCTAATTAAAATTTGAGAGTGGGTTGACAAAAAAATCTTTGATATTATGTGCAAAAGCAATAACATGTTTTGAGAAGATTTGCCTATGTAATTTTTTCCATAAAATTAACAAATTTAAAGATAAATTACTAGGAAAATAGTAGACATACATGGTCTTTTACTGTGAGAAAAATTTAGGAGCAGGTTTTTGAGCAAAGGAATGACACCATGTTTTTTGTTTTTGTTTTTGTTTTTTGAGAAGATTTGAGAAGGAATGACATCATGTTTTAAAAGAATAACTCAAGCTTCTGGGTTGGGAATGTACCATATAAAATAAGGAAAAAATATAGAAAGTCCAGAAATAGAAACAAATGTATACATGCAAGCTAGGTATAATATGCTGCTAAACTCAGTTGTAATTAGCCATTACTTTCTTACCCTACAGGTTCAGGCTCAGCTGATTTTGCTTTCTTCTCATACTCTTTCTTCACTGGGCTTCCAGGATGGAGAAGAAACGAATTACTTAACAAATGGTATAGAAACAGGATGCTAACCATTATAAAAGATCATACTCATTTTTTAAATATCAAAATAAATACCAGATAGAACTTGATTAATAGTTAATACTAATAATATTCTTAGAAATTAAGAGTATTTTAAATAAAAATCAGTAATAATGGAAAAGTATTACACGGAAAACAGAACATAGAGTTCAGAAACTAAAAAGGATTAGATTCTCATTATTAATATTCAATCATTCATCAAATATTTCATATCTGTTATGTTGCCACATGTGAATTAGGCCCTTGGGATATGTTAGTGAATATAAAAGACCAAAAAATATACCAATTGTGAAATTTATTTTTGAGGAGGTGTCAACCAAGAAGCATAGTTACAAACAAGTAAATAATTTACTATTTTAGGTGGTAAATTCCCAGGGATCATGAGTGCTGGAGTAGGAGATTGTTTGCACAATTAGAAAGCATGGTCTAGAAAGGGTAAATCTGATTGAAAAGGTAAAATTTAAGCAGAGATTGAAGAACAGATATTTAGTTTAGCAGATACTTGAGGAGGGCGTGTCCTATGTAGAAGGAATTGCACAGCAAAGGCCCTACGCGCAACCATGCATGATGTCTTGTAGGAAAGGGAGGATGGTCCATGTGACCGGAGCATGTGGATGGAGAGGAGGTCAGTGGGTAAGTGGGCTGGATAATGATGGGCCTTGGTGGCCTTTTGGGGAAGTGTTACTGTGACTATGAGTCAAACACTGCATAGCTTTTTGCATAGGAGACATCCAACTTAGGTTTTAAAAGAATTACTCAAGTTTGACTATTTTATTTTTTTACTTTTTGCTTCTTTTTTTTTTCTAAGGGATGCACCCATGGTATATAGAAGTTCCCAGGCTAGGGGTCAAATTGGAGCTACAGCTGCTGGACTGAGCCACAGCCACATCAATGCCAGATCCGAGCTGTGTCTGCTACCTATACCAGGCTTGAGGCAACGTCGGATCCTTCACCCACTGAGTGAGGCCAGAAACCGAACTTGCATCCTCTCATGGATACTAGTCAGGTTTGTAACCCACTCGGCCACAATAGGAACTCTCATGTTTGACTGTTTTAAATATCTCATATAAGTAGGATCATGTAGTATTTGTCTGAGACAGACTTATTTCACTAGGTATGTAGTCTTTCCATGTTGTTGCAAACGGCAGGATTTCCTCCATTTTTTAAGGCTGACTAATTGTATAAATACAGCTCATTTTCTTTATCCATTCATCTGTTGTTGGATACTTGGATTGTTCATATATTGGCTATTGTGAATAATGCTGCAGTGAATGAACATGGGAGTGCAGATATTGCTCCAAATCCTGATTTCTATTCCTTTGGATATGGAGCCAGGAGTGAGGTCGCTGGATCGTATGGTTGTTCTAGTTTTAATTTTTTGAAGGAAACTCCTTACTGTTTTCCATAGCAGCTGTACCAGTTTACCTTCCCACTACCTTGATTGTGGTGATGCTTTCATGAGTCTATATATATGTCCAAACGTAGCAAATTGGATATATGCAGTTTATATATCAAGTATATCTCTATAAAGTTGTAAGAAAAAAGAAATTATTCTGGCTAATGGCATGGAGATATACTGTAAAGGACAAGGGTAGAAACATGGTTTTTATGGTTGTTTTTTGAGGGGAGCTGAGAAGATATAAAGAGCCGAGGAAGGGAACTTGTTTGAACGCTACAAAACCAAGGGCAGGCTCCTAATCAGAAAAAAGGACCTTGCCTGCCAGCAGAAAAACCCTGAGGCAGGTTCCTAACCAAGGAAGGGAGCTCACCTGAACGGTACATGCCGAAGGTGTGCCTCTGGACAGGGTAAAAGCTTGCCTGAATGGTGCACGCCGAAGGTGGGCTTCTGGTCAGGATGAAAGCCTGCCTGTACAGTACAAGCCGAGGGCAGGCCTCAGGTTACACAGCTCTCATTTTGATGTCTATGGGGAAGAATCGGGGCTTTCCTGGGAAAACAATTTCCATGTTTGTGCCGGAGAACATGGATTGTTTCTCGGGTGACCTAGTCTTTCCTGTTGTTTTATTTATTATTCAGTTTTCCTCAGTCTTTCCTGATTATTTGCTTATTATTCTTATTTCCCATTCTTATTTTCCTGTGGTGATTTGTGATTTAACAAAATTACAATAATAGTATAATAAGAATTTCATCCTGAAGAACTTTCCCCTATTTAAATCCAACTTAATTAAAAACATAGTGTTTATCTACTAACTAGTTATACAGTAAACTTTAGAGTTAGGATTTTAATGAGGTTCATAGAAGTTAGACATATATTATTCTTGATCAAAAGAAATCCAGCTGTGAGTTTTGTCTTTTTTTTTTTGTCTTTTTGCCTTTTTCTAAGGCTGCTCCCGCGCCACATGGAGGTTCCCAGGCTAGGGGTTGAATCAGAACTATAGCCACCAGCCTACACCAGAGCCACAGCAACGCAGGATCCAAGCGGTATCTGCAAGCTACACCACAGCTCACGGAAACGCCGGATCCTTAACCCACTGAGCAAGGCCAGGGATCAAACCCGAAACCTCATGGTTACTAGTCGGATTCACTAACCACTGAGCCACGAACAGGAACTCCGAGTTTTGTCCTTGAGTTTAGAAACTTTTAACAGTAGCTGGCTAAGTTGATATGTATTTTCTCACACTGTCTCCCTGCCAAGGACACTTTGAAGATAGACACTAGTCTGAAGACAGGATTTTTTGTGTTTGTAACTTCTTCAGCTTGTGGGAATTGGCTGGCCATGAGATGGTTTGTACTGAGTCTCCTCTTTCCCACATGATATGTTTGTGTCTGTTTGTCCTTGAATTGTACTCTCTAAATTTAATTAGGCTAAAGATTTTAAAACATGACATATGGCTACTGTACCATATGATCAAAAAACAAAGCCTAATAGTTACCCAATGTACTTTTAACACTATGATGTAATTTGTAGTAAAAAACTGTCTATATAATCAACCACTTATGCCATAAAGTTTGAGCAGTCCAGTGCCCTGAAAGAAGGGAGAGAGGACGTCTCCATTTCTTTCGCCGACGCTGTCCATCTCCAATTGGGACGTATACACCCTGGCTGCCGGTCCTGGTTGCTGGAGCTGGCCTTCAGCAATTTTTGTATTTAATTTTTTTATCATTTATTTATATATATTTTTTTCTACTGTAGAGCATGGTGACCTAGTTACACTTACATATATACATTCTTTTTTCTCACATTACTGTGTAGCACTGGGAACTTTGTCTAGTTACTTATGATGTCTTTAATTTCTTTAAGGAGGCTATTAGGATTATAGCAATTCAGGTTAGAAATGGGTGGGCATTCTTTGACCCAGGAAGGTAGCAAAGGTGATGGTAAGGTGTATTTTATTTTATTTTATTTTATTCTGGATCTGTTTTAGAGGTAAAGACAAAAGAATCTGATGACATACTGAATTTAGGTGAGAGAAAAAAAAAAACACTGAAGATGACTCCAATATTTTTGACCTATGCAAAAGACAGGTGGATTTGCCATCAACTGAGATGGGGAAGAAGGACAAACAGAATGAGTGGGTATAAAGGGAGAAAGTAAGTAAAGAGAATCAGTTTTAGATATGCTAAATTTGAGATGTTTATTAGGCATCCAAATGAAATTTTGAGTAGGAAATTACATATTTAATTTGGAAATCATAGAAAAGTTAGAGATAAATTTGGGGAATATTTGAAACTATGAAAATGAATATAGTTCCCTAGAAAGTATAGGAAATCAAAAGCAGAGTTTTGAAGCATTAGAACATTAAGTGCTAGAGGATAAAAGATGAAACCAGTAAAAGAGAATGCAAAGAAATAGTCAATTAGGTAGGAAAAAATCAGAAAATTTTGGTGTCCTAAAAGATATATTAAGAAAGGGGACAGGGAGAGAGAAAGAATGATCAAATGGATTTAATGAACTACTTCTGTATCAGGTAAGATGAGGATTGAAAATTGACTGTTAGATTAGCAACAGGTGATCATTGGCATATTGGATGAGAGCAGTTTTGGTGGCTTCCTGGCCTGAGGTGCGTTAAGAAAGCCTCAGGAGGAAAATAATTAAAATTAGAACAACAAGGAGTTGCTCTGTGGCTCAGTGGGTTAAAGATCTAGCATTGTCAATGTGGCAGCTTGGGAGCTTCCACATGCCATGAATTGCTCCCCCCCTCCAAAAAAAATAGAACAACAAAACTTTTGAAGAGTTTTGCTAAAAAAAGAAGAAAGATATGAAGAGGGAGGCAGGGGACGTATGGTTTTGATCAAGCGCATTAGAAAACGGTATGTAAGAATAATCCAGGAGAGACTAAATATATGTTTGATTCAGAAGCAAGAGAAGAACATTGTTAAGGTGATAACATGAGGGGATCTAGTACTCAAGTAGAGGGGCTGGGTTTAGATAGATGTTTGGTGAGATCATATCTGCCAACAGATGCAAAAAAAAAAAAATGATGGTAGGTGGAGCCATTTCGTTGGTTGAAACCTGCTTAGGCTTCAATTTTCTCAGTGAAGGAGGAAGCGAGAGTATTTCTGTGAGGACTGAATTAGATTGTGTATTTAGAATTCTCTGATGGCCTAGTGATTAAGAACTCAGTGTTGGTGTTGTCACTGATGTGGCTCCAGTTACTACTGTGGCTTAAGTTGGATCCCTGGGCTGGGAACTTTTGTATGCTGCAGGTATAGCCAAAAAAAATATTGTCCTTCCTACACTGTTGGAGGAATGTAAATTGGTGCAAGCGCTATGGAGAAAAGTATGGAGATTCTTTAAAAAGCTAAATATAGAGCTACTGTATAATCTTGCACTCTAACTCCTAGCTATATATCCAGAGATAACCGTAATTCAAAAAGATACATGCACCTCTGTGTTCACTGCAGCATTATTTACAATAGCCAGGACATGGAAGCAACCTAAATGTCCATCAACAGAAGAATGCATAAAGAAGATGTGGTACATATATACAATGGACTATTACTCAGCCATAAAGAAGAATGAAATAATGCCAATTGCAGCGACATGAATGAACCTAGAGATTATCATACCAAGTGAAGTCAGACAGAGAAAGACAAATATCATATGATATCAATAATATGGAATCTAATAAAAATGATAAAAAGATCTTAACAAACAGAAACAGACCAAAGATTTTGAAATCAAACTTATGTTTATCAAAGGGGAAAGATGGGGGAGAGGGATAAATTAGGAATTTGGGATTAACACATACATACTACTCTATAATACAGATAAGTACCAAGGACCTATTACATAGCACAGGGAAATATATTCAGCACTCTATAACCTATATGAGAAAAGAATTTGAAAAAGAATGGATGTATGCATATGCATAACTGATTCATTTTACTGTATACCTGAAACTAACACAATAAGTCAATTATATTCCAATAAAAGTAAAAAAAAATAGGTTATACATGTAAAGCACACAGAAGAATTCCTAATGTTTGTGTAGTAATTACACTGACATAGAAAATATTCATAATATGGAGTTCCCATCATGGTGCAGTGGTTAACAAATCCGACTAGGAACTATGAATTTGCAGGTTTTATCCCTGGCCTTGTTCCGTGGGTTAAGGATCCGTTGTTGCCATGAGCTGTGGTGTAAGTCGCAGACATGGCTGGGATCCGGCATTGCTGTGGCTGTGGCGTAGGCCGGTGGCTACGGATCTGATTCGACCCCTAGCCTTGGAACCCCCATATGCCACGGTAAGCGGCCCTAGAAAAGGCAAAAAAGACAAAAAAAAAGAAAGAAAAGAAAATATTCATAATATATCAATACTTAGAGGCTTACAAATGGTATATAGGATATAACCCCATTTTCTGAGTCTAAAAAATGTTTTTTGAGAAGATACATTAAATTTTATTTATTTTTTTGCTTTTTAGGGCCATACCCATGACATATGGAAGTTCCCAGACTAGGGACTGAATCAGAGCTGCAGCTGCCAGCCTACACCACAGCCATGGCAATGCAGAATCCAAGACACATCTGTAACCTACACCACAGCTCATGGCAATACCAGATCCTTAACCCCCTGAGTGAAGCCAAGGATCGAATCTGCATTCTCATGGATACTAGTCAGGTTTGTAACCTGCTGAGCCACAATGGTAATTCCAGAGAAACATTAAATTTTTAACAGTAAAAGGAACCTTGTGTTGAGTCTGAGCCCAAGAGTCAAAGTTGAAAAAAGCAAAAAACACTTTAAAATTTCAAACAGAAAATTATTTAAGGTTCAAATCAGAGGTCAGAATAGGTATCAAGCTGGAACAAACTGGACATGATTTAGAAGCAATGTCAGCAGGTAAAGAAGTATATCTGTGCTTATTGGGCTTTATGCTGCCTTTAAGATATAAATTTGAGGGTCAGATATTATAGTGTAGAATCTTCAAAAGGAAATCTCTCATTCCCCATGTAGGTTTGTAGTGATTATTGTATTGGTTGTTATAGATTAGAATGTCAACTCTCCAGTTTGTATGTGTTGATTATGCTGAGAAACAGCTGCCATCAGATAATTATTTGCAATGGTCCTAGAGAGCTCCTAGTTAATGTTCTTTAATAAACCTTTACAAATTTATAATTGAGTTCATGACTTATCCAGAGATTAAGAACAAGGGTGTTTTTTAAAGTTTGAAATAATTCCATAACCTGAAAGATGTTTTTTATAAAAAAATAATTAAACAATTGAAATCAAAAATTTTTGAGTTACGATAACTGTAAAAAACAGTTTAAAGTAGCTTAAGTTAAAAATAGAGAATATTTTTATGACATTTATTCTTTTGTAAAATGCATTGCTCTGTTAACATTTTATAATAATTTTCTCTTTTGGCACGATCTTGACCCACATCTATTTAAAAATAATTTGCTTTTAAGTTTCAATTTTCCCTTGTAACTGTATTTGGGTATTCTACTCTATGTGTTCTTTTGTTTTGATTAGCTATTGAAGATGCATTTTTCAAAATATTCTAAACATAAATTAATGTGACTGAGAAAAATAGTGACTGATACAAAAAAATTTATTTATTTTTTGTCTTTTTAGAGCCACACCTGTGGCATATGGAAGTTCCCCAGGCTAGGGGTCAAACTTGAGTTATAGCTGCCGGTCTACACCAGAGCCACAGTACCATGGGATCCGAGCCACATCTGTGACCTACTCCATAGCTCACAGCAATGCGGGATCCTTAACCCACTGAGTGAGGCCAGGGATCAAACCTGTGACCTCATGGATACTAGTCGGGTTTGTCACAACTGAGCCACAAAAGGAACTCCCCCAAAGGTTTCATTTTTAAATATACTTTTCAATTTCCCTTTGCATTTATTCATTTATTCTCCTTTTTGGCTACCCTGCGGTACATGGAGTTCCCAGGCCAGGGATTAGATCTGAGCTACAGTTGTGACTCATGTCACAGCTATGGCAACACCAGATCCTCAACCCAGCATACCAGGCCGGGGAGCAAACGCCAGTGATCCAGTTGAGTCACAGTGGGAACACCTGCATTTATTTTTTACGTGCAACTTACAACAAGAAAGTCACTTTTTCCCTCGGACACTTTGACTCATTTGAAAAGTGAGTAGAAATGTCCCTGACTTATGATGGTTCATTTTAGGACTTTGCAATAATGTGAAAGTGTTAGATGCATTCAGTAGAAACCATGTTTCAAATTTGATATTTTTCCTGGATCAGCAATATGTAATATGATTCTCTCATGATCCTGGGCATCCGCAGCAGCACAGCTTCCAATCAGCCACATGATCATGAGGGTAGACAGCCAATAAACTCACAACCATTCTTGTTTTCACTTTCAGTATAACATTCAATAAATTACATGTGATAATCCACACTTTATTATAAAATGGGCTTTGTGTTAGATGGTTTTTCCAAACTGTAGGCTAATGTGAGTGCATCGAGCATGTTTAACATTGGCTAGGCTAAGATAAAATGTTTGGCTGGTTAAATGTATTAAATGCATTTTCAACTTAATGACCATTTTAACTTACAATGAATTTATTGGGGCACAACCAGTTGTGGGTCGAGGCAGATGTGAATATCAGACTACTCGACAGATACCTTCCAACTCTAAGACATGGTGATTTATGTTTCTTACTTCATAAGTTTTTCTGTTTTTCCAAATTTATGAAGTTTAGCAGGACCAAGGGCTGAATATTTTTCAGTTTACATTCTTTTCTTATGGCTAAGTTAGGCCCCTACCTAGATAATACCCTTAGAATTCTCAGTATTTTAAGTTTTATAAAGTCTTTCCACTCTGGGTGATAGGGACACAAATTTTTCTCAGTCCTGCATGAACTTCAGAAACTGTGTAGCCTACTTCTTTCCAATAGTTTTCCCTCTAGTCTCAGATAATTTCTTGTCATGCATACCCCGATCAAGACAATAATTGAAGGCATTCTTGGTATAATACACTGAAATCTCTAAATTGCTCCCTTCTCCCTAGTATTTCCATCCTATAAATTCTAGCTACCTTGGCCTCCTTAAATTCCGATCTCAACCTCCTCAACTCAGCAACACGATAAGACCCTGGTAGGGTTCTGCATCCTCTGCAATGTCTCTACTGTGGTATCCAAGTTGTCTCCAAGCTGAGGTAGTTGTAGGGCTCACCTCATAGTATCCTTCTCTAAGGAATCTCAATCCTGCTTTGTTTTCAATGTCTGAAATTCTTGTTTCAGATATTTGTCCAGTTCCCTAGCTGCTTAAGTTGGGAACAGAAAATCAGGTCCCCATTATGTCTTGAAGCTGTAATCTAGAAAATGAAATTTAAACACATTTACTCTATCATGGAAAGTCATCAAATGCGTTAGGCATAAACCTAAGAAAATATTTGGAAATCCTTTACAAAAGCCATACAACATTATTAGGAGTCTTAAGAAAGACCTAAATTGGTGGAGGAATATACCATGTTCAAATATTGATAGATTCAAGATTGTAAAGACAGGACATCTCTCCAAATTAATTTATGGCTTTAATGCAATGTGATTTAAAATCCCAGTAGGTTTTATAATGGATTTTAAGAAAATCACTCTCATCATGTTCATCAAAATGCAAAGTATATCCAAGACAACTCTTGAAAAATTGCACAGTGCAGATTTAGTCTCTGAGAAACCAAGAAATATTTTAAAGCTACTTGAATTAATACTGAATGAATTGGTGCAAAGGATAGCAAAGAGACTAATGGAACAGAATAGACCCACACATACGTGGATACTTAATTTATGACAAGAATTGTATTGCATAATATTAAAGGAAATATGTTCTTTTCAGTAAAAGGTTATGGATGAATTGGATCCTCTCATGAAAGAAATGAAATTTGACCTTTATCTCACAGTGTACACAGAAATCCATTTCATGTTGACTGTAGATCTAAAATATGAAAGGTAGCATTAAAGTATTTAGCATACAGTAAAAATATCTTTATAAATTTGGCTAGGTAAGCAGGACACAAAAGCCCTTGAATATAAAAGAAAACAGTAAGTGGACAACATTAAAATTAAAGAATTACGAGAGTTCCTATTGAGGCTCAATGGAAACAAATTTGACTAGCATCCATGAGGATGCAGGTTTGATTCCTGGCCTCCCTCAGTGGGTTAAGGATCTGGCGTTGCTGTGAGCTATGGTGTAGGTCGCAGGTGCGGCTTGGATCTGATGTTGCTGTAGCTGTAGTGTAAGCCAGCAGCTATAGCTCCAATTCGACCCCTAGCCTGGGAACCTCCATATGCTGTGGGTGTGGCCCTAAAAAGACAAAATAAATAATACATAAAAATAAATTTAAGGAATTCTGTTTACGAAGTGGCTCCATTAAAGAAGTGGAAAAGAAAAAAGCTACAGAGAAGAAAATATTTGCAATAAATATATAATCCACAAATGACCCATGTCTATAGTATATAAGAAATTACCATGCATCAGTATGAAAAAGGTAGACAAACTAGTAGAAAATGGACAAAAGGCTTGAGCAAAGAATTACAAAAATCTGGTATCTAAATACTCAATAAGCCTGAAAGTCTAATCAAGCGTTAACATTGGGAAAATGCAGTTTAACATGACAATGAGACCCTCTAATATGTATCAGTATGACTGAAATAAATACTCAACAAAGGAACCACCACTACATTCAAAAACATGGATTAAGCTCATAAAACTAACACTGGATAAAAGAATCCAGACATATGAATGTAAGCATTGTATGACTCTCTTCATGAAAGTTAAAAAAATAAAAATGTGTTAACATATTTAGCAATTGGAAAAAGTTATATTGTATTAGGATGGGAAAGGTATCAATTAGAAGCCAGTACAAGAAAATCTTATTTTTTATAATCTTTTATTTTTTGACGTGGTTAAGACACTTTGGGACCATTCATTGAATAGTCTATAAGTTTATAGACTTATCCATGTGTCTCATAAACTTTAATTAGAATAAAAAAGAGAAAGAGGAGAAATTAGAGAAGAACATTTGCCAGACCCAATAAATGATTTAAATCAAAGTATTCACAACTTGTGATGCAAAGGAGATTCTTAAAGACCCACATATAGGTTTACTTTCTGAATTTTCAGTGCACTGGGAAGAAGTTCTCAGGAACTTCATGCCTGAATGGGAAAAGCAGGTCGGTTCCAAAGAAAGATGGATAAGGCCTATACTTTTAGCAACTTTAGATTATAGAAAATAAAGGCAGGATAACCTCAGATCTCTAAGGAAAAATGATATTCAACCTGGAATTCGACACTGAGAAAAACTGTTCAATTATAAATTCAAAATAAATATCTTTTCTTAAGTGATAGCATCTTAAACAACTATTCTCCACACACCATTTCAGAGACAGCTGCTCAGTACAGAGGTAAAAACAAGTGGAACAGAGGCTGCGGAATTGCAGAAACAATGGCTATGACTAAAGAGCCCAAGGAAATTAAACCCTGGAATGATGGTTTTACACCAGGCCTTGTGTCTTAACGCTATTTAAATTGCCACCGCAGAATACCATAGACTGGTGGCTTACAAACAAACAAAAACTATTTCTCACAGTTCTGGAGACTGGGGAATCCAAGCTCAGGCACTGGCAGATTCCAGGTCTGAGGTCAGCCCACTTGTTGATTTACTAATGGTAATCTTTCTATTGTAACCCCACAGGGCAGAAAGGAAAAGGGAGGTCTCTGGGCTCTCTTTTTTAAGGGGCACTAACCCATTCATGAGGGTGAACCTAATCAAATCCCAAGATCCCCACTTCCAACGACCATCACATTGAGGAAACAGCTTTCAGCATATGAATTTGGTGAGAGGACAGAGATATTCAGTCTATAGTACACTGAAAGTAATTATACTAGGGCAGAATGAATGTATAAATGGCTCCAGAGAGTTTATCTGAAAAAGACATAGGCTAGTGAGGAGTCAAGTAACTGAATGCAAAAAAGCAAAACAAATGAAAAACCTGCTGGAAGATACGAGGTAATGTATAGAAGGAATTCTCTGTTTTCTCCCCACAAGAATTGAAAATTAGAAAATTCAGGAACAAAACAATACAAAACACTAAATCAAACTCAAGTAATAATAAAGGTCTGCATATGAAGCAAAGTAATAAGTGTCATTCTTTGGAACGATACTGGACTATAAGAAAGCAGAATTTGTTTATCCTTGATGTTAGGAACATTTCCTGTTATTCTTGCCCTGACACTGCACCTTAGAGAAGCTAATGAAAGAAATGCTTTTTACTTCTCTTGTGTATTTTGCCGTGAAAAATATTTAGATAGTCAGATTAATATGAAAGCTTCTTTTCAACCTTCAGAAATTATGTGTGGACACAGGACTAAATACATAATTATTTTTAAGAAAAAAATGTATTCACTCTGATAATATAAAAGTCTAGGGAGGTACAAATGCAAAGGGAATGGGGAGTTGGGAAGAGATATGAAGCAGTTATAGGGATGCTACATTCATACACAGTAATTAAGAGAGAATATCCAAAAACAATGAACAAAAAATGGAGAATATGTATCATTTGCATTTGTAAAATAACTGAAGCACTGAAAGTGATTCAAAAATGTTGATTAAGTAGGCATGAGGCAAGAGAGGGAAGGTGACAAAAAAGACATCTTGCAATCTCATCTTTTATAGCAGGAGTTAAAGATAACGGAAAAAGCTAATACATTATAAAAGAGCACATGTACACAGCTTTTTGAATTATGACCATTACTAACAGAATATCCAATAACGATGGGGTTAAATGTTGTTGCCTCTGGAGACTTGACAAGTTATGGAGAAAGTGGGAACAGTTGTTTTTTTTTGTTTTTGTTTTTGTATTTTTTTGTCTCTTGGTCTTTTTGTCTTTTTCTAGGGCTGCACCCACGGCATGTGGGGATTCCCAGCCTAGGGGTCTAATCAGAGCTGTAGCTGCTGGCTTATGCCAAAGCCACGGCAATGAGGGATCCGAGCTGCATCTGCAAACTACTCCACAGCTCCCGGCAACGCCAGATCCTTAACCCACTCAGCAAGGCCAGGGATCGAACCTGCAACCTAATGGTTCCTAGTTGGATTCATTAACCACTGTGCCATGATGGGAACTCTGGGAACAGTTGATTTTGAATGTAAATTCTTGGATACCACTATTTTACATGTTTAAAAATATTAAAAGTTTATAATTTCAAATTGATGCCTTCCATTTAATCTGAAACATTTATTGATACTTCAAGTCCTCCAATCAGTTTCTGCTTTTTTGTTTTTTGTTTTTTGTTTTTTTTTTTTTCTGTGAAATGAACAATCTTCATGTTTGGATAATAAGTACGTCATGTCCTTGGCTGATTATAACGAGGGAAACTTCAGTTCCCTCTCCAAGTTAGCTAAACCTCTTCATGCCTTAGGAAAATGCTGCCATCTTTACCTTATTAGCATTAATGCTCTTTTGGCTCAACTAGCACTTCTATCCTCACTCATCCCTACTGAGTGGGTAGGGGCAATTTAGGCAAAGTCAAAAGCTAAGACTTATAAGCTTGCAAATTTTTGTTTAACGCTATGATCATGATCTGACTCTGCCATTTTGCATCTGGCTGCTGTAAGGGCCCATTTTACTAAATTTAATCAGTCAGACCTATCAACTAGCACTTGTTGATGTGAAAAAGTTCCCTAATTCTGATGTCTTTACACTGGAAGCAGCTTTCACTCAGCACTATTTACAATAGCCAAGACATGGAAGCAACCTACACGTCCATCAACAGAGGTGTCGAGAGACATGTTTCCACAATATTTTCTTAGCCTCTTTGCTGAAAACTCCATCTTGTCTTGCTTTACTTTACCCCATCTTCCTGCTTGAAAAACAGTCATGGTGCTGGTGAATGACTTAAGCTGAAGCACCAAGACCTAAAGGCATAAGTTATTCATAGGGCCAGCTGAATGAGCACATAATGCATTGGTCTAGGCATGCTGGACCTGTGCAGATTGGCATGCCATTTGCACAGCATGATACATCCTCTTAAGAATAAAAGAAAGAGGAGCCTCATGGCCCCAAGGGGTTTATGAGGGGTCATTAGCAGGATATGCATTAGCAAGGAGAATGGAGGTGCAAACCTAGGCATGCCAGGTTGCTGCAGACAGGCACGCAGTCTGCAGAAGCACAATGGTGATTCTCTAGATGTTATGCATAGATAGCTGATGCCAACCTTCAACCTTCCTCAAATGCTAATGACTGTTAAATGCCTAAAGGTCAGAATAAATGCATAACCAGCAACTGGCTTTGTGACTTTTAAAATAACTTAAAAAAACCCTATATCCTGTACCTACAACCCCCTCCTCACTTGACTTAACCCTAAAGAGCACAATAAAAGCAGTGTGGTTTCTTGAGGCGGTGTTCTTGGTCCCTGAGACCTAGAGTCCCCTGGTTCCCACCTTTACTTAAGATAAATGTCTCTGTGTCTTGTTTTATGTTAACTTTTTTCCTTAAGTTTCAAAGCACCTGTTCTTCAACCCCTACCTGCTGAGCTGGTCTCGGCACAGAGGAATGGATGAAGAAGATGTGGTGCATATGTACAACAGAAATTAGCCATAAAAAAACGAATGAAATAATGCCACTTGCAGGAACATGGATGGACCTAGAAACTATCATATTAAGTGAAGTTAGACACTGAAAGACAAACATCATGCGATATCACCTATAAGTGGAATCTAAAAAAAAAAGGATACAAATGAATTTATTTGCAGAACAGAAACAGACTTACAGACTTTGAAAAACTCATTATCAATGGTGATAGGTGAGGGGTGGGAGGGATAGACTGGGGGTTTGGGACTGGCACATGCACACTGAGGTATAGGGAATGATTGGCCAATGGGGACCTGCTATATAGCACAGAGAACTCTACCCAGTATTGTGTGATAATCTACATGGGAGAAGAATCTGAGAGAGAATGGATGTGTAAATTTATGACTGGGTAGTTTTGTTGTACAGCAGAAATTATCAAAACCTTGTAAATTAACTATACTCCAATAAAACTTTAAAAAGTTGCATTTTAGAAGAAACCAGGTATAATTTACAGTTTTAGGTGTAAAACACTATATGAATCTGTTGACCAAATGAATGCAAAGCAGAGTCAAAAAATAAGAGAATAGGAGTTCCCGTCATGGCTAACGAATCCGACTAGGAACCATGAGGTTGCCGGTTCAGTCCCTGCCCTTGCACAGTGGGTTAAAGATCCGGCGTTGCCGTGAGCTGTGGTGTAGGTTGCAGACTCGGCTTGGATCCCACGTTGCTGTGGCTCTGGCGTAGGCCGGAGGCTACAGCTCCAATTTGACCCCTAGCCTGGGAACCTCCATATGCCACGGGAGCAGCCCAAGAAATAGCAAAAAGACAAAAAAAAAAAGAGAGAGAGCATAGTTTACCAAAACAGTTGCTTTCATTTATGTGACAGAAGACATTTTATTGGCATATTGCTTTAAAGAGACACTGACTTTTTTTTTCTAGGAAAGAGCAGTTGAGTTTTTTCAAAAATGTAGCTTTTCCTTGAAACTTTCTTTCATATGTTATTTGTCTTGCAAACTGCTGAGGTAGTTTTGAGGGTCAAACACAGTGTGATACTGATCAATCAATCAATGGCCTTTTGAACTAATGTTATAAAGTGCATTGCTGACACTTTTCCAGTTGTTTCCATTTCATATAATAGCATCATACATATTCAGCATAAGAACAGATTGTTCATTAAATGTATTATCAATCTTTGATTAAGTACATTTAAAAGATGCCAAGGAAACTGCATTCAAATGAAGCAATATCCCAATTGTTGGCTTTCTTTTTCTCTGTGTGCTGCTAGTGTTGAGACTGGTAAGGAATTTGTAGTTTGCACTTTCCAGATAGTATCTCATTATATATAATCCTTAAAGTCGAGAGAATTACAAATACTACATATTTATAAACTGAAGTAGGACTAAATGAGAGAGTTCAACATTAATTTAATTTTATCAAAATTCCATTAAGGAATCACAATGTGACATAAAATAGTAAAATTTATTAGAGCTAAGTATTTTATAGAAGAATGAATGATACATATTGTAGGAAACTATGTAGTTCCAATCATTAATTTACTGACCTTAATCCATTCATAGCATAGTGGTTAATAGAAATGACTTGTGTCACGGTTCCTGGGTTTGATTATTGGCCCTGTAATTTACTAACAACATGGCACTCAGTTTATTGCATTTAAAATAAGATAATCATTTGCCTACATTATCAGGTTGTTATAAATATGAAATTAAAAGAATGTAACACAAGCAAAATAGCACATGGTACAATTATAAGTGTATGCTTTTATTCCTTCTTAATTTATACACTGTATTTAATCAACAAGTTGTTGTAGGACATCTAATATGTGCCAGTAGGATTTCAATAATTTCTGAAAGTTATACAAATGTTTTGAAAATATCTGAGATATTATTATTATTGAGACAAATGTTAAAGATTTTAGAAGTAACCATTTTTAAGTGATAATTGTGTATAAAAAACCATTAGGTACTTAGGGTATGAAAAAATGTTCAAGATGCATTAACTGCTCAATAGAAAATTGTGCTATTTGTCATATTAAATAAATGAACACAGAGGACATTGAAAATGTGAAAAAAGGTAAGGGGGAAAGCAAGGCAATGCATGGATATTTGAATAAAGTAATAATCACTATTATTAGTTGCTTCTGTGTTTAATTTCACCCTTTCTCACAATGATTTACCCACCATAATTTTAGTTAAGATTCCCATGGAAACCTAAAAGGATTGGATAAATTCTTAGAAAATACAACCTACTAAGACTGAATCATGGAGAAACAGAAAGTCAGAACAGATTGATTACTAGTAAGGAACTAAATCAGCAATCAAAAAGCTCCCATAAAAAAGTGCCAGGGCGGATGGTTTCATTGATGAATTCTACCAAATATCTGAAGAAAAATTAATACCGATCCTTCTCAAATTCTTATAAAAAATAGAAGGGGAGAGAATACTTCCAAATTCATTTTACATGGCCAGCATTATGCTGATACCAAAATCAGACAAGGATGCTACATCCCTGATGAGCACAGACACAAAACTATTCCTCAACAAAATATTATAGAACCATATTTAACAATATATTAAAAGAAATATACACAATGATCACATGAGATTTGTCCCAGAGATGCAAGGACAGTCTAACATGCACAAATCAATGCAATACATTATTCACATTAATAAACTAAAGGATTAACAATTATATGATCATCTCAATAAAGGAAGAAAACTTACTTAATCAAAGTCAATGTCTATTTAAAAATTTCTCAAAGTGAGTATACAGGAAACATACCCCTCAAGTTAATAAAGACATACATGACAAACCAACAACTAATATCATACGCAAAAGTGAAAATCTGAATGCTTTTCCCCCAAGAAACAAGAAAAAGATGCCCATGCTCACCACTTTTATTCAACACAGTACTGGAAGTTCCTAGCCAGGGGAATTAGGCAAGAAAAAGAAATAAAACACATTCAAATTAGAAGAGAAGAAGTGAGACCACCACTATTTTCAGATGATGTGATATTATACATAGAAAACCCTAAAGACTCTACAAAAAACTGTTAGCACTACTCAATGAATTTTAGCAATTTTGCAGGATAGAAAGCCAATATACAAAATCTGTTGTATTACTATACACTAATAACAAACTATCAGAATGATAAATTAAGAAAACCACCCTAATTATAATTGTATCCAAAAGAATAAAGTGCCTAGGAATAAATTTAACAAAGAAAGTGAACAATCTATATATTGAAAACTGTAAGATGTTAATGAAAAAATTCAAGAAGACACAAATAAATGGAAAGTTATTTCGTGCTTATGGATCAGAAGAATCAATATTGTTAAAATGTCTATGTTACCCAAAGTAATCTACATATTCAATGCAATCCCTATCAAATTCCAAAAGCATTTTCCACAGAAATAAAAAAGTAATTATAAAATTTGAATGGAGCCACAAAAGATCCCAAATTGCCAAAGCAAACTTGAGAAAGAACTAAATCTGGAAGCATTATGCTCCCTGCTTTCAAACTATTTTACAGAGAGCCCGGAAATTAATCCATGCCTAATATGGCCAATTAATTTAGGACAATGAAGTCAGAACAGAATATGGAAAGAACAGACTCTCCAAATAAATGGTGTTGGGAAAACTGGACAGCCACATGCAAAATAAAACTGGACCACTATCTTACACCATCCACAAAACCTACTCGAAATAGATTAAAGACTTGAACATTAGATCAGAAACAATAAAACTCCTAGAAGACAATGTAAGCAGTAAGCTCCTTAACACCAGTCTTGGTGATGGTTTTTTGGATTTGACATCAAAAGCAGAGAAAACAAAAGCTACAATAAACAAATGAGACTATATCAAACTAAAAAGCATCTGTGCAGCAAAAGAAACCATTAACACAATGAAAGTCAACCTACCAAATTGGAAAGAATATTTGCAAACCATAAATATTAAAGAACTTATACTACTCAATAACAAAAGCAAATATTAGAAAATGGGCAGAGGATCTAAATAGAAATTTTTCTAAGAAGACATTCGATGGCCAGGAGGTACATGTAAAGATGCTTAACATCATTCGTCATCAGGAGATGCAAATCAGGGAGATATCGCTTCACACCTGTTAGAATGGATATTAGCAAGAAGAAAAGAAATAGCAAATGCTGGCAAGGATGTGTAGAAAAGGAAAACTTTGTAAACTTTTATTAGGAATGTAACAGTGCAGCTACTATTGAGAACATGAGAAAACTATGGAGTTTTCTCAAAAATTAAACAGAACTACCACACGATCTAGCAATTCTACATCTGCATATTTTTCAAAAGGAAACAAAAACTAACTCAAAATGATTTCTTCACCCTTATTTTCATTCCAGCGTTATGTACAATAGCTAAGACATGGAAGAAACCTAATGTCCATCAATGGATGAATGTATACAGAAAATTATGTATATATAAAATAAATTATTCATCCATAAAAACTAAAGAAATCTTGTCATTTGCATTAACAAGAATGGACCTTGAAGTCATTATGTTAAGTGGAATAAGTAAAAAACAAATACCATACAATCTCACTTATTTGTGGAATCTAAAATTAAAAACTCATAAATAGAGAATGGATTGGTGATTGCCAGACCAAGGGGTGGGGAATGGGTGAAGATAGTACAAAATGTACATACTTTGAAATTGAAAGTCCTAAGGATGTAATGCATAGCATGGTGATTATATACTGTATTATATATTTTAAAGTTGCTAGGAGAGTAGATCTTAAAAGTTTTCACCACAAGAAAAAAAATTTTAACTATATGTCATGAGGGACATTAACTAGATGTTGAGGTGGTTATTTTGCAATATATACAAATATTGAATCATTATATTATACTCCTAAAACTAATATGTTATACTCAATTGTATCTCAAAAGAAAAGTTTAAATACATGCGTACTTTATTGTAGTCTAAGGTGTAATACAATGAAAAATACTGACATTTAATGAAAAATTCCACCAGTATTTTCTTTTTAATCATACAACATTAAAACAACATTTAATGTCTAGTGTTGTGAAGAACAGGTTTATTCCCAGGGTCCAGTGTTTCTCCACATGGACGAAATACTAAAATGAATTCGGAGACCTCTGAGATATAAATAGTAATACCATACATGTTGACTTTTTTGTTACATTGTAAGTGAAATATCTTCCCTTATCCAGACTTCACTAAAAATATTCTCATGTATTATCAGTATATCCTTTGCCTTTCCTGAAATAAGTTTTTTCTCTTCCCTCTGCCAACAAGTATACTAATTGCTCCCACCATTTCAAAGGACCTAGGCATCTTTTCTCTCCTCTTTGCTCCCCTACTCTCAATTTT
Source organism: Phacochoerus africanus (assembly GCF_016906955.1). Taxonomy (NCBI): domain Eukaryota; kingdom Metazoa; phylum Chordata; class Mammalia; order Artiodactyla; family Suidae; genus Phacochoerus; species Phacochoerus africanus. Next base: position 60,014,717 of record NC_062556.1, on the reverse strand, counting down.
ATTTTCCTTAGGCAACGCCTCATGCTTGTGATCCGCTCACAACCCTGAGAATTAACAATCTTGTGTCTTATGTCCATGACAATCTGAAAACAAACCTGATGGTGACAGCATAGTGGTGAATTCCTAAAGAACATCAAGAAAATACTGGCATGTAGTCAAGAGATGCCATGGTAACCAATAGATCATACCACTTAGTATGAAAAAAAGAGCTTGAAATTCATAGGAATTTCAGGTCATCATATAGCCATTAAGGTAGATATTTTGGAATAGATAAAGCCTGACTCCCACTCTATGCATTAGGGTGGATGTTTGCTCCAGCTATGTTTAGGGCTACAATGTGTGAGCCATTCCACTCTTCAGGACCAGGAGGGCATATGGAGCAAGCCTGCTTTCTAAGCACCTGGGCACACTGCTTTAAACATCTACCCATGTTTTGTTCATACTCTTCCCTTCTTGTAGAATACCCAGCCCATTATTCTCAATCATTCAAATTCCACTATTCTTCAGGAACAAACTGAATTATCTTAACTCTCTCCAAGTCTTTTAAAAATATTTTCATCTGAAAATATCAAGCTTCACTATGTTCCTAGAGTACAGTTATTATAACTAGTATCTCCATGATCACTAAGAAAAGTCTTTGTTATCTTATCTACATTATGGCGGGGTAATTTTTAGCAGTTTTGTGTCTTATTTCTCAACTAGATAATACGATATGTTTTGGGAGACTGCAGTGTTACAAAAAACACTGGTTTTCGAACGAGACACATGCAATGCATTCACTGAGTGACCTTTAGCAAGTGATTAAATATCTCCGAGACTTAGTGTCTTCTTGTTTAAAAGAATGAGTAGGACATCTATCTTTACATTTAAAAGACCTAGCATATCCTGGATTGTAAAGTTTCAACATTTATCAATTTCCTCATTTTTTTAGATCAGGGACCTTATCTTGTACTCCTTTTATTCTTCACAGTACTCAGATTAGTTGTCTTGCCATTTACTTTGGAATTTAAATGTATGGAATTGATTTTGCTTAATAAAGAAAAAGGAAATGTAACTCCCTAAAGCATGGCAAAGGACCTACATGAGTATTTTGATAGATAATGTGAAGCAATGCTCCACTGCTATTGATTATAGAAGGACGGCATCAGCAACTAGATTGCTATGGTGCACACCAATCAGAAATAGGTTGAAGTGACTAGATGAAAAACATTGGCAGCCAAAGAGGAAAGAGGCAGAACATTAAACAAATTTAGGTTTTGCTAGCAGTATTTCAAGTCTCCAACTGGAGGACAAATTAAAAGTATTCTCTCCAGTGAAAGGACTTTAAGTCATGTAGTTGTCTTTTAAGCCTCATTTATTCATACAAGTCATGCAATCAATAATAATACCATTGTAGGGAGGGAAATGCAGATCTTCAAAAGCTGAAATACATTCAAATGCAAACTAAAGTGCAGCTCTGCCTTATGCAAAACAGCTCTCTTGATTCTGATCATGCTTTTCACTGCCACTTCAGATTATATTTTCTTGTGCTTGAGATGCTCAACTGAAAGAAAAAAGATATTTTTGAGGCTGGAGACATTGAAAACTGATATAATTAGGATGTGAAGTGAAATTATTTGGATTTGGGGTTCAGTGGTTCCCAGCAGAAGACGCTGTCCTGGTTGCAAATATAGGAGATTTTTCTCCTCCACTTCACCCACATTGCCTGGGTCAAATCAATTGTTTGACTATTAAATGTGGACCCACTGCTGATCAATAGCAGGTCTTGACAGGTTTGGATTAGATACACAACTGCAGCTGTTCTCCCCTTTCTAGCACTTACTGCTGTGGAATTGGATTTAGATATTTGGGATATAGAAAATTATATGTTAGGCTGGAAAATAAACATGAACTCTTGTATTTTTTTCAGGTGATTTTTAAACATCCACAGTCCAATCACAATGTTACATTGCAAAAATCTCCTCTTCTTCTTATCCATTGCAAATACCTGTTTTTCTTCTCACCCACCTTGGAGGCAAAACAGAATATATTCTTTAGGAAAGATTCTATTTTTCTGAGTAAAACTATTTTATGTATCATAATTTCTCTGAAGCACATGTTTGGCCTTAAGAGCAATAGGAATAAACATTTTGATGGGGTTGCCAAAAAGGTTAATATGATCTTGGACTGGTGAGTGTTATGGCACAACTGATGGTAGATGAACCAGACGACCTCTGCGGTCCTGTGATTTCCTGGCTAGAGAAGGGTGAAACTGGCATCATTGTTATTAATGGGTTAAGACTGGCCAGAAATGCCAATGTTCTCTAAGCTGTACGTGAATGAAGAATTTCTTTGTTCAGCAAAACGGCTGTGTGTAGCCGGGGGTTGTTAAAATACATTACACGGAGATGCTGGAAACCTAGGTTCTATTCCTTGCTGGTTCTCTAACTAGCAATGTGACCTCAGCCAGCTCAATTAACCTCTCTGTATTCCTTTCCTTGCATATAAAACAGGCAGAACAATACCTGCCTTTTCTAACTTTCAGGATTGTTTTCCAATTCAACCAAGATAAAACATGTGGAAGTGTTTTGGAATGTACTGTGCAGCATACAAATGGAAGTTAATAATCATTGCCAACTCTGTTTATGACTCTTTTTCTTTCAAAGGCTGTCCTTGCTCAAAATGAGTCATTCCTCTTACTGCAATTACTTCAAGCTGATTATGTGTTCATTTTCCCCCTCTGGCATCCTATAGCCATATCACATGCACTGTAGGTTTCTTGCTTGTCTCTGAAATTTTTCTTTTGTATACTGCTTTATATCCACCCAATCAAACTTACCTGTCAGCTAGAAGTTGTTTGGGGACATAGGTGTTACCCATGAAATATGTTTTCTCAGTAGAATTAAGTTTTAGTAAATGATGTGTCTACATTTGACAATGCACTATGTTCCCAGACTTCATACTTAGCCATATGGTGTTGTGGATTCACTGAGGTATACATTCCTCACAGATGACATTAATAAAACTGTTTAAGAAATTGGATGTAGTTGTTGTAGGAATTCCATGTCTGAGAAACTTTAACCCTATGGCTGCTGCTAAGTCAATATTTCATGGTTAGAAATTGATGCCCTGTATCTTCAGCCCTATATGGTTCCTTTATCCTATGTGGGCCTCAGAAAACCAGGCCAAGAAGCATATCTCATTGTTTCTCATTCCATACTCATAGGACCTCAAATCCCTGACTACAGATTTATTTCCATATCTCTGACAGCCCTTGAGTTACACCAGAGTTGTCAGCATTTACCTACATACCCTATGACACTAAACATGTATATCAGAAAATGATGAAACCTTGCCAATAAGACTCTAGCAGACCATTTACTCATATTCAAGATTGGGGGCAAGATCTTCTCTCCTTTTCAAATCCATTTCTATCTACTTCACATATCCTGCCCGACCACATCAGAAGTATCTGGCTCCAACCTGAGTGGCAGGTCATCGATAATGAAAGCAGCAGCTGCATGGGTCAAGGGCACAATGGGAACCACATGGAAATCAGGTCAGGCAAGTACAGGAACCTGCTGTACTGCTCAAACACCGGTTTTGTTACTTAACCAAATTGTAAATTTTGCTTCAGATTATGGCTACCTATTCCACCTTAAAGATGACCCACAGATGGCACTAAGAAATCCTTAGACACAAGAGGCAGGGGGCTCACTGTACACCAGGACTTTGCCTGTGCAACTGAGTTCATGCTGGGCTCTTCATGTCTGTGGGGAGGAAATGGTTGTTTGAAGAGCTACAGGCCTGTGCTCTTTGGTAACAGGTTTTAAACTTTTCAACCTCATCTGCCATACCTTGGAAAATATACGAACAGGGAATTTACCTTGTGTTAAGATCTCTACAGTCCAAATTACTGATCTTAAGGGATGTCTACTGGCTCCAGTTTCAAAACTAATACCCCATGTAGGCTGTGGTAAGAGAGAGAGATTAAAAAAAAAAATAGATTTCAGGTAATCTTCTGTTTCATTTGAAGAGAGTAAGACCATTACTACATTATACTTATGTTGTAAATTCTGACTGAGGAATGATCTTTGGGCTGTAAAAGACCTGAGCTATTCAAAATCCTATTTGGCCATATTTTCTGTGAAAAATTCAACATTAAAATACCCTCCCTGAGATTGGTTTCACATAGCCACATGTTTGGGTGGTACTAGAACCAACTGCAGGAATAACATCTCTAGACATTAAAGACTATTGTGTTTATAAGTCTAAAGGCCAAGTTCCTAGGTTCTTGAGACTAGAATATTGATTATTTTAGCAGAGATGGAAATTTTCCTAGGAGTTGCCCATTGGGCTACCAGAGGTATACAAATATTTTTGTGTGTGTTTGATGATATCTACCATAGGTTTAACACTACTTATATAGACCATATTGATGTCCTACAGAAAGAGAGAGGGTTGGTCTGAAACTTAGATATAGCCAAAACACCTTGAGGGGAAAAAGGCCCTTTCTAACCTGCCCACTGGGAAAAGAAAACTCATCTCAAAACTCACTGGAGATCAGAAAACTTGTTTTCATAATTTTTGGCATGTGCACAATCTGTATTTTTTGGTTTCCCATCTCTTCTTTTGCTGGCCTAATTTTGGGCTAGACTGCCTCCATTTCTCAGTGTGAGTCTAGAAGAAAATGAGGCAGAACATACTCATCCTTCTTTGGCCATCTTCTTTTTGTCTCTACCATCACAGACCAATTTCATCAGAGACTGAGAATTAGATTCACAAGTTTTGAAAAAAATATCTATGTGATGACTGATTTTTATGTGTCAACTTGGCAAAACCATGGTGCCCAGATATTTGGACAAACACTGTTACAGTGTTTCTGTGAGGTATTTTTAGATGAGATTTACACTGAAATCAATAGACTCGGAGTAAAGCAGATCTCACTCCACGATGTGGGTGGGTCTCATCTAATCAGTTGAAGTAGTTAATGGAAAAAAGACTGACTTCTCTGAAAGAAGGGAGAATCCTGCCAGCAGATTGCTTTTGGACTTAAGCTGAAATATTGGCTCTTCTTCCAGTCTCCAGCCTAACCTATGGATTATGAACTTGCCAGGCTCCATAACCACATGGGCCAATTCATTAAAATAAATCTGTGTATGTATTCATACATGAACATATATACACATTCTACTGGTTCTATTTCTCTGAAGAACCCTAATTCAATCAAGTAACTAAATAATTACATAAGGAAGAACATTCATAGCTTCAGTGAAGTTGGGTTCTCTCTTTACCTATGTAAGGGAAGTGAAGATTTAATCTTTCATAAGGACTGTGTTCTCCTGGAAGCTTTTCTGCTATAACTTGGCTCTGCTACCTCAGTTTGTCTTCCTCACTACAGGACTTCAATAATAACAATAATAATAAAGCTATTATTATTACTATTATTGGAAGTGGCCATCAAAGGCCAACTATTTCCTTGGTGAAAATTCTATACCTTCCACAGAGGGGGATTTTATTTCTTGGGTTCTTCCTAGATTTTTTTATTTCAATTGTCATCTTCTGAACCCTTTACAAGTCTTCAAAAGGATATTATGTTCCAAGCCGTGAGCAAGTTTGAAAGCAGGTCATTAAATTCTAATTCATTCTTCACAGTGGTAAGAGCTCTGCGTAAGCCAGTTCTTTTACTAAATGACCTTTTCAGAAAGCACATCTACCCAAATGCATTTTCTTTTTTTTTTTTTTTTTGTCAAAGGGAACGTAGTCTAACTGGAAAAAAAAAAAAAAAGACTACGGAATTAACAGACTTTGGTACAATGAACAGATTCCCAATACTCAGTTCAGGGTATGTACACACGTAAACAGGGCAAGCATACACAGCATAGTAGTGAAAAATGGCCCATTTTTGTTACCATAGGAATTTTTCAAACTGTCATTGTAATTTAATCTCCTGATTAAAAGGCAGGGTAATTCTTACCAGTTCTTTCTTTTTTTTTTTTTTTGTCTTTTTGTCTTTGTTGTTGTTGTTGCTATTTCTTGGGCCGCTCCCGCGGCATATGGAGGTTCCCAGGCTAGGGGTTGAATCGGAGCTGTAGCCACCGGCCTACGCCAGAGCCACAGCAACCCGGGATCCGAGCCGTGTCTGCAACCTACACCACAGCTCACGGCAACGCCGGATCGTTAACCCACTGAGCAAGGGCAGGGACCGAACCCGCAACCTCATGGTTCCTAGTCGGATTCGTTAACCACTGCGCCATGACGGGAACTCCTCTTATCAGTTCTTTTTACTGTAAAGCTCTTCTCTGTCTTAGCTTATTCTTATCCATTTCTGATGCAAGGTTTTACTAATTGGTTGGCTTATTACAGTGATTATTTAAGAGGAAATTATACTCTTTTGCAGAGATATTTCTCTTCTTTCCATATTTACATATGTGGTCTAGATGTCAGGAAAGGGTTGCTATGACTGATATCAAAGTCATAATACAAGCTGTATTACATGACTAGAATGCATAACGTGTAGTTCAGACAATGTAAACCAGTCCATGTTTGGAGTTTGCTTTTCCAGGGCTATGAAATCATGTGGGTGGCTTCTGCCTGCCACTGTTTCCTAGCCATCTAGACTTCAAGGTCTAATGAGTTGCACAGTCAGTATAGTCAGAAATAATCACTGCTCACACACCTCTTCCACCAGCTTGCTTTTCCTCATCTTCATTTACCATTGAAAGTCAACACACTTAACTCACACCCTCAAGTGAGAAACTTGGGGGATACTTTCACTTCTCCTCTGTTCTCCCATTTCTAATCTTTCAACTATATCTGTTGCTTCCTCATTCTTACTAGATCTTCACTCTTCTCCACATTTCTACTAAATGCTTTTTAACTAAAACCATTTATTTTTAGAGCAGTTTTGGGTTTACAATAAAATGAATGAAAAGTACAGAGCATCCTCATATATCCTTGCCCCAGACACACACAATCTTTCCCATTATTGACATCCTGTAATACATGGGACATTCATTACCATCAATGAACCTATCACTCAAAGTCCAAAGTTTACATTCGAGTTTATCTTTGGTATTTTAAATTCAATGACATAAAAAAAAAATCCCAACAAAACAAAAAGACAACCTTTGGAACAGGAGAAAATAGTTGCAAATAATGCAAATGACAAGTGCTTAATCTCCAAAATGTATAAACAACTCATACAACCCAACAGTAAAAAAACCAAAACAAACAAAACAAAACAAAAAAAAACACAATTGAAAAAGAAGAAGACCTAAATAGACATTTCTCCGAAGAAGACATACAAAATGGTCAATAGGCACATGAAAAAATGCTCAACATCACTAATTAGAGAAATGCAAATCAAAACTACAATGAGGTACCACTGGTTAGGATGGCCATCATTAATAAATCTACAAATAAAAAATGCTGGGAGGGTATGGAGAAAAGGGAACCCTCCTACACTGTTGGTGGGAATGTAAATTGGTACAACCACAATTGAAAACAGTATGGGGATACCTCAAAAACTAAATATAGAACTACCATATGATCCAGCAATCTCACTCCTGGGCCTATATCCAGAAAAAAACTTTCACTGAAAAAGATACATGCACCCCTATGTTCACTGCAGCACTATTCACAATAGCCAAGACATGAAAGCAACCTAAATGTCCATCAATGGGTGAATGGATTAAGAATATGTGGTACATAATATACAATGGAATACTTAGCCATAAAAAAGAACAAAACAATTCCATTTGTAGCAAGACGGATGGAACTAGAGATTCTCATGCTAATGAAGTCAGAAAGAGAGACAAATACCGTATGATTTCAGATACATGCAGAAATGGCAGAAATGAACCTATCTACAGAAAAGAAGCAAAAATCAAGGACATGGAGAACAGATTTGTGGTTACCAAGGGGGAAGGGGAGAGAATGGGATGGGCTGGGAATTTGGGGTTAGTAGAAGCAAACTATTGCATTTGGAGTGGATATGCAATGAGATCCTGCTGTATAGTGCAGGGAACTATACCTAATCACTTGTGATGGAACATGATAGAAGATAATATGACAAAAAGAATGTATATATGTGTATAACTGGATCATTTTGCTGTACAGAAGAAATTGACAGAACTCTGTAAATCAGCTATAATAATTTTTTTTTCAAATTTCAATGGGCTTTGACAAATATTTGATGACATGCATTCACCAATTTAATGTCAGAGAATAATTTTACTGCCCTAAAAATGTCCTTTAGGGACATTTACTGCTTTAGAAATCCATCCCTCTCTCCTCTTTAACTCTTGGAATTTTTTAACTCCTGTAATCTTTTACTGTTGTCATAGTTTTGCCTTTTCATGTTTTCTTTTTTCGCTCAGGATATGCACGCCTATTTTAATAATCTCCATGTAGACTAACAAGTCTCCCTTCCTATTTTTTTTTTTTTTGATAATTGATTTACCAGCTTTTCGGTGTACAGCAATTTGATTCAGTTATACATACATACATACATATTCTTTTTCAGATTATTTTCCACTATAGGTTATTATAAGATATTGAATATAGTTCCCCATGCTATACAGTAGGACCTTGTTGCTTATTTATAAAGTTGATTTTGTGATGCACAATTTGTTCATCCTGGTGGCATGCTTAAACAACTTTTCCTGGCCTAAAGCATAAATTCCTATTACGTAGTGATCTAAAGCCCTTCAGTATCTGGGCCCTGCTTACCTCTTTTCCTTCATTTCATGCAACTTGCCACCTTGTATATTACATCCTGCCCTACTGAATTGCAGTTCACAGAATAAACTGTGTTCTGTATTGCCTATGTGTATTTACTGATTATTTTTCTTTTTCTAGAAATACATTTGCCCCTCAGATCATCTGAATATATTAAACTTGTTCCTTAAATCTCAGCATAGTATCTCTTTCTCTCAGAGAAAATCAAGCTAAGATCATGAACATTTACATAGCCTTCAGTATTATGTCTTTCTCCTCATGGTGCAAAAACACTATACTGAAAACATCTGCTTCATAGCTGGTCTTCTTCATGAGGGAATTAAGTCACCAAAGGTAGTAGCTGTACTTTGTTAATGTTTCTTCAGGTAACTACCTATGTTCATATTTCCATAACCCATTTACTTTGGTCTTGGTAAAATTCAAAGCAATACTAACAAAAATGGAGTAACTATTGGACAGATATAAATAAATTGCCAAATCTCCTTCATATATATAGTTTGTCTTTTCTAGGGTTGCGGCCACAGCATATGGAGGTTCCCAGGCTAGGGGTCTAATTGGAGCTGTAGCCACCTACGCCAGAGACACAGCAATGCTGGATCATGGCAACGCCCAGATCCTTAACCCACTGAGAGAGGCCAGGGATCAAACCCGCAACCTCATGGTTCCTAGTTAGATTTGTTAACCACTGAGCCATGATGGAAACTCCCAAATCTCCTTCATATTTTAACATTGTTAAGTTTGACACTTGAGCAAAAAAAAAAAATTCTTTCCAGAGTAGAGTATGACTTCCTTGCAGGTAGATTATTTCTTTACTTAGAAAACAAAAGGAGCTTTTTTAGCAAATTGAAATCTATTTATTTGACAGTGAATCTTATCATCCGTGACTCCAACCAGGGTGAGGGTATTTGATGTCCTTAAATCCTATGCTTACTGACCTTTGTATTTTTATTTTTAGGAAAAAACGCAGAGACATTATGAAATGAATATTCTAGCTTGTAAAAAGATATAATACATTACTGGTCTAGTAAACATCTGCTAAGAAAACTGCAAAACTCTAACAGCTGGGTTACCTAGTTATAAGGATGTTGAAATCTCAGTCAATTCTTCTCACTCAGGAAACTGAAAGCTACTTGGTGATCCTGGATTGCTTCCTTCAAATAATACAATTCCAAAATTTCAAAAGCACATATGACATATTTATTATCATTATTACTATTTTCCTTCAACTCCAGTGCAGAGTTAGTGCAGAGACTGAATCAGTTTCCTTTGTCTCAATATACTTAAGCCCTCTTCATCCTATCTCCTCTGCCTGCTCATCCTTAGGTTCCCTCTATGACAAGTATATTAACAAATGTCCAAAGCTATCTGTACATCTGTATTGTTTTACACAAATAATACTGTATCCTAGAATCATTCTTTTAAATTTGTACTCATAACATTTTTTTATAAAGCAGAACATGTTATGTCCTCATATATCCAACTGATGAAGCATATTCCATAGAATTCTATGTAACTTATCCTCTTCCTTGAAATTGACCACATCGTTCCAATCCATCATTATCATGGAAGTGCTGCCTTCACATCCTCTTTGGGGGCTGGATTGCTGGGTCATAGGGAATGAGTCTTCTCAGTTTTATTAAGCAATGGCACACTGCACTCTGGAATGGGTACTTTGATTCTTATTCCTACCAGAAGGAAATGTGGTTTCTATTTCCCCACATGCTCTTCAGCAGCTGATAATACACTGCTCTTAGTAACACATTTTAAAATGTTTTTTGAATGCTCTGTGACATATGTCTACAGTGTGACAACCCAACTCCTTCGATCTCTTTTTGTTCCTTGTCTATTGCATCCTTTTTGCGCTCTCACATTTTAACATCTAATATAGCATGTAACTTCATACTGACTTTTCAAACACAAACACAGGATAATCTTTAGGATAGAAACTACATATTGTATTTTTTAAATTCTGTATCACTTGATGCATACAAAAGTTTTCTTTTATGATCTTTTTCCTTCATATAATTGCTCATCAAATTTGAAACAATAATTAACAAGACCTCAGTACTATCTTAACAGTTGAATAGAGAAACAATTTATTCTTTTTTCCCAGGTTTATACTGCAGAAGGTCATTTTTAAAACTCATTGCCTTTCTATCAAACTTACTGCTTATCGATTTACATGGTTTTAAAGTGCACTCACGCACACACACAACACACAGTGTGCTTTATGTCCTTGGAGGGTATAATAGTTTCATATTGTGTTCAAAGATTTTTGTGGACATTTTTCTTTTCATTTCTTTTTATTTTCCCTTTTGACTTTCATTTCCCACTTTATTCTTTGTCCCTCTAATCTTGCAATGACCTGGGTTAAAAATAATGGAAATGCATGTGTGATTTTCTTACTCTTTTTGGTCATTCTTAAAATAGTGGGTTTGCATTCTTTTCCATGGTAACCATAGAAACAAGATTGGTAGTGTACAATAAGCTTTAGAATTTAGATGATTTGAAACAAGAACAAATATATCTCCTGCATTGAGGAGAATATATTTTTTCTCTCTCCAGCAAGTCAGGGAAGTAGATTTAATGTACCTAATATGTAGAGAACAATTTTTTTCATCTATGTAAAACAATTTTGAACCCAATAAGTATAAGAAGCTTGATAGGGTGGTTTATTGATACAAACTAATAAAATTATCAGTAACTTCAGGTTAGTAATTGTAAAATGTTATGTTTAGGAAATAGGAAAAATTACCTGAATTAACTAATGGATCCCCCTTTTAAAAGCTGTTTGCCAGAAATCACTATGTCTAACAAGTTAATATACCTCTTATCAATATCTGATTGTAGTCCAATAATAACCATAATGGTTATAAAGCTCATTCTTTATACCTTTAGATTGTGCTGCCTGTGATTTATACCAAATACCTGATTTGCTATATGATGATTTTATCCAGAATTCACAAAAGGAGGCTCCATTATAATCTTTTCCTTAAGAAATTTTCCCTCATTAACTAGGAAACATTCAGAGCATTGGCTTATTTTTGCTAATGACCAAGTTTATGTTCAGATATTTGTAACCAAAGCTCAAAGCAGTTTGTGTGCTAGTGTGACAAAACCACATCACCTGTCCTTCCAGGAAAGGACAGAGCTACACTTTCTCAGGAGTGATGCAGGAGGACAGAAGGTAAGGCATCATTCTCCTCTCTGTCAATGTAAATTCATGTCATATGTGGCTCTCTTATCTCATAAATATGCCTTGTTCAAGCAACACAGCATATTTGCAAATAAAAAAGAGGAACAAGAGGATATAGTAAAGAGAGGAAGGAGGATGAGGAAAAACTGTTATCACCCCACTGTTGCCATTTTGGTGTCTTTGCATTCACATAAAGATAAAGTAGATCAATAAATACATATTTACATAAGTGGATACTATCCACATTTTAAATGATTTTAACCCACAGGTATACAGAGTTTTATCTTTGTAGGTTTTTTTTTTTTTTTTACTTTTACCATATTATCAGAATCTTAAAATATAGTTTTGGTAAAAAACGTTTTAGTATACAGGTTTAACCTGATATATTTAAATCATGGCTTATTACTGGAAATTGAATGTTTTTAATTTTTGTCATAAATAATGCGGTGATGAAAAATCCACAACATATATTTTGAGACAGCCAATTATTCTTTAGAGTAGAATCACAGGAGTGAGGTGACTTGAATTACTAGTTATGTTTTAAAATATTTGGTACATGTAGACAGTTAAGATTCTTATTGAGATAATTTGTTGGATTATTCTAGATCAGGTATCTACAATGCTGTCATTAGAGAAATTTTTAAAGTTGAAACACTTCGGCAATTGAAAAGAGTAAATAATGACCAACTGTGAATAAGTGTATCCACAATACAAAAGTGAGGACCACTTCTCTCCTAAGCGATGGAGAAGGAAGTGGAGGAGCCGAGGTAAAGTCCCAGGTATTGACTCTGTGAACCACGTTGGGTTTTTTATGTCCTATGTTGCATATTTATGTTTCTGTCTTTACTGTTTATTGTAATTATGGTAGCTTTTATAATTTTTTGTCCTTTAATATTCATATTCGCTTAAGTGGTTGATCCGCAGCCCTTACTATATATTTGCCTTTCCTAATGGGATTTTCCCTTTCCTGAATTTTCTTATTTTCCACTTAGGGAAAACACTCTAACATTTCTTTTGGCATACCCTAAAGCATTGAATTCTAATATTAGTATTGAGTTCTTCTAGTATTTGCTTGTCTGAGTTCTTTATCTTTTGATTTTAAATGATGATCTTGCTGGGTAGAATATCATAGTTGGCAGGGTTTTTTTTTTCTTTCAGTAATTTGCATATATCATGCCACTCTCTTCTGCCCTGTAATGTTTCAACAGATAAAACAACTTTATAGAGCTTTTATATTATTCTATTTTTCTCTTGTTGCCTTTAGAATTCTCTAACTTTTGCCATTTTGATTATGGCATGTCTTGGTATGTGTCTTTGTTTGGGTTCTTGTTTGGAAGATATGCTTCTTTATACCTGGATATTTGTTTCCTCCCTCAAGTGTGAGAAGGTTTTGGCCATAGTTTCCTCAAAACTATTTTAAGTTCCCCTCTCTCTCTTCTCCTTCTGAGGCCCCTATAATGTGAACTTTGGCATGCCTGATGTTATCCCAATGATCTCTATTTTCACAAAAAAACATTTTTTTCTGTCCTCGTTAGGTGATTTCCATTATTTCATCTTCCAGATCACTTATGGATTCTGTATCATTTAGTCTGTTATTCCTTCCAGTGTCTTTTTAGTTATTGAATTCTTCATTACTGATTGGGTCTCTCATATTTTCTATACCTGTGTTGAAATGATCACTGTTTAATCTATTCCTTTCCCTAGTTATGATTATTACTGATGTTTTGAATTTTTTCCTGTAAATTGTTTGGTTCATTATTGTTCTGTGTTTCTATTGCTCTTTCAATTGAGACCAGTTGCTTTGGCTTCTCATTTTCCTTAACTTATAAGAATTTAGGTGAAATAGCTACCTATTAACAGTCTTGAATGGGTGTAATTATGTGGGAACATCCATATACAGGCTGTTTGTTCCCAGTTCCTTTGGCTGAAGAGCTAGGTTTAACATGGTGCCAGCAATGTCTTTCCTCAAGGTTTGCTGACAGATATCACTATGGCAGTAGGTGGGGCTGGAGGTAGAGGGGCTAGGGCTAGAGCTGGGCTTCCCCTCTACTCAATAGCTGTCACTGCCCCATCTGGGCAGGATCAGATCCCAAACTGCTGGGGCAGTAGCCCTGAGGGTTGGGTTTGAGTTTGTTCTGTTCCCCTTATGTGGTACTTTCTCCTATCCTAGCACCAAGTGAGTTGCCCCAGAGAGGAGTGGTGCTGAAACCAGATGGACCTGTGTAAGCTCTTGGCTCAAAGTGGAGCATATACTGTGTTGAAATGGCTGCAGACAGAAGTCCAAGCTGCCTTAGAAGTGCTGCTTGCATAGTGCTAGCAAGTGTTACCTTTGTCTTGCTCAGACACAGCCTCAAGGTTCAAGTCCACTCTGTCCCTAACAGCCTATCACTACCCCTAGCTCCACCAATTCTGCTCTGTTGTGGAGACACAAAATTAGGCAGGTGGGGCCCACATGGGCTCTCAGCATATATCAGAGTACAGGCTATGGTGGAGCAGCCACAATCAGTGTTTCACACTGCTTCCAATGCGCTGCCTGAGTATGCACCAGTAATAGCCATCCCCACTCCTCATAAATGCTGCCTTGGGTCAGGGTCACCCTGCATCCACAACAAAGCTTTCTCCCCTGTCCTGGCAGTCCTAGGTGCCATGCAGAGCTGTGGCATGGAGTAAGTGGGGCTAGAAAGTTCACTCAGCTCAGGCTGAGGCTTGTGCCAAGACAGCTGTGGCAAATCTGCCCTTTCTGTTTCGCCAATATGCACTCCTTAGGAATAGGAATGGAGCTCAGGCTTCCCATAGTGCTCCTGCTAGTCCCAGCAACCCTCCAACTAGCCAAGGGGGTTCATCTTCCTATGAGGACTCCATGGCTGGGACACCCAATAGTTGGCTCTCAGCACTCACTCCCCAGGGCGGGTGTCCACCCATGTATCCTCCTTTTTCCTGAGTCTTCTTCCTGGGGCACAAGTTCTAACTAAACCTTTTCCCTTCCAACCTGGTCCCTTTAGATCTTGCTTAGACCCTGGTTGTATAAGGGTCTTTCTGCTAGTTTCTGGTTAGTTTTCAGTGAGGATTGTTCCACATGTAGATGTATTTTTAATGTATTTGTGGGGAGTGCTGGTGACTTCCATATTCTCCTAATTCCATCTTTATCAATCTCCCCATGTTGCCATTTAATATCTTACATTCTTATTTTTATTGTGATAAATGAATATTTAGCTTTTTTTAGCCTTATATGCTTACCTCTCCATCACATGTATAAATACATACTTCTGTTTTTATGATAATTGGATCATAATATTTAGTATTTATATCGTGAAAGCCAGAAAGATTAAGTAGGAGACATTTTATTAAACTTATCTTAATTATCAGCTTAATTTTTAACCTAATTTATCACTACTTGTCCAAATTTCTGAAAGAACTTTTGAAGATCTCTATACTGTCAAACATGCCAGTTACTCTTTGATGTTCCTCATTCTCTTGAAAGCATCTTCCTAGAGATTCCAATCTTCTACTATTACGCTTCAAAAAAAAAGATTTCTTTCTGGTTCTCAATTCTTTGCATAGCAAATTTTTTTTGAAACTTAAGACCTTATTTTCCTGTTCTAGAGTTTCACAATAATGTTTTATTGTGGTCTTTATTTTATCAGCACTTACTGGGCACTTTCAATGCAGAATAGAATGTCCTTCAGTTCTGGTTTTATCTCCTATAGTTTTACATATTTTAATTCTTATTAGCTTGATATAAATGTCCTTTATTGACTTCCATTTTTATTTCTTTCCTCTGATTTAATTTTCTGAGCATTGTCAACATCCTATTTACTAAGCAACTGTATCAACTTATTTTTACAACCCCTCTATTCCTTTTTTCATGCTATTAACATTTTCTTTCTTTCTCTCTCTTTTTTTTTTTTTTTTTGGTCTTTTGTCTCTTTAGGGCCACACCTGAGGCACATGGAGGTTCCCAGGCTAGGGGTCTAACCAGAGCCACAGCAATGCCAGATCCGAGCCCCGTCTGTGACCTACACCACAGCTCATGGCAATGCCACATCCTTAACCCACTGAGCGAGGACAGGGATCAAATCGCAACCTCATGGTTCCTAGTGGATCCGTTTCTGCTATGCCACGATGGGAACTACTGCTATTACATTTTCAATTTAAGACTTCCCCTCACAATATTTCATTTACTTTTATTCCATATTTTTGCATTTGTAAACATTTTTATACTTCAAAGATATTAGTGATAATTTTATTCCATTGCTTGCATTGTTTCTTCTAAGTCCCATTTATTGCCACTTATTTTCCTCTAGCTTTGATGATTGCAAACTGATGATCATTTAATGAATAGCTTACACTGAAAGTTGGAAAGTCTAGGTAGGAATGAGTTTGGAGAAGGGAAGTTTAAGGATTTGGCTTTGACTAAATTTGAGATAGCATCCTGAGACATGCAGTATCTCCTTATAAGCATGACTGTAAGAACTAAGGAGACCATACCCACATCAGATCACTTGGTGCATAGCTCTCTACCTGGAGCTATCAGACAGTCCAGTGAATAAAAAGGTGGTTAAAACTACTTAAAATCTATTCTTTCGGAAAATTTCAAGTGTATATTATTAACTGTAGTTACCATGCTGTGTAATAGACCTCTAGAATTTATTCATCTTTTCATTGAGAGTCTATCCCCTTTGACTAACATCTCCCTAATTTCCTCAGACCCCTTCCACTACTATGTTTTCTTGTGTAAGTTTAAACTTGTTAGATTCCACATATATGTGATATCATGCAATGTCTGTCTATGTCTGGCTTATTTTACCTAGCATGATACCATCCAAATTCATCCACCTTATCACAAATGCCAGATATATTTTTTTAAAAGATGAATATGCCATTGTGTACGTGTCATACGTGTATATGTGTGTGTGTGTATGTATAGAGAGAAAGAGAGACAACACTTTATTCTTTTAGCCATCGAACACTTAAGTTATTTCCATATCTTGGTTATTGAGAATAATGCTACAGTGAACACTGGACTACCAATGTCTCTTAAATATCCTGTTTCCATTTCCTTTGTATATACCCACCAGCGAGATTCTGGATCATATGGTAGTTCTATTTTTTAATTTTTTGAGGAAGTTTTATATTGTTTTTAATAATAGCTATATCACTTTACGTTTCTACCAACAGTGTATGAAAATCTCCTTTTCCCCCACACCCCCTCCAACTTAAGTGTTCTTACTACATACATGCAAAACAGTAACTCTGTGAGACAAGGTATATGTTAATTAGCTTAATTGTGATAATCATTGCACAGGTATACTTAACACTATACTGCATATTTTAAATATATCCAATGTTCAATTTTTTAATTTATACCTCAGTAAAGCTGGAAAATATAAAAACTAAATTTTCTTTTTAAAGATGAGATGATTGAGATATGAATACATCAGTATTTCTCACAATTGTTCTTAAACATGCAGGTTAATGATTCTGATCGTTTTTCTTGCGTTAAGTACTGAGGTTTTTCCTTTTTTGAGCTGAGTCCAGGCACAGAAGTCAACAGTTGAGATGCACATTCTATTTTATCTCACCTTGTGAATTCTGTGAAAACAACATGCGATTGTTTGCAGCTTTTATTGATCTTTCCCTAGACTTTGACCCTGAGAGACCACCAATAGCTAAGTTGTTTAGTGTCAATAGAGACCAGGCAGAAAATGATGCCTGTAAGAACTTAATACCCCCAGGTGGATCAGGGTCACCTGCAACGACCTTCTGGCAGGCCAAATAACAATTTGAGAGACCAAGAATGTTTTCTAAACTTGTGCCTTCATAATTTGATAATATTGGATAATTTTTATCTATGAATTAATATATACAAATGTAAAATGCATGTGCATATAAAATGCATATGAGTTCTCTTGTGGTGCCGCAGGTTAAGGATCTGGTGTCATCACTGAAGCAGCTCTGATTGCTGCTGTGGTGCAAGTTCAATCCCTGGCTCAAGAACTTCCACATGCCTGGAGTGTGGCTAAAAATTCATAGAAATGTGTATACACATATTTTGCCATTTTTAAAGTGGGCAAAAATAAAAACTACATATTTTTATGCTTTTGCAATTTTTTTTTTTTTTTTGCCATTTCTTGCCGCTCCCATGGCATATGGAGGTTCCCAGGCTAGGGGTCTAATCAGAGCTGTAGCTGCCGGCCTACGCCAATGCCACAGCAACATGGGATCCGAGCCTCGTCTGTGACCTACACCACAGCTCACGGCAATTCTGGATCCTTAAACCCACTGAGCAAGGCCAGGGATAGAAACCACAACCTCATGGTTCCTAGTTGGATTCGTTAACCACTGTGCCATGACGGGAACTCCTGCTTTTGCAATTTTTAACTTAAAATGGTCTCAATAATTGATTCCAGTCTTTAAATGTTTATATAAACAGTGGTTCATTATCAAATATTTTTTAATTAAAATTTTTGAATATAGTCCTCCAAAAGTTAATTGGTCTTTAACAAAAATTATGTCAACCAATTTCCTTCATGTATATGTGTACACACTCATATACAGATATGGTTGTCTTGCTTTATGGAGTATTTATTAAATCTGTTTTTTATCTTATGGCCATATTAGCCAATAATTATCATCTATTTTAAAATTTTTAAAGGCCCCAACTTGCGTCCAGTCTTTATGGCACAGAATCATGGTACCTTTATGACTCATATATTTATAAAATGATGAACATTAGAAATGTTTTCTAATGAAAGTCTTAACTTGAAATCATGTAAAGTTCCTTTTTTAGCCAAGCGTGTTTTTTAGTTCCCCAATTTTTTTTTTTAAATTATCAACCCAAGCCTATACTATTGGGATTTAAAACATGACATTTACTCTTAATCAGCAAAATGAGATCTCTGAACTCTTGTTTATTGCAGTTGAATATGATTTCAAGGCCCCTGGTTGACATTTATTGTCAAAAGCTGACATGTGAGAAATAGCCATTGTTCCTACAAATCAGGGTTTATCGAGTGTTAACAGGAATATTTTTTTTTTTTTAATTTATGGGCCCCCCTCTAACCCATCGGATCAGAGCCCTTGGGATCAAAGCCTTGGAAATATCAGTTTTCATAATCACTTCATATAACTCTTATGCATACTAAATTTTTGAAAATTCCTGTCTTGGGTTATCCAAATTCTGCCCTTAGATCAAATTAGATGCTGGGATTCCTCTTTTTTAACCTCCATGCATTTCTGCTGTGCTGAATGCAGACAATTGACAAGGTATCATCCGCTTCTACTGTGGAGGATAAAACACCACCTTATGAAACTCACTGTTATAATTAACCTGGGGACATTATGGATAACACTGAGTATGCAGTTCCTGAGAAAGTATTTTCTTTGGCCTCATAAGATTTAAAAGGCCTTGTATATTTTTTCTATACATTTCAAATTTCATGCATAATATTTAATCATTCATTCCACAAAAACTTTTCTAAATACATATTGTGGCCAGGCACCATCTCAAGTGAAACATAAACTATTTAATATTGCTACAGAGTATAATTAAAATGAGTAATAACTGATTCCATCCTGCCTTTCTTCTGTACTATTCATGTTGAGGAAAAAGAACAATTCTGATGCATCACTACAAATTCCGGAATTTTTTTCAATACTGAGGTGAAGCAAACTTTTGGAAGGCTACATTATATTTAGTCCTACGATTAAACAATAAGCATTACACAGGAAATGGAAATAGGACATTTTATTGAAAACTTTTCATAGCAGTATGTGGTTCCCTGCATTTCCAAGGTAGCTACGCAGACAAATTTGATTAAATTGTCTGTTTTCCTTTCCTTTAACCACTGCTGGTGTGCTTACTTAAGACATCTGGCTAATTTGATTGTCAAGGAAATACAGATCAGATCTGCAGGAAGTTGTTTCTATCTCTCTGTACATATCTGTGTGTGTGTATATATATATATATATATATTTATGTACCATATGCGCACTGGTACATAAATGCATAATCATGCATACGTGTTTTTTACACTTATTTTACAGATCTGCAAAATGCATTTCTTTAAGTGCACAGTATAAATCACATCTCATTCAGAGCGAGAAGGCAAATTCTAATCATACCCGATGTCCTGAGGGTAGAATCTAAAGAAAGCACACTCCTAGAATGTTAAACACGTGAAACCCAGGTAATTTTTCCACAGAAAATCTGAGTTTTACACACTTTAATCAAAAAATACACCTTGGTTAAGAACTAATATTCATCATTCCTATAATCTCTTTCATGCACTTTGAAATGTTACTGAGTTTTTTTGCATACTTCTTAACTATATAAATACTAACCCCTTTTAACTTTTTGCAAATTATTTTCTACCTTATGAGAATTTTCATTGTTTTTCCTTAGATTTTGTACTTACCTATTATCTTTGTTTTTCTTTTTCTTTTTTTTATCACCGAAGGCATATGGAAATTCAAAGGCTACGGGTTGAATCAGAGCCACAGGTGGCAGCCTATGCCACAGCCAAAGCAATGCCAGAGGCAAGTCAAATCTGTGACCTACACCACGACCCACAGCAACGCCAGATCCTTTAACCCACTGAGTGAGGACAGGGATTGAACCCATATCCTCACAGAAACTAGTAGGGATCATTACCACTGAGCCACTATGGGAGCTCCATGCTTACCTATTATCTTGAAATAACTCAACCATGATTACTCCATCAACTCCATGGAAACTGAGTATGAGGAAGAAATTCTTCAATTTCTATGTATGATGGTCACTCTTAGTTTTCATATGTATGTGTATGTATATAAATATGTGTATAAAAGTTATTATTTTTTAAGCAAGCCCTAATTATGAAGAGTATATTCACATTTTGGTGGAAAACAAGAGTTCATGGAATTACCACATAAGAGTATTGTCAGATGATTTATCTTTTTCTGAAAGGCATAACCAAAAAAATAAACTCCCAAGATTCATATAGATCTTAGAGCTGTAACTTCAAGTACTGCTTCTCTGTAGACTAGTTAGACATTGACACCTAAGGAAAATAGCAAACACAGCTTTCTTGTAGAATATGCTTGTATGCTTACTTCTCAAATGAAAATACTTTTGGTGTTACGAACTTAGATTCTATAAGGATATCATCTGCATCTCTTTCAAATTATGTACGACTTGTACAGACAGTAACATTTTATACTCCAAAATTGAGATACACAATACAAACTTAACATTTAAGCTTCAGATACTTAAATAAGTCATTGTCGATTCATTATCTGTCCTTTGCAGGCGCTCGCACCCTTTCTCTCTCTTAAATGCTCCTAGAACACTGTGCTTAAACTTGTATATAATATTCTAGGTGGGACTGAGCATATATTATTCTAAAGATAGATTTTAAAGTTGGAAAAGACCCTGCTTTATTTATCTTTGTGAGCTCAATAAAGCCCACACAGGCCCTTATATAACACTTAAACTACAACTTAGGGCCATTACCTGTTTGAGACAACAGGAAGTAACCACTGCCCATAACAGAAGACACCATCTATTCACTCAGGGTTTTCTACCAGTTTCTGGGCCTCTGTGCCAGGCCTTACGTTGTGCTGGTTGCAGGAGGAGTATGCAAAAATGCTCTGTTCAAGAAGTCTGAAGTTCAGGAGGCTGAGCACAGGACTGCTGAGATCTTTCCAGATATTCATTATCCCTGCTTGTTTAGTAATAGAACTCTGATTTTACTTAGGAAAACAGTGTTATCAAGTAAAATACTACACTTCTCACCCTGATTTGTAATTAAGAATGATGTAAATAGAAGTCACAGGATCAGGAGTCCAGGAACTGTCCATAAGAAGCTGACTTGACAGTGAGATCAATGCTTCCCCTTTGCTATTCTCTTTCCACTTCTGTGGAATATAGGAGATGGAAATAGAACACAGAGTCCAACTTGCTACCTTCAGGATGAAAGCTATGTTCCATGAACATCTGATACACAGAAGGAAATTTCATGATTTGCAGATACATAATAAAAGCAATGGGCGGACTCCCTACAAACTTCTTTTATGTGAAAAAATAAACACTGATCTAGTTGAGACACCCCTTAGTATGTCTTTGTTAGATGAACTCTAATGTAATTCCTAAAGAACACCACGGTCAAAATGTGACTAGGCATTTGATGGAGCATGTACACTGCTAAGTTAAAAGTCCACACAAAATGTCTTCATTGCATTTATCACCACCATCATAGTACATACTGGATAGGATATACCGTGACTATTTGCTTTTTTATTTATTGTCTGAATTCCCCTTATATTACTCATCCCCTTCAGAATATAAGTTTTGCAGAGGGTAGAAATTTTTTTTTGTTTTTTTTTGCTACCACACCTCCGGTGCCCAGAAAAATGCATGGCACAAAGACAGTATTCAGTGAGTATTTGTTGAATGAATACATGGGTGACTTAATGGCTGTTTGGGGAAACATATGGAGTCTTTACTCTCTTGCCAGATAAAAGCAACTGCTATCTGAGAAAGGTCTGTCTATGCTTAGATAAATTTTCACAGAATAAGCTTTCTGGGCTTCTGAATAAATGTTTCCCTGGTTTTCCAATTAAGAGCAATGCTTCATTGCATCATTTTACAAATCAAAGAATTGAAAATAACCAAAATTCTGGCATAGCTGCACTCTATGAGTCACTTAGCAGTTCGGTTTTACAAGAAAACAGCCAGGTGGTACTGTGGGAAAAGCAGCCCTTCCTATGCATAACTTTCATGAAATTACATGTAAGTGCATATACCACATAACTATACTTGCAGCCATTAAAAAAATTTGTTACATATTCTTTTACATATATCTAAGCCTAATTTTTTCATTAGTCATTCATTTTATTCAGCCTTCTTAGAAGCATCTTTTATTGTAACTGTTCATACACAATGCTCTACATGCACATACAGTATGGTATGTTCATGACAAGAAAGAATGCTCCTTGCTTGACACATTGAAAGCAGTGTTATATCAGTGATTAGAAGTTTTACAAATTCTGCAAGGCATGCTGAGAAGTATATAAGGATCACTTGTAATAAAGATATTTCTAAGAATGCTACTTGCTTATTACCTTAAGAATGATGTTATACTAGTTATTCAACTTTTACTGAAGAAAAAATTGTATCTTCTAACCATGAGTACTTAAAAGCACTGTCAGCTATACTACAATACCTCTTTTATTTCATCACTTATTGAATCCCATACAAAGCTCCTAGTCGGATGCTTTCTTTTGTAGGCTCATGTCTCCCACAGTTCTATCTACCTGTAGAGATTTCCTCAGGTCTCAACACTGGTCCTTGAGTCCTGTTCTTGAGGACCACCCCACATGCTGCCATGCTGTGGCTCCCACTGCCGCTGCAGGATGCCTATGCCATGGTTGTCACATCCCGCCCAGTCACTTCGTATTTTCACATTTATTCATGATACTCCTCTCCCAATTCAGGAGAACCTACGTCATTTCTCTAAGATAGCAATAACTTTTTAAGCTGTTAAACTTTAAAACACAGTATGAACGTTAATGAGGGGTAAGGAAACAGGAGACCATCAAGGAAAGAGTCTTTTTTTCTAGAGAGTAACTTGAGCCTCCTCCTAGGAATTACTGTTCATACGGATCTACAATCTGAAGCAGAAAGAATTATCTTCTGGGAAAAATGACTGTGAGGATGACCAACTTCTCCAGAAAAATCCACTTCTTTTTCCACGGTCTTTTTCCTCCTCTTAAATTTTTGCTTATATTTTATTTATATACCCACTTTCCTCTTTTTCCCATGATAATGTAACAGAGGACATAGTAATTATTATTAAGAATCCTGGCTAGGAGTTCCTGTTGTGTCACAGTGGATTAAGAATTCAACTGCAGTGGTTTGGGTCACTGCAAAGGTATGGGTTCGAGCCCCAGCCTGGTGGAGAGGGTTAAAGGATTCTGCCTTGCTACCACTGTGGCTCAAGTCGCAGCTGTAGCTCAGATTTAATCCCTGGCCTGGAAACTTCCATATGCCACCAGTGTGACCATTAATAAAGAAAGGAAAGACAGAAAGAAAGACAGAAAGAAAGAAAAGAAAGGAAAGGAAAGGAAAGGAAAGGAAAGGAAAGGAAATGAAGGAAGGAAGGAAGGAAGGAAGGAAGGAAGGAAGGAAGGAAGTCGATTGCCAGCCATCCCTCCATACAAAGACACGCACCTACCTGCCTACAATAAGAAAGAACAATAAAGAAGCAATAGGAAGGAGAGAAAAAAGAAAGGAAAGAAAGGAAGAAAGAAAAAGGAAGAAAGAAGAAAGAAGAAAGAAAGAAAGAAAGAAAAAAGAAAGAAAGAAAGAAAGAAAGAAGAAAGAAAAAGAGAGAGAGAAAGGAAAGAAAGGAAAGAAAGAAAAAGAAAGGAAGAAAGAAAAGAAAAGAAAGAATGAATCCCGGCTAGTATTTGAAAATCTTTTTTTCCTAGCTTTTTGATACAAATAGTTTTTCTGATATGTATATTAGAGGAGTTTTCATGTGTATTAATTTGGTTTATTGCAATTATACATAACTTCAGTGTGAATTCATGAAGATCCATCACCATTCTGACACATTCATAAATGTTTTTACATTGAATTTAATAATTTTCCATTACTAAAATAATTCCCTTATTGCCCTACAAAATATCATATGTATATTCATGTCAATTTACTATCACTGCCAAGAATAAAATTTATTTGTTTATTTATTTGTCTTTTATCTTTTTTAGGGCCACACTCACAGCATATGGAGGTTCCCAGGCTAGGGGTCTAATTGGAGCTGTAGCTGCTGGCCTATGTCAGAGCCACAGCAACACCAGATCTGAGCCATCTCTGTGACCTACACCACGGCAATGCCATATCCTTAACCCCACTGAGCGAGGCCAGGGATTGAACCTGCAACCTCATGGTCCCTAGCAGGATTTGTTTACGTTGCGCCACAATGGAAACTCCAAGAATAAAATTTAGTTGTTAAAATATGGAGGCGTGAAAGTTCAAAATAGTCCAAATAAATAGAACTTACTACTTGTAGCCTAAAGCACAACTTCTTATAAAATATATATTAGAGAAGTGGTTCTTAACCAGTGGCAATTTTTCTCACCAGAGGACACTAGGTAAGATCTGGACACATTTTTTATTGTGTAATTGTGTGTGTGGTGTAGGTAGATGCACACACGTATGCATATGGACGTGCTACTGACATCTAGTTCACAGAGGCCAGTGATGCTGCAAGATGTACTAGAAAGCACAGGTCTGCTCCCCACAACAAATAACTATCTGGTCTCAAATCTCAATACTTCTGAGGATGAAAAACCTTGTATTAGGGTGACTGCATGTCAAACAAAATTCGATTAGTAATTATAAATATGGGAGTTCTCACTGTGGCACACTGTGTTAAAGAATCGGCATTGCTACAGCTATGGCATAGGTTGCAGCTGTGGCTCACATTCAGTCCCTAGCCTAGGAACTTCCATCTACCATGGATAGAGCCAAAAAAAAAAAAAAATTATAGATACGTATTTATCAAATTTCACCTAAAAATATTCAAGATCTGATTTTGTTGTGGCATGAAAAAATTTGTCAAGATGATGTGTCAATACAAATTTTCTCTTAATATCCATAACAATTCATATCCAAAAATATGATAAGGATAAAGCACTTCAACAGGATGCTTTCTGTAAAGATTATCAGAATTATCTGACTTGAGAATTAGGTTGGTATGAAGGAAAGAGGTGTTCCCGTTCCTAGTTAATACCAGGAGAATTCTCATATACCAAAACAAATTTATCACAATAAAAGGTATTACATACTTCTCTTTGTAGCTCAAGAGATTGTTTCATCAAGCTGTTAGCTGTTAAAACTTTTTATTTTAAATAAACTCACCTTCACATAGTATCATGGAGTAAAATCTCAGTTTACAAAGCAGTATCCCAAACTGATAAAGTTTAACATTATCCAGTATAATTTGTCAGTAACCCTGAAACTGAGAGAGGAAGAAATAATTTGTTCAGGCAATTTCTTCAGAGAATTTATGAGTTAACTGATCATTGCTTAATAGAAAATGTTGTCTGAGGAAAGAAATGAGAAGAAAAATTCAAACTACTTTTCTATTAGTGACTTTGAATAACTTTTAAATTAGATACTATGAAATTCACCCAGTTTTGAATCACTAATACCAAATAAAAATAATAGCACAAAAATAATTGCTATGGGAGTAATGAGATGCAACCAAGTCACATGTAACGTAGCAAACTGAGAGCTTTATCTCCAAGAATGTCTGATATTTGATCTATGTCATCCATACTTCCAAAATTTAATTCAGAATGATTATAACAATCACAATATATTGTCACTGTATTAACTATGATATTTATATCTTAATCACAATTATATATTCAGCTTCAAAGGATTGCCATTTCAGTATTTCAGAAGGAAGAAATACTGAATAATATATATCAGTATTATATAATAATATCAGTTAACATTCATGAAACCAGAAAATACTCTCATGATTATTATCTATGTCTCTTCTCTGAAAGGAATAAAATTCAAAATGTGATGTTTTTGCCAGAGTATAATTTTTTGGTCTTAATATGAAACTCCACTAAATAATCATTTTTTTAACCAACTGGATTAATATGCTTCCTTCAAAGGAAGATATTCAGTTACTTCCACACTGTAATAAGACATCTTATTTCCTTTCTTGTTCTATTTTTGTTTAGTGTATCAGAAGAAAAAAATATGAGCTTTTCATTATAATGTAGTAATTTGTATATCTCACACATTAGCAGGGTAAGCTCTGTCTTAATGTTATTTGTCTAAGGACTATGATTAAAAAACAAATTTGTGTTGAGGACCAGCACTATAACTATATCTACTTGACAGAAAGTGGCTTGAAAGTGTAGCAAAGCTAAGTTGCAAAGATATACTGCTTCCTCTAAGCATTATAATATGCTTAACTAGTGTTTTTTACTTAAGCAGGGGTATTTTTATCAAATGCAATCATCCTGAAGTCTCAGTATATAGACTGGATGATTAGAGATGCTATTGTGGAAAGAGGGACCAAAGATCCACCAGATTAATCTTCCTCAACCCTCTTTCCTCCAACCAGAGCCTCTGAGGTTCCTGCACCAGTATACAAAGGATGGCTTGAGAATCACTGCACTAAATCATTTTTAGGGAACTGGTACAAAGGAACTGTCCTCATAACAATTGCTAAGATAAAACAAATACAGAGCTATATAGTACACCTGAAAAAGAGTTGTTTCAGGTCTATGTTTCATATTTCCCTTACACTTCTATAACTTACTGAACTGATACAACTGTTATATCAACCTGTTGTAAAATTTTTCTAGCAGAAGTCAATTATTGGGTAAAGCTAACAATTTGTAACATTTGGGATGACCGTATTACTTTGCGTCAATAACTTCTATTACTTACTATAACTTTAGTTTTGAATTGGTGTATGTGACTCAGAGAATACAACAATACATTTGGGTTCTTAGTCTTAAAATTTCTATCTCTATGTGTTTTTATAACATCCTTTAAAACTTTAGATTTGTTTTACTATAAACATACATATCATGTATTCATAGCTGAGTACATGTATATAATGAATAAATATACACATATGGGGGTATGCTCAATGGGAAATGATAATCTGGGAATGCTGGAATAAATATTCAAATCTAAACACTCAAGTTTAAACTCAAATTATACATGAAGTACCCACAAACTTAGTTTCCAGTCTTGTCTCAGTACACTCCTGAACGAAATTTCCTACATCTCTGAACACATGCCACACTTGAAACCTTCCGTGATTTTGTAAAGCTGTTCCCTTGTCTTGCCTCTACTTCATCTTTTCCTGCCAATTTTTCCTATCCATTTTCAAAACTCACATCATGCCATATGTAATTCCTTTGAGGAAGCTGAAATAGCCTTAGAGAACCTTGGTAAAAATAAACATTTTAGCACAAAACTCTTGAGCAAGTTACATTTCCCTGTGATTAGCCAAAGGAATTGACTTTCAGCAGCAGTTTTTGGAGTATATCTGGCAAGGGTAAGTTTAGTACTGCACTTCCTGAATCTCCCTAGTTCCTGGAGAGATACATTCTTAAGTTTGTTGGCTATGAAATTCTGCCTTTTACAGATGAGCTGCTGCCAATTTGTATAATCTGAGTGGGCACACAACTAGACTGTTCATGCCTTTCTGAAATATAACTTAACAAGGTACATCCTCTAGATGCAATGTTGCGTTCTAGGCTGTTTCTTAGCCCATCATCAGTAGTGCTTTGTACTATGGCAATTACAAATAAAACTCTAGATACATTATGGGTTTATGAATATACTCTTCTCTTTAAACTTTTAGCTTTAGACTAAAGTTAGATTATCACTATCATGCTACTTTTAAGGTGGAAATACTTCGGAAATAAAGTGAAATTTAACATATTTTTTCTACTTTTCTTGTTGATTCTATGTCTAAGGCAATAATCAGTAACATTTAATACTAGTAAGTAAATGTTATTAGTCATCCCTTGATAGGCACAGGGGATAGGTTCTAGCACTTGCTGTAGACAACAAAATCCCAAGTGTCATTGTCAGCCTTCTACATCCACTGATTTGCACCAGCGGATCTGACCAACCTCAGATTATGTATTAATCTTACAATCTGAAGTTGGTTGAATCCCTAGAACCTGAAGACAAGGAGGGAAGGCAGTAGTTTATTGAAAAAAAAAAAATCCATGTGTAAATGAACTAGCGCAATTCGAACCTGTGTTTTTCAAAGGTCAGCTGTATATATTATAGAAACAATCATACAAAATAATTTTAAAGCCTGAAACCAGAAAAACATGGAACATTTAGTATTTTGCTACCTTAGAATAACCTGTCCTAGCACTTTAGAATATCATAGTGGTATAGTAGCTAAGACCAGAAATGATATTTTTAGATACAAGGAAAATAATTATTCTTACTAAAACAAGATTTTGCTTATAGATTTTAACGCTATTAAATTGCTCATATTTTGGTATTTACTAGAACACTGTCTCTACATAATTACCGGCTTTTTATTTGGGGTATGACTCTTTCTAACCAACTCTCTAATGAATTACTGATGCTATTTATTTTCTAAATAGCTCTAGCTTTGAGTTTCTAGAAATAAACAAATCAAAAAACCCAAACTCTAGATACTTTCATATTCTGCAAAAATAAAGACAAATATTAAAAAACAGTTTAACTTTGAAAAGGTCATATATAATTAGTAAAAGATTGAATTATAGAATAAGCTTGAATGCTTTTAGGTTCTCTAATTCAAACTAGACTAAAAGTTTGGTGAGTAAAGCTGGGAGGAAAGACTAATAAATAAAATTTTATAATGAGTACATTATTTTCATATAAATGGATCATACAGGAGTTTTCTGGTGGCCTAACGTTTAAGGATTTGGCATTGTCACTGCTGTGGCTCAGGTTTGACCCCTGGCCCAGGAACTTCTGCATGCTGTGGATGCAGCCCCCCATCAAAAATAGATCATAATGTACTTAAATCAGTTTATTCTCTTGATAGATACACGTATTCAGGAGTAGTATCTGCATTTTATGTTATTTTGTACCTCAGATGCAGAGAATTTAATCAAGACCTTCAGTCTATGTCACATTTTCCATCCTGCTCAGCAGCCTGTGAAAGGCTTCTCTTGTACTCCAGCCCTACTCCCTTCTACCTCATAGGCATCTTCTCTAAGTTTTTAAAGAAAATTCCTATGTATCAGTTGTTTTATGTATGACTTACATAAATTTATTTTTGTTTCCTTCCTCTTCCGTTTTTACTCAATAATACAGTTTTAAGATATAGCCATGTTTCTTTATGCACATTTGGTATATTACTTCTGATTATTCAATATTTTGAAATATGCATCTATCTTATCTAATTTCTAGTGATAGAAGGGTGTCTCCAGGCCGCTTCTACCACAAGTGCTGCTATAATGAAAGTCCCTGTATGCCATCTTCCACTCCTTCATGAGAGACTATCTCTGTAGTTAACACAGGAAGGGAAACAGCTGAGTCACATGGTTTACACAGTCCTAATTTCAATAAATACAGATAGACAGCTCTGCGGAAGAGGGTGTTTCAATACAAACCCCCAACCGTTAGTTGTCTATATTATACTTTCATTATCTGCTTTTCTTTTCAGACATATTTCAGCATTGCTTGATACTAGTTCCCAGGTACCTCCCAGAATTATGTTAATAGTGCCATTAAAAAAAAAAAAAACCAAAAACAAAAACTCACAAAAGTGATACATTGTCCAGTGATTTACCAGGGAAATGTAGTGTGGCGGTGGGACAGATAGCAAAGCAAAAGCATCTTTGCTTTCCAAATATTTCCCACTTATTTATGAGCTGAAATCCAGAAATCTATATTTTCCTAGTAAAATCACCAGGAGTGCCTTCTAAGGGGACAGCCAAAAATCTGCTAATAGTTTAGTATTTTCCTAGGAACCGCCACAGATTTCGGTTTTTTTTAATCCAACTACTGTCAAAGAAACTAACATTTTAAAGCAATAACCAATTCAATTTTACAATAACACTCTAGTAACTACAGACTTGTCTTATTCTTGTCTTATATTCATTGCCTTATTCTTTCAGGTGAAAGTGATAAAATGGAAAGCTTGGAGACCTAATGAACTAATCAGTTGTCCTTTGTTATGTGACGAGACTGATTCACTTCAAATCATTTGTAAAAAATATTTACAATCTGAAATGAAATCTTTCCATTGATATTATTCAGACATTGGTCATTTTAGCATACTGAGATGTTATAAAATAGGTGTGTGTATATATATATATATATATATATATATATATATATACATATAGATAGATAGATAGGTGGCTTAAAGGTATGGTATAGAAAAATATTATTTGAAACCATAGAAATCATAGATATACATAAAGCTTTACATATAATTGATACACAATTAGCTGGAACACATTTGATTTACAGTTTTCTGCTGGTACTATATATTATATATATTATAATATATATACACACACACATATATATGATTATTTGAGCCACAACATAAATTTTCTTTAAGGCACTCACTTCAGATTTTTGTGTGTGCACTTTGACTTACACCAGCTACTTAGAGATGTCCAATTTACACTTATTAAATGTGTAAAAAATTGTTCATATGTCTAACATGGTACACCTTAATAAGAAATAAGTTTTTTGGAGAAAACATATAGCAACTCAAGAATTTTAAAAAATACTTAGAAAGTTATAACTTGCCTTTTAAAGTAGGACAAGAAGCTATTTAAATAGGATAGGAGACCTTAGGGGGCAGTGAACATTTTAATTGCATATTTAATTAGAAATATGCTAGAGAGCTAGTGTTTAGTTTAGCTGAAGCTCATGGGCCTTGGCAAAACATTTTTTCTAACTAATATTTTCTTTTACCTTTTCAAAAATTAGATTGAGCTGAATAGAATTTAATTTTGTTTCTATTCATTATAAAAGGATTAGAACCTTTTATTTTCCTATGGAAAATAAGTTGACAGGTTTATTTCAAAGGCTTTCTTTTCCCTTTTAATTATATTTGAAACTTGCTTAGTACCTGAGCATTGGCTTGCCTGACAGTTCAGAAAAGATTAAAATAGCACCTGAATTGTATAAAACCCAATGTCTTTTACATGTCTTGCCACTTATCCCAGAGCTTCAGGTTTTGGGTAGCTATTGCCATTATGGGTTTAGAAATAATAGAAAAGGTATGAAGCTAATAAAAATAAAATTAACTGGGTTGTATTGTTTTAAGTGAGTTAGCTTTATTAAGCATAGCAAATGATAAGATTCATATGTGTATTTCATTCTGCTATACTTGAGAGTTTATTTTGTGATATGATATGCTTAAGAGATAGGTTGTAAAAACAGTACAGAAAAAAGGAGTCAGTTTTTAATGGTTTTGATGATACATGTGTCACAAAGGCAGGAAAGAGACTATTAAAAAGAGAGCTGAAGTAGAGTCCATCTCTGCAGAGTTTTTACTATCACAGCATCTTCCATTAAGGGAAGAATAAGTCAAAAGCATAAAATTACTCTTGGAGCTTGAGATTGTATCCTACTCTATTTACTTTATTGCATCTTAAGGCTTAATCATTCACTGAGGCACCTGTGAACATCAAATCCTATCATGATGGTCTTTCTTCAAATGCACATCTCATTGTTATGAGATACTGATAGGGGGTGGAGCAGATGTGAGGATATTGTTTGCTTTCATCATTATAGGCATTCCTCTGTCTCTAGAAATGAAAAATATATTCCTGGAGGGTAAAGCTAACTCCATGGAACTGCGAAGCATCAGAAAGAAAATTCAAGAGGTAGAAGGCATAGCTATGACAGAACTTAAAATTTTGGCTCATTTTAATGAATTACAATAACAGGTGGGCTTCTGAGTTGCTGAAAATGTATGTTTACAAGAAGCATGTTTATTACAATTAAGTGAGATATTAGTTTTCCATTGACACAGAGATGGCAGCTTAAAACACTTGTTTATCAAATCATAATTCTGTAGGTTGGAAGTCTAGGTATGGCATGCCTTTACGTTATTTTGCCTAAGGTCTCCCAAAACTAAAAATCAGTGTTATCAGCTGGACTGGACTCTCATCTAGAATTATGGGTCCTCTTCTAAACCCACAAGATTATAGCAGAATTTTAATGCATAAGTATGTAGGACTAAAGTTGCATTCCTTGCTATGTGGCCCCCTCCATCTTCCCAGAAAGCAATAAGGACCTCCCTTGCATCCTTCTTATGTTTAGCCACAATTTTTCTCATATTTAGAAATCTGTCTTAAGGAAGAACTCTAACCCTTTTAAGGGCTCAGCTGATTAGGTCAAGCCCAACCAAGATAATCTCTTTCTTAAAGCCACCTGAGGCATATAGCATATTCCAAACACAGGAGTGAAACTCCTCATACTCATAGTCCTGAAGAATATGCTGGGCTGGCACAGCAAGGTCAGGGATTTTGAAAACCAATGTAGAATTTTGAAGACCAAAGGTAGGTTCATTGCATGAAAATTTAATGAAGTTATAAAACACAAAATTTTACTAAGACATGGGTAGTGCTAAAGATTAGTGAGGAAAAAGGGATTTTTAAGAGTCCTGTTATGATTACATAACTCAAAAAAAATCAACAAATAAGCATGAAGTGCCTCTCTGAAGTGCCTAAACTGTGCTAATACTGTGAAGATACAAAGAAAGTCTAAGGTTTCCTTTTTCTTAAGAAATTTAAAATCTGCCTGGGATAATCGATCTTCCTACAAAAGTTACAAGTGCCTAAATATGCAGTGCTCCCTCTAAATGCACTGCAAAAATAGAAAAAGAAAAAAAATGTAGTAAGAATGGAAATAATTTCAGTTCAAAGGCTTGATAAGGAATAAAGAGTGTGAAATAGGCTTTGGAGGAAGAGCAGTACATAAACAAGCACAGTGGGGGAAAGATGGTCTGTTATGAGTTTGGGGTTGGGCAACAGAAATGGGAGTTTCAGAAACAGCAATTGGACAGATGGTGGAAATAATTTTGGGGGTTCTCTGAAGATCAGTAAAGGCACTGCGTACCAAAGAGCAGCTGGAGAAACATGATGGAAGTGATGTTTCATAAGACATTTCATCTGGGGTTGGTATGCAATTTATAGAAGACTGTAGAAATGCCAAAGGCAGGGAGGGAAACTAGAAGGCAGCTTTCACGATGCAAGTGATTAGGTCTCAACTCACTAACTTTGGAAACAGAAGAGATAGAGCAAGTTTTAGTAATATTCAAAGAACTGGAACTGGTGACCATTTTTCCTTAACCAAGTAAAACTGGGGCATATTATCAATGTCTTCCTGGTTTCAAGCCTAGTTAGTCAAAAGAGAGAGCTGTAACAGAACTGACTATTCACAGTTCCCACTGTGATCCAGTTCTGAAGGAGCCCATCCATATAAGCAGGCATGTTCAGCTTGAAAAGACAGCTCTATATTCCAATATACATGTCCTTTTCCAAGTTTGAAACAGTACTGGAAATAGCTGAGTTCATAATTAAATATTTAAAAATAATGAGTACAGAAGTGTTAGTTGTAGCCACAGGTGTGAAAGATTTCAAAGAAACATATGTGAGAGGAGAGACCATTAAAGTTTAAAGGCTTTGTGTGTCCATTTATGTTATGAATCACAAAAAGAACCAATCAAATAAATGGAAAGAAAAAAAATTGGAGAGCAAAGGGGAGAGTTGAGTGAAGCCAAGAGATAAGAACTGTTGGAGAAGCAGTCACCATCATCAGGTGCTGAGAAAAGAGAGAAGATAGGGAGAACCAAGAAAAGCCATTTGTTTCAATTAGGAAACAGAAATCTTCAGGATTCCATTTTGTTAATATTTATTAGAGCCTTGCTATCTACCGTATATGTTCCTGATTATGCCTACAGATTCTTAAGGAATGCACAGAATTTAACAAAAATTTTAAGGACTTTTAGAAGTGGTGGATATTTGAGGTAGTAGCAAAAATGCATGCCTACCATATGGTCACTTTTCAGTTTACTCTAAAAAAACATCCAAAAGTTAGAAGTATATCTGCTAGACCAGCATGGGTTTGAACATGCGCTCCTTCTAAGTTCCTTGCCCCATTTATCATCATGAAATGATACTACACCAAACATGTATACCAGTGTTAGACTTTTAGTGACCATGAATAACTGAGAAAGTGGAAATTTTTACTATTCTTCTCTACATTTATTTTTTTTTAAATGTTTTAAAGTTTTTTGGCTGTGCCCATGGCATGCGGGAGTTCCCAGGCCAGGGACCAAAACCACACCACAGTAGTGACAATGTTGGATCCTTAACCTGCTGAGCCACAGGGAACTCCTATTTTCTTCCTTTCTCTTTCTCTTTCAAGCCACACCTGCTGCATATGGAAGTTCCCAGGCTAGGGGTCAAGTTGGAGCTGCAACTGCTGATCTACACCACAGCCAAAGCAATGTTAGAACTAAGCTGTATCCTTGACCTATGCCTCAGCTTGTAACAATGCTGGATCCTTAACCCACTGAGCAAGCTGCGTCCTCGAGGACACTATGTCGGGTTCTTAACCCAGAGCCATGATGGGAACTCCTTACTTTTTTTGATGCTGGAAATTTCACTTAAGTGTCACGGGAGTTTGGAAGAAGTTGATTCGAACCCTCATGGTTTACTTTGAGGGATTCAAGACTTCGATGCAGAAAGTAACAGAAATAGCAAGAGAAGTAGAATTGGAAGAAATGGAGTCTGAAGTTGCAACTGAATCACTGGAATCTTATGATAAAATTTTATAGATTAGGTTGCTTCTTACGGATGGGCAAAAAAAATGGTCTCTTAAAATGTAACCTTCTCATTCTGGTGAAGATGCTGTGAAGACTGTTGAAATGATAAAGGATTTAGAGTAGTACATTGATAAAGCACAGCAGAATCTAAGAAGATTGCCTCTAATATTGAAAGAAGTCCTACAGTAGGTAAAATGCTATCAAACAGCAGTGCATGTTACAGAGAAATCTCTTGTGAAAAGAGAGTTGGCCAATGCGGCAAACTCTTGCTGTCTTACGTAAGAAATGGTCATAGTGACCCCAACTTTCAAGTAATCATCACCTCAATTAACCTCAAGGAAAGACCCTCCACCAGCCAAAAGATTACAAACTGGCAAGGGTCTAGATGATGGTTAGCATTTTTTAGCAATAAAATATTTTTCAACTAAGGTGCACATGTGTTTTTACACATAAGGCTATTGCGCACTTAGCAAACTACAATATAAACGTACATTTTATATTCACCAGGGAACCAAAAAATTCATGTGATTTGTTTTATTGTGATATTCACTTCATTTCAGTGGTCTGAAATGGAACCTATAATCTCCCCGAGGTGTGCCTGTATTACATTTAAAAAAAGCTAAGATTCCTTTTAAAGGAACTAAAGCCAAAAGTCATGTCAAACCAAATTCTAAGGCCCTTTAAATACATACAAAAGTCAGTGTCAACTTTTGGTCATAATTCTGTGCAAATCCTTAGGGGTGTTTTTGCTTGTTTTTGATTTTTAATGGCTATGCTTATGGTATTTGCAAATTCTCAGGCCAGGGAATGAATCTGAGCCACAGCTGTGATCTATACCACAGCTGTAGCCGTACTGGATCCTTAAACCCACTGTGCCAGGCCAGAGATCCAACTTGCACTTCTACAGTGACCTAAGCTGCTGTAGTCTGATGCTTAACCCTCTGTACCACAGCAGGAATGCCTCTTAGAAGTTTTAATGATTATAGTAATGTTTACTAATTTTGGAGGAATTATAAGATGTGATTCACTGTTCAATATTCTTGTATTTCTTATTGAATCCTTGCAGTTACATCATGAAGAAGTAATTTATCATTTCCATTACATAAAGAAATTGATACAGAGAAGGTGACCAAATCATGCGAGTTCCTGAAGCCATTAACTAAGATTTAACATTTTTGTGTTTTTTTACTGATTAATATGACAATTGAAAGAAATTAGATATTTTTGTTTTCAAAGGGATTGTCTTTTGATAGCCATAGAATGATGCTTAGAAACTGAATTCATAAATAGTACTCAAAAATTTGAAAATCTCTTTTTCGGCCACACTTGTGGCATACACAAACTTCTGGGCCAGGGATAGAAACTGTGCCACAGCAGTAACCCAAGCCATAGCAGTGACAATGCTGGATCCTTAACCCACTGAGCATCTTTGGGTACTCCAAAAATTCAAAAATCTTAATGACAATAATTCAGTTTCTCCTTTTGCCTGGCCCCAGGGGAGGGAGAAGGGTTGCCTAGTCCACACTGACAAGAGGCACAGAGTTGACAAAATCAATTGATCTTGCTCACTGCTGTACCCCTTTTTTCTTCGTCTCCAAAGGAGGAGGCCTACAGGACTATCCAGGTCTGATTGAGGAAGATCTATGTGCCAACATCAAAGCATAATAGCTATAAAAATTCTGTCACAGAATAACTTGCCTTCTGGGCTGTATTAAACACACACACATACACACACACACAGTAATGTACTCACCACCTTTCTCATATCGCGAAGCGGCGATCCAGCCTGAAGGAAACTTAGACTTGCTCAAAACAATTTCTGCACACGAAGCCCAGCTATATCTGAAAGGTGAAGAAAGCTCCCATTTTTAAGTTTTCACTTAAAAGCAAAGGGGAAAAAAAATGGAAAACTATGTGTTAGCTTTGGCAACCTATACTGGAGTTTTTGTCGTCACGTGTAATTTTGAGCGTCAACTAGATCATCATTTTTAAAACAGCAGCTGACATACTTTTTCCCAAAACTTTAAAAGTCATATTGGTACCATTTTCCTGAGGTTATCATAGATCAAATAAAGAAAATGAAAGTCAAAATAAACCTCATATTTCCACTACCACCTAGCATCTTAAGGAGAATACATTACAGATGGAAAAAAAGAGAAAAAAGCTCTTGTAAAAATTTGAAAACAGGAAAAGACTAACGGATGCCAAATGATGCTGTATGCTACAAGAAGTTTAAGATTCTGTGCTCTCACTTTCATAATTCGTATTATCATTGATAAGTTTCCCATTGTCTTTCAGTTCTTTCTAATTCAACCTAAAAGAAGAGTTTTCTCTTTTTATTTCAAAGATTAGAGCTTCTGAAATATCTAGTTTCTTATTTGAAGGCAAGACAGCTTTATGTTCAAAATCTATAATTTAGGCTTCCAATAGATGCCAGGCAACAAACATGCTATTCTTGTCTCTGAGCTCTTTGCCCCAAATTTGGCTTTAGAAAATTAAGTTTGCCAGTGATGTAGACTGCCCCAGTAAATTTTTTTTTTTGGTCTTTTTGCTATTTCTTTGGGCCGCTTCCGCGGCATATGGAGGTTCCCAGGCTAGGGGTCGAATCGGAGCTGTAGCCGCCAGCCTACGCCAGAGCCACAGCAACGCGGGATCCGAGCCGCGTCTGCAACCTACACCACAGCTCACGGCAACGCCGGATCGTTAACCCACTGAGCAAGGGCAGGGACCCAACCCGCAACCTCATGGTTCCTAGTCGGATTCAGGGTTAACCACTGCCCCACGACGGGAACTCCGTGAATTTGTTCTTTAAAAAATGCATTTCCTTATTTATTTTTGGCCACACCCGCAGCATGCAAAAGTTCCTGGGCCAGGGATCAAACCCACACCCCAGCAGTGACAATGCCAGATCCTGCCCAGGGATTCCTTCCGCAGTGAACTTTAAAGTAGTATTACTTCTTGCACGCCAACTCTGAGTGCCTAAGAGAAAATCAGACCTCCTATTTCTTCTACCCACACATTGGATTTCCAAGAAATGTCAGGTTCTGTGTCATTCTAAATCTAAACCAATACAATCCTTCTAATAGGCTTTATCCTTTCACCTATTCCAGTCACTTATGCAGTGAAAAACATTATGCAGTCCTATTTCTGAGTCTTCAATCCAGGACTGCAACTGCTAAATTGTTATTATTCATACATACCTTTTAGTACAGATGAAAGCCCCTGGGCCATTATCATTTCCACAACTACACACTGAGTTCACTAACTCAGATTAAGCCTAAAATGATGATTTACTTCAGGAAATTATTAAGGGATTCTGTATCCTGAATAAATAATGATAAAACGTTGCCCTTTCAAAACAGGAATTGATTTTTATTTTACAAAGATATAGTTACAATAAGTCATGGAATGGTTTTAAATGACATTTTATAAAGCCACCAGGGGTCTGTCATAAAGATAAATACATTTTTATATAAGGCATTATGCAAATGCAAGCAGTCAATGTACAGTCTGTCTAAGGTCTTTTAACATGGCTTTCAAAGTTGCATTATAGGGAACCATATCTAGTCACTTGTGATGGAACATGATGGAGGATAATGTGACAAAAAGAATATATATATATATATATATATAATGTATGTATGATTGGGTCACTTTGCTGTATAGTAGAAATTGATGGAACATTGTAAATCAACTATAAATTTTTAAAAAGCCGCATTTCTGCTATTATAATGATGCTGTAGTTACCAGATCACGGTTGTGCTGATAAATTCTTTTGCTAAGAGAATCAATGGCTAGATAGCCAACCGAAGTTACTTGTTGCTAAACTAGCAGAAACAGGAGATCTCATTTTAGATCAAACTAATCAGCTGCCACCTGCTTATAAGGCAAGACAGACCAAACCCCAATTAGCATATCTTGCTGCACTTAAGCTAGTGTGTTATGTGTAAATGTTCCGACTGCATTGACTGAAAAAGTTACAAGCAGGAGAGTTTTGTGACTGTTCTGTAAGAAAGCATAACAGAACCTGCATTAAACCAATCCTTAGTTTTTGAGCTTACCAAGAAAACTTTTTCTTTATTCAAAATACCAAGTAGGGTGTAAAGTAAATCCTCAGCAATCTTTTGTTTAAAAGATAAATTTGTTTTAAAGGTAACAGAAAGTCCACCTCTAAAATGACAGGTATAAGATAGTATTATTGAGCACATTGTACTTAAGATAGAGTTTTGAGGAGAAAGATTGCAAGAGATGAGAAAAAAGAAATGAAAGTGGAACTCATACACAAGTCTCTGTTGATGAAACCTGTCCATTAAAAGCTCTGACTTGTCTAAAGTTTGGCTTCCTCTTAAAATTTAATTCCAGGACATATGAGGCACTTTATAACAAGGGACTAAACTTCTAAAACCAAGGCTTTTATCTTGTTTTCCAGTTTTGTTAAACTCTAAAAATTAAACAGCCAACATTCATTACTTTTACGTTTCATATTAGAAAGAAAATACATGAAATATGTGATGCCAACAGCTTTGAAATTTTTCTCATGCTACCCTGGCAATGTTCTTGTGCTCATAATGATGGTAGAGAATTACTGGTCAGCTATGTATAGAGGAAGAAAGTCCCCGCCTGGCTTGAAGACATTTCCAGGAGAAGAGATTTAGCATCATTATTTCTGAAATATGACCTTCCCCAGCAGCATTTCTAATTATACTCCCAAATTAGAACACACTCTGAAGACCAGACTCATCACTGTGACTTAATGCTATTCAGTTCCAAGGAAACGTGAGTGTTCATTGCAGCAAAAATGGTGTTTAAAAATTATAATGTTGGAGGAGTTCCCGTTGTGGCTCAGTGGTTAACGAATCTGACTAGCATCCATGAGGATGCAGGTTCGATCCTTGGCCTTGCTCAGTGGGTTAAGGATCCGGCGCTGCTGTGAGGTATGGTGTACGTCATGGACGTGGCTCAGATCCTGCATTGCTGTGGCTGTGGTGTAGGCTGGCAGCTACAGCTCTAATTTGACCTCTAGCCTGGGAACCTCCATATGCCACGGGTGCGGCCCTAAAAAGAAAAAAAAATATATATATATATGTGTGTGTGTATATATATATGTGTATATATATATATGTGTGTGTGTGTATATATATATGTGTATATATATGTGTGTGTATATGTGTGTGTGTGTGTGTATATATATATATATATATATATGTATATAATGTTGGAAAAAAACAGTCTTTTGGATGTACCAATTCCCCGAGCTAGTAAATAACAGCAGCGGTAATTATGGACCGTATGAGGACCACATTCTCACACATGCTCAGAAAACAGCACTCTCACCACTATCGGCACTTCAGGACTTGGTTATGTTCTCCTTAGCACAGAGAGAATAACTTTGAACAAAAGTCACCTACAGAACCAGAGAGTATGTTTAATAAGTTTCAAGCTGCTGTATAGAATTCCCAACTAGCTTTTTATAAAAGGAAAATGATGGAAACCATCACTGAACTCTTTACCTCTGTTTGATAAATTTGGCGGTCCTTGGATAGCATGTGTTTGGAAGGAGATGACACCAAATTGGTCTTCAGAGTTCTGGCATTTACAAAGTCTCTCAATATTGTTTTTACCTTACCCTCATTTCAAACTTCCTTTAATTCCAAACCTCTTTCTTTTTCTTTTTTTTTTGCTACATTAACACACTATTATTTTCTAATATTTAAGTACTTTTTATACATATGTATTTACACATATAATTTACATCTTGGAGAAAAATGTCTGGGTCATAAGAACACAGAAAGTAAAGAAAAAGGACAAATGTAGGATTCTCTTTGAAGGAGAGAAATTCTCCATGTCTTCAGAAATTGTGTGCCTGGACTCCATTCTAGTGCTCTCTGATATACAATCGTGACCACATCAGAATAGGTCAGCATTCAGAGCATTATTTTCATCATGTTGCTACATATAGCTCATTTTTGGGAGGGATGGAGGTAGATGAGTGATTTCTCTTATGTCATTCCCTTTGGGTTAGTATGTATTTTCAGCATAAACTACTCAGCTACTGACAGTGATGCAGATAACAATTGGCAATTACTTAGCACTTACTATATATTCATGTGTATTCATTTATTCATTAATTCTCACAGTTGCATAAGAAGGGTGGTATGGTTATTGCCATTTTCCAGATGAAGGAATTAAGTCACAAACAAGGTGAAAAATTACCAAAGATCATGTAGTATTACAGTCAGAAGGTGAATATTTAAACCCTCTGTACTTGTATCTTGAACTCCTTATACCACCCAAATAATGCCTCACTTGCCTCTGAAACTGTCTTCCTACCCTTACTCTATGACAAATACCCAGGAGCCTTTCAGTTGTAATTGGAAAAACATTCATTCTGGATGCCATTCTCCAGCAACTAAATGACAGAGCCTTTGATTTCATTCAGGAATCTCTTGTATGTGATGGGTCTTCTACTGGGCATAGGGGGCACTGTAGCAAATTAAAGAGATGTAGTTCTTGTCTGCACAGAGACAGTCTCAAAGGCTGTACATCAGATCTTTAGCTTCATCTACCACATATCTGACTCATCTGAGAAGCTCTTAAATATTTGTGAGGCCAAGACCACACCCAAGGTTAAATTTGAATCGATTAGAGTAAGGTCTCTGATATTAGCAATTTTTTGAAAGGCCCTGATTTCATGTGCAGCCAAGATTGAGAATCACTACCTTCCAGTCTACTGGAAAGTCAGACAATAAGCAATCACAGGCAAAAAAAAAAAAAAAAGATACAAAAATTTTATGACCTATAAGAGATAGGAAAGAGTGTTATGAGAGATAATAGGTTTAGGATGGATGTCAAGATTTCTCTGGAGAGGCATCAATTTAGCTAACGCCAAAATAATGAACAAAATTTAGTAAGATGAAGTCACTCCTAT
Source organism: Phacochoerus africanus (assembly GCF_016906955.1). Classification (NCBI taxonomy): domain Eukaryota; kingdom Metazoa; phylum Chordata; class Mammalia; order Artiodactyla; family Suidae; genus Phacochoerus; species Phacochoerus africanus. The sequence goes on along the minus strand of NC_062556.1, from coordinate 59,972,530 downwards.
GAGCGTTCCTGGAAGAGGGGCCACGTGGATGCCCAGGCCACGCTGTGTTCCAAGAATAGACAAGGGCATTGCTGCCAGAGTGTAATGAATGAGGTATCAAGTTATGTGAAAAGAGTCTGGATAAGTATTCATGGTGCCATTTATAGTCTGGATTTTGGTGGGTGCTTAATGTACGTGCTGTAAAATGAGGGAAAGCATATCAACTTTAGCGTCCTTCCCCTTCGGTTTCCCATAAACCCTGGGTAGGTGTGTCCCACTGCATGCTGAAGTGGATGTGATCTCAACTGAGCTTAGTTTTCCTTGTAAAACAGTCCTCTTGACTGAGTGCATTTCACTGATTCTACTTTCCAGGAAACATGGAAGAGATATCACAATGGATCCCGGAAAGAGAGAGATTACTGCAGCTTAGCAGGCTGCCTGAGAGGCTGCATAGTGAACAGTAGAGAGCTGGTATCAATAGTCTCCCTGTGCACTTGTGTCCCTAGTTTTACTCTTAGGAATCATTTCTACTTCTTTAAAATACCTTCTCAGTAATAGCCATAAACCTTATTGTTTGATTCTGATATTGTCATCACTGCCTTCTATCCTTAAAAAAAAAAAAAAAAAAAAAAGGCCATTTTCCAATAATGACTAAGCTCCCCCTCTGGAGTTTACCCTCAGTCAGCTGACTGGTGCTCTTCTCAGTGTCCTCTGCATCCTGATTACCATGTGACAGAAGACCCTGTCCCTCCCTTAACAGCAGGAACATACTGCAGAAAATCACTGGCATATGTGTCTAAACCTTGCTTTAACGTATGACAGGCAATCACAAGTATTCTTTAGGAAGCACCTCCTTTAACTCAATATGTGTAATACGAAAGAATCATTTATTAATAAAAATTTTAAATTGAAAGTTACCTCAACATTCCTTGGTATCCCATGAATAACGTATGTATATATGGGTGGCTACAGAGAGAAAAAGAAAGGAAGAGAGGAGATTTCACCCATTTATGAAGAGATATGATGATACAAAGAAGTCTTTTGCTTCCTAAATTGTTAAACAGAAGGGAATATCAACTCAAGAGAACAAATGCAGAACTGACAATGTTCTGTGAACTCCCCAGAGATTGCATGCACCAGATTTATTCTGAAACCTGGAGCCGAGAGGCTAAACACATCCTCGGTGGTACTCTCGCCTGCCCTGCTACTCTCTAGCTTGCATCTCTTGGCACATGGACTTCACAGAATTTGCAGATGGAAATTCGCTGGGCATAAAATCTGTAAACATTCATGTGACACACAAGGATGGGATTCCAACCACTTGGGGAACGACCTGAGTTATGGTGAGAGGAATTGAGAATGTGATCTTGGACCTGTAGGTTTAATCTTCTCCATTCTGGAATTCTCTGTCTCCTTTCTTGCTTATCTAAAACGCATGGTCTATCTGTTGGAAAGGTGCATTTCTGTTAGATGTGGACAGCTAGACCCTCAGGGGTTTCAAAGGTTCCAAGGAATAGATATAGGGTTCACCTTAACAGAAGAGATATCCTAAGAAACTGCCATTGATTCTAGGTTGAAAGGTCAAATGGAAGTCTTATGATTTTAGGTCTATGAATTGCGAAGTAGGAAAATGTGGAATTCTTGAAGTTTTCTTCTAGGTTTTGTGGTCCATTTGCCAATATTCAAAACACATGGGATTCAGAACAGCACCTGTCAGTGTCCTTCCTGATGCCCTAATGAGCTTTTGTCAGCTTACCCTGAGCAAAGGTTAGGACCATTTGCAAAGGTCAATTTTCTGGGTTTTTTTTTTTTTTTTTTTGCTTTTTAGGGCTGCACCTGCGACATATGTAAGTTCCCAGGCTAGGGGTCAAATAATTGGAGCTACAGCTGCCAGCCTATACACAATCACAGCAACACCAGATCCATGTTGCATCTGTGACCTAAACCACAGTTCACAGCAATGCCGGATGCCTGACCCACTGAACGAGGCCAGAGATCTAACCCACGTCCTCACAAATACTAGTCAGATTTGTTTCCACTGAGCCACAATGGGAACTTCATGAAGGTCCATTTTTTTTATAACCATATATGTTTTAACTAAATATTGAATCTGTTTACTTGTTTAGAATAATATTTCTTTTAGAGGTGTTACTTTGTTTAGAATTAGTATGTAATACTTCAATTTTCAGTGACCCTTTTCAGGCTGGTATCATTGTCTTTATTTTAGCAATAAAATAAGACAGATTAAGTTAGATAAAATTGCAGAGAAACACTATATCTGACTCTAACTTGCATGATCTATTTTTAACAGTCTAAAATTTTTAGAACAGTGCCTGAAAACAAGTTATTTTATATATATACTCTTTAGTATTGGTATGCTATTCAAAATTATTAAAAAATTATGAACATTATGCAAGGGATTCAGAGGTACTGGGCTCATTTTATCTCACAAATATGCATGCAGTAGACTCCCCACTCACCTCTACTGCCTGTACTTCTGGTTTGTTGTCTTAGCATGTGTTAAAACATTTTCAAATTATTTCTTTCTTGCTTTTAAAAAAGATGTTAGTCTATTCAAAAATATCTTTATAGTCAAATTAGTGACCTCATATTTTAATATTTTATGAATATTATTCATATATTCTTTTGCTTTGGACTTTAAACATTTTAAATCCAGAAGCATTCTTTAGCTATTCAATAGTTAGCAAACATAAGTTAGATGAAAAAAGTCCTCTTTCAGATAAAATAGTTTGTGATATTTCAATAGAAAAAAATAAATCCTTCCTTTAACATAATAGGAACTTGCTGTTTTAACATTTAACATCAATCTTAACTTGGGGATACAGACATAATATGTTCTCCATAAAAATATGTTTATCCCAGTTACAAGCAGTATTATGAGTTATAATAGGATTATATATGCAGAACTATTGTATAAGAAATTAAATCAGTAAGAATATGGTTAAAATACATTTCAAAAGAATCACAAGCTATTTTGAGGAAGTAAAGCAAGACGTCCTTTATAAAATCAGAAATGACATACATTATTTGAATTGTGGATTAAAATGATGCTTTGTTATTTCTTCACTGTTATGATGCTACATCATTTCCTAATCACCCATTTGTTTTTGAGTTTATAAGAAATATTGTCACTGGGGATTTTATTTCTGTTTATATTCAGCTTTGGAAGATAAGAATCAAAGTTTTACTTAGCCAATTTGACTTGTTAGTTTTAAAACAATGCTTCTCCAGTTATCCAATTTGTTGACAGATTTGTTTTCTTAGCTCAGAAACAATTCCCTTTCACACATTGATAAAATTTGCAACTGCCATGGAAGGTAGGTATCTAAATTCATCAGGAAAGTGGTAGATGGAAACAAAAATTTCACAATGCAAACATTTGAGAATTTTTTTGCTGGTTATGCTAGAAAACCTTTTAATGACTAATTCTCAGTTACATACACAAATGAACACAAATATAAATAAATTGGCTAGGGAAGAAAGCAGGTGGAAACAAAACAAAGAGATGCTATTTCATGATCTAGTTTAAAATTGCATTATTTCACTGATAGCAAATAAGCATGTTAAGTTTTGAAAATGCTTAAAAATATCAAGAACTTCTATGTAAAGATATATAGTTTTCATACGTTGTTACTAACACTGAAAGAATGTTATGACACTGGCATCAGCATTTATGACATGCGATGGAGATACTGTCTAAACTTCAATAACACATCAGTGAATATCCTGGCAGTTTGCTTGATTCTACTTTAATTTGACCCAGGTTTTCTTGGAATATTTATATTTCGATTGAATTTATTGCAAAAAAAAGTGTTATGGAGTACATACGAATCCACTCACCCAACTATCATAAAAGTCTTGGATGCAGGAAGATACAGAGATTTAAAGAATTACTGCTAGATATATATGGTCCATGACCAGCAGCAGTAGCATTGCCTGGGAGATTGATAAAATGCAATGTCTGAGGTGCCACCCACACCTTGCTTTTCTAAAATGTTTAGGTGATTTGTACATGCATTAAAGCTTGAGAAGCACAGACATCAAACTGAACAGTGAAAAGTTGAAATTTTTTTTCTCTCTCTCTAAGATCAGGAACAAGACAAGACTTTCATTCTCACTAAGTCACCATAGGACTGGAAGTTCTAGCCAGAACAATCAGGCAAGAAAAATAAAAGTTAAAATTGGAAAGGAAGAAGTAAAATTAGCTCTATTTGCAGATGATTTGATACATGGAAAATCCTAAAGACACCCAAAAAAAAAAAAAAAAGAGTTAGATCTAATCAACAAATTCAGCAAAGTTGCAGGATACAAAATTAACATACAAAGGTCAATAGTGCTTCTACATACTAATGAGCGATAGAAAAAATAAAGGAAATGATTCTATTTATTATAGCATCAAAGTAATAAGAGATTTAGGAATAAATTTGAAGAGAGAACTCAATAAATATTATCTTTATTGGTTGTCGGTAGGTCATGAAGCATGTCAGAATCACAGGCCTACAAGACCAGTGTGCTTTAATTTGTTAAGGAGTCCATAGTACTGAAAAAAGACTCAGTTGATAGTATCCACGTTCTAGGCATTAGTTGAGCAATGATCGGTCACAGATGAAATAAATGTTCTATTTTATTTTATTATTTTCTTGACAATTAAAAATGCTTGCATAATCCTCTCTAAATTTGGCTTTCAGAAATTTAATACTGTTTTACATAGACCATGCCTCTTGGCTAAATTGATAATGTAAAATATAGCACACATGTAAGTCTTACAGTCTTTTTGCCATTTTTCTTCTCTCATGCCTTCCTTTATGGGTCATAAACCTAATCTGATAAAAGAGGCAGTATAGAATAGTATTGAACATTTCTGCATATGTACTTAAAAACTCATTTAACATTGTAATTATCATCTTTACTTCTTTGTAGCTTTTTAATCTTGAGCAATTTAGTTGTCTTAGTCTTCTTGCCACTACAACGGAGAAAATAGTACTGATTTGTGAGCTTTGAGAGTATTAATATAAGACACAGAATGTCTGTAATATTGACACTAAGTATTATTAAAGTCATATAATTACTAAATATTACTTAAAATATGAATATATAACAATATAATAATGATAAATATTGTATTGGCCCATATTCTTTGAATTTCACCCTACATCACATCATACACTTTATTAGTTCTACAAAATGATCCTACTTTGTATGTGGACTCAATCTGATAAATGATGTTCTTCTATGGGCAGGTTATTCATCATTCACATGTGTACTTTGACTACCACTGACTTCCAGTCTTTTCATAACCCTTTTTCAGGGTACTAGTTTCCAACAGTTAACTCATGGGGAAGAAGTGTGGATTAAGTACCATAAAAGGTAAATGGCATAGTCATAGACAAGTGTCCAATAAATTTCTTTAGACACCTTTAAAATTTGATATTTTTAAAGCATAACAAGATAAGCAAATAGTAAAATTAGCAAAATGCTGTCAATATGTACTTTTGTTAATAATCTTAACATTTCAGAAATGCTCTATATTCCATGAGCCCAAAGATTATATAATTTTTTTTATTAGGTCGTAAATTAAAGGGAAAAGTTAGTGAAGTAGAAATTAAAAACTGAAAAAGAAACATGACAAACCATTGCACTGTCAATTAAGTGGTTTAGGTAGAAAACAAGTAGTTCAGATATAGGAGAGATTACCCTGAAAAAGGTGACTAGAGACAATTCTAAGAAAATTGGAAGAGGTCATATTATTGGTTTCCTTGAATGTCCTGTAACCGTCTGTATTTCCACCTCAAGATAATGTGGCATCACTGAAGGTGTATGAAATTGGAAGTGACATCAATAAATTGCCTTGATTAAGCACCATCAAAGATCAAGAGAAAAATATCTCTTTTTCTAACTTTCCCATTTTTGCTTTATTTTGGAGTGAAACTATTTCTGTTTCTCTAGAACTGAATACACAACTTATTAATTCTTGAGGCATTTGCTATCCTCTAGAGATATAATGCCTTCTTTTGAATCTTGATTAAACCACTAACTTGTATGACTTTGGGTAACTTGCCTCAGTTCTCATCTTTAAAACATGGATAATATCTATTTGTATTGTATATGTGTATGTATGTATGTATGTAACGTGCTGACAGTATACCTGAATACATACTCATATAGTATATGTTGTTCTGTATTATATAATGTTTTGCTATTTTTATCAATGTTACTATATTTAGTGTAATAGTCCTGTTACATTTCAACAAAGAATATAAGACACTGAAAAATGAAAGTGAGACGAGTAGTTCTGGTATATTGGGTAAGAAATTCTAGTAATAGACAGCAGTAAATAATGCTTACAACAATGTATTTATAGTGTTAAGGCTGCAATAATCTGGTACAGTTACCATAAAAATAATAAATTTAATTAATGTTCTTAATGGGAGAGACACATGAATAACTTAAAAGTCATTTCCAAATCACTGTTTTTATTAGCATTAGGCAAGTACTGGTGTTAGACGGTTTATGAGTTTTTTGGTGTTTCTCTTTTTAAGGGCTGCACCCACGGCATATGGAAGTTCCCAAGCTGGGGTCGAATCAGAGGTACAGAGGCTGGTCTACACACCTGCCACAGCAACACCAGATCCCAGTCGCATCTGTGAGCTACGCTGAAGCTCAGGGCAACACCGGACCGTTAACCCACTGAGCCAGGCCAGGGATAGAACCCACATCCTCATGGATACTAGTCGGGTTTGTTATCGCTGAGCCACAACAGGAACTCCACAGTTTGTGTTTAGTTACTACATACCAACTTAAAATTCTTACAATGAAAAGTAACGCACACTTTGGTTAGATTGTACAGTCAAGAGTTTAGGCTAAAGTGCATCCAAACATGTCAAAATTCATGCATTAATTACATTTCAAAAATACTTAAAATAGTACATGTCATTTCTGACTGAGATGCCTTGAAAATATTCTTTTTATTTTTTTTTTGTCTTTTGTCTTTTTGTTGTTGCTAATTTCTTGGGCCGCTCCCGCGGCATATGGAGGTTCCCAGGCTAGGGGTCCAATCGGAGCTGTAGCCACCGGCCTACGCCAGAGCCACAGCAACGCGGGATCCGAGCCGCATCTGCAACCTACACCACAGCTCACGGCAACGCGGGATCGTTAACCCACTGAGCAAGGGCAGGGACCGAACCCGCAACCTCATGGTCCCTAGTCGGATTCGTTAACCACTGCGCCACGACGGGAACTCAGGAAAATATTCTTTTTAAAAACTGTGATTCTGAGAACTGTTTCCATCCAAAGTGACCATAAAGACTAAAGCCAAAATAGGTAAGGACAATTTATTTTGGTAATTCAGTATTATTGATAATAGTTGAATATATTTTTTTTTGCCCAAATAAGACTATATATTTCTATGTGAATATTACTCCAGTTTGTTATTATACTGAGCTTCCAGGAAGATTTTTACATGTCTTTAATATTCTCATATATATGTGATAAGCTTATTTTGAGAAAGGAAGCTAAATGTAACAAGAGCCTTTCATTTCCCATTTATGTTTGTCAATCAAAATAATAGTTCAGCATTCCCGATTTATTTGGGGGACAGAAATTTGGTCAGAAAGATTCAGTAAAATATTTTTTTATTTAAAAAAATTGAGAATTTCTTAAAAAAATTATTCATCAAGTAAATATTTTATTTCATGCAACTATTCTGCATTTCCTTTTGTCTTAAAAATATTCTCATTATTTTATTTTTACTCTCTCTTTAGTATTTCTCAGAATATAAACATTTAAAATATTTTAAAGCCACACAGCTCACAATTAGACATTCATAAATATCAAAATATCAAATCACATACAACTCCCACACGCACATAATCTATAACTAATAAGCTGTTTTGCTTTTTTGTATTTAGAGATATTAATGTTTTATAGGCAGCTGAAAGTTACAATGCTATGGTTTGTCATATTAAAACCAAAGAAATCTGATACAATTACTTTCATATGCATAAGCTGTACAGGTTAATAGTTACTGATCTAAAAAATAAAAAAAAAATGTAATGTATACATGTAAGGATAACTTGATCTCCTTGCTGTGCAGTGGAGAAAAAAAAAAAAGCAGTCACTGATCTAATAACTGTATTAAGATTATGTGAATTTCCCCTTGAATATTACATTCCAAATCATTGTGGAATTTTCTTAGCCATACAAAAAAGTAATTTTCACTGTAGGCTTACAGCAATATAGACACATGGAGAACTGAATACTCTTCTTGAATCAAAAGACGTTTGGGCAGAAGCCAAATCTCAGACCCTGAAGGGTCGTGTCTGGGTCTAAGAATAGATGTTTCATACACATTTCAGCATTTCTATTCCTCAATGCTGTTAGCAGGTACTTCCCTCAAAGGCTTCCTATAATGACTAAGTAATTTCATAACTCCTCTTATTTGGCAGGCAGATAATTAGGGTGAATTTTCACATAGAAGTAAGACTACTATCCCTCTAAAAGCTATCTGAAGGACTCAGTCACTCAAGAACTATTCCCTTTGAAGTTTTAGCTGTTATTCATACTATCTAAATATGTTTTATCTCATTGGACATTATTCAGACTTACAATATGAGTCCTAGTGTATAGTGCCTTTCTGAGAATTAGGAAAAATATGTCTGTTCTTGGATGCTGAACTTGATTAAAAAAAAGACTAGAAAGACACTGTATCAATTAATTATTGCTGTTAGACAACCTGCCCAAAAGCTCATAGTTTAAAACACCATGAGTTTATTTTTTCCCCGATTCTGTGGACTGGCTAGGAAATTTCTTCAGCTGGTTTAACTGGCCTTCCTCTTAGGGAGGCATTTAATAGCACATCAGTTGGAGTGGAAAGTTCCAGATGATCTCTCTCTCCTGTCTAGTAATTAGTGCTGGTTGTGACCTAGGGCACCTTGCTTCATCCTTCATGGAGTCTCTCACTCTCCAAAGCCTAGGCTGGTTTCTTTATGTGGTGTCCTAGAGTAGCGATTCAAGAGGGCTAAGTACAAAAACCACAAAGTGTACTGAGTACCCATTCTGTAACTCAAAAAATGGCACTTCTGTCACATCCTAAATTTGACAAAGCAATATACAAAGCCAATCAAAGTTCAAGGTTAGGGAAATAGATTTTACCTTTTGATGAGAGGAACTGTAAAATTATGTTGCCCTATTTAAAAAATTTAACAATGCTCCCTTGGGCTGATACAGCATTTTGGACTATTGTTCATTTCAGAGAAGATGGTCCCTGTACCAAATGCAACTAGCTATACAATAGGATACAAAAATGAAAGGTAGGGTAGGAATGAGCTTGGGTCCTAACTGTCCTCCTGGCTAGACATTTTTGTTCAGTCTACAGCTTGTGCAACTCTGATGGTTCAGCATGGACATGCAGAAAGTCAAAGGATAGTATTAAGACATTTTTATGAGAAGGATACATAGAGGATCAGACAACTCTAGTGCAAAGCATCTGGATACAAGACAGATGATAAGCTAGCTTTATTTTCTGCTAATAATACTTTGAATATTGAATATTTTATATGTTTCAAATGTTTCTTTACACATTCAAAGTAATGAAAACTGCATTAAAACTATTATCCGTGATTACAATTGAAACAACAGAAGGTGCTAAATCTTATAAAAACTCGAGTGGCTCTCTACTACATGTCTTTACTACCTAAAATATGACCATTAGGAAAAGTCATTAGACTAGTCTTTGGAACTCATATTACTAGGAAATTCAAGGTGCATATAGATACATTACTCACAGTACTTGATGAACAGTAAGTGCTAAATTATGACTTGGGGATTGAATAAAATAATAAATGAGGGGTTCCCTAGAACATTTATTTTGATTCAGCAGTACATAGGTTAAGCTATGAAGATTAATTCTCTGACAATGATTTGGGGAAGACTGAAGTTTCCCGACACTGTCCCATGAATGATTCAAACAATAAAGCCATCTGTAATAATGGAGAAAAAGACAACTTATGGTAGGAAACTTTTTCCTTCAAGCAATACATTTTTCCTCAAAGAATAAATGGGAATTTGTTAGTTGCTAAATTTACAGAGAGAACTGGGAGTCTGTGGGACAAGAAGAAAGAGTGAAATAGTTTATGCATATCCTTCAGAAAATTTTGAATTCTGTAATATAATCATATACTATGCAATACACATACTTACTGAAGTGATACTGAGATTCTATAGCGGGGAGAAAAAAGATAGCTGCATTTTGCAAGGTATTTTTAGCTCATATGTTTCCCAATTTATACTTATTCAACTCACAAGCAGACCACTTGACTTCTTCAAATGTTTCCTTTACTTAAAAAAATAAGATAAAGTTAACCAGCGTGCAAGAAGACATGAACTTGAAATGCCCCCTCCTTCAGCTAATTGTAGAAGTTTTCTGCTGTGTCACTGCATTCTCCAACTCCATCTTATAAATTTTGGCATAGGTAGAAACCCAGAGGGAAGTCATGGAATAATATATTTCAATGCATAAAGCTAATTGGCACGTATGTGGCTTTACTCTGTGACCCTGGCCTCATTAGAATCAATCTCTAATCACCTTAGAGGGTTGGTTACTGTTTATTAAGTAGGGTTCTTCCTTTTAATGCAGAGAGATAAGGTAAAGAAAATAGTTCTTGACTTTGATGGTAAAAAAATGGCAGTAAGAATAGATTTTCCCAATTTAAAAATATTTCCCAACTATTAGCTCAGATATTGCAAGTAGAAAAGTCAAATTTCTAAAAGGGTAATCAGGACAGAGATAGGAGGAAGTCTGTAATCTTCTAGTTAGTGCCTGACCCAGTGATAAATTGGGGGTCCAGTTAGAGAGGTTTTAACTTTAACGTGCTTTTCTGAATAATTTATTAATCCATATTTACTCTGTTTTTAATCAGCTAGGTCAATATCTGCTTACTGGTTAAACAGATGCTATAAATAAACTACTGACAACAATAGGAATAAAACGTCAAGCTAACAAATTACATACTCCCACTGTGAATGCTGATAACCACGTATCACTGGCCTTTCTAAATACACAAAGTATTTTTGGAAAGGCTGAACCAACTTACACATGCATACTCCAAATTCTACAGAATAAATATTAGTTGTTGTGTTTTTCATAGCCAATATAGAAAGCATTTGAAAGATTATAATTCAGAAAGAATGTTTTTTCCATATTTGCAGAGAATTCAAACCCACTATGACAGATTTTGGAAGGTAAAAATGTAGACTATTACAATGATAGTATTTGGGAATATTTTATCTAGTCTTTTTTTTTTTTCTAACTGTGCATATATATACATAGGCAGTAGTACTAAGTGTTAGTAGCAATTCTGGGAGTGTATTATTTTGGCAAGACTCACAATTCTATCCAATAGCATCAAGTACCTTATTTTTGCCACTCACAGTGCTAAGCGTGCAGGGAAATAACTAGCAGTGGGTAATTTAGGAACATCATTCGCCATTGTGGAGCTTACAGTGAAGTCATTTATTGTAAATCAAACCCTTAGAGGAAATACCTCTCTATGGTGAGCAAATTGAACCCCAGGCCCAGTGGCAATGAAATAAAGAAATCAGGAGGACAGGCATCAGCCTCACATCAGACAGTGTCAATTCCAAGATAGCCCTGGGTTCGAGTCCTATTCCTGCCCTTTAACAGCTATGTGATCGTGAAGCCCTTTCTTTAAACTTTGGTTATATCATATGAATAACTGTATGTTTCAAAGGATTGTTGGGGTGACTAAGTGAGATAAAACATTAAAACACTCATATTGGCATCTAGCTCAATAAAAGCCTTCCCTATCTTAATGGCAACTAGTTACAAATACCATTCTAAAGCACGGAGTGGATGTAGTATTTTGTACTATAAACACTATGGGGATTCTTGTTTGTCCATGTCCTTGGTAAGAGTCTGTGTCACTTTCTGAATATTGCAAAATGAAAGTATATGAAGTTGGTTTTCATTTCCATTCCTCCAATTATTTGTGAAGTTTAACACTGTTTCATATTTTTCTTAGGTATCTAGAATTCGACTACGATGAATCAACTTTTTCTACCTGTTAGCTATTTTTCTACGGTTTTCCTGTCTTATTGATAACAGGGTATCCAAATATGCTTTAAATATTAAATCCTAACTACTTTCAGATGTCAAATGCTTTTTCATTGTCATTTTAAAATGTCATAGCATATTTGATTGAAAATAAAACCTTCCTATGATCAAATCCATTGTTTGCCTTTATTACATGTACTAATTTTTTTAATGGCTGCACCCACGGCATATGTAAGTTTTCAGGCCAGGGACTGAATCTGAATTATAGCTATGAACCCACACAGCACCTGCAGCAACATCAGATACACCAAGTCAGGGAATGAACAAGCATCACCACAAAGACAATCTGGATCACTAACCCACTGAACCACAATGGGAACTATTATATGTGTTTTTATGAATTGTTTTAGAAAATACCTCTTATCTCTTCAAGTCATGTAAACCATCCTTGGCTATTCTATTTATGGTTTCAACTTTTACTGTTAGGTTGTGAGTTCATTTTAGAGTTTTTTTACATTTGTGTTAAAAGTTAGACTTTTCCCCCCAAATAGGCAGAGAGGATTTCCTGGTCACCATCGACTACTCCATTCTCGGCCCATACTGACTAAAAATGTAACTCCTATCATATACCAACCCCCATGCATACAAGTTTGTTCTAGGCCTATTTTCCAGCTCCACTGTCTGACAGTTCCTTCCTAAATTTATATGTCACCAGTTGTATTCCTCAGCTATGCACATAGCATGTCATATCTGGTAGGGCAAGTCCCTCATATGTGTTCTTTCCTGTTTGTGTACTTTAAGATCCAGATGCAATTGGAAAAAGTTTCTGAAAATATACTTGCTAAATTTTCAAATGAGGTTTGATAGAATTTACAGTCTAAAATAGACAAATTAACCTCTTAAAATTAATGTCATGTAAAATTAATGCCATGTTTTAATGACATTCTTTTAGATCTAAGTTTTAAATGTTTCTTAAAGGCCTTGAATCTTTCTTCTTTGGTTAATTCATGGGTACTTTAAATTTCTATTTTGAGTGATATTTAAGCTATATTTTCTAATATTAATGGTATGTAAAAATTGGCACATAGCTTAATCTTTTACCTAGCAAGCTTTCTTAACTGGGTTGTTTGAAATATTTGCGTTAAACCTATTGGATCTTCTGTGTGGGGGTGACTATCACTTTTTAAAAAATGACTCTGGTTTTTGTATTTTTCCTGGGTAACTCAAGGATAACAACTGACATAATTTTCATGTACTTTATCAGTATTTCATCTAGAACTTTTCTATCTCTAGTTAAAAGGACAATTTATTTATTAATTTATTATAACATTCTCACCTAGTATTACAACCACTATCATAGTAACCATGTAAAGTTAACAGTAGCTTAATTTGGGTTCTCCCTCAAAAAAACTCCAGAACCTGAGAAGCAGGTTTAGGCAGCATATTTGGGAAGGGATACAAGTAGGGGGAGAGGGAGGAAAGAAGGAAAATCCCAAAAAGGATTTATTTCAAAGCGACATCTGTGGGATTTGGAGATCAATTCTGCTTTGGTCCCCCGAGGGGTACAAAGAATGTCTTTCAGAAATACCTCTAAGACAGGTGGAGTGCCTGCCAGATCCCTTCTCTGATGGGATGACTTCTGAGGTTTGACTTCTGGAGTGTTAAGTCCAACACCTGTAGGCTACACATTTTTATTTGTGTGTGTGGATCTAGGAAGCAATGCCTTGGTGAAAGTTGCAGATTAGAAAGCATGCAGATGGTCAGCAGGTTGGTCTTGGCTTGAATATCGTCTCCTACTGATAGCAGAAGTGGGAAGGCCTTTGCTATCATCTACTCCGCTGTACTCAGACCTACTTGTGTTCTCTTTGATCTGTCCTATCACTGAGGCTTTAAGCTTGAAGTCATCCTCAATATTCATTAAAGCCAAAATGCAAGCCAATGTGTGACAAGCTACAATCAATACTTTTGAAACTGACTTAAGGCTTTTCATTATATTGTCTTTCTCTTCTACTACCCTTTTTACTTCTTAACCATCACTAGCATTTCTACTTTTCCAGGTAACTTTCTACATTGGGGCTGTCTGGACCTTTAACCCTGAGATCTGAACCCCTTTTGATCAGTTCATAGTTACGGTAACTGTCTCATTATCATCACCACTGGGCACAGAAGGAGCAGAAGATGCCCCAGAATTTCCTTCTAAAACAAAGTATAAAACAAAATATCCATGTTGCCATAAAATCAGTATTGCCAACATTTATACATCATATACTATTTTACTGACTCTACAAATCCCCATGAGATTTTTATTATGAAACTTGTTTAGAAAACAGTATTTAACATCTGCTTATCTGTGGTTCATACAGATTACTAACTTGAATATATTTTTAGTATTTAAAAAATTGTATTATAAACATTTTGTTTGTTTCATATATATTTATTAAAATATTATAAAAGTACTAGGCCAAAGAGAACAGATCTTTGACAACTTCTAATACGTATTGTCTGTTGCAAATACGCATCCTTTAAAGGTTTTACAAAAGGACCATGTAATAAAGTTGGTAAAATAGAGCAAAGGAAAAGGAGTACACATTGTGAAAATTTTAAGGAGTTTCCATAGGGAAACTTGAAGTATATAAAATAAACCAGCTTTTTTCATTTCCGAGTAGGAGACGGGCATGGAACTCAGCTCAGAAAGCTAGTAAGATCTTACTCTAGTCAGCCCTTGGCAGCAGCATTAATCTGTGTTGATAAACCTCACTGCATTAATTTGGCATTAAATTTTACTCCTTTACCAATTTTCATGATTTTCAGTACAAGAAACTTAGATTGACAAGAATTTTATAATTGTTTTAATAAATTTCCAGGTCTAGAAGTTATTTCCTATTTTAAATCCATTTTATGGGTAAAAACTGCTATAAAGCAAGCAAATTACTGATAACACGGAAGCCTCTTAGAATGGTCAGTGCTCCAGCTGCATTCTTTTCAATCCACTCCCTTAGGTTATGCCTATTACATATTCAAAGAAAATCATGGACATGGAGAGCAGACTTGTGGTTGTCAAGGGCAAGGGGGAGGGAGTGGGATAGATTGGGAGTTTGGGGTTAATAAATGCAAACTATTGCCTTTGGAATGGATAAGCAATGTGATCCTGCTGTATAGCCACTGGGAACTATATCTAGTCACTTATGATGGGGCGTGATAATGTGAGAGAAAAAGAATGTATACATGTATGTGTGACTGCGTCACTTTGCTATACAGTAGAAAATTGACAGAACACTGTAAACCAACTCTAATGGAAAAAATAAAAATTATAAAAAAATAAATCATGACAAAAAAATCAATGACTCAAATGCTTCCAAACATTTCTACTTATTTTTCCCATTTTTATTGGAGCACTTCAAACTTCAGAGGCACAAAGATCCAGAATAATACAGTCATAACTTCAATCTAAATTTTACTACTACTTTGAAAAACACCTCCTTTACATATGTTACAAGTAGTAGTAATTTAAGATAAATTTCTCTTGGTCTTCTCAAAATATCTCATTTCTATCTCAGTCAGTAAATCAATACATAATGCCACTTGTAAAATATAAGGCATTTCAAGAAATGTTTTCTCAATATTTCCTAGAAATTGTTATAGCCAAGAACAAGTGTGAAGTGACATTAGTTTCATAAAGCTGGTAGATACTGAAACAAGAATAAAACTATGATCTCATTTTCAGAAAATTGTTAGATTTCAATGGAACACTGCTGCCCAGTTATTACAAAAATGTTTGTTAAAAAATGCTCATGGAGTTCCCATTGTGGCGCAGCAGAAACAAATCCGACTAGTAACCATGAGGTTGCGGGTTCAATCCCTGGACTTGCTCAGTGGGTTAAGGATCTGGCGTTGCAATGAGCTGTGGTGTAGGTAGCAGACATGGGTAGGATCTGGTGTTGCTGTGGCTCCAGTGTAGTCCGGTGGCTACAGCTCCAATTAGACCCCTAGCCTTGGAACCTCCATATGCCACAGGTGTGGCCTTAAAAGACAAAAAAAAAAAAAAAAACATCAATAAATTCTATAGGGCATAAAAATTATTTATCTCAGATTTTCTAAAATTTAAGCACATTGAATTTTTTTTAATCAGAAAAGTTTTATTTACTATCTCAGTTTAAAGTTCAGTGGCAATTTACTCTTTTGAGGGTTATTATAAGCTTGATTTTACTAAAGGTCTTTATAAAAAATCATGTCAGTAATATTTTACATATTTTAAGTCTACTTTTTTCTTTTTACAGCTGCACCTGTGGTATATGGAAGTTCTCAGGGGCTAGGGGTCAAATTAGAGCTGCAGCTGAGGCCTACCTCACAGCCACAGCAATGCAGGACCCTGCACATCTGCGACCTATGGCAGCTTGTGGCAACACTAGATCCCACTGACCAAGGCCAGGGATTGAACCCACATACTCATGGACACTGTGTTGGGTTCTTAACCTGCTGAGCTACAATGGGAATTCCTCAAGTCTACTTTTGACTACAGTAATTCTATAAATGCTTTTAAGGATCAACATGACAAATTCCATGAAGAATTTAAGAAGCATTTAACCTTTAAAATACTTTGAATCTTCTAATTAACAGATTTTCTAAAAAACATTGTTTTTTTTTTTTTTTTTTTGATTGCTAAGGAGCAATAGAAACAAACCCCGGCTCCCCTTCTCCAATACTCAGGTGAATAAGAACTTTTCCTCAAACATAGATGTCAAACTATGGTCCTCAAGTCATGCCCAGCCTCCTGTTTTTTAAATAAATTTTATTGAAAAGCAGCCATGTCCTTTTATGTAGTGGTCAGTGGCTCCTTTGGTGATACCACTGCTGAGTGAAGTACTTGAGACAGACTAAATGGCTTGAAAAGCAAAATATGTTTACTCATTATACTCTTACAGAAAAAGTTCATGACCATTGCATTTTAATATCTGCCTTATATTGTCTGATTTTGTATTGTCATGTGCTTATGAAGTTATTTTTAAAATAAAGGTTGCCTATAAAATTTTTGCATAATAGATGGAGAATTTTTAAAATTTTATTAAAATATTGATTATTGTGAATTATCTGTTGTCAATTTGGCATGTGCCACCTCCTTTTAAGGTTTTCTTTGGATCACTGAAAATCAAAACTTTGTTTTGCATAATTGTCTTTCCTTGTGGTTCCAGGTTAGAATGTTCCAATGGAAGATTAACAACACAAGACTTGGAAATAGGATGAGGAGATGTTAATCTAGAGATAGGTAGGGCTAAATTATATATAGGCATGAGATTTGTAGATTAACTAGTGAGTTTGCAGAAACCACTGTTTCATTGCTTCAGACCCAAAGAATTAATGAGACATCTCCAGAGCCTGAAGTTTGCTGCAGCGTCCTGATACACCTGTGGGACCATCTTCACTGATGCTTCAGACTAAGAAACTATCACTGACTTTTGCTTTCCTATGGCTGTTTAAGCCCTGGATCTGTTTAAGCTCCTGATGCATATATTCAAATATCTAGAATATATTGAGTAGCTTCTATTCTCCCAAATTTTTAGTATCTAGGAAAAAAGAAATGCAGAAATAAAAACTGAAGCTGTTCGCTGATTTGATTAGATTTGGAGTTAATCACGACATCACAGCCAGTACAAGATAGGTCACTGGGGGTTCATCGCTTGCAGTAGCAAACAGTAATTAAATGATCACTCAATGTTGCCTGAACACAAATGCATAAAGCAAGGATTTGGGAGGCTAAGTCATTACTGAAATAGCATAGCGAACATAAAATATACAAGATTATTGCATAGGGTGGGCCTGCTATTCCTTAGTCTACAGCAAAACTTAAAGAAATAAGTGACAATACATCTGAATTTTAATTCATAGTTCCATTTTCAAGTAGAAAATTCAGGAACTCTTCTGATTCAAAAAAAAAGTTTTATTTGATATGGTTAAGGCACAACATTCTTTTTTTAAACAAAATAAGGTCTTATTCCATGGATGGCTGAATTATAACGCAGTCACAGCTTTGTCAGTTGTCTATGTTAGCGTTACTGTGTTACCGAGAAAAGAATGGAACCACAGGGATTGGAAGGCGGTGATTTAGGCATATTCCAATGAATCTGCGTACTTCGAATCCCCAAAAATAGATTAGCTGTCACTGCCTACAGAAATAATCTCTCCCTTTCTAAGGAAGCTCTCTATCCATTGCCAGAGTACTGGGTCATGGCTTCTTGAGTCAGTTGATGTCTAGCAGAAAATGGTCATTGTTCAAGACCTGCATGTGGTCATCTTAATTTGAGGTACCTTAGCCAAGTTCAAAACTCAAGTTCTTTCCAGGTAGACATGTCTGACCCAGAAGGATGTTCACACACATGAAATGCAGTTTTGATAATATGTATCAACAGAAAGTTGGATGGGGGATGAGTATGAGAATGGATTTTAAAGGAACTATACCAAAGAAGGGTCATAATATAGGACTGGACAAAATGCTGTGATATTGGTACAGGAAACAGAATTCTGGACTCATTTTAGCTCAGGTATAATGCTTGCTTGATTGACTGAAACATTTCCCCAATAGTGGACCACCTTAGAATTGAAGATAAAAGAAAATAGCATAGAGTCAGGAATCCAAAATGTCGGGGAACTGGAAGTATCAAACACCTTCTTATTTAAGGTCTGCTTAAATAATTACATTACTTAGAACACTGATAGGATACCCTCTCCACCAAGATATTCAACAATACATTAGGAATGGGAAACCCACATACGTGAACCTCTCATGTGTGGTTACATTCCTCAGTCAAAAGGATGGCTGCTAGAGGTGTCAGCTTTGAAAAACTTTCTAGAATTTAACTTCTCTGGCAATGGGATCCCTAGAACTCTAGAGGTCAAGGGGTGACATTGAACTGCCAGAGACAAAGTAGTCATGGTTACCACAGTGAGCCATGGGGCTGTAGCAGTAATCACAAAAAATTGACCACTTTGCTCTTTGGTGGTAGCTAGTTGATCATGGTCCCTCTGAGCTAAAGTTAATAAGAAATCTAAACGTTCCAATTGATTAGTCTAAGAAGAAAAACATTTTGATCTTGAATTGTGAAGAAGCCTAATATTCTTGTTATGTGACCAGTAAACAGTGGCAAAATATATTTGTAAACAGTTCACAGAAGAAATGCATTTAGAAATCCTGTAGATATATATTACCAGCTCTCTTTTAAAGCTATAAGGGTTTTATAGTGTTTTATATCAATTCAAAATAAGAATTACATTCAACCAATTTTATGTTTTTCACTTATTAATCAATATTTTGAGAAAGTTCTGTAACTAATAGAATATATTCACAATTCAAATTATGCCTGAATTTCTCTATTTGTATGAAAAATATTTGTTCTATTGAGTTCTCCTTAACTGAAGAAACATTGCTACTAAGGGTAATAGAACAATTCAGGGGTCTGGGTATATAAGACAGTGATCAATAAATCACTGCTTCTCTAGCAAGTAATTTTCAGTTAATCATGCTGAAGTTTTAAGGGAAATTCAATCACGTTTGGAATGAAATAATGCAAGAAGAACGGCATATGCAGGCCAAAATACCATCAAAACTCAAAAACGGGATGGAGAATATAGTCATCTGTACAAGGATGACTAAACTTCAGAATCAGAGACTCAGCTATCTGGTCTTAAGGATGTGGAATGCGACATGCCTCTTCACATTGGGAAGGAGCCTGATCCAAGCCTAGAAAGGAGGATAGCTGGCGAAAGAAGAATTGTAGATGAACTGAATACCCTCAGTTAATTTTTCCTTCTCAGTTTATTACTCAAATAAGTCACTCTTCTTTGGAGAAATGTCTATTTAGATATGTCCATATTTGGCTTTGGCTTTGAGTGGTATATGCCATTTGTGTATATTGGATATTAACCCTTTGCTAACAGCTATTACCAAAAAGTCTGCAAGGAATAAATGCTAGAGAGCATGGGGAGAAAAGGGAACCCTCCGACACTGTTGATGGTAATAAAAATTGGTACAACCACTATGGAAAGAGTATGGGAGTTCCCACTGTGGCTCAGCAGAAATGAACCCCACTAGTATCCATAAAAATGTGGGTTCAATCCCTGGCCTTGCTCAGTGGGTTAAGGAGCTGGCATTGCTGTGAGCTGTGGTGTAGGTTGTAGACATGGCTTGGATCCTGTATGCTGTGGCTGTGGTGTAGGCCAGCAGCTGCAGCTCCGATTCAACTCCTAACTTGGGAACTTCTATATGCCACACCTGCGGCCCTAAAAAAACAAAACAAAACAAAAACAGTATGGGAGTTCCTTAAATTAAAAACAGAACTGTTGTATTATCCAGCAATCCTACTCCTGGTTGCACAGCCCCAAAAGATGAAAAGATACATGCACCCCAATGTTCACGGCTACACTATTAATAATCGCCAAGACATGGAAACAACCCAAGTACCAACCAACAGATGACTGACGTAAGATGTTGTGTATGCAACAGACTATTTCTCAGCCACAAAAATAATGTATTGGCATTTGCAATATCATTGCTAACTGTAGAGACTATCATACTAAGTGAAGTCATAGAAATACAAATATTATAGGACATCAATTATGTGTGGAATATAAAAATTAATATAAATGGATCTAAATATAAAACAAAACAGGTTCACAGACATAGAAAATAAACTTCTGGTTATCAAAGGGGAAAGGGAGGGAAATGGGATAAATCAGGAAAATGGGATTAACAGATACAAACTATTTACTGCATAGCACACAGGGAACTATAGTCAATATCTTGTGATAACTTATAATGGAAAAAAATTGGAAAAATATATGTATAACTGAATCACTTTGCTGTATGGTGAAACTATACTCAATATTGTCAATCAACTAAATAGTTTTTAAAAAGTCATTCTTACCCTTGATACCACTCCTTAAATACCAAATAATGAGCCTAGGGGAATGACTGGTGAACAACAGATTATTCCCACAACTCTGACACAGTTCAGTAAACTACATTAAACCTACTCAAAGGTACTAGGTAACCAAGGTTTAATATTTTATATTTTCCATCACAAATTATCTTATCACATTCTCCAATACAAATCAAATGTTTTGAAAGAATTGACATCAACATATCCCAATCAAATGCCTAAATGTATAGAATTTTGAACACAAAATACTAATAACAGAATATCCTAAAATTCTTTGTCATACCCCCAAGAAGTTCAAATCTGAGGTGTCTCTGAGAGACATTTCTAACTTAACAGTTTATCGACTTTCTGCATTGAGTCCAAAACAATGAAACTCCTCTCAACATATTCTCTATCAATTTCACAAAGATCTATTCTTTGCATTGAGGGTAGATTCCAATTTTTTGTTTTTTTTTTTAGTTTGTATAATGATATTTATTTTTTTTCCATTATAGCTGGTTTATAGTGTTCTGCAAATTTTCTACTGTACAGCATGGGGACCCAGTTACACATACATGTATACATTCTTTTTTCTCACATTATCATCCTCCATCAAAAGTGACTAGACATAGTTCCCAGTGCTACGCAGCATGATCTCATTGCTAATCCATTCCAAAGGCAATAATCTGCATCTATTAACCCCAAACTCCCAATCCTACTCCCTTCCTTCCCCAGAAAGAGAAAGACAAATACCAAATGATCACTCATGTTGGGAATCTAATATACGGCACAAATGAACCTTTCCACAGGAAAAAAAAAAAAAAAATCGTGGACTTTTTTTTTTTGGTCTTTTTTGTTGTTGTTGTTGCTATTTCTTGGGCCGCTCCCGCGGCATATGGAGGTTCCCAGGCTAGGGGTTGAATCAGAGCTGTAGCCACCAGCCTACACCAGAGCCACAGCAACTCGGGATCCGAGCCGCGTCTGCAACCTACACCACAGCTCACGGCAACGCCGGATCGTTAACCCACTGAGCAAGGGCAGGGACCGAACCCGCAACCTCATGGTTCCTAGTCGGATTCGTTAACCACTGCGCCACGACTCCTTTTTTTTTATTTTTTAAATAGATGTAGATAGTCTCTAGCAGTCAAAGGAATAGGTCCTTTAATATCAGAAGCTAAACTAACACCAGGTAGCCTCTTTGGGGAGCGTTCAAATGATTAACTGACTCCATATTCATCTAATTTAGAAAAGTCAATATCAGGTTTGTAAGGTACTATCTCAGGCTAAATTATGTTTCCATCATGCCCAGCACACTTCCCCAAACACACAGCAGCATATTGTATGAGAGAACGTCATTTTATTTTGAGTATCACTGGGATGTCAGACAGACTATTTATGTGGAATTCAAATAGAAGATTCTTTGAGAGGCAGTGCTTAGGCATCACTCAATGCCATATTTTGGTAGAGAGGAGGTTGGGGTGTATACGATACCCCAACACCAACCATCTGCTCTTTCACTAAATGGCGTTTTCAAGTGCTTCCTTCTTGAATGTTTATAAAATGACAAAGGGCAGCTCCAGACCCCAGGGCTTATTTGAGATACCTCTTTCTCCACTTACTATTGCCAAGACATCTTAATTGTGTTTTGTTGTTTACAGTTTTGCTTCTGGTGCTAAGAAAGTGATTTGTCTAGTAAAACAGCCTTCACAATATTTAGTTGTGTGCCCTAGATGGTACTTTGCTATGGCAAAGTCTAGGCCAGGAATTCTTTACCTGAATTAAATCGACTGCAAAATCACTTGAGGCACTAAAAACAAAACAACAACAACAACAACAAGAACCCCAGGTTCTAAATCCAGAGGTTCCTATTTAGTTGGATTGGTTTAGCACCTGGGCAGTTACTCTGGTGGCTTTAGTATGCAGACAAGTTTGAAAAAACACAGCTTTAGCCTCCTTAAACCTGTCGCCTAATGACATTCATAACTTGGAACACCTGAAAAAATCAACTAGATAGATTTCAACTGGGAAAAAATAAAATCACTCTGCATGGTTTCCTAAGATGACATTGCTGCTACTTCTAAAACCCATTTCTCAGACTAGTGGATCAATAACTTCAGCTACCCAAGGCACTCTCTCCTCCATTTTTGATACCACACATCTTTAGTCACACGTTCGGAAATAAGAAATGTAGGTTTTATATGTTGGTGTATAGGCATCAAACTGAAACTCACAAAATTAGTCACCATTTGCCCTCTCAGACCCTATCTCCAGCCATGTAGTTCCAAGGTTTATCAAAAACTACTTTCTTCTCTGGGTCTAAGCACTAGTTGGTCTAGTGCTTCTCTTCAGGTCTCAAAACTAATGGTTCACAAAGGGAAAATGTGTGGGAGACAGATAAATTAGGGGTTAAGGCTAATGTATACACACTACTATATATAAAACAGATGGACAAGGACCTACTGTACAGCACAGGGAAGTTTTCTCAATACTATGTAATATACATATGGGAAAATTATCTGAATCTGAAAAGGAATGGATATATGTAGAACTCATTTAGTTTGCTGTATGCCTGAAATTAACACAACTTTTAAGTCAACTATATGCCAATAAAATTTAAAAGAAACCACAACCACCACATTGGACACCTAAAGTGTATCTAATTTTCCCTGCCCCAAATACATAATTTTTGTTTGTCATTCCTCAAAGAAGCTAGAATTTTTTCTAATACATATTTGTCTTTTTAGGGCCATACCTGCGGCATATGGAAGTTCCCAGGCTAGTGTTGCATATCAGATGCCATCTTGACAGTCTAGCAATAAATAGAATATATTTTTCTATTTATCTTTCCTAAAAGGCCTATGAACTGTCATCTTTCTCTTCTTAAGAAAGGTTACAATTTAGTTTGCACATGGATATTATCTGAAAACTTTTAAGTGTTTCCATGCCCAGGTCACACCTTCAAGTCAGAAACTCTTCAAGGTAAAACAGGTTTTTAAAATCTCCACTAGCCTCTCTACATTGGTGAGGCTGTACCAACTTACCAAGGCCTGTGAGATGCTCTACTATCCTCAGGCTGAAGTCCTCTTGCAGCCTGTGTTTGCTTAGCAAACCACAAGCAGCCAGTGCAACATATTATAAAAACAGCTCTGTGGGCAAAAGGGAAACCCCATAAGCTTTAGTATTTAGGTTTTAAACTAGTGCACATGGCAGGACTAAAGCCTTAGAGAGTTAGTTTCCTACCATTATTATAGTGAGTTACCCCCAAATTAGTATTTTATAACAAATTAAACTTATTTACTTACAGTTCTAGAGGTCAGAAATCCAGACAGGGTCTACCTGGGCTAAAATCAAGGTGTTGGCAGGGCTGTGTTCCTTCTGAAATCTCTATGAGAGAATTTCTTTTCTTGCTTTTTTTAGCTTCCAGAGGCCAAGTTCATTTCTTGGCTTGTTGGGCCCATCCATCTTTAAAACCAGCAATCGCACCACTCAGACCTATTCCGGCCTCTCCTCTGACTCACCTGCCTCCCTTCAATTTATACGGACGCCTGTGATTACATACATTGGGCCCACCTGGCATCCAGCTTATTCTCTACAGTGACCTACCACCTTACACCTTTCCGAATGGCTATTATTAAAAAGAGGAGACATAACAATTGTTTGGCAAGGGTGTAAGGAAAAGGGAACCCTGGTGCATGGCTGGTGGGAATGTAAATTGTGCAGCTGCTGTGGAAAATGGTATGGAGGTTCCTCAAAAAACTAAAGAACTACCACGTGATTAGGCAATCCCACCTCTGGATACTTATTTGGAGAAAAAGAAAACACTAATTCGAAAAGATATACGTTAATTGTTAATTACATGTTAATAATAGCACTATTCACAACAGCCAAGAAATGGAAGCAACCTAAGTGTCCACTGGTCCACTGACAGATGAATGCATAAAATGATGTAACACACACACACACACACACTGGAATATAACTCAGCCGTAAAAAAAAGAATCAAATCCTAGCATTTACAGCAATGGCAGTGTGGATAGACCTGGAGAGTATTATGCTAAGTGTAATAAGTCAGAGGAAGAAAACTATGGTATGACTCTACTCATTTGGGAAATCTAGAAAAGAAAGAGAGACAGACACATAGATACAGAGAATAAACTGCTGGTTATCAGAGGGGATAGGGGAAGGGGATAGGTGAAAAGGGTGAAGGGGATTAGGAGGTACAAATTTACAGCTATAACATAAATAAGCCATGGAGATGTAATGTACACATAGGGAATATATATAGTCAATAATATTGCAACAACTTTGTATGATGATTGACAGCAACTGGTCTTATTTTTTATAAAGTGTAAAAAATACATAATCACTATGCCATACACCTGAAATTAACAGAATAGCATATGCTAATTTAACAATTTTGAAAAATAACCAAAAATAAGTTGATAAAAAGTGAACTAATTCCCACTTGCCATCTTTTTTTCTTTTTCAGCTGCACCGCTGGCATATGAAAGTTCCCAGCCACAGATTGACTGCAAAGCTGCTGGGGATCAGACTGGCAACTCCACAGAAACAAGCTGGATCATTAACCCACCGCAACATAGCAGGAACTCCCCCACTTGCCACCTTAACTACCCCTTGCCATGTCACTTAACATACTCTCAGGTTCTGAGGGTTAGGGAGAAAGGGGTACTGTTTTTTCTGCCAAACTCATGCTTCAGAAGTATAAACAACTGTGCATCTCTAAAAGTTTGTGTCTGGTTTCAAATAAAATGGCCTCTTAAAAAAAAAAAAAAGTACACAATATCATGCCTCTCAGGCCTTCCAAAAGCCTCAATTACTGCATGTATTTTGCACTCTTTTTACTCCATTTCCTTAGCACTCGCTAGTTCTCTGTTCATACATCAAATATTGATAACATACACCAACTCAAAGTTCTGCTCTCCTACTCTGAAAATCTTAGTTAACCTCTGTCCTGGTGCATTTGGGTATACAACAAAATCCTCTTTTCTATTTACTATTTTAAAGAAAATACTTTAAATGGTATGTGTGTCTATTCTAGTATGTGTGTATGTGTACATTTAAATAATACACACAAAACACGTCCCAAATTTATACCTAAAGTTATTTAATCACATTTATTCATATATTGGTACTAGGTACACTTTATAGATATAAAAATCCACATAAAATGCAATATTATATATTTCAAATTTGGCAACAGACTGAGAAAATACAGACAAAATTACCAATTAAATGAATAAATGTAATCTAATACAATTAACTTTATCAGTTGATAGACAATATTGCTTTTATTTCTTATTGACAGACAGTGGAATCAATTTCATGATAATACAGAACTAGAAGCAGCTTAAAAAACTGAAGCACTCTTGAAGACATACAGATGGTCAAAAACAAAAAACAAAAAAACCACATATGAAAAGATGCTCAACATCACTCTTTATTAGAGAAATGCAAATCAAAACCACTATGAGGAACCATTTTACACCAGCCAGAATGACCATCACCAAAATGTCTACAAACAATAAATGCTGGAG
The DNA here is from genome assembly GCF_016906955.1 of Phacochoerus africanus. Classification (NCBI taxonomy): domain Eukaryota; kingdom Metazoa; phylum Chordata; class Mammalia; order Artiodactyla; family Suidae; genus Phacochoerus; species Phacochoerus africanus. The sequence continues at coordinate 59,945,996 of NC_062556.1, read as the reverse complement.
AGGGTGTGGAGAGAAGGGAGTGTTATTACACCATTGGTGGGAATGTAAATTGGTGCAACCACTGTGGACAACTGTATGGAGAATCCTCAGAAAACTGAAAACAGAATTACCATTTGATCCAGCAATCCCACTCCTGGGCACATATCCAGAGAAAACCATGACTCGAAAAGATACATGTACTCTAATGTTCACTGCAGCACTGTATACAATAGCCAAGACATGGAAACAACCTAAATGTCCATTGACAGAGGAGTGGATAAAGAAGATGTACATATACACAATGGACTATTATTTAGCCATTAAAATGAAAGAAATAACAGCATTTGCAGCACCATGGATGGACCTAGAAATTATCATGATAAGTGAAGTTAGTCAGACAGTGAGACACCAACATCATATGCTATCACTCACATGTGGAATCTAAAAAAAGGACACAATGAACTTCTTTGCATAGCAGATGCTGACTCACAGACTTTGAAAAACTTATGGTTTCCAAATGAGACAGGTTGGGGCATGGGAATAGGCTGGGGGTTTGGGATGGAAATGATATAAAATCGGGTTGTGATGATTATTGTACAACTATAAATGTAATAAAACACATTGAGTAATTAAAAAAATAAAAATAAAAAAGAAATGCAAGTCCATGATTTTCTTTTCTGTGGAATTGTATTTCTTTTTTTATTTTTATTTTTTTTAATCGCTCAATGAATTTTATCATATTGGACTTGGAGAATAGACTTGTGGTCGCCGTGGGGGAAGGGAGAGGGAGTGGGAGCTTGGGGTTGAGGGATGCAAACCATTGCCTTTGGAATGGATTAATAATGAGATCCTGCTATGTAGCACTGAGAACTATGTCTAGATAATTACAACAGAGTATGACAATGGGAGAAAAAATTATGTATACATGTATGTGTAACTGGGTCCCCATGCTGTACAGTGGGAAAAAAAAAAGTGTGTTGAGGGAAACAACAATTAAAAAAAAAAAAGAAACGCAACCAATGTCTGAATGTTAAAAAAAAAAACTGAAACGCTTTTCCATTGATATTTTATTTATAAATGAAATATATTCTTTACTAATAAAATTTTCTATTTAAAATTACTCAATATTTTCTAGAATGCATTAAATAGGAGGTGAAAACATTTTATAATATGCAAAAGAGGATTACCTACTCAGTTTTTGGAAAATTAACCATTAAATATAAATGCTATAGAAAAAAACGCAGGCATGTAGTTAGCACTCAAATCTTGATATTATAAATGTTGATATTATAGCAGTTTTCATAAAGTGGTAGTGGGAGAAAAGCTGCAGAGTGTTAACAGAAGTCCAATAGAAGGAGAAATTTTTAGACACATGCAAATCATTCCCATCATCAAGAATTACCATCTTATTTCAACTACAGATATACGTAAAAGTATGGCCAATCTCTCTAAAACCCCATATTTGGAACAGGGAATGAGCAATGTTCAAAAGAAGAAGGTACTGGAAAGTAACAAAAATAATATCAATTACTGATACTTCAAGGAATACTGAAATCCTGTTTCATCATAATGTGGTCTCTCAAATATTTGCAATCACTGCTCTTTAAAAGAAGGAGTAATATATTATAATGACCAAAATTTGAGTGGATGGAATTCAATTTTGTTATATTTAATTCAATTTATATTAACTCAGATTGTATGCAACTACTATTGTTTACTAGACATATAGTTATAAAGACATAGTACATTGTCAGCTCCTGAATCCTGCTATAGGGGAAAGAGATGCATTTATTCATAAATTAGTACACTATATTGTCATACATGTCACAATAGTGGCATAAAAAGGCATTATGCCAAGATATTATTAATAGGATAAGTTATCTTTGTGTTAGTATTTAAAGGGTAAACAAAATGCTGAAAAATAAAGAATAGAAGAAAATATTTTTAAGAGAGAAAAAACACAAAGAAACATATCAAGTTCAAATAAGAATGTAATTAAGTAACAGGACTTTTTATGTCAACTTAGAGCAACAACTTTGGCCTAATTTAAGAGTGAAACAGATCTTAGGATTCATTTTCAGTTATATTTCATCTTCTAGAATGTATTTGTTCTTTAATTCCATAAAATAAATGGTGATGCCTTGTTAGGATGACTGTTCTTTGCCTGTGTATTTATCACTCCTGGAAGTTCAATTCAGAGGATGCTTTTATAGTACTGATCAATCAAAGCCTGTTGCTCAAGTGCCTCAAACATAGCATTATTTGTTTAATTTGTTTATCAGGTTGATTAAAAAAAAACCTTGTTTTTGCATCTGAATATAGAGTAGATCCTGGCTAACTCAGAGACTTGTATAAATCTGATAAATTACTTAGAGAATGCTCTTGGGTTAAGCTATTCATTTTTATATTTATTTTACACTTATCTCTTGGGTAGCATTTAGGTTGTTTTCAATTGCTCACTATGGTAACACTAAATATCATGCCATTTTATTTATGCCTTCCTTTTATTTTAACTTTTTTCCTCAAAAACTTTCCTCAGGAAAGAAGTAGAACTGAATCCAATTGTGTGAATATTTTTAATATCCATGGTACATAGTGCCAAATTGCTTTCCAAAAAAGCTGTGTTAATTTCCATTTCCAGTACGGAGGTAATTATGTTTTTTTCTCTGTCCCCTTTTCAATCAGAAGTGATTTATTTATGTGGTCAAATAACCCCAATCTGTGCTCTGAAATTCACACTAAAGTGTCAGAGAACTTTTACATAAAGCAATAGTTTTATTTCTAATTAAAAAAATAAAAAAAATCTGTATATAACACAACACAGCAATATTTCAAATAATTAAAGAGATAAAAGTTAATGCCTTTAAGTACGGAGTATTATTTCTAAGTTAAAACTGAGAGTATTATAAGTGAAGTGTTAGCTAAAAATAGTGAATAGTGAATTTTACTCACTGTTGTAAATTGTTTTTGGAATATTTTCCATACCTTCTCACTGTTTTATTAAAAATATAACAACATTGGAGTTCCCCTCTTTGCTCAGCAGTTAACAAACCTAACTAGGATCCATGAGGATGCAGGTTTGATCCCTGGACTCGCTCAGTGGGTTAATGATCCGGCGTTGCCATGAGCTGTGGTGCAGGTAGCAGACATGGCTCGGATCCCACGTTGCTGTGGTTGTGATGTAGGCAGGCAGCTGCAGTTCTGATTTGACCCCTAGCTTGGGAACTTCCATATGCCACAGGTATAGCCCTAAAACAAAACAAAACAAAACAAACAAACAAAAAACAACTAAATTATCTGATTATTGAATTTTTTATCTACAAAATAGAGTGTGTGTATCTGTAGGCATATACACAGATGTGTATATATGTTTATATATGCAGACCTTGAATTAATTGCTTCGTGTCAACTTTGCCTGATTTCTTAGCATCCAGAGGTCTAGAGTTGTCAGAATGATAGCAGGTAGATGTGACTCTGGTGGAAGAGGGGTAATCTGTTTTCCACCTCATCCTGCAAAATGAATCTAATGTCCTCCATTTTAGAGCCTTCAAAGATTCTGGAATGTAAAAGAGCCCACTCAGATTGGTCCCATCCTTGCTGAATTTCCATTTTTTTTGTTGTTGTTCATTTCCTCTTTACTCATCTATTGCCAATGTTCAAATTATGTTGCCAGCTCCTGTCTGCTGTCTCTCTGGTTGTTCATTCTCTTTGTGTGTATATGTGTGCATGTGTTTATTCCTATATTGTGTTATCAGTGGCGTTACAAGAGAAATTAAAGATTAAACACGCATTCAATCACCAAGTTTAAAATTTCTAACTTAAATTCACTTTTTTGATTTTCTTGATCAATATTACCATATATGCATGTACATATGTATATACATAGATCTTATGAAATCACTAGCTTTTGTCTGCTTGGTTTCCCAGTTAATTAACTTATAATTTCAATTTTATTATTTCTATCTTTCCACTGTTATTTATCTTACTCTATTTTTGTTTCCCTAACTTTTATTTAAATAGTCACTCATTTTCTTCTACTTACAAATGTAATGATTTAAGGCTTGAATTTTCTTCTAATGTCTGCTTATATATGTCCCACAATTTTTGATATGAGTATTTCAATTAATGTTAAGTTCTATTTTTGTATTTCCATTCCAATACAATTTAATCTATTCATGAAGTTGTATATGAAGATTTCCTTCTTTTTTAGACTCTCTAACTGATTTGCATTGTGTTTAGTGTGAAAATAATTCTTTCACATTTGTTAACATTTACTTTGTGCTTTTTCATGTGATTAATTTTGAAAATAGTTCAGATTTGTTTGAAAATATGTATATGTATATATATATATATGATGGGTATGTGCAAAATTTTGTTTATCCATTAGATAAGATGATACTTAATTTTATTAATCAAATTTCTAAATCATCATTCTTTTTTAAGCTAGTTCCATAACAATTATCAATAGAGACGTAACTTTCTCCTACTCTAAATTAGAATTTGTTATATTGTTTCTCATAATGCTAACAATTATTATTTATTTTAAAGCTATTTGACTAAGTTATACATGATTATGTTTTCCATCTTCTTTTAGAATTGTTTCTGTTTAAATTAGTTTCAACAGTGCTTGAGATTTTTTACATAAATAACCATGCCACTTGAAAATAGGAACAATTTATTTGTTTCCAATATTTTTGCCTATTACATGTTTTATTTCTTTTTCTTGGTTAATTGCTCTGGCCAGATATTCCAATAATATACTCAGTAAGAGTGGAAACACTGAACATCTTTGCCTTGGTCAGAATGTTATGGGCAAAGCATTCATTATTTTACCACTAAGAGGGACAGTAGCTGTAGTGTTTCTAATGTGCTCCTAATTAGTTTGAGAAAGTTTTCATCCATTTACAGTCACTGTGAGGTTTTTAGCATGGGTTCAATTTAGTTAAATGTAGTTTTTTTCTGCATGTAATGACTTTGTCAAGTGTCATCCACCTCCTTAAGTTAGCTGATATATTGAATTACATTGCAGAGTTTTCAAACATCAATCTAGGCTCATATTTTTTGGATAAACCCCACTTGGTCTGCCTGTGCTAGCAGCATGTGGAATTTCCTGTGGCAGGGATTGAACCCATGTCACAGCATCAACCCAAGACCCTGCAGTGAACCAGATGCCTAACCCACTGTGCCACAAGGGAACTCCCTATTTTCATTTTCATGTATTGTTGGATCCAATTTATTAGTAATTTGATGGTTTTATATCTTTATTTATGAGAAATAGCGGGGTTTTCTTATGCCATGTCTACTTTTGGTATCAGTGTAAGGCTGGCCCCAAAAGGTGAATTAGAAACATTCACTTTTTTAATATATTCTTGAATAGTTTGTGTAATACTGGTATTTTTTTTTAAACTTTTGGTTTAATTTACCAGTAAAACTCTCTGGATTTGGAGTTTACTGAATGTTTTAAACTATGAATAGAATTTCATGAATAGATATAGGATTGTTCAGGTTATCTCTTCTTGAGTATGACTTAATGGTTCGTATATTTCAAAATGTTTGTACAGTATAGCTAAGTTGTCAGATTTATGAGGATATAACAGTTTGTAATATTTTTTCTTTTTTCTTTTCTTTTTTTTTTTTTTGTCTTTTTAGGGCTGCACCCATGGCATTATGGAGGTTCCCAAGCTAGGGGTCGAATTGGAGCTGTAGCAGCTGGCCTAGGCTGCAGCCACAGCAATATGGGATCTGAGCCACATCTGCAACCTACACCACAGCTCATGGCAACACCAGATCCTTAACCTACTGAGCAAGGTCAGGGATTGAACCTGCATCCTCATGGATACTAGTCAGATTCATTTTTCCTGAGCCAGGACGGGAACTCCAAACCACTATCATCTTTTAAATGTCGGTAAGTCTGTAGTGATGATATCACTTTCATTTCAGATATTTGTTGTCTGCTTCTTCTCACTTTTTCTCCATCATTCTAGCTGGAGTGTAACCAATACTGAACTATGTTTTCACCAATTTCAATATGAGAAAAGTCCCTATTTATTCATATCTTTTAACCATAAAGCCAGATTAGCAAATGGTTTTGGAAGCCGTAGGTGGTTCTCTTGGTCTTTATTTCAAATCTGAAGCTTGAAAGTGTTAATGTACTATAGTGGATAATTACATCTTAAAAGAGCCCTGTTTTTCCATTTTAATGCCTGATGATTGTAAAAGTGTAGAGTAATCCTTGAAAATACTAATGGCGGTAGAGAACCTGCCGTAATTCCAATGAGATAGTTTATATTCTTCAATCATTTCTGATGAGCCAAGAGGAAATGTAAAATATCTACATTTATAACAAACAATTTAGCCCACTAATTACTATGATCTGCATTCTATTTACATATTTGCTTTTCAGGGCTAAATTGATACCAACATAAACTGTTCAAGAATTTCTGGTAATTAAGTTAAAAATAATTAGTCCACCTCTTATTAGCCAATGTGTTAGTATGTATTCTCTCCTTTAGGGTGAGAAGACAGCATATTTTATAGGTGACAATACTGTATCCTCATCAGGACTCTCAATGAAGCCGAGGATATGGTGGAAAAAAATAACCATGTCCTTGATTCTCAGCAGAGAGCAAATATATTTGGTTAGAAAATGGCTCAATATACTATGACAATTTCTCTCCATTCTATGTATTTTATAATTGAACTTTGTCTATGTTTATTGCATTTAAGCTAAAATTCAATAACATGTTAGACCTGTTTTTGAGGGCTTAGGAGCATATCAAAGCCATAATCCTAGAGAGGAGAGGACTCTTCAGGAAGGCAGATCCAAACCAGTCTACCCACTTATCCAAGCAAAACTTCATCCTAAGGTTTGGTGTTGGCCACATCCTCAGACACTGTCACATAACCTGTGCTTATTATTTTTTGAAACTAAAGGAAGGGATTATTTACCTCTGAGGATGCTGTCTAATAAGATTACTGTCACATGTATCTGATTTTGAGTCTGGATATCATAAAATGCATCATTATTTACACTGAATTGAAATTTGTCTCCTTATACCCTTGACTCTTCTGTGCTCTTTCTGCCTTCTTATGACGAGCAAAGTAACTCTAATCCCTTTCTAAATCACACACACACAAAATCTGTCCAAAGGCAGGTACCAAATGACTTTTCCTCTTTAACTTCCTGACTCCTCAGATTCTTCTTCAGATAATGAAGCTTTCAAGAAGCTTCATTATTCGATTTTTTTTTTTTTCCTCTTCAGTTACACTAGGATTTTTCATTATTCCTCTTTGGTTGTGTGTATTTTATGTATATAATATAGTAGCCACTCCCAAAGTATAAGGGTCAGTTCCTGATAATTCCTCTTCAAGAGTGTTATGAACATAAATGACTATGTTACAGAATAAAAATGAAAGGACCTAAATAATAAAAAATGACCTTTTATCCAACCCAAGAAAATTTTTTTCTAATGGTTGTATTTTGTAGCTCATCATCCAGAACCATTTATCTCCGCAGTCTGTAGATGTTTGAACTGTGTCCTCGAAAATAGATCTGTTAAAGTCCGAATGCTGGTACCTGTAAATTTGTCCTTATTTGGAAACAGAGGTTTTTTTTTTTTTTTTTTTTGCAGATATAATTCAATGAATGAGGTCATTTTAGGAAGGGGAGAGGTAATTTAGTATAACAGGTATTGTTAAAAGAAGAGGGAAATTTGGACACCAGACCCAAGGAAAACATCATGTGAAGACAGATAGCAAATGGAGAGAGACATCTATAAGCCAAGAAACACCTGGGGCTACCAGAAGTAAGGAAAAAATTCACCTAGAGTCTTAGGAAGCAGCACCCTGATGACAACTAGATTTCATACATCTAGTCTCCATAACTGAGAGAATAAATTTATGTTTCAAGCCACCTGGCATTTGTTACAACAGCCCTGAGAGTCAAAGGAATTACTAGTCGAACAACTTAATTCCTATGGTAACTTGGTTTCTTGTCTTCAAAATTAGGTTTAGGATGTTGTACTCTGATTCTAGCATCTTCTTGAGGTTATTGACAGGGACCTTATCCAGTTGAGGGCTTTAATATTTCCTAAAGTTGGCTATAAATGGCTGTGTCAAATACTGAGGGCAAGACAAGCCTTCAGATAAGAAAGTTGGGTGGCTGAAGGCAGAGCTGAGACTGAAGAGACAATATCTCTCTAGGCTTCCATCTCTTTGGATTGATGTACTGGGAATATAACCGTGGTTGACGGTAACCTATTATTTGGGGTTAATCATCACTTTCTGGTTTTCTAGGCTTTGTTTGTTGTATCAGTAATGCTGAAAAGGTAGGAAAAAGAGGGAGACTACATGAGGCCATGATTTAAAAAATTAAGAAATACTGCTTTGGCAATGGACCATGAGGTAGATGAGAGTAAAGAGATGCTGGAATCAAGGAAATAAACTCTAGGATTGTTGTTGCTCAACTCTATTTGTGTAAAGTAGGAACCACAATCTATAGAAAAGAAACTACAGGCTATTTCTTGGTGAATTTCTGGAAAAAAACCTTGATATTGAAGGATCCATGAATTATTTTCAATATATTAAGGAAAAAAAAAAAAGAGAGATGTTTAAAATTTACCCATAATAAGACGAGTACTGTTTTAAAATTTTCAGGTTTATTTCGTTTTGTCTTAAATGAAGTAAATTTAGTTTTCGAACCTTGAATAACTAATGGGAAAAATGAAAATTTTAAATGTCTATTCATTTTTAATGAGCAAAACAGTGTTAGAGAAAAATTACATAAAGGGTTTTTGATGGTGGCAGCTCAGGGTCATTGCCTTAGGCCTGCTTCATTCTCCATGGTATGTACTCAGAGGTGGCCTGATACCCTGCTGTCTGCTCATTCAGCAATCTCAATTAGAGGGAGAAACAGAACCAAGGTTATTTCTTATTTTTTTAGAATTGAGAATAATTTTATTTTCAGAGAAATATGTAACTGCTACTCCAAATTTTACGAGGTTATGTGCATATAAGAGTTAAAAGAATTCTAAAAGCGATGTACTCTATTTATTGCCAAAATATGAAGCTAATTTATATTCATTTATATTGAAAGTAGGACACACTTGACAGCTATTAATCCATACAGTAATTAACATTAGCTTTGCAAGCTGAAGATAATATAAAAAGCTTATGCTGCGATATAAAATGTTTCAATGGATCATAATTAACACACAACTTCAGTTTCTGATTAATCATTTTTTCTCAGATTGTTTTATGGGTTATGCCTAATTAATGAAAATGAATATAAAATTTTGGTACTATATGCTCAAAGTCCAAAAAAGAATTATAATTTCACTTTGCTATCATTCTTCATGTATTCATTAAAGTTTGTATAGTTTCATATGAGTTTACTATTACCGCAAAGTCTTGAAATCATTAAAAAAAAACAGTGTTTTTATTCTCTTCCCAGAGAACTCTAAAGAACATTTTAAGAGTGTTGCAAAGAGAAACTGAATTCTTAAATCATACTTATTAAACAACTATATATGTGCAGGATTGTCACTCTCATTATTTTTTATACAAATAATATTTAAGTTTTTAAATTCTCTAACAAAACCTACAGTAATATTTTAAGAAAACATTACAAATGTAGTATCACCAAAATTCATGTCATAATATATAAAATTAGACATTTTATATATTAGAAATCATTAATTGTTTTTTTCTAAACCAATTCACTCTTTACTATTACTAAAATTTCTAAAATACTATACTTGTATCCAGAATGCTCCTTTATAATACCAAAAATGACCTAATTATTTTTATCTGAAATATTATGAATGCCAACTAAATTTCTATTGAATGTTAACCCACTTTTGTAAAATGACTGAAACAGTGAAGATATTGTCTATGAAAAGGTGACTTCAGTCCCTTTACTTGTGGCTTCACAAATGCTGTTAAGACAAGGTCTAAATTTCTTTCCTACGTTGGATAGATACTATTGCCCTGTTTCATGAGGACAGATTACATTTCTGGTCTATTTAATCATGTGAAACGAATACCACTCTTTCAAAGAAGAATTTGTATAAAGTCATAAATTGTTACTGCAAAGCAATTCGAAACCCTACTGATTAGTAATGATTTCAAGGTTTTGCATATATTTTCCTCTTTTTAATCAAATTATTTTAAAGTTCTCAATGGTCTATTCATAGCTCTCTATTACCCAACCTAGATACTCATGTGTACCCTGGCATTAATAATTTCTTTAAGGACTCACATGAGCATCTGTAGGTCAACAGGTCATTAAATGCATTTTAACTTGAAGTCAAGGAATACTGTTGAAGGAACATATGGTTTGAATTTATACCTGTATTTTATTTATTTATTTATTTATTTATTTATTTATTTATTTATTTATTTATTGCTTCTTAGGGCCATGCCCACGCTATATGGAGGTTCCCAGGCTAGGGGTCGAATTGGAGCTACAGCTGCTGGCCTACGCCACAGCAATGCCAAATCTGAGCCGTATCTGTGACCTATACCACAGCTCACAGCAACGCTGGATCCTTAACCCACTGAGTGAGGCCAGGGGTCGAACCCACAACCTCATGGTTCCTAGTCAGATTCATTTCCACTAGACCACGTAGAAACTCCTATATCTGTATTTTTAAAACAACTAAAAATACATAATTCTCTCAAAAATAATCTTGCTTGAGTAAAAAAAAAATCATCTGTATAACAATTATCAGTAAAATGTTGTAATGGCAGATTCATACTATTCCCACAAGTGCCAAGATTTATTGGCCATTTCAATGTGAAATGAAAATTACAAATATACAAAGGACTACAGCATTCCTTCACAATTTGTGTTCCTGGAGATTATAAGAGAACTCATAATTGAAACATGAGAATGGGCTAATTCATTCCAGTGAACTATATAGATATGGAGCCTTCCCGTCCAGAATTTGGGGACTTCAAAAAAGTACATGCCCTCAGAAAACAGCATGTTTCCTCAAGAAAACTCTCTTTCTTTCATTACAACCTTGGGTCAATTTATTTGGTTCTTAGATTAAAAAGAACTCTGCTTTAAATGAAATCTCTGCCTCTATTCCATGCCAGATGACATAAACAGATGGAAAGATATACTGTGTTCTTGGATTAAAAGAATCAATATGGTCAGAATGAATATACTACCCAAGGCAATCTGCAGGTTCAATGCAATCCCTTTCAAATTACCAATGGCATTTTTATCAGAACTTGGACAAAAAAATTATAAAATTGTATGGAAACACAAAAGACTGGATATGCAAAGCAATCATGAGAATGAAAAATTGAGCTGGAGGAATCAGACTCCCTGACTTCAGAGTATTACAAAGGGTTATTAATTTCAGGAATGCATGATACAATGATTAATACAAGATGCTGGCATAAAATTCTGTTGGGGAAACTGAGTGGTAGCAGAGGTTTTAAATGAAAGAGAGACATATACTACCCATTAAATAAGTGCTTGTTTACTTATTTTTTAAATGGATAATCACTGTCATCAAATCGAACTATGTCTTTATATTACACTATATACAGGTAAAAGCTAAAATGTAATTTTTACATATCAGTGATGTAATACGTTAGAATTATATACTTTCCAAGTACCTAAACTCACGATTAAACTTTTTAGATGACAGTCTACATCGTGCATAATTTTTAAAAGAAATTCCATTAGTTTTTAATCAAGCGTACGTAGTTGCCTGTCAACCACTGATATTTCCCCTCTTTTTTCTGTTGGTTAGAGATGTGAAGAAAGAACAATAATTGTTCTGCATGGCCCATTCTACCTTCCTTTGGAAGCTTCTTCCTTTGCTCATTCCCTTTGCTCCCTCATTTCCCTCTTATTTTTGTTTTTGTTTTGGTCATAGCCTAGTATGTCTTTCAGTTTTTAAATTATTTATTATTATTTTTTCCCACTGTACAGCAAGGGGGTCAGGTTATCCTTACATGTATACATTACAATTACATTTTTCCCCCAGGGTCTTAAAAAATTATAATCAGACACATGGGAATTGCAAGCATCATTTTCAAACAAATAGCTATTATGAGATCGATATGCAAGTTTCATATTGTCCCATAGCTCTAGTATAATTTTTAACCTTATTAAGACATAGAGCATCTCCCTCCTTCCTGACTTTAAGTTGTATTACAAGACCATTTTTTTATATAATGATTTTTATTTTTTCCACTATAGCTGGTTTACAGTGTTCTGCCAATTTTCTACTATACAGCACGATGACCCAGTTACACATACAGGTATACATTCTTTTTTCTCACATTATCATGCTCCATCATAAGGGACTACACATAGTTCCCAGTGCTACACAGCAGGATCTCATTGCTAATCCATTCCAAAGGCAATAGTCTGCATCTATTAACCTCAAGCTCCCAATCCATCCCCCTCTCCCCTCCTTCCCCTTGGCAACCATAAGTCTATTCTCCAAGTCCATGATTTTCTTTTCTGTGGAAAGGTTCATTTGTGCCCTATATTAGATTCCAGATATAAGTGATATCATATGGTATTTGTCTTTCTCTTTCTGATTTACTTCACTCAGTATGAGAGTCTCCGGTACCATCCATATTGCTGCAAATGGCATTATTTTGTTCTTTTTAATTGCTGAGTAGTATTCCATAGTGTATATATACCATAAACCATTGTTAATTTAGTCCTAGGAAATGACATAAAATTTACCAAGCCACTCCTTCTCCCTTCTTTAGTTTTTTTACCATTATTTACTCCTTTAAAAAATACTTTTGGATATTTTATTGAGGTAAAATTCACAAAGGACATATTATTTTCAAGTGTACAACAAAATGAGTCAGTATTTGTAGACACTATGAAATGATCACCACAATAATTCTAGTTAATATCTATCACTATACAGTATAGTTATACATTTTTAAGATTTACTCTCTTATCACCTTTCAAATATGAAATACAGTATTATTATTAACTATAGTCACCATGCTGTACATGACATCCCCAGGACTTATTTTATAAATAAAAATTTTACATTTTTTGAATTAAAAAGTTAATAGTTTAAAATTTTTATAGTTGATTTAAAATGTTTCTTCGATTTATGTTTACCTTTGACTCCCTTTACCTATTTTTTCCAATCCTACCCCTTTCCTCGGGCAACCACCAACCAATCTGTTTTCTGCACCTATAAGGTTTTTTTTATATTGCATATATAATATGTTATTTGTCTTCCTCTGTTTGATTTATTTGACTCTTAACTGCAAAAGAACAGGAGAGGTTTCTCTATCACTCTTTCTCTCTCTCTGTCCTCCTCCGTCTTACCCTCCCTCCTTCCTTCTCCCTTTGTGAACAGGACTCAGCATAAAGAATGCATATAGAGCCTACACATCTTTTTATTTTTACTGTTTCTTGTAATAATTCAATGCAAGTTGATTAGCTATTTATTAGTCTGGATTTCTTTAATTACACTAAGAAAACCAAAATGTACAGTAAGAGTTATTTCCTGGGGTTCTATTTTATTATGAAAATGTGGGCTTTGTGTGGGGTTTGTTGGATTAAATTTAATTATGATGCTGGATTCTGTCCTTAGGCATTTTCTAAACACTTTACAAGAAAATTTTAATGTTAAAATAAAGGCATAAAGGCAGTAATTATTTGTCCTAATAGAAGATTTGGGTCTGTACCTTAGTAGTTTATTAAAGGAGATTAGCTTGCCAAGGAGACAATTTGTATGATTATTATATTTTGAATATGCCCTCCTAACCTGGGCTACTACATGCAAAGGAGTGTTGGTAATGAGTGGTAGATAGGACCCTTCATATTTATAATTATCATGTATTATGTAAATTTGAGCTAATTTCAGAAACATATTAGGATAATTCATCATAATAGAACCACTTAATAAGTACATCTTAATTGCCCATTGGCCTGGTTTATAATTAAGATTTAAACTTTAAACTCTGCATGATGGTTTTTACCTTTATGTTCTACTGTGCGATGAATAAGTAGAAAAAGAATGTTTTAATTTTTATCAAACTTCTAAAAATATTTACATTTTCACTTAGAAGTCAAACTAATGCAAAGTAAAGATAATTAAAATTTTTACAAATAATTATCCTAAAATATTAAACAGAACACTTTGTTTTTGGAGGCTTTTATTTTGTTTTCACACTATCAGTTGATTTTATTCAATGGAAAAACAAAAAAATAAACAGAATACTTTAGATGTCTCCTACTTCAAAGGAAAAAAACAAACAAACAAACTCAGTCTTTTCATTATTACACTACAGAACCTTTCTTTTTTTTTCTCCACCATGGCCTATGGAAGTTCCTGGGCCAGGAGCTGAATCCAAGCCTCAGCTGTGACCCACACCACAGCTGTGGCAACACTGGATCCTTCACCTGCTGTGCCACAGTGGGAAATCCCATTATACAGTGGTTTTAATCTTATTCTCAGAGCTTCTTTGAAGTATCAGTGGTATAATTATTACTAATAATTTGGCAAGTGTAGGTCTGAACATTTTATAGAAGACATTTTTGTCATTTAATCCAAACAACTCATGAGTTTGGCTTTCTCATACCACATGTAAGTCAATTGTTCAGCATTAACACCACATGTAAATGGCATATTGGAAGATGTAAACAAATACGTGAATTCTCTGAAGAGTAGCTTCTCTGTTTCCACTAAAATAACCAATTTGAGTCTAAAAAGTCACATTCTAAAGTGATAGGATTTAGATATTTGGGGCTAGAAAATAGATCTTTTCCTCTTTTTCTTGTATTTTATAGGGTATTTTTAAAATTATGAATAACCTAAATATACAGAAAATTCCTTAATTGTTCCCTTGTCATTTACTTTTTTTATTTGGCAAATACAAACAGTCAAACTTTTTTTTCATATCAGAGAGTTCTAAGTAAAAAAGCACATTTACAGCTATCCTATCCCAACCCACATAATAATAACCACTGTTGCAGTTTATGTACAGAAAGGGATTCAGTTCAAGTCAAAGTGATTTAATTTATCCAATAGAGAATGAAACAGAATAGGAAGGCTAGACAACATTCTTCTTATGGTCAAATATAATAAAAAACGTAATCACCATGAGGAAAGACTAGCCAAGTGTTTTCATGTTCCTTTTATTTTCCTTCAGATGAAATGATAAATAGAATTCAAATATCACCTGTACTGGGTTTACCCTATGGCCACTAGGAAAGCCCCTGTGGCGCAGAGCTAGGATTGTTATTTAATGACTGAGGGCAGATGACAAATTGTTACTGTAGTCTACTGAGGTTAACATGCCAGGAACTGTGACACTGTTAATTCTATTTAATTACCTTTTGTAGGGCAGAATTTGGGCCTAAGTTTAAATCCAATTACAAGTTTCTTTCTATTTTGAGGGGGGAAAACAGACACATTTTTCTCCTTTTCGTAGGAGAATGCCAGTGAACAAAAATCATCAAAGAAAAGGAGGTTTATCCAGGGGACTAATAGACACTATTAACTTGCTTCCAGTACAGGTTAACAGAAAAATGGCCCAAAGATTTAATAAAAACCAAATCTATTTAATAAAAACAATCTTAAGTGATCTTTTTAAAAGGAAATATAATATTTAGTTGAAAGAATGAGTTCACTTTCCCATCATCTTTTGAAGATTTAGGGAAGTTTTATTTTTTATTTTATTATTTATGTATTCATTTGTTTAGTTATTATTATTATTAGTATCACTTTTTATTGTCATTGTCATCATTTGTCTGTATACTTATTATGAATAGGAGATCATATAGAATCTTGAGTACTGTGTAATTAACTAGTGAAGATAAAGAAAGAAAACTGCTGAGGATACATGAGTTTAGACAGAAGAAAGAAAAAAATAATAATTTCAGACACAAAAGCCTTGAGGAGGCCAGAGTGGGTAATATGCAGTAAGTAGTACAAAAAATAAGTTGGACCATTGGTAGACTAGACAGTAGAGGAAAGATTTAAGGTGATATTTGAACTCGGCTTCATAAAATTATCTCATTTATCAGACCATATTCTAAACGTAATAAAATATTATGATTAAAATGACTATTCAATAAAAGTACAGTTTTAAAAATATATTAGCTTGGGAATTTTTCTAGTTAAAAATTCTTCACAATATTGAAATGTAGAATCAGAATAAAAATACATCATTGCTGATAATATAAATTAATATAGGTTTTACTAGGTGAAACTTCATTCACATTAAAAGCTAAATTATTTAATTCTCTCTATATTACATGTTTTTATACATTATTTAGAAACATTGTTTGTTTTAATTAAAACAGGAATTGTTTTATCTATTTGAATATTATTAGCATATTCAGAGACCACAGATCTGAAACTGTTTACATAGTTCTTAAATATGTTAACCTGATTATTGGTGTTTCTCATTTTTGCCTTTGTTACATATATTTAAATGCATTTCTTCTATTTTAGTAGAAAGTTTGAGGTCTTCTAAGAGTGCTATTAATCCCTGAATTTCTTTTTGTGGCTGTATGTTTTTTTGTAAACACTCTGGACAGTGGTTAACCCACAAGCAATAACATTCAAGCTATGTCTAAAAACTACCATCAACACACCCAGCCATTCTCCACATACTGGCAGAGTTGTTATGGCCTTAAGCTTTCACTGTCCTATTGCAAAGACAAAGTATTACTTGACTTAATTTAAAGGATTAGCTGTTTTTCACAGTTACTAAAAGGAAGAAAATAAACTCATTATAATATAAAACTTCCCAGTGGGATGATTTTGTAAAAATTCTTAGAGAGGAATGAATGAACAGAACCTGATGCCTTCATTAATAAGATCTGCTAAATTTCTGAGAGCGATTATTTCCATAACTCTTGTTCCAGTTAATAATAGAATATGAGTCGCTCAGCCCATCTTCCCCAGTAGGAAAATCTGGAATGCTTTCCCTGGAGAGAGTTTTGCTAAGTATCTAAACGTCCTGATAGTTATAAACAATGTAATTGCAATGCCTTTTTAAATCCTCCATTTGCTCAGGATTGGGGAGTTTCCTGAGACGATAACTTTTAGTGCTACTGGATAGTCTGGGATCACCTGAGATGGATGGTCACTGGGTGTAATAATTTTAAGTGCCAAGTGTTTTAAAGAGGTCTTAGTGGTAATAATCTCAACAATTAATGTATCTGACTTCTACTGGTATAATAAAGTATGTTAACAACATGGAAACCTATACCTCCTTCTGTACTGCAAGAAGCAACATCAGACAGTTTGCTTAATATATATATATATAAAACAGTTTAATTTATTTATTTTTCCGCTGTACAGCATGGGGGCCAAGATACACTTACATGTATACACTTTTTTTCCCACCCTTTGTTCTGTTGCAATATAAGTATCTAGACATAGTTCTCAACGCTACTCAGCAGGATCTCCTTGTAAATCTATTCTAAGTTGTGTCTGATAACCCCAAGCTCCTGATCCCTCCCACTTCCTCCCTCTCCCTCCAGGCAGCCACAAGTCTATTCTCCAAGTCCATGATTTTCTTTTCTGTGGAGATGTTCATTTGTGCTGTATATTAGATTCCAGTTATAAGTGACATCATATGGTATTTGTCTTTGTCTTTCTGACTTATTTCTCTCAGTATATTAAAAAAGCTCCATCTAATTGAGGAGAACTGACTCTTACCACATGAGGCAGTCAAAATCCTTGAGGCCTCTGTTCCTTGCACTGCCTCTTTTCCCAATAAAACTCTGCTTTCTTACTCAAATTTTCTGATAAATTTTATAACTATCATTTTCTTGCTTTTTTTCATAGTTTACTACTTATGCTTATTTCCCTTAGTTTATTTGTTTTTGAACTCTATTTAAATGGAATGCAGTTATTCTTTTTGTTTTTAGATATCTTATTTGTTTTGTCTTTCTTGTTTAATTAATGTATTTGTTTATTTCCTGTACTTAGACATTTGCTTTATTTTGGGCTATTATGTTATGGGCTATAATGAATACTATGAACATTCTTGTACATGTGTCCTATCACATATGCACACGGTTTTCATCTAGGTTATACATCTAAAAATGAAAATATTGTGTTATTATATTTATACATGTTTAAATTTACTAGGTAATGCCTGTTTTCCAAAATCTTATTACCATTCACGCTCTGACCGTAGTTAATGTAAAATCTCTTTGCTCTGCATCTTTGCAAACACTTGGTATTCTCAGGCTTTTTAATTTTTGCCAGCGGGTAGTATCTCATTGTGATTTAATTTTTTCCCTTCTCTGGTTACTAATGAGGTTGAGCACAGGAATCTTTCCACATCAATTCATCGTTTACCCTTCATTGCCTCTAAACGAGTGACTAGAGTCAGGTCTCAGGATAGCCATAGACGAAAAAAATAAATTAATCTTGCTTAGGGAGGATTTACTTTATACACTAAATGATTTGTAGGATCTGGCTAACATATACTGGAAAGATAAAGACGACATATGAAGGGATGGATTTTGAGGAGGTATTGGAAGGGTAAGAATAAAAAACAAAAGGCAGACCTGAAAGTAATTTTCAATGACTCAGGATTCAAGTCATGGCAAGAAATCTGAGCTGGTCCCAATACTCTCCTGAGATGCCTCCTTGAATGAATTCCAGAATTGACAGTGAGTCAGAGGCTCAGAGAGGTAGAAATGAAATGAAACCACAGAGATACGCAAGATGAGTATATTCCACACCAGAGTCCAAAGAAAACTCCCTTATCTACGTAATCAAAATATTGATAGGGCACTTTGCTTTTATTCTCTATTTACACTGTAGCTGTAAGTGATTTAACCATGGAGTTTTATAGTCTTAGATACTATTTATGTGCTGATGAGCCTGGATTTATATATAGAGCGCTAGATTCATATTATCCACTGCATGTTTGGCATGTCTACATGGAGGTCCAGCCATCGATCTCAATTAAATATGGCTAAAACAAAGCCGTTATCTCCAGCAGACTGTCCCTATCATGTTAAATGGCACCACTTGTGCACCAGGCACTCCAGCCCAAACATAAGTGATATACTTGAAGCTTTTCCTCCAACTCAGTATCCAATTTCTCAGCATATTATATCAGCATACTTTCCAAAATAACATAAAAAATAAATATTTCATCATTATCCATCTTCCTATAGCTTTGATCCAAGGTCACATGCTTTCTTGCCTAGATTATAATAACAGCCCCTAAATAATACCTTTGCTACTATTTTTTTTCCTATTTCCTCCTATAGCTGTATACAATATTTCTAAAGTATTACTGGGTGATGTCACACCTCTGCTTTAAAGTAGAGAGAGCTTGTCATTAATCTTAGAATAAAAACACATTCTGAACACCATCTGCAAAAGTCTATATTATTCATCCCTGCTTATCACTTCCACTTATACCCCTCCATGATACTCTGAATCATGCTTGAAATGTTTCATTCTCTTCCTGGTCTCCAAGCACAAGTAGCTGGTTTGCATCTCATTTCTCTGATCTTTGTTTTTCCTTCCACTTGGGAAAACATTTTTCCAGATCTTTGCATGGTTGCCTCTTTCTAAGTCAAATGCAAAGTCTGATGTCAATTTCCTAAAGATCTTCCCTGAATTTGAGCATGGATAGTATGCTTCTTACTGCCAGTAGCTTTCCATCATATTAAATTATATTTACTTTCCATACAGTTCTTTTTTTTTTTTTCTTTTTAGGCTGCATGAGTCACACATGGAAGTTCCCAGACCAGGGATCCAGTCAGAGCTGCAGCTGCAGGCGTACACCACAGCCATAGCAACACTGGATGCAAGCTGCACCTGTGACCTATGCTGCAACATGTGTCAATGCCAGATGCTTAACCCACTGAGGACAGGGATTGAACCCATATCCTCAAAGAGACAACGTTGAGTCCATAACCCACTGAGCCACAATGGAAACTCCCCTATATGTTTTTTTTTAATACCTAAAGTTGCCTTAATCATTTATTCATTTGAGTGCTGCATGCTGCAATTAGAATGTAAGGTTTTGATGGCAGGAACCCTGCCTGTCTTATACACTGCTGTACTAGGCTGTCAGGAGACATGTTTCTCAGAAAACTCCATCTTGCCCTTCTTTACTTTATCCCATCTTCCTGCTTGAAAAAGAGTCACAGTTCTGGTAAATGACTTAAGCTGAAGAACAAAGACTGTTATGTGTCTGAAGGTCAGAGTAAAAGCGTAACCTTTTACCAACTAAGCGGCTTTTAAAATAGTAAAAGAACTTATAAAATAGTAAACAAACCCTATATCCTCCACCCATAGCCCCTCCTCACTTGATCTCATCTAAAGACCACAATAAAAGTGGTGTGGCAGTGTTCTTGGTCCCTGAGACCTTGAGTCCCCCGGTTCCCACCTTTACTGTCTCTGTGTCTTATTTTATGTTAACTTTTTTCCTTAAGTTCCACAGCACCCATTCTTCAGCCCCATCCTGCTGAGCTGGTCTCAGCACTAGGCGCCATAGCAGTGCTTGTTATATAGATCAGGTACTTAGCGGTGACTGGATTCTCTAATATGAGCTGCCCAGTGGAGTGGACAATAGAATCATTATTCCTCTAGTTGTGCAGACTATACTTTTCTATATACAGTATTACAGTTCTGTATGTATGTGAGAGTATATATGTGCTCTGAAATAGAGTATACGATGCTCTGCAGGTCAGTCATTCATCAGCCTCCTTTAATGAAATTTCCACATGAATGACTCCTTTCCAGAGAGATGCATTCAGTAATTCTTTAAACTTGGGTGGAATCTAATCCTGGCCTCAGCTGATGTGGCAGGGGTGGACTTGTCTTCAAAGGAAGATAATCTATAGTCTGATTTGTGTCGTGTGATGTGACCTGGCTCAAAACACAAAAAGTAATGTGGACATTCATTTGAGGTGATGCCTGGAAGAAATGACCCCTGTCTTTTCTCTTATGGAGCTTGAAAGTGAGAAATATCAGGGAGGTGACAAGTTGCTAAGGGAATAAACAGAAAATACATTTTAAAAAATACAGAATTAAGCCTACAATATTTTGCGAAACTTCTTGCCTCAGACACATAAAAAATAGGAAGACTATGAAATGATAAGCTTATAATAAAAATAGGAAATGGTACTTTTAAATAGAAGAAAATAATTTTTTGGACAAAAGTTGATTTCTTAGAAGGAATTCACATTATACTGTGAATCTATGTATACAGTCGCTTTAGAAAAAATATAAACTGTCAGAGAAACATGAGTTAAGCATTAGTATATCAAACTAATGCTTTATCAAATCTAATTGGTGTCTTTTTTCTTTTTTTGGACACATCCATGGCCTATGGAAGTTCCTGGGCCAGGGATTGAATTCAAGCTGCAGCTGTGGCAATGCCAAATCTTTTACCTGAATCACCACAGTGGGAACTCTAGTGTCTTTTTTCTTTTTTATGTTGTATGTGTAAATCTCACATGTTAAATACTTTGCAAAGAAAATAATTTAAACTACACATAATCGTATTGCATTTTAAAAGATGAGATTTGATTATTTATTACTAGTCATACATTTTTCTCAGCTTTATGCAAATACTTTCGTTAGTATTCAGATGAATGTTGGATTCATTTAATTTCCAAAGTAAATTAATTCTCTCTTCCAAAGGGAATATGTCCAAATACATAGTAGGTCTTCAACATGAATTATGGGAGGACAAAAACATTTAGTCCACAGCAATTTCTTTCCTAGATGCCACCATAAGTAGCCTTTCCACATCTAAAGGATACCTTGTCTCCATTCCTGATATGCCAACGGAGTATATATTATAGCATGAAAATAATAGCCCACTTCATAATATAAAATTTAATTGGATTTCTATTATTTTTATGTTAGAATTAGACCTTAAAATAACCAACAGATCTGTTGTGGTAGAGATTGAAAGCACAAATTTAGAGCTAGTTTTAAAATACCTTTATAAAATCCTTTATAATATGCCAAAATTCATCACAGAAAAGAAGGATAAGAATTCTCACATACGAAAGACTGATCACATTCCATTTCCTTTCTATAACCCAAATCCATCTTTATCTCCTTCTGGTACCCAGGAAAATCTAAAAAGAGTGCCAAAGAAATACATTTGGAAAGGCTTACAGTATTTGGCCAGATGGAAATTTTTTTCTAACTATCAACACCTATTTCAATCTTATTATGAAGATATTGATTTCTTCTTCATTTTCTTATCTTTGTAGTCACAATCTCACAAATGTACATATTATTATATTAATGCGCTTTCCAGAAA
Source organism: Phacochoerus africanus (assembly GCF_016906955.1). Classification (NCBI taxonomy): domain Eukaryota; kingdom Metazoa; phylum Chordata; class Mammalia; order Artiodactyla; family Suidae; genus Phacochoerus; species Phacochoerus africanus. Next base: position 59,923,742 of record NC_062556.1, on the reverse strand, counting down.
TAATGGTTCCTGCAGCAACCACTGACGGGAAAGAATGTGGAAAAAATGCCTTACTACAAGGGGGGGAATAATTATAGGGTTTTTCAAGTCTCTACCATAAGTCCTGAGAGGAGTTGGTATACATATTTTTTACAGTCCTGGAGATATCATACTGGTCTTCAATTTTTTTGTAGATTATATAGGGTAATCATTTTCCCCTGTAGACTAAATCTCCCATAAGATGATAACTTTTACATTCAGTTTGCAAGTCTAATATTTCTATTCATTTTATATGAAATTTGTACATTTAATTACCTAAATATATCTTTCAAATTAAAGTTACAATAATATCATTCAAAAAACCCTCGAAAATATTATATGCATAATAAGCATATAAATTAGAAAATATGCAAAATTTTCTTCTTAACACACAATACTTATACTATAGGCTTGATACTCATAAACATTTCTCTGCTTAGTTATGAATATTCTCAGGTTTAAAAATACCATTAAGGAAGGAATTTATTACCATCCCAGTTAACTGAAGGTACTTAGTACAAGAATTTAGACTAGATGTAGTAACTGGATTGGTCACTTTAAACCATAGTTTTAGTGGTTTTGTGAAGGATTTCATTGCTTTAAGAATTAGATAATCACTCAGCATATGTTTTTGGATTTACGTTATACTCATTACTTAATCATCTGCGTATTTATAGAGATCCACAGCTCCCACTCTGCTTAAAAAATGTTACATAACTGTCTTTATCCTCATTCTTAAGACTTTAAAACTGAATAGAATACAGTTATATAGATTTAATTTAAAAATGTTTAGCCTTGATGAGTTCTTGCTTCCTTTCACATTCTTAGGCTCATGGAACACTTAAAAACTTAAAAGGATGTTCAACTGATTTTCAGATATTTTGCATGATTTTATTTGACCTACATTACAGCAAATGAAATTATTAAACTGATATCCTTTCTTGAGTCAAAGAAACCATCCCAGATTTTGTTTATAGTAGTAATTTCTACATATTCAAGTGATAAATGTCAGTAATATTACATAAGAAGGCTCAAATAATCATAATTTTCTTATATTAATCTCCTTTTAAAATACTTTAATTTACCTCTTAGTTGGCTAGTATGGACCTTTTCATTGGTCTAGTATATTTTAATTAAAGTAGAGCTATTATCCTTCTCCTGATGCTCAAATTTTTACTTATTTTAATCAGCTTCTATTTGATTTTTCATGACTTGTTAATATTTGGAACTCCCAATTTCTAAAAGGTGTTTGAAATAATAAAATTTCTATGGTATCTAAACCCTCCAAAATCCCAAAATCCAATTGATGATGTTTAAAATTATCAGACTATATTAAAATAAAGTAATTTTTAATCATGAATAATTATCAGAAAAGCCAGATATTCCATGTTTATATTACTTAGAAAGTTCAAATCAAAACTTTTTGGTTTTGTTACTATATTTTTTTATTTTCTACTTTTTTACAAAAATTAATACATAGCAGCTTTACCAAGGCTAGCCATATTTCATCTTAATGTTTTTGAAATCCAATGTTTTACCATGTATTATCATTAAACTGTAACTATTTAGTTTGTGGTGTAGAATTTCAGTGTCTTTTATGGACTTAAATATATGGTTGCTCAAGCTCTTCAGGAACTCACATAGTTCCATGTAAAACCTCAGCCTCATTATATACTTTAAAATTAAAGTGAAACATTAAATTTCCCAATTTTATTCTATTATAATATTTTCATTGACATTTGAAGATATAAAAGGTTCCTGTTAATAAATTACCCATTTAGCAATAAATGCTTCAGGAAAACAGCAAAATCCACCTATGAGTCAGCAAGAAGGCTAGAGACTGTTCAAATCCAACTACCTAGAGGCAGGACTTTAAGACCTTAATCTTAAAGACAAATCTTTTTTTTTTTTTTTTTTTTTAATCTCATGGCCAGGTGACTTATTTTTACCTGTGCATGTTTAAGTTTCTCTCTTTATAGTTGAATTCACAAAGTACTTTTTAACTTTGTAAACATTTAGTTTTTTGACTAAAAATCATCCAACGGTCAAGCTATTTTTTGAACAAAATATTCTAACCAAATTCTTCATGTTTTTTCCGCATTATGCTCTGTTAACATTTTTTCTTGTATATCTCTAAGAAAAATAGTAGGGGAGGTCCTAGACTTTGTGTTGTTTTAAACCTCTCCCAGAGTATTTTCTAGGAGAAACTTAAGATTTTACAACTTTTCCTGGGTTTCTTTGAGGAAGGTAATTATGGGTTTAGTCTTACTTTATAAACCTTATCTTCCAACAGATATCTTGATTCCATCTGGATTCTATTGTTATCATACATTCCAGGATGTCATGAGCTGAAGATTCATCAAGGAAAATCATCACTTTGGCTTCACATATTGTAGGTAAAAGTGTTTAATTTCATTTGTAACTATAAGTAAACTAAGACCACAATGAAACACCGGTTTATAATTAAGAAATCAGATAATATAAAGGATCTGATAGGTGGTTCAATGGGAGCTGTGCTTACATTCAGTTATTAGGAATTTTAAAAATGAGTACCAAGACTCTGAGAAATGGTTTTGTATTTTCTTATAAATTAGACCATTTCATACCTTATTGCATAGTACATCAGTTCAACCTCTAGATGCATGGCTACATGCAAAAATGAACAGACATAGGTGTGGCTGGATCTTATCCAGGGAGGAAAATTTGAGCTTTGCCTAAAGCTCAAACATACAAAGTTGCTTCTGAAGCAGTAGCAAGTCTTGAGTTGACATTGAACATACAGTCAGTGTTATGTATCTCCAAATTTCCTGGTAAGTATAATTAATGTAAAATAGCAGAGTGTAAATATTGGCCGATGAAAACTGAAGAGCCAGCAAGGAATGTAAAGACTCAGAGAGTTAACCACACTTAGGTTTAGAAATGCTGATACAAAGGGTCAGGAATTCATTTTTATAGCAACTGAGCAGCAAGATGAGATTCATTTTATTGAAATTTTTGAAGATGTAAAGTTAGATCCTAATAAATTCATGGGACACAAGAAACAAGAATGGAAAAGTGTCCTTTCATACCAATAAACATTCTATTTACACATGGAGGGAATGTAACCTGAGTGAACACCGAAGCTGCTTTCGAAAGTTCCGGATGTATAATGAAATGCTGCTTTGACTGAACATTGTCAATTTCTTACCTACATAAAGAGGCAAACCACTACTTGCAATCAGTATTTTAAAATTGTTTATGTACAGAGAACAAAATTAAGCTGTATTCTAAAAGTCAGACAAGGTTGAGGATGAAGTGTTTTACCAGGCAATCTATTTGACTATTAAATTGTAGTAATTTGCAACCCAGAGATTGATGCCCTATAATCTTCAATGAATGACTGAACATTAAACTCCCTGGTATCATAAATCAGACTTTAGGCTATAGGTCTCATTCAGATGTGTTTTTAATCTAAATTTAGAGATTACATTTAATAGTGTATGAAGAAAAGCAAAGACAAACCTTTTTTACAGAGGTTAGCTTATATTTCCTTTGTACAATATGAAGAAAATAATGCTTTTCCTTTATAACCCAGAATGTGGTTTCTCTCAAAGAAAATTAAAATTAATATTAAAAAGCAATTTATTCTCTTCATTCAACTAATGACCAGAGAAATAATATGTGTGGGAATTTTAGGAAAAGAAAATAGCTTAAACTCCTTAATTTACAAATTAGTATTTCTTTGTATTCTCAGAATTAGATAGCAATTTCAAGTCTCATTCAAGACTTTTTTTTTAATTACTAAAATAATAAGCTCTCAAGATTTTCAGCAAAATACTAGATGCCAGAATAAATTTCACCATATCAAAGTTATAATGGACTAATTCTACTTAATTTTCTGTTTGTCCAATCATGATACAATGGTGTTAAAATGAATAATAGTTATATAATCTCAATGGGTAAAAAATGTTTATCAGTTTTCACAATCAATAGCCAATTCCCCCAATACAACATGATTATGCTAACAATATAAAATGATTACATACACTTCAGTAGTGGGGGGAAGTAAGTGATGCAATAAGTGAAAATGCATACTGGCACATGTTTTATTGTTAATGGCAATAATTTAGTCAACTCTGTGTGATTTTATTAAATCAGGAAGTGAGAAAAGAACATTTTTTAAGAATTAAAATCTTAGAGTTATAAAGATATTTATTAAAGGGTCATATGGCAGTTCTATGTATAGTTTTCTAAGGTATCTCCATAGTGTTCTCCATAGTGATTGTACCAGCTTATATAGTCACCAACAGTGCCGGAGGGTTCCCTTTCCCCCACACCCCCTCCAGAATTTGTTATTTGTGGACTTATTAATGACGGCCATTCTGACTGGTGTGAGGTGTTATCTCATGGTAGTTTGATTTGCATTTCTCTCATAATCAGTGTTGTTGAGCATTTTTTCATGTGCTTGTTGGCCATCTGTATATCTTCCTTGGAGAAATGTCATTCCCACTCTTGGGCATATATCCGGACAAAACTTTCCTTGAAAAAGACACATGTACCCGCATGTTCATTGCAGCATTATTCACAATAGCCAAGACATGGAAATAACCCATATGTCCATTGACAGATGACTGGATTAGGAAGATATGGTGTATATATATACAATAGAATACTACTCAGACATAAAAAAGAACAAAATAATGTCATTTGCAGCAACATGGATGGAAGTAGAGACTCTTATACTGAGTGAAGTAAGTCAGAAAGAGAAAGACAAATACCATATGATATCACATATCTGGAATCTAGTATATGGCACAAATGAAACTTTTCACAGAAAAGAAAATCATAGACTTGGAGAACAGACTTGTGGTTGCCAAGGGAGAGGGGGAGGGAGCGGGATGGATGGGGATCTTGGGGTTAATAGATGCAGACTATTGCCTTTGGAATGGATTAGCAATGAGATCCTGCTGTGTAGCACTGGGAACTATGTGTAGTCCCTTATGATGGAGCATGATAATGTGAGAAAAAAGAATGTATACCTGTATGTGTAACTGGGTCACCATACTGTACAGTAGAAAAAAAATAATGTATTGGGGAAAAACTAAAATAAAATCGCTATCAGCAAAAAAACAAAGATATTTACTAAAGGAACTAAAAATATGAGCAAAATCCAGCATACTGAAAAGGGGGAGGGATTTAATTGAATAAAAAAAAAGAATCTCATGAAGTTTGTCATCAATAATATAAAATTTCAAAAAAAAGTATTTATAAGCCATCCATAAAAAACTATATTACTATATTATTAAGTGAGAAAAGGGGACATAACCTTATTTGTGCTATAAGACAATGAATGACTAGGGGCTTAAAGTAATCCTTTAACATTTTCTAGTATAAGTCATATTAGAAATAAATTCAAAAAATAATTGTGGTAGTACTTCTGGTACTAGTCAAGGAGCGTAACATAGTAGATATATCTTCCTGACTGAAACAATTAAAAACTTTAAAGTATAGATGGAATCATTTTCATACATTGGATAATAGTCAGTACAAGACTGTGATACCTGAAAAGGGAAAACAAGATGAGCTGTGAGCTTGACACAGCTTACTCCCTCCTGGAGAAAAGTAAGCCTGGCCTCCTGCTAATTTAGGAGAGAGTATCTGGCTTCTCCCTGAACTGAGGGATAGCATAGGGATTCTGAGGAGAACGTGCATGCAAAGAGGCAAAGTTTTATATATATATATATATATATATATATATATAATCTATTATATCTGAGTTATTCATATATATATGAAATATTTATTGATTTATATGTTATATATATATCAAATTTCTTGGTATAAAACTTCATTATATAAGATGAAAAATACATGGATGTGGTGAACTGAACATCAGACAGTACAGAAGAAATGATGGGTAAACTTGAATGCATCGCAGCAGAAAATATCCAAAATTAAATGCAGATAAAAATGATAGAAGCAAAATTGCCAGAAAAAATGACCTTTTATGTTGAAAAGATTTAAAGGACTTAACGTAAATAATATAATTTAAGCCCCTGAAAGAAAGGAGGGTGAGGAAGAAAAAATATCTGAAGAAATAATGGCCAAAATTTTCACCAATCTTTGCTCTATAGATTAACCTTATAAAGAAAATTAGATAGAAACATTACATTTTTACTGAGCATCTGGAACTGAAAGCCACTGATTTAAACCTTGAATGAAGGTTAAAAATGAAGTGAGGGATTTTTAGCCATGACCTTATCACTTCTCAGTGAGCCTCCTGATGTTGCTTTGCCATTAGTACTGCACAGAAGAAGACCCCAATGTGGTATTTTTTAATAGCCTTTTTAACCACAAACCTCTTGCTTCTTTTTATCCTTCTTTCCTTAGTGATGCCAAAGGAATGGATAAGATGTAAAATAGAGATGATGGATGATCACCAAATTATTTTGCTGTATATCTTAAACCTGTACAGTGTTGCTTGCTAACTATATCTCAACAAAATTGGAAGATAAAAAGCAAAAGGAAAAGAAATGCAGATAATGGGTCCAGATATCTTACTGAAATAGAATAACAAATGTATGTTACCGGTAGAAAATAAAGAAACATACTTTTTTAAAAAAGAGAGAAAAGCTTTTGAGAAGACTAGGTTGTTTTAAAATTTATCTTTTAAATATTTCTTTAAAAAATAAAGGGGAAGGAAAGAAGATGGTGGGTACCATAAGTAACATGGAGATTGTAAACATTTTCAGACAAATTTTCAAGGGAAAGTATAAAGATAGGGAGCAGCTGCTCAGTGAGGAAAATTTTATGGAAAGTTTTATTAAACTGTATAACTCTCATCAGTGTCCTCAAACATTTTTTTGTAAAATATTTACATATTTCAAAAACTTCTGGGATTTGGATTAATGTGAATGTTACAATATATGATAGAGAACCCAAATCATGTAAAATAAGATTGATTTCTCTCTGGGTTACTCATGATAGTGGTATATATTCCATGCTTTCTGTTTTTACCTCCTTTGACTACTTAACATGGAAGACATTTGACACCAGTAGGCTTTTTGAGAAAAAAAAAATATGACTGAGTTTTACCTTTATCTTCTCATGTCAGCCTTCTATTTTTCACACTAATTTGGTTTCTACTTTTGTAGAAACTTTTCCAGAAAGCTCTTTTCACTTTTTTTCTAAGAAGATTATCTCTTTTAGACTTTTTCAGAGATTCTCTTTATGCATAAGATCCACATCCTGGTATCACCTATATAATATGAAACCATTTCTAGTGACAGTTCTATGACTTAGCTGCCAGCCTGCATTACTGCATCTATTTAGAAGGATAATACACAAGTTTAGACATGTTCATTAATAGCCAAACTTTACATTTTCTCTAAGATACATAAGCTTAACAAGTTATTATTTCTGGGGGGAAAAAAAAGAGTTTCATTTTTTTTTTATTTTAAAACTAACTTAAAAAAATTGTTCTTTTGATCATACACATGGTAGCAGTATCATAGAGCTGTGATTTTTTTTTTTTAATCCAATGGACACACAAACCACCTAGAGATATTGCTAAAATGCAGATTTTGAATTGGGAGGTCTGCATGGTGCTTGGTATTCTACATTTTTTTTGCCAAGCTCCCAAGTGATATCAGTGGAGCCGGGTTTCAGATCTTACTTTAAGTAGCAAGGAGCTAGACAGTAGTGGAAAACTGACAGAACAGACTAGGGTTCCAGGGTGTCCATACAGAGGAACTTTAGTTCTCTGTCCTGGATCACTCATTCGAAAATTATTAACTGAAAGAGAAATTAGTTTATATACATTTAAACCACTGCTTTTTTCAAAACTATTCTCCTTCCTATAGCTATTAGAGTTCACCTTAACTAATGCACATGGCTTCAATCCTAAAGTTTCTTCATGATTCAGGATGGTCACTACAACTCTAGTCATTATTCCTATATTCTGTTTTGGCAGCAGCAGCCAGGGAAGCAAAATAGGTCTAAGGAGACTTCCTAGAAGTCCCACACAATCTCTGATTTTGTCTTATTGTCCAGAGGTTAGTCATATGCATCTACCTATCTAAAAGAGAGGGTGGAAAATTTGGTATCAATTCTGATCGACTATGGTTTTATTATAAATAGGGTGATCACAGAAATTACTGTAAAACCAGCACAGACAGATAGTGAAATTGGTGTTATTAAGAATTATTCTGGAACAACAGATTAAGCCCAACTCTGTTTAGGCAAAATGGAATATATGCACACCCTTCTTATAAAATAGAACAGAAAGAATGTTAGAATAGGAAACTAGTACTCGCTATCATATAGTGCTGCCCAAGAATAATTTGGAGAGAAAGTGTGAAAGGAATAAGACATGACATACAAACCATACACATTAATGTAGCTTTCTTTAAAATGCTGGCTTAACTCCTAGAGGGTTTCATTATACATGTTATTTATAAAGTTCCTTTTTGAGTGCAAAGCTTCTTTTGAATGATCAAAGATTAACTATATAGTACGGCAGACCCTTAGAGAAACTATGCTTTTTTATAACTGAGAAATGGTGTTATGCAAAGCTGGGGCTAGTTCCAGGAAGTGCTACTTATTCATGGTTGGGGAGTATTTCCGAGATGCTGCCAGAATGGAAATATGACAGAGACTGGTAATGTGCTAAAAGCCCAGCCTGTGAGATCATTTGAGCCCTTTAAAAAATAGTTCTATAATGACTGAGTCAAAATGTATAAATATTTATGAGCAGGGAGGATCCATGGAGCTATAAAGCAATAAAGCATGAATATCTACCAAAAAGCTAAAAGCAAATGTCTATATACATCATGTGGCTGGAGATTGTGGTGCAGGGGTCTCTGACCAAAGGACTTTGGACTCACAAATAGACAAGCTTGATACAGTTTTAGGCTGTGCTTAGTTATTAAACCTAACCTTCAGTCTGAATTTAACCTGACACAATGTGACAGTGCTCTAATTTGCTGGTTTTTAAAACTGTTTGGGCACATGGAAGAGAAAGACCAGCCCTCACTTTTGAGAGGAGGTAACATGTAATTTGGAAGTAGTGACCCTGACAGGCAGTGAAAGAGAGCAGAAAACATAATGAGTTAAATGGTTTAAAGGCGTGCCAGCATGATTTTGGGAACTTGAGTTCTGTTTGCTCTTACTTAAGCTTTGATGCTGGCTGAAAAAAAAGTAGAGAAACTGAGTAAACCAAAAAGCAGGCACCAACTTAACCTCTTAACTTTGGAATTTCCCTAAAGCTAAGACAGGGACATGTGAAAAGAAATCATTTCTGACATCTCGGAGGGCTAAAGGCACTAAAAATATGCTGCGAATAGCAAATATTCTAAAGATAAGAGGAATCTTTCCTCTGTCTTCCTGAAATTAGTTTCATTTCTGGTCACTCCTGTGACAGTTTCCGCTCTCCACAAAACAGACTGGGCCCTAAGTGAAGCTGGAGGAAGAGGCAAAGGGAAAAGGATTTTGAAGGATGGTCATCTCAGTGCAGATGATCACTGTGTTCCAATAATTTTAGACAAACATAGACGATACCATATGGTAAAATTGCTATCCCCTGTGGCTTTGTCTGTCTAAACCTATACATACATGGTTTATGTGATCACCAGCCAAATATTTCCTGAAAGAGGAAGGAATGTTAATTAAATACCACGTCTGTATTTTGACCAGAGCTAAGAGACTTGAAGAGGGGCTCAGAATAGAACAGATTCTAACTACTTTAGGCAGTATGCCTCCACCAGATACTTACATATCTTTCCCTTTCATGTTATATATGCAGTCTTTAGATGAAGACACCAAGAAGATGCTGAGGATACCTGTCGCTGGTTCCACCCTCAGGTGTGGCTATTGGATCCTGCCTTCCACTCTTCCCAAATGAAAATTTGAGAGTGAAAGTTTTGCAAAGACAAATTGAGAAGAAACCCTAAGCCAAGAAAAACATTTACCTCCTCCATGAAAGGAATGTGGACTAAGTTAAAAATATGTACAATGAGATTAAAAGTTGAATGATGCCCTGTGTTTTTCAAAAAGTCAAATATGATTGAATGGTCTGAAACCATGTATTTCTAAGAAGGTATTTGACATTTAATAATTAATGGCATGATCTCTGTGCCCACTCCCCTCCCAATGGTAGTTATTAATAAATTAGACAAAATAAGTTTAGGTAATCAAGTGGTTATATGAAAAGATTTGAACAGTTTCACTAATTTTAGATTGCCCTACACAATTTCCCAGGGAGCCAGTGATATTTAGTACTTCTATGAGGAAGGGAGGTTATGAAAGACTTGTCATTGCCTTACACATTCTGAACTGCCCTTTCTTTAGAAAGTATATCCCAAGGTACTTCCTGGTCCTTGCAACATTTTAGCATTTATTACACAAATCTATCTGGAGATGCAAGATCTATTTACTTATTTAAAATACATAAATGTACTAGGAAGGACTCTGGAAGAATGTGAGCAAAAAAAAGGGTGAAATAATACTGGGTCAGGCAGGCCTCACGTTACAGTTAGATGCAGACCTGCACAAATACTCTGAGCAAGTGATGTCTTCATACGAGGTGGACGTAGAGCTCAAAGAGAAGTCAGCTATAATCAATTGATATCACCATGGAAAGAAGAAAATAACAGAACTTCTTGGGGTTACTTGTTTCCACAGGATATTTGTAAAGGATTATTCTCCAATGGGTAAATTATTAAAATACTTTCCTTGAAGACATTAAGTTTTTACTGGGTCAACCTGAAGAAAATGTAGAAATGATAGGGGATTACAGGAACTCATGCTGTCCTAATCCTCCCAACATTTGGGGACGTCTTGGAGAGGAGACTCTTTTCTATCCAGAAAGTTGTAATGGATTTGATATCTATATATCATGTAACTATACCATGTTGAGGAGATGATGACTGGCTAATAGCTATTAACAGTCAGTGGCAAATGAATAGTAAATCTAAAAAATACCCTAATCTCAAATGAGAATTCCCAGTATCTATTGATACGATATGGGGAAAGATATTTAGAGGCGCTCTGAAGGAAGGCCTATGAATAATTCATTGACAAAGGTGTTTAGTTACTCTCCACTATTAGACAAGTGCTGATTCAGGTTTAGTAAAGAGCAGGTTTCAGCAATAAGGATATTAAGTCTCTATTATAAATGGATCCACTTGCGTCCTACTCAAGTGAATCTGTATTAGGAGAACAGAGTAATTTGATACTAGGAATAGAAGGTGTAAAATATGAGGCTGAGAAAGTTTTGCTCCTTCTCATGCTAGGGAAGCAGTAGAGTCAATTACTTCAGTTGAGATAGGAAAAAAAAAAAGAAGAAGAAGAAGAAGAGGCATAATGGATAGATTTGAGTAAAACAACATAAACTCTGGGCCAAATATTTAGAACATTCTCCAAAGACAATTACATTTTGCCAAATTACAAAGCAAATAGAGCTCACTAATGGGGTGCTATGCTAATTACTAACCTGCAATTCATCTCACTAATGGAGCACTGTATTAATTTGTAACTGCAAAAACAAAGGAAATAATTGATGTTTCCAAATGAATATCAATGCCTGGTTTTTAGAGCATCTTATAATCCATTTGATCTGATTGGAAAATAAATGGTTCTAAAACTGATATGGATCCAACTTATCTGGTCCCAGATGGCATAAGAAATCAAACCTAAATCTGAGACTCTTTTCTGCAGTAATGGCTTACCTAGATGCTATTTAGAAGTTTCTGGAATTAGGATATATGAAAACCTTGGCCTAAGAACGATATAGTCAGAATACAGGAAATATTGTGTTGATATTCAATTATTTTCCTTAGGTTCAGGCTTGATTAGTTGGGTACAAACTGTCATAGCAGTTGCCAGTTTGCTCGGGGAAATAGAGAATGCACATCACATTTTTATATATCTCTAATGCCACTGGGAATGATGTCACTGGTATTTTAACTTGTTCCTTGGAATTTAAAAAAGAATAGGGAGTTCCCGTGGGGCTCAGCAGTAATGAATCCAACTAGTACCCATGAGGATGTGGGTCCCTTGCCCTGCTCAGTGGGTTAAGGATCCAGCATTGCCTTGAGTTTTGGTGAAGGTCACAGATGCGGCTCTGATCTGACACTGCTGTGGCTGTGGCGTAGGCTGGCAGCTGAAGCTCCAATTCAACCCCTAGCCTGGGAACTTCCATATGGCATGGCCCGAAAAATAAAAATAATTAAGTAATAAAAAGTAAATAAAAAGCAACAAAAAGAAAAGAAACTTAATCCCATCTGTCCATGAATCTCTTCGTGCAGATAGATGTGTACAGGAAATGAAGTCAGGGACTGAAGAAATTATAGGGAAAAATTCTGGGGATTCAACCAGTGAAATGTGCTGAATTGAACAAGTTCTAGAGCCTTTATCTGGGAGAATGTTCAGTGACATTTCACTGTTTAGAACTTAGAGATTTCACTAAACACTTTAAAGTAATTTTAGGAAACAGATTATGCAATAGAAAGTATTATCCATGAATGTACTGTATTTTTTGTTACTCAACATTTTCATCATTTTTATTCAAAAGTTTATCAGGAATTATTCTCAAGTAGATAGTGATGCATTATTTTTTCAACATTTTCTTAATTTCCCTATGTAAAATAAACTGTAGAGAAAGTAAATTACATGTGTGTTTATATGCATATGAATAGGTAATAAGTAAAAATAACCTATAAATTCATTTGTAGAGGAACAAAATTTGCAATTCCAAAAATGTCAATTTAATTCTTAGACCAGCCAGAAGAAAGGTAAAGGAAAACTGTGTATATATATGTGTAAATTTCTAATATTTTGCTCTAAAACCCACAATACTCTAACTTTTTAAAAAAGAGTATACTGTGGATGCTCCATTATATAACTTTTATTTCAAAAGCATGTAATTTTTTGCATGCTTTATTATTTTATGATGTAATTGAAAATATACAACAGAACAATGTACTTTCTTTACACAATACCACAGAACAACATATTATAGCCTAGGAAAGTGGTTCATTTGCAAGATAAGATAAAGTAAGAAATCTTAGTGCTTCATATTTATGTGATCGTGGCAGAAGTTTTGTTTTTTCAAAATCTCCTCTTGCAAAATTATCCTATTTTATGTTAAATCTTTGGATAACTGGCACAGTAAAGTATAGGAGTGCAAAACTTGCCACCCTAAATTGTGTCTCTTCAGCAGGAGGATTGATTTAGCCTAATTATTTTTAAGGCCCTAAAGACTGTCTGCTCTCTAACTTTTACATTCTAAAAGAATGTAGCCAGAGAATATATTCCAGGTAGAGGGCTATTACCAGAGATACCTAGTTCATTTATTGTACAAACTAGGTGTGGTGGACAGGGAGGAACCTAGCAAAGTTCATTTGTTAAAATTCCTTCCTGTCTCCACATGATCCAGAAAACATTTGTTTACCAAATACTTGCTTGTCCAGCTCCATGTCAATTACCTTCCTCCTCTTTAAAGACCTATGACACCAAGACCAGCATCTTTTGTCTTAAGCTGAAGATGGTATTTAAGAGGACTTCAGCCATTTGGAGGAGTTACCCAGTTTTCCTGGGTCTCTCTATTATACACAGGTAATTAAACTTTGGTTTAGTTTTCTCCTCAATCTGCCTCATGTCAATTTAATTCTTAGACCAGCCAGAAGAAAGGTAAAGGAAAATTTCCACCTCCCTGACAAAAGAAAGTAAAATCTGACAAACGCCTCTGGATTAAATTACTAATTAGATTCTTAAAAAAAAAAAAAAAAAGGAAGAGGCAGAGACAATAATAAATTGAGAATAACCCAAGTGCACACTGTCTTTAAATATAGTGTGAATCAACATCTTTAAGAATTACCATTTAGGCAGAAAGGAATGTACATTGATGTGTGCTGCCAAAGAACCATGCCTACCTGCTCATAATTATCTCAGAATCCTGCTCCAATTTGTTTCTCACTTATCTTCTAGAAACCAACATGGAAAGATGTTTTTTAGCTTCTAAAATTGAGTGGTTTTCTACAGCTACTAACATTTTGCATTAAAAACCCAAACAAACAATCTTTTTGTCAGAAAGAGAAAAAAACTATGACCTTTCAATAAAACAGCTGGTTTTACAGACCTCTGAAATAAACTTGCAGAGATGTGCTGGTGTCCACTGGATAAAAAACCTGTAATTATTTGCTCTACTTCATTTCCATCCAAATTGATTGAAAATTAAAGTATAAAATTCAAGTGCTGTTCTAGATGTAGACATAGAGTTATGTGAGTAAAGTGGAATTGTAAGTAACTGCATCTGATAATTGTGGAAATCATGAAGATGTGACACAAATCATTTTAACAGAACTTCCTTCAAACTTGAATTATTTCATAAATGTATAAATGACAACTCTAGGTAAATGCTGAGTCCATGGAAAGTCAATGCATGACAAACAACAACAAAAACAAAATGTACATGTAATTAATAGATAACTACATAACCAACATTTTGTTGTGGCCTGTAGCCAGCCAAGTAGAATAAAAACAAGACAGATCTTGAAAGAAGTCCCCTGTTACTTCTGCTAAAGGATGAAGTAAAATTGACCATAGCACCCTAAATCTCTGGCTAAAAATATATTGTATAGAAATGTTATTAACCTAATTTCTAACAAGTAGAAATTTGGTAGCATGCTTATCTTAAATAAAATATTTATTTTTTTAATTTTTTTAATCATTTATTTATATATATTTTTCTACTGCACAGCATGATGACCCAGTTACACTTACATGCATACATTCTTTTTTCTCACATTACATGTTCCATCATAAGTGACTAGATAGAGTTCCCTGTGCTACACAGCAGAAAAGAAAATCATGGACTTGGAAAATATTTAGTTTTACTGGGATTTTTTGCATGGGTTAGGGGGAAAGAAATTTTCCTCAACCCATCTAGGTTATTCTACTGGTCTAAGAATTAAATTGACATGAGACAGATTACCAGGAGAAAGTTAAACCAAAGTTTAATAGCATGTATGCGTAGGAGAGACTAAGGAAAACTAACTCCCCCTAATGGCTGAAATCCTCCTCTTAAATACCACCCTCAGAAAGAGACAAGAGGATGCTGGGGGTAGTCGTTTGGGACTTTAAAGGGGAGGAAGCCAGTTTACATGGAGATAGAAAACAGGCATTTGGTAAACAAGTGTTTGCTGGGCCATGCCCAAAGAAGGGGACATTCTGACTGCAGGCTCTGCCACATGTTCCCTCCATCATACCTAGCCCATATTCTGTGCCACTACTATCTCTGGTGATACTTCCCGTCTTGGAACAGGTCCTATATCTACATTATTTTAGGCAGTTGCAGGGAAGGACAAAGGTTCTTCTTGAGTATTGTGAGCCTTGACTGTTTTCAGATAGAAATAATTCCCATGCAAAAGAGACATTTTTGGAATTGCAAATTTTGTTCCCCTACAAATGAATTTATAGGTTATTTTTACTTATTAAATGGACCAGATCATCAAAGGTGTCATTTATTTTTGTCACACAATCAGCACCAGCTGCAAAGCACATGAAGGGTGATCTTGAAAAATTAAAGATGCTAAGTTAGTATATCTGTTAATCAGCAATTTAATAATCTGCAGTTTTAGAATAATGAAAAATACACAGCCCTATTTCTCATAAACATCAAAGTGTTTTGACTTTCTCAGGTCATTTGAAATTAAATTATGAAAAGGAAATACCAATCCTGATTTTCTGAATATAGCAGTACCAATCCAACAAAGCTGGCTGTATAGAGTAAGCAAACCCCAAAATTTCACTTTTTTCTTGTAAATTAAGATTTTTTGGGAAATTTTTATTACCGATTCATGGCTCATTTCCTCTGGAAAATAGGGTGATGCTGTAAGACACTTAGCAGTATATAAAACTATATTACAAAGCAGACAAAATAATCCTTCAGTAGCCACAGCAACTGCCTAGTATATAACTAAATTACATATTTTTAATGAAAACAAGAAAAAAAGAAAAGCATTTTAACTTCATAAGTTACTTTAGGAAGACAAATTGATTTAAATACATCATATATTGCTTTCCATAAATTACTAAAATACATCAGGGGGACTGGAACTAAAGACGGTATTATTGGTACTATAAATGTAATATTTAATAATAAATACATTCTATGCTATGTCTGATTATAGCCTATTAAAATTATGATCTCTGTTTTGTTTAGCTTTCTTTAATATTTTTCAATAATAAATTTTCTCATTAAAATTTATGCAATTTTTGCTATATTTAAGCTCACTTTTTAATGCTATTTAAAAACAATTATTTTAATATTTATATACTATCAGCAGATGTTATATAGACACAGAATTGAGTTTCATATAACATTTTATTTTTTTAAAAGTTAAACAACATTGTTATAATGAGATCGCTTCATTCTCTTTTGTCTCTTTCATTTATTCTTTCTGTATAATTTTCCTGTTGGCCTTGATCTTTCTTGACAGAAAACTGATTTAATACATTTTGAATGAAGTCTTTTAAATAGAAATATCTATGCAAGGAAATAATTTTTAATAGTAATACTTACGTAAATAAAAGAACTACAATACTTTCAAAACCAAGTCCATGTTTAACTAAGAACTGAGACTAATACACGTTATAGATCTTTCTTTCTCCTTTGACACTTTGCTCTCAATATTTATGTTCTCGTTGCATGTCATGCTCTGAAAAATCCTCTCATCAAATTTATCTTAGCTTATCTTCCACCTCTCCTCAGCCATATCTTTCTACTAGTGTCCTTTCTCTCCCAAAGGTACTAAATATCATTAGTTCTTTATGCAAAAATCAAAACAAAATAAAACAAATTCCATTCTGATTCTTCTTACACTATATAACTCATTTTCTCACTAATGTTTTCAAAAGAAAATTTAATTATATTAATTACCTTTTAATAACTCTTTTAACTCACAATTATTTTGCTTTCAACCTCCCCCTCCCTATTCCCACACCTACTCTATAGGCAGTTTTATAATCATACAGACATATAGAAATGGCTTTTTATACAGGCTCCTCCTTCCTCCTTTTCTGGCTGCTTGGCCTTCAAAAAATTACTTTAATGTCTATAGTCTTGATTTTCTCATCTATAAATGGTCAAAATAACACTTTCTTAAAATGGAGTTCACAGAGCTAAACCATAAACATATTTAGTTACTCTGTACAAGTTCACAGGGCTAAGAATTCAATCCCAGTTGCGTGAACAATGATAAATATTAATGTTATTATACATGCTTTTAAGTAATATTAAATTAGGTAAAAAAGTGATTCTGAAAACACAAGTTTCTTTGTTCTTGTTTCCCTTAATTGTCCAAGGCCCTTCTAGACTCTACCCTCAGATGAAAATATCTTTTGCTTTGCGGTTCATTTAAATGGACTCTACCCCCTGGATTTGTGGCTGTGGCCTATTAATGTTTAGCCTATTCCTATTCATTTGTAAGGGCTTTTCTACAAGACAACCTCTCTCTTTCTCACGCTTTTTCCAGAATTTTTAACATCTGCAGAACGCACAAGGCTAAGCCATCCTCAGGCCTAGTTTCCTCTAAAACACGGTGACAAGTTAGCAACCCTAGTCAACCTCAGAAGCTCATCAGCAAGGCCTTACATCTACTAGGTTTTCCCACACTATAATGGCATTCCCCAGTAGCTAATTCTCTCATCAAAGTTTTTATCCATCTCTAAAGCACATCTGACCATGTCTTTCTTTTTTCTTTAGGGCCTCACCCGTTTCATATGAAGGTTCCCAGGTTAAGGGTCTAATAGGACCTACAGCTGCCAGCCTACACTACTGCCACAACGCAGGATCCAAGCCATGTCTGTGACCTATACTACAGTTCATGGCAATGCCAGATCCTTAACCCACTGAGCGAGGCCAGGGATCAAACCCGAAACCTTGTTACTAGATGGATTCATTTCTACTGCACCACTATGGGAATTCCAAGTCTGACCATGTCTTTTTGTTTGTTTGTTTGTTTATTTTAATGTATAATGATTTGGAAAAAAATAAAAATAAAAATCACTACACTGACCATGTCTTGATTGCTCTCTTTTTTTCCTATCTACGATTCTCACTGCCTACCCTGCTTGGAATAATCCCTTTGCCTCATGACTCTAACCATTTTTCTAGCAGCACATTTAGTTTAATCATCTTTTTTCCTTTTTATCTTTTCTATGTGTACCTTCTTCATCAGCCAGGAATCTTATTATATTAAGGCCTCTTCAGTTAAAAAAAAAAAATCCATCTTGTTTAAATTTCTTTAAAACAGTGTTTTTTAAATATTTCTCAAACATTATGACAATTCTCAAGTATTTTGCAACCAACTTTACAATGGATTTTTGAGCTCACTTGACATGTTTGTCTGATTTTCATTAATGCTTTAAATATTTTCAGTTTGAGTTCTGAACACTGTTTGAAAACATATCTTCAGCCAGCTTTCACTTTTTTATTCACTGATTAAGATTTTGCATAACCTCTCATCTCAAACTTTGACCAGATAACCTTGCCCTATATGGAGAAATAACTGAAGCTATCTGTCATGAATTTCATTAACTACTTCCTCCACTGATAAATTTCTTCTTTCCTCTTTCCCTTCATTTTAAGTGGACTTGGTGTATTTCTTCTAATATGCTCTTATTTTCCTTTGGTTCATGGCTCCATCCTTTCCTATGACTTCTGAGTAGGCCTGACTTCATCATCTCTATCTCTATAGTGGCATCAACTTTCTTTTCCCCCCAAAGAATCTTTCTTGTAAATATATAATACTTAAGCCTCCTCCATTTTAAAAACTAAACAAATAACACAATCACCCAACTCTTCACCGAGAGTTAAATTCCATAAAACGATGTATCTCTCTTCTAATTTTACAAGTAAAGTTTTTATGCTCCCCAACTTTACTTTCTCACTCTATGTATTATCCATCTGGCTTCAACATTTATTTCACTCTGAAACTGCTCTTATATAGGCCAACAGGCCAGATGGTCCTGAAAGCATATACTCTGTGCTGGTAATGCTGACAAAAATCTAACTGAGATCTTCTACATTTTAAAGAGAGGTGTGAAGACTATCAGAATCAGAAACACCATATAAGATGATTTTCTATTTCACAGACAAGACTGGCAAATTCACATTCACCAATATGTGTCAATCTCATATAGCCAGTGGACACTCCATGCTCTTCTTTGTTTGTACATCTGGCTACATGGTTGAAAACCCTCTTATTTTATATTATTTCAATGAAAGACAGAAAGAGATAGAGCTAACACATAACATCAGTTAATATAATTATCGAAGGTATAAATGGCCATAATTTCCTGAACTAAAGTCTTAAAAGTGTGTGTGTGATAAATGATCTTGTAATACAAGGAGATATGGTGATTCCAGGGAGGCCATGCTGAAATCACTCCAAATAACACTTAGGTGCAGGTCTGATTTGCATGATGGAATACAGGTGTATGTTTGTATGTAACTCTTTTTACATGTATATTTGGGAAATATTTTAGGCTAATTTTTAATGAATTTTATTACATTTATAGTTGTATAGTGATCATCACAACCTAATTTTATAGCATTTCCATCCCAATGTTTTAGGCTAATTATAAAAATAGACAGAAATTAGGGGCGTTCCCCTTGTGGTTTAGCAGTAAGGAAACTGACTAGTATCCACAAGGATGTGGGTTTGATCCCTGGCCTCGCCCAGTGGGTTAAGGATCCGACATTACCATGAGCTGCAATGTAGGTCGCAGATGAGCTCAGACCTGGTGTTGCTGTGTTGTAGTCTGGCAGCTGTCACTCTGATTTGACCCCTGCATGGCGACCTCCATATGCCACAGGTGTGTCCTTAAGAAATGTGAACATACATATGGGACATTTATAAATTTCTAAAGGCAAAACCACTTTGTACTGCATTTATTGAAAGAAACTTTATCAAGAAATATCAGCCATCGTACAGTTTAGCTTTGGTTTCAATAGAATAATACTATTGTGGAAGGTATTTAATTGTTTATGATAGCAAACATTGAAAACAATCTAAAAATCCATCAGTAGGTAGTATGCTAAGTGAATGTAAATACACACAATGGCATAATTGGAAGCCATTAAATATTCTACAGTACCAAAGTATACGTATACGACTTAGAAAATATGTCTCCAATAGAAGATTTAAATATATAGGTTACAAAACAGTATGTATCATAGGATTCCACTTTTGTAAATCAAATGTAACATCTGAATCTATGTAATCAGAATCTGGAAGAATTTTCAATTCTTATTTAAATTCTGGTAGTGATATTATAAAAAAATTTTGCTTCTTGTATAACTATATACCTTAGGTCTAAAATAAAATACACTATATTAAGGCAACTATAGGAGGAAATACTATAAGCAAAAAAAATTTGCTTCTTGTATAACTATATACCCTAGGTCTAAAATAAAATACAATATATTAAGGCAACTAGAGGAGGAAATACTATAATATATATACTATATAGCATATTATATACTATAATTGTTACTTCTGCTCAATTTTCTGTACCTACTTGAAGAATTAATAAAGCAAATGATTACAATAATTTAATAATTTAATAAGGAGTGGATTCTACATATAACCATATCTCATAAGAAAATCTATCAAATTATCTATCATATTCCACATAAATTTCACATAAATTATGTTAGAGATCATAACAAAATTTAAAACCATATGCAATTCAAACATTGTGAATGGCCCTATGGCTTTTAAAGCAATTGGGTTGAAAATTGTAGGCTTTAGGGCCATGTGTCTATCTCTCCCAGAATTAGTCAAGGACTGGAGCTGAAAGGATTAAAGGGGCCTTTATGAGATATTAAAGCTGCTCTGGTAATATTCTTTGTATACATAAAAAGCCCCAGTATTCTCAACTTTTACCTTGAAACAAAAGAAATACTATTGGACTCTATGCCCTGAATTCTCAATTTTTACCCATTCATATTTCAAATTCAGAATGAATCATTAGCTGTGTTTCAACTTCATCTCATGTAATGAAGTTTAATACCATAGTGTATGCATGAGATTTCATATATGTGGTTAATAAATGTCTTAATTGTACTTGAATCATGATGAAAAGCCACCATTTTAGTCTTTCATTTGACTAATGACTGTGATAGAATTATTAGAAATATATTTACTGACTTTTAAATTCAAATATCTTACTTGTTAACCTTAATTCATAACAAATTACATTTTATGACTATTAAAAACAAGACAAATAAGTCCAAGATGGACTCTTCAAATTGTCAATCCATGACTTAACCAGTCAATTAAGGAATCACCCATCCAACACTAGTTAGGAATCTGACTAAAGAGCTCTATCATTCCCCTAAAGGAAAATAACTTTGCTATAAACAACCTGAGCCTTCGCCTAATATAACTTCTTTGTTCCTGATCTCCTCTTTCATCTTGCACTGCTCTTTGGAGCTCCTTTCCATCTGTCAAATTGGGTACTTTATGATTCAAATCAATTTTTCCTCAAATAAACTCTTAAGAATGTTTACTATGTCTTAATTTATCTCTTGAACAGCATGCATGTCCATTAAAATAATTCAGATATCTGATTACTTATCCTCATTGTCTGGGTACATTTTTTCTTATTTATGCAATGATTTGAAGGTATTCATTACTGCTGCTGACATATTATACAAATTTTTATGACTTTAATCATCTTGATACAATTTAAGCAATGTATAAATGTCATATTAAATTTTATCTCTATTTCCAGGGTTCATGTAAGTTCATCAAATTTCATTTTACCAGAGTTAAATGAACCTCCTTGGAAATTAGTGTTAGGAAAAATAAAAGTACATTAAAAACATTACAGAGTTTTCACAATATGTGCAATTTGTTTAGAAAGAAAGATGTGGGAGTGCACTGTATTTTTTTTTAACTTACAATTTTCACGATTTTCCATAAACTTCTCATTATTACATGGTAGAGCCAAAATACCATTTTAAACAGGACAGATACAAAAATACATTTATTGTAGTTTTTCAACTACAATTTATTTTTAGCTTTCTTCAGAAATTTCCATCTATTTTGTTTCTATATTATGCTGACAGAAGTTGTTTCCTTATCCATTACTTCTTGTAATATTTAGTGTTTTAATTTTGTCATGATGAAAACAAAGAAGCCTACCTTTAATTGTGTAATTAACCTCAAATAACCATTCCCTTAAAATCTATTAATTCATGGCCTGTGTAAACACGATTTCTTGTATATTTATCTCTAATGCAACACATAAATTAACTCAGTGAAGCTACTTCTGGTGTCTATTGTTACAATACAAATATCTCCCTAGTGTAGAATTAGGAAGATAAACTTTAAATAGATTCAGAATAAGGAAAACAATTAAGGCCACATCCAATTTAGTAAATTTCATAAAGATAGACTTATCTTTATATTTGGAAAGTACTATATCCAGTTGCTTTGTACTTAGCCTTTTTAACTCATTAGTTATGTTGACACTTAACCTATTTAGAGCAGTTAACCGGCAATGCTGGGATCAGCATTCAAAATAATTACCAAGTTTGAACTAAAATTTTGATACTGATATTTATGACCTCAGTAAAGAAGTGTCAGAAATAAATGATAATATAATACTTATGTTTCCAAAACTTTGTGTAGCTATGGTTCTGAGAGACACATCATCTCTACTGTGTTTATTTGTTGTCATAGAATTCCTTGGAATAGCACCCATAAAAATACTAGGTTATCACAAATTTTAACCTATCTAATTTTGTTCTGAGAAGTCAGTCTTGCAGATTAAAATTGAAAGAATAGATGGAGGATTGAATGAAAGTCAGAGAAGGCTGGATGATATGTCTACTTGTTTTATGTGACATTTTCTTTGGGATGGGTATCATAAAAAGGGAAATTCAGTTACATAAAAATTACACACTTTTAAATGATAAAAAAACTTTAACTTATTCAAGTTAAACTAATTTCTTCTAATTTAAACTGCATACAATTAATATTATCAATTTTATTTTGTCATTTTAATAAATTCTTTGCTATAACATTAACAATGTATCAAAAATACGGGCCAATATCTGAATTCTGAGTACATGAAGAAATTATCAATCTAAAATCAGAAAAATACAAGAGTTAAGAGAAACCAATCTTTTTAGTCAAAATACTTACCTACTCAAGATTCCAATGACCAAACATAAATAAAGTGAGCAATACAATGCTATCTTTTACATTTGACTCTTTACTTTTACATTTGACCCTCCAGTTTAAACTCTATGATGACAATTTTGAAAGATCAGAGAAGAGATAGATTCATGGAATAGAACAAGTACACATTTAAATTCTCTGCTAATTTAAAATTAAAAGAAAATTAATTGAAATGATCCAATAAAGTTCAGTGTCTTCAATGGAAGACTTGCAAACTGTTCTATGTTAACAACTTGTCTTGTTTCTAAAATTAATTGCCTTTAGCTGTATTAACAATAGGGCATGATCAAGTAACATGAATGCTTTGGGTAGATCAATAATAAAAGCATCCTAATTTATCCTTTGTTCACCACCACCAGCACAAGATTAATAAATTTCAAAAGGGCCAACTGAATGAAGTCTCTAGCCTAAAATTTCTACTAAAATGTCATCCAACTACAGAGTACAAAATAGCTCTTTATAGTTGCTAAACCAGTCAGGCAAAACTAGCAGAGTTCAACAGTAAGGGGAAGACTCATTGGAAAATACCAACACATATCTTATGCACTTGCTATAAAATGCTATAATCCATAAGAAGCAGAGCTCTCTTTTGCATATGAGAGCTACAAGTGAGGAAAAATGGAGAAATGAATGACTCAATGGCCAGAAGGTTTTATTGCACAAAGAGCCATACTGGTTTACCTACAATTTTTGTAGTTTTTCCTATGTAGCCTTATGTAGATTGTGTTACTAAGTATCAGCGCTATATGAAAAGTTTGATGATGCAAATGCTACAGTAGAAAAACAATTCAATTAAGTTTGTATTGGGTACACTATACCAAGCTCTCGATATACATGTACAAACAAATATATATATAAATATATGTATAAACATACACAAACATGTTTATGAATAGCTGTGTAAATAAAACACTGCTGATAAATTACGGCTTAGGTATGTCTGCTTTAAAAAAAGGCACTGTACTTAAAAGTCAGGAGAGCATTATTTTAGTACCACCTTTGTATAAAAAGTTTTCTGATTTTGGGTAAATATTTTGTGCTGCATATATTTTATGGTAATTTATAAGCTTTTCATTTTATCCTACATATAATCTTGTAAGAGAAGAAAAGCAAAGACCTGAACAGACATTTCTCCAAGATTAGAATGATTGTTCCAGCATTTTAAAAAGGGCCCAAGATTATATCAACTGTACTCTATGCAAACATTTGGAGATTTAAATGTAATATACATTAAAATATATGTCCATATATGTGTATATATATGCACATAGAAATTTAGTTTAACATGAACATAGTTTACTCTGTACAATATACATTTCTCAACTTACTCTTTTTCAGAATAAAAGAATCAGATATATCAGAATAGATATTATTTCTGAATATTTTATAATATATTATTAAATTTAGCCTTGCTTTGTTATTGGGATATTCTCAATCAATGTTTTAAATAATTCTAAAAATCAAATTTTGTTTTTTGTAAAGTGATTTTTATTTTTATAGATAAAATGACCTTTTATCGAATTTAGTATTCAAAATCCTAAATAGGATTTAGAATGCAAATATTCTAAAATGACATATGCTCAAACGTAACTAGATATAAAAAGTATATTTTGAAACACATTGTTTCAAAAAGTAACTGGATATTATATTTTATTTCTAATATTGCTCAACTCCTTTGCATTTGCTAAAATTATTTTTAGATAATTTAACAGATTAGATAATTTTAGATAATTTAAATCCTGAGTTTATGTAATTGACTGAATTATCTCTAAATAGAACCTCCCTATATAATTACTAGTATAGTATTAAGCAAGCAAATATGAGTGAAATTAATAAAGAAAACTGAATTAAAAATTGTTTACTAGAGATACTGATAGAAAGATAAATACACTGATATGTCGATTGCAATTAAAAAAATCTCAAACTTACACCAATGGAACAGAATAGAGAACCCAAAAATAAACCCAGACACCTATGGCCAATTAATCTTTGACAAAGGAGGCAAGAACATAAAATGGGAAAAAGATAGCCTTTTCAGCAGTTATTGCTGGGAAACCTGGACAGCTGCATGCAAATCAAAGAAACTAGAACACACCCTCACACCATGCACGAAAAAATTCAAAATGGCTGAAAGACATAAATATAAGACATGACACCATCAAACTCCTGGAATAAAACATAGGCAAAACATTCTCTGGCAGCAGTCTTAGAAATGTTTTCTCAGGTCAGTCTCCCAAAGCAATACAAATAAAAGCAACCAATGGGACCTAATCAAACTGACAAGCTTTCGCACAGCAAGGGAAACAAAAAAGAAAACAAAAAGACAACTTACAGAATGGAAGAAAATACTTTCAAATGATGCAACTGACCAGGGCTTAATCTCTAAAATTTACAAACAACTTATACAACTCAACAGCAAAAAAGCCAACAACCCAATGGAAAAATGGGCAAAAGACCTGAATAGACATTTCTCCAAGGAATTAGACAGATGGCCAATAAGCACATGAAAAAATTCTCAACATCACTGATTATTAGAGAAATGCAAATTACAACTACCATGAGATACCACCTCACACCAGTCTGAATGGCCTTCATTCATATGTCAATAAATAACAAATGCTGGAGAGGGTATGGAGAAAAGGGAACCTTCCTGCACTGTTGATAGGAATGTAAGCTGGTACAAGCACTGTGGAGAACAGTATGGAGGTACATTGGAAAACTATACATAGAACTATGATATGACCTAGCAATCTGACTCTTGGGCTTATATCCAGACAAAACTTTCCTTGAAAAAGACACGTGAACCTGCATGTTCATTGAAGCTCTAGTCACAATAGCCAAGACATAGAAACAACCCAAATGTCCATCGAAAGATGACTGGATTAGGAA
The DNA here is from genome assembly GCF_016906955.1 of Phacochoerus africanus. Lineage (NCBI taxonomy): Eukaryota > Metazoa > Chordata > Mammalia > Artiodactyla > Suidae > Phacochoerus > Phacochoerus africanus. The sequence continues at coordinate 59,897,601 of NC_062556.1, read as the reverse complement.
GATGTGATGTATATATACAATGGAATACTACTCGGCCATAAAAAAGAAAAAAATACAATTTGCAGCAACATGGATGAAACTCAAGACTCTCATACTGAGTGAAGTGAGTCAGAAAGAGAAAGACAAATACCATATGATATCACTTATATCTGGAATCTAATGTAAGGCACAAATGAACCTTTCCACAGAAAAGAAAATCATGGACTTTGAGAATAGACTTGTGGTTGCCAAGGGGGCGGGAAGGGAATGGAATGGATTGGGTGCTTGGGGTTAATAGATGCAGACTATTGCCTTTGGAATGGATTAGCAATGAGATCTTGCTGTGTATCATTGGGAACTATGTCTGATCACTTATGACGGAGCATGATAATGTGAGAAAAACTAATGTATACATGTATGTGTAACTGGGTCATCATGCTGTACAGTAGAAAATTGACAGAACACTATAAACCAGCTATACTGGAAAAAAGTAAAAAATCATTATATTAAAAAAAAAACCCTCAAACTTGAAAAAAGTACTTTCAAGAAGGTCTGGAAAAAATTGGTAATTAGTAATATCATCATATGTTAATCATCATCTTAAGAGCATCACCTAGAGGAAAATTCTTTTTTTTTTTCTCCTGGTCTTTTTATGGCTGCACTTGAGGCACATGGAAGTACCCAGGCTAGGGGTCGAATTGGAGCTACAGCTGCCAGCCTATGCCACAGCAACACCAGAACCGAGCCTCATTTGCAACCTACACCACAGCTCATGGCAACACTAGATCCTTAACCCACTAAGCAAGGCCAGGGATCAAACCCAAATCCTCATGGATACTAGCTGGGTTCGTTTCTGCTGAGCCACAATGGGAACTCCCAATCCTAGAGGAAAATTGTTATTAAAATATATAGAGGTTCTTCTATGATCCAATTGCTCAGACAGTAGACTAGTCACTCTTCTCACAGATACTTCTAAGCTGCCATTATTGTACTATTTAAATGACTTTTTAAAAATGTCAATGCTGAGCAAAATGATCAAATGAGGAAAGACTGATCTTGACACTCTTGTATATTTCCTTATAACATCACATTATCCTAGGTGAATAGGAACAGACACACAGGGGAGACTGCTGGTAAGCAAATAATATGTCTTTGTGATTGAATTGACAAAGTAAGTCTGTCAACCAAAATTCAGCTGCCATTTGAATCAACTCCATTCTTTCCCTTCCATATGGTTTATAACATATAATGATTTTCATCATCCAAAGTCTAACCCGGAGATATTTCTTCCCTCCTACATATTGCTCTCTGACCACATTGCCTTTCTATTCTTTGAAACATGTACTGGGAATGCCATACTCCTGATAAGCTATGTTGATGCTGAGATTTTGAGTACCATGAAAGAAACAATCCACATATCATTTCTTTAAATCATTCCTTTAAAGGCTTTCTGTCTACACATAGGCCCTATGTTTCATTATTTCACGAGGCAATATAAATAAAAGAAATTAAATTAACCATTTAATGTAGTTTCCAAATAGAAATATAAGAGAAAGCTACCAACTCGGTCTTAAGTTATTCAATCAGTTCCACTAATAAAATAATGTCAGTTTCCTACTTTTATAGAAAATAATTCTTTTGATCTACTAAATGTAAATTATGGGAACAGAACAATATTGCTACAAACCCTTTGAAATTCAATGCAAGTATTATAAAAAATACTATAAAATAGAATAACAATATATGTATTTATTTTATATATCTATACTACTTATCATTTATTATCATTTATTACACAGTTCTCAATGTATGGCTAACTCCCAATAGAAAAGTCTCACTGTGTATTGCTACTTATGTCAACAATATCTAAATACCTCTTGGTGCTAAAACAAGGTGCCTCTACAGATACTGAAAATCTAATGGAACTAATTCAGGCAGGTCTGGGGAACCCCTCTTCAGGAGATAGACTGAATGTGGTGCAACATAAAGCACACAGGTATTTGTTAAAACCAGCTCTTTTTCAAAAGATAACAGCAGCTTTTCATCATGAAAAATATCTTCTGAAAAGGTGATTTTTAGCTATATGGATAAACAGAAGTGATTATGATGAGACTGAGATAAATATCAGGTAGAAAAGGGAAAATAAAATGAACAGAAATTTATTCATTCTCCTTTAGTCTGCTGGCCAGTTTGACCAGCTTGATTTGCCCTTATATTAAAACACTGGTCCTTGCCTTATTTGGGGGCATTTTGATCATTTCAGTTTCTCCTCCTGGTGATGAGGCTGTGCCTTAAACTTCTCTCTCTTTAGTCATCATTTAGAGACATAGTACATCTTTTTCACTTCAAACCACATTTATAGATAAACAGAGATTTTATGTTTGTGACTGTATTATGTATTGCTTCTCTATAACACTCTCACCTTCTTTATTTCTTTTATATTTATGACTTAGGCAATTCGATGCATTTGAGCCCCTTCCCATATCCCTGTGAAAATTACCCATAAGCATTGGCATAGCCAATAAAGTCTATTCAAAAGAGATTTTGATTTTGAAAATAAATTTTAATATCAAATATTTTCTCATAAAAAGCCTGTATAACCAGTTTATCTTTAAATTTCCATGGGCTAGTAACCTGGGTCAGCTTTTATGAAAGTTGGCAGCATCTGCTGCTTCTTTGTTAGGACATGTGCTTGCCTGTTTCCTTAGTCTCCACCACTCCCTATTATTTATTTCCTTAGCTGCTCTACTCATTCTCTTAATTAGTTGTTCCCCAGAAGCATTTGATAGTGTATTCTTGCTATAAGCACTAAAGTACTGTTTAAGTTGTAAAGTGATTAATCAGTTAATATTCAAAGAATAAGTATCCACTTGGGTGGCTGTAGTAGAAACTGGCCAGTTATTCACCAATATTTGTGACTTCTCTTCTTTAACACACTTCTAGCCTATGTTTTCCAGCCCCTTTGCAGTTAGGTAAGTCCAGGTGATTGAGTCCTCACTAGTAATGTATGAAAGGAAATGACTGATCCCCTCATAGGCATGGCTTCCTATACTTTCCTGAAATCTTTTAAGCTCTCACTTTCTTTATTTGAGGATAACAATTAAGTGGTGGATTCTAGTGGGCAGGCATCAGACCCTCCCATCAGGAAGGCTGAAGCAAGCCTCTGTACCAACTTCAGCCACAAGGGGAGCAGACATCAGAAGCAAGAGAGGATAAACCCTATTGCCTGCAAAAAAGAGACTACACAAAATATCTATATAAAAAGGCACAGAATTATGACTCAGGTAAAGGAACAAGAAAAAAAATGCAGAAAAATAGCTAAGTGATCTGGAGATTACCAATCTCCATGAAAAAGACTTTAGACTAATGATAGTAAAGACGATTCAAGATCTTGGAAATAAACTGGAGACAAAAATTGATAAATTACAAGAAACAATGAATGAAGAAATAGAAGAATTAAAGTTTAAGCAAGCACAGATGCAAAATACAATAACTGAAATTTAAAAAAAAAATCACTAGAAGAAACCAATAGCAGAATACAGGATGCAGAAGAATGAATAAATGACTGGAAGACAGACTGGTGGAAATCACTGATGTGGACCAGAAAAGAGGAAAAAGATTGAAAAGAAATGAAGACATTCTAAGAGAACTCTGGGGCAACTTTAAATGCACCAACATCCACATTATAGGGATGCCAGAAGGAGAAAAAAGAGAAAAAGGGCCAGAGAAAATATTTGAAGATATAATAGCTGAAAACATCCATGATATGGGAAAGGAATCACTCAGTCAAATCCAAGAAGAGCAACAAATATTATATAAAATAAATCTAAAGAGGAACACCCTCAGACACATATTAATCAAACTGACCAAATTAAAGACAAAGAGAAAACACTGAAAACAACTAGGGCAAAGAAACAAATAACATACAAGAGAAACCCAATAAGGTTATCAGCTGACTTTTCAGCAGAAACTCTGGAGGCCAGAGGGAGTGGGATGATATACTTAAAGCAATGAAGGGAAAAAAAAACCCAGCCAAGACTACCCTACCCAACAAGGCTCTCTTTCAGACTTTTTTTAAATACATAGACTTTTTTTTATCATAGTTGATTTACAATGTTCTGTCAATTTTGCTGTACAGCAAAGTGACCCAGTTTTACATATATATACATATACACATGTATGTGTGTATATATATATATATATATATATATATTCTTTTTTTCACATTTTCCTCCATCATGTTCCATGAGAAGGGATCAGATATAGTTCCTTGGGCTATACAGCAGAATCTCACTGCTTATCCATTCTAAATGCAATAGTTTGCATCTATTAATCCCAAACTCCCAGTCCCTCCTCCTCCCTCTTGGCAGCCACAAGTCTGTTCTCCATGTTCATGTACATGTCCATGAAATTGTTTATTTTCTGTAGATAGGTTCATTTGTGCCATATACTGGTTTCCAGATATATGATATCATATGGTATTCATTTTTCTCCTTTTGACTTACCTCACTAGGTATGAGAATCTGTAGTTGCTGCCAATGGTATTTTGGTCTTTTTTGGCTGAGTAGTATTCCATTGTGTATATGCACCACATTTTGTTAATCCATTCATATGTCATTGGACATTTATGTTGTTTCCATGTCTTGGTTATTACGAAGGAGAAATCAAAACCTTTACTGACAATCAAAAGCTAAGTCAATTCAGCACCACTAAACCAGATTTAAAACAAATACTAAAGGAACTCCTCTAGGTGGAAAAGAAAAGGCCACAACTAGAAACAAAAATATTACAAATGACAAGGCTCACCAGTAAAGGCATACATATAGTAAAAGTAGGAAATCATCCACATACAAATATGCTATGAAAACCAGAAATTGCAAGAAGAGGGTATAAATGCAAGATACTGGAGATGCATTTGCAATTAAGATACCAACAATTTAAAAGAATCTTGTTTACATTTATGTGTGTGTATATATATCCTTATATCAAAACTTCATGATAACTGCAAACCAAAAATCTACAGTAAAAACACGAACAAAAACAAATCCAAACAATTAACAAATGGCAATAAGAACATACACATCAATAATTACCTTAAATGTAAATGGACTAAATGTTCCAACCAAAAGACACAGGCTGGCTGAATGGATACTAAAAAAAGATTCATATATATGCTGTCTTCAATAGACTCAGTTTTCTTCTTGGGACATATACAAGTTGAAAGTGAGAGGATGGAAGAAAATATTCCATGCAAATGTAAATCAAAAGAATGCTGGAGTAGCAATACTCATATCAGACAAAATAGACCTTAAAATAAAGAATATTGTAAGAGACAAAAAAGGGCATACATAATGACCAAAAGATCAATCCAAAGAGAAGACATAATAATTGTAAATATATATGCTCCTAAATAGGATCACCTTAATAGATAAGTCAACTGCTAACTGTCGTAAAAGGAGAAATAGGCAATAACACAATAGTGGTTGACTTTAACACTCCACTTAGAGCAATGGACGGACCATCCAAACAAAAAATCAGCAAGGAAACTTGGGTCTTAAATGATGCATTAGACCAGATGGACTTAATAGATATTTATAGAATATTCCATCCAAAAGCAGAATACATAGTCCTCTCAAGTGCACACAAAACATTCTCTAGGATTGATTACATTCTGTTCCACAAATCAAGCCTCAGTAAATTTTAGAAAATTGAAATCGTATCAAGCAACTTTTACGACCACAACACTATTAAGACTAGAAATCAACAGAAACTGCAAAAAAACAGAAACATGTACAGATTAAACAACATGCTACTGAACAACCAATGGATCACTGAAGAAATTAAAGAGGAAATCAAAGCAATCCTGTAGGGGAAAAAAAAAAAAAACAAAAACACGGAAATGGAGTAATCAGGCTCCCTGGCTTCAGACTATACTACAAACCTACAGTCACTAAAACAGTATGGTACTGGCACCAAAAACAGAAATATAGATCAGTGGAACAGGATAGAAAGCCTAGAATTAAACCCATGCACCTATGGTCAACTAATGTATAACAAATGAGACAAAAATATACAGTGGAGAAAAGACAGTCCCTTCAATAATTGGTGCTGGGAAAACTGGACAGCTATATTTAAAAGAATGAAATTAGAACAGTCTCTACACCATACACAAAAATAAACTCAAAATGGATTAAAGACCTAAATATAAGACCAGATACTATAAAACCCTTACAAGAAAATATGCCAAACACTCTCTGACATAAACCATAAGAATATCTTCTCAGATCCACCTCCTAGAATGACAATAAAATTTAAAAAAAATAAACAAATGTCACCTAATTAAACTTAAAAGTTTTGGCACAACAAAGGAAACCCTAAACAAAATGAAAAGACAATCCACAGAATGGGATAAAATTTGTGCAAATGAAGTGACTGACAAGGAATTAATCCCCAAAATATATAAATACCACTTGCGGCTCATTACCAAAAAAAATCAACAACCCCATAAAAAAATGGGCAGAAGATCTAAACCAACATTTCTCCAAAGAAGATATACAGATGGCTAACAGGCACATGAAAAGATGCTCAACATCACTGATTATTAGATAAATGCAAATCAAAACTAATATGAGGTGCTGCCTTACCCCAGCCAGAATGGCCATCATCAAAAAGTCTACAAACAATGCTGGAGAAGGTGTGGAGAAAAGGGAACCCTCTTACACTGTTGGTGGGAATGTAAATTGGTACAACCAGTATGGAAAACAGTACAGAGATTCCTCACAAAAGTGAAAAGAAAATTACCATAGGATCCAACAATCCCACTCCTGGGCCACCTATCCAGAGAAAACAATGACTTGAAAAGACACATGCACCCCAGTGCTCACTGCAGCACTACATACAGTAGCCAAGACAAGGGAGCAATTTATTTATTTACTTGTTAGTTTTTATTTTTTATTTTTTGTCTTTTCTAGGGCCGCACTCATGGTACACAGAGGTTCCCAGGCTAGGGGTCCAATTGGAGCTGCAGCTGCCGGCCCACGCCAGAGCCAGAGCAACGCTAGATCCGAGCCATGTCTGTGACTTACACCACAGCCCATGGCAATGCTGGATCCCTAACCCACTGAGTAAGGCCAGGGATTGAACCCGCAACTCCATGGTTCCTAGTCGGATTAACGACTGAGCCTAGTCGGTTAACCACTGAGCCATGACAGGAAGTCTGAAGGGAGCAATTTAAATTTCCATTGACAGAAGAGTGGATATAGAAGATGTGGCATGTATACACAATAGAATATATTACTCAGTCATAAAAAGAAAGGAAATATTGACATTTGTAGCATGGAAATTATCATGCTAAGTGAAGTTAGTCAGACAGCAAGACACAAACATCATATGCTATCACTTATATGTGAATCTTTAAAAAGCATACAATGAACAGAACAGGAACCGACTCACAGACGTTGAAAAACTTATGGTTTAAAAAAACAAAGGAGACAGGTTGGGGGTGGAGATGGGCTGGGGATTTGGGATATAAATGTTTTAAAATTTGGTTGTTATGATAGCTGTACAACTCTAAATATAATAAAATTCTTTGAAAAAAATAAGTGGAAGATTCAGAGACACAAAACGTGGCAAATCAAGAGATGAAGGGGGCTCAGGTCTTTGGCAGCATGGAACTGCTTATGTGCATTGTAGTATGACATAAGAAAGGCACAAAGCTGTACAGTACTAACTCATGGAGATTTGTAAGATATTTGTAAAAGAAGTTAGATTATACCTATTAGTACAACTGCACTACATGGGAATTCTAATTTATAACAACCACTATAGTATTAGATAACAGATTTTTTTCTTATAATTACTGCCCATTACAAATTAATGGCATGATTATTTTTATGAGGGTTTTTTAAAGTCTTGAAAACCTCATCCTCCTTGATTTCACTTATTTATGTAACTTCAAATCAAGGAATGGTATTTTGACATGCTAATATAACATTTCTTTAATTAAAGACACATATATATTATTAAGGTATATACAATTATATATTATTAATAATTTGACATTGTTAAAACAAGGACAACTTTGAAAGCAAAAATTTTGCTAAAAGTAACTGAAATTATGTAAAATTTGAAGTATTCTGACAAATTATTTTATTAAATTGATATTAACAAACCTCTTGAAATAAAGTACTAAAACCCAGTGTACAGTTACTGCCTTTTGCCTGTGAATTCCAGAGTGTCTTTTTTTGGAAAGTATTTATATGAGAAAAAAGCCATCCTATTAGCTCTTTTTTTCAAATTTGCTTTAAATAACTGCAGCACTACAGTATTAAATAATACTATGATACAATTAATTGTATATTATAATATTAATAATAGTATGATACATTAATACAATGCTATAGTATTAATACTATAGTATTAAAAAGTGATAAAATTAGTTGTTCATTCACTGAATGTTCTTTTAAAATTTCTGAATAAATTTCAAATTTTATTTCTGACTATAACTTCAAATGAATCTCAACAAAATATGAAGAATTGTTTTAAAAATATGTAATACCACTTTATATTCTTTAGAGTGATTTATATCAAATAGTTTTTCTAAGGGGCAGACACTTTTAAAATACAATTAATCATGGGCATTAGAAGAAAATGGCATAATACAATGTGGAAAATTTTTCTTTTAGTTCAAGAGCTACATAACTAAAATTTTATAATTCAGTGACATTCAACCTGTGTAAGTGTATGTATACACATATATAAATTCTGATAGTTAACAACTACCATTTTTATTTCAAGAATATGGCAACTTATTCAAATATAATAGTAAATCATATCCTTGTTGTATAACCAATTTTAACTATCCTTTTCTCTATGTTTTTAAATTTATTAAATTGCCTTTTTATCATGACACCTTGCCCTCAAATTTACTTCAATATTGACTTTACAGGAGCATTCAGAGTAACATTTGATGTTTAATTTTTGACAGAATGAACTTCTAACAGCTTCAGTTTCAATCTGATTTCATAAATTGGGTGGAAAAAATGCAACCCATATGCTTAATTAATAAATTTCTTATTTGAAGTATCTGATGTTATTGACAAAAAGTCAGAATAATTCCATCATCTATGGAAGTCTCCTGATAACACAGCACATTAATTACTACTTCATTTTTCATAGGGCATAAGAAAAATCAGAGATGAAACAAAATAGAAATAATAAAGAGATCTTTGAGTAAAAATTTGTTTTGCATTGTGATATGTAAACACAATTTCTGTGGCTTCACTTGCAAAATTCTTATATTTGTATATGTGTTTCTTTCACGCATCAACTAGCTTTATACCAATTCTTCTATAGATTTGATCTCTTAGACTTCCTGTATTCAATCTTGTCCCCATGGTGGATAGTAATTGTGGACCACTATTATGTGTAATCACATAAACAACATTAACTTTTTGAATAAAAATTCAAGACAATTTTCTATTGTATATATATAAATTATATACATATAGTTGAATGTGACTATATTTTTTTTTACTATATGAAACAACCACAAGAAAAGCATGAACAATGAATATAGGGTAGTAGCTTTTAACCATAAGGATAAAAATAATCACTATAACAATATGACAAAAGCATTCATCCATGGGTTCTAAGGCACTTCTACTCAGTCTCTATAAAAATATATATTTGAAATATAACTAATAAATGTTTTCAAGCACTACTCATTAGTTCTGTGACTTTCGGTATCTTCTAAACTTCAGCAAGGGCTGTAGCACAACTAGCTGTTTATCAAGTGGTCAGCAAGGAAAGCCATGTAGAAGAAAGTATTTTTTTTTTTTTTTAGTTAGAATACTATTCTTAAAGATGTGAGTTCCCTTGGTCCTAGGAAAGATCAGGAAATACAAACTAGGTTTTTAATTGTTTTTGAGATTTAACTATATGTCACAACTCAGTTCACTGGCCTTGATTCTCACATACACTGGTACAGGGACCACAGCAGATTAAAGTACAAAGTGGAGATACACCAAACCCATCTTAGGGTAAACTAACCCATGACGAAGGAAGCAAGAATATACAATGGGGAAAACACAGTCCCTTCAATAAGTGGTGCTGGTAAAACTTGACAGCTATGTATAAAAAAAATTTAAATTAAAACATTTTCTAATATCATATACAAAAATAAACTCACAATGGATTAAAGACCTAAATATAAGACTGGATACTATAAAATTCCTAGAGAAAATATAGGAAAACACTCTGACATAATTTGCAGGAATTTTTTTTTTTGAATCTGTTTCCTAAAGAAAATGAAAGCAAAAATAAACAACTGAGACCTAATTAAATTTAAAAGCTTTTGCACAGCAAAGAAAACCACTGACAAAAACAAAAGACCACATACCGAATAGAAGATATGTGCAAATCTTCTGACCAATAAGTGGTTAATATACAACATATATAAGTAGTTCACAAAACTCAACATCTAAAAACAAACAACTAAAATTTGGGCAGAAGGGAGTTCCCTTGTGGCACCACAGATTGAGGATCCAGTGTGGTCACTGCAGTGGCTTGGGTCACTGCTGTGGTGAGGGTTAGATCCCAGGCCCAGTAACTTCCGCATGCCATAGGTATCGCCAAAAAATAAATTAATTAATAACAATAAATTTTTTAAAAATGGGCAGAAGAAATGGATAGATATTTTTCCAAAGAGGAAATGTAGATAGCCAAAAGGCACATGAAAAGATGTTTGACATTGCTAATCATGAGGGAAATAGAAATCAAAACCACAAAGAGATTATTACCTCACACTTGTCAGAATTGCTATCATCAAAAGGAACACAAATAATGGTTGGTGAGCATGTGAAACAAAGGGACCTTCCTATGCTGTTGGTGGGAAGTAAATTGGTACAGCCACTGTGGAAAACAGTTTTGGAGTTTCTAAAAAAATCTAAAAGTAGAACTACCCTATGATCTAGCCATTCCACTCCCGGATGCAAATCTGAAAACAAAAACAAAATCATTAATTCAAAAAGACATGTACTCCAATGTTCATAGCAGCATTATTTACAATTGCCAAGACATGGAAGCAACCAAAGTGTCCATTAACAGATAAATGGATAAAGAAGATGTGGTATATATATAAAAGGGACTACTACTCAGCCATAAAAAGAATGAAATTTTGCCATCTGAAACAACATGGATGGACATGGAGGTGATTATGCTAAGTGAAATTAAGTCAGACAGAAAAAGACAGATACTGTATGATATTACTTATAGGTGGAATGTAAAAAATACTGCAAACTAGTCAATAAAACAAACAACAAAAGCAGACTCACAATATAAAGAATAAATACATGGTTACCTATGGGGAGAGGAGGTGGGCAGAGTGCAGAGGTAGGATAGTGAAAGATATAAACTATTGGGTGTAAAATAGGCTACAAAGATGTACTGCACAATGTGGAGGATATAGCCAATATTTTATAGTAACTGTAAATGGAGTGTAACCTTTAAAAATTGTATATGAAAAAGCTGATATGAAGACTGAAGTTCTAGGAAGGAGAAAAATTCAGTGTCGTATAGCTACAAATATTGAGTATTAATATCTGGATGGATTGCCAACCACAATAAAAAGTTTAATAATCTCACTTTTAATCCAGTTACATTTAATCCAGTTAACTTAATCTAGAGTTGTAGTTGTATACTACTCTTATTGTACACTATGACAAGTTTAAAAAAAGGCTGAATGTATTTTAAAGAAAGAAAACACACTGGAATAAAGAATATTTGAGTATTCAGTTGCTTGCTTAGAGAGGGAGGTGTGAAAATAGAGACTATAAATAGAAACATAAAGATCCTTTTGCCATTACCATCTGTTACAGTCATGGCTATTAATATTAAAGCCATTTTTTCCACAGGAGAAATGGCTTCAACCTCTATTTTATATTACAACAAATAATTTGGGAAATGATTAATGAGATTTTTAATTATAGATTGAGTTTATCTTAAAACAATCTGTGCCACCACAGCTGGAAAGGATCAAGCTTTAATTACACACAGGAAAAATTCCACAGTGAAGCAAACCCATCCACTTTAGGTGCCCAGAACTTTTCCATTTCTGTTTCACCTTCACACTTGGTTGCTTAGCTTAGTTTTTTTAGCACATGGTGCTAATGAGGCCATGGTCATGTTTTCATTTCTCACATGTGCCAGTTAGCTTCAGTTTGCTCCAGTGCTTTGGATTGCTTTCTTAAACTTGGGCTGCCAACTCAAAGATTTCCCACTCATCCACCAGGGATATCTGGCAAAAAAGCATGGAAGACTCATCATAAAATTAAAACTACTGCTGCTTGCCTGGGGATGGAGGTAAGAAGGCTTACTTGGAAAAATCAGTCATCATATTCTTCAAGTTAATTCAGAAGTTTCCTCTGACATGATTACTTTGAGTTTTACATTACAAAATTCAATCACAAATGTTCACTTTTGAAAATTATCAGTGTCCCATTAGATCTCCAGTCTCCAAAGCATTAAATCCTGAATTTGTTCCCCATGGACACTGACATGTGGAAAACACTGAATAATAGCATATGCCACTCGAATAAGGCTGGGATGATGATAGAACAGTCAATAGTAGAGAAAGTGTTTGCATATTACCTTAAAACTGTAGGCAGTGCATGTGCCACCTCCTAGAACCTTCCCTAGGATTTCATATCTCAGAACACAGTATTTCTTTCACTGATTTTTATTGATTGTTAACTAACTGTTAAAGAAATATGTGACAATCATTCAAGGAATTTACAATGAATTCATTTTTTTAAAAAAATCTCATAATTTGATCAAATGGAATAATTTCCACTGGCATTAAAAAAAAAAGGAGGTAAGAATAATTAGGCAACCCAGCCATAGCTCTGTCCTGGTCAACATTTTATGAATGGCTTGGATAGAGTTATAAAGGGCAGGTTTATCAGGTTAAACATGACGTGGGGCTAGGAGGAATAATGAATATAGTACATTGAAGGAACGAATGGAGATCTAAAAATGGCTTCACAATTTGGAATGCTGGTCAGAATGTATTAAAATAAAGTATATCAGGAATTTAAAAAATAATTGCTCCAAGGAGGCAGCATACAAAAAATGAACACTAGAGTAGGATTTTGGAATCAGGATTTTTATTCTGATCACTCAGTTTCCTTAAGTAGCTCTAGACCTTGAACTGTTATCTAATTAACCTATGCTCATTATTCTTATCTGGGAATAACTGCCTACTGGGTGAGCTCTAAGGGATTATAATTCTATGACTCAAGATTTCAGGCACTGGAAACATTACTGGCATGAGGCTGGAAGCTGGGAAGGGGAACTGATGAATCTTAAAAACTCAAACTGTGTCTCGGGCAGATGGTTGTGAGTTGTTAGTTGTCAGGATCTCTTGTTGAGCAAAAATGTGCTCCCATTGACTTACAGTTGCTTCTGTTTTGTAGTAGTGGTTTTACAGTTTTGTTGCTTGTAGGAATCATGTAACATCAGCCATCAGTCCAGAGAGAGAAATATATAATATTGGTCTTGATGAATTTGTACACTATCTTCATTCTGTTTAATCTCAGCAGACTTTTCCCCTGGCCTTGGAATGAACACATGCTCCCCTGTCAAATCCTGGGAATTGTTTTTACCAAAGCACAGAGACTTTCCGCTATGTGTCACTGAATAACTGTCAGAAAACAAGTGCCATGACAAGAAATGTCCCGCCTTAAAATGGTTTATTTATTTCTACCCAAAGACATCTTGTTGATGAAAGAGGTTGACATGAAGTCTTTATGCTTTATATAAAAACAACTACAGCCATAAGAAACAAGAAATGAAGAATAAAACTATCTTTATTGTCCTTATTTATTATAAGATCTATCATACGGACTTAGTGCTTGTTTTAACAAATATAGGCTGAATAAGAATGACAACTAGAGCAACTTGAGTTGAGGAATATACATTATTATACCTCATAAGAAACAGTACCTAATTTTATTTCATGCATACTAACTATGATGGGGGGAATAGATTGGGAATGCTTTTATTTATGAATGGACGTGTTTTCAACGGCTTGGTGTTTGTGGGTCATAACTTTGCGTACTATCCCATTAAGACTTAATAGTGTATGTTTACAATACAAATACATTTGCTTTCACTCACAGACATGGCATGAGTCCTCATGTTCACATTAGTGGTCAGTTACTCCATTCTTTTATTGCATTTCATTTATTCTTGCTCCTGATACATAAGAGAATGAACAACAAGAGGCTTCATAACAGGGTCATTCTGATTCAAAAACCTCTGTTACTTTCTGTATTTCAATGTGGTTTTCTGTGGAAGGGAAGTAATTATAGTCTATTTCCAGAACTTTTACAAGGATCCAGAATATTTGTTTTGTATAAATTTGTGCAGAATGTGGTAAAATACTTAAAGGAGAAACACTCTTGTGATGCGGTAAATATTTTCATGTCCAGTTGGGGGAAACATACAGACCAAAGCACCTCAGTGTATTTTCCGCCATTGAAATTAACTATGTATGATGTTGTGATAGGGAACTAATTTTGTATTTATTGGAAGTGGAAAGCTGCACTATTATTTTTAATTGAGGATTATTTTTATGTTGATATGGGGATTAGAGGTCATTAAGTATCTATTTATATCCTTTACATAGAATTCAACTGAGTAAGAGAAAAAAGAACTAAAACATTTTGTAGAAGTAGCCACTGAAGTAAGTTAGAAATATTACTATGCTTAGATTTTGGATGAAAATATGTTTTGGAGAAAGTATAGATTCTAAATTATCAGGACAATCACTTAAAAGGAATGTTGACATTCCTGCTGTGGCACAGTGGATTAAGGATCCAGCATTGCACAGCTATGGCATAGGTTGCAGCTGAGGCTGGGCCCCAGCCTGGGAACTTCCAAATACTCTGCGTACAGCCAAAAAAAAAAAAAAAGTAATGTTAAGATTTCCCCATCCCCCACCACAACTTCACCTTAGTTTCTGCTCCATGGTGTTGCAAACTGATACAAAGATTATTTATGAGCACTCTTTTAAGTCAGAATCTAAAGTTTAACTCTAAAACACTGAAAGCACCTATTTAGGTTTGGGAGACAGACAGGAATGCTTAAAATCACCTATTATCACCATTGTTCTGGAACTAAGGGAAAATGATCTCAGAGCCAGGAAAAAGCAAGAGATGTAAATATGAATAAACGCAGAACTGAATTTATTATCCTTGGTTGATGTATTTATGTACAGAAAATCTAAAAGAATCAAAATTTTAGAGTCAATAAATAAGGTAGCAGATTATAAATTAATAATCAAGACCTTTTAATATATGAATGAGCATAAGTAATATTTTGGAAGAAAATATCTTATTTCAATACCAAATAAAATGCCACAAAGACAGCAGTTCTTCCTTAATCTATCTGTTTGAAACAATAACAAATCACTGAAAGCGTTTTTTAGAAATAGATAAAATATGCTAACTTTTCTGTTAAGAATGAATTAGTTTGCCATGAAAATCTGAAAAGTAAGAATGATAAACCCATTAGGATCTCAGACAACAACATACTTTTTAAAGCAATAACATATAAAATACACTTTAAGCAATTTATGGACCCTTTCTTTTTTCTTTTTAAAGTAACAATCTGGTTGACAATAAAATATTTGGATTATAAGATAATTTAATGCTTTGGGTATTAAACATCTGAATATTAAACAAAATTATTTTTAAATCTTTATATCAGTATAGTAAAATCATATCATCCAAAACATATAAGTTTAGAGATTGTTTGTGTGTCTTTTCTTTGGCCTGTAACCAATCATATCATGAAATTAAGAAATAGATTTAATTACAAAGGACTACTCTAAAATCGTATCATTACAATATACTTTGGAAATTGAGCACATATTTTGTTGCATAGTTAGTGGAGATTTAATTTATTTGCCACATTTCCTAAAGCAGATGCTTGCTAACTATTTTATATTGTTTTCTTTTTCTGTTAAATAGTAATTGTGTGGAAGAATTGAGAGAACATATTTGAAAAGGTCTCTGTGCTGACATGAGTCATTCTTCATCTGCCACTCATACCTCCTGAGTCATCGTAAGGCAGGTGGTACCAATGGCAGAAGATAAATAAATACTGGGACTAACCACCTTCACAATACCACAAAGTTCACCCTGTCCTTGATACTTGAAGAAATTACTCAAACTTGACCTTAAATATCAGTATAAACAATTGTGTGTATTTCCAAAAAAGTGTGCTAGAAGTAATGTACGTTAAAAATTAATTGAGTTAACGAGCAATGTGATGGGTTTAAAACCAAAATTAGAGAAATGGAAGAAAGAGTAAAACTACTGGAAAAACACAGTAGGGAATGTAAATAGAGTGTGAAAACTGCTGCGGAACAGATTGCTGTTATAATTAGAGACAGCATTTCACTCTCCTTTAAATATGAGTCCCTGGAAATTGCTCTTGAATGGAAGAGGGGGAGGTACAGCTGTTTCAGTGTGCAGCTGGTGGGAATCACAAAGACTATAGTCAGTTAGATGTAAACTAACTAGCTAAATAAACCAGCTAACTAAGTAACAGGAACACCTGGCTTGAATTTCAAATATTAATATATGTTACCACAAAAATAAAATACAGTAAGCCCACCTGAGAGTTTAGATGGAGAATAAGAAAATGCCCACCTGGTACAAAATACATTGCATGCATACTATTATTTCTTCAAGTGTTCAGTATATAAAAAAGTGAAAAGCCTAAAGTTGTAAAAAAGAATCAGATCTTTGACGATTCTAAGATTAATATGGTTAGTTGTAGATTTCACACTAAATTGTGTCCTTTCTTTTATATAAATCTAGAGAAGTACCAAATACTTGGTAATTAATCAAGATTCTTCTCCTGCACAGTCAAAAGAACACTGAATAGATGTCCAGAAAGGACACTTCACACATCTGATGACTGATTCACCAGACATTTGTGTGTTCTTTGGAGAATCACATAGCCTCAAACCATCTCTTATTTTGTCCTGCTAAAAAAAAAAAAAGTAATGAGAGAGAAAAAATAAAGAGCACATACTCTTTTGACTCGGAGTTGACCCAAAGCTCAGAAGTAGTAGGATCAAACATTTTGTTCTCTCATCTTTTAATGTTATCAAAATACATCAATTAACATATATATCATATTGATATATATAACATTTTATTTTTTGGTCTTTTATTTTGCTTTTTTTTTTTTGCTTTTGCTTTTAAGGGCTGCACCTACAGCATATGGAAGTTGGCAGGCTGGGGGTGAAATGGAGCTGCAACTGCTGGCCTACGCCATAGCCACAGCAACATGAGGATCTGAGCTATGTCTGCGACCTACAGCACAGCTCATGGCATCACCAGATCCCTGAACTACTGAGTGAGGCCAGGGATGGAACCCATATCCTCACAGATACTAGTCAGATTAATTTCCAATGTGCCAAAACAGGAACTCCACATTTTCTGGTTTTTTTTTTTTCCACAGCATAAGGATAGCTCTTACTAGTACATTAGCTGAACAGTTGTATAAGCAGACCTATTCTCTAAATTTTCTTAAAGAGGCTGTTATGATATTTGTCAAAAAGGAATTATCCTGTGAGAGGATTGCTGGAAGACGACATAAATGAGTCTGTGAACTCGACTATAAGAATTCATAGGTTGTATGTGTCTGACCTTCTCCCCGTTACATTCAGTGCAACCCAGGAAGCCTGGTGGTACTTGCAACACAGACCTCTTTCATTTTTCTAGCCTTTGCTTCATTCCTGAAGAGAAGAAAGGGAAGAAAAAAGGGGCAAACTCTCTGATGGGCATCCAAATACTCCACTAGCATTTCCTGTGTGTATATGCCTTCCTCTCTGATTGCTGTTCCAGAGAATATTTATACTTAGCATCAGGATGAAAGCAGCAAAACCTGTTCTTGTATTTCAGGGACATTTTTGGTCCTATTTTATACTATGTCTTATAGGATTTGGTTTAATCAGCAGTCCTGGATAAATTTACTGCAGAGAAGTAAGAGATGCAGTAATCCTAATCTCACACCCCTTTCACTTTTGTATAAGACAAATATTTGCTATATCTAAATTTCACATTTTATTTTTTTATTTTTTTAGTCTTTTTAGGGCCACACTGTGACATATGGATGTTCCCAGGCTAGGGGCTGAATTGGAGCTGTGTTTGTCTACACCACAGCCACAGCGACTCTGGATAATAGCTGCATCTGCGACCTACACCGCACTCGTGGCAATGCCAGACCTTAACCCACTGAGTGAGGCCCAGGACTGAACCCACGTCCTCATGGATACTAGTCAGGTTTGTTACCGTTGAGCCACAATGGGAACTCTTAAATTTCACATTTTAAAGGTCACTCATTTGTAAATGTTTCTTGACTACCTCCTCCGACAAATAAAATGATTTTGCTTTTATTCTGAAGAATATGGGGCACAAAAAGTAAGACCAAGTTTCTGGGGAAAAAAAAAAAAGTGGAATATAGTGTGAAAACCCTAGGTCAGCAAACAAGGTGAGTCAAAATTTTTGAGAACAAAAAGCTTTGCTAAAACTTTGTAAGCCCTTCTACTTATCTATTAGAACAGAATTTTAGCTCAATTCCTTGAAGTTCTCTGAATCCCAGATGATGTGATATTTTACTCTTTAGTAATCTCCCATAATGCTTTATATTAATTGATCACTTTATAATCATTCATCTAACAGCTTTATTTCCCATTAGAAAGACTTCTGGATGAAGAGGCGGATAAAAATTTCTACCTACAGAAATCTGAATAGGACCTGGGATACACTAAATACTAATTAGGTATTTACTGACTTAATAATTATTCATTCATTTACTCATTAACTGCACAGATATCTACTGAGCACCTGCCCTTGTGGAACTTACATTCTGCAAGAAAAGATCAGACAATAAACACATTTAAGTAATCATGCATTGTATTAGAAAGAGAAGCATTATAGGAAAAGGGGAAAAAAAGGACAGGTTAAGAAGGACTCGGGGTGCTAGCACAGGCACTAGGATAAAATAGGCCTCATAAAGAGAATGTGATTAGAATAAATCTGCAGGAGATGAATCAGGCTTCTATCCAATTCTGAATGGAGAACTACTCCAGGCAGAGAAAAAAAGCAGGAAAACATCTAGCATATTCAAGGAACAGATATAATCTTTGTTGAAATATTATCAAGAATCCACACGTGTTTTTGTCTTCCCTTCATAAGAGTCTCTCTATTTTTATTTTTCCAGGATGACTTATAGATTATCTATGAATTACTTTCATAGTTATGATGATGGGAATCCAAATGCTGTCTTTTGACACAACAGATCAGTTTTCCAACAGAGACACTCATTCCTTCCACCTGAAACAACCGTGGAGAAAATAGAGTTGAGGTATAATAGAGCTTCAAAATCAACTTTATTAAATTGAATTTCTCTGGAATTGAGGAGACATCTCACTTTTTCTATAGCCTTCAGGTAAATACTTCCAAAGAGGTATTTTAATAACAATTTAAGCACACAAGGACAGCTGTTCAGGTGGTCTCAGAGAGGATGAAAAATTGCATATGTCATCTGCCAGAGCAGATACAAAATTACCTTGGCCTACAGAAACTTTTTATTTGCCTAGGAGGTATTTATTTTCCCACTTAAGGTGTTGGAAAAACAATGGCCTAAACTTCCTGTGGCAGAAAATATATCAATGAAAACTCACCATCACTTTAATCTTTTAATATACACTCTGCTGCTACTGGCCTAAAGTTCTTAGAATATCAGTGAAAACTCAGTATCACTTCCATCTTTTACTATATTCTCCAGTATTGTATTTCTGTGCTTATTAATTGCATTTTTCAAGGATTTGATCATTTTCTTATTATGCATTTCTCTAACACTTCATACAATGTATTCAATCAGAAGGACACATAGTTTACATAGATCAAATTATTTTCTTTCTGAGGGATGTTTAATTTGTATTTTGCTTGCTATCTTTCTAAGTACTTTCTTTTGAGGAAATGTCAGTATAATCAACTGATGGACCTTTGTCACTGTACTGAAAAATAATTAATCAAAATATGATTTCATTACTACATCTAACATTGAATATCTACATGATTTACCTTGAGAAATGTATGGTAATTGATGCAACATGGGAAAAAGAATAAATACACCAATATAATCATTTCTGTTAATCATTAAAATCCTTTTCAGTGCAAATTCTTATGTATTATTCTCTATATGTAAATCAAATTTTCATTTTACATAAAAACAGTAACTCATATAGTAACTTTTGAATTAAGAAGGAGGACAAAATGCCTCATACTCATTAGGGTGGCAGCTATCAAAATAACAAATTTTGGCAAGGATGTAGAGAAACTGGAATGCTTGTGCACAGTTGGTGGGAATAAAAAGTTGTACAGCCATTACAGAAAACAGTGTGATAGTTCTTCCAAGATTTAAAAATAGAAATACCATAATATCCAGCAACTTCACTTCCAGGTATATAACTAACATAATTGAAAGCAGGGTCTCAAAGAGGTACTTGTAAACCCATGTTCACAACAGCATTATTCACAGTAGTATGTAGAAGCAATCCTAGTGTCCATCATTAAATGAATGGATGAGCAAAATGTATATATACTAAATGTATACATATATATACACACATATATACATGTACATACACATAATAAAAATATTCAATTGCAAAAAGGAAGGGAATTCTGACAAATGCTACAATATGAATGAAACTTGAAGACATTGTGTGAAATGAATTAAGCCAACAGAAAAAGAAAAATTCAGCATGATTCCACTTACATGAGGTACATAAGGAAGTCAAAATAACAGATACAGAAACTAGAGTGGGGGTTGCCAGGACCAAGAGGAAAAGGAAAATGGAGAATTACTGTCTAATGTATATAGAGTTCCAGTTTTTCAGGATGAAAATATTTCTGGAGATGGATGGTAGTGATGGTAGCAAACATGACTAATGCTTTCAATATCACTCGAAGTTCCCGTCACGGCACAGTGGAACCGAATCTAGTAGGAAGCATGAGGTTTCGGGTTTGATCCATGGCCTCCCTCAGTGGGTTAAGGATCCAGCGTTGCTATTAGCTGTAGTGTAGATTGCCAAAGTGGCTCGGATCTGACGTTGCTGTAGCTGTGGCGTAGGTCAGCAGCTGTAGCTCCAGTTAGACCCCTAGCCTGGGACCCTCCATGTGCTGTGGGTGTGGCCTTAAAAAAAAAGCAAAAAAAAAAAATATATATATCACTATCACTAATACATTTAAAAATGTCTATGATGGTAAATTTTATATGTATTTTACCACAATAAAAACAATTGGAAGGAATGAATCCGTATAAGGGATTTAACACACTTTTAAGATGTAAATTAGATTGAATTATAAATGCATTGAACAAAGTTTACCATCTCATTGTTGGAAAATGACAAGCAATATGTAAATATTGTAATATATTTCGATAGACTTTAAGCTGGTGAGAACCAAGCCTTTGCCATTCCCAGTACATCCTTACTTTTGAACAGTTCTTTCTGTTCTCCTCATACACTAACCTGGGATTGAAACATCATTCGTCACTTATTTTAATTTGAATTCTTGTTCAGCATTTTAAATTCAGAGCAAGTGGAACACATCTAACACTGGATTATTTAGAATTTACAGTGGAAATGTTGGGGAGTACAGTGCCAAAGTAATAGTAGTGACCTTTTTAGATCCCAATTACTCTGAGATCTGACCTTAGTTCTTATATATTTTCCAAGCTTGTCTTAATGTTCTTCCCACTGACTTTTATAAACTAAATGATAATTTTCAATAGATTCCATTTTTTAAATAATGGCAAGTCAGACTGGGTTTCTAAGAACTTGCTTTATTCTTTAACCTTTATGAATGTATGTCATAAACACGTACACACCTACTTATATAATCACACAACTATACAAGTATTCCCTTATTGTAGAGACAACTATGAAATTATTCTCTTCTTCAATTATATCACTGATTTTATCAGATGCTAAATACCTGATTTTGGTTATTAATACTCACAACTTTAATCACAAGGTGGATTACATACATTTCTAATTTTGGTAATTAAATAATTCTGTTAAATATTGGTGCTTCTAATACATACATTTAGTTTCTACCTCACATTATTAAATGTATAAGTGCTCCACATTTTCAGCCTAAGCAGCATATATTTTGAAATAGCTTTGAAAAGTAATGCTTTTGAAGTGTATTCCCATAAAAGTCAAAATATGAGGCTTGTGTATTTTGTGCACAGACACAATTTTATTGTAAAGCTGAGTGGAAAGCACAGAGAGTTTCAATAGAACTGCTATCCCTACATATTACCAGAATAATACTTTTGTTAAAATTGATACATTAGCACTGACACATCTTTACCACCCAAAGTCCATCGTTTACATTAGGATTTACTCTTGGTGTTGCATGTTCTATGATTTTTAACAAATGTATTTGACATATATCCACTGTTATAGGATCATATAAGATAGTTTTCCTTCCCTAAAAATACCCTATTACTCTACCTATTCATTCCTTCCTCCAAACAAAGCTGTAGTAACCACTAATTATTTCACTCTCTATAGTTTTACCTTTTCCAGGACATCATATTGTCAGAATCACATAATATGTAGGCTTTTGTGATTGTCTTCTTTTATTTACTCGTATGCATTTAAATCTCCTCCTTGGAGTTCCTGTCGTGGCTCAGCGGTTAACGAATCCGACTAGGAACCATGAGGTTGAGGGTTCGATCCCTGGCCTTGCTCAGTGGGTTAAGGATCCGGTGATGCCATGAGTTGTGGTATAGGCTGCAGACGAGGCTCAGATCTGGTGTTACTGTGGCTCTGGTGTAGGCTGGCGGCTATAACTCCAATTAGACCCCCTAGCCTGGGAACCTCCATATCCGTGGGTGCGGCCCTAGAAAAGGCAAAAAGACAAAAAGACAAATAAATAAATAAATAAATAAATAAATAAATAAATCTCCTCAAAATCTTTTTATGACTTGCTAGCTCATTTCTTTTTACCACTAAATAATAGTATACTTTACAGATAAAGCACAGTTGATTTATTTATTCATCTACTGAAGGATATCTTAGTTTCTTCCAAGTGTTTGCAATTATGAATAAAACATACATGTCCAGATTTTTTTTTAAATTATTTTTATTAGAATATATATGATTTACAGTGTTGTGCTAATTTCTCTTGTACAGTGTTGTGATGTCACATACACAGACACACATGAACATGTATATGCATTTTTTACTCATACTATCTTCCATCATTTATTATCCCAAGAGCTTGGATATAGTTCCCTGTGCTGTACGGACAGACCTCATTGCTCATCCATTCTATATGTAATAGTTTGCATCTACCAACCCCAAACTCCCCATCCATCCCACTTCCTCCACGCTTCCCCTTGGTAACCACAAATCATTTCTCTAAGTCCCTGAGTCTGCTTCTGTTTTGTAGATAGGTTCATTTGTGCAGGTTTTGATATGGACTTACATTTTCAACTCATTTGGATAATATCCAGGAGGAGGATTGCTGGGTTGCATGGTAAGGCTATGAGAGATGCTGCTGCTCCGCATCTTCACAAGCATTTGGTGGTGTCAGCATTTTGGATTTTAGCCATTCTCATACTGCTGTGTATTTTAAATTACGTTGTTTTTCACATACCTTGCTGTTATGTTCCTGTTATTTTGGCTTGTTCTTCATAAAAAGATGCCCTATAAATAATATCTAATCATAAAAATATATGACAAAAAAGCCCATTTCTATGAATACATCAAAATATCACAGTGATTTGCCCAAGAAGTTTCCCAGTGATTATTCCCGTTTGATGTTCTTAATGTTCTTATTGCTTATTTCTCTGAAGACAGCAATAATTGTGTTTTCCCCTCCTTTATATTGTTTTCAGTTAAATAACCATATTTATTGAAAATACTTTCCCAATTGTTCTTTGGTGGGTCAGATTTAGTTTTTTTCTTTACAAGTTAAAATTTTCTTTTTTTTTAGCATACATCGATGTCTTTACTGTGGCAGACCCCATCAGCTACTTTTCTGTTATTCCCTCTTTACCGAATGGATTCCTATTCTTCTCAGGGCCAAAAATAACCAACCTCAGCAAAGGATCTCAGCAAGTCACAACAATCTGTTTCCATCTTGCCTCTGATTAGAGCACTGAACTTTATGCTATTCATTTCTATTCAAAGAGGTAAGATTTAATCCATAATGTCTTATGGAAAATATTTTATTTCTTGATAAAAATAGAAATAGGTGGAGAGAAATCCCTTTGGCTGTCTTCTTTTTTAATGGGTCTATGAAGGTGTAATCACTGGATTTAATGGCAGCTACCTTGTGACTCTGAAGAAAGAAATAATACATTGTAAACGAAGATAGAAAGATGAAAAGAGCTTGGTTTTTTCTTTCTTTCTTTTCTTTCTAGAGCCACACTGGCAGCATAGGGGTCAAACTGGAGCTCTAGCCACTGGCCTATGCCACAGCCACAGCAATGCCAGATGCAAGCAACATCTACGACCTACACCACAGCTCATGGCAACACGGTATTCTTAACCCACTGAGTGAGGCCAGGGATCAAACCTGCGTCCTCATGGTTACTAGTCAGATTCGTTTCTGCTGAGCCACAATGGGAACTCCAAGCGTGGTTTCCTTGTGATATTTTTGACTATGGAACCACTCACAGTATCATCTATTTCCAGACTCTTTTGTTAAGATAATTATCTTAATATTGAAGATAACATGATTTGGTATTCAGTTACCTTGTAGCCAAATGGATTCTAACCAAAACTATTATGTAAATGTAAGACTTAGTGTGAACAGTTATGGCAACATCTTTCAAACATTAGCAACATTTTTTATATCACCAAAATGTAGGCTGGAGAGAGGACAAGACGGCAGAGGAGTAGGGAGACACGCTCGCTCTCTCCCACAAACACTACAAAAAAAGCACGTCTACAAAATAAATGACTCACACAGAACAGCAACCAATCGCTGGCAGAGGAACCTAAACTTAAATAACGGCAAGAAGTTCGTGACACTACGGGGCAGAACGGGAGAAAAGAGGAGAGTGAGAGAAGGTGAATCCGAGCGGGACGGGCGCTCCCGAAAGGGAACTGCGGAGGAGAAAGGGATCCCGCACACTGGAAAGTCACCTACTCGGGGGAAAGATCAAATGAACTGGAGGCATCTCCAGATGCAGAGAAGAGTGTAGCAGTAAGTTGGAGTACGGAAAAGCCGATCAAGAACCGAACGGACCATCTGAACTACGGGCACAGTCACCAAAAATTGAGATGCCTGGGTGGGAGCTGGGCACCCAGACCTTGGCTCCAGAGGTTAGTCCCCGAGAACAGGCTGGGGGGGCGGGGCGGAGCGGAAACTGCTTGGGAGGTCTAGAAACCATTTGACGGGGCAGAGACTGCCTGGGAGACTAGAAAACAAAGCTGTCGCAGAGGAAGGGAGCAATACTCTAGGGGCGGGGAAGTGGAAAGCCGCATCAGAGGGAACCTGGGAAAAGAGCCTGGTCTGCGCCAGTGCTGGGGAGGGGAGAGAAGAAGGGGTGGGTCCCCATAGAATACTCCCAACACCACAGCAAGCTTACAGGCCTGCTAGCTAGCTGAAAGCTGTGCTTCCCAGTGCATCCCCTCCCCCCACCCCCACCACCCCCTACGCTCTCGCCAAACCTGAGGCTGCCTGCCATCCAGGAGGGCTGGCCTAGACAATTGCCTGAAGCCTACCACCATAGGGGCTGTCCCTGCACAGGCCTTCTTGCCCTTTGGAGGGGCTACACTTCCGCAGAGTAGCACCAAACACCACCAGCCCCCGAGAAAAGGCCTGCAGCCCAGAAAAGCTAGAACAAGCCTAGCCAGGCAATGAATAGATCTGCCTAATTCTCGGACGGTTTTTCTGAGTTGGGCTGCCCCGGGGAGGAGCCTCTTAGGTTTTCAGCAGCCCTACTACCCGCCCAAGCCCCCAGGGGGTACCAAGCCCTAGTGGATCAGCTGCATAGGACTGCCAGCTCCAGGCAGGACTCCCTACAGCCCAGAAAAGCTGCAACAAGCCTGGCTGAGTCGGGAAAAGATCTCAGACGGTATTTCTGAGTCGGGCTGCCCTGGGGAGGAGCCTCTTGGGTTTCCAACGGCCCTGCTACCCACCCCAAGCCCCCAGGGGGTGCTGAGCCCTAGTGGATCATCTGCATAGGACTGCTAGCTCCAGGCAGGACCCCCTACAGCCCAGAAAAGCTGCAACAAGCCTGGCCGGGTCGGGAAAAGATCTCAGACAGTCTCTCTGAGTTGGGCTGCCCTGGGGAGGAGCCTCTTGGGTTTTCAGTGGCCCTGCTACCCGCCCAAGCCCCCAGGAGGTGCCCCACTCCCGTGGAATAGCTGCTCAGCACCACCAGCCCCCTGGAGGAGCCCTTGCAGCCCAGAAAAGCTGCAACAAGCTTGGCCAGACTGTGAAAAGATCCGCCTACATTCTCAGGTCGCCCTTCTGAGTTGGGCTGCCCTAGGGAAGAGCCTCTTAGGTTCTCAGTGACCCACATAGCTTCCCCAGCCCCAAGGAGGTGCTGCACTCCTGAGGAACAGCTGCCCAACACCGCCAACCCCCTGCAAGAACCCCACAGCCTAAAGACACCAGAGCAAGCTCTGCATGACCAAGTGAAATCTGCTACCATCGTGGTGTGGACCTCCCAGTCCTGTCTGCCCTCAGGAAGTCCTCCTTTGCTTCAAAGAAACCCTGTTAGCCCCATCAACACTCCAGAAAAGCCACACTGCCTCAAAAAAGATTGACCAACAACGCCAGCCCTCAGGAAATATTCCACGGCAGTGACAAGGCAAACACTGCCCGATCACGGAGAGTACAACTCCCTCAGGAGAAAGAAAACAACAAGCAAGATGAAGAAGCTGAGAAACCACCCCCAGTCAAACCAACAGGAGAACTCACCTAAAGCAGTCAACAATGAAACAGATCCCTGCAGTCTGACAGACCTGGAGTTCAAAAGAGAAATAGTGAAAATACTGAAGGAATTAAGAGAAGATATGAACAGTAATGCAGATACCCTCAGAAAGGAACTAGAAAATATAAGGAGGAGCCAAGAAAAACTAGAACATTCATTGGCAGAGATGCAAACTGAACTAAGGGAAGTAAAAACCAGAATGAATAATGCAGAAGAATGAATCAGTGATATGGAAGATAGAATAATGGAAATCACCCAATCAGGTCGACAGACAGAAAACCGAATCAAACAACAGGAAAGAAATATAAGAGACCTATGGGATAATATAAAGCGGGCCAATCTACGCATAATAGGAATTCCAGAAGGAGTAGAAAAAGATAAGGGGATGGAAAATACATTTGAAGAAATTATCGATGGAAACTTCCCAAATCTAAAGGATACTGAGTTCAAGATACAGGAAGCACAGAGGGCCCCAAACAAACTGAACCCAAATAGACCCACAGCAAGACACATCATAATAAAAAGGGCAAAAGTTAGTGATAAAGAGAGGATCCTAAAGGCAGCAAGAGAAAAGCAGAATGTTACCTACAAGGGAACCCCCATAAGAATATCAGCTGACTTCTCTACAGAAACAGTACAGGCCAGGAGGGAATGGCAAGAGATAGTTAAAGTGCTAAAAGGAAAAAATATGCAACCTAGAATACTCTATCCAGCAAGAATATCATTTAAAATAGAAGGGGAAAGAAAAATGTTTTCCAACAAACAAAAGCTTAAAGAATACCGCAACACAAAACCCAGGTTAAAGGAAATATTGAAAGGGCTTCTCTAAACCAAAAAGAAAGGAAGGAAAGGGAAGAAAAAAGAAAAGAAGAAAAAAAAAAGAAGAAGAAGAAGAGGAAGAACTAGGACTGAGGAAACTGCAATCAGAGAGCAGTCACTCAAATAAGCCAGCATACAGATTTATTCATGAACAGGCCTCAAACAAAATAAAATGAAAAAGAAAAAAATAAAAAAGAGTCATCAAAACCATAAAATGTGGGCAAGGGATGTTAGGAAGTAAATAACCCTTTTTGTTTGTTTGTATGTTTCTCTTCTTAATTTTAATATAATAATGAAGTGTTTGAACTTACAGGACCATCAGGCTAAAACACACAATTACGGGAAGGGGTGAGCATACTTAAAAAACAGGGCAACCACAAGCCAAAACCAAATATTGCATTTGCAAAAAAATGAAAAAAAAAATACACTCAAGCAGATAATAACAGGAGACCATCCAACCAAAAAAAAAGAGAAAGGAAGAATGGAGAACCATAGAATCAACTGGAACACGAGGTTCAAATGGCAATAAATAATCATCTATCAATTATCACCTTAAATGTCAATGGACTGAAAGCCCCAATCAAAAGACACAGAGTGGCTGAGTGGATAAAAAGGCAAAAACCTTCAATATGCTGCCTACAAGAAACTCACCTTAGGACAAAAGATACTTATAGATTGAAAGTGAAAGGGTGGGGAAAAATATTTCACACCAATAGACATGACAGAAAAGCAGGAGTCACAACGCTCATATCAGACAAAATAGACTTTAAAACAAAAGACATAAAGAAAGACAGAGAAGGACACTACTTAATGATTAAGGGATCCACCCAAGGAGAGGATGTTACTATCGTCAACATATATGCCCCAAATCTAGGAACACCCAGATACATACAACAAATATTAACAGACATAAAGGGAGATATTGATGAGAATACAATCATAGTAGGAGACCTTAATACCCCCCTCACATCAATGGACAGATCCTCTAGACAGAAAACCAATAAAGCAACAGAGATCCTAAAGGGAACAATAGAAAAGTTAGACTTCATTGATCTCTTCAGGACACTACATCCAAAAAAAGCAGAATACACATTCTTCTCAAATGCTCATGGAACATTCTCAAGAATCAACCACATATTGGGACACAAAGCTAACCTCAATAAATTTAGGAGCATAGAAATTATCTCAAGTATCTTCTCTGACCACAATGCCATGAAATTAGAAATCAACCATGGGAAAAGGAAAGAGAAAAAACCTACTGCATGGAGACTAAACAACATGCTACTAAAAAACCACTGGGTCACTGAGGAAATCAAGAAGGAAATTAAAAACTACCTTGAAACAAATGATAACGAAAACACTACCGCTCAAAATCTATGGGATGCTGCGAAAGCAGTGCTCAGAGGGAAATTTAGAGCACTACAGGCCTTTCTCAAAAAAGAAGAAAGATCCCAAATGGACAACTTAACCCTCCACCTAAATGAATTAGAAAAAGAAGAACAAAAAAGGCCTAAAGTCAGCAGAAGGAAGGAAATGATAAAGATCAAAGAAGAAATCAATAAAATAGAGACTCAAAAAACAATAGAGAAAATTAATAAAACCAAAAGGTAAACAAAATTGACAAACCCCTGGCCAGACTCACTAAAAAGAGGAGAGAAAGAACCCAAATAAACAAAATTAGAAATGAAAAAGGAGAAATCACAACGGATACAGCAGAAATACACAAAACCATAAGAGAATACTATGAACAACTATACAGGCAACAAGTTTGACAATCTGGAAGAAATGGACAATTTCCTAGAATCTTACAGCCTGCCAAAACTGAATCGAGTAGAAACAGACCAACTGAACAGACCCATCACTAGAAATGAAATTGAAGAGGTCATAAAATCACTCCCTACAAATAAAAGTCCAGGAACAGATGGCTTCACAGGTGAATTCTATCAAACATATAAAGAGGAATTGGTGCCCATCCTCCTTAAACTCTTTCAAAAGGTTGAAGAAGAAAGAATACTCCCAAAGACATTCTATGAGGCCACCATCACCCTCATTCCAAAACCAGACAGAGATACCACCAAAAAAGAAAACTATCGCCCAATATCATTGATGAATATAGATGCAAAAATTCTCATCCAAATCTTAGCCAACCAAATCCAACAACATATCAAAGAAATTATACCCCATGACCAGGTTGGGTTCATCCCAGGTTCACAAGGATGGTTCAACATACGCAAATCAATCAGCATCATACACCACATTAACAAAAGAAAAGTCAAAAATCATATGATCATCTCAATAGACGCAGAAAAAGCATCTGACAAAGTCCAACATCCATTCATGATCAAGACCCTCGCCAAAGTGGGTATAGAGGGAACATTCCTGAATATAATCAAAGCCATTTATGAGAAACCCACAGCAAATATAATCCTCAATGGGGAAAAACGGAAAGCCTTCTCCCTCCAATCTGGAACAAGACAGGGATGCCCACTCTCACCACTGCTCTTCAACACAGTTTTGGAAGTCCTAGCCACAGCAACTAGACAAACAAAAGAAATAAAAGGCATCCATATAGGAAGAGAAGAGATAAAACTGTCACTGTATATAGATGGCATGATACTATACATAGAAAACCTGAAGGACTCAACCCCAAAACTCCTTGAACTGATGAATAAATTCAGCAAAGTAGCAGGATATAAGATTAAAATTCAGAAGTCAGTTGCATTTCTGTATACCAGCAATGAAATATTAGAAAAGGAATACAAAAATACGATACCTTTTTTAAAATTGCACCTCACAAAATCAAATACCTCGGAATACACCTGACCAAGGAGGTAAAGGACCTATATGCCGAGAAGTATAAAACTTTAATCAAAGAAATCAAAGAAGATGTAAAGAAATGGAAAGCTATTCCATGTTCCTGGATTGGGAAAATCAATATTGTAAAAATGGCCATGCTACCCAAAGCAATCTACAGATTCAATGCAATCCCTATCAAATTACCCAGGACATTTTTCACAGAACTACAACAAACAATCCAAACATTTCTATGGAACCACAAAAGACCCAGAATTGCCAAAGCAATCCTGAGAAACAAAAACCAAGCAGGAGGCATAACTCTCCCAGACTTCAAGAAATACTACAAAGCCACAGTCATCAAAACAGCGTGGTACTGGTATCAAAACAGACAGACAGACCAATGGAACAGAATAGAGAACCCAGAAATAAACCCTGACACTTATGGTCAATTAATCTTTGACAAGGGAGGCAAGAACCTAAAATGGGAAAAAGAAAGTCTATTCAGCAAGCATTGCTGGGAAACCTGGACAGCTGCATTCAAATCATTGAAACTAGAACACACTCTCACACCATGCACAAAAATACACTCAAAATGGCTGAAAGACTTAAATATACGACAGGACACCATCAAACTCCTAGAAGAAAACATAGGCAAAACACTCTCTGACATCAACATCATGAATATTTTCTCAGGTCAGTCTCCCAAAGCAACAGAAATAAACCCATGGGACCTAATCAAAAATAAACCCATGGGACCTCATCAAACTGAAAAGCTTTTGCACAGCAAAGGAAACAAAAAAGAAAACAAAAAGACAACTTACAGAATGGGAGAGAATAGTTTCAAATGATGCAACCGACAAGGGCTTAATCTCTAGAATATATAAACAACTTATACAACCCAGCAGCAAAAAAGCCAATCAATCAATGGAAAAATGGGCAAAAGACCTGAATAGACATTTCTCCAAAGAAGAGATACAGATGGCCAACAAACACATGAAAAAATGCTCAACATCGCTGGTTCTAAGAGAAATGCAAATCAAAACTACCAGGAGATACCACCTCACACCAGTCAGAAGGGCCATCATTAAGAAGTCCACAAATAACAAGTGCTGGAGGGGCTGTGGAGAAAAGGGAACCCTCCTGCACTGTTGGTGGGAATGTAAACTGGTACAGCCACTATGGAGAACAGTTTGGAGATACCTTAGAAACCTATACATAGAACTTCCATATGACCCCGCAATCCCACTCTTGGGCATCTATCTGGACAAAACTCTACTTAAAAGAGACACGTGCACCCGCATGTTCATTGCAGCAGTATTCACAATAGCCAAGACATGGAAACAACCCAAATGTCCATCGACAGATGACTGGATTCGGAAGAAGTGGTATATATACACAATGGAATACTACTCAGCCATAAAAAAGAATGACATAATGCCATTTGCAGCAACATGGATGGAGCTAGAGAATCTCATCCTGAGTGAAATGAGCCAGAAAGACAAAGACAAATACCATATGATATCACTCATAACTGGAATCTGATATCCAGCATAAATGAACATCTCCCTAGAAAAGAAAATCATGGACTTGGAGAAGAGACTTGTGGCTGCCTGATGGGAGGGGGAGGGAGTGGGAGGGATCGGGAGCTTGGGCTTATCAGACACAACTTAGAATAGATTTACAAGGAGATCCTGATGAATAGCACTGAGAACTTTGTCTAGATACTCATGTTGCAACAGAAGAAAGGCTGGGGGGAAAATGTAATTGTAATGTATTCATGTAAGGATAACCTGACCCCCTTGCTGTACAGTGGGGAAAAAAAAATGTAGGCTGGCTTTATTTCACTGCAGTTTAATACTAAAGACTAATGTACAAGGAAGGCATTGCTTAATTACACATTTTGTCTCCTCTTAAAACTTTATCAGAAATTTGAAGCAAATTTTTGTTTATACTTTGGAATTTTGTGTCTTTACCATATTTTTAAACTATTTTGAACAAAAAGAAAGAAGATATTCATTGCATTGCAAAAGTCATCTGTCAAACTGTAGCCCCCAAATCTACAAAATGTGAACACAAATGTTCATAACATTTCTGGGTATAATTTTAAGTATCTTTTTTTTTTTTCTTCTCTATCTTATAATAGTTATTTTATTTTGGTCTCAGAGTAGAACAAAATGGGTTACACAGTCTCTCCTTCTTGATGACAAGTAATGTTTTCACTTCAAAATATCTCTCACACTAGACAGACATTTTATTAATAACACTTCTTGAGACAGATTTGTGATCAGACTAGATGGATTCATCTTGACAAATACTAATTTTCTTCCATTTGCACTTGGGATAAAATCCAAAGTCATTAACATTGGGGACAATGCTGCTATCCCTCCAGCTACATCTTTATAAATCTCCCCACTAAAAGTCTCATAGTTGCTGAAATTTCCAAAAATGTTTCAAAAAACAGACCCCAACGGCTTTCCAAACACAGCACCTGGGATTGCCTTCTCCCAGAGGAAATCACTTCTCACCATTTACTTTCACTGCAAATACTCCAAATCAGAGAGGCCTTTCCTGTTCACCCTGCTTAAGTTTCTGCTTTTCATATCCTCAACACAAGGTGATTTTAATTGATTATTTCTTATCACTTTTCTCATCCTGAATACATACGTTAATTTATATTTCTACTCACTATTGCCAACTCTTTTCTCCCTCCACCAATTCAAAGTATGATCCTGAGAGTATCTTTTAAATTTTACCTTTATCTCGCATAAGGTCTGACAGAAAATGGTTTTGAAAATATTTTTATAAAAAAATAAAATAATAATGATTCATAGTAATGGTAAATAAGTGAAAATGATTTTTTGAGACCCTTCCCTTCTTTATTCACTTTCAGTAACTTACGCTTTAAAAAGCTAATTCACCTTTTCACTTCTCTCTCAAAACTACACCTTCTCTAAATTCCTTTGCTTTTCTCTTATTATCTGCTAAGGCATTTAGTGTTATGACTTGAGTATTTTCTTCCATCTGTGGCCTTGACATTGAAACTTTTATCCTCCAAAAGGCTTATTTTATGTTTTTCACACATGAAAAAATACAATCTCTTCCTTAGAAGTGTTCTGGTATCAGATATTAAATTAATATTTTTCTGCTATCAGATCAGATAACCAATGTCCTTCTGATAACATTTATCCAGAGATAGAGAAATTTTATTTTTGTTCATTCTATTAAATTATGATTGAATTATTTTTGTAACACTCAAAGTTTATGTATCTTATACTTTAGCATTATCATATTTATATTCTATATAAATATTTTATAGTACTGATTGATTTCTCCTGGAAAAATGTATTCATTTCTCTTTAATAGCCATTAAATTAAAAAACAAAATCAATCTATCTGAAAGTTTGTAGGTATTATTGAGCATAATTAAATTCGGGAAACAGGGCAAACACAAAAATAATACTATAAAAACTCCAAGTCATTCTTTATCACCTAGAAAAGAATACAGTGAACATTTTTTCATATTCATATATTTTCTCCTCTGTATAAATTTATCATATACATGGATACACAAAATCATTACACTGTATATTACCAGTTTTATCTTTTCTTTTTCATTTTTAAAATCTTTAACTGAGTAGAATTTTGGCTGAAAGATTCTGTAGTCATCTAATCCCTTAATAAGAGACATCATTATTGTTCTTCATAGATCTTTCCCCTCTTTTATTCTGTTACAGCTGCTTTTATGTTCTCTGGTGATTTGTTGGTCTATGTACTCAATTCCATATTGCCTTCTTTCTCAAACTATTTCAAGTTTGTCTTCTGATTCCATCTGGTCAATCTAATCAAACTGACCATTTACCATCTGCTTGATCTACTCATGCTCTGTTTAATACAAGTGAAAAAAGACAAAGACCAGCACTAGGGATCCTAAACCTCACACCTCAGCTACCATTCAGGTTGTACTAGACAGCCCAAATGGCATATTCTAGAAGCACTTTCTTTCATTGGCCTCAAGTTTGCTTTAAATTTCAAGGTAATGATCTTTCTCTGTAAAGCTCAATTCTTCATCCTTGCATTTATCACTGTTGTTTAAATTTGCACAGTTTCAACAACCCATAGAGCTGTATTACCTAACCTCTCTAATCATTGAGTCAAATGAGGAAAGACTACAGATGCTTACTGATATAATTTGGGGGAATATTAAATAAAGTAATCAAATAATATCCTTTGCACTGTGCCTGGTAAATATTAACAATTATTTTTATTAAATTATCATAAGCACCAAACCTTTCAGAAATGATTTACTCTTATTAAATTATTATTAGTGGCATTGGAAAAATCCTTCATTATCAAAATATTATTAAAGCATTAATATTAGAAATTATAAGGAACTGTTTATAAACCACCTTCTAGTCACTTAAAATTAAACTTATAAATAAAATATTATATTTATTACAAATTAAAGCCAAGAGTCGAAGAAGTTACAAGATGGAAAGGATTTAAGTTTTTCCACATTTTCATTAACAAGTGAAGCTAGAAAGAGTGTGATTTTTCCAAGGATCTCCCATCAAAGCCTCATTAAAAACAATTAACATTAAAGGAAATTTAGATGGGGTACATGTTAAAATAAATTTCCATGTTTAATCATTTATTATAAGATCATCAGAAACTACAGAATATCACATTCCCTTATTCAATTATCATTTCCAATATTATTTTAGTGTGCATTTTAAAACTGTGATTTCAACTCAGAATTCAACATCATTGACATAAATTTATTCATACAAAAAAGAGTGCCTTGTATATGCTATCATTTTGCTAAGTATTTTATAAATGATAGTAAAGTTAAGCCTCATATAACCCCAACAAATAAGCACTCCTATTTGTCCCACCTCAGAGGAGGGAATTAACAAGATAAATTCACTCTTTTAGATAAACACTAGTCCCATCTTCTTGTATGCTTAATTTGTTCATGTCTTACAGTTTTGTAATGAGACTGAATGTATCTGAATGATCAAGCTCTCTACTTCCAAATTACAGTGACATCAAATCAGGTACATGAGTTAAAACCTATCATTTAATTTCCTATCATTGACTATGTCAGTCTTCCAAAACGACCAAGTGAATGGATATATGCAAGAAGTTTATCAGATGATTCTTTGCCAAGTTCCACATCACTTTTAGATACTACATCACTTTTATTATCAGGTGACATAATAAAAGAAACCCCATGTACATTTAATAATTACACAAATAAATTTAAGAATTAGTAAGCTACAGTGCATTAAAGAATTATTTTGTGTGATACTCTGATTTATTGATATGATAACAGGTATGACAGTGCCTGTAAACATATTATAATCCTTTCATCCAATTTCCTGCTAAACTTTTGAGTATTTAAACCTGTTTGCCTAGTGACATAGTTGTGGTATATGACTCACATATGTTCCTCAATCAAATCTCCTTAAATTGTTTAGTATCTTTTTCTATTGATTTCCTTTACCAGAAAGTGTTTTCTCAGCTTTTGAAATATGCAAGAGATTAAGGTTGCTGATTCACTGATTACCATTTTATTGCAGGATTTATGAAACATGTACATCCTCGTTATATACACCCCAAATCATAGCTTCTGTGAAATAACTAAGCTTTGGATTTGCAATTCAGAGAAAGAAATGCAAGCTTTCTGTAAGAATAAATTTACCTATTTCACGCTTTCATGGAAAGTAATGTTTTAATTCTATTTAATTTGCAAGATCAACTCTAGATCCAACATTTTTATTGTAGAAAGTTGGGATTCATATGCTTATATTTTAAGGCTTTTATCTCACTACTAATTTTATCTCTTATCTAGACTGATAATGTAGAAACAATAGGAGTAGGTACAAAAATAGTTTTCAGTAAAATTTTTGGAAACAGGTATAATGGAAAAGCACTGTTAACATCTAGAAACACATGTCACATTGGAGTAAATGCAGAACTAGATACTCAGGCAGGGATGAAAGCAGCCAGAGACCATTTCCTTCCTGCGAAGAGCTTGCCATTTTCTTTATTGAATTTAGATCAATTAGATCTCTTTGTGTCTTCAGCTCTATGATAAAATCTGATTTTCTAAATTATCCAGGTTATCATTGTTAGGATAGAACAATGATTTTTACAAATTATGTACTAATACAAACACCTGCAAACTTCAAGGCCTTCTGCTAGATGTTGAAACGACAAATATAAAGATGTATTTCTTGTTCTTGTTTAGAGGCTAAACACATATTTGTATTCACTTTAAGGACAATGGTAGAGATGCCTTACATATAACAAATATATAGCAAGTGAGAGGTAATCCGGTTACACATAGAATAAGAAGAAATAGCTTTTCAGTGAAGTGATGAGCAAACTGAGGGATTTACAGGATTTTTAGAGTTCCTCACTGGTGCTGGTGCTGGTGCTGGTAAAGAAGGCTTTCCATGTTATGGGAATACCGTGGCATTTGCCTAGTCACTCATTGATGGATAACTTATTTCTAATTTTTGGTAGTAACAAATAAGCTCTTATGATTATTTATGTACAATTCATTATAAAAACAAATGTTTTTATTTCTCTTGGGTACATATGAAGAAGTACATCTGCTGAATTATGTAGACCACGTATGTTTAACTTTATAAGAAATGGCTGAACTATGGTCCAAAATGCTTTTATCATTTTATGCTCCCACTATTAGGTATGAGAGTTCCAGTTGCTCCATATAATTTTCAAATCTTGACATGGTCAGTCTTTTTTGCTTTTTGTCTTCCTAATGGGTATGCATTTCTCTAATGATTAATGATATTAGGTATGTTTTCACATGTTTATTTCATATTATTACTTATATGCATATATTCTTTGATGAAACATCTGTTTGGATAGTTTGCCTATTTTTAGTTGAGTTATTTGAATATTTTTGTATATTCTGGATGCAAGCATTTTATTATATAAATTATTTGCAAATATTTTCATACAGTCCATATCTTATATTTGTTATCTTAGCAGCATATTTCAAAGAGCAGAAGTTTTTAGTTTTGATGAAGCAAATTTATCATGAATTTTCTTTTTTAGATTGTGATTTTGTGTGGCATCTAGGAAACTGTTGCCTAACCTGAGTTCATAAAGATTTTATCCCAGCTTTTCTTCTACAATTTCTAAAATTTCACATTTTACATTTGTGTCTATAATTCATTTTGGTTTAACACTTTAATACGATGTGAAGTATGGGAATAACATTCTTTAAAAAATATATGCAAATATCCAATTTTTCCAACACATTTTATGAAAAGGCTATACTTTCTACCCTGAATTGCCTTTTCCTCTTTGTCAAAAATAAGTTATCCATGTAGGTCAGGGTATTTTTCCCAAGTTTCCATTCTGTTCAACTGATTCATTTGTCTATCTTTAACTAGAACTTAAAATCAACTTTGTTAGCCCTCCAACTTGTTCTTACTTTTTAAGACTGTTTTGGCTCCTTTGCATTTCCATACAAATTTTAAAAATAGCTTATAAATTTCTGAAAAATTATTGCTGATATAAAGAAAAGGACTGTATTCCATGTATAAATAAATTTGAGAAGGATTAGCATTTTAACAATATTGACTCCATGTGTGTTTCTGTAGTGCAGCGGTTATTGGGCTCTAACAATATGGATTCTTCAGAGTCATTGACTTTAGATGCCTTCCATTTATTTAGAGCTCCTTGAATTTCTCTCACCAATATTTTGTGGTTTTCACACCTTTTGTCAAATTATCCTTAACTATTAAGTATTTTTGTATTTTGCTGCTATGATAAATACTATTTTTTTTCATTTTCAATTGTTTATTGATAGTGTATAAAATTTGGATTTTTGTATATTACTCATGTTGCAATCTTGCTAAATTCATTTATTAGTTCTAGGATTTCTTTTTTATAGATGTCATTAGATTTTCTATATACATGACCATTCCATGTATAAATACAAACAACTGTAATTTATTTCTTTACATTCTAGATGCCTTTTATATCTCTTTTAATTTTTTTTAATTTGGTGAATTATATTTATTGCTTCTCAAATATTAAACTAAACTTGCAATGGTGGGATAAGCCACACTAGATCATGCGGTATTTAGATAGAAATATAAGTGGATAGATGTAGATAGGTAAGTAGATAGATTAAATAAGCTAACAAATTGTTTAGAATTTTTGCATCTAGATTCATGAGAGATAGTTTTCTGTACTGTTCCTTTCTGCAGTGTGTCCATCTTTTTTGATATTAGGGTAATGCTATCCTAATAAAATGAGGTGAGAATTATTCACTCTGTTTCAAGTTTTCGAAGAGTTTTTTTTTTTAGATTTAGTATTATATTTCCTTAAATATTTCGTTCATTCTACTGGTAAAGCCATTGGGATAAGGAGTATACTTTATGTTAAGTGTTTTAATAAGGCACTGATTTCTTTAGTATCCTCTTTCATTCCTGATATATAATAACTTTTGTCTCTTTATTTTTTTCCTCTGATTTATCTGGTTAGAGGTTTGTCAATTTCATCGATTTTTCTCAAGGAACTAGCTCTTGACTTCATTTATTTCTCTATTTTCTTATTATTTTTTCTTTCTTTTTTTATGTCAGGTGTTCAGGCCTGGTTCCTAAGTTCATGGGTCCAAGACACAAGAGAGAGGACCTAGTGTAGTTCTCTATTTTCTTCTTTTTTTTAAAAAAAAAAAAACCTAGCTTATTTATTTGTTTATTTATTTACTTATTTTGGCCATGCCCACAGAATGCAGAAGTTCCCAGGCCAGGGACAGAACCTGCAACACAGCAGTGACAATGCTGAATCCCACTGAGCCACCAGCAAATACCTCTATTTTCTTGTTTATTTATTTCTACTCAGATCTTTATTCTTTCCCTTCTTCTCCTCTGAATTTTACATTTCCTCCTTTTCTAATTTCTAGTTTCTTTCAGACATTATTGAGAAATAAGATGTTTCTGCTTTTCTAATATAAGCATTTAGCACTATAAATTATCTTCTAAATATTTCTTCAGCAGCATCCAATATAATTTTAAATATTGTGTTTTCATTTTCACCCAGTCAAATACTTTTTAATTTATTTTTATTTATTTGCTGAACTATGGGTTATTAAGAAGTGCATTATTTGACTGCCTGGTATTTTGTGCTTTTTATGGAGATTTATAATTGCTTTATAACTTAATTCCATCACAAACAGAGAAGATACTGTTAAGCTAACTTATATTTGTTTTATGGCCCAGATTAAGTTCTATCTCAATTAATATCCCATGCACACCTGAAACATATGTGAATTTTATTTTGTGAAGTACAGAGGTCTATACATATCATTGTAGTAAAAACTTGTCAATATAATCCTACTGATTTAGGTGCACTTATTCCATTAATTATTATCAGAATTGTGTTGAAGTCTCAAATTGTAATTGTGATGTTATCTATTTCTCAGTGCATTTTTATCAGTTGCAGCTTCATGTGTTTTGGAGTTTAGTTAACAGATATATGAACATTTAGGATTATTATGTCCTCTTGATACACTGAGCACTCTATTATTGTGATAATATACTTTTTGTTTTGAAACACACTTTGATACTAATATCTTAAGCTAGCTTTCCGTTGATTAGTGCTAACATGCTATATTTTTTACTCATTTACTTTTAATTAATTTGTATCTTTGCTCAAAGTACATTTCTTTTAGGTAGGAAAGAGTTAGATTTATTTTTTTTAATTTCATGTGATAATTTTTACCTTTAATTGGGTTTTTCCATACTGGAAAACAACTTGGCAGTATTAGCTAACTAAATTTTGAAATACATAGCTAAGAAATCCCAGAGGAATTCCCATCAACTTCCCAGACAAGCCAAGAGTGAGATTTTTATTGCCTGGTAGTAAGGAGTAGGGCAATCTAGGGGCCCACTACTGAGTAATGGATGAGCACAGGAGGACACAAAATTGTGAAATATTCTGAAGTGCTCAGAAGCCAAAAAAGCTACTTGTCTGATAAACAGTGTAACTAGATTTTTAAGCAATGCTGAGTAAAAAGGATGATATAGAAAAATACCTATATCAAGATTGCATTTATGTAAGTGCATATCAAAATATGTACCAAGCTACATATTTTAAAAGAATTCATAGAAAATCCAAGGATACGTATTAAACACTTAAGATAGAGAGAAATATAAATGGGGAACATATATGAGAGAAAATTTATATATATATGTATATACATAAAATGTGCTACTAAAGGGAAATTCAATGATCCTTTACTCCTAGGATCCAAAATTTAAAAAAAACTGAATTAAAATTTAGAGTGAAAACTAATATTGCATCAAGTATGCCTAATATTTTAATATAATTTACTGCATACCATTTAGGAAATAAACTTTCTTTGAACCAGGTATTTGTAAGACAGGAGATGTACTTGTGAAGTTTATTGATTTTTTCTTGCCCTCTAGAGTATGCTTGTATTAATTAGCAAAGAAATCAGCTCAGTAATAATTAATAAAGAAATATATTTAAGTGCCATATGCTTCTGTTAATTCATGCATGCCACTGCAATTATCAGGAAATGCTAAGCAAAGATCAGACAATTACTGATCCTAATCAAAATGACAAAGTCAGGCTTTACAATAAAATAGAGTTAGATAGTGAGCTTGGATTTTAGTCATGTCTAGACAGTTTCTAAAACAGCTTTTCTTAATTATCCATAGCTTATACATTTGAAAAGAAATAAAAGGATGGTAGTAAAACGAAGACTCACATGCAACATGTTCCCTGAATTTGGATCAATTTTCTACTAGCTGTGTGTTTCATGGATCTGAACTTTAAGACCAACCATTCATACAATGCTTTATGTCAAATATATTTCAATTAAAACAACCACAACCACAACCAAGAACTTGTCTAAGGCTCAGAATAGCCTCGGCTACTGCTTACATAGTACATACAGCAAGCACAACGCACTCTGTAAGGGGCTACCATTCACCTCTCTGTCTCATAGACATGTACACTTGTGACAGTTTTTGACAACTGGCAGTAAATTCTCCATAGAATAGGATGACTTGTTCTAACACTCGTGAAAGTCTTGAAAGCAGCACCTCCCACACCTATCACTTTCTCCCACACCTATCACTTTCTTCAATTCACCTTACCTTCCCCTATTACTTTATTCTTGAAAAGCAAAAAGACCTTTTACTATCTCTCCTGGATAATTTTATACTTAGGTGAGCAGGTATATCTGTTTCTCCTCTTTAACAGACAGGCTCTACATCATGCTTGGTGTTTACTCATTTAGTAAAATGTTAAGTGTGGAAGTCTCACATATAACCCAATATAAATAAACAAAACTATAACTCTCACCCATAACTAAAACTAAGCTGAAGAATAAGCAAACAATCCAGGAGTTCCCATTGTAGCTCAGCGGTAGCAAACCCAACTAGTATCCATGAGGATGCAGATTCAATCTCTGGCCTCACTCAGTGGGTTAAGGATCTAGCATTGCCCTAAGGTGCAGTGTAGGTTGCAGACATGGCTTGAATCCCACGTTGCTGTGGCTGTGGTGTAGGCCAGCAGCTGAAGCTCCAATTGACTCCTAACCTGGGAACTTCTACATGCCACAGGTGTGGTCCTAAAAGGAAAAAAAAAAAAAGAAACAACAAGAAGAAATGATCTGAATGTTAGTACTTTTATAATGTAGTTTTACACTGGAATTTTATGAATTTTATATGTTTGCACCAATACCCAAGACCACCAGCACAGTGTCCTGATGTGTTTGTGTGTGTGTCTATGATGTATTGTTACATCCAAAGTGTTCTGAGTCTTCCCACTGGTTTGCCAAAACAATCATTATCCATTCTTCTTTCACTCTAGGAGAGAATTTAGGCTTTGTTTTGAAAGTAATTGTGTCAGGAATCCCAAAGACTGCTTTCAGGTTATGATTGTCTACAAAATCTCACAGGAATCAGAAAGGCTGCTACATGTGTGGTTATAGTGAAAGGATACAAATTAAAATCAGGAAAGGAAGAAGATGCTTATGATCAGTCCTAGGGACATGAGACACAAGCTTCCAATCATCCCCTCTCCATGGAGTTGTAGGGACAGCACTTAATTTACCCAGCAACAATGTGTCACAACACATGTGATATGCTGCCACCTAGGCAAGATCACTTACTTGAGCCTTGACTTGCATAGTTTTATTGGAGGTCAGCTAAGGAGGTATGTGGCTCTCACACGACTGACCTAAGCTACTCAGAATTCAAAGTGGTGTAGCATGATCCAAAGCCCCAGGAATACACACCAAAAAACATATTCACCCTTAAATTATAGTGTTTAAGTGTAAACTGTCCAGCAGGCTTCAAGATCCAAATATGCAAAGATTCTTTTATCAGGCAGGATATTCCAAAGGCTCAGAGATCTTCAACCAGGAGCTGTTCAATGGTCAGTCCTCAAAACCCCCAGAATGTGAAGACTTTTAGCAACCTAAGTCTGCTAAGTTAACTCTTGCCCAGTAATACTGGAAAATGTAGGAATACGGAGCAGGTACTCTTTCTCACTTTTGCTTGGTGGCATCTCTATAAAGGGATGAAACAGTGGCAGTTGGTAAAATAGGCTGACGAGTTGTTCCTTAAAACTATTAATTTTTAATTAAACTGAACATATACTTAGGAAGATAAGAACTATAATCAATCTCACTTCACCCAAACTGACCCTTGATACTTCCATTGCCCTAATAACTTCTGAAGAAATTTTCCAGCAGGAAACTTCCAGAAGAATGGAAACTCTAAAGTGTGATTTTTGTTTTCTCATTGACACACTCAAGCTTGAATCTTGCACTACCCAGTGATCTACACAGCATCCTCTTTTCACTGAGTGCATACTCTTGGAACCAATACTGTTTTCTGGATCTACTCATTCCCTGGCATTCCTCCATCAGCAATTTGGATGTAATGGTGTAGTGTGCTTGGCTCAATTTGATGGTGAGTTTTCAAGTGAGGCTGCTGATTATTGCAACACAGTTCAACAACTCTGGGTGATGGTGCACAAAAACATAACCTTTCCATTATGCCCACGGCACTTGGCAGGCCACAGAAGTGCAGGTAGGCCTTTAACAGAAAGAAACCATTATTATTTATAGTTGATCCCGAGCACTCAGCGGCCAGGATGTGGTGCAAAATATTGCTTTTTCTCTTTGCTCCTGCAGCCTTTCAGTCTATACACATTCTCCTTTAAGTGAATTCATGGAGTCTCCTGATTTCCTAGGCTCTTCTTTTCTT
Organism: Phacochoerus africanus; assembly: GCF_016906955.1. Taxonomy (NCBI): domain Eukaryota; kingdom Metazoa; phylum Chordata; class Mammalia; order Artiodactyla; family Suidae; genus Phacochoerus; species Phacochoerus africanus. The sequence goes on along the minus strand of NC_062556.1, from coordinate 59,853,667 downwards.
TTACCTATCTGGCTTCTGCACTGCACAGAATCCAGGCTTCATCCTGCTAAGGGCTAGTTTAGTTGATGTCACAGAACCGGGTTTGCCTTTTATTTTGAAACCAAGGATATCAGATAATCCCTCATGGCTTAGATTAGAGAGACATTTAACTTTTTTTTTTTTTCCTGTGATCACAATACAGAACCTTAATATTTAAGAAATAACAAGCAAAGAAAATTCTCTTTAGCGAATACTGAATTCTACTTTGCACTTATGTTGTATTTATGTATTTTTATGTTAAAAACAATCCCAGAGACTATAAGAAGGGACAGGGAAAAAGAGTATTGTCCTGTTTTGTTCTATATATATTTTGTCATTATGATTCTGCCCCATTTGTAAGCACACACAATGCCTTGTTTACCTGTACACTTGGGTATGGTGTATATATAAATATATTCCATGGAAAGAGAAAGAGAAAGTATATAGAATGAATTGCACATTTTATTTTCTCCTTCACAGTTAGAATCATTTTCCTGCAATTTACAACCTACAGGCTTAAAACACATTGCTCTTTTTGAGATTAGGGGATATATCTATTTTCTCTATAAGCTATCATTACAATACAGGTGGGATAGTCTCAACAATCTATTTGTTTTTAATCTATAGAACCCTGATGTTAACTGGAAAGTTATTATATATGTAGATTCTCAGACTTAAATATAAACCTCCTCAATCAGAAACCCTGGAGAAAGTTCTCAACAATTTTGGTTTTATCAAGTTCTTCAGGTGCACATTCAAATTTGAGAAGCACTACATTAGAGAATGAGAAAGCAGAAAACAAATACTAGTTGAGGAATTTAAAATTACAGATTGATGTTATTACAATATTTTACGCTTGAGAAAAAGAAACACAAGTCAGAGAGATAATTTATGGTTCTAATAGTGAATATGTCTAGAAATACAATAGATGATAAATACAGATAATATCATCCTAGTCATTTTGTGTAACCAGAGAAATGTTTGCTGTTTATCCCAAATTTGTTACTTTCATTAAATAAAGCAGCTGATCCATGAATAGTAATTTTTATTTGGGAGGGTAACATTTGCCTTCAGTTTATCTGACCACCTAGCAACTCTTTCGTATCATTTTTCTGAAAGCAAATTATGTATAAATATGCCAATGGAGGGAGTTCCCATTGTGGCTCAGTGGTTAATGAAGCCAACTAGGAACCATGAGGTTGAGGGTTTGATCCCTGGTCTCGCTCATTGGATTAAGGATCCAGCGTTGCCGGGAGCTGTGGCGTAGGTCGCAGATGCAGCTTGGATCCCACGTTGCTGTGGCTGTGGTGCAGGCCAGCAGCTGTAGCTCCGATTCGACCCTTAGCCTGGGAACATCCACTTGCTGTGGGTGTGCCCCCCCCCCCAAAAAAAAATGCCAATGGAAATACATCTCTACTTCAGATGTCAGGTGAGATTGCTTAGAGTGGTGGGAACTAGTTAAAGCCAAGCTTGTTTCTGATAAATAGAAATTGTATAAAAATTTGGAGGGAGGATAAATTGAATACGTTATTCAGTTTGTCTTGGAGGACCATCTAGTTTGCTTATGATATCTCCCATAAAAGGAAATAAAGCAAATTGTGGTGTAAACCAAGCAGTAGCAAGGTCTTTTAATAAGGTCAGTGTCCATCCATTAGAGATTTACCAATCCAGAGGACACAGACTCATAAAATTGCCTAACTTTGGCCCAACATAACTTATAATTGATGTTTAATTAACATGAGACATCTGAATTTAATGGAAAATGTCAACGATATGTCCAATCACCTGTCATAAGGGCAATTACTGAATCCATATCATCTAATAGGTAATAACTGTGGTCAGATGTGTGTGTAGCATTTAGAGACCATTAGAAAGTTTCAGAGTGGTATTAGGCAAATGGTTTGCATATCTAATATCAATTTTTCATTTCAAGTACAAGAAACACTCACAAAATGTTCCACAGACTTGTTCTACTATAGTAAATCAGATGATCTGAATTGATTGAAATGGAAAATTATTGACTGAAAGTATTTCAGGAAAAAACAGCTGTTGAAGTCAGCTGTTCTGATATAAATAAAACAAGTTAAACAATAACGGAAAAATCTTAGAAATGTGAACATTTAATCATGCCATCTGGAAATAATAAATAGACCAATAAGAGAAAACAGATTTAGAGAAAATAAAATTATGAGTAACTTTAAAAACAATAACAAAAATGTATTATACTTATCCTAAATCTGATTTGCTTACTACTTACAGAATAACTGTATCTCTATCGCTGTTGTACTATAGCTACTATAGCTCTATTAATACTAATACTTTAAAAGATACAAATAGACTGGTGGTAACTTCCTAAACTATATTTTCCATGCATAAATAAAGTTACCTTTCATTACATAAAAAACGTTTACTGTCTAAAAATCACCTCACAGAAATAAAAGATGCTTAGAAATATGGGGATGAGAATGCTGCCTCTGTGTGTGTGTGTGTGTGTGTGTGTGTGTATCTGTGTAGAGAGACGTAGAGACAAAAAGATAGACTAAAAGGCTGAGACAGGAAGAGACAGAAAGAGCACAATCTACAGTCTTCAGGTGGATATTTGAAAATCTCTTTAAAACTGTAAGATCAATATTACTACATGGAAAAATATCCAAGAAATGATGAAGACAGTTTTCCCTACTGCAATAAACAAACATAGCAAATAAAAATGAGAGCAGAACTTTAAATTATATATCTGTATGTACATTTGGTATAACCTACTCAGAACTGACTTCCCTGGTCACCTTATAGCAGCTGCTGCCACAAGTCCAAACTTCCCAACCCCTATCACTCTCTACACCTGGGTCAGAGGTTATCACAGAATCATATAAGAAGTTGTATAGTTGACTGTTTAAAAAACTTAATTTTGTACACCATTCAAATTTAAGTAACTTATTTAAGTAACCTATTTTTTCCACTATACAATCAGAAGAAGGTTCCACTGATAAAAACACAGGAAACATGAATGAGACTTCTAAACTTCCCATGTAACAAGGTCCATTTCTTTTCATTGATCCTCAATATTTTCCTCATATTAATAATGAAAAATTAAATACAACATACTACATAATATATGGCTAGAGTAAACATGACTCAGTCAATCTAAGAAAATTAAGAATGCATGTATTTTAGATATTCTTGTGGATATTGATTATACACATATATGACTGGAAATTTACATGATTTTCTGATCATATAAAAATTAAACGTTTAAATTACATTCTGTTTATATATGATGAAGTTTGTCATTCACAAGATAGAGACAGACCAAAAAAGAAGAATAGAGAAAATATCTAATTCATAATCAGAAATAGGACTGCCATAAATATTTAGAGAGACTGGAGTTCCCACCGTGGTGCAGTGGTTAACGAATCCGACTAGGAACCATGAGGTTGCGGGTTCGGTCCCTGCCCTTGCTCAGTGGGTTAACGATCCGGCGTTGCCGTGAGCTGTGGTGTAGGTTGCAGACGCAGCTCGGATCCCCTGTTGCTGTGGCTCTGGCGTAGGCCGGTGGCTACAGCTCAGATTCGACCCCTAGCCTGGGAACCTCCATATGCTCTTTCTTGGGAGCAGCCCAAGAAATAGCAACAACAACAGCAACAACAACAACAAAAATATTTAGAGAGACTTTTGTCCCTAACTTAAGACAACAATGATGGTTCTATCATTGGCTTCCAATAAATCCTTTTTCCATGAGTTTTCACAATTCAGCTTTGATTATATTAAAATAGAGCGCTAATATTTTTTCATAGAATATTACCACTATTTCTTTATAATGTATCCATGCAAGAAAATAAATGCCATTATTTCCATTCAATAAATTTGGAAAATGAGGCCTATACATGTGAGATCTGATGCACAAACATCATTACTGTTGCCTTACATCTAACTATAATATTTTAATTACCTCTGAAAGGAATGAGCATAATATATTTTTCCTCAGACAGGATCTATATATGAAAAATTGATCATATTTTAACTTTGAGATACTTTATTAAATCTCATTCAAATAAATGCTGTTTTAGTAGGCACCAAATTTATTTATTTCTGCCTTGTAGCCTAGGTGGATTATATATATTTAAGCAAAATCATTCAAAACAAATTTCATCAAGATTATCAAAGAAAACTGTTTGTTCTCAAGAGATGTTATCCATGCTTAGCCTATAATTTAATAAGGTTTGAATCCTATTCTCTAACCACTTTTGTTGCTCTTATTGTTCTGGGATGGTTTAGGTTCAACTGTTGGTTTGAATTACTGGAAACATGTCCTCTGAATAATTATGGTCTAATAATTACACTGTATTATCTATTTTCCTTTTTATTAAATAGTTCAAAAAAGGCATAAGATGATACTGAAAATAGCCAAATAATGGTATTACAACATAGGTACTTACCCCATGACATGAAGGTAAGAGCTGGGAAAATATAAGAGGCCAAGTATGTGAAGGTGTTTGCTTAAGTACTGGTGAAAAGTAACAGGATTCTGTTTATAAAAGTGAGCTAAACGGAAAATTTAAATTCCAGTTAACTATTTATTGAACATTTACTAGGTGTCACGCATTGGCCAAAGGATTTGCATTTGGAGTTTCATCCCCACAATGACCATCCAAGTGTGGGGGGAATGTCACAGAAAAGGAAAGAAACTGAGTTTTGACAGGAAGCAGTTTGACAAAGTCCCCCGGCTGGACTTCTGCTCAGGTGTTCCAGTCACCGAACCCATTACAAAATATTAACCACAACCTAGAATTTATGCTAGGGAAGCAGCATGCATCACTCTGAATAATTAATTTTTTTCTTCCTTTTAAAGAAAATAGACTTAGGACAGTAGTTGGTTCTTTCTATCAGTAATAAAAAACAAAAACAAAAACAAAAACAAACAAAAAACCCACTAGTGGAATAACCGTCAATTGCTTTCCAAGAGGCACTGGAATTTACATTTAGAACAGTGTTGTTCAGATCAAAGAAGTGCCTTGAGGCCACAACAATTACTTTACCCTAGAAGGTCACAGTAAGCTCTTCTTCCTTGCAGGCGGGCTTTGAGAAGAAAGGATCCTCAAGCTGGTACTTCTGGTACAGTTACCACCTGAGATTTTACTTCTGATTCTGCAGATCTTCTGATGAAATACTTATCCACAGACAGATGCTTCAGGATAAATAAAGCCTCTATCTATCACTTCAAAGATTGTACGGAAAACTATTTTGAAGAAAGTGACCATCATGGTAATTCAGTATTGCTTCTTAGCTTAATGTCAATAAAATGCTTTAATTTAAAATGATTTGGAAGAGGAGCACACATTTCAGAAGTCTAAACTATTTGTCCATCAGAAGATGGGATTTAAGAAACAGGATCTGAAGTGGGCAGGGAAAGTATTCCAGAAAGCAACTTTCTAATAAATTAGAACATAATGACTTGCATGCTTGTATAAATTTTTGTTACAGGCAATCTTCACATAGCTGAAGCTACATGCCTAAAATAATACTTTTTCTGAAATCCATGCTTTCTTGAAAGAATTTCCAAAATAATGTAGCAGAAAAAGCATGAAATGAAAAGTTGCTTCCAAGCAAGACCACAGAGTTGGCATCTGTTTCAGATTCTGTTAGCATCACAATTGTGAAGCTACACATATACAATAGTTAATTACTGATGGAAATACCCAATCAATCAGCCAGCTGTTTTGATTGCACTGAATTGGGTCTCATTTAATTTAAGAGACTTATGTCAACAGATTGAAAGGTGATTTTTGTGAGTGCCGATGATGTGTGTGTGTGTTTAACTGGGCAGGTAACTTAAGAGTGTCATCACAGTCTGCGACTAAATAATTTGTTTCAAAAGTGAAAAATTCAAACATATTTCTTCAGTTGTGTGCTTAAAAATAACAACTCTGAATGACTCATGATTCTCCTAGTATTATTAAATAGTTGACCTAATTACTATTTAGTTATATTGTCTAACACAGTTCAGGTGACTGGCCTGGGAGTAACAGTGCCTGTATCTGCTCTCCCAGATGGTACAGGAGTCACTGTCATTACAAGACAGTTCCACAACCTCCTTGTTTGAAAAAAAAAAAAAAGGAAGAAAGGACGGAGGGAGGGAGGGAAGGAGAAGTGAAGAAAGGAAGGAAAGGAGGAAGGACGGGAGGTTGGTTGCCTAGTCTGTGCTCTCAGTCCTCTCTCTCTCTCTCTTTTTTTTTTTTTTTTTAATTTTCCCACTGTACAGCAAAGGGGTCAGGTTATCCTTACATGAATACATTACAATTACATTTTTCCCCCAGCCTTTCTTCTGTTGCAACATGAGTATCTAGACAAAGTTCTCAATGCTATTCAGCAGGATCTCCTTGTAAATCTATTCTAAATTGTGTCTGATAAGCCCAAGCTCCCGATCCCTCCCACACCCTCCCCCTCCCATCAGGCAGCCACAAGTCTCTTCTCCAAGTCCATGATTTTCTTTTCTGTGGAGATGTTCATTTGTGCTGGATATTAGATTCCAGTTATAAGTGATATCACATGGTATTTGTCTTTGTCTTTCTGGCTCATTTCACTCAGGATGAGATTCTCTAGCTCCATCCATGTTGCTGCAAATGGCATGATGTCATTCTTTTTGATGGCTGAGTAGTATTCCATTGTGTATATATACCACTTCTTCCGAATCCAATCATCTGTCCATGGACATTTGGGTTGTTTCCATGTCTTGGCTATTGTGACTAGTGCTGCAATGAACATGCGGGTGCACGTGTCTCTTTTAAGTAGAGTTTTGTCCAGATAGATGCCCAAGAGTGGGATTGCGGGGTCATATGGAAGTTCTATGTATAGGTTTCTAAGGTATCTCCAAACTGTTCTTTATAGTGGCTGTACCAGTTTACATTCCCACCAACAGTGCAGGAGGGTTCCCTTTTCTCCACAGCCCCTCCAGCACTTGTTATTTGTGGACTTCTTAATGATGGCCCTTCTGACTGGTGTGAGGTGGTATCTCCTGGTAGTTTTGATTTGCATTTCTCTTAGAACCAGCGATGTTGAGCATTTTTTCATGTGTTTGTTGGCCATCTGTATCTCTTCTTTGGAGAACAGTCTATTCAGGTCTTTTGCCCATTTTTCCATTGATCGATTGGCTTTTTTGCTGCTGGGTTGTATAAGTTGTTTATATATTCTAGAGATTAAGCCCTTGTCGGTTGCATCATTTGAAACTATTCTCTCCCATTCTGTAAGTTGTCTTTTTGTTTTCTTTTGGGTTTCCTTTGCTGTGCAAAAGCTTTTCAGTTTGATGAGGTCCCATGGGTTTATTTTTGCTCTGATTTCTATTGCTTTGGGAGACTGACCTGAGAAAATATTCATGATGTTGATGTCAGAGAGTGTTTTGCCTATGTTTTCTTCTAGGAGTTTGATGGTGTCCTGTCGTATATTTAAGTCTTTCAGCCATTTTGAGTGTATTTTTGTGCATGGTGTGAGAGTGTGTTCTAGTTTCAATGATTTGAATGCAGCTGTCCAGGTTTCCCAGCAATGCTTGCTGAATAGACTTTCTTTTTCCCATTTGATGTTCTTGCCTCCCTTGTCAAGGATTAATTGACCATAGGTGTCAGGGTTGATTTCCGGATTCTCTATTCTGTTCCATTGGTCTGTCTGTCTGTTTTGATACCAGTCCCACACTGTTTTGATGACTGTGGCTTTGTAGTATTTCTTGAAGTCTGGGAGAGTTATGCCTCCTGCTTGGTTTTTGTTTCTCAGGATTGCTTTGGCAATTCTGGGTCTTTTGTGGTTCCATAGAAATGTTTGGATTGTTTGTTCTAGTTCTGTGAAAAATGTCCTGGGTAATTTGATAGGGATTGCACTGAATCTGTAGATTGCTTTGGGTAGCATGGCCATTTTTACAATATTGATTCTCCCAATCCAGGAACATGGAATAGCTTTCCATTTCTTTGCATCTTCTTTGATTTCTTTGATTAAAGTTTTATAGTTCTCAGCATATAGGTCCTTTACCTCCTTGGTCAGGTGTATTCCGAGGTATTTGATTTTGTGAGGTGCAATTTTAAAAAAGGTATCGTATTTTTGTTTTCCTTTTCTAATATTTCATTGCTGGTATACAGAAATGCAACTGACTTCTGAATTTTAATCTTATATCCTGCTACTTTGCTGAATTTATTCATCAGTTCCAGTAGTTTTGGGGTTGAGTCCTTCGGGTTTTCTATGTATAGTATCATGTCATCTGCACACAGTGACAGTTTTATCTCTTCTCTTCCTATATGGATGCCTTTTATTTCTTTTGTTTGTCTAGTTGCTGTGGCTAGGACTTCCAAAACTATGTTGAAGAGCAGTGGTGAGAGTGGGCATCCCTGTCTTGTTCCAGATTTGAGGGAGAAGGCTTTCCGTTTTTCCCCATTGAGGATTATATTTGCTGTGGGTTTCTCATCAATGGCTTTGATTATATTCAGGAATGTTCCCTCTATACCCACTTTGGCGAGGGTCTTGATCATGAATGGATGTTGGACTTTGTCAAATGCTTTTTCTGCGTCTATTGAGATGATCATATGATTTTTGACTTTTTTTTTTGTTAATGTGGTGTATGATGCTGATTGATTTGCGTATGTTGAACCATCCTTGTGAACCTGGGATGAACCCAACCTGGTCATGGGGTATAATTTCTTTGATATGTTGTTGGATTCGGTTGGCTAAGATTTTGTTGAGAATTTTTGCATCTATATTCATCAATGATATTGGGCAATAGTTTTCTTTTTTGGTGGTATCTCTGTCTGGTTTTGGAATGAGGGTGATGGTGGCCTCATAGAATGTCTTTGGGAGTATTCTTTCTTCTTCAACCTTTTGAAAGAGTTTAAGGAGAATGGGCACCAATTCCTCTTTATATGTTTGATAGAATTCACCTGTGAAGCCATCTGGTCCTGGACTTTTATTTGTAGGGAGTGATTTTATGACCTCTTCAATTTCATTTCTAGTGATAGGTCTGTTCAATTGGTCTGTTTCTTCTTGATTCAGTTTTGGCAGGCTGTAAGATTCTAGGAAATTGTCCATTTCTTCCAGATTGTCAAACTTGTTGCCGTATAGTTGTTCATAGTATTCTCTTATGGTTTTGTGTATTTCTGCTGAATCCGTTGTGATTTCTCCTTTTTCATTTATAATTTTGGTTATTTGGGTTCTTTCTCTCCTCTTTTTAGTGAGTCTGGCCAGGGTTTGTTGATTTTGTTCACCTTTTCAAAGAACCACCTCTTGGTTTTATTAATTTTCTCTATTGTTTTTTGAGTCTCTATTTTATTGATTTCTTCTTTGATCTTTATCATTTCCTTCCTTCTGCTGACTTTAGGACTTTTTTGTTCTTCTTCTTCTAATTCATTTAGGTGGAGGGTTAAGTTGTCCATTTGGGATCTTTCTTCTTTTTTGAGAAAGGCCTGTAGTGCTCTAAATTTCCCTCTGAGCACTGCTTTCGCAGCATCCCATAGATTTTGAGCGGTTGTGTCTTCATTATCATTTGTGTCAAGGTAGTTTTTGATTTCCTTCTTGATTTTCTCATTGACCCATTGGTTTTTTAGTAGCATGTTGTTTAGTCTCCATGCAGTAGGTTTTTTCTCTTTCCTTTTCCCATGGTTGGTTTCTAATTTCATGGCATTGTGGTCAGAGAAGATACTTGAGATAATTTCTATGCTCCTAAATTTATTGAGATTAGCTTTGTGTCCCAATATGTGGTCGATTCTTGAGAATGTTCCATGAGCATTTGAGAAGAATGTGTATTCTGCTTTTTTTGGATGTAGGGTCCTGAAGAGATCAATGAAGTCTAACTTTTCTATTGTTTCTTTTAGGATCTCTGTTGCTTTATTGGTTTTCTGTCTAGAGGATCTGTCCATTGATGTGAGGGGGGTATTAAGGTCTCCTACTATGATTGTATTCTCATCAATATCTCCCTTTATGTGTGTTAATATTTGTTGTATGTATCTGGGTGCTCCTGTATTTGGGGCATATATGTTGATGAGAGTAACATCCTCTCCTTGGGTGGATCCCTTAATCATTAAGTAGTGTCCTTCTCTGTCTTTCTTTATGTCTTTTGTTTTAAAGTCTATTTTGTCTGATATGAGCGTTGTGACTCCTGCTTTTCTGTCATGTCTATTGGTGTGAAATATTTTTCCCCACCCTTTCACTTTCAATCTATATGTATCTTTTGTCCTAAGGTGAGTTTCTTATAGGCAGCATATTGAAGGTTTTTGCGTTTTTATCCACTCAGCCACTCTGTGTCTTTTGATTGGGGCTTTCAGTCCATTGACATTTAAGGTGATAATTGATAGATGATTATTTATTGCCATTTGAACCTCGTGTTCCAGTTGATTCTATGGTTCTCCATTCTTCCTTTCTTTTCTTTTCTTTTTTTTTTTTTTTTTGGTTGAATGGTCTCCTGTTATTATCTGCTTGAGTGTATTTTTTTTTTCATTTTTTGCAAATGCAACATTTGGTTTTGGCTTGTGGTTGCCCTGTTTTTTAAGTATGCTAACCCCTTCCCGTAATTGTGTGTTTTAGCCTGATGGTCCTGTAAGTTCAAACACTTCATTATTATATTAAAATTAAGAAGAGAAACATACAAACAAACAAAAAGGGTTATTTACTTCCTAACATCCCTTGCCCACATTTTATGGTTTTGATGACTCTTTTTTATTTTTTTCTTTTTCATTTTATTTTGTTTGGGGCCTGTTCATGATTAAATCTGTATGCTGGCTTATTTGAGTGACTGCTCTCTGATTGCAGTTTCCTCAGTCCTAGTTCTTCCTCTTCGTCTTCTTTTTTTTTTTCTTCTTTTCTTTTTTCTTCCCTTTCCTTCCTTTCTTTTTGGTTTAGAGAAGCCCTTTCAATATTTCCTTTAACCTGGGTTTTGTGTTGCGGTATTCTTTAAGCTTTTGTTTGTTGGAAAACATTTTTATTTCCCCTTCTATTTTAAATGATATTCTTGCTGGATAGCGTATTCTAGGGTGCATATTTTCTCCTTTTAGCACTTTAACTATCTCTTGCCATTCCCTCCTGGCCTGTACTGTTTCTGTAGAGAAATCAGCTGATATTCTTATGGGGGTTCCCTTGTAGGTAACATTCTGTTTTTCTCTTGCTGCCTGTAGGATCCTCTCTTTATCACTCACTTTTGCCATTTTTATTACGATGTGTCTTGCTGTGGGTCTATTTGGGTTCAGTTTGTTTGGGGCCCTCTGTGCTTCTTGTATCTTGAACCCAATATCCTTTAGATTTGGGAAGTTTCCATCGATAATTTCTTCAAATATATTTTCTATCCCCTTATCTTTTTCTACTCCTTCTGGAATTCCTATTATGCATAGATTGGACCGCTTTATATTATCCCATAGGTCTCTTATATTGCTTTCCTGTTTTTTGATTTGGTTTTCTGTCTGCTGACCTGATTGGGTGATTTCCATTATTCTATCTTCCATATCACTGATTCATTCTTCTGCATTATTCATTCTGGTTTTTACTGCCCTTAGTTCAGTTTGCATCTCTGCCAATGAATGTTCTAGTTTTTCTTGGCTCCTCCGTATATTTTCTAGTTCCTTTCTGAGGGTATCTGCATTACTGTTCATATCTTCTCTTAATTCCTTCAGTATTTTCACTATTTCTCTTTTGAACTCCAGGTCTGTCAGACTGCAGAGATCTGTTTCATTGTTGACTGCTTTAGGTGAGTTCTCCTGTTGGTTTGACTGGGGGTGGTTTCTCAGCTTCTTCATCTTGCTTGTTGTTTTCTTTCTCCTGAGGGAGTTGTACTCTCCGTGATCGGGCAGTGTTTGCCTTGTCACTGCCGTGGAATATTTCCTGAGGGCTGGCGTTGTTGGTCAATCTTTTTTGAGGCAGTGTGGCTTTTCTGGAGTGTTGATGGGGCTAACAGTGTTTCTTTGAAGCAAAGGAGGACTTCCTGAGGGCAGACAGGACTGGGAGGTCCACACCACGATGGTAGCAGATTTCACTTGGTCATGCAGAGCTTGCTCTGGTGTCTTTAGGCTGTGGGGTTCTTGCAGGGGTTTGGCGGTGTTGGGCAGCTGTTCCTCAGGAGTGCAGCACCCCCTTAGGGGCTGGAGAAGCTATCTGGGTCACTGAGAACCTAAGAGGCTCTTCCCTAGGGCAGCCCAACTCAGAAGGGTGACCTGAGAATGTAGGCGGATCTTTTCACAGTCTGGCCAAGCTTGTTGCAGCTTTTCTGGGCTGCAGGGGCTCCTCCAGGGGGCTGGTGGTGCTGAGCAGCTATTCCAAGGGAGTGGGGTACCCCCTGGGGGCTTGGGCGGGTAGCAGAGCCACTGGAAACCCAAGAGGCTCCTCCCCAGGGCAGCCCGACTCAGAGAGACTGTCTGAGATGTTTTCCCGACTCGGCCAGGCTTGTTGCAGCTTTTCTGGGCTGTAGGGAGTCCTGCCTGGAGCTGGCAGTCCTATGCAGCTGATCCACTGGGGCACCCCCTGGGGGCTTGGTCAGGTAGCAGGGCCGTTGGAAACCGAAGAGGCTCCTCCCGGGACAGCCTGACTCAGAAAAACCGTCCGGGAATTAGGCAGATCTATTCACTGCCTGGCTAGGCTTATTCTAGCTTTTCTGGGCTGCAGGCCTTTTCTCGGGGGCTGGTGGTGTTTGGTGCTACTCTGCGGAAGTGTAGCCCCTCCAAAGGGCAAGCAGGCCTGTGCAGGGACAGCCCCTATGGTGGTAGGCTTCATGCAATTGTTGAGGCCAGCCCTCCTGGATGGCAGGCAGCGAGAGCATAGGGGGTGGCGGGGGGGGGGGGTGGTGGAGGGAGGGGATGCACTGGGAAGCACAGCTTTCAGCTAGCTAGCGGGCCTGCAAGCCTGCTGTGGAGTGGGGGGTATTCTATGGGGACCCATCCCTTCTTCTCTCCCCTCCCAGCACGGTCGCAGACCAGGCTCTTTTCCCAGGTTCCCTCTGATGTGGCTTTCCACTTCCCCGCCCCTAGAGTATTGCTCCCTTCCTCTGCGACAGCTTTGTTTTCTAGTCTCCCAGGCAGTCTCTGCCCCGTCAAATGGTTTCTAGACCTCCCAAGCAGTTTCCGCTCTGCCCCGCCCCCCCAGCCCAGGGACTATCCTCTGGAGCCTAGGTCTCGGTGCCCAGCCCCCACCCAGGCGTCCCCCGGCCCTTTCTCGGGGACTAACCTCTGGAGCCAAGGTCTCGGTGCCCAGCCCCCACCCAGGCGTCTCAATTTTTGGTGACTGTGCCCGTAGTTCAGATGGTCCGTTCGGTTCTTGATCGGCTTTTCCGTACTCCAACTTACTGCTACACTCTTCTCTGCATCTGGAGATTCCTCTGGTTCGTTTGATCTTTCCCCCGTGTAGGTGACTTTCCAGGGTGCGGGATCCCTTTCTCCTCCGCAGTTCCCTTTCAGGAGCGCCCGTCCCGCTTGGATTCACCTTCTCTCACTCTCCTCTTTTCTCCCGTTCTGCCCAGTAATGTCACGAACTTCTTGCCGTTACTGGAGTTTAGGTTCCTCTGCCAGCGATTGGTTGCTGTTCTGTGCGAGTCGTTTATCCTATAGATGTTTTTTTTTGTTGTGTTTGTGGGAGAGGGCGAGCGTGTCCCCCTACTCCTCCGCCATCTTGTCCTCTCTCCTCCTCTCTCACTTCTTATCCAGATGGTTTAGTGGGGTAGACTAGGTCCATGATGGTTTATTAATGCAATTACCATTGTTTTACCTTTGAATGGATTGTTATGCATCTTGCACATCTATGCAATAATCATGTGAATTAACCAGTTTTTTTTAAAAAAAGGTTGGAATGACATATCTTCCTTGACAGTAATCATGTAAAATTGTATCTTCAAATATATCTTTCCTTTTGGTCCGCTTTTGATACTCAAATATCTTTACCTCTGCTTGCCTTAATAAATATATATGACGGCAGAATATAAATTTAAAAAAACTAGAGCAAACTATTCACCTGGCCTGGAACCACCCCTATGATTACTCTCCTGTTTAAAATGTGATTAGCCACCATTGTCCTTTAGTCCAAAGGCCTCTTAAATTGCCTAGAATAAAATCAGGTAAATATTTCCCTGGCTTAATGCAAAAATGAAGACTACTGGTTTGTTGCCTTCAAAATATTTCCTTTTCATTCTTGAAAATATGACCCATGGGAGTTATATAAATATGGACATTTATTTAGGATTGATTTGAATCTAACTGCATTTTGGGATACATTACTCTGTAACTTGGAATAACTTGTTACCCACAAACAAGTTACCTCAAATCACTGGCTTATAAAAGCAAATGCTTATTATCTTACATTTTCTGTGGATCAAGAGTTCAAGAGAAGCTTAGTTCGGAAATTGTTGCTCATGCTCTCTCACAGACCTGTGTTAAGCAGGTGACCACAGGTGCAATCTTTTCATGGCCTGACTGGGGAAGGACCTGTTTCCCATGTCCAATGAATTCTGATAAGCTTTAGTTCCTTTCCATGTACACCTCTCCATAAACTCCCAGAGTTTCCCCACAATATGGCAGCAAGTTTCCTCTAGAGTAAGTAACTCAAGAGAGAAAGGGATAGGGAGAGAGAGAAAGAGAGAGAGAGATGGAGAGAGAAGGGATTCAAAATGCGAAACATCAGTTTAGAATCTAATTCAGAAGTGACATCACATAGCTTCTGTTATATTTTATTCCCTAGAAATGAGCCATTGAAATCAGGCTACAATCAAGTAAAGGGGAATTAATTTCCACCTCTTGAGGGGAGGAGTACTTAAGAGTTTATGGATATAGTTTAAAAAATACAACAGTATATTTATCTAAAAAAAATCATCTATATATCAGAGTTCCCATCGTGGCGCAGCGGGAATGGATCCGACTAAGAACCATGAGGTTGCGGGTTCGATCCTTGGCCTCACTCAGCAGGTCAAGGATCCAGTGTTGCCATGAGCTGTGGTGTAGGTCGCAGACGCGGCTGGGATCCTACGTTGCTGTGGCTCTGGCGTAAGCCAGCAGCTACAGCTCCAATTGGACCCCTACCCTGGGGACTTCCATATGCCTCGGGGCACCCCTAAAAAAACAAAAAGACCAAAAAAATCATCTATATATTATAGATAGTTAAGAACTTAAGTAAATATTATGCAGCTACTGTTATTAATGCCTGCAAAACTTTAAAAGTACATTGCTTTCATATATACTATTATAATGAAATAATTAACCTGAATTCAACAATGTCCTGATTATGAAATGGTCTTTGTGCTGATCTATTTATTTGCACTGTTGTTCCAGATAGCTAAGATTGTCCAATTTGAGTTATGCTGATAATTCAAGTGTTCTGTTTACTAACATATGCAGTGGGTCCAGAATGTCTGACTAAAATTCTCCCTTCAGTTTCTGAGATCATTGTTTTTTAAAGCAGTAGATAATTTTCCCTAGTTTTGTGCTGCCAACATTTACATAAATTATCTATACAGTTAGACAATCATTTAACATCCAATCCGGCCTTAAGTACCTTTGAAATGCAAATAGTGGAGGTCGGAGAGACCGTTCCTTCCCATTTTGGAGAAGATGTTGAGGACTAAGAGGAATGCAGATACTCCTGGCACTCCAAGGCACCCTGAGGCCCTTCTGTCTTCTGTTAATAACTTTTTTCCCCCAATCTTCTTGAAGCAGCCTGATGTTTACATTTTTATCCTATATTCCAATGTTCATGAAAGAGAAAAAGCTTTAATATCCTTGGATCTGTTCTATTGGCAACTTCTGAGCCTTTCTGTGAGTTGCTGTACTCTGTTTGACACAAAAGCTGAGCTAATGCTCTTTTGAATGGTTGAGTGAGGCTGAAAGTATTCACATCAATTTCCTATCGCCACAAAATGATCTGGGTCATGACAATCTACAAGCCAAGTTACTAGACCATTACTAAACTACCATCGCATAAGGATAAGTTAGCAAGTTTGACCTTTTAAACCAAACTGCAAAATGTTCTTTTGATTAAAGTCTACAACAGTCCCCTGAGAACTCCAGCGCTGAATGTTAGGGATTTAACACAACACTGAGATCTTGGCAGATAAATGTACCTTTACTCATAAGCTTTTCAACTCACATGCAGCTTTAAATTCCCTTGCTCTATAGAATTACCATTCTGTGCTTAGTTTTATTTGAAGGCAATTTCATTTGTTTCCAAGGTGAGGGCTCATGACCAGAGAGCCAATTTAACCCAAGTAAGTAAAAGCTTTATTCTTTCTGAGAAAATTAGCTATTTAAGGATAAATACTCTACTTTGTCCTTTCATCCTATGTTTATGGGTAATTTCTGGCCACTGTTGAATACTTTTCTGATTTATCCCTTGAATATTCTTCCTGCCATTTTAGTATTTTTTTCATTCTTAATTCTTAATTTACCTACATAAAATAATAGCTTGGTAAAGCTTTTATCATCATAGTTTTTGCACATTGTTATACCCAATATTTATTATTAATCTGCCCCATGTATTTTGTACACATTTTCTAGAATGTTGACTTTATCATAAATCTGAACCATACACTGTAAACAGCAGTTTGATTGTTCAGGCACGTGAGTATTTTTGCTTTCACGATTATATGTTGCCTGGTCTAGAAAATATACTAGAGAGCTAGAAGGTACTATGGGGAGCCTTTTAATTAATTAGTCTTCTACAGAAACAAAATCAAAGTGTAAATTAATGTCACTTCCTCTTTTTAACTTGGGAAACCCAGTTGTCTAAAATCTTCCTCACATTTGAATAACACTAAGTCTTTGGAGTTAATGAAAAAATTTCAGGGTCTTTGGATGATATACAGGTAAAATTACATAGTGGTTTATTCACCTATGTTGTGTTTTTTCCTATGTTACATTTGCTTAAGTATGTTTATATTGAAGAACACTGTTTCAGTATAATTTTATTAATGTATTAAACTTTAAGAAATATTTATTGAGTTTGCATTTCATTTTTACTAAGAAAGATCTCCCTTAACCTATGATGAGGCAACATCCCAATCATTCCATGGTAAGTTAAAAATACTGTAAGTTTTTAAAAAGGCTCTTAATACACTTAACATACCAAACATCACAATGCAGTCTAGCCTATTTTAAACATGCTCAGAACATATACATTAGCATTAGTTAGGAAAAATCACCTAATACAAAGTCTGTTTCATAATAAAGTTCTGAATATTGCATGTAATTTATCGAATGCTGTACTGAAGGTGAAAAACAGAATGGTTGTATGGGTCCAGAATGGTTGTGTACGTATATTGGTTGTTGACCTTCATGACTGTGCGTCTGACTGGGAGCTATGGCTCACTGGTTCTGCCTAGCATCACAAAAGAGGATCTGACTGTACGTTGTTAGCTCAGGAAAAGACTGAAATGCAAAATTCCAAGTACATTTTTTACTGAATGTCTATGTATTGCTTTTGCACAATTGTAAAGCTGAAAAACTGTTAAGTCAAACTATTGTAAGTTGGGGGCTATAATATTTTTTTCTTTCAAATTCTTGTAGTCGTTCGTGATTTGCGCTTCTGCTAAAATTGCCTCTATCATTTTTTATTACCAAGTTCATTTTACCTCAGGAATCTACCTGCCTCGCTAAACTTTAAAAATTTTCAAACTGTACTATCTGATGTGTCAGGAGATCCTCAAAATTTCCTCTGGAGCTACTTCCATGTATGAGAGACAGAAGAGGGCAGATACATACATAAGTTGTAGGCTCATATCCTAACACCAATCTTAATATTTCTCCTTTAATCTGTTTTGGATATGGGGTATTACAATAGGTTTTCATTTCCTTTGAGAGTGATGCCTAAATATATTTGGTAACCACCCCTCTAAAGCACCAATTGGTTTTTGAATATTATTTTTCTACTTTTTACACATTTATCCTGTACATCAGCTATTTGCTCACCCTCCTCCCCATCACCAACTTCAGATCTTCTCCACGTTTATCTTGACCATTTATCTCCTCATATTTCACAAAATATTCTAACTTTGAAATTTTAAAAACACATGCATAGCTCTATCAATAAACACAATATGTCAAAAACTCTTGCAATTTACTTATACAACTCAAGTTTAATCATACACATTATGCATGTATCATTTATAATTTTAAAGTTTACCTTTGATTTACTCAGTTAATTTATTACTGGTTAACTTTATGGATATATTTCCTAGCTGAAGATGAGTGAGAATAGTCTTGCTAGCTCCCAAGCTGTGAAAGAAGGGGGAGAAAAAAAAAATCTATGCATCTTCGCAAGATGTGGCCTTGGAAGATCACCTAAATGGCACTGCATACTGAGACAGTTCTGTGCTTTGCCTGCTGTCATGAAACCAGAAAACAAAAAACGTTGCTGTTAATTGTGTTTTAAATTTTATTGAATAAGTGGTTTCTATAATCATTACATAACATTATTTGACAAATCTCACATCATATAGTTGGGTTAATTGATGGTGAATACAGTGCATGGTTATCTATTATGCAAATAAACATGTTCTGTTGGACACTTTGCCATTCCAACATACAAAATTTTCTGGGAAATAAACTATTCCTTTAGAATATATGTGAATTTTAGATTGCTTTGCTCAAGTATCCATTTTCTCACTGGTTTAGTCTCTTTCTAAAATTTCACAATGAGGAAGTTCCTGTCATGGCTCAGCAGATGGACTAGTATCCATGAGGATGTGGGTTCAATCCCTGGCCTTGCTCAGTGGGTTAAGGATCCAGCATTGCTGTGGCTTTGCTATAGGCTGGGAGCTGCAGCTCCAATTCAACCCCTAGCCTGGGAACTTCCATACGCTTCAGGTTTGGCCCTAAAAAGCAAAAAAAAAAAAAAAACAAAAAAAAAAACCTTAATGATAGATGGAAAATGTAAAACTTTTTTTAAAAAGCATAAAATAAATGTAAATAAAACACTTCTTAAATTCAATTTGTGTACTTGTGTAATTTTCCTGTGTATCAGAAGCAGTAAGAACAAATCAAATATTTTTGTCTCTAAAGAGCTTAATATCTACTTTTAGACATGGTATGCACATATGAAATTATAACGTGGTATACCTTAAGCTTCATCTGAATAATAGAGATTATTACATTTTCAGAGTTTTGAGGGGATCTAAGATCTCCATCTCTAATAGCAAAGGTTTATTTATTCATTTATTCATTTATTTATTTATTCTTTTAATGGCTGAACCTACAGAATATGAAAATTCTAGGCCAGGGGTCAAATTGCTGCTGCAACTGTTACCTACACCATAGCCAGGGCAATACTGGATCCACGCTGCATCTGTGACCTACCCTGCAGCTTTGTGGCAATGCTGGATCCTTAACCTACTGAGCAAGGAAGGGATCAAACCCACATCCTCAGGGAAACTGCAATGGGTTCTTAATCTGCTGAGCCACAAGAGGAACTCCTAATAGATAAGCTTTTATAAAGCTATGTATATTTATTTGAGATTTAATTTTTACTGATGGAAAAGACAGTGAGATTTTGTTGGGGGCCAAATCAACACCTATTTCCCTCTACTCTTTCTCCTTCTTAACTGCTCCCCATTTATGTCCCAATGCTCACCCTCATCCAAGGAAGATTAGCTCATTCCAAACTCTAAAGAGTGAGCTTTGGTTATTTTAATCAAATCAGTGGTTCCCATTTCTTCTGCTATAGATATAACCATAGCCATGTGATTTAGTTCTGGCCAGTACGATGCCAGAGAAATTCAGGAGATTCTTTGGAGACTTGGTCATGCTTAATGAAAGGAAAAAATAGATATAAGGACTAGATACTCTCTTCTGCTGTATTTATGTCCTGCAATTGTTGTAGTATTCTGTCAAAATAAGAATATGTAGCTAGATGAAAAAAGTTCATATATTAAATATAGTAAAGGAGAAGAAGAAAAACCTTAGGTGATTACAAATATTTTAAGCTAACAAATATTCCAACTTTAAAGGGCCCCTATATTTGGACTATGATTAAGAAAGTCAACAATCATCCTCACCGGTGTTATGCTGAATCAGACTTTTCTACTACTTGCATTCATCAATATAAAATATATTATATGGTATGGGAAACGGAAAGCATGAAACATTCTAGAGAAATAGCGAGGGACCTACTGGTCCAATCACAAGGAATAGATTTTTAAATTGGCTTAGGAAATGCATGTGATATTCAAGAATAGATTAGTATCAATTATAAAAAATATCCTTCCTAGGATCAACAAGATCCAACAGAAATGATGGAGCTTACATATTCTGATTGACTACTATTTGATTATTTCCATCCATAATTAATATTCTCTTGCCTCCTAGGTAGAGGCAGGGATAGAAAGGGCATGTAATATTCCTCCATCTTCTTGCAAAGTGGCAGACTTTTTCTGCTTCAAGGGGATGTACCACAGATAAGTCTTCAAAGCTGAGGCATGACTGAGCTTCATATTATCACATTATGAGTGGAAATATTTCCATATTTGATAAACTGCTTGACTATGAAACTTTTTTCTCCATGGCGCTGTGTTTTTATATTTCTGTTTTTCATAAAAGAGGATGTTATCTAAAACTTATTCAGTTGTTGCTTTATCTAGACATTCTAGGACATTTTTTCCTTAAATAGAAGTGAGGCAAATCTAACTTTATGTTGCAATATAAGAGCTGAGGGAGAAGGAGAAGCTGAAAATGTTGGTAAGAGGATATTTGAAGAAGTGAGATCAAAAAAGGAAAGATTAGACTTGAAAAGTAAGTAACAAGGATACTTCATATGACACAAATAATATAGGAGTTGATGAGTGTGAAGAGAGAGATTTAAAGGTAGAGGAGATGGAAAATTAGATAGTTTTGCTTGATGTTTTTATACTCAGTAAAGTAGAAATTAAGATACTCTACCTTGATCAAAAGGAAGGTGGGATGTTGAGAGTGGTGGGAAAAAAACAACAAAAATTTTTCAAGGAAACTATGAAATGAATAGGACAAAAACACAAACATGTAAATGATGAATGAAATGACCCATCAAGTTAGTCAGGAACAACCTGTCTTGGGCCAGGTTAAAAAAAGAGTCATCAGTTTTCTACAGTAAACTAAAATATAGAACAGAGGTGTTGGGTAATCTGATTCTGTGTACTGACAAAATTGAAGGAAGAGGAAAGGTGATTTGTTTTAGAAAAATAATACTTTGGCTATGGACTAGATGTACCATTGATTCTATTTTTATCATGCTTATTTTAATACTGGGTAGACAGACATTTTTCTATTTACCTTTTCGAGAGTATAAAAAAGACACAAATAATAGGAAATTTGAGTAGATCTCACAGCTAAGGGAATGATGGCAAAAGAAAATAAGCTTCTTTACTTGCAACTTTTCATCACCCGCTGCTATTAGTGTCCTTATGATTCTGACGCCCATTTTTAGAGGATTACTAATTTCATTTATTTAGTTCCTCATGAATCACAAGCATTAACATTGATCATTTTTTATTGTATCACCAAAACATAACATTTTCAGTACTTTAGTCTTCTGTGTTTTCTAAGTAGAAATAGCAACTACATACACATAATTGTCACGCAGATACCTTTAAGTAATAGAGGAAATGGTACTTTTATGAATTTGAAGATTTTAATACAGCCTGAATTTCCAGAGGGGACTTTATCTACAAAATTCTCTAGAGAGTTAAAAACAAAACTACACAGCTACAATTACAATTAAAGGAAGTAAGTAATTTCTTTTTCTGTCTTTTCTAGGGCCGCACCTGCAGCATGTGGAGGTTCCCAGGCTAGGGGTCCAATTGGAGCTGTAGCTGCCAGCCTACCCCAGAACCACAGCAACACCAGATCTGAGCCACATCTGCAACCTATACCACAGCTCACAGCAACACCAGATCCTTAACCCACTGAGCAAGGCCAGGGACTGAACCTGCACCCTCATGGTTCCTGGTCAGATTCGTTAACCACTGAACCATGATGGGAACTCCCAAAAGTAAATAATTTTTTATAATTCTTAATCTATTGGGGCAAACAAAATACTATGTTGAATGACTAATTTTATAACAACAATTACTTACATTGATATAAATATATATAATATATATGTAGTATTTAATGTTTTAACTGGAACAACTTAAATGAATTTCAATTAAGTCTTTGAAGGTAGGAAAAGAAGCTAGTGTGAATTCAACTTGGTCATTATTTTATCCTGGAACATTCTGACAAAAAAAAAAATACAGATCAATGTATTTCCTTGCATTCATTTAGTAACAATGTTTCTACTTCAATTCAGTTCCTTTTCTTCTAGGATGATTTCCAAGGATGAATCACAGTGTGTTCAGGATATATTACTTTGTCATAACACACCTGATATTTTTGTTTTATTTTTTTAAGAGTTATGTGGCTTGAACAGTGATTTTCAAGCTTTAAAAAATGATGAAAAACAAACTGCATTCATTTTTTTACTTTACATAATTCTAATGTGCCTCTCTCATCTCTTTAAGGAGAGAGCTGTGCTGGAATAAAGCAAGAATCATTAGTCACAGTAGCACGGTTAAGGCACAGACTTTTTCTCAGCGAACTTATTTGGATCATCCCAACCTATCTCTTCTTACTGTTAGAAGATTTTGCTTGTGATAAGTAATGGAATATTTCTCCTGCACATATTCTTAGCAGTGCCCCAGTTCTGCACTATTCTTAGCAATTCAGTCTTTCTCAAAGGCACAGTGCCAGCTTGAATGCAAACATTCTTGCCTGATAAACCAGACCTGCAACATTATTTGTCTTATTCTGTCCCCAAAATGTTTACATCAGTAACATTTTGCCATGATGAGTTTATTTTCCTTCAATTGAAATTCAGCTAGAACTTTTCTCCCAAAATGCACAATGCTATTACAATGCAAAAACAGAAGACAAAGCAAAACAAACACCTTTATGACAGATTTTTCTTAACTGTGTAATCAGTTCTATCTGCAGATGCACAAGCATTGTGTCGCAGATACAGAGTAGTGAATGAACAGCACTGAAGGGCAGTCTGCAAGAGACAGGCTTTACAGTAAGACAGACCTAACCCTCTATCATCCACTATCTCTGGAGCTATGTGTCCGAACTCAGTTAATGTCAGTTTTCTCAGATGAGAAATTGAAGAGCAAAATTATTATAATACCCACAGGACTGTTGTGAGGATTAAATGCATTGAATGTATCCAGAATGGTCTTTTAATATTTGTGGAATGAAATATTAGCGTGGATTTCAAAACATTACTTGAAAGACATATAACAAATTCATCCTTGTAATCATTTTCTGTGCCATGCGACAAATCAACAAACAACAGTTTGAATAAAGTTCATTTATTATTTCATAGTGATTTTCAAGCTTTAAGAAGTTAGTTAGAAGTCTGCTCTGGCCAAGTTCAGTTCTCTGTTGAAAATCACAAGGCTGAAATCAAGAGGTTGACCAGGCTGCATTCTCACCTGGAAGCTCTTGTCTAGGGAAGGACTTGCTTCTAAATCCTAGGTTTTTGGCAAAATTCATTTATTTGTGGCTATGGTCCTTAAAGACAATGATGAAGTGAGAATGCTTCTGTCAGTTTTTAAAAATTTTTTATAATGATTTTTATTTTTTTCATTATAGCTGGTTTACAATGTTCTGTCAATTTTCTACTGCACATGGTGGTGACCCAGTTACACATACATGTATAGTTTCTGTCATTTTGATTCTCAAACTGGAGGCATGGCTGGGATATTCTTAAAAAAAAAAAAAAATTACTGATTAGATCACCCTCCCGCACTGCACAGGGCAATCTCTCTTTTGATTAACTTGAAAACAACTTATTAGAGACCCTAATTAAATCTGAAAATCCCTTTGTTTTTGCCCTATTACATTGATTAGAAGCCAGTTACAGGTTCTGCCCCTATTCAAGGAGAGGGAATTATACAAAGGTGTAATTTATTGGGGTTTGCCTACTACGATACATTTTAGTAAAAATGTGTATATTTTAAGTAAAAAAAAGCAAAGACAGGCACCTCAACAAAAAGTAATAAAGGAAGGAGAGAAACAAATGAGAATTTTTAAATTTCTTTCCCTCCCTTAAGCTTTAATGCTTTCCTTTCTTACACATCAATAAAAGTGAGAGAGTACTCTGCTTGTACCTTGAAATGCAGAGGCGGTGTAGTCAAAGCTTAAAATACTCTCAAATTATTTTTTCATATATAGGTTTTAAGGTCCTATGCTATTCCTGGTAAATGATTTCAAATCTTTTTGGAGTTTTATACTATATACAGTAGCCTGAGTTAAACAACTGAAAGAAGAAAAATAAATTTCCAAGACATTTACATCTGAACTCAAATAAAATTTGAAGCTGTGTAATAATGTATGTCTTCCCTCCTTTGTATTTAATGAAAATTAAGCCTTGTACAAATTCTTTTGAAAATGAGATCACTGGCAAAGTTGTGGAGTTTGTTAGCTCCTAATATATAATAACAATTTGACTATATTTTGTGCTTTCTTGATGAATTTACTTCTGTTCATTTTAGAATACTTTAGAAATAATTTAAAAGTGGGGAAACGGGAAGAATCAAAATCCAAACACATACCAATCACACAATGACAAAAAACATGTATTGGTGTATTTATTTCAAGTTATTTTTAATGCATATTTTTGAGATGAGATTGTTTATTTGTTTTACACATATATGATCCAATTAAACATATGATTGAATTTTGTAAAGGCATTTTATTTGCCTTAAAGACATAAAGATTTTTATGACATCCAAAATCATTTATTTAAACCTTTACTACTCTTTCTTTTTTTTTTTTTTTGGCATGTCCATGGCATACAGAAGTTCCAGAGACAGAACCCATTCCACAGCTGTAAACACAGCCACTGCAATGACAATGCTGGATTCTTAACCTGTTCAGCCATGGGAGAACTCCAATCTTTATTACTCTTAAGTGTAGTACCAGGAGATAGAGACAAATCGATTAATAATCAAAAACGAATTTTCTACAAGTACTAAAGTATGCTTACAAATTTATGAGACAGTTATCATAGATAAGTTATTATTCTTATTATAAATATTGGATACTTATTTTTCCACTGTGAATAACTGTATATTTATAAAAAATAAGTATAGTTATTCACAGTGGAAAAATAAGTATCCAATATTTATAATAAGAATATATTTACTTGACCAAATATATACTGGAATATCTTTATGGCTTGCTTATGCTTTAAAAATATTTCCAAAGACATGTCTAAGATGCTCATTTGACTATACTGGCTGTCAAGATCCACCCTCAAATATCTACTACTTTTGTATTAATAACATTTCTTTACATTTCTCTTCTCTGTCCCAATCCCTTCTCAAAATGAGTTCTTCCAGTTTCTGAACCCCCCTCCCTCAGTTGCTCAGAGCTTCCAGTAGGCACTTATTCTTTTGAGCTTGTTACCTGATATAGTCATGGATGATATGATTAGAGTGCAGAAATTTTGTCTGCATTCCTGAGATGTTCTCAGCCTGCTCATAAGTATGCTGTACTACTCTAAAGATAGTAAAAATAAACCACATGATATCAAAATAATTTTTTTATAAAATGTCTAAAAAATGGAGTTCCCATTGTGGAGCGGCTGAAATGAACCCACCATGAGGATGAAGTTTCAAATGAATTGTGACAAATAATTACAACATTTTGATTACTCAATACCTAAGAGTGAAGAAGTATATACTTTATACACTTTATGTATATATGTATACATTTTTTTTTTTGACCTTTTAGGGCCACACTCCTGGCATGTGGAGGTTCCCAGGCTAGGGGCTGAAATGGAGCTGAAGCCGCCAGCCACAACCACAGCCACAGCAATGCCAGATCTGAGCTGTGTCTGTGACCTACACCATAGCTCACAGCAACGGTGGAAACTTAACCCACTGAGCAAGGCGCCAGGGATCAAACCCAAGTCCTAATGGATCCTAGTTGGGTTTGTTGCCTCTGAGATATGAGGGGAACTCTTACATTTTTTTTTTTTCCTTAACCTGGCATATTTTTCTTTTCTCAACTAGGACTCCCTAACTTTGAATTAAATCTTCCTAGCTTTCAAATATGTTTTCTCTGCGCATATAAAACTAGTTTCTAAATGTTTCCTTTTCAATACTTGGCATTTTTTCCCCTGTGATATATTTTTTTGAGTTAAAGTGTTGATACTTTAAATAATCTTTTTAAAATGGAGACATATCTATTCCTTCAACTGGTGACTGAAAGCCTCTTATATGACGAGTAGCATTCTGATAAATGCTTTTCCCATGGTTCTATTCTCAAGGAGATTACAATATAGTATAAAAAAATATGTGATTATGCATAATAATGAAGATCTAGAAAACGTATGGGAACACAAAGGAAAGCAGAGTTGTGGATATCTAAATTTTTTTTTTTTCTGATCTTCACTGCAGCATTTCAAGATCCCACCAAGAGACCTAAGATACTAAACAATGTAAGACTTTCCTGTTAGTACAGGAAAGAGATGAGGAGAGCCTAAATTAAGCATGTAGTAATGAGACAGAAGGGAATGGACAGAGTTAGATATTTAAGATATATAATCAAACTAAATTAATTCATAAATAAGTCTGCTATATACCAATACAGGAAATGCAGGAAAAAAGGGCAAATACAAAGGACAATGCAGAACAATGTAATCTTTACCATGGTAAAGTTTTATTTATTTATTTATTTATTTTTGTCTTTTTGCCTTTTCCAGGGCTGCTCCCGCGGCATATGGAGGTTTCCCAGGCTAGGGGTCCAATTGGAGCCGTAGCCACCGGCCTACTCCAGAGCCACAGCAACTCGGGATCCGAGGCACGTCTGCAACCTACACCACAGCTCACAGCACCACCGGATCCTTAACCCACTGAGCAAGGCCAGGAATCGAACCTGCAACCTCATGGTTCCTGGTCAGATTCGTTAACCACTGAGCCACGACGGGAAGTCCGACCGTGCTAAATTTTTGATGGGAGCTGTTCATGGGTAAACAAGAAAAGACAACAAGGAGGCCAGTTGGAAAATAGCAGTGGCCATTTCAAACCCTGAGGAGCAGATTAAGACTCTCCTGAGTGAGAGAAGAATAATTTAGGACCATCTTGTCCCATAAAGTACACTATCCATCTAGTTACAGTATAATATTTAAAACAGATCCTCAGCTGCACTAGTTATATTTCAAGTGCTTAATAGCCACTTGTGGATGGTGGCTACCATATTCATCAAAGAAAGTTCTATTGACAGCATTATTCTAGAAAACTATAGATTATCAATGTTGAAGAGCAGCCTGGAGTGGTCAGAGAGATGGCAGGATAAAATTACCAGAGTTTGGCACTATAAAATAAAAGAGAAGACATAACATCTTTTAAAGGATAATCATCCATCTCCCTAAAAGATCTAGAACAATAATTGCTTACATATTTAGGGAGGCCCAACTACCTTCTGGGCATAATTAAAAAGGTTTGAAGCTTATGAATAGTTTGTATTTGTTAGTGTATTTTGGAAGCACAATTATGGGAAGAAATACTTTGAGGAAACAACTCTAGGGTGGAAGAAATAAGCAATAAAGTTGAGACTATAATTTGACAAAGTGTAGTTCTGCTTCATATATGAGAAGTATGCAGGCACTCATTTCTCAACAGATGTAAATACAGATTCAAAACAAAGTATGGCCTCATGTCGTCACTCCATCCCATCTATTTGAGAAAAAAATGTGTTTCTGGGGGTTTCAGAAGATATTATAGACAGTTTTTTGAATATTCAAAAAACTCTTTAGACTACCATGCCTCTGACAGGTTTGACACATCAGAATTGCAGCACATTTACAGATATTTCAGACCAGTGTTATTTCATGATAAAGATCATATAAACTGGGACAATACCTAAGAAGCCTTGTACATCTTAACCAATGAAAAGATATCCATTTCTCAAGTTGGACTCTGCTAAACATCTTTGATTACTTTGCTTAATGTAAGATGTTTTGTCGAGTCTTACTAGGTGAGAGGCACTGTTCTGTGGACTTGCATGAGTTAGCCATTGTGCTTCAAAGAGACAGTAGACTAAATGACCCAGACTCACAGCTATTAAAGGGCAGGATCAGTATTGAACACAGGCATCCAGATTCCTGAACACTTGCTTTTCTCCACTTTGCTATGTTTCTTTCCCAGTGTACCTGGATAACAGAGCACCTTTCATATATGTTGGCATACTCTTTGGGGGCTTAGAGTTTCCACTGTTTTGTGGGAAAGTTTTAATTTACTGACCCACTCTTCTGAGTCATTCAAAATGAGAAAAAAAAGTTTATAAGTCTATTATTTGGAGATATGCTTCTATTGATAGGAACCAAAATGAAGCCTAAGACTATACCGTACCATCTTCTAAAGAAATTAATAGTTTAAGATGTTCTAATCAAATTTATTTATTTATTTATTTATTTATTTATTTATTTTTTGTCTTTTTGCTATTTCTTGGGCCGCCCCTGCGGCATATGGAGGTTCCCAGGCTAGGGGTCCAACCGGAGCTGTAGCCACCGGCCTACGCCAGAGCCACAGCAACGCAGGATCCGAGCCGCGTCTGCCACCTACACCACAGCTCACGGCAACGCTGGATCGTTAACCCACTGAGCAAGGGCAGGGACTGAACCCGCAACCTCATGGTTCCTAGTCGGATTCGTTAACCACTGCGCCACGCCGGGAACTCCCAAGATGTTCTAATCAAATTTATTAAAGATGCTATTATCCCTTCCCACCAAATAAGAGAAAATGAAGCCTACATATTTATTTATACTCCATGCAAACCATGGTACTACAGACATGAGATGTAGAACAGCTTCATAAGAGAGATTTTTGAGCAAATTCTGCCAAGCGGTGTATCAAATCTTCCTACCCACAGTGACTGTTTCATGGATGGCACATGACTAAGTTTGTCCAAACAGAATGAATCCTAAGAGTTTTGCATAAAATACAGAAAAGAAATGTTCTTCACTTACTTGAGTTTGGGAGACCACAGAACCAGAGGTCCTGTTAAAATGTCATAGACAGGTAGTTCAAAATGAAACAAATGCCAGAATTAAAGGATCTTCCATTTGGGTGAAATACCTACATAAATAATCCAGGTTTTTTTTTTCCTTTGTAGAAATATTTTTTGTTTTATTGAAGTATAGTTGATTTACACTCTCATGTGTAAATCAGGTGTATAGCACAGTGAATTAGTTAAATATATGTGTCTGTGTATATATATATATATATATATATATATATATATTTATATATGAATACAAACATATATAAAGACATGTCAGAATCTTTTCCTTTATAGGTTATTACAAAATATTGAGTGTTGTTCCCTGTTCTATACAGTATGTGTTTGTTGGTTATCTATTTTATATATAGTAGTATGTTATATGTTAATCTTATCTTCCCAATTTATCCCTTTCTCTACCCCCACTTTTCCCTCTGGTAGTCGTAAGCTTGTTTTCTATGTCCAGCTTTTATTTCTGGATTTTTGAGTTGTGAGTTAGTATATTCTTCTCTATCCCAAACCAATTTTAATTGAGTTTTTTCCACTAATAAGTGAAGCTGATAATCAACATACATAGTCTTCAAACTCCTTAAGTCTGTGCTAACATTACTGCTGTTAATCTTGCTTTTCTTGCTATACCCAAGGTACACCATATCTTGAAATGCTTCCAATCTACTGTGGATGAAATATTAGAATACTGCACTTGAGCCTCAAGGTATAGATGGTACTGTTTATGAGCTTGAGTGCTCAGATTTAAATTTAAATATCAAAGTTATTCATGCGGGGTTGGACAGAGTGTCAGAGATCCAGGGCTGTATAACTCCTCACTCCCTCAGCTCTACCCTTATCACATATTGATGAAAGTATTTCAAATCCATGTGATTTTAAACATCACCAGTTATGTATTAGGAGGTGGTGACACATTGAAAACACAGAATGTAAATTCAGTAGTAACTCACATTACAGAGATAGAAAAAATACGTTGAAACTTTTATAGTCTAGAAGTTGCAAATTTTTATTTAGTGTATTGGGCAAGGGGTAAACTACATATATATTTTTTTTAATTAGAAGCCTTCGATCACCCTTGAGAGCCTCAGAAAAAAAAAGTATTTTCTATAAAATCATATAAATAGGTAGCTTGACACTACTGAAGGCTAACTTTGGGCTGTTGATACTAATTTGCCTTTCATCATAAGGTCTGAAAGAAAGATTCAAGGAGAAAATGGGTCAGCAGAGAAAGGGAACAAGGAGATTTTCAGGTCCTAGATTTCCACACTGGCTATTTTCAGTGTTCCTTGATCAAAATAACTGAAGAGAAGAAAAGGGAAAGGAATTATTATGGATCTTGCAGTAAGACTGCTCCCCAGTTCGTATCAAAGTTAAAGGGCATCAGTGCTTTGGAAGAAGGGACACAGAAACATTATTTAAAGGCATCTGCTGTTTGTTCTCAACAAAATATCAGAAAAATATGAAACAAGATATAAATATGTCATGAAAAGGCTACTGGTGAAAATGGAACTGGATGAGACCAAATATGATTGTATAAAAATAGAAATATGGTAATAATTTAAAAATGCATTTCATGTAGACAAGAACAGAAATGACAATAATGACAATGTAATCAGTAATGTGAAAGACATTCTCAAAATGCTCTTCTAGAATGCAGAAGAAAAAAAGAACTTAAATATTAGATAAGATGATTGCTAGGAAACAGAAAAATTTGAAAAAGCTATAATCAAAAGAAATGCCTTAAAAGGTACCTGAAACTTCTGTCAAACAATTAGGTGAGGGTGGGGAACCCTTTTTTTTTTTTTTGAGATTAAAAAATAAAGGAAAAACAACCCTGAACTGAATACCCACATTTTTATTAAATATTAAATGAAGAAAATAAATGTCACATCATTTACTGAATATTGAGGAAAATATTTGTGACAATAATTTCCTACCTACTCGCTCACTTTCAAAGATAACTAGAAAAAAGATATATTTAAGACTTTTAAATTATAACCAAATTCTTGTGTTTTCTGAAAAATTATTCAAAGACATTTTCAAGTCATCTGTTATAAGCAATCACATAAAGTCAAGAACTGACAGTAGTGGCTTTATAGCTGGTCATGCTATATAAAAATAAAGTTAAATACTTAAAAAAAATTAAATATGACATTAGGCCTTAATAAAGCTTAAACTATCACTCCAGTGAAATATATGTATATTTTGTATTTTAATTATTCCCTAACTTTTCACAACAGTGAGCTTTAATATCCCATTTTCACTCCCACATGATGCTTTTCTTTATGACTTATGATGCACCATTTGATTTCCCTAGGAAACTTAGAGTAAATTTTCTAAATTTATGGTTATGTAATTGTAATAACAACATTGGAATCATGTAAGGCAAATGCTTATTATTGAAATACAAATCAACTGTTAATTTGACTTAGAATTGCTTAATGAAATTGAAATTTAACATAGAGGTCATTAGTAACTGGATAGGTGGTTGCAAAAATTACATTGTTAAATTTTTTCAAGGATTTAATGAAAATAAGTAACTGGTTTAAGTGTTCTGCTCCCATTGGCAGAATTGAGATCACTATTTTTAGATTACTTAATTAATCCATTAATCTATTTTTATCTTCTATGGTACATGTTACATGTTATGTAGTTAACTCTCTTTGTTCATTTTAATGGGGTGTTTACAGGTGACTTTATTTATTAATTAACTGCAACAAAACACTGTTAATTGCATTATATTCATTATCTTTTGGCTTCCATATTATGTGCATAACTAATTTATGATTATTTTTCTTGCAGAATTAACTAAATAAACTAAGAATTCAGATTAATTTGAAGAGATATCATGAATCCATGTAAAAAGAATGTTACAGGAAAAGCCATCAAACTTACAAGATTTGTAGTCCTGGGCCACTTAACCTCTTTGAAACTAATTTCCTTTCCACCTATAAAATAAGTTTATGGAAATAGCTCTGTTTAATTCATATATTTCATCAGTGTTATATATTATACTATGTATGAAATTGCTTGATGAACCTAATATACTGTTATTGTTATTATTATTACAATAATATAAAATTTCATGCTATGCACTCATAAACTTCAAAGTGAGATTGTATATCAAAGGCTAGTTCTGTGATTGTTGAAAACTGGATGGTGAAACTCTTGTTATCATTTGAGAAAGAAGAGACTGAATTTAGACATGTTGGTATCTTTAAATACTAGGTTAATCACTCATAGGGTATATTTAGTGGAAATATGGACATAATTTATCTATAAAGAGCAAGGTAATGATATATTAAAGACTTGCCAGGCCAAATGGAAAAATTGGGATATTATGGGATATTATAACAATTTAAAATATTTTAAAAATGCATTTTAAGTGGTGACCCACCCAAACCAAGTGAGACTGGAGGTGGGATGAGAGCAGATTTGGTCCCTGGACCAGTTTGCCAACCCCTAGCTTAGAGAAAAATTTTCTACAATTTTAGAAGTTAGTTCTCCAATCTGTCTTTTGAAAATCATGCAATTGAATCTTACATTTCACTAAAAATGATTCTTCTGCATTTACTTAATTGATGGGTGGGAAAATAGTAGTTTTGCATAATGAATACATGTGGAAATAAGGGACACGGTAATTTTTTTTCACTTTGTAATCCACAATTTTAATAAATAAAAAAGGTTTATCACAAAGCCTGAATTTCCCTTTGCGAAGACTTTCCAATTTAGAAGAGTCTGATTGAACAGTTGTATATGAGAAAGATTTTCACCTTTACAACTCTTTCTAAAGGTTATTATCTAAAAGAGGTAATGAGCATTTAATTCAACTGGAAAATAAATCTTAAAATGATAAGATACTTGCTTATAAATAGTAATGTTTTATCTTTTCCATTGTGAAAACCAATTCTGCTACTATACTTTTAATAACCAAGGCTTTTTGTCATCCCTGCATTCAGTGTGTAACGACCCATGCATCCAGAGTAATTAATTTCATCAGGCACAATAACTGCTGCTGACATTCTCTAAAGGAAACTTAGATTGGGGTTCTCTGATGAAGTTAATGTTGAATGGAACATTTTTAAGAGGGATTTTGATCTTGTCTTAAAATCTGAGTTTTATCTTGACAGGTACTTTTAAGATGGATCAAAACAGAGGAGTGCCTGTCATGGCTCAGTGGTTAATGAATCCAACTAGGAACCATGAGGTCAGGGGTTCAGTCCCTGGCCTTGCTCAGTGAGTTAAGGATTCCATGTTGCCGTGAGCTGTGGTGTAGGCTGCAGATGTGGCTCGGATCCTGCATTGCTGTGGCTCTGGCATAAGCTGGTGGCTACAGCTCCGATTGGACCCCTAGCCTGGGAACCTCCATGTGCTACAGGTGCAACCCTAGAAAAGGCAATATATAAATAAATAAATAAATAAATAAATAAATAAATAAATAAATAAAAGCTCGACCAAAACAGTCTTATTTGCTATGAACATATCTCCCATACATTATTATAAAATATTTAATAAAATATTTTAAAATATTATAAAAATATTTCTTGCGTTATTATCATTACATGAGCATTACAGCTATTGGCTCTTGCCATGTTCAGCTTCCCTCTTAGCACAAGTCTCCTAACTCAGAGCACCATACATAGGAAAGTAGCATAGGATCATTTGGCCCTATAAGGATAGTATTGCTAGGAATGAGGTAACTGACTGATTCAAGGCATTACTCCTATTGCTTGGAGAGTGATGTGGCCTGAACTGAAAATCTCTGAAACATTAGGGCAGTAATGGGTATCTAAATCAATATGACATGTTTTTAAGTCTTTTAGACTGAGAAATATGAAAGACAATGATCTTTTGTGGTACAGGGTCATGTGAGATGCTGTAAATTGCAAAGGTTGGGTATAACCCCTAACTAATTAAAGAAATTGTTACCACATGCCTGCTATGTTTCAGATACTGTACTGGATGTATAGGGTATTTCTGTGACTCAAACAGATATATGTCCCTGAGAGATGCTGGCATTCCAAATGTGGCTGCACATGTTTCAGCATGGGTAGTCTGAATATATGAAGATGAAGAGAATTTCTCATGCTTTTCCCTTTCTTTGCCTATTCCAATCTCTGTTTTTCTGACTGACTCGTGGCTATAATTCTCCTTTCCATCTTTAGTGTTTTCCTGCTAATGCTTCCGCTATATAAAGATCTTAAAGCATTTGTGTCTTCCATTCTAATTTTACTAGTCACCATAGTTTCCTCGTACTGATTAAAGTGATATAAATTCCTTACTATAAATGGAATTTTCTAAACAGTACTGCTGTCATTATCTTCATTTTAGAACTGAGCAAAGGAAAACAGATAGAAAATGTATTTTTGAATGGCAAATATTTACAACATAAATACAACAATCAGAATAACTGATCAATGAAATATGAACACAGCAAAAATATTTTTATCAATAAATACATCATCTCAAGAAAGGATAAGAAGTTAAGTAAAAACAATCAGCTTCCCTATTACTCATGAATTGTACTGAGGAATAAATGAGTCAGAGAGAATATCCCTTTTTATTAATAGCACTGATCTTGATGAAGCAATGAAAAGGAGACCTGATGAGAAGAGTCAGTCCAGAGGATTAATTTCCACATGATGAGATGGTGTTGATATGTATCTTTGTTTGTTTATTTATTTCAGAGCCAAGCCTGCAGCATATGGAATTTCCCAGGATAGGGGTACAATCAGAGCCACAGCTACAGGCCTATATCACAGCCACAGCAACACCAGATCTAAGCCATGTCTGCAACCTAAGCTGTAGCTCACGGAAATGCCAGATTCTTAATCCACTGATGCCAAGGATTAAAGCCGCATCCTCATGGATACTAGTCACATTCTTAGTCCCCTGAGTTGAGACTAGAACTCCCTATCTTGCTTATTTGGATAAAGTGTGAAGAAAAATTTTTCTCAATGAAATGTTAAAATGTGTGGTTCAAAAGCATTCATATTATGGCCCAAGATGATTCATATTTTCATATTTTTGCCAGCCACAAGTACATCAAAGAAGAAAACCTAGATTATTAACATCTTCCCATATGTAAGCAGATAAAGAATGGTTATAATATTTTTTAAAAAAAATTAAAATTTAAAGAACACTTTTTCCCTTTAGATTATGGGGGAAAAGATTTAGGTTGAGGGATGACTGGAGGTAGGATATACATCTCAGGAAAATCTGAACTTTGATGCTGCTTTTTCATTTTTGGTGAAAACAGGAAAACTAAATTTGGTTTAAAAATAAGTATATAAGCAATACTGACTTTAAAAGTCTTCAACATGAAGTTCATTTTTAATGTAAATTAACCCAGAATCAAGATGGAAACCTTAAGTATAAATTGTGCCATAACAGTCATTATGGTTTTTAAAGGTTTTTTTTTCTCTTTCCTTTAGTTTGTTCAGATCTAGAAAGTTTCCCACAATGCAGTCAAATTCACGTTGGTGAAGGAAAATTGATCCAAATCCTTTGCCGTTTTTCTCATTGAAAGATGATATATCTATTTCCTCTCTTTGAATCTAAAATTGCTCTGAGATTTGTGTTTTTAAATGATTTGTATTCTTCCGGTTATAGTTGGTTTACAGTGATCTGTCAATTTTCTACACAGTCACACAAATATACATACATTCTTTTTCTCACATTATCCTCCATCATGCTCAATCAAAAGCAACCAGATATAGTTCGCAGTACTATACAGCAGGATATCATTGCTTATCCATTCCAAATGCAATAGTTTGCATCCATTAACCCCAGATTCCCCAGCTCTAAGATTTGTTGAACAAGCAAATCTGGCAGAATTCATTCTTTAACTTCAGAGACTGAGTTAAGAGATTTGCAGCTTAGGTTTTCACTACATGAATAACTTATTTATGAAACCTAGGCACCATGATGAAGCTCAACCAGCCATGTGGCCAGAACCATTCTAAAGAGAAATGAGATACTCTCCCAACAGTCCCATTTGAACTCCAAACTTCTGGCCTTCTTAGAGAGGCCAGTTTGGACCTTCCAGCCATC
The DNA here is from genome assembly GCF_016906955.1 of Phacochoerus africanus. Classification (NCBI taxonomy): domain Eukaryota; kingdom Metazoa; phylum Chordata; class Mammalia; order Artiodactyla; family Suidae; genus Phacochoerus; species Phacochoerus africanus. The sequence goes on along the minus strand of NC_062556.1, from coordinate 59,817,590 downwards.
CTTGCACTCCAGCCAACACCGAGAAGCAGAAAAAAAACACACATGCTTCAGAGTTCCCGTTGTGGCGCAGTGGTTAACGAGTCCGACTAGGAACCGTGAGGTTGCGGGTTCGATCCCTGGCCTTGCTCAGTGTGTTAAGGATCCGGCGTTGCAGTGAGCTGTGGTGTAGGTTGCAGGTGCGGCTTGGATCCCGCATTGCTGTGGCTCTGGCGGGGGTTCCGATTAGACTGCTAGCCTGGGAATCTCCATATGCCGTGGAAATGGCCCTAGAAAAGGCAAAAAGACAAAAAAAAAAAACCCAAAAAACAAAAAAACCACACGTGCTTCCCCTTGAATTATAAATAAAAGCATCTGTTTCTTTGAGTAGATAAGTTGGGGAGAGGGAGCTACTGTTATTGATAGCTAAATCAGAATTTGGCATCTGGGCATAAGATGATACCTTAACAAAAACAAAGACAAAAACAAAAATATTGCCTTTGTGTGGGGGTCACAGCCGGAGGTCTGAAGAGCAGAAAGAAAGTGAGAAGGTAGTAAGGAAATTGCTACTAGAGGTTTGATAAAGTAGGAACTGAGTTATGTACTGGCAGAAAAGAAAAGAAAATTTAAAAATTATCTAGTGAACTTCTGGATTTGCATGTACATTCAGACCAAAAGTTGAAAGCTAGCATTTTGATTATATTAGCTGCTTATTTTAAAGCATGCATAAAGAGAAGAATAACCTAGAGAAGGAAATTCTAAACTTCAGGAAGAATCTACAGTAAATTTCCGATCACAATTTTTCCATCCCTATTATTACAGTTGGAAAATAAAACCGGGTTTCATCCTCAGGCTTTTCATCTGGCAAAAGACACTCAAAGTTAAGAAACTGCCCCAAGTGTGGGTCATATGATCAGAAATATTTATTGCGGTGGTACATTCAAGAACCTCTATATTATAACTTTTTTTTGCAGACTTATTCAGATAGACCCCCCCCAAAAAAAAAAACAGACTTCAATCAATCTAAATGACATTGTCTCACAGCTCCCAAATCTCAGCATAAAATAGAGAAATGCTTAATTCACAGAGATTGTGCATGGGATATTTTGTTAGTTGGGTGATTTAAAAGTTGATAATAGACAGTTCCTGTTATGGGTCAGCAGCTAAAGAACCCAACAAGTATCTCTGAGGATGAGGGTTCAATCCCTGGCCTCACTCAGTGGGTTAAGCATTTGGCGTTGCTGTGAGCTGTGGTATAGGTCATAGACGTGGCTTGGATTCCATGTTGTTGTGGCTGTGGGGTAGGCCAATAGCTACAGCTCCAATTTGACCCCCAAACTGGGAACTTCCATATGCTACAGGTGTGGCCCTAAAAAAGGAAAAAAAAATATTGATACATAGGAAGCCCACACATCTTTGGAAGAGAAAGAAAGTGAGTCAGAAGGAAAAATCAAGAGCCTAGAAGGTAGAGCCAACAGTCATGGATAGTCCCTGCCAGGGAGATTAATTGATACTTAATCAGGAAACATTTTCTGACTCTGATTAATTGCCATACGATTTGGTAGAAAAATTATTATCCATCAGTGATAGCTTTGTAGCTCCTACTCCTCCCTATTTATGAATAGGAGTTTATATTGTGGTTATTCTGTGTCTGTTTCTCTACTGGGTTTGATATATAGAAGAAAAATACAAGGTCTTTTAAATCACTGGTTGCTAGAGTCATGAAAACACACACAAACAGCCTCGTTTGCATCTGGACATTATTTAGGTAAAAAGATCCATGAACTATCCCTCATCCTGCTGCCTTAATGAACCAATATTTGGAAGGATCTTGGAAAGGAATAAATGTATTTTGCATGTGAATGGAATATAAATAATTAGCCACTGAGAGTAGATTCTGGAAAAATAAAAATGGCTACAAATTCTTTGCCACTCGTCCTACAGAGCTGTGATATCTAATTTCCTTCCTCCTAAATCTGTCTGCTCCTGTGACTCCTTCTGATGCATAAAATGCAGCAGAAATGATGCCGTTTAGGCATTATGAGGCACTCAGAAGGCCTCTTTAAATCATCCAAGATGACCTGAGGAACTATACACAGAAACATGGAGAGAAAAAACCTATATGAAGACACTCCAGAGAAACTGGCTGACAGCCTCACCTGAGTTCCTGGGCAGCGAACTGTGCCACACTGCTGGGTTAGCAAGTCATGCCCTCCCTCTCTGTCTAAGGCATAAAGTAGAAGAGCCAGGAGGTCAACTCAATGGATCATTAAAAAAAAAAAAAAACTTCTTATTTTGAACTTCTCTGTTTTGAAATGGTTTATTACAAAGTGACAGTGAAATATATACACGAAAATTTGCATTAAAATACATAAAATTTAAAATAGTATTCTTTAGATAATTTACACTTAAATAATGACATCCCAAATATGCCTCATTTCCTCTTGCTCTCAGGAACCATGATTATTTCTGATAATTCTGACCAAAATTATTATAAATGAAACCACTATGAATGGTCTCATAAAATTTTGTGGAAGTTTCTATTTCTCTTTGGTCCATATGTTTGAACAGGATGGCTGAGTTGCTGAGTAGGGGGTATATGTGTAAGAAATTGCACATAGTTTTCAGCAGTGTTTGTGCTACTGTATACTTCTGACAGCAATGTGTGAGGTTTTTGAGAGACTTCTGACACTCTACATTAGCCCATAAGTGCTTAATGCCAGTCTTGTGAGATAAGAATGTACTGATATATTTTGAACCACAATTTTTTTGCTTTTGTGTCATTTGTAGATAAATTATTGTTCATGGTTCCAACTATTCTCTGACAGAGTGTCACAGGATGCCAAACACCCAGAAGAATTAGAATAATATGTTGATAATTATATTTTAAGTGGCAACTGTCTCACATTTCTTGATAATGTCCATTTATTTTCTCTACTTTCACTTCACTACTACTGTAATCACATATTCCGGATATCTCTGACATTGTCAAGTTATGGTTCCAAAGTTGGAATCTAATTTTTCTTCTGGAGTTTCTTATATATATATTCTACCATTTTTGTTTCTTTGGAGAACCTAGATAGATAGATAGATAGATAGATAGATAGATAGATAGATAGATAGATAGATAGATTTAAACAGATAGATTTATTTTTAGAAATGGCTTCACATTATTGTGGAAGCTGGCAAGTTTGAAATCTGCAGAACAGGTTAGTAGGCTAGACATTAATTCTTACCAGAGTTAATGCTATAGTCATAGCATGAAGTCCATTCGAAGGCAGAATTCCTTCATCTTCAAGAGACTTCAACTGATTGGATGAGGCCCACCCACATTATGGAGGTAAACCAATTTACTCAAAATATACTAATTTAAATGTTGATCACATTTAAAAATATCTTCACAGCAACATCTACATTATTGTTTGACTACACAGCTAGACACCATAGCCTAGCCAAGTTTCTGAGTTCTAAATAAATTTCAGCATGTTTGTGTGTGCATGTTGTGCATCTTGGTAAATCTATAGTGTTTCCTGACTTCACAAGTATAGTACAATATCACAAATTATTACAAGCAGGCTAAATTTAATCTTTACCTAATATCTTGTTATTTTCTTATTTCAATAATAACTGGATACAGTACTCAATGCATTTGAGAGTATTAATTTTATGTGATAGCTTGGCTGAGCCATGGTACCCAGATGTGGTCAGATACTATTATGGATATTTCTATAGAGTATTGCTAGATAAGATTAACAGGTACATCAGTGGACTTTGAGTAAAGCAGATTGCATTCCATGCTGTGGGTGGGCTTCATCCATCAACTGAAAGCCTTAATAGAGCTAAGACAGACCTCCCTGGAACATGAAGGAATTCTGCCAGCACGGGACCTTTGGACTTGAACTGTAGCATGACTCTTTCCTGGTCTCCAGCCTGCTCACATGATGAGTTCCATAATTACTGAGCCAATCCCTTAAAATAAATCTCCATATATAGCTCCTATTGGTTCTATTTCTCTGGAGAACCCTGATTAACACAGGATTTCTTCAATCACAAAGTTACTGAGGCATTAGTATCTGCCACATAAATAAAGTTAGAAAATAGAAAACAAAGATTGAAAATTCATGCGGATTGAAAGTTGTTCATGTTTTCATTATTGTGGTTATTCTTTTATATCATTACACATAATTCACTGAATTTCACAAGAAAACTTGCTTTTTATAGTTAAAACCTCTTTCTTTTTTTTTATAAAATATACTCAGTTCCTTTGATCCACACACTGTTTTGTTTTCATTTTTTTTAATTTTATCAGTTCATTCAATTAAGACAACCTCCAGATAACAGGATTTCAATAAAGTCTCACATTAACATAGAATTCTCTATATTTCTAATCATTTATTTTATTACTTCCTTCTGTGCTCTAACATTTGGTTTTGGAAGTGTTATTAATACTAATATTTCACAACAGTTCCAAATCTTACACAAAACACTTGATGACTCAAAGTGAAGGGCACTTGTGTGATAATTGTATTTTCACATTTTTATAGTTTTCAAATTTTTCACAAGAAAAAAAAGAAGGTGCCGAATATCATATCTGGTTTTCTCCTTTTTATGTATGAAAGGTAAATAATATGTTTGTATTTTCTTGTATTTGCATAAAAATTAGAAATGAATAAGAATTAAAGATATTGATGAGGGTGTGAGAAACATGACAAAGGGTGATTCAGGAAGAGGATTTTTAATAGGAAAACTTTTAATATATTTAAAAAATTTTTGAAAACATGAATATATTTCTAATTATTAAATTTAAAATATTATGGTTATCAAGTGAATAACTGCATGAAAGCAACCTGGCAAACCTCTATGGCTTTAGGGGAGTGAGATAAATGGAAGTACTTTGCATGATTTTGAGACTAGGTAGTCACTGGTGTATTCCATATTATTGTAGGTTAAATACAATTGGCTTAGATTTATGTTTCCTGTTTCAAACACTAGATATGCAGTTATTTATCTGGATGACCTTTGGTTAATTGCTTCACTTTCGTGATCTTCAATGTCTTCATTCATTATAGAGAAGTAACTAGTTAGTAAGGGTATCTTAGAACAGAAATGAGGTGATGAAAGTAAAACACTTAGAGTGGTGTCTATCATTTATTCAGTGTTGCATCCAGTGAAGAGTGACTGTTATCATCATCACTACAATTTATTTAGATTTAAAGGGAATATACTGCAGTTCATCAAACATTTGTGAGAAGAGCAATTTAAATAACAAATATCCAGAGGACCCTATATCTCTGTTGGACACATGAAGTACATTTTGTTGCAAAGAAAGAAAGAAGCTGTGGGTATTTTTCAGGAAGCCATTGAATCTGCCTAGTTGAAAGGAATTAAGAACCAGTCTCTCAAGAAAGCACATAGGAATCAAAAAGCAGACAAACTAAAAGCATTTTAAAAAGCTATATCACTAAATATAAATATGTATGGGGTGGATAAAGACAAACTAAAAACTTGCAATCAGGTATAGGAAGATACAAATGGAACAATGCAAAGAGTAAGAGAAGGAGGAAGCCCTTATTGTTTTCATTGTCAGCATGTCTGGATGAATTATTAATCACATTTTGGATAGTATCCTATTGCTGTTATAACAAATTGCTAAACTTGATGGCTAAAAACATTACAGATTTATCATTTTATAGTTCTGAGTGTTAGAAGTCCTCAATGGGTCTTAGTGGGTTCAATCAAAGTGTTGGCAGGGTTGAGTTACTTTCAGAGGCTGCAGCGGAAAAAAATCTATTTTCTTGTTTTTCCAGTTCCTAGAGGCTATACACATTCCTTGGCTTACAGCCCCTTTGACATTAAAAGAAGGTAAGAGATTCAAAGAAAGAGACAGATTGTTTTCAGGTAGCATCTATGGAGCACTGACACTATTGCTTCCCTCTTTAACTTATGAGAACTCTTGTGGTTATGCTGGGTCCACCCAGATAATTGAGAATATTCTTCTTATTCTAAGCTCTGCTAATGATCAAACTCAGTTTCATTTCTAACCTTAATTCCTCTTGTCGTGTAACATAACACATTCACAGATTCTAGGATTAAGATGTGGCTAACTTTAGGGGGCCATTATGTTGCCTAAAAATGACATATTGTACAAGAAGCTATTATGTAAAGCATATATTTAGTCTCATGGTAAAAATGGTAGCTAGAGTGGGGAAAAGAAAAAAATGATATAAGAAGGGAATGAGGGATGAAAATGCTAAGTGCTAGAGCACCCAAATCTCTCTAATAAGCTTTGATTATTTATTTATTTATTTATTTATTTATTTATTTATTTATTTATTTTTCTTTTGTCTTTTTAGGGCTGCACCTGTAGGATGTGGAGGTTCCCAGGCTAGTGGGTCGAATCAGAGCTGTAGCTGCCAGCCTATGCCACAGCAACGTGGGATCCAAGCCACGTCTGCAACCTATACCACAGCTCATGGCAACACCAGGTCCTTAACCCACTGAGGGAGCCCAGGGATCCAACCTGCAACCTCGTGGTTACTAGTCAGGCTCATTAACCACTGAGCCATGATGGGAACTCCTAAGCTTTGATAATTTATATGAAAAAAATTTACAATCTCATTCTAAAAATATACTTAATGGCAGAGTAATTATACCAATAACTAGAATAACCTGTAATTGAAAAATAAGGCATTTCAAATTTATCAGTTCTGTAGAACTTTGGAAACATTTGAAAAAGTGATTTTATAGAATGAGTTCAAATAATTTCATACTTTACAATGACAGGCACTTAATTTTATGATGCTTCATGGAACCATGTTAGAATGTTATATTCATTAATCACTATCTATTTTAATTTCTAGCTCTAAAAAGAGCATAATTTCAAATACTAAGGCTTATAATTCTGAGATGGGAAATATATATGTTTACTTTTTGTACTATGTGTTTTAATGGCATCATTTCAACTCTAATTATGCATGAAATTATATTGGATTTCTCACTAAATGCAAAGGAAGAAACGTTTTCATGATTCATTCTTTCTTTGGTAAACATCTCTAAAATTGTATTGCTGATACAGCTCATCAAGTAAACCTTATGAGAAATGAAATGTATGGGAGGAAAAACACTAATTAGGGAGATTGTCTTTCACAAATACACATGTGAAACTCCCATTAATGTAAGTTATAAGGAGATGTCTTTCTGCTGAATACCCCTAGGTAAAAATGCACATCTTCCTTTGCCTTTCCAATTAGAAAAACAGTAGTTTTTTGTTTGTTTGTTTGTTTTATTGTTACCAAGCTGCATTAAAGTCTAGGTCTAAAACTTTAGTTTCCATAAAAAGAGTATATTATTTAAGCTGATCAGATGACATTTATATTATAAAAATGTAGTTTTAAAAATGATTTTGAATTAATTTGCTTCAACTGGTTTTAAATTCACTAAAGTGCATTCTCTCTGTAACTGAATTTTCTATTGAATGTTAGTCAAGATTTACCATTAGTTTCATGTAAAAGCAGCCTAGTTGGTGGTTCTTTAAATGTTATTTTTAAATTATTATGTTAGAACTGAGTACGACAATGTAGGCTACACAGGTATTCTCTATAATCTATAAACACTGTAGTGCACTAATTTAAAATGTAATTGACTAAATATTTAGGGATTTTTACCATGCTGAGGTAATGTGTAAAATTGTTCTCAATACTGTAAAATGTATCAATGCATACCGTTGTTCTTACTCAAGACAAAAAATAAAGAACAAACAATAGGCAGTGTGCTCTAAAAAAATTCACGTAACTCTACTTATCAGCTAACCTTTAAAACATACGAAGCAAGATAATATAAAAAATATATCAGCAAAGATTAATTTTGTGACAGATAGTAAAAGTGTCTTCCAGTAATTCATATAAACTGCTTTATGTATTGCAAGATATATTAGTTAGAGTGGATCTTCCTGACCGGGACTACTGATTCAATGCCAATCAATTCTGCAGACACCCTTAGAGACACATCTCAAAATCTGTTTTATCAGCTATCTGTGCTGACAGCCCAGTCAAACTGACTCATAAAATTATTGATCACACATGGGAACTCCAAAATATTTTGCGTTCATAAACTCCAGGACACAGGCAGTAACCATGATTTTATTCATGGTTTATATTGATTTTTTGGAATGATGGCTTAAAGTTTATTTGGAAGATAGAATGAGTGCACAATCGAACGAGATGGACTCTAAAGTCAAAATTTTGGCAGTTAATATTTATTTCCAAAGCATAAGCAATGTTATGCCACTTGACCTGGTTTTAGGTAAATTTAACATGCCACTGAGAGAGTCACCACCAAAATCTGTTTCCTTACACACAAGCTGCTGAAGTATAAATTTGTAAAAAACCATGTATATGAAAACTTTAACTTTCTGGAGGCTGAATGTAGACTAGCCGGAGAATGACAAACTCCAAGGGTCTGAAATTTTAGGTGATGTCCCACACTTTGATGTGTTTTATCCCTGTAAACCCCACTAGGATCTAAGGGTTAAGAGAGCCAAGAAAGGACCCCTCATGACTCAACGGGGGAAGAAACAGGTCATCTTTGTAAAACAGGGCCACAACCAATTCCGTAACAGAGGCTCTCACTGCCTTGTCCCAGAGATGGGGGGTAAAGGAATTCCTCTTATTCGGTACAAGTAAAGGAAGAGAAAGATTTAGCATGTTAACAACAGTTAAAGCTGGAGGAGCTACAGTAATTTCAGAAAAGGCGTATTTTAAAACGGGGAGAATTATCAGAAGTAAGAAAGGGTAGTACATAATAGCAAGACTGTCAATTCACCAAGAAGTTATACCAGTACTAAATATGCATGATGCTAACAACAGAGGATCATACTACATGAGGCTGACACTGATTAAATTACAAGAATACACCACTACTCTATTAAGACACTATTATTCAACATTTCCTGTAATTGGCAGATCAAGCAGTCAGAAAATCAATAAGGATATAGTTGATCTGAGCATTATTAATAAACTTGATCTAATTGAAATCTATCAAATATACTACCTAATAACAGGAGAAAAATACCAATTATTTTCAAACATGAAGGGAACATTCACTAAGATAAAATTCATTTTGGCCATGAAATCTTAACAAATTTGAAAAAAAGTAGATATTGTACAATATATGTTCTCAGACACAAAAAGAACTAAATTAAAAGCAACAACAATGTACAAACACTATATGACATAGTTAAGGTAGAAAGGCAGTGCTTAGCGGGAAATTTACAATGTTAAATCCCTATATGAGAAATGAGAAATGTATAAAATTAATAGCCTAAGCTTCCAGGCCAGTAAATTAGAGAAGGAAGAGAAATTTAAGCCAGAAACAAAAGAAAGAAGAAGAAAAGAAATAATAAAACTTAGAGCAGAAATCAATAAAAATAAAAACAGAAAAATAACAAAGTCAACAAAACCAAAAACTCTTTATTTGAAAAGATCAATAAAATTAACAACAATCTAGCCAAGCTATCTAACAAAAATGAGAGAAGACATAACTATCCTTACCAGAAAAGAATAAACAATCATCACCACTGATCCCATGAATAGTAAAAAGAATAATTAAAAATGTTATGAATGACTCTATGCCCAAAATTAAAAAATTTAGATGAACTGGTATAATTCCTTGAAGGACACAAATACCAACACTCCTGCAAACATAAATAAGTAACCTCAAAAGCCTATACTTATCTTAAAATTTATTTTTTCAGATTAGAGAAATTTAATCAATAATTAACTTTACAAAAATCAATAACTAACCTCCCAAAATAAATAATCAACTTGCCTATATAATTTCACTGGTGAGTTTATTTAAGAAAGACATTCTATCACTTCTCCACAAAGTTGAAGCAGAAGGAACACTTTCTCATTCATTTCATGGGTCCAGCAGTACCTTAACATCAAACCAGAAAAAGGTATTACAAAAAAGAAATATCTCTCATGAACTTAAAGATCTTCAACTAAATATTAGCATATTGAATTAAAGATGTATAAAGAGCATTATACACAATGAACATGAGGAATTTTATTCCAGGTATGCTAGGCTGGTTCAACATTCAAAAAGCAATCAATGTAATCAACCACATGCACATATAAAAGAACCTACTGATCATATCAATAGACACGGAAAAAGCACTTGAAGCAGTTTTCTTGTGGTGCAGTGGGTTAAGGATCAGGCATTTTCACTAGCTGCTCTGCCCTGGTTGCTACTGTGGCAGGGATTCTATCTCTGGCATAGGAACTTCTGCATACTATAGGTGTGGCAACGGAAAAAAAAAAAAAAAAAAAAGATAAAAGAAGGCAAAAACATTTGATGAAACCAAGATCCATTCATAATTAAAATTCTTCACAAGGAGCTCCTGTCATGGCTCAGTGGTTAACAAATACGACTAGGAAGCATGAGGTTGTGGGTTCGATCCCTGGCCTTGCTCAGTGGGTTAAGGATCCAGCATTGCTGTGAGCTGTGGTGTAGGTTGCAAACACGGCTCAGATATGGCATTGCTGTGGCTGTGGCATAGGCCCACAGCTGTAGCTCCCATTAGACTCCTAGCCTGGGAACCTCCATATGCTGTGGGTGCAGCCCTAAAAATGCAAAAAAAAAAATTTTAATAAATAAATAAGAAACAAAATTTCTCAATTTGCTAAAGAACAGGTAAAAGCAAGACAATAGTGCAGCTAAATGTATAGGTAATTGTGAGAAGACAGATGTTTTCCCTTTAGATCAGGAATGATTACAGGACATCCAATCTCATCATTCCTACTAAGTTTCCTACTGGACTTTTTCACCAGTACACATGGAAATAAAGAAAGAAAGAAAGATAGAGAGAGGGAGGGAGGAAGGAAGGAAGGATGGAAAGAAAGAAAAGAAAGAAAGGAAGGAAAAAAGAAAAAAAGAAAAAGAAAGAAGAAAGCAGAAAGAAATAAGAAAGCAAAGAAGCCCCAAGACAATACAGACCTACAAAGAAATAAAGAAAGACAAAAGAAAGAAAGAAAGAAAGAAAAACAAGAAACAGAAACAAAGATAAAAATGGGAGACTTCTTCGACACGGATTAGAGGATTGCCCCCTCGTACGAGAGAAGGAGGAAGGAAGTCTATACTGAAAAATAAGTAAAACAATCCTTATTTGATGACATGGTTATCTATGTATTAAAATCCAAAAAAAAAAAAATCAATGACAAAACCTCTTGGGAAAGATAGAGGTAGTAGAATAAAAAAGTTAATGTACAGTATCAATTGCCCTCCAGCAACATATCAGCAATAAAAAACTGGAATTTGAAAAATGCATTATTTAGAGTAGCAGCTTGAAAAGTTAAATACTTAGATATTAATATCACAAAGTATGTCTAGTATCTGTCTATGAAAAGCTGTAAAAACAAAAAAATATTAAGGAAGATTTAAACAAATCAAAAAAAATTCTGTGTTCATCAACTGGAAGACTCATTAAGATGTCAAATGTTTTCCCAAGTGGTTATGAAAAAGTGGACTTCTTTATGGGAAAGAAAAAGGAAAATTGACATAGACCTGACATCTTTCAAAACATTAACTCAAAAGGAATCATAAAATTAAATGTAAAATGCAAAAATTTTTATTTTTTTAAAAATATGAAAAACTACATTATCTTGAGTTTGGTTATAAGGCCGTGCATATAATCCCAATAGCACAACCCATGAAGGAAAATTGATATGATGAATTTCATTAAAATTTAATATTTGTGGAGTTTCTGCTATGCCACAAGAGGGTCTGCGGCATCTCTGCTACACCAGGCCACAGCTTTGATCCCCAGTCCGGCACAATAGCTTAAAAGACCCAGCATTGCTGCAGCTGCAGCACAGGTCAAAACTGCTGCTCAGATTTGATCCCTGATCCAGGAACTCCACATGCCACAGAGTGGCCAAAAAGGAAAAAAAAAAAAATTAAACTTCTGCTCTGCAAAAGACACTATTAAGAGAATGGAAAATAAGTCACAAGGAGAGAAAATATTGTAAAATACATGTCTCATAAGGATACATATGCAAAATATTCAGAGATATACAGAGTATTACCAAACAATCCTAAGTAAATGTACCATCCTAATATCATTATAATATAAATATATTAATGAGAGGATACTGAAATATAGTATATAAAGACTCTGTACTATCTTCACAATAATTCTGTAAGTCTATAACCAAAATTTTACAAAAAGAAAGTAATTCAAGAAGCTGAAGGACAAATTAAGACCAACCACCCAGTCCTTGACTGGTCACCCATTTTTATAGCGGAACTGTTGCTTTCTTCACGACATAAGTGGAGTTACATGAGGATGGCATTACCCATGCAGTCAAAAAGAAGGCAGAGCAATCAGCTTTATTATAACTGAAGCATGGTTGAACTTCACATACTTATAGGGATCTATGTGGTGACAGGCAGTCATAAAGATACCCACAGGTTAAGACATACGGATTGAAGATTCTGGATCTCTCAAGTAAAAATTCTGAAGCTCAGAGTGAGGCAATCAAGACAGCATGTTTTGTTTTATTAAGCCTACCTATTAACTACAATGTGTAAATACAAAAATAATACATGGATTAAATTTATACAGAAAATTAGCCAGGAAGGGTACTTAATAAGTAGATTGGATGAATAAATAAATGTCCTGATTTGTTAATCTAGTTTGACAATACTATTCACAAGTTATTGGGAAAATACTAATGAAAGGATATTTATAGCACATTTGTAGCTAGATAAGGGAGGACTAAGCATAAAGTGAAAAAAACGTGGCTATGCACTCAGGCGATAAGGGTCTGAGTGATAATATTAAAAGCAGGTCCAGAGAAGATGGGAAAGGAGAAAATAATAGCATTTGGTAACTTAGCAAATATTGAGAGTGGAGAGAGAAATAGTGACAGGAAAGAATCAATTTCCTGTCCTCAACTGTTTCCTGACAGCCTTCTATGTAGAAAGCAATGCTGGTGGATGAGAACTCAGATATTTAAATTGTGTTAAGCTTTGGACTTAATGAGATTGGTCCAGAGGGAAATTCAGGGGATCTTTACATTGTGACAAAGTGTTCATTAGCCATGGTAATAGCTGATTTTAGAGATCATTTGTTTTCTGTGAAAAGGAAAAAATATACAGTGTGCTTAAGTGGTTGTGCTGATGTTCCTTTTTGACAATAATTACTACACAATTTTGAAAGGAAATTGGTCATTTGCAAACTGTAATGACAAATCTTAATCAAGTAATAACTGCAAATGTACTCCATTACATGTGTAATTGGCAGTAATATGCATCCAAGCATTCATCCAGAAGGAGAACACTTGAGGACAAAATTCTCATTTCCTAGATAAATATTGTTCCTTGAAATAGCTTAATAACTAGTTATTGAAGTATACATTATTTCATAACAATATCAGAATGCAGTTCTTTACTGCGTTCACATTTGTATTCAACTATTTAAAAAAACTAGGTAGTTGTTCTAATGCAATTCTTGTCATGTATATTGAGGTTAAAGGTATGCACTGCTTTATATCTGAGTTTAGTTCAACACTATTTTTTACTGACAACAGTGTGCCTCTAATTCAGTGAAATGTAATGAAGGCTTCATGACTATTAAACTCATTATCACTAAAAAAGGGTCCAATAACGAACTGTTACTTGTCATGTTATGACCAACTTTCTGAACACTTAAAAAAAATGTATCGGGGAAATAACTATTAAAAAATAATAATAACCAAAAAAAAATTGCAATTAGAAATACTTTCAGACAGGAAAATTAGTAGAAAATATTTCCGGTGGCCACCATTTAGTCATGATTGGTTAGTTCTCTTTTTCTCACTCGGCAAATCTAATTTGTCCCAGATAATCATAGCACTAAAAATTCATTATAGGGAGTTCCTGTCGTGGCTCAGTAGTTAACGAATCCAACTAGGAACCATGAGCATGAGGTTGTGGGTTCGATCCCTGGCCTTGCTCAGTGGGTTAAAGATCCAGCGTTGCCACGAGCTTTGGTGTGGGTTGCAGATGAGGCTTGGATCTGGCGTTGCTGTGGCTCTGGCGTAGGCCGGCGGCTGCAGCTCCAATTAGACCCCTGACCTGGGAACCTCCATATGACGTGGGAGTGGCCCTAGAAAAAGACAAAAAGGCAAAAAAAAAAATTCATTACAAATGTTTTTGTTTTTCCTTAAGATTACAGATGCTTAAAGTCACATTTTTATATCTTGTTATCTATTTTAAAACTATTTTCCACAAGGAACAGATTCTTACATAAGCCTAATGTACAAATGTAAATTCATATGAAATTTGGAATGTAAATACACATTAGACAAGGGTAAAATTCCTTTGATCACCATTCCTCACAGGATCCCTTGACCACCCACCCAGAGATAAATCACATTTATTATTTTGGTGGATATCTTTTCAGTCTTTTTCCTAGTTTTAAATACACACCCAATTTCTAAACACCTCCTAAAGTCTGAACATTTGTTTACATATTTAAAAATTTAGAAAGTGTTTAGAAATTGTGTGGTGGACTTAATCTGGTAAGTCTCTTATAATAATATATGCTCTGGAATAGAAGCGTCCTTGTGCAAACCAGACCAGTGTAAGAATGTCATGGCTCTATAACTTGCAGTGGTTATAAGAACAAAAATTTGGAAATTATCTAAATGACTCTGATTAAAGGAAAGGCAAAATATTCAACTTCTTAATATAATTTTTAAATCAAGGGAGAAATATATAGGTTTTTTTAAAGATGCATTTTGGGAGTTCCCGTCATGGCTCAGTGTTTACGAACCCAACTAGGATCCATGAAGATGCAGATTCCATCCCTGGCCTTGCTCATTGGGTTAAGAATCCAGCATTGCCATAAACTGTGGTGTAGGTCACAGACTCCGCTCGGATCTGGCAGTGCTGTGGTTGTGGTGTAGGCCAGTGGCTACAGCTCCAATTCGATCCCTAGTCTGGGAACCTCCATATGACATGAGTGTGGCCCTACAAAAAAAGACAAAAAAATAAATAAAGATGCATTTGGAATACATGCTGAAGATAGATTACATAACAGGAAGACTGTAAACAAGGAAACAAGTCAAACGTTATTGCAATAACAGATGTGATGGAGGATGAGGGCCCAGTCCAAGTCCTGCCATAGCAACACTGAAAAAATGTATGCTGGTCTAGTGAATTTCAGGTTTTTTTGCTGCCTATAATATGCATATCAATAAAAACAGAAATTAGCATACAATTGCAAGGACCTTGGCAGTTTACAAATCAATTTTGAATATGTTATATAACTGAATATCTTAGATATGGTGTATGTTTGGGATGACACACAACAGTTAAGTTATATACACACATAATCCTGAAATTTATTATGTGATTTCTGGATCAAGACAGATTATTATCATTTTAGCAATAGCCTCATCTGCTTCCCATATGGCAAGGTGTTCACTGTTTGGCAAATATGACTGGAGGTTTAGTTCTTGAGGGCAGGATATGCTTTCTTGATAGTTCCAATGATAAAATGAAATAAGATGAATTAGAAATTGTTCTGGAGGTTTTAGAACAAATAAAGACATCCAGTTATCTAGTTTGGAAAGCAAGATAAATCTTCATTTTCAGATTGTGTGATCTTGTTGTTAGGAAATTACAAAGGAACAGATATACACTCCTACTAAAATTAATATAAATGAGTAAAGCAAGGTTACAGAACAAATTATCTTCATGTACTGGAAAACTGATGATCACCAAGATGGTAATTCTCAAGTTTACTGAAAGATTTAACATGTTCCCTGTGAACATTCCAGCAGAATTTTTTATAAAAATTGTCAAGGTCACCAGAAAATGTATATGATAATTTAAGTGGCTTATGTTTAGTAGAGAATAGTAATGACTCAAAGAAAAAAAATGAAACAATATGAAATAAGTCATTAGGATAATATGTATCAGATATCACAAATAAAGCTAAAATGTAAGAGATCAGCTGGGCATCATCAGAGTGGGTTGTTAAGAACTGTATACATGATAGATAATCTAACTAATAGGACTTGCTGATAAAAAAGTTACATGCTATGAGAAAAAGAGGGAAGACAAAGATAACTTGAAAGCATTTTGTCAGAAAATGAAAGATGGAACTGCCATTCACTAACATAACGACTGTAGGGAGACAGTGTTTGTGATGGGCAGTATTAGGAGCATGGTATTAGATGTGGTATGTTTGAGATGTTAAGCATTTAGCCTTATGGAAATGATGAGTGAGAAGCTAGATACACAAGTCTGGCATCTGTCCCATCTGTCCCTTGGACAGATCTGAAGCATCTGCAAAGTGAAGGGTTAGAGGCAGAATCAGAAGTGTTTTTCACAAGAGCATTCAACCTTAGAAAATAAGAGAAACAAAACAAACAAACGAACAAAACTAACACTATTGGAAGCTACAACAAAGTCATAGGAAAGAATGTATGGTATCATCACAAGAAATGACAAATAACGAAATGCAACAAAACAGAGTGTTTAGGTACAGACAGGGTAAGAAGCATACAAAGTGACATACACATATTAGTAAATAATAACACACAACTCATCACTTTATACTTATAAGCTGGTAATTATTAGAAATCTAGGTAGTGCTGGGTGCTGGCAGGAATACAGCAGAGATGTAAAACTTTTACATACTGATGCTGAGCATGCAAACTGCTAAAGCTACTTTACAGAGCAATTTGATTCAATTCAGTCAAATTAAGTATACATGTCTTTGTTTTTTTTCCCCCCAGGGAGAGTCTCAAACATTCCTGAGCAAGGATGTGGGGAGTTGTGGACAAGCTGCATCTCTCAGTGGGGTGGCATAGGGGAGGGACACTGCCATGTCATTCTCTTGAATTTGCATGTCTCCATACAGGCAATGTCCACAGGCTAAGCCACAGTCTGATGCAAACCTTTGACGAATCGGCTAGTCCAGAACATAGAGAGATAGGCAGTGTGTGAGCAGTTACTACAAGGTCCTTCTGTGTGCCAGAGAGGTACCCTATTTTTCAAAAGGCTCAGTTTCTTATGCATCTCTCTGGTTCAAGTAAGGCATAGGGTATGCACCTTTCCACTGCCCTTAAGTGTTATCTGCATTCTATAAAATCACCTACCTATGGTTTAGAATTTGATCTCCCAGGACCAAGTGAACCATTGCTTATGTCATCTATCACCTTGCCTTTCCACTTCAGTGACACCTGTGGGAAACGTAACTTCTGTTCATGCTGCTGTGTGTATTTGGGCTTACTGTACCCTCTCTTTATTGGAAAAATATATGGCAGACTTGCAGGCTTCCAAATGGGCTGAATTTCCACCTAGAGAGTATTTAGTTCTTTTACAAATGATGACTGATCAAAAATGTAGGATGCTCAAAAACAGTTAATACAAAGCAGTTAAAGTAACATGTTAGATACACACAGAACAACATGTATAGATCTTAAAATGAAGATCCTCAGGTAAAAGAAAGAAAAAAACAGAATGAAATAAAAGTAGAATAACATTTTTCTTGAATTAATTAACCTACACTCCAATGGGAGTGGGAAAAAAAAGGATATTCAGTAGTAGTTGAATAAAATAAGAGAGGAGCCAAAGGTAGATTCTGATGATAATATGCTAGCTTTTGAATTTAATTCACTCTATACTCTGCATCCGAAATGTACAAAACCAAAATGAGGTACAAACAATGACAACAACAAAAATTGAATAACTGCTATTCCTAAGGTCAGGGCCTGGAGAACGAAATAAATGCTCTTACTAGACAGAAAGTCTTTTATGGTTCTTTCTTTAGGGAAAATAAAATCAATTTCCGGCATTACACTCAGGAGCCAGGACTTTATGTCCCATTTATCCATAGCCCAAAGCATTCAAGTTCTAAGAAACTAGATATTTGGTTTACAGGTTGAGCTACCCTCCAGGTAAATGAACAGTTTAGTTCACTACAAGGGTTTCAGCAACCAATTTTCTTTAGAAGGAAAGTTTCTTTTCTTTTTAAAACCTTGAAATACAATACATAAGCTATTCCCATCTTCCTTTACTGCTGGGTTATTTAACTAAAAGCCTTAATAACAAAGCCCACATTTCCTTATTAGATGGGTTAATATGACTAACCCATCTAATAAGGAAAGCTATTCTTGGTTAAGTCCAGGCTGAATTTCTGTCTTGGACTATGCTGTATATTAGTTTGCACTTAACTGCAACATAAATTTTTTTTTTAAAAAGAAAACATCTCTTTACTCTATGGAAAGAGATCTCACTTGTAACACAACAAGCTAGACATTCAAGGGTCAGGAACAATTTAATCTATTCATCTAGGGAAAGACTGACCTAAAAAGACTAAGCAACTTAAGCAATGAAAGTGCTGTGTTTTAGCACAAAAGATAAAAGATATGCTTTTAAAAGACTAGGTTTAAGTTCTGAGGCTGGCACTTACAAAGTTGTTTGGTTTGGTTTTAATTAGAGCAAGTAGATTTAACCTCTCAGAATTTTAGTTTCCTCAACTTTGAGAGAAGGATAATTATAAATCATGGATAAATTACAGGACTTGGTTTTCTATATTTTTTGGGGGGGGGGGAGGGGGGTTGGCTGTGCCTGTGGCATGTGGAGGTTCCTGGAGCAGGGATCAAACCCACATCATGGCAGTGACTCAGGCCACTGCAGTAGCAATGCCAGACCTTAACCTGCTGTGCCACAAGAGAATTCCATAGAAGGACTGTTTTAAACCACCACCACAACAAAAAACATATGTTGAAGATTTTTTTCTTTAATTTTTACATGGATTGGTTATAGGTATATATAATATATAAAGACACCCATTTATCTGT
The DNA here is from genome assembly GCF_016906955.1 of Phacochoerus africanus. Classification (NCBI taxonomy): domain Eukaryota; kingdom Metazoa; phylum Chordata; class Mammalia; order Artiodactyla; family Suidae; genus Phacochoerus; species Phacochoerus africanus. The sequence goes on along the minus strand of NC_062556.1, from coordinate 59,798,757 downwards.
GTATCTGTATTTTAGCAAGGAATTGAAAATAAACTTTGCAAGAAAGTAGTACATTTTTTAATAAAACCAAATTATGATGTAGGTTAAATAGAGACCAATATGTAAAACACTGGGCAAGAAGCATTTTGCCTCAAAACAGTTTAAAAATATGTATGGGCAAATAGGCAGGAATTGATTTTCTTCAGTGTTACATTTTCATTAAGTCTCTTGAATTTAATTTTGTATATCATTTCTCATAAGATCTCAAGAGACAAGGGAGGGTAAAATGGCCTGGCTCCTTTCAGCATAAATAAGCAAGACTATTTTAAAAAGGAGTTCCTGATCATTGAATTGTCCTACAAAATACTAAGGATATTTAAGCTGGTCACTTTGTCAATACAATTCTCCCAGATGAAAAACATGCACTCACTGAATATATCTCTAATGGAAACAAAGATCTCCTCATTCCTTGCCCAGCTGCTAAGAGAATAATTCTCTTACTATTTTCTTTATTTCCATTTAATCTATTTTTCCTCTATATAGGTTCATGGAAAAAAAAGTAAAATCTTGCCCACCTGTAATTTAAACAAATCAGTGAAAGAGTACAGAGCATATGCCATAAAAAAAAATTAAAATGGTAAAACTCAAGCTTTTGTAGAGTAGGGGTGTATGTGTGAGTGTATGTATTTGCTATCTTTTCTTTTCTTTTCTTTTCTTTCCTCCTTCCTCCCTCCCTTCCTTCCTTCGTTCCTTCTTTCTTTCTTTCTGGCACCTTGGGCATATGGAAGGTCCCAGGCCAGGGACCAAATCCAAGCTGCAGCTAAGATCTGTGCCACAGCTGCAGCAATGTGATGCTGTATCTTTAACTCATTGTGGCACAGTGGGAACTTCCTATGTTTGAAACACACCTTTTCTTTTCAGATCTCACATGAACCACCTGTGAAACTCTTGACCCAAAGTCAGAAATAACAAGAATGTGTGAGGGCAGAAACTTCTGCAAAGAAAAGCAATTTGATGGGCAAGGGGGAGATGTTAGAGGCGAAATCTGATGGAACTAAGTTCATGAGGCATTTCTAGTGACTCTGGACCAAAATGCATCCCCTAGTGACAACACATACCTGGCTGTGGGTAGGACATATCCTCACCACTCCACAGAGCCTTGTTTTGGTGCTCTGAATGTGTGAATCTCCAGATATGGTGTGATTAGCCAAGACACTAGCATTCTCATAAAGGATTGTGACAGAAGTAAAGCTTCTCAAAGGAGTTTTGCTATCTGCAAATGTGCAGAAGAAAAGTCTGGTATAGGCATTAGTTTAGCTTCGGTGAAAAAAAAAAATGTGATTATCTCTCTGAGAACTCCAGGATTAATCTGAGGTGAATAAACTAAACTTCAAATGAATAGCTTGGCAGATATTGGGTTAGAGATATATTAGCTGTGTTTCCAGTTACTCAGCTGAAAAAAAAGCACCTTATTAGTAATTTTATGAGCTCATAAGTGTTGTGCTGGTACACATTTATTATAATAAACTCAATTTTGTGCTTTCTCCAAAATATAATTTTTCTAGTATTAGTAGAACACAGTATGCTACAAGAACAAAACAATTTATAACTCAATGAAAGGTATAAAATTGCAAATTCTAGTTCCATTTACTATAATACTGAGATTTTAGAGTTTTTCCCCCCTGCGTATTTTTACATAGAAAAGGAGCTTGAACATACAGAAAATCCCTTTATCTGTGAGTACCTACAAACCTTCCCGATACCAGGCTGCAATGTTCAGCTAATCATCCTAAAATCTGCAACCACACCACACTCTGTAGTTACAGAGTTGCTCATGAACTCTTCTCTAGTTTTGATCAGAAGTCTCCTTATTTGAATCCCTCATATATTTCATCTCCCCACTACATTTCATTAGTTACTTCATTTGGATGGCTGGGGTTGCCTTCAGTTCTACTCTCTGTTACATTATTCAGATCCCAGTCTTTTGTCTCACAATTCTTTCCATTTTTATGCTCTTTGTTTAAATCATGTTAAATGCAATTTACTAATAGTTTATCTCAGCCTTTTACATGGTATCATATTGCAAGAATTTGGGGTTAAAATTATTATACAGCTCTGGAGGTAACTATGTGCTTCTCTCATCAAATACTGAAAAATCCTTAAGTGAAGAGTAGATGGGATGGATAGGATTTAAATCTAGCTTGGATTGTATTTTACCTTCCTATTTCCGGTTCTGAATGCTGTCTATATTAGAATTCTATGGTTGTGCAAATTAGAGGGGTTAATTCCTAGCATCAGTGTTCTACTTATCACCATGCACTATTAATGCAGACTTAGAGAGATTTCTGTTCCAATCAAGAATAAAGGGGTATGTAATATTCTGAAAAATATGAAGGCTCTTCTGCCATTTCTGTATACTCAAGTTTCACTTAATTGATTCTAAACTCTTATCTTTGAGATAACACCATACTTTCTTCTAATCCCTTCCCTTTCTTCAAATCCTTTTGTTCATCATCATCCTTATTTATGAATATTGCCTGTCCTTTGTACTATACAAGAGCTTGTTCTCTAGCAATCTTATGATTATCACACTGGATTTAAAGAATTGTCTCTTCTGGGTATATACTTCACTTGAGTTAAAGCAGTAGAATAATACCAAATCTGTGGATGAAATATTTGAGGCAGGTGATCTTATAATGCACTGTCCATATACGAGTGCCTATACATTAAAACAGTCTGTGTGGAGAAGGATGGAGGGTGATGAAGGAGGAAAGTGGAAGTTGTAGAAAGGAAGGAAGTGTGACTGCAGGAAGACAGCCCTCTATCTGTCATCCATAAAGACTTTACAAGAGTAGTTGGAACTTACACATAGGCAGGTGGAAAGGGAAAAGGAAGGGCTATATAGACCTTAACTTGGTCTTTCTTTAGCATTCTCCTTCTTTAATTATATTTTATGCAGATTTTCTGAAAAATTTGAATAACTACCTATTACATCCTAAAAAAAATGAACATAGTGGAAAAATGATGTTAGTTCACATAGAGCAATTCCTGGGTGTTTAGAGATTTAACATATAATTCTGTTTGTTCACAAACTTGCTATTACAAACTTTTCAGAAAATTACTGAATATTTTGTATTAAAAGATAAATTGTCCCTTCACAGTGAGATTGCCCACATTATGTGTTTATGGCTTTTTAGTCTTATGATTATGCTGGATCAGATTCAGGTGTTCACTTATAAAGATTAAGTTGGAAATGTTAATTTTTAATTTAAAAGGCTCTAAGCCAAATATTTATATTGTTATGGCTTCTTGCTTTTCTTTTTTCAAGAACTGATATATCTAGATTACTGCTATTTAAGACATCAGTCTGCATGTTCCATCTATTTTGATAAGCTCAATTATGAATTTTTAATTATTTTCCAGACAGGATAGTCTTAGTCATTATATGTTCTAATATTATCTACTCCTGTACAGATTTTATTTGTATCAAAATATTATTCTCCAAATATGAACACAAAAATACACAGTTTTACTCACCTATGTTGTTTATTTTAGGACATCAATATTATAATGCAAAAATTATGGAGCAAATCTAAAGGAATAAATCTGAAAACATGGGAGTTAATCTTTTACTATGGAATCTACTGAAGTATAATGTATGAATAATCATTAAATTATAAATCACAAATCTTTAAGTTATAAATATTAAAGATAAATATCCTACTGTTTTTCCTTTTCATGTGGGATTAACATATTAAACTTACTTTTAATTTCTGTAAATTGATGTCTTCACATCTATAAAATGGTTATGAGCTCTTTCTAAGTAAACTCCGGGTCACCCCAAAACATCTGGAGACCTTAGACAGTCCCAAACCATATGGTCTAACGCTCTCATGAACATGAATCTTGTAGGGATGAGACGTTCAAACACAGCTGAACGTCCCCCATCTCATCCTTCCTTCCTGTGAAACCACAGTAAGGGGATTTACTTGTCTTTCTACCTTGTGACCCACAACAGTGCTTCCCTGAGGGGTTCTGTGTGACATGCTGTGCTCTCCCCAGGGAACTGTGAGTATCATAAAACTATACATCTCCAGTTTCTCTCTCTTGATCTGCATCTGGCTTCAACACATCTTGCTCAAGGAAATATGGTTCCAGCATTTAACTACAGGATCTATTATTTTGAAAGGTTATGTGTTTAAATGGTCATATACAGAATAAGCTTAAATGAATGATATGTTGAATTATAGTTTCTGAAAAGACTGCAAAAATTGTTTACCCTATTTTTGGAGTAAATTAGGAGAATTTGGCAAAAACAAATGGAATTCAAAGTGATTTTTTTTGCTACTGGCAGTGAACTCTATGTATACTACTTCCTATGACCCATACAAGACATAGTATATGGAAGGAAAGTGAATTGCTTCTAATAATTTATGAGATTCATTTCTTCACACTTTGAACAATGAGAGTGAATTGCACTCATGAAATTCCAGAAAGGAAGAAGTTAAAAGGGAGGGTTGCACTGAGATAAGTCACAATGCATTTTAGGTACCAATACCATTAATTTAATCAAATTAACACTTAATGCCTCATCTCCACTGCTCTCAACTGCTATCATCCCCCTATTATAATACATTTGTTGATATTAAGAACTTACTAAAAAATTAAAACGATAAAGCTGCATCTATCATTATAACTCAGCTTTAGAAAATTGTGAAAGCCAACTATATTAAACTGGATAACAGTGGTACACAATGGATTGTCCAGGGTACTTTTTAAGGATCCAAATGGGAGTAACTGCCATGAATATCCTGTAGTTTCCAATTAATTTACAACTTTGCATAAGAGTAAAGAATTCAGTGCAAAAACTACACAAGCTTCTTGTGTTTTAAATTGTCGAATGCTAGGCAACAGCTAAGGATTAAGGGCTAATTCCACTCTAAAGAGCTGCCTATCATTTTTTTCTTTTATGTATAGTAGCCTCCCCTTATCTGTGATTTTGATTTCTACAGTTTCAGTTACTTGAGATCAGAAAATAATAAATGGAAAATTCCAGAAATAAGCAAGTCATCAGTTTTAAAGGGCATGCCTTGCTGAGTAATGTGATGAAATCTCATACCATGCCACTCTGTCATGGCTTGAGGTTTCAGGATCACCCAGAGGCAGATGCTCTTCCTTCAGACAATACGTCAGAAGGTCATTAGCAGTCTAGTGCCACAATACAATGCCTATTTCATTCACTTCACTTTATCTCATCACCTAAGCATTGTATCACTTTGTATTATTACAAGAAGTGTGAGAAGGTACAGTAAGATATTTTGAGAGAGAGAGAAATCCCACAGACACAACCTTTATTACAATACATTATTACAAATGTTGTAATTTATAGTTATTAATCTCTTTATTGTGCCTGATTAATTAATTAAATTTAATCATAAATATATATATATGGAAAAAACATAGTATGTATAGTGTATGGCACTATTCATGGCTTCAGGCATCTGTGGAGACCTTGGAATGCATTCCCAGCTAAAGGGCTGCTATATCATATTTTTGGTGTCATATCTAAGAAATTTTTGTGTAACCAAAGTCACAGATATTTTATTCTATATTCTTCAAGAAGTTTTATGGTGCTTCCGTCATGGCTCAGCAGTTAACAAACCCGACTAGCATCCATGAGGATGCAGGTTTGATCCGTGGCCTCGCTCAGTGGGTTAAGGATCTGGCACTGCCATTTAGCTGTGGTGTAGGTTGCAGATGAGGCTTGGAACTGGCGTTGCTGTGGCTGTGGTGTAGGCTGGTGGATACAGCTCAGATTGGACCCCTAGCCTGGGAACCTCCATATGCCACGAGTGTGGCCCTAAAAGATGAAAAGACAAAAAAAAAAAAAAAAAAAAGCTTTATGGTACTTCATTTAGGCCAATGAACCACTTTGAGCTAATTTTTAATATTATGATATAGATATAAAGTTTTACTTATTTATTTTTAATGTGGAATTCTAACTGTATAAAAACAAGTTGTTGAAGACCAGTCTTCTCTGTCTGAATTGACTTTGCACTTTTCTGAGAAATTACTTGTCCTTATGTGTGTGTGTATTTAAAAATCTTTATTTTATTCCATTGATTTATATGTCTACCTTTATTATCAATATTATGCTATCTTGATTACTATGGATTTATAGTTTGAGTCTTTCAACTTCATTCTTCTTTTTCAAATCGTTTGACTTGTCTAGCTCTTCTGCCTTTCCCCATAAATTGTATAATCAATTTGATAATTGCTGCCAAAATCTTGCTATAATTTTGATTTGAGTTGTATTGATGCTGTATGTATTTTGGGGACAATTTACATATTAAATATTGAGTCTTCCAATCCATAAACATGGCACACTTTTCAATCTCTTCCCATCTTCTATTGTTTCTTTCACCAGAGCTCTGTAGTTTTCGGCATGCAGTTCTTGCACATATTTTATTGATATACACCTACTACTTCATGTTTCTCAATGCTATAACAAAAGGTTTTGACTTTTAAGTAATTTCTAGTTATTCATCACTCATATATAGGAATACAATAGGTTTTTGTATATTGACCTTGTACCCTCCATCTTTACTAAAAACAAATTAGTTCTACTAACTTTTTTTGTAGGTTCTTAGAGATTCTATATGTAGACAATCTTCAAATAGAGTCCGTTTCATTTTTTTCTTTCCACACTTGTTTATTTCTCTCTCTTGAACTACAGTCTGGCTTAGTTTCTTCACATGGATTTTGCTGATAGCCACTGTGATGAAATGGACCCTCTGAAGATCTCCAGAGTTCTCTCTATATACAAGTTTCTCTTCTCTGATTTTCTGTCTTGTGAATTGTACTTATCATGGCCTCCTTAACCCTCACCTCAGGAATACTCACGACTGCCTATGCTACCTTCCTCTCCAGGAATTAAGCTGGGGACAATTGTAGGGCTTTCATATTCCCATTTCTCAGAATTCACTTCTCTGTACTGCTTGCTACAAATAGCTGAAAAGCACTTTTAAATTGGATTGTTTCAATTTTTTTTAAGAATGGATAATAAATATAACCATTCCCCAATCTTCAATGGAAGCAGAAATTTCCCACTTCTTATACTTTTGATGTTGAATATGACCAAATAAATTGAAAATGACAATGACAAAAATAATGCACCTTGTATTTGCTACATACCAGAAACATCAATGAGTTTATGCTAGCTAGAGTACATTTAGTACTTGAAGGAAAATGACATAACTTAACTCAAGCAGTTCCTGACACATACAGCTCAGAGCTAGCTAGTAATTTATTTGAGAGTAAATCCCAAAGAGTTGAGGAAAGATGTGGCATGAGTGAGACACAGAAGAAAGAAAACCCAGAATGAAATCTTACAGAATGACCATCAAAATCATCCCCACAAAGGATTGCAAGTTAGGGCATTTATCAATTAACTGCCACTCCCCATCTGCTGAAAAATTGCTTCCCAGGAGTGTTAACTTTGTGCTCTTAAGGGTTTAATGCCCTCTCTTAAACTTTAGAGAGAAATCTGAGGTGGGAAAATGGAGAGACACTGTGGAGGGCACTTGAGCTGGGATGTGGGTCAAAGTGTTCAAAGATCTTTAACACAGTTGTGATGAAATTCTAGTGAATTGAGGGGTCATGGCATAGGATATAAAAGGTGTTTGCTACAAAACTAAATCTCACCCACTACTGAAGAAAACCCAGGGTAGACAAAAGGTCAAAAAGGAAGTAGGACACTTGAATATGCTTTTGTCCCTGCAGTCACCTGGCATTGTGAGGGCAGAGGCGGGCAAAACAATAGAAAAGTAGGTTCACTGGACTTTACTAGATGCTCTTCAATGACATGGAGAGTAGGAACAACAAGAAAATCAGATACAACCACATTTTCTTCCTGGAACACAAGTGAGATCAAATACAAATCAAGAAACAGAATGCTTCCCCAGTACACTGCATTTCATTAAACAAAGACTCAAAGCAATATTGAATAATCTATAACTGGACAAAAAACCCAAGTTCTTTTCAAGTTATCTTTCGCATCAGTAAACGGCAAAAGGCAGTGGTGCTAGCAATAGAAGATTTCAAAGAGTAAAATTTCCAACCAATAACTCCATATGACAGTTACTTTTTATGTGCTAGAGGATATACATATAATGAACTTATATTAAAATGAGCTAATACTTGCTCATATATGTGTATGTGTATCTGTACACATACAAATGGCTATTTTATTGTTTGGCTGCACGTGAGCCATGCAGACGTTCCTGAGCCAGGAACTGAACCCATGCCACAGCAGCAACTCGAGCCTCTGCTGCGACAACACCAGATCCTTAACCTGATGACCCACAAGAGAACTCCTCCAAATGGCTATTTTAATTGAGTCTCAACTTCCAGTTTACATTAGAGAATGAAAATCAAGCAAAAATAATAAGAAATAAAATTGTGAATTCAAGGTAGCTGAGAGAGATGAGTAATACATAAAAATGCATAACACATGAATCAAAAATATGCAACCGTAAAAACTCAGGGATTGGAAATTAAAGGGATAATGAAATGTATATCACACAATTTCTATATTAAAAACAATGTATGAAAAGAATAATTAACATACACAAGCAGAAGCCAATAAGTGAAATATTATATGAACATGCAGGGACCTTTTATTATTATGTTAAGCTTTAATATGAAAAACTGTCAGTTGTAACTCTGAACCAAACAATTTAGAATTAAAGCCTGTACATAACTGTCAGAAATAATGGAGAAGATGAAAGAAACAAAACCTAGAACCATACTTTTTAGCACGCCAGCTTAGGACTGCAGCATGTCAAGTAGTTAAAACTAATTGTATAATCAAACAAAATTAATACTTACGATCAAATAATAGTAATTAATAGGCAACTATTTTTTAAGTACTTTCCATGTGCTGAATGAAGTTTTTGAGGCTGAAAGACTGAACATTTAGCTACAGATGATATGTCTCCTTTTTACTATTACATTTTTAAAATCAAACAGGGGGTTTATATCTTCCTTTTGACAAGATCAACTTTCTTTCGAAGCATCCATAAGCTTAAACACATTATTAAGTAGCAAAAAAGATTACATAAACCTCAAGATATTTATTTGAAACATGGGAATGTTTCAACATGTTATGATAAGAAGAGTTGGTATTTTCATTTTCAAAGTCTTCTCTATGTCAAACAAAGGGAAAATACCCTTTTAAAAATGAACTTATACTTTGATGTTTATGAGTGGGAGACATTTTGCTTGTATTTAGCATGCATTTAGTCCTCTCAGCAACCAAATGAAATAGGTATAACATCAATCCTACTTTATTGATAAAGAATCTAAGGCACAAAGTGTTTAATTAACCTACCAATTTTATATAGCTAGCAAGTGGCAGCAGCAGTCACAAAATCTTGGTCCGTGACCCTCAGTGTACACTCATAACAAGTCCAATAGAATTAATACTCCTCATGCAGAATAAGAAAATGCAATTTTTCAAATTGTCAAAATAGGGAGTTCCTGCTATGGCACAGTGGGTTAAGAATCTGGCATTCCAGCAGCTGTGGCATAGGATGCAGCTGCAGCTCAGATCCAATCCCTGGCCAGGGAATTTCCATATACAACAGGTGTGGCCGAAAAAGAAAATAAAAAATTAAAACGAACATATTCAATTACCAAATCCAAAAATTAACCAATCCAAGTACAGATAATTAATTTATCTACCATATTTTTGGAGGAAGTTATTGATTTTGGCTTCTAATTTTGAGAGCTATGGATGATTTTTAGGGTGGGTTTTCCATCATTGTCCCTAACAAAACATGCTGAGATAGTTCTACTTACCAAATAATGCCCATGCTTAGCAGCAAGTAATTTTTAATGCTATTAACCAAAACTGAGTGTGGCTGATTCTCTGGTTTCCCAAATGTTTACTCTTCTTTATGAATGAAGGGGTGTATTCATATCACTGACCCTCTGTAACCACACTAACTGATTACAAACATAGTTACTGCATCTCAAAAAGTAGTGGGTGTGAATTAACGTTCTTCCACTTCTCTTCATTAAATAATTTATTCATATACGTTCATTTTACATAAGAGTTCTTGACGATTCTAAAGTCAAGAAGAAAATTTTTAAAAAGCTCAATAGGAGATGAGTGTTTAAATCCAAAAATACTTTGCACAGTAGTATTCTGTCTTTGCTAATATTTTTAATATAGGCAATTTTGATGAATTTAAAGCAATATATGCTGTTGAAGACTATAAGAACTGGGATGTTGTTTTGATCTAGTGATTTAAAGATCTTTGTGTAAAAAAATCTGGTGGTTATATAGACAACAGTTTTCTTTTTCTTTTTTATTTTTTTTGGGGGGGGGGCTGTTATTCTAAGACTGTCCATCTTAAGAAGGAGGAATGATGACAAAGGCATAATCACTTTATGATAATAATTCAAATAATTTTAGGCTTGATATATATTATGAGCAGAAGAAAACTTCGCACTTTAGCAGGATCTCACAGATAGTTGCCTTGACAATCTTAAACTTTATCTGATTTTTGGTTCTGGAAAAGGGAAGTAGTTAAGAAATCCCCCTACTCATCTGTGTTCCAGGAAGTAGTTAACCACAGAGGACCATACTGCTCCCCCAAATCTGCGAGTCCCATCTTTCCACATGACTACTCTGAGACTTCTTGATGATTTCCTTGCTTTTATAGTTCCTTTACAGTTAAAGCCTTAGGGTTCCTTCTTTTTCTTAGACATGTTCCTCATTAATGAATATTCTATTTCAGCGGGCTGAATAAAAGCATCTCCTTAATTTTCCTGTGCATTCTACGTCTGACATCAGACTAAACTAGTTTCCTGCAATATGAAGGCCAACAATAAGATGACTTCCTCCATCCTTATGATCAGATGTATGAAATAAGCCAACAAAAGACAGGTTCCGACTTTTGTTATCAACAAAGTGGTAACATGGGTGGGTACTTAAAGAATTATGTCTGATCCAAAAAACACTTATTCTTTCAGGTGATGTTCTGAAACAGAACTCAGTAATGCACAATTTTCCCATGAGTAAAAGTCAACATCCTATCAAATCTATGCAGGACCTGGCACACTCACTTTAGTTCCTAAAGGGGTTATTAGCACATTATTTGCTAGACACATCCACCATAAGAAAAGGAGGAAAAACTCAACTCTCCATATTCTTTTAATTTAGGATTGGGGTAGGAGTTAGAGGATTCATAGCTTGATTTCTCTTTAAAAAATATTTTTAGTTTTGTTCACAATTCTTAAATATATAGGTATCCTTTCTTTTCTTTCTTTTTTTCTTTTTTTTTTTTTGTCTTTTTGTCTTTTCTAAGGCTGCACCCATGGTGTATGGAGGTTCCCAGGCTAGGGGTCTAATCGGAGCTGTAGCCACAGGAATTCGAGATGCATCTGCAACCTACACTACAGCTCACAGCAATGCCAGATCCCTAACCCACTGAGCAAGGCCAGGGATTGAACCAGCAACCTCATCGTTCCTAGTTGAATTTGTTAACCACTGAGCCATGACGGGAACTCCTCCTTTCTTTATTTGAGTGTCCAGGATGGAGACTTGTTAATTCATTTGGACTTCATGAAATGTTAGAAAATATTTTGATGAGCATATTTTCAATTTATTCAGCTAACTAAAAATTATAATAAAATATTTTAAATAGTTGAAAAACCATTACATCAAAATATTATTTTTAACTTAATATTTAATTGTATCTGGCTGCCTTGTGTGTGAATATAATAATCTGGTGGACATTGAGCAGTTAGGTGGTAGGCCTAAAGTAAATAAAAGAGTTCTCCAAGTTAAAAGAAATAATAATAAATGAATAAAGAGTAAGAGAAAAACATATATGTTCAAAAGAATCTGTAAACCAATCTAATAATAGAGATTATCTGATGTAACTGAGTAAGATCTATTTTTGAAAAGGCTGAAAAGCATGAAAATCAGAGAAAATAAAATTATTTCAAGCTAAAAATTATTAGATGTCAAGAGTAATTCAAAATGATTAGTCCAGCCTCTATATCTCTAAATAACTTGAATGTTGATTATCTGAAGCATTGTCTCTTTCTATTTCTTCAAAGAAGATAGACCAATTAAACCATTTAGAACTTTTGCTCTCTGGTAAGCTTGATATGCAAATCTGGAACGCTTGAGAAAGGGGAACGAGGCATACATTTGCAAATATGCACACATTCTAAGGCTATATATTGACTTAAACTGATAACATTCCACTTTAGAACATTTAAACAACACACTTCAGCTACAATTAGAGAATAATCTGCATTGATAGAAACATCCTAGCATCAGTAGGAATCATGGGTATGTGTTGATTTGCTAATGAAGCAGTCAATCTCCAACTGCCTGAATAGATAAGACAGTATTATTTAAGAAGGAAGGAGTTCTGTTGTATCTTACTATATAAATCCCTAGGATTTCTGTGACTATGAAGCTGTACTCATAAAGAAATAAGCATTGCATATAGGTGACTTGTAGAAGCAGCTCATTAAATGTCAGTCACATGTGTTTACACAATTACTCGAATAGGACTTGTTAGCACCTGGGAAGAAATGATTTCTTATAGTACTTATGAAACAGACTGTTACTTAAGAATTGTTTAGCCTCAGACAGATTTTGACTGCCAGGAGATAGCGTGCCTCTTCTCTAGCTGTTTACTCCAAAGCAACTTATCACCTGCCTCTATAAACATATCAAGGTTGTGTTTCAAGGAGCACTGTTCAGGGAGTCTGCTTATTTCTAATGAAAGGAAGCTAGATCTTCCTGGGCATAAAGGAGAGTCAGGTGAAATACAACTCTCCAGAGGAATGCAAAAAAATAAATAAATAAGCAACTGCCTACGTAAAAATTGCACTGGACAAAGTAAAAAAGCCATGGAAGACTATTCAAGACCACTGCATGGAGTTTCCACTATAACACAGTAGGTTGAGGATCTGGCATTGCCACAGCTTAGGTATAGGTCCCAGCTGCAGCTCAGATTTTATCCTTGCCCCAGGAACTGCCATATTCTGTGAGTGCAGCCAAAAAAAAAAAAGAAGAGACTGAGGTGGTGGTAAAGGGATTATGGGCCACCTTCATTTGTGACCTGGCTTTAACCAAGGAAAAGTAAACTTCTTCCTACCTGCATAACAGGAGTTGGAGAACAAGGAGCAATGCACCTACCACAGAGAGGCTCCTATTCTCCCATAGAGACTGGAGATAGGGATGTTATCTCCTTCAAGACTTATTTTTCAAAGAGACAGTTCTCAGGGTCTTAAAATTGGCAAGAAACTTTAAGGAGATTCATAAACATTTCAAAGGAGCAAGACAGAATTTGCCATTACAAGTATTCTAAAGTAAATGCTCTAAAAAGGGGGATTTAAAGGGCAGGAAGAAACCTGTCTTAAGTTTAGTGGAGCTAAGAGGAACATGAAGGCCGTCTTGGCCACAATACATTTGAATTCATTTTCATATTCCTTTAACTCATATAACCTCTCTACAAAATTATATTTTTTCAGCCCTTACATAAACACCATATGAATCAAAAAGTTACTCCTTTTCCTCATGTTCGAAATCTTCCTTCTCTTAAAACATCTTCCCATACTTGTATGACAATTTCCTATCACATCAGTCTTATGATCTGAATGTCTGTGTCTCCCCAAAATTCATATTTTGAAATCCTCCCTCAGAAGTGATGGTTTAAGTACCTGGGGCCTTTGAAAGGTGATTATGTCATGAGGGTAGAATCCAATGAAGCACAGTGACTTGGAAGAGGAAATAGGGGAAAAACTGATGATATATTACAAATTATCCCATATGTGTTTTGTTTTGATACTGAGTTTATTTTCATAATAATTTGTTTTAAGGTTAACTTAGCAAACTGAGGGGTAAGCACTCTTTCCGTCACATAGATTTTTCCCTCTAAAGTCATGCGGGTACACACACAAACACATGCAGAGAACTAACTTGTATTGACTCTTTGATATATGTCATACCCTATGTCAAGTGTTTTAGTATGCTGGCATTTTTCCCCTTTTTACTGAATTCTTTCTCATATACATCAAATCACAAACATCTGAGGTGTAAATTACTTGAATCTTGACAAAAGCAATACTCTATAGCCCATACTGCTATGAAGGTGAAAAAACAAAAACAAAAACAAAAAACATTTCCACCAATTCAGAAAGTTTTCTCAGACCCTTCTGGGTCATCACAACACTTCTAGAAAGGCATACAAATTTCCATCATAGATTAGTTTTGTTCGTTCAGAAATTTATATAAATGATATCACAGAGCTTGTACTTTCGTAGGCCTAATTTCTTTTTTCTTTTTTTTTTTTTTTTAAATTTTCCCACTGTACAGCAAGGGGGTCAGGTTATCCTTACATGTATACATTACAATTACATTTTTCCCCCACCCTTTCTTCTGTTGCAACATGAGTATCTAGACAAAGTTATCAATGCTATTCAGCAGGATCTCCTTGTAAATCTATTCTAAGTTGTGTCTGATGAGCCCAAGCTCCCGATCCCTCCCACTCCCTCCCCCTCCCATCAGGTAGCCACAAGTCTTTTCTCCAAGTCCATGATTTTCTTTTCTAAGGAGATGTTCATTTGTGCTGGATATTAGATTCCAGTTATAAGTGATATCATATGGTATTTGTCTTTGTCTTTCTGGCTCATTTCACTCAGGATGAGGTTCTCTAGCTCCATCCATGTTGCTGCAAATGGCATGATGTCATTCTTTTTTATGGCTGAGTAGTATTCCATTGTGTATATATACCACTTCTTCTGAATCCAGTCATCTGTCGATGGACATTTGGGTTGTTTCCATGTCTTGGCTATTGTGAATAGTGCTGCAATGAACATGCGGGTGCACGTGTCTCTTTTAAGGAGAGTTTTGTCCAGATAGATGCCCAAGAGTGGGATTGCGGTGTCATATGGAAGTTCTATGTATAGGTTTCTAAGGTATCTCCAAACTGTTCTTTATAGTGGCTGTACCAGTTTACATTCCCACCAACAGTGCAGGAGGGTTCCCTTTTCCCCACACCCCCTCCAGCACTTGTTATTTGTGGACTTCTTAATGATGGCCCTTCTGACTGGTGTGAGGTGGTATCTCCTGGTAGTTTTGATTTGCATTTCTCTTATAACCAGCGATGTTGAGCATTTTTTCATGTGTTTGTTGGCCATCTGTATCTCTTCTTTGGAGAAATGTCTATTCAGGTCTTTTGCCCATTTTCCCATTCATTGATTGATTGGCTTTTTTGCTGCTGGGTTGTATAAGTTGTTTATATATTCTAGAGATTAAGCCCTTGTCGGTTGCATCATTTGAAACTATTTTCTCCCATTCTGTAAGTTGTCTTTTTGTTTTCTTTTGGGTTTCCTTTGCTGTGCAAAAGCTTTTCAGTTTGATGAGGTCCCATGGGTTTATTTTTGCTGATTTCTATTGCTTTGGGAGACTGACCTGAGAAAATATTCATGATGTTGATGTCAGAAAGTGTTTTGCGTAGGCCTAATTTCTTACGTTCAATATAATGTTTCTGAGGTTTGACAATGTTGTTCAATTTGTCAGTAGTTTATAAAATAAACCACAATTTATTTGTTCATTCTGCTGTTGATGTCTATTTGAGCTGTCTCTAGTTTTTAGCTATTATAAATGAACTACTATGAATATTTTCATACAAATTTTTTAGAAGTGTTTATTTCTCTTTGTTTCATACCTGTGAATAGAATGGCTGAGTGGTGGAGTAGGGATCTGTGTGTATGTGCAAGAAATCACACTTAGTTTTCAGCAGTATTTATGCTATTATACATCTGTCAGCAATGTGTGAGAGTTCCTATTAATCCACATTCTCACCAATATTGGATGTACTCAACATTTTTAACTTTAGCCATCAACTAATAATGTTGAGAACATTTTCATGTGTTTACTGCACATTTTTGTCTTTTTAAAAATTATCAGTTCACTTTTTTGTTCTGTTTTCATTGAATTGTTTTTCTTATTGTTATTAACTTGTAGGAATCCTTACTATATTATACAAAAGCTTGTCAGAAACATGTGTTGTTATTATTTCCTGTCACTATAGCTGGCCCATTCATTATTTTAAGTATCTTTTGAGACACAGAACATTTTAATTTTGATAAAATCCAACTTATTTTTTTTCTTTAATGGTTAGTACTTTTATTTTTTATTATTAATATTTTTAATAGTTATTTCCCTGGTACATTTTTTTTTCTACTGTACAGCATGGTGATCCAGTTACACATACATGTACACATTCTATTTTCACACCTTATCATTCTCCATCACAAGTGACTAGACATAGTTCCCAGGGCTATACAGCAGGATCTCATTGCTAATCCATTCGAAAGGCAATGGTCTGCATCTGTTAAAACCAAGCTTCCCTACCACCCTACTCCTTCCCCCTTCCCCTTGGCAGCCACAAGTCTATTCCATGATTTCCTTTCTGTGGAAAGGTTCATTTGTGCCATATATTAGATTCCAGGTATAAGTGATATCATATGGTATTTGTCTTTCTCTTTCTGACTTACTTCACTCAGGATGAGAGTCTCTAGTTCCATCCATGTTGCTGCAAATGGCATTAATTCATTCTTTTTTTATGGCTGAGTAGTATTCCATTGTGTATACATACCACATCTTCCTAATCCAGTTGTCTATCGATGGACATTTGGGTTGTTTCCGTGTCTTGGCTATTGTGAATAGAATTGCAATAAACATGTGGGTGCATGTGTCTTTTTTAAGGAAAGTTTTGTTCAGATATATGCACAAGAGTGGGATTGCTGGGTCATATGGTAGTTCTATGTATAGATTTCTAAGTTATCTCCATATTGATTTCCATAGTGGTTGCACCAGCTTACATTCCCACCAACAGTGCAGGAGGGTTCCCTTTTCTCCACTCCCTCTCCAGCATTTGTTATTTTTGGACTTATTAATGATGGCCATTCTGACTGGTCTGAGGTGGTATCTTGTGGTAGTTTTGATTTGCATTTCTCTAATAATCAGGGATGCTGAGCATTTTTTCATGTGCTTGATGGCCATCTGTACATCTTCCTTAGAAAAATGTCTATTCAGGTCTTTTGCCCATTTTTTCATTGGGTTGTTGGCTTTTTTGCTGTTGAGTTGTATTAAGTTGCTTGTATATTCTAGAGATTAAGCCCTTGTCAGCTGCATCATTTGAAAGTATTTTCTCCCATTCTGTTGGTTGTCTTTTTGTTTTGTTTTTGGTTTCCTTTGCTGTGAAAAAGCTTGTCCATTTGATTAGGTCCCATTTGTTTATTTTTTCTTTTATTTCTGTTGCTTTGGGAGACTGACCTGAGAAAACATTTGTAAGGCTGATGTCAGAAAATGTTTTGCCTATGTTCTCTTCCAGGATTTTGATGGTGTCTTGTTTTATATTTAAGTCTTTAAGCCATTTTGAGTTTATTTTCATTCATGTGTGAGGGTATGTTCTAGTATCACTGATTTACATGCAGCTGTCCAGGTTTCCCAAAAATGTTTGCTGAAAAGACTGTCTTTTTCCCATTTTATGTTCTTGCCTCATTTGTCAAAGATTAATTGACAATAGATGTCTGGTTTGGTTTATTTCTGGATTCTCTACTCTGTTCCATTGGTCTGTAGGTCTGTTTTGGTACCAGTAACGCACTGTCTTGATGACTGTGGCTTTGAAATATTGCCTGAAGTCTGGGGGAGTTATGCCTCCTGATTGGTTTTTGTATCTCTGGATTGCTTTGGCAATTCTGGGTCCTTTGTGGTTGCATATAAATTTTTGGATTGTTTGTTCTAGTTCTGTGAAAAATGTCATGGGTAATTTCATAGGAATTGCATTGAATCTGTAGATTGCATTGGGTAGTATGACCATTTTTACAATATTAATTTTTCCAACCCAGGACCATGGAATATCTTACCATTTCTTTACACCTTATTTAATTTCCTTGATTAATGTTTTATAGTTCTCGGCATATACGTCCTTTACCTCCTTGGTCCAGTGTATTCCCAGGTATTTGATTTTTTGGGGTGTAATTTTAAAAGGTATTGTATATGCCAATGACTTTCAGAACCTGGAAGAAATGGACAACATTCTAGAGACTTATAGCCTGCCAAAACTGAATCAAGAAGAAATAGATCAACTGAACAGACAGATCACTAGAAATGAGATTGAATATGTCATAAAAACACCCCTACAAATTAAAGTCCAGGACCAGATGGCTTCACAGGTGAATTCTACCAAACATACAAAGAGGAACTTATACCCATCCTCCTAAACTTTTCCAAAAGGTTGAAGAAGAAGGAACACTCCCAAAGACATTCAATGATGTCACCATCACCCTAATACCAAAACCAGACAAAGATACCACCAAAAAAGAAAACTATAGGCCAATATCCTTGATGAATATAGATGTAAAAATTTTCAACAAAATTTTAGCCATCCGAATCCAACAACATATAAAATAGATCATACACCACGACCAGGTGGGATTCATCCCAGGTGCACAAGGATGGTTCAACATAGGCAAATCAATCAACATCATACACCACATTAACAAAAGAAAAGTCAAAAACCACATGATCATCTCAATAGATGCAGAAAAAGCATTTGACAAAGCCCAACATCCATTCATGATCAAAACTCTTACCAAAGTGGGTATGGAGGGAACATACCTTAACACAATCAAAGCCATTTATGACAAACCCTCAGCAAATATAATACTCAATGGAGAAAAGCTGAAAGCCTTCCCACTAAAATCTGGAACAAAACAAGGATGCCCACTCTCACCACTGTTCTTCAACATAGTATTGGAAGCCCTAGCCACAGCAATCAGACAAACAAAAGAAATAAAAGGCATCCAAATAGGAAGAGAGGAGGCAAAACTGTCGCTGTATGCAGATGACATGATACCATATACCGAAAACCCTAAGGACTCAACCCAAAAGCTACTTGAACTGATCAACAAAATTCAGCAAGATAGCAGGGTATTAGATTAACATTCAGAAATCAGTCATATTTCTGTATACTAACAATGAAATATTAGAAAAGGAATAGAAAAATACTTTTATTTTTTATCCTAAGATTTTGTTGCCTACCTGAGATCATGAAAATATTCCTCTATGTTATCTTCTAGAAGCTTTGGAGATTTAGGCTTAACCTGTGTGTCTCTGATACATTTTGATTTCTTTTTATTTTTGCACTTATCTATATACAGTTTTCATGTATAGATACATAATTGGGGTATTCCACACTGTTTTTCACAGTGGATGTACCAATTTACATCCCCACTCATAGTGAAGGGCAGTACCCTTTTCTTTACACCCTCTCTGGCATATGCTATTTGTTGACTTATTAACGGCCATTCTGACCAGTGGTACCTCATTGTAGTTTTGATTTGCATTTAGCTAATGATTAGTGATACTGAGCATTTTTTCATGTGCCTATTGGCCATCCATATGTCTTCATGAGTGAAATACCTATTTAGGTCTTCTGTCCATTTTTCAATTGGGTTGTTTTTTTATTACTGTTGAGTTGTATGAGTTGTTTGTATATTTTGGAGATTAGGCCCTTGTCTGTTGCATCATTTTCAAAGATTTCCTCCCATTCTGTGGGTTGTCTTTTGTTTTCTTTAATGGTCTCTTTTCCTGTGCAAAAGCTTTTGAGTTTAATTAGGTCCCACTGGTTTATTTATTTATTTTTTTACATACCTTATTCTAGGAGTTGGCTCAAACAAGATGTTGCTGTAATTTATGTTGAAGAGAATGCTTCATATGTTTTCCTACAGGAATTTTATAGTATCTGGCCTTATATTTAGGTCTTTAATCCATTTCAAGTTTATTTTTGTGTATGGTGTTAGAAAGTTATCTAATTTCATTATTTTACATGTAGTTTTCCAGTTTTCCCAGCACCACTTATTGAAGAAACTTTCTTCTACTGTATGTTCTTGCCTCCTTTGTCATAGATTAATTGACCAAAGTGCTTGGGTTTATTTCTGGGTTTTCCCTCCTATTCCATTAATCTATATTTCTGTTTTTGTGCCAGTAACATACTATTTAAATGACTGTAGCTTTGTAGTATAGTCTGATGTCAGGGATCCTAATTCCTCCATTTCCACTTTTCTTTTTCAATATTGCTTTGGCTGTTTGGGGTCTATTTTCCTGTTCTATAATTATTTATGTTTAGAAGCTAAGTCAGATACATGTAAGTCATAAGTAAAACTCAGTACATTATCATTTATTTTATCTGTGTACTACATCCTCTTTTGACAGTAGCTTAAAAAAAAATTAAGAAAAGCTATGTAACAGAGTTAGTGAGAAAGCCAAAGTTTGTCTGATTCTAAAAATCTCAAAGCTTAGCTTTTTGTGGTTTTAGTTTTAGTTACTTTTTTTTAAGTTATGATTGAGGAACAGTTTCTCATTAAACAAAGATTTCTCTTTAAATGAAGAAGGTGCTATGTTAGGATTCAGCATAAAAAGGTCTTCTTAAAGTGCATTGTGTTATTATGGTAATTATTTTCATAACCTTTTTAAAAATATTTATTTGCATCAAGAGCTAATAAAGGTACCCCATAAACATAGGCTTGTGTTGTGTTTACTTGTTTATGTGTCTGGTCTTTCTATGGGATTATTCCTTAATTACAACTTTAGCCTTGGCAGCCAAGATGAATATAAAATCATGTTAAAACTCCAATCTGCCATTTCCCTTGTTCTTCTGCCAGTCAGGGTAGTTCTAATTAAAAAGTAAATTTAAAATGCTTTTGTGCAGATACCTTGTTGGAATAACTGCTGTAAATGCAAAATTTACAAAATAAGTGACACCAAGCAGCTTAAAAGAAAATTAAATAATTCAGTTATGAGACTTCGAAATTAGAAATTAGACAGCTTTTTTTTTTAAGCATTCATTATGCTTTGGGCAACACAGCACACAGATGGCAGTGAGAATTTGACAAATACCAATATTTTGAATGATGATCAAAAGGTACATATACTATGAACCCATTTTTCAACACACACAAAAGTTAATGCTAATTTTTATGACTTTCATATAAATATACCTAACATCTACACTTTACAACATTTAACTGAAAGTGTACATATGTGTGTGTGTTTAAATCTACTTATATAATCATAAGTGCATGCATTTAAAAAAAGATTTTTTGTCAAAGTATAGGTGATCTGCAATATTTTGTTAGTTTAAGGTATATATAGTAAAACTACTCAGTTATATATATATATATATATATTTCAGGTTTTTTTCCATTATAGGTTATTGTAAGGTACTTAATATAGTTTCCCAGGCATGCATTTTAGACATACATACTTTCTCATCCAATAACACTATAAACAATTTGAATGAATTCTTCAAAAATAATAGTATTTAGAAGCAATGATTTTCATAGTACTTTCAAGATTCCACTGAATATTATTATATTTGTCTTTTTAGGGCTGTACCGACAGCATATGGAGGTTCCCAGGCTAGGGGCTGAATCTGAGCTGTAGCTGCTGGCCTACGCCACAGCCACAGCAATGCAGGATCCAAGCCACATCTGAGACCTACACCACAGCTCACAGCAATGCTGGATTCCTAAGCCACTGAGCAAGGCCAGGATCAAACCTGAGTCCTTGTGAATGCTAGTCAGATTCATTTCCACTGAGCCACAATGGGAAGTTCTCCACTGAATATTCTGATGGAAGTCTTTAACAACAGAAGAGTAAATGTTACTCTAGGAGCAAAAAGCAGAGGTAAGCATTTAGAACTAAGATACTTCCAACTACCTACTAAGCAGTAAGGAAGGACTAAGTATAGGTTGTTATGTCATTAATAAAATCATTTCTTTCTAAATTGTCAACCTCCTTCAAGAATAGACTTTATTTTCAACAATTTTCTTCATTCAAGTGAATCAAGTTGAGTATTTGAGAAAATCAAGCGGATTCGAGCATGCACATTAAAAAGCAAATTTTAGCTGTAGCAGTTTTCAGGTAAAAATTCTAAGGATATTAATGTTTTATTTCATTTAAATTTATAAATAAAAAGCCACACTTTAAAATGCTTTTTTTAATTCATATAAATGTTTGGGAATCTGTTATTATTTTTTAAAACATCATATTAAAGTAAGTGAATATCAAAATCCTATTGTTTCTACTTCAAATTAAGCTATGAAATTCTAAAAATCATTTTATTTTTTACATTTAGACTTTGTAAGACAGACCTTGAAAACAGCTATCTTTATAAAAGAAAAATAAGTGTTCCTTTCCCAGTGCAGGCTTGTTTTAGTTCAATAATTAAATATGATACCTGCTTATATTTTCAGATTTTTTTTCCACTTATAGTCATATGAAGATAGATAGGAAGATAGATAGATACTGCTTTGAATATGTTGCTCATTTTAAGTTATATATTACTTACTTTTTTTCCCAAATAAACTATCTAGATATGTTAAGAAGCAATATTTTCCTACAAAATATGCTAAACATGAAACACTGTTCTATATGCTGAATTTGAAATATATGAGTTTGAAATAGCTCTATCAGGTGTATGATATTTCCAATATTATCAAAATATAAATAGATTTTAATCACTAAGTCAACCTTATAAAAATTCTATTAGGTTGCATTAATTATTAAGATACTCAATTATGTGATTTGACCAGATAAAAATAAATATTTTCATACTCAATGGCTATCTGGCCAATTTATACCTTCCAATACATTTATTTAACTAATAGGTCTTAACTTAGCACAAAATCGATCCTCATTTTAATAGGTCCACAATATCTATCATTCATGGACATTTTACTGATCTGTAGATATTATTGTGCTTAAATGATGAAGACATAGATGAAACAAAATTTGTTCCAACTACAAAGTTATATCTTTCAAAACTTTTAACTTACATTTCAAAATGCAGTGTTTTTGATGTAGTTTTTTGTTTTCCTTTTTTTTTTTTTTTTTGGTCTTCACCCAGGCAACATGGAAGTTCCTGGGCCAGGGATTGAATCTGAGCTGCAGCTGTGATGTACATCATAGCTGTGGCAGCACTAGATCCTTTAACCCACTGTACCAGGCCAGGGATTTAATTTGTGCCTTCGCAGCAACCTGCCACTGCAATGGGATTCTTAATCCACTGTGCTATAGCAGGAACACTTTGAGTATAGTTTTTTTATTCATGTTTGTGGTTTTAAGAAACAGTATGTGTATTGGTTTTCAACTGCAGCTATTAAAAAAATACCACAAGTCGATTGAAATAATATTATTATCTCATAATTCTGTAGATCAGAAGATACAGATCTTACTGGGCTAAAATCAAGATGTCAGCAAGGTGGTATTCCTTGTTGGATGCTCTGGGAAGAACTCATTTTAAGGCATGTGCTAGCTGTTGGCAGAATTCAGCTCCTTGTGGCTTTATATGGAGGTCCCCATTTCCTCACTGGCTTTAATCTGAGGGCTGTTCTTTTAGCTTCAAGTGATTAAAGCATTCTTTGCTTCACGGTCCCTTCCATCTTTAAAGTTTGTAGTAGGTAATGTACCTGTAATGCTTTAATATCTCTTGCTTCTCCTTCTGTCATACCACACTGTCTCTGACTCTTCAGCTTTCCTCTTGTATTTTTTTCTTTTTTTTTTTCTTTTCTTTTTGCCTTTTAGGGCCACACTCACAGCATATGAAGGTTCCCAGGCTAGGAGTTGAATTGGAGCTGTACCTGCTGGCCTACACCACAGCCACAGCAATGCAGGATCCGAGCTGCATCTGCAACCTAGCTACCACAGCTCACAGCAATGCCGGGTCCTTAATCCACTGAGCAAGGCCAGGGATCCAACCCACATCCTCATGGATCCTAGTAGGGTTCGTTAACCACTGAGCCAAGAAGGGAACTCCCTCCTCTTGCATTTTTAAAGGCAAGTATGACTATATTTTTTCCCATCTGGAAAACCTAAAATAATCCCCCTATTTTATGGTCCATAACCTTTCTTTCAGCTGAAAAATCCCTTTTGCCATTTACCTGTAATATATTCACAGGTTCCAGAAATCAGTGTATGGACATCTTTGGCAGGTCTATCATAGTAAGTATAAACAGTACATTTTATCTGTAGATGCAAAAAGCCTTGGTAGGATTATTCAAAGTCTTGTATATTCCCCCCTAAAACCAAACTAGCATTTCCTTGAAACAAAATTTTTTTTGGTTCCATGCAACACTGGTCTGTCTATATGAGAGAATTATTTTATAATAATAAAAATTATTTCACATTATTTAGAACTGAACTTCAGAATGTCTAATTTTTCCTTCTCTCTTCTTTATTCTTGGAGTCCTTTTTCAGTATTCTGAAGCCATACAGCCATCCATTCTCTACATAGGTCCATTAAAAGATATTTACTTTATTGCTTTTCTATAAGACTTGCCTTCATGACCAACGGTATGATTATATTCCACAATCTTGATCACGATTGTCGCCTTTTCCTTTAAAGGTTAATAGAGTTCAAAACTGGGGTGAATGGGGTTTGTTTTTTGATGAACTAGGCTATAATACATAGTTTGACATTGCAAACTTGTACTTTAGTCTTTTAAATGTTACATAATCCACACCTAAATCGTTTCTCTAAAATGACTAAATACTGAATCTTATTCTCCCACATGACCTACTGTTGAATATTTTTAGTGATCCTTTATCTAGTCCTGTGTTCCCCAATTAGCAGTAGTTATCAGTCTCCCTCCCACTCTTCTTCCTTCCTCCTACCCTCCTTCCTCTCTCACTCTATCCTCCTTCCCATTTTTCTTTTCCCCCCCCCCCCTCTATGGTCCTCCCTCTCCCTCATTCTCTCTCTCTTAACCTCTTCTCTTCTCTGATTTTTAAATGTATCTTTATAAACATACTTTTTGTTTAGGTTACTAAAGGTAACCATCCTGGGATCCCATGAGATCAGTTCATTAACATATATGCACTTTGGAATTCCTTCCTGAAATAGATGGCCTATTCACCCCATGAACCATTATTTGAGATCACTATTTAGCAGTTCACAGTACTTTGCACATATGTTCTACAAGACATAATGGCAGCATCTCCTTTTCCACACAGTGAAATTAGAGTGTTAGGGAATGTTATGGACCAAACAGTTCCCACCCCCTGCCCACCCTAGATGCTCCGTTAAAGTTCCTACATTGAAGCCCTAATCCCTGATGTGGCTGTATTTGCAGAGAGGTCTTTAAGGGGTTAATTAAGGTTAAATGGAAGTCATAAGAGTGGGATCCTAATCAACTAGGACTAACATCCTTACCAGTAGAGGAAAAGACAGCAGGAGTGTCCCAGCACAGAGGAAAGGCAACAAGAGGACTTAGAAAGAAGGCAGCTGTCTACAAGCCAGGAAGAGAAGTCTCACTAGAAACCAACCCTACCAGAAATTGATCTTGACCTTTCGGCCTCCAGAATTGTTGAAAAAATACATTAATGCTGTGTAAGCTATCTAGGCTCTGGTACTCTGCTGTGGAAGACTAATACAGGGATAATATATATAATCAATGGGATTACTCAATCAGTTAAACTTTCCCGCCTTTCAAAATGTTTAAAAAGGTAGCAACAATAAAGACGGGAGCCCTAAATTTGTATACAAAATAACCTTTTAATTGCCTCTCTTCAATTGCAATGAATACTCAGTTAAGGTTTAGGATGTTAGTATAAGATACTTCAAAATTTGATTAAATTAAAAACAATTTCAATATGCCCTATAGCTGTGAGAAAGCAATGTGTGGCATATGTCTGGATTTTTACAGAAATCAAATGCAGGCATATTTAACTCCATTTTTGAGGGGGACCCTCTAAGGAGACTGCACTAAATTATCTAGTAATTGTATGTAAGGTATAAAATGATATGTAGAGTAGAAATAGATTTACTGTATTTTCCTGAAGGTGAATATAATTTTAAAAGCTTGAGAAAAAGTTTAAAAGATTCACTGACTATTTTAATATTTTATAATTGCCTTGTTCTAGAAGATAGATAACATGATTTCTAAAAAAATGATTTATAGTGGTATTTCTTAATATTATTTCTTACATTGTATATTATTTTCCTATTGCTACAATAATAAATTACCATTAACTTAATGGCTCAATATAATACCAATTTATTATCTGATGGTTCTGAGTGTCTCAAGTCCAACAATTGGTCTCACAGGGCTAAAACAAAAACGTCAACAGGCCTGCATTCCTTCTAGACAACCTATTTTCTTAACATTTCCAGGTTTTAGATGACACCTACATTTCTTGCCCTTTCTCTAGCTTCAAAATCAGCAAGGTCCTATCTCTCTGACCTTTCAATTTTCAATTTCTCTCTCTGACCATTACAAGGAAAGGTTCTCTCAATTTTTAAGGATTTAGGCAAATTAGATCATGTTTTATGAAGAGTAATTAATTTTGAATTTTTAAAAATTCACTTTAATGAGAAAAATACAGGTATCATGGGTTTTTTTTGTTTTTTAGTATATTTGGTAAAAAAGACATATGAGAGATTTTTCAGTTTCATGTTTCACATCTTTAAAACCATGAGACAACTCTATGAGCTGTTAAAACATTTTTTCACATAAAGCTTTTATTAAAAATAAATGAAAACTTAAAGCAATGTTGACTTGGTTCAGGTATTAAACTGATTCTAAACAAGTTCACATCTATCTATCTCTATCTGTATCTATGTATATATCTATATCTACCTGTGCTATCTATCTATAACATACTTTACAGTGTCTCAATAATTTTTTTAAATAATTCACCAAATAGTTGCTAACAATGTTAAATTCAGGAAAACTAAAATGCCTTTCTCATTTTGAATTCCTGTCCATTCTTTATCAGCATGACAAAGGTAGGAATAATATTTTGCCTCCATGAAAGCTCACTAATTACTCCTACTGATAGACAGACTGTAGAGGTGCCTGGGTAATTGATTATCAATTCCACAGAATTCATATAGGAATATTATTGCTATTGGTTGTTCTCGCTCCTAGCTGAAGAGAAAAATAGATTCAAATGATCCACTGAAACATGTCTTCTTATCCAGGAGTTTTATTATTCACAGCTGATTTACACCAAACCCACAGGCAGCATCTAGCATGAATTGTTATTTCTTCTCAAAAGAGTTGGATCTTCCAGGAAAGAATAAAACCACCTAAAAAGAATTCAGACTTACTAAGAGTAACAGGTACACTGAACATTCTTCTTTGGGGACGAGACCTGTCTCACACTGACAAGACAAGCTGCAAACCCTTTCCTGTGTTTTTGTTAGCCCTTACTTTCAAGAGAAGGTTTTATTTTCCTCAAAATGGCTACATAAGTATTATTCATTCCTCATATTCTTTTTACAATGTAATTTGGACACTCCTATTATTGAGAAGTTTTCCTCACCTTGACTTTAGGGTGAGAGTTGAGACTATGGCAGAAGTAACTATGTGTGACTGTGAGGCTATGTCAGAAAAGGTGACAGGGTTTCTTAGGTTCTTTTGGAACACAGTCACTATGCCATAAGGAAGCTCAAGCTACCTCATGGAGAGACCACTGTAGACAAGAAAGGAAAGCCACTGCCACCTGGCTAATGTGGTGAATTAGCATCCTGCAAATGAATTATCAAGCCCCAGCAGAGAATCTTGATGACGCTATGTAGAGCAAAAATGAACTAACACTATACTCAGTCCAAATTACAAATTAATAAGCACAATAAGTGACTGTCATTGTTTCATGCTAATATATTTTGAGGTGATTTGTTACACAGTAGTAGAGGATAAGGACACATTCTATATTAAAGAATATTTAATTTTTCATTTGTGTCTTTACTATTTTTTTAATGTGACACCTGAAATTTTTTTCAAAATTCTGTATCACTTAGCCTTTGATATAACCTTTCTTTTAAAAATGTAAAGAGCATTTGTCTTGATTTAACAAGAAAACACATATCTTCTTTTCTACAATCGGATTCTCATAAGTCTAGAAATTACCACTCCTCCAATTTCCATTCCTTAATAATTTGTAAATATTTAAATACTAGCTTTAGTTTTTCTAGTTTTCATCACAGTTTTAATAAAATATTTTTTTAAAGTGCATTTCCTACATGAACTGAAGGATAGTTTTATTAACAATATTGAAGAGAGGATGACTTCAGGGAAAGAAGAGCACTGAAGAAAAAAAAATTCTTTCTTCCACTAAATATTTATTATTTAATATGATCTCAATTATTGATACAAGAGTAGTGACTAAAATGGGAAAATTCCATGCTCTCTTGGAGCTCACATTGTAGTGAGTTCCATATAAAATAAATGAATAACAAGTATATACAGTGTGTCACATTTCAATAAGTTATATGAGAATTACAATGTCTGGTCACTTATGATGGAGCATAATAATGTGAGAAAAAGGAATGCATACATGTATGTGTAACTGGGTCACCATGCTATACAGTAGAAAATTGTCAGAACACTGTAAACCAGCTATAATAAATCATTATATTAAAAATAAAATTATATTCACCTTGAAAAAAAGAATAAAGTAGGGCAAGAGGGATTAGAATACAAGTTAGGCAGAAGCAATTTTAAATACATACTCCAAACTCTAGGGCATGAGACCACAGAATTCCTGTTTCTATTTTACAAGAGTGTTCCTTAAGGAAATTGAGAGAGAAATGAGCAAGCATAACTCTAGATTTGGTCCTATGCATCTCTAACTAACCTCCTCGCTTAAAGCCTAACATTAGGAATTTCATAATAGTTAGATTGCAGAATGGTGTCCGGTGTTCAAAACCCTAAATAAATTGATAAGCCACTGAATTTTAAGTCTTCCTATATTATGGATGTGATCAATGAATCCCAGAAAGATTAATTCTCTTGCTCAAGCTCATGTAACCCATGTCAGTCATTCCTGCACCAGATCTCTTGAGTAATTTGACATGCTCTTCACGCAAACACATTACTTCATTTCACCTTAAATTCTGTGCATTTCTTTTCATAAGTAATTCCATTAATCTCCAATGACTGACTATGTATTCTGAAGAGTTTTCTAGACTGACTTTCTACTTTTGAAGCTTATTAGTGCAGAGAAGTAAGATGCTCGATTGATTTTTTTCCTATTAAATTTACTTGATGTTTCATTGAACTGCCATGTGTTAGTAAAATTTTTGTTTATGTGTTAGTAAAATTTATAGTGCCCAAATTCGTAACCTGATGTTTTCTGGAATTTAAATGTAAGAGGGACAATTGTAAAGATTTGTTCTGTATATATTTAAAATATATGATTATTTCATTAAAAGGATCTCCATAGACTATTTCATTAGAGTCATCACTTTTGAGTTATGAAAGCAACATTCTGAGATGTAAAGTTATGTAGATAAGTTTAAATAATTATTTATAGTAATGAGTTATTAATAGTTTCTAACTTTCAATTTAGTTTTTAACTATGTTGTATTATTTGTTTTACGATTTCATTTTATTTAATCTAATTTTGATTTTTAATCATATCAAAATCAATGTAGTCCAAATTATATATACCAAAGAAAGTTTAAGGAATGCTGTATGTCATTTCTCTCCATTCAAGTGCTCACAGTATATATAATCATATTAATAGCTCTGAAAAGTGCAATAGTCCGTCATAGCGCAGTGGTTAACAAATCTGACTAGGAACCATGAGGTTGTGGGTTCAGGTCCCTGGCCTTGCTTGGTGGGTTAAGGATCTGGCATTGCTGTGAGCTGTGATGTAGGTTGCAGATGCAACTCAGAGCCTGTATTGCTGTTGCTCTGAATAGACCCCTATAAAAGGCAAACAGACCAAAAACAAACAAAAGTTCTACTTAATAAGCACTTATCCCAATGTTCATGAACTTAAAGTGAACAAATAGTTGCTTTAACTAGATTTGATGATGAAGGTACAGTCCTAAGCAGCTTCTCTAGATATTGGTGGTCTTTTGAAAATTTTGGAAGTTCCTTCTGAACAATCTCCAGCTGCTGACCTCATATTGATGTACTTCTGACTGATGAAGTTCTATGCTTCACACTGCATTGCTGGCAAGCTTAGAATTTCCACTCTGGGTTCTGGAGGTATAAGCCACACAACACAGACACTAGTTAAACAAAAGACTCGTGCTTGTCCCACTCTGCCTGCCCATTTCTCCAAGCTGTTATCCTCCAATATCTTCCATATTAATAGCTAGGTAAGCAAGTCTCCCTCTTAACATCTGCCCTACTGTTGTGAATGTTTCTCTTAGGGCTTCCCTCCTGGATTAAGGAAGGGAACCTACTATATCCTTCCTCCATTAGTAGAAAAGCAAAGGGAAAAGGTTGCATTCTATTTTTTTTAAACACATTCCATGCTGTATTTTATTATTTTTCTAATTTATTCATTTTTGTCTTTGCCTTTTCTAGGGCTGCTTCCAGCGGCATAAGGAGGTTCCCAGGCTAGGGGTCGAATCAGAGCTGTAGCCGCCGGCCTACGCCAGAGCCACAGCAACGGGGGATCCGAGCCGTGTCTGCAACCTACACCACAGCTCATGGCAACGCCGGATCCTTAACCCACTGAGCAAGGCCAGGGATGGAACCCGCAACCTCATGGTTCCTAGTCAGATTCGTTAACCACTGTGCCACGACAGGAACTCCGCGTTCTATTTTTTTAAAAAATGCTCTCTTCTTCAAAAAAGACTTAGCTCATCTCACCATGCTGAGGTGGAGATGCTTTGTTATTCAGGTTCTGTTAAAATGGCATCTTAGCAAGTATAGGGAGTTGGTTGTCCTCACCACAGGGTGAGTTGCTGAACTTAGAATGTGGGATCTGTACCTTCTGTTTTCAGTTGTAGTTCTTGACTCTAAGGTCTAGAAAAATAAGGGAAAAAGCCCTTTAGCACATAATACCATCCAGTTTCTATTTTCATTGATCTTTTCTTGGCTTTTTAGTATTTTATAATTCTAATGGCCAATCTACACTCACAGATAATCATATATATCTCAATTACCTTTTCTCTTTACTGATATACAACAGTAGCTATCCTCAATGCCCTTTGCTCCCTTGGATTTTGCAGATTAGTAAAATGATTAATCTACATTTCCAAATAGATTATTGAACAAGATAATATGAAATTGTGAGGCATAGGTTAAATCTAATAAATTTTAAGTAGATTAGAAGCAATGTATGATTGAACTCTCAAACCTACGTTTTACATGAGTCCCAAGACAATTACATGTATTCGTTTTTCATAATAAAAAATGGTTGACCTAAAGCTTCTTCTACCTAAAATATAAGCAACTTATAAGGGAAGAGTCACTTCAATATAAAGCCAGTTTTTCAATACTCTTTCCAATCAATAATTCAAAAAATGAACAAATATAACAAAAACACAGATATAGATAACAAATAGGTTGTTGCCAGAGGGAAGGGAGTGGTAGAAGAAATAAATAAATAAATAAATAAATAAATAAACGCTGTGGCTCAGTGGGGTATGAACCTGACTAGTATCCATGAGGATACAGATAAGATCCTTGGCCTTGCTCAGTGGGTTAAGGATCCAGCATTGCCATAAGCTGAGGCATAAGTCTCAGATGCAGCCTGAATCCTGCGTTGCTGTGGCTGCGGTATAGGCCAGCAGCTGTAGCTCTGATTTGACCCCTGGCCTGGAAACTTTCATATGCTGCAGGTGTGACCCTAAAAAGATTTTAAAAAAGGAGTTCCCGTCGTGGCGCAGTGGTTAACGAATCCGACTAGGAACCATGAGGTTGTGGGTTCGATCCCTGGCCTTGCTCAGTGGGTTAACGATCCGGCGTTGCCCTGAGCTGTGGTGTAGGTTGCAGACGCGGCTCGGATCCCGCGTTGCTGTGGCTCTGGCATAGGCCGGTGGCTACAGCTCCGATTCAACCCCTAGCCTGGGAACCTCCATATGCCTTGGGAGCGGCCCAAGAAATAGCAACAACAACAACAACAAAAAAAAGACAAAAGACAAAAAAAAAGATTAAAAAAAATGAAATAAGGGAGAGGAAGATTAAGAGGTACAAACTTCCACC
The DNA here is from genome assembly GCF_016906955.1 of Phacochoerus africanus. Lineage (NCBI taxonomy): Eukaryota > Metazoa > Chordata > Mammalia > Artiodactyla > Suidae > Phacochoerus > Phacochoerus africanus. The sequence goes on along the minus strand of NC_062556.1, from coordinate 59,766,723 downwards.
TGTAAAATAAAAGTGTCATGGGTATGAAATATACAATATGGGGAATACAGCCATTAATTGTGTAATATTTTTCTATGGTGACATAACTAGACTCATCATAGTGATCATTTTGAAATGTATGGATATATCGAATCACAAGTGGCATAACAGGAATCAAATAGTGTTACAGGTCAATTATACTTCAAAAGCAAATCAACTCAGAGGAAAAGAGATCAGATTTGTGATTATCAAAGGTAGAACATTGAGGGATGAGGAAATGGATGAAGGCAATTACAAGTTACAAACTTTTAGTTATAAGATAAATAACCACTAAGAATATAATGTGTAACATGATAAATATAATTAAACTACTAAACGTAATAATATAGGAAAGTTGTTAAGAGTAAATCCTAAGAGTCCTTATCACAAAGAAACTTTTTTCTAATACTTTAATTTTCTATCTATATGAGATGATGAATGTTCACTAAACTTATTATGATAATCATTGTACAATGCGTGTAAATCAAACCAGTATACTGTACACCTTAAACTTACACGTTTAAGTTGCTCTATGTCAATTGTATCTCAATAAAACTGAAAGAAACAATAACTTAAAATATCAATGTAAAATGTAAATGTGATCCAGGCTGAATTTCATCTGTCATCAAAGAAGATGCCAGTTTTTTATACATTCAGAATATCTGATCTTGTTTCAAGTATCCTTAAATGTTCTTCGAGCAGAAGATTTCCTTTAAAGAAAAAGAAAGACATGCTTTGTTTTTGATCATCCCATAAACTGCAGTGTTATGGTCCAAGTTTATTTCACATTTTGAAATACAAAGAAAAAAAAATTTTATCCATAGTATTTGGAAAAACCTTAGGTTTTGGAAAATTGATATGAGTATATTTTTTTGAGCTAATTTGGCTGCTTTACTTTCACATACAAAGTTTGGCTTATGGATTTGCATTTAACAACTTTGAATAGTTATATAATGAAAATGACACTAACTGTTATGAATTTATGAGGGAAGTAGCAAACTAAGTCTCTCAGATTAAATCTGGCCCTCAACTGTTTTTGCAAGTATTTATTGGAACGCAGCCCCACTTTTCATTTTCTTATTGTTTATGACTGTTTTCATCCTATAATAGCTGATCTGAGCGACTGTGACAGATATCATATAGTTTTCAAAATCTAAAATATTTACTACGTGTTCCTATATCGGAAAAATTTGCTGAGTTCTGCTCTATGAACATATTGAAATTACCCCCATTTTACGTAAGAGATAACTGTACCTCAGAGAATTAAACTTGTGCTCTAGAACAAAAAACTGGCAAACTAAAAACTGTTTATTGTTCAAGTGAATTTGACTTTAAAAGACACACAGGGATTGACTTCAAAGGAAAGGAAGTAGGCATTCCGAGCAAAGAAAACATGGTATTTGATGGCACTGAAGAGCACCAAGATTGGTAAAATGGCATTTCACTCTGGGTAAGGCATGAGATGTGTTATAAATAGTAGAGGCTCACTATAAGAGACCTGCACAGAAGGCAGGAGCATGGTATAAATAAAGGGCTCTGGGACTAAGTTAATGTGCTTGATATAGATGATTCAAATAAATGCGTACTGGGATCAGATTTGTGTTTTAGGTCTATTTAACTTGCAATATAATGGGAGGTGAAGTAGCATCAGGACATGCAAGAAGCAGTGTGGTTAGCGAAGGGATATCAGCAAAAAGCGATTAGGGCATTATATGATCGTTGTGGTAAGAAAGATCAAGGAACTCTGTGCATGGATTTTGTAGTGAAAATGTGGAATACAGAATGACTATAGGCATCAGGCTTAAATGACAAGTTGATGGCTGTGCTTCATGTTATGAGAGATAGTGCAATCTAAAGAGAACACAAGAGGAATTTCAGTTTGGGATTACAGGAGAGGATTAATTCTTTTTTTTGGAAAGCTATCTTTAATTGTCCATTAGTATTTAAATGAAATTACTTTGTAATTACATGGTAGGAAGTTTTCTAAGTAGATTTGTAGTTTTGATGAATGCTTTAACTGCAAACATAGAGTATAGATATCCACAGATGTGATATTTAAATCAGAACTGGTACGGAGTTAAATCAATTTGTTAACGAATAGTAGATGGCTTCCCTTTTGATAAATCAGGTGCCTGTTCTGAGTGCCATGCTTTTATTTGCTGTGTGTGTGTGATTCAAGAGTGTTAATTTCTTCATATTTTATTTGTTGTTGATTTTAAAAAAATAAGATTGAAAGGAGTATTAACTACTTTAATCAATATTTCCATAAATATTTAAGACTATTTTAAGCAGTTTTAACTACTATGAAGGGGCCATAGAGAGATCACATAGAACGATAAGGATAGAAATGGTGAGAGGTGCATTACCAGCATTAAGGGGCAAGTAGAAATAAGAATCCATGACAATCATCAGGGAGGAAAAGCCAGAAAACTGTAAGAATATCACTACATATATAAATATGTATGTATGTGTTTATACATATATATACACACACACATACACATATATACACATGCATACACATACATACACATACATGTACATACATATACACACACACACATACATATATATGAAGCATATTGCTGGAGAGCTCTGAAATTTTACGAAGGTAAAGCCACCATTGAACCAGGTGCTATATTGTAAAAATGTTAACATTTATCTCATTTTTCAGATGTCTGTGTCTAGTGTGACACTGGTTCAAGCTCAGGTGTGACCACAGAAGGTATAAAGGGATAATCTGAGTCATTTCCCATAAACATAGTCCCTTATTTCTAATACAGAGTCTATTATCTATGCATATACACATGTACACACACACACAGCAACAGCAAGGAAATAAAACTATGTAATAGGGTGAATTGACACAGCATGAACTGACCATTCATAGCTGCTCTTAACAGTTGGTTTGCTTTTTCATAACTTTCTCCTTTTTGGTCCCTCTTATTCTCATCCTTCTCTTCCTTCCTCCTCCTCCTTCCTCTCTTCCTTCTCATCTTTCTTCTCATCTTTTCTTTTCCCTCCTCTTCTCTTTCTTTTCTCCTCCCTTTCCTCTTTTTTAATCTTCTCTTTATCATTGGAAGAGATGAAGGAATGAAGTCTAAGTAATTACAAGCCAAAGACTGGATATTTGAATCTTAAAACCCAAAGCTCAAATGATGAGAACTGCCTATAAAAAGACTCAGTCTCCTTTAAAGAGTACTAAGAAGCTCTGCTTTGTTTTTGAATTACTAAATTTCCTCCAACTCCCCCTTCCCTCTCCTCAGACACCTGAAGCTCTTAGTGCCCAAATTCAGGCCAGATTTGTGTGCATAATACCAAACTAAAGCAACTATGGAATTAGCAGGGTAGCTTCCCTCCATATCAAATCAACCTTATGCATATGCTAAAGCCTGATTACTGCACACATGCAACACAGACTTTGAAAAAAGAGTCTTATTATATTAGATTATCCATAACTATAAATATATGATAAATCCTTCTGCTTATATATTATCATGCTTATTTTACTACATGATAATATAACACTATTAGTAATACAATTTATTTTAATAAAAACTGAATATAAATAAAAATTCTTCTTATTTCTTCATTTTACAAGAAACTATTTTGCCCTAAGCACTTTGTTTGAAAATTTCCATAGATCAACATTTAAAACAATAGAAAAATTAATACTGTAGCTCACTCTTTCCATTATGGTATAATTCTGCTTACTATGTTGCCATACCAGCAACTCCAAAATTTTGATTAATGATAAAAAACTTATTTCCTTTCTTTGCTTTTGTATTAATATATTTGCTAGCTTTCAATTTTCCATTTCTCGGGACAATGCCTCAAGCATTAATACATTATTCAGCTTTATATCTCCAAGTATAAAGTGTTGCTACTATCATTTTCCTAAATATATAGTTAACTCTCAAACATTCACTCAAATATAAAGAGCAGTGAGGTGTGCAGTGCAGTGTTACAAATAATATTAAATGTCTGACTCAGAAAGCTTTGCCATCATATTTAAATTTGTATATTTTTCTGTTTCTGCACATTCACTCAAACAAATAACAAGTAAAGTAACCCACAATTAAGAACTAATAGAATCTTTATTACACTCTGTCCAGTTTTTTGTTGCTCTCCTTTCCTCATCTCCTACCCAAATGCAATTTTACATTGGAAATGAGCTATTTTCTTTCAGTTAGTACAAGTTCTCTCTTTTTAGAATGTTCTCTTGTGCTAGTTATAAAGAACATTTAGCACAGAAAGTAAACAAAGGAAATAAAAAAAAGTCAAAATATTTTAAATGCATTTAGTAAGAAATAGAGATATTAGAAATTCAACATTTTGGTAGAATTGCTTTGCCGCACTTAAAAATAGACAATGTATTTCTGAATGTATAAAATCCACAAGGAAAGTTTACGCCACATTTCAAGATTATGTCAATAGGAAAACTATAGGAAATATGCTATATAGTATCAAAAGCAAGGTGCACTTTGAATTAAAAGCTAATGAAATTCAATTCAAGAATATAAAAAATATGGAGTCAAAAAACAATAAAATGTATTCCACACTTTACTACTGTGTTTCTAAGATAGTTTGTTTCAATTATGAGTCCACTTGCTGCATCTATAAAACTCTGCCAGCAGGGCTCTCCCTAGTATTATAATTCAGAAAGAAATAACATAATTAATTTTTAAACATTTTTTCTTGGAAGAAAATGTTAACCCTGAAATCTCTAACAAAACTAAATATACTGAATTTCCAAAGCAAATGATTAATGCTTACAACCTTACACTTGCTTGTGCCATTTCTTTAATAATGTTATTTAATATTGAAATTAATCACTGTTGTTTAAAAGAATAAAATATGCAAAAATATACACTACAAAAGTTTTAGTATTGGTTAAATGAGCATTGAGGATAATGCTCATATTTATTTTTAGCTATTGGTCTTTTGGGTAAATTCTTTTTTTTTTTTTTTTGTTTTTGTCTTTTTGTCTTTCCTAGGGCCTCACCCATGGCATATGGAGGTTCCCAGGCTAAGAGTCTAATCGGAGCTACAGCTGCCAGCCTATGCCACAGACACAGCAATGCAGGATCCGAGCCGTGTCTGTGACCTACACCATACCTCAAGTCAACACCAGATCCTTAACCCACTGAGAGAGGCCAAGGATCGAACCTGCAACCTCATGGTTCCTAATCAGATTCATTTCCACTGCGCCACAATGGGAACTCCTAAATTCTTATTTTACATCATAAAATTGAAAGCGTTGCCCTAAATTGTTTGTGGTTGCCTTTTAAAAAAATAAAGTAATGGACTCAATGGTTCTCTTATGACAAAATGATTACTCGTGGGTATATACCTTTGTATAATACATGGTAATAAGAAAAAGAATATATACAGGCAAATCTCTTTTTATTGAGCTTTGCTTTTTGGGGGGTGGGAGTGACAACACTATACCATAGCATGAGGAAGTTCCCTGGGCCAGGGAGTGACCCCAAGCCACAGCAGTGACAATGCTGAATCCTTAACCATTAGGCCACCAGGGAACTACAGTTTTGCTTTGCTTTACTGCCCTTTGAAGATACGTCATATTTTACAAAGTGAAGTTTTGTGGCAACCCTGTGTTAAGCAAGCCTACTAAAGTAATGTTTCTAATAGCACTTGCTCACCTCATGTCTCTGGGTCACATTTTAGTCATTCTCACAGTATTTCAAAATGTTTCATTATTATTTAATGTGTGATAGAGATCTGTGATCAGTGGTCATAGATATTACTACTGTAATTGTTTTGGGATGGTATGAGTAGCACCCATACAAGATAGTGAACTTAATCTATAAATGTTTCATGTGTTCTGACTGCTTCAACAACCAGCTAGTCCCCTATCTTTCTCTCTTTCCTCTGGATTCCCTATTCCCTGAGACACAACAATATTGAAATTTGGCCAATTTTATACCACCGTAACAGTCTCTAAGAGTTCAAATGAAAGGAAGAGCTGCCTATCTCTCAGTTTAAATCAGAAGCTAGAAGTGATTAAGTTTTTTGAGAAAGGCATGTTGAAAGATAAGGTAGGCTGAAAGCTATTCTTCCTGTGCCAGTCAAGTTGTGAATGCAAACAAAAAGTTCTTGAAGGCAATTCAAAGTGCTACTTCGGTGAACATACAAATGAAAAGAAAGCGAAACAGCCTAACTGCTGATATTGAGAAAGTTTTAGTGGTCTGGATAGAGGATCAAACCAGCCACAATATTCCCTTACACCAAAGCCTAATCCAGAGAAAATTTCTAATTCTCTTGAATTTGATGAAGACTCAGACAGGTGAGGAAGATTCGGAAGAAAAGTCTGAAGTTAGCAGAGGTAGGTTCATGAGGTTTAAGGAGAGAAGTCATTTCCCTGACATGAACGTGCAGAAGCAGCAAGTGTTGATGTAGAAGCTGCAGTATATTATCCTGAAGATCTAGCCAAGATAATTAATGAAAGGGATTACACTAAACAATAGATTTTTCAAAGTAGACAAAACAGCATTCTATTGGAAGAAGATACCATCTAGGACATTTAGGACTTTCAGAGTTAGAGAGAAGTCAATGCCTGGCTTTGAAGCTTCAAGGCTCCTTTCTGTGGGCAATGAGTTTCTGTACCACAGATTCAGTGTGGTGTAAATAATCAGCTTGATTACAGAAAAACGACTCACTACCAAATACAATTTAATTCAAACAATTTATATACATCTTTTAAATTAAAATAGGCATGTACAGACTATATTTAGATTAAATATTGAATTTTCAAACTTTGAGAAAAATGGATACTTTGAAGTTATAACAGAATGTTTGGGATAGGTATCCACAGAGCAGTCATGTATTTGGATGGGCTCTGCAGTGCTCCTCTCTAGTGCATATAGTGGACTCAAGTACCAGAGAACAGGATGAAAGGCAATGGTCCAATGGCCTTTACAGTAGATTTCAGAGTTACCTCCAGCCCCCCCACCGATATTATGTCAAGCTCTGCACCACAGCAATGATGTATGACAGCAAGGATTATGCAACCGCTGAATTCTTCCGCTTAAGAACTGGGTTAAGAACTGTGCTAAGATAAATGAACAGATTATTAAAATGGTACAATTCAAACAAGAGGCCCATATCAGCTTCAAGGGTTAGAGAGTATCTCATAGTGTCAACTTTCAGTATGCAAAGAAATCTTAATAGTCAACTAGGAAGATTATTCATTATCTTTTCAGAAAAAGATATCCCTGTCTATTCCCTTGAAATGCCTACCTTAGGCTTAGCCAACACTTAAATTTCTACTTTTTAAATTTATATATGTCTGTATTGTTCATACAATAGCCCTGGCCACATGTTGTTATCTAAATCATTTAATGAATCAAAGTGAAATGAAATTAAATATTCAGTTCCTTTCTTATATCAGCCTACTTTTCAAGGGTGCAAGAGCTACATGAAGCCAGTGCTACGATATTGAATAATGCTGATATGGAAGAATTCTTCTTTTATATGAAACCTTTTCATACTATTTTTTTCTAGTTTTATTGAGATATAATTGATATATACCACTAACACATAATAATTTGACTTACATACATCATGAAGTGATTACCACAATAAGTTTAGTGGACTCCATCATCTTACATACACACAAAATCAAAGAAAAAGAAAAAAAATCATGTTTTTTCCTCCTTGTGATAAGAATTCTTAGGATTTCCTCTTAATAACTTTCACATATGCCATAGGAGAGTGTTAATTTTATTAATCATGCTCTAAATTACATCCTTAGTACTTACTGATAACTAGAAGTTTGTACCTTTCTGGCCACCTTCACCCAATTCCTCTCCCCTTCTTTCTAGCTTTTATAGTGTTATTTTATTTTTCAACTTAAGCTTTCTGATTTTTTTTTGGGGGGGGGGGGCTACTTCTTTTTGCCTCACCTATCAGCAGCTCACTTATAAATATATTTCTCATAAACCATTGACAACTTGAATGGCTCATAGGCAGTTCAAATGAACACCTCTATATCCCCAGAATGCTTCTAGTCTATGTAACCTCAGTCAGCAGAAACAGCTTTCATACAGTTGCCCCAGCCATAATCTTCAGTAGCATACTTGATTGCTCACTTTCCCTCTATTAAGAAGTCCTATCATGTTCTAGCTTCAAATACCACAGGTCCATTCTTCCTCTTGTCTATATTGCCAGGGATCCTTGTCTAGTATAAGCCACCATCAGGTCATAATGAGTGACAGCTTCTTTTTTTGATCTCCCTTCTTGTCTTCTTGTCTTTAAAACATTTTTTTTTTTTGGCGTATATGCTCTGGTAAATATTAAAGATAAAAAGAGTCACAACCTGTATGATCCTTGGCCTTGTGTCCTATTTAATCCACTGTTTACAAACTTTGAAGCATACCACATTATGCCTTTAATAAAACTTAGGAAATCCACTGGTTGCAACAAGCATACTGTACTAGTTAAGAAAGAAGCCTCTCTAAAAGCAAGCCTGCTGGGTTTAGAATTCTCTCACACAGACTTACTTATGACGTGGTTTTGAATAATTCACTTAAACTCTGTTTCATTTCTTCACTGTCAAACACAAATAGGAAGAGTTCCTTTCTCAAAAGATCATTGCGAAGGATAAACAAATTAATTCAAAAGCAGCACTTAGAATCGTTCCTGGCACATAGTAATTGCTCAGTAACTATTCAATATTACTCGTTACAGATCAAAAAGACACAGCATAAACTGGGCTCTACCTTCTCTGTTTCCTCTTATTTTCTTGCTAATTCGCATTGTGGACTCAATGCATACTCTGTTTACTTTTTATAAGCTGCCAATTTTTTCCTAGTTCTGATTTTCAATCAGAGCCCGGAATGCTCTCTTCTGTTTCCCATGCTCGCCTATTCTCAGCCTTGTTTGGCTGTCATGGTTTCAATAACTGGCCACCAAACCTCTGGGTTTCCATCTTCCAACCCTATAATTTTATTCAATTGATTGCTTACTAAACATTATTAGTATGTTTAACTAATAATTTGTCTATTTTCTTGTTAATTGTCTGCTCGTTCTCTATTGCCTACATCTGGTCCTGGATTGCCTTGTACATAAGAGATAACAATAAAAATGCATTGAACTGCTCAATGCAAGCATGAATTAATGATTATTTGTAAACCCAATACTTAAAGCATGCCATGACAACACAAGAGAGTGATACTAAAAACATTTCAGTCATTCTTCCTATTATTTTTATATGGCAACACTTAAAATAGTATGTTTTGAATATGTATAATGAGTTACTCTGAGTCAAAACTGCAATGTCTTCTTTACACACATGCAGACAACTTTTGGATTTGAGGTTCAATGCCTTTTTATAAGAAAATATTGCTATGGATCATCTCATGAGAGTCTTATTAATGTAATGTATAAACTTTGTAATTGTATTCGGAATACAATATTTGATATCCCTTCAAGCTCTTTGTGTAGTACACTAATTGCCAAATGAACATCAATGCTTTGGTTCAATAGGTAGGCTAGAAATAACCTGTTAACATCACAAATCTGAGTATTTGGCTATAAGCAGATAGTACTGGTGTGTTAATGTCCCCACCTTGAGTTGACAATGTCTGGGTTCACAAGGTAGTGTCAACCTCATATATCTACCCACTTGCAGGCAAAAAAATGAGAATGAGTAGACTCTAGAAAGTGAATTAGTGGTTTGCCCAACAGCTGCAATTAAGGCTGCTCATTTCATAGAAACAAGAAAATGAGCTCCATCTCACTCTAGGCTCAACTAGGTCAAAGAGGTGCTATGACCAAAATTAATGAATTGTCGATCCTTTGCCATCTAAACCCTAACTAATGTATAAAAAAATAAAAATAAAATATCCATGCGAATTGTCAGATGTGTGACTTCTCTTGTGTGGAACAGAGAGCAAATTTTCACATTCATCTTGATCTTTTCCAGGATTGGAGAAGAATAGCACTGGACATGTGAGGAGAGGGGATTAAGGCTTACCTTCTTGTATTATTTAAAGTCTTTTTTTTTTTTGTACTAATTAGGCTTTATTCTGGTTGTCCCATATTAATAGCAAAATATCCAGCTATCTCATTTATGAATATGTTAATTTATGTCAGAGAGGCACAAATTTTGAGTATGCCACCTCTTCCTTTAATTAGATCAAAGGAAAATCCCTCTTAGGTTTACAAGATGGATTCTCATTTTTAAATGATTTTCATTTTTTCCATTATAGTTTACAGTGTTCTGTCAATTTTCTACTATACAGCAAAGTGATCCAGTCAAACATACATATATACATTCTTTTTCTCACATTATCTTCCGTCATGCTCCATCATAAATGACTACATATAGTTCCCAGTGCTATATAGCAGGATCTCATTGTTTATCCATTCCAAAGGCAATAGTTTGCATCTCCAGATTCCCAGACCATCCTATCCCCTCCCCTCCCCCTTGGCAACCACAAGTTTTTTTTTTTTTTTTTTTTTTCCCAAGTCCATGGGTTTCTTTTCTGTGGAAAGGTTTATTTTTGCCATATATTAGATGCCACATATAAGTGATACTATAAGGTATTTGTCTTTCTCTTTCTGACTTACTTCACTTAGTATGAGAGTCTCTAGTTCCATCCATGTTGCTGAAAATGGGATTATTCTGTTCTTTTTTACGGCTGAGTAGTGTCAAGTCATTCTTAAATATCTTCTCTAATTAAAAAATATTTGTACCCTTTCTCCCTACAGTTCATCCCACCATTTTGTAAAACACATTCTTTTTCAGATACCCATTTGAGAATAAATTGTCTTTGAGATCATTTTGTAAAAGCAAGGATTTATATAAAGGTTGAGAACAGCCAAAAAATACTTTAAGACTTGGCAAAAATTGAAAACCCTTTAGTTGCACAGTGAAAATGTTTACTAAACAAAGAGAGAGCGATGAAGTAGCCTGATGGCTGTGAATTCAGACTCCAGGTGATGAAGCTGACTAGTGGAGAGGAGACTACACCTGAATGAGGAACTGAGCTACTTTCAACTGATGAAAATCACTACTCCACTAATGACAATGAACAGTGGCTTTGGTTGTTGCTTCCTTATAAAAAATAAAAACATTAACTATCCATGAAACCTCCATTTCACCTTTTAACTTGAAATATATCTGACTTACCATATTATATTAGTTTCAGGTGTACAACACAGTAAACCCACATTTTTTAAGGATTACCTCCATTTCATTTTGAATGGGAAAGTAAACTTCAGATCTTTTTGTCTAAATATTGATTATGTTCATTGCATCAGAAAAAAACACCAATTTTAACTGAAATTATCTGTATTTTTTAACCTGTAAATGAGATATTTACGAAGTAACTTACATACTATAAAATTTGAAAAAATTAAAATAGTTCTAAGCTTTAACATGAAAGTGATACATCAAAAATTACAACTTAAATAATTTTCATTCTAACTCAAATATAAACACTTAAAATGGAGTCATGAAAGTGAGTTTTACCATTCTGGATATCAAAGTTTAATAATGATCTTTAAACTTACGCTACGTGCATGGCTATAAAATCAAATCGTGCATTAGAATTCACACTGTTGTAAGGGTTATGTACACACCTTTCTAAAACTTTGATTGTAGCTGTTGTTACTTAATATTTAAGACAGCATGTAAGTATCAACCTGATTAAAATCATCGAACAGAAAATATCTAAGATAGAAAAAACTAACATCAGATAAGATTCACTATGACATGCAGATTACAAAGAGCTATTATAAAAATATTAGAGAATGCTTTAAAATATTTACATATTATATTGAATTAATTTTCTTTGGATAAAATCAATACTGTAACCTTGCACAATATCATTTTGTAATTCAAGGAAGCAGTGCTTTCTATTACTCAAATAAAATAAACTATTAAATTTAATTTAAAGAAATATTTATTGAGAAGTATTTGAAAACAGCTGTACTATAAACACTGTGATAGATTAAGAATATGAATAAAACATGTCCCTGATTTCAACAAACTAAGTAAGGTATGGAAATACAGAAATAGCATGAACACCATCTTATTATATTCCATTTAATGTTAACCATGAGATGTTTATTTAATTCTAGTCATAGCTAAGAAAATTACCCACAGAAAGTAATTGATTTATTCAAAATTCCATTTTCTGTGAATATATGGAAACAGAATTTAAACCCATATGTGCCTGGTTCTAAGGCATATATTCTCAGGAATGTATTACATGGCCATCAGGAAGGCAAGGCCCAAACCAGGTAAAAGCATTAAGACATATAGACATATAATCACAGTACAATGAGATACAAAGGCATAAGGAAAAAAGCTACTTTTTTTCAGAAGAGAACAAAGAAAATTTGGTGCCATGATGACTGAGAGAGGCTTATGAGTTGCTGACTGACAAAATGGACAGTGAAGGATAGTTGAAATTTTTAACAGAGAGAACTAAAAAGAAAGCCATCTGTGGGACGTGGTGGGAAGAACACTGTGGAAAAAAAAATCTTTTTCCTTAAAATATTCTAGACACTTTTCTTTGAGGAAGGTTTTTAATAACAAGTTTTCTGTGAGATGGTGATTTTATGCTTAGATGAAAGTCATCTGTCCTCTCTATTGTGGTATTGCTTGAGTAATAAATAAATAATGGAAAAATCAATGGTTGAACCTTGCACAACTTTTATATCATGTGATTGCTGATCAGACAGAAAACTAACACCCAGATTTACGTTTTCATATCTGTCATATTCTTCTAGTTCTTAAGTTTTAGAAGAAAAATTGTTTAACTAATTTCATGCAGCAATAGTTATTAAATAGGTTTGTGCAGTATTAATAAAATTAGATAGTTTTCAAGTTTGGGAATTTAATATCTAGAACAATGAAGAAATCTGAGTAAGTGTACAATATGGTATTTGTTCCTTAGAGGTAAAGGAGTAGGCTTATACTAAATAAATTTTCCAGACCTCAAATTCAATACCAACTTTAGATCTTGCTTTTCTCATTTGATAAACTATCATGGTCATTCTTTCAAGTAAATTGTGTAAAATCTACACATATGTAGAGACGTTGTCTGTATTGAGTGAATGAAAATTATTCATTCTTCAACTGATGGACATTAATAGTTATGTCTTTTTAACAATTCCAAAACAATGATGTAATGAATCTCCTTATGACCATGTCCATACTTTTTGGGATTGGGTTGTATAATGATAAGATAAATGTACAAAACAAAACAAACAAACAAAAAACCCCCAAACTGTGACTCAAAACCTGCTTTATGTCTTAAGTTTTAAAAGATCTTGCTATGCCGCGGGAGCGGCCCAAGAAATAGCAACAACAACAACAACAACAACAACAACAACAACGAGACAAAAAAAAAAAGATCTTGCTAGATTTCTCTTGAAACTAACAATCACTTTAAGCTTTTGATATCAATATGCAAGTATGTTTCTCCCGAAATCTTTATGAATATTGGATATTATACGCTTCAAATAATGTTTATATTCTTATGAATGAAAGATGAACTATATAATTTTTGCTCATTAGAAAATCCATATTGGAGTTCCCACACTGGATTAATAATCTGACTGCAGCAGCTCGAGTCACTGCAGAGATGTGGGGTAGAGCCCCAGCCCATAGATGTGGGTTAACGGATCTGGCATTGCTGCAGCTACAGGGTAAGTTGCAGTGTGGCCTGGAATCAATCCCTGGCCCAGGAACTTCCATATGCTATGGATATAGCCATTGAAAAAAAGAAAATCATATCATAGCTTCTAGACAAACTGGACATCTTTCCTTTTCCACGAAGTGGAGGTAGACATTTGTTTTCCCCTGTAAATTGTTTATGTATATTATTGTTTATTGTGTTGTTTATATTTGCTGTATTTATGTGTAAAAATACTGACTTTTTATTAATCCTTTATGATGTATATAATGGGTTGTGATTATTGTTTATTTTTCTCTTTTGAATTATGCTTTCTTTGCCTCAGAAATATTTCATTTTCACATGATCAATGAATGCATATTTTCTTTCAGGACTTTTATAGTTTTATTCTTGCTTATGGATGTGAGTTCATCCCAACACTACTGAATAGCCTTCTAATTTTTTCAGTGCTTAATATTTTAGGTTTGAAATTTATCCATCAGGTATGAATTTATGTCTATAGATAAGTAGGGATTTAGTTGGATTTTCCTCCTTTATTTTGCAACCTGATACCTCTGCACTCTTTCAGGTCTCATTTTATGTCTTTAAATAAGGTTACAGACTTTGGTTCACATTGAACTTACACTTAATTCTGTAACATATTTTTAATTACTATGTGAATTAGATTAATTTCTGTTCATAACTGGCATATAGAAAAGCCTAGTATTTGTTGGTAGCCAGGGAAAGCTTTGAAATGTTGATGTAACCATCTCAGATTCTTTTATATTTGTCATATTTTAATTATTGTAGATTTTAGATACTCAAAATCATTTTCTTTACATAAAGGTATTTCTTTTTTAATATTTATATTGGCTACACTTTTACAAATCTTATTATATTAACCATGAGGAATTAAAAATAAATGATTTTAAATATAAAAATTAAGGTGTATCTCTGAATCTCTTCTCATTTCAATGGAGAAAGGGTTCAAAGTTTGCCCAATGTTTTTAAGTAGGTGCTAAGTAAGCCTAAAGATAATTAAATGTTTTTTTTCTATTTTCATGTGGCTTAGACATCACATAATTCACCCTAAATTTTACCAAATGTTTTGTACTGATAATACTATTTGTTCAAGTAGCGACTTATGTTACTAGGATCTAATGCTGAGGAAAAGGGGAGGTAAATTTTCACTGTACCTTATTTTGAATCTCTACTGAATTCGATTCTTAACATTTTATATATATTTCAATTTGTATGTAAATTTATATTAATTTTATTTAAAATTTTTCATATTATTTTATCAAGTTTTTATATTAATTAATGTTATGTTCACAAAATCATTGCAAATGCTTAATATTTTTTCCATTATCCAAACTATTATAAATGAACAGAAATTATCTGCTATTCAAAAGAAGCATTCACTTTATCATTAGGGATTTAAAATTTTAAAATAGCTAAACTATTATTATCATACCTTCCATAAGTAGGTCCTTGTTAATTATCTATTTTATATATATGTTAATCCCAAACCCCTAATTTATCCCTTCCCCAAACTTTTCCCCTTGGATAATCACAAGTTTTTTTTTGAAGTCTATGAGTGAAAACTTTTAAAATGGCTAAGCTATTATCACTGTACCTTCCATAAGTAGGTCCTTGTTAATTACCTATTTTATATAAAGTAGTGTGTATATGTTAATCCTAAACTCCTAATTTATCCCTTCCCCCAATGTTTCCCCTTTGATAATCATAAGTTTGTTTTTGAAGTCTATGAGCATGTTTCTATTTTGTAAATAATTTCATTTTTATTTTTTTAGATTACAAATATAAGTGTTATCATATGATATTTGTCTTTCTCTGACTTACTTCACTCAGTGTGATAATATCTAGGTCTATCCATGTTGCTGCAAGTGGCATTATTTAGTTCTGTTCGTGCCTGAGTAATATTCCATTTTTTATATGTACCACATCTTCTTTATCCTTTCTTCTTTCAATGGACATTTAGATTGCTTCCATGTTTTGGCTATTGTAAACAGTGCTGCTATGAACAATGGGGTGCATGTATCTTTTCAAATTACTGTTTTATCCAGATATATGCCCTGGAGTGAGATTCATATGGAATCTCAATTTTTTTGTTTTTTCAGGAATCTCTATACTGTTCTCCATAGTGGCTGAACCAATTTACATTCCCACCAATAAGGTAGGAGGAGGTTCCCTTTTCTCCACACCCTCTCCAGCATTTATTGTTTGTAGAATTTTTGATGATGGCCATTCTGACTGGTATGAGGTGATACCTAATGCTAGTTCTGATTTGTATTTCTCTAATAATTAGCAATGCTGAACTCTTTTCATGTGCTTTTAGGACATCTGTATGTCTTCTTTGGAGAAATGGTTGTTTAGAACTTATGTCCATTTTTGATTGGGTTACTTATTTGTTTGATATTGAGCTGCATGAGCTGTTTGTATATTTTAGAGATTAATCCCCTGTTGGTCACTTCATTTGGAAATATTTTCTCCCATTCTGTGGGTTATCTTTTTGTTTTGTTTATGGTTTCCTTTATTATGCAAATGTTTTTAAGTTGAATGAAGTTTCATTTGTTTATTTTTGTTTTTATTGTCATCACTCTAGGAGGTGGATCCAAAAAAGATACTTCTGTGATTTATGTCAAAGAGAATACATATGCCCATGTCTTCCTCTAAGAGATTTATAGTATCTGGTCCTATATTTAGGTCTTTAATCCATTTTGAGCTATTTTGTGTATGGTGTTAGAGAATATCTCAAGGATGCAAATTTTTCATATCCATAAATCAATCATTGTGGTATACATTAACAAATTAAAGGAACAAGTATATGATCATCTCAATAGATGCAGAAAAAGCTTCTGACAAAATTCAATACCAGTGTATGATAAAAAAAAAAAATCTCCAGAAAGTTGGCACAGAGGGAACCTACCTCAACACAATAAAGGTGGTACATGACAAACCCACAGCTAATATTATATTCAGTGGTGAAAAGTTGAAAGCATTTCCTCTAAGATTAGGAACAAGACAAGGATGTCCACTTTCACCACTTTTTTCAACATAGTTTTGGAAGTTCTAGCCACAGCAATCAAAGGAAAATAAAAAGAGTCCAAATTGGAAAAGAAGAAGTAAAACTGTCATTGTTTGCAGATGGCATGATACTATACACAGAAAATGCGGGATGCTACCAGAAAACTACTAGAGCTCATCAAAGAATTCACTAAAGTTGCAGAATGAAAAGTTAATACACAGAAATCTCTCCCATTCTTATACACTAACAGTGAAAGATGAGAAAGAACAAATAAGGAAATAATCTGATTTATCATCACATCAAAAAGGAATAAACCTATCTAAGGAAGCAAAAAAAAAAATGGTACTCTCAAAACTATGACACTGATGAAAGAAACTGAAAATGACACAAACAGATGGAAAGATATACCATGTTCTTAGATTAGAAGAATCAATATTGTCGAATATTACCCAAGGGCACCTACAGATTCAATGTAATCCCTATCAAATTACCAAAGGTATTTTTTCAAAGAGCTAAAACACAACACTTTTAAATTTTTATGAAAACACAAAAGATCCAAAACAGACCAAAAACAATCCTGAGAAAGAAATACGAAGCTGGAGGAATCAGGCTCCCTGACTTCAGACTATACTTCAAAGCCACAGTCATCAACACAGTTTGGTACTGGCCCCAAAACAGAAATATAGATCAATGGAATAGGATAGAAAGCCGAAAGATAAAACCACACACCCATGGTCAATTAATCTATGACAAGAGGGTAAAAATACATAATGGAGAAAAGACACTCTTTTCAGTAACATGCTGGGAAAACTGGACTATGACATAGGAAAGAATGAATTCACCATCTTATTCATTCCTAATTGTATTAGCTTTATTCATACACATTTCGTTTTGTTCTATAATTGCTAAAAAGTTTCTAACTTCCTTCTTCTTGGCTCTTAATCATTTGTGTTATATTCAACTTCTATAATCACATAAACTCTTGCCCAACAAACTTTTGGCAATTCTCTATTGTTTACTGAAATAAACTGGGGAAAAAAAGAAACCTCACTTAAAATGGAGTGGGGAAGCCTTGTAGAGGGAGCTCTCAGCAGGTACCACTCCTTGCAGCTTACATCACCAGCAGGATGAAAGAGGGTAACAATTATTTCTGACCAAGGAAGACATTTTTCACCTGTCAATTTTATCTTCTGCTTTTAAGAAAAAGAAGAAAGATCCCTCCCTAGCTCAACAACAATATTATAACCACTCCTTGCAGACAATGAGAAATGGAAACAACCTTAAACTCTAGTTCTTCTCCAGTAACCTCTTTATTTAAGACATTTCCTCCTACGATCTAGTAAAAGCTGATCTTCTCTTTGTTTCTTTGGACTTGTCTGTGGTTTGCAATAGTTGCCTTGCCCCAGGTTACAATTCCTCTACCATTTCTGAATAAACTCAATTTTGCTTTTTATTATTTGTCAATTATTTTATTTAAAGTTGACCAAATCAAGCTCCTTTGTTTTCCAGTTAAGGCCATTATACTCCCCTCAGCTTTCCCTTTTAACTTATTAGTTATTATTTCTTCATATGTGTGCTATATTCCTCATAAACTGACTGGTTTTACATTTATTATAATTCCCTCAAACATGTGCTATAATCTCCTAGCTTTTAGCTTTAATTTTATACCAGGAAAGAATAAAAAGCATGGTTTAATTGTGCAAAAATTTTAAGAACAACAAAAATGGCTTTTAAGTTATATTTGGGTCTCCTTTTCCAGAAAAAAAAAAAAATCTCGAAGCACTGAGAGATCTTTCAAATGAATATGATTTCTACACATTATAAGGGACTGTGAAAAATCAGAAATATATAGAAATATAATAATACATAGGTAAGAATTTCATTTTTTAACTAGAGTCAAATATCTACATGTAAACTATAGCCAACTTACATTAAAAATGTACAAAGGGAGTGACATACATAGTATAAATTAGTTAAATATGAATTCATATGAGTTTCTAAATAGTAAACATACATAGCAAATGCAGAGGACAAGAAAACAGGGAGAAGAAAATGGTTTTTAAGCTATTTGTTGCTCTTTCATGGCATAATCTGGTCTCATATCTACTAATTCAGAATAGCATTTTTCTTTCTTTCTAAGTGTGAATACTTTTTCTCTACTTCTTTACGAGATGGGATGAGCTTGTCTAGTAAAGTATACTTCACTTCCATCCTTTCAACATTCATGCATTGTACATTGGCGCCTTATCTTCATTTGTATGCCACTTTCATATTTTCATACCTCAGTTATTGAAAGAATATCTTGAGCTATTACTTGATTTTGCTGCCTGCTGGCTGTAATAATTCAGTTTTGTAAAATCACAACTTAGAATATAAGAATATGCGTATTTTGAGTGACATATTTCATTCTTTTCATATAACTTCATACAATGAGTATAAAATGAAAACAAATATAAAATTATCAGCTTGAAAAGCATGGTTCATTGATCTTTGGTAAAAGTAGAGCAAAAATGAAATTCATTAGGTATGTCTAAAATTGTTAGCCTGAAATGGACAATTTTTGAACTTAAACTCTCCAACTATAAATTTGACTGTGAAGAAAATAATAAAAGTTGGAGTTCCCATCGTGGCGCAGTGGTTAACGAATCCGACTAGGAACCATGAGGTTGTGGGTTCGATCCCTGCCCTTGCTCAGTGGGTTAACGATCCAGCGTTGCTGTGAGCTGTGGTATAGGTTGCAGACGTGGCTTGGATCCCGCGTTGCTGTGGCTCTGGCGTAGGCCGGTGGCTACAGCTCCGATTCGACCCCTAGCCTGGGAACCTCCATATGCCGCAGGAGCGGCCCAAAGAAATAGTAAAAATACAATAATAATAATAATAATAATAATAATAATAATAATAAAAGTAAAGAAGCTATATGGAGTTCTATAAAGACAGTATTCAAAATAATTTCTAAAGCAGCTGGTATAATAATGAAGCTTACTGTTAGATTCTATTTCTGGAAACAGAATCACACCTAGAATATAACTTTAATATCTTGATTTATTCAGTTTTTCTGGAAATTAAAATTAAATCAAATGGGAAGCAATGAAAGTCTTGCCTGTGTAGTAGAATCATTTTCTGTCAGAAGCTCATGTGGCAAACTTGGCATTGGTCCCTTTCTTCATACCAAGACTGACAAGACTTTATTGCCTTTATCAGAGTTCATTGCTGTGTGTTTACGCTTATGTCCAAGTAGAAACTTCTAGGACCTTTTTTTTTTTTTTTTCCAGTCTGTCCCCTGCTCCAGATCAGAAGTAACCACAGCCTTTTGTGTCAGTAGCACTCAAACATTTGGATAGCTACTCCTAAACTTTATTGAAGTATAAAAACACAAATGACAAAGAGTATTATTTTCTAACAATTTCAGCAACACCAAATACTGCAAAGTCTGAGAGTTTGCATTTAAAGTATTTAATATCTGTTTTCACAATATATTTAACATAGAAGTACAATATATAGAAGTACAATACATAGAAATACAAAAAAACCCTGTAATTAAGAATATATGTGGAGTTCTCATCGTGGCTCAGTGGTTAACGAATCCGACTGGGAATCATGAGGTTGTGGGTTCGATCCCTGGCCCTGCTCAGTGGGTTAAGGATCTGGCATTGCTGTGAGCTTTGGTGTATGGTGCAGATGCAGCTTGCATCCTGCATTGCTGTGGCTCTGGCATAGGCCCAGCGGCTACAGCTCCAATTAGATCCCTAGCCTGGGAACCTCCATATGCCGCAGGAGCGGCCCTAGAAAAGACCAAAAAAAAAAAAAAAAAAAAGAATGTATTTGACACATACATAAAAATGAACAAGGTAAATAAAAACATATGCTATTTAAAGGACTAAATATTTTTAATAGCATTTCACCCAGAATAAAACTGACAACTTTCTAAACACTGTAGAAGATATATCTGTATTTTTTCCTTCCACCTATATTTTTTTCCTTCCACCTAGCAATGACAAAGCAATTTCTTCTGCAGTTTTTGCAGCTCTTGACATTTCTAAAAGCTTAAATTAGAGTTAATAATTTGTGGAAGAAAAATAATAACATGATAGGTTATTTAGAAAATCTATTGTTCCAGATCTTAAAGGAAATTTCAGGGAGGATTGTGAATTACTGATTATTGATATGACTTACACATTCATGTAAGTGTTCACAGCTCCAGTACATACTTCCACAGTGCATGAGGTTATTTTAATAAAAATTTGCTTTTAAATATTTTAAGACTTGAAGAAATTGTTTCCTTTGAATAATCTAAGCATGGCTTTGATATCTGGGATAGCCTAAAAGCTGTATTAATAACTACATCTGAGTAAAATACAGCATTTTCCTTACATTTATTTTTATCTTTGAATTTAAGGAAATCTAATTCACTTGTCTTTTTAATGTGTGCTTTCTAATTGACTATACATAAATATAACCAAACTTTCAATCATGTTACGCTTTATACTTTCAAAAATCCATTTTATAACCTAGTCAGTCATGTGAACATTCTGTTAATATGTAGTCAAAGGCATTTTAATATTGCCAAGTCCCCATAACTGCATATTTGCAAATGCTGAAAGTTCCTTATGACCTTTGCAAAAATTATAAAAATGATTATAAATGTCTGAACAGCAAGACAAAACAAACAGCACTGGGTAGTCTAGGAGTGTGATATATAAGCCATAGAACATCTGTGCTATGCATGTTTAAATCCATATGAAATCTGCCTTTGTGCAGCAGGCACCCAGACAGACTAAACACATAATGGTGGTTTTTCTGAAATATGTTGTCCTAATGCAAAGAAAGTCAATCTTAATATAACAGGTATCATGACAGATCTACACAGCCCTGATGGGTATGTAATGATATTTAGGTATATTTTGACTTGTAAGGCCTCTGTGTGGAGGTAACTATGTTTAAAAAAAACAAAAGTGATCAATAAATTTTAAGATTATCTCAAGTAGCTTATTTTTATGTCATATTAAAGAATCAGAAATAGATATATTCAAAATACCATATTAGCTTTTTAAAATTTTTCTTATCTGTTATAAATCACTTGTTTATATGCCCTAGCATGTTCACAATTTAGAAGTTAACTCACAGAAAGTAGGGAGTTTTTCAATGCTCCCTCCCACTATTTTATTTTTACATAACTTAGAATTTCTTAAATACTCATTTGTTACATGTTAAAAATGTGATAATGGACCTTCAAATTAAGAAACAGTTTTACAAATAAACAACATTGTTAATGAGGGGGAATGATTTTGCCACTCAAATTTAATTGTTCTGTGTAAAACTGCATTAGATTTTCCAAACTTGCATGACTCTTTCTGGAGGGAAAAGTAGGAATGTATGAATTGACAATTAACAACCATCTTTTGTAAGAACTATCGAATATAGATATTCTTATACAGTATTCATACAAGTATTGAAGAAAAGCTCATAAAAGTAACAGCCATAGCTAGCAATGAACATCGCAAGAGAAAAACACAAAACTTCTGTCTTCTAATTTCATGAAAGCATTTAAAAATAACATTAATTCATTAAATAATGCCAAGTCTGAGCTAAACCTATTAAAATATGTTTATCAAAAAAATTTAAGAAGCATTTATTATCTCATAAAAAGGTAAGTAACTTGCTAGAGCTGGCACAACTAGAAGTGGTGAGACTGTGATGGGAACCCAAATCATTTCACTATAATACTCTAAACCATGTGTTCTACTGAACATTAGGCAGCTAATAACATCTCTTCTCAGGACTGCATTTACCTTTTTTCTTTCAACGCATTTTCATGCATAGAAAATGCTATTGCATTGTTCTCTGATTTTGAATTGAAACATAAATAACATGGGAGAAATTTTTCACACTATTTCCAATTGTACTTCTCACATAGAGACTGACAGAAGGGAACCATTTTATCACATTATGATCAGTCACACTTGCAAATGCCATTTAAAGTGTCAAAGTGAGTCTGCTCTTTCTGCTGTTTTTTTTTTTTGGATGACTTATCTCTGTCATTTAATTTAAAAAAAACTATATTGACATATACTGGCATTACTGTTTATATATAAGCATAACAGAAAATATCATGAATTAACATCTTTCTTCCTCACATGATTTAAATCAAAGAATCCTCAATCAAAATTTCAAAATTTACCATACTGCAATGAACTTGTATAATTTAGATCCTTTGATTTTGTTAAGTCCAATTTTCTCTACTATCTGTTTGAGTGAAAAAGCAACAACAACAACAACAAAAAGATCTGGTTCTTGAGGATTAGGAAATGGATTAAAAAAAGAAATCACATCTGCATTTAATTTCCCGGTAAAGATATGTTGCCACTTTGTGTCCTACAGAACAGAATCTAAAATGTGAATATTTAAAATACAATTATTTTAAAGCACTGAGATTTGTGATAGAAGGGAAATGCTTCCAAATCACTACATATTCATGATCCTCAGAAACTCCATTAAATACCTCTGAAAATTTTAGGGGCAAAGAATACACAACTAGGACCATATGCCAAATTCACTGTTCTAACTGTACCTGTGTGCATATTCGTGCTCATGTGTTTGCTTGCTGAGCACATAATGGCTTTGCTGAACTACATTCCCCTTTTTCATTCTAAGTGAGACATAAATTCATCTGAAGTCCATAATAGTTGCCATGATATTCTTAGTCACCCTGCTTTTCATTTCTCAAGGTAAAAGAGGAAAATAGTGGTTATTATAGGATCACAAGATCATTGTGTTTCCAAAATGTTTTCACTATTACTAACAAAGTACTCTTCCTTTAACTCACAATAGTTATTGGCTCAATGTAATTCAATTTAATGCATTTACAGCAACGCTCCCTGTGTGCAAAAGAGGCTTGATCCTAGCCTGATTTTCTTCCACATAAATAATCAAATCTAAGAAATATATCTAATTGTCATCTTAATATTTTGTAAACTATTTAAATGTAGTAGAGTGGATTATTCCATTTTTTTAGAATACAAGACGTCTTATACTCAATTACAATTCTATGCTGTTTTCTAGAATTAACATGAGTTTTCCTCAACTTCGAAACTGTACAATATTGGCTCTCCTGACACATTTTAATGATGTTCACCTAGAGAAGAAAACAAAAATTCAATATTGGGTTAAATAGATTTTTCCAACTTCAAGAAACCTCATTCTTATCTTAGATCATTTTTTCTTCCTAACTGTGGATGACTTTAGGCTTGGTCAAACCATCTATTTCGTTTGTTTGGAGAAATATCCCGGAAATATTTCCAGAAAAGCCTCACCATCTAATCCTTTCTACATTTACCATATACACACATTCCTAAACATTTCTGCCTCAGATTCAAACAGACATTTTCATTTCCTATCAGTTCTCTGGATTTAGACACTCAAGACAAACATTTACATGAGAACCCTGAGCACCAAGTTACTCAGATTATTCCATGCAAATATGAGCAGGGACTTAAATTTGTGAGAAACTCACTCAGGCTTAGTGGAGAGAAACTTCTCTGATAACTGTCTGTATGACCAAGCCTACCTAGGAAAGCCAGTCACATCTCTGCAGAGGTGTGAGTACTCAGAGGAAGAGGGAATTACTGAAAAGATTAATGAGGATATAACAGAAAAAGTGAAGACGATTATATTTGGTAGAGGTATGGATCCACTGGGCAGAGAATACAAAGATACTGTATCCAATCCTGGCTCCTCATAGCTGTCACTTGTAACCCACAAAAGCCTCTGAGAATACTGCACAGAATACTTATGTATATAAACCTTAATGTCCCTTCTAATTCAGCAATTCTTAACACTATATTTTCTAAATATATCTCTGCTTCCGTTCCATTTTAAGAGACAATAGCAAGGAAAGCAGAAAAAATGGAGAAAATTATCCATCATTGATCCTGATTATACTCTAACTACCAGCGTTGAATTTTAACAATAAGGATGAAAGAAATCACAACAGATGCTGTGGCAGAAATAAAGGACAGAGACAAAATGGAAAAGTTCTCTAAATACTCAAACATAAACTTATTGCTATATCTCAAGGTACTATCCATAGCATCTTCCTTTTAAATGTCATTATGGGGAGACTCTCATAGGTTTCCATTTTTCTACACAGCTGGTGATTATAGACAAAAGATTTATTTGGATAAAGTTAATTTGACACATGTGATACCACCTGCTGTCTGAACTGTATATTTTTTGCTCATTCTGTAATGTCTGTGATGTTATGTTTTCAGATGCAGGAGGCAACAAATCACCCCTACCCACCACCAATATTCTCCTGCCTTTGCCCTTCTCTTTGAAAACCACAGGGACATAAAAAGATGATCTGAAACACTGGAATGAAAGATGAGAATGTGATTCATTATTATTATTGTTATTACTTTGGTAACAACATCCCTGCAAGAAAGCACTGCCTGGTTGTCATTCTTTGTTGTTTAGAGCCAAAGGCCCAACAATGTGTACTCGGTCCTTCATGAGATGATTTATCTAAACATTCATTACTGCCTGTTCCACTCCTGAAACTCATGGGCATATCATAATCAAAGTGTTGATTAAATTTATGTATCATCTGGCTGGGTTAAGGAATACCCAAGTAGCTGGTAAAACATTATCTCTGGGTGTGTCTGTGAGGGTTTTTCTGGAAGAGATCAGCATTTCAATCAGAAGACTGAATAAAAAGATTCTCCTTCCAATGTGGGCTGGCATCATCCAAACTACTGGGCACCAAATAGAACAAAAAGGCAAAGGAAGGGTGAAATTTCTCTCTTTTCTGAGTGGGACACCCTCCCATCTCAGAGCTCCTGGCTCTCTGGCCTTCAGGCTCCACTCCAGGGCTTAAATCAGCAATCCCCAGGTCTCAGCTTTTTAGAGTAGGACTGAATTACACCTGCCTGTTTCCTAGTTCTCAGCTTGCAGACAGCAGATCCTGGGATTTCTTAGGATCCATGACCAGAGAAGCCAATTCCTGTAATAAATATCCTTTTATATATTTCTACAGATCCCCTCTTGAATTTATTTCTCTGGAGAATCTTGCCTAATGCGATCAGGTTTTTAAGCTCACCTTTAGAAATCACATAACCAGTATCTTGATTAACAAGATTTTGAACATGGAAGGTCTGTTCTCTGGAAGGGCACAGACATGAGTTCTACTGTACCGATATTAAAAAACCTGTTTTGTTCTCAGAGCACATTCATAAATTAGTTGAGCTTTGTTTTATAGGAAGTTTTGAATTAACATTTTCTATTATGAGAATAATACACTTCCTTCTATTTGTCTTAATCCCAGGGTTTAAAAGTTCAAAGAGATCACACCTGGGAAGAGGGTGCCTCATGAACTACCCAAGGACTTTTTCTGCTTGGCCATCTAGTTGCTAAGGAGAGGGGAAATATTCTCCTCCACACCACAGAGGAGGGGGAACACTCCTCAAGTCTTCAAATACCTGGAACCCCTTTAAATCTCCAGCATATAAACTTTCATCTTTCACCAGTTGACAAGGCTGGCACCCGGCTCTACTGAGACTCAGCTCTACCCCTGTGAAAACTGCTTCCACTACCTGTGATTATTTATCTCTTTGGGAGATTCCCAGCCTACACCCCAAGCCCTTGCTTTGGTATTTATCTTTGTCCTTTGCCTGATGACTTTTAATTATATTACTGTTGAAGTTGGAAAAATCTGTATTTTATGTGTTTACAATTTTTTTCCCTCCTGGAGGAAGCAATTAAAATATATCACTCAGACTCCTATCCATGAGGAATAGGATGTGGCTGACTCACAGCACCGGCTGTCACTCCTGGGGATCAAGCACCATATTTAAGTTCAAGTCCCACTGCCCAGATTGCTCCCAGCCAACACCTGGGCCGGGTCCCTATGCAAGTGCTAGTGAACTCTTGTAACTTACCAAATCGCTTTCACAGGTGGCATTGGCAGTGGACTCCTCACTATCCTGGTAGAAACTGTGCTGAGACTCTCTAACTACCCAGTTCTCTTCCCCTGCCCTTTCCTGTCACAAGTCAGTCTTATATTGTAGTCTGCAGCCTCTCTATACCAACGCTTGCTTGTTTGTTCTTTCCTTCACAGAAAGTTCCCCCACTTAGTCGCTTGCATTTCTAATCCTGTCTTGGCATCGGCTTCTTGGAGAATCCAAACTGATGGATTTCCTAATCCTGAAAAGCAATTGATATGGCTCATCAAAAAAAATGTATACAGCATCAGAAAAAAGAAAATGAGAGAGACAGATCTGAAGGTATACAGACCAAGGATACTGACTAATAAACAATTACAAACCAGTAAAATACTTTAAATAGATACCATATAAATAGTTTTTAAAGTATAATTTTCAAATGTAACTCTGAATTTCCTAGCATCTGAAGAAAATTATCAATAAATTATACAAATTTCATAGTATAAACATTACTTAGGTTGACTATCTGGTTTAAAAGTTTGGCCTCACCTAACAGCCTCTTCTCTGTGCCACCACCTCCTTCCTTTGGAAAAGTGGCCTTCCACCTCCTCTCTCCACAATAGTTATGTTGTCTGATTAACAGCTACCTTTTCTTTCATGACCCTATTCTCCTGCCTGCAATGACAGGCTGATGTATGACAGATGTTCATCACTCTGGACTCAGTGAGCGGTTCAGCTACACACATGACTCTAGATTTGCCAACCAGTGATGTTACCTAAGATCTTTCAAGTACGTCTGGAAGGAAAGAGTCCTCTTTCTTCTTTTGCCAGGGCTCTGTAGTTCTGAATGTACATGCTAAGAAAATGATTAATTAAAATAATAAGATCAATATCTTGAAAACAAAGAGGTAAGAAATTGAGTGCAGATGGTACTAGAGTAACTCATTGTAGTAATTCCTAAGGCTATCTCCATCCTTGTTCTTGCTGTGGTTTGGCTATGCTATTCAATTAATTCAACATTTTGCTTAAGGCTCCCTGAGTTGATGCTCTGTTGCTTATAAATCAAAAGCTGTATCTAGTGTAGTTGTCATTTTAATTCCTTGATATTACTTTCTTCATAGTGTCTCTCTAACTGACATTACATGCATTCTATCATAGTAAGCATGAAGGACCTCTGACAGCATATGGCTCTCGCACTTTATCTAGTGGAATATAAAATTGTTTCATTAGTTTTAATCATTTTATCTTGTATTTTACTTCATGCATTATTTATTTATTTTTTTAATTTATTATTATTTTTTTTTTGGTCTTTTTGCTATTTCTTGAGCCGCTCCTATAGCATATGGAGGTTCCCAGGCTAGGGGTCGAATCGGAGCTGTAGCCACTGGCCTACACCAGGGCCACAACAACGCGGGATCCGAGCCACGTCTGCAACCTACACCACAGCTCACGGCAACGCCAGATCATTAACCCACTGAGCAAGGGCATGGATTGAACCCGCAACCTCATGGTTCCTAGTCGGATTTGTTAACCACTGCACCACGACGGGAACTCCATGTATTATTTAAATTTAATAAACTTCATTGTTAGAAGAGTTTTAGCTTTACAAAAATGGTGCAGAGTTTTACAAAGAATTCTCACATATACCACATCTCATTTCTCCTGTTGTTAACATTAATAGGGGGTACCTTTGTCGCAATTAATGAGATAATGTGGGTACACTGTTATTCCCTAAAGTCCACTTTTTAAAATATTTCTTCAGTTTTTCCCTTGATGAATTTATGTGATTCAGAATCCCATCTAGGTTATCACAGTACTTCTAGAGATCATATCTTTTTAGGTTAATTCCCCTTTGTTGTGAGAGCTTCTCAAATGTTCCTTGTTTTTGATGACCGTGGCACCTTTCAGGAATACTGATTAGGTATTTCATAGAATAAACACAAGTGGGATTGGTCTGACAAGTTTATCATGCTAAGACCATAATTGCAGGATTTGGAGAAGAGACCAGCCACAGAGCAGAAGTGCCATCCTCCTGACATGACATCAAGAGTGTATGATACTGGGAATTCCCATCGTGGCGCAGCGGTTAATGAATCCGACTAGGAACCATGAGGTTGCGGGTTCGATCCCTGCCCTTGCTCAGTGGCTTAAGGATCGGGCGTTGCCGTGAGCTGTGGTGTAGGTTGCAGACGTGGCTCAGATCCCGCGTTTCTGTGGCTGTGGTGTAGGCCGGGGGCTACAGCTCTGATTCGACCCCTAGCCTGGGAACTTCCATATGCTGCGGGAGTGGCCCAAGAAATGGCAAAAAGACAAAAAAAAAAAAAAGAGTGTATGATACTGACATGCTTTACAGCTGTTAATGCTAACCTCTGACCACTTCACTGAGGGAGTCATTGTTAGGTTTTTTTTATTATTAAGTTACTCCCCCTCTTTATACAGTGTACATCTTAGAATGAACTCACCATGCCCATCTCACACTTAAAGGTTTAAGAGTTACACCCCACCTTCACGGAGTATAATTCTTCTGCACTGGAAATTTTCCTATACTACCTAATTTATTTAGTTAATAATTAATTTATATCAGTATAGACTCACAAATACTATCTGTATACAAGTGGATTATAATTCAATACTAAGCTATTTATTTTGTTTCTCA
Source organism: Phacochoerus africanus (assembly GCF_016906955.1). NCBI lineage: Eukaryota > Metazoa > Chordata > Mammalia > Artiodactyla > Suidae > Phacochoerus > Phacochoerus africanus. The sequence goes on along the minus strand of NC_062556.1, from coordinate 59,737,416 downwards.
AATTGTTTTTTCAAGTTTGGTCATTGGGAGCTACTTCAAATTGGCATCTGTGTCACTTTTACATGTCCCCATCATTTTTGTTTGTTTGTTTATTTAGCAGTTCCTTATTTTCTGGCACTGCAAGACACTTCAAGATTATCTTGTATGTTCCCTGTCTCTGGTCTAAAATAAGTCACTTCTTCCTATTACTAGAAAATAGTAGTAAACACCAAGATCTGGGTTCTGGGGTAGACTCATTTTAATCATTTTAATGCCAAGTTCAAGAAAGTCAGTATACACATCATAAATAGGTAGCTAAACATATTAACCGTTAGATATGTACACATATATATGTTTAATAAATATGACATTATTAAGATAATGTAATTGTTGACATAAGAAGGAATATTCTCTAATGTCCTGTTTTTACCATTTAGCTCTTTTACTCCTACTTACATCTTTGGCATTTCTGTCTAAATAACCTCAAATTAATAGTCTTTTGTTTCCCTCTTAGTTTGCAGTGACTCACTTTAGTAGGTTAAAAAAATGTTTTGAAAGAGACTATCCCATATGTGTACAAAACTTTCAAAGAGTTAAATGCACATGGCATCAAAATAGAGATATTTCTGTAATCATTTATCCTATTCAGAGCTTTTTTTGCTTCCTTTTCTTTGTATTTGTTTTTTTTTAATATTTTGTTTTCATTTATTTCGTGAGCCATAACTGTATTTTAAATTGTATCTTTTAGTCAGAACTGATGTCACAAAATGTTTCATAAAAAGTATAGAATCAAACCGACAGGGTTTGCTCCTTCTGTTTCTAATTATTACAGCATGTAGTAGCAGTACCAATGTTGGGGTTATTTCAGTATGATCATAGTCCCCATGAATGATAGCATTCTTAATTTATTTAGGCATTAAGTATCAAGAAAACACATTAAATTCAATTTTAATTTTCCCTATTCCTTAAGGAAAACTGTATTCTCACAGAATATTGAAAATCTTACTTGTTCAACAATTTATTGCTTACATGGCAAAATGGCTTTACTGTAAATCCCTGGCTCTGCTGACTCTTAGGTTCATAAAACCCTCTTCCTACACTTCTTCAATTTGTTATTTTTATTTGACCAAGTCATGATCAGATTTTTTTTCTAAAATGCATAATTGTACATCTTCTGCATCCCATTCCTAGCATTTAGCTCCAGCATATTTTATATTCAACTTTGATGCAGTCTGTATGACTTCAGTTTCATATAACTTTTCATTAATATCACTTATTATTTTAATATTATTTATTGTTCAGTTAGGTCTTTCATGCCTTTGCTGTTAAAAGGTAATTTGGACCACCTATGTAGGGTTTTCTCAACCAGTTAGAGTAGGAGAAATGGCTTCTATGGAGATATAAAGACTGTTTATACAACACAGTTTAGGGAAGAGGATTCTTGATGTGCAGACTTGTCACAAGTCCCACCCCAAACTGGCCTTAAATTTTACTTTCCCTTGTCTTTTCCATGTGCTTCTGAGCTCTGTATCCTATGAATCTATCATAGGTATCCAGAGCTGGTTGGTTCTTATATATCCTTAACTTCTCTTACCATTCTTTCAGGGGTGATGAGTAAAGAATTCAGGGGCCTCTCCTTGAGGTTCTAGTCATATAGGAACAGGAAGGCAATAGCAAAAGTATGTTATCCAGCAGGGGAACAAATTTCTCATTTCCCATTTCACTCCAGAGATTTAAAGGGATTATGGCCTACGAGGATTAAAAGATGGAGGAATGGGTTTGGTTCCATGACATTTGAGTTCTCATAAATTTTATCCCTCATCTTCTGAATTTGCTTAAGAAGGAGAGGTAAATATTACAGTGATTTTTACATTTATTGGCTTCCTTGGAAGAGGACCCTATTTACTATGCAATCTAACTTTTTACACTTCTGATGTTTGGCTTTCCAAAAGGGGCATTTTTACTGCTAATAAGGGAGAACACTTTACTTGTTTTCATTTTACTAAATATCAGTGTTCTTAAAACATGTTTGCCGATGAGCATGATAGCAGATTATCATTTTCATTGGTATCTTCTACTCAAACTTTTTCTTGATACTTTAAACAAACTAATTCATCATCTAACTTTCCTTTGATTTGACTAGAGATTTGTATGTCTATATTTGAGCGTTACATCTTTTCTGATTTTTTCTCCATGTTTAGTATAAGTATTATAACCTCTTTTTGGTTTGATCTAGCTAAATTCCATATCTTAAATTGAATTTTCAGTTATTTCTAGGAGAATTGAGATTTCACACTGATCAGTACTGCTGAGAGTGAAATCGAAGTAAAGAGCTCCTAAAGGATTATTATGATATGATATATTCATAGATTTTATTGAGTACTAAATGAATGTTACATTCAATTTTACTTTATTATTAAGATTTATAGATGGAGTTGCACCTTTAATGAAATGTAGCTGTAATTCCGGAGGTATCAATTTATGCAGCAGTTAAATCTATGTGTGGGGGGTGGAAGTATGTTAATAGTTTCCTAAGATCAAGTGTTGCAACAGCCTGTATATAAGAGCAGGAAAAATGCTAGGAAAATAATCTAGATTTCAGGTAGTAAGGGCAGGTTATATTTGGGGAGTAGAGTATAATACAACAGAAGACCCAGCATGAAAATATTCAAGGAATCTGTCACAAGTTAGTGGTATCAAATCAGGCAAGTAAAACATAAAGACACACTATTATGAGTGAAGAAAAGCTGTTATTTGTCATTTATTTTTGTCTTCCTGCATATTAATTCCAAGTTAGTCTTTGGGGGTGAACTTCAATTTCTATAGAATAAACTGGAGAAAGCAAGATGGGAAACCAGCTCCAAGAAAAGACTGGAGAACCAGACACGTTACTAGAATTTGGAATGCAGAATCAGGTTATCACTGTGATCATATTCAGAAACGATTTATTTATTGTTATTAGGTGAAAGTGCTTGGTCATTATATAATGCATGTATTAAATGAATGGGGCGGAGTTCCCGTCGTAGCTCAGTGGTTAACGGATCCGACTAGGAACCATGAGGTTGTGGGTTTGATCCCTGGACTCTCTCAATGGGTTAAGTATCTGGCATTGCTGTGAGCTGTGGTGTAGGTCACAGACGTGGCTCAGATCCCGCACTGCTGTGGCTCTGGCGTAGGCCAGTGGCTACAGCTCCGAATAGACCCCTAGCCTGGGAACCTCCATATGCTGTGGGTGCAGCCCTAGAAAAGGCAAAAAAATAAATTAATTAATTAAATAAATTAATAAACAAATGAATAGGGGAATCAATAGTTAAAACTGCCCTTCCCCCCATACTGGTTCAGAGTTTCAACAAGTGAATGATTGGGTCTAACTACAGAACACAGTAATTAGCCTGAGGATACATCTTTGCTAATGAACTGAGCAGGGAATATTGCTCAAGAAAAATCACCTGAGTTCCCTTCTTGGCTCAGCAGTTAACAAACCCAACTGGGATCCATGAGGATGAGGGTTCAATCCCCGACTTCGCTTAGCAGGTTAAGGATTCGGCATTGCCACGAGCTATGTTGTAGGTCGCAAATTCAGCTCGGATCTGGCATTACCGCAGCTGTGGTGAAGGCTGGCAGCTATAGTTCTGATTCAATTCCTAGCTTGGGAACTTCCATATGCTGCAGGTGTGGCCCTAAAAGGCAAAAAAACAAAATGAAACAAAACAAAAAACTCCACTCAGCATTAAAGTTCGGCAGTTATGGCAAATTAGCTTACCCGATTTCTCTCCACTCAGATAATACTGATGAAAATGAGTCCTTCGACTTCTAAAGCCTTGATGAGGAATAGTCAATAATCTATCGGAAAGGGATTGAAATCTGTTCCATTATTTTTTTAAATATTAAAAATATTTCCAGTTAGCAAAAGCCAAAACACCAGGAAAAATAGCATAGGGGTGGTTTATGACCTATAAACAGGATATATAACCTGAGTAAAAATTTGTAGACGTGCTTGAAAGTAATGCCAATGATTATTTGGCTTAGAAAAGACATTCTTTTTTTGGGTGGGTGGGCACCCACAGCATGTGGAAGTTACTAGGCCACGGATCACACCCGTGCCACAGTAGTGACATGAGCCATAGCAGTGATGACACTGGTTCCTTTACCACTAGGCCACCAGGGAACTCCAAGACATTTGTAATATAAGTGGGTATTTCTAAATAAACAACAAATAATCCATTCTCAGATGCTTTTGTGTTATTTCATCTATTATATAGAGGAAACTCACATATTCTAGACTTTATAAAAATCAGCAATCTCTAATATTTTAATACATAACTTATTTGGTTTAAAAAGATAAATTCATAGAAATGAAAGTGTTACAATGAAAATGTCCCTAAAAATAGTTTTCTCATGGTTTATACATGTCATATGCTATTCACCCCTCAGAAAAATTATAAAAGGGACGAAAATGTTTAAGTGATATGCCAAAGGACTTGTGAGTTCATATATATTGAAGAGTTAGATCTGAAATTCACATACCTTGATTTTCTGGGCAGTGTCTAGTATTCTTATTGAATTGGTCTTTGACTTCCTACCTTTTGCTTATAATATCAGAATTCTGAATTTTAAAACAAATTCTGGATTGTCTAAAATAACACAGTGTTGTAAATCGGCTATAATGGAAAAAATAAAAATCATTATTAAAAAAATAAAATAAAATAAAAATAATTTTAAAATAAAATAACAATAGTGTTTCTTTTAGAGATATATTTCAACAATTCACAAAAGTAACATTTGAAATGACATCAATAGACACTAATTATATTGTCCTCTCTAATTATTTTGTCATTTTAGAAATATTAAAATACTGCCACCCTAAAATAGTGCCATTGTAAGGCAAATGTTATTTTTTTCTTATATATAAAAGTACATGAAATATTTTTTCAATGAACTGAGCACAAATTAGTGAACAGTCCCCAAGACCACCCTTGTTTCTCTCATTAATATCAAGTTTGGGAATTCCTAACACCACCTTCAATTTGGGGAATTTTTTAGAAGGACTCACAGAACTCATTGAAAGCTACTATGTTTGTGGTTGCAATTTACTATAGTGAAAATATACAGATCAAAATCAGTCAAGAGAAGAGATGCATATGGAGGAGGGTTCCAAAAGTGGAGGAGGATTCAGTTTTGCTCTTTCCACAGAGTAACAGACCACAGGAACTCCTCTTATCAATGAAATATGACCATAGCACTGAGCACTGCCAACCAGGGGAGCTCTCTCAAGCCTTGGCGTCCAGAGTCTTTATTGCGCTCTCTCAGGTAGACATGGTAGACTGCCCAAGTGATTGATCTTGGCTCCTAGCCCCTCTGGAGGTACTAAGATGATACTTTGTCTCTAAAATTCCCCCACCATAAATCACACAGTTAGATTAGCTGGCAGGGGCCAAGGACCTCAAAAAGGCACTTTTATTAGGCAGGACATTCCAAGGCCATAGAGCTTACCTCCCAGGAACCAAGGACAAAATGCAGACTTCTTTGGGCAAGACTGAAATTCTTTATTACATGCTGAAAAATGTGGTTTTTAATTTTTCATATGAAAAATCACTCATAAGCTTTTTTTTTTTTTTTTAATTAGGGGAAAATAGAAACCTGAAAATGCCAATATGGATACATCATCAGGGATAAACATACAGATTATCAAAATGACTTTTCTAGTTTTAATTAGTCAACTGGGCATAGGTGTTTCTCTGCTCTCTTCTATTGTTACAATAGAAAATTAAGTATCCTCAAAGAAAAAAAGAATGGACAGCATCAAAGAGAGGTACAAATCTGAAAAACAACAGCAAAAAGTAGAGTTAAGCTCCTGAAGAATTACAGTGGATGCAGGCAACTGACAGAAAAATAAAAATCATAAACTAAATACGTAGGATGTTTATGACATTAATCACTTCCTACCTCATTGTTTTACCCACTTCGTGGAAACTTTTCTCAATTACATACATTATTTTCAAAATGTCGTTTGAAGTAAGCATTTTGAGCTTATTATTCTTCCTCAAGTTTAAAATACAATTTCTACAAGGAAGCCCTGTATGATGCTTAAATATAAGTAAGGTAATTTTTTTTTTTCTTTTTAGGGCTGCACCTCCAGCATATGGAAATCCCCAGGCTAGGGATAAATTGGAGCTGCAGCTGCTGGCCACAGCCACGGTAACACAGGATCCAAAGCACATCTGCCACCTACACCATAGTTCACAGAAATGCTGGCTCCTTAACCCACTGAGCGAGGTCAGGGATTGAACCTGCATCCTCATAGATACTAGTTGGTTCATTACTGCTGAGCCATAATGGGAACTCTAAGTCAGATAATTCTATTATAACACATACATACATACAAACACACTGTTCTAAAATATGTATTCATAAGCATAATCAGTACATACATATATGTATACGAGTATATTTATACACACACATATATATACATATACATGTATACATTCATACACACATATATACACACATGCAGACACACAAAGAGATAATATGTGTGTGTATATACTTACACATACACATGTATACATGCATATACATACAGATGCATACACAAATATGTACATATGTATGTGTGCCTGTCATCTCTTGTTTACACCCTATGCCTTAGCTTTTTAGTCCTTACTATAAATTGCAATTGAATAATAATAATAATTTTTTTTTCTTTTGTCTTTTTAGGGCTGCACTCATGGCATATGGAGGCTCCCAGACTAGAGGTCGAATCAGAGCTGTAGCTACTGGTCTACGTCACAGCCACAGCAGCACCAGGTCTGAGCCCATCTGTGACCTACACCACAATTCAAGGCAACACTGGATCCTTAACACTCTGAGCGAGGTCAGGGATCAAACCCGCATCCTCATGGATTCTAATCGGGTTCATTAACCACTGAGCCACGACAAGAACTCCAGCAGTTGAATAATTATTGGTGTAATTGTTGACCCAGGTAAAATCCTCAGAGGTAGAACTACAGCAATCTTGACCATTAAATACCTGGCAAATAGCACAGTGGCTGGCCTATGATGAGCTCTGGATTAATATTTGTTAAAGTTAATATTTTACTGAAAGAATAAATACATGTTATATATTAAAGTGGTTAATGGTAATGGTAAATCAATTAAGAATCTAGACAGCTAACATCTAGATATATATTATGTAAACTATAAGTCAAACATCAAAGAGAACAATTATGAACTCTTTCAAGAAGATATGTAATTAGGCAAGAGAAAACTCAGACAAAATGTCGTTTGAAGTAGGCATTTTGAGCTTATGAGTAATCTCTAAAAATACTGTAATTGTAATTAGAAAGATATTATGGAAGTATAATCACTAAAGCCAAAATGTAATAGATTCAGGCTACTGTCAGCACCAAACTCAGCCTTTTATATTGGCTTTGCAGTACAGGAGAAGGGAAACTGAATACCATTTATTAGGATTTGCCAATGAGTGCTGGGAGTAGGTTCTACAGCTGGAAGATCAAGAAGGGATTTGTCCTTCCTGGACTCTAATTAGAGAATTCTTCTCATCTTGCAACTCGTGCCACCCCAATATAGCCTCAGCAGATACCTCTTTTTGTAGCAGAAGCTGAATCTAGTTCCTAGTTTTTTTACAAAACCAGCTTTGTAGCTGCTACAAAATAAACAACTAAGTGGTGCTCTGTCCCACAGGGCCCTTCTTCAAGCTTCAGTCCATCAACACCAGCCAAACAGCTACTCCAACCTCAGGAGTCTTGCTTTCATCTCTGCAGACACACTCCAAGTTTTTAAGTTCTGACAACTTCAACATCTTTCCTTGGCTCCCCAAGCCTGGAAATGATAGTTCTTTCTACAGCTGTTACCTCCACACTACACTGGAGTTTTCTGTTTACCATTTCAGCTTTATACCTAGGTACACATTTTTGTATCAAATTCTCCCTGTTACAATAACTGGATATCTTTGTTCTTTGACTAAACTCTGATACAGAGGGGAGTATGTATTAAGGAAGTAAGCAGAGATTGAATATAGTTTGATAGAAGTGACTTGACAATAAAGAAAATAGAGATAGCCATGACAAAAGAATGGATGTAAGGCATCGGAAAGATGGGAGGAAGTTTGGAGACAGAACGGAAATGCAAGTGGAATGAGAAAGCTCAAGAACTGATGAGATGGAGGGAATGAATGCGGCTAACCTCACAGGCAATGGAGCCATTTAGTTTAATGAGTAAGGAAGATGTCATTAGTCTGAAAACAGAGGAAAGTGACATCTTCCTAACAAGCAGGAAAAAAAAAAAGAACAGGTTAAAAAGCAGTTTAATGCTATAGGGAAGTTTTCAAAGGAGAACGTAGAACAGAGATAAAAGAGAGAGAGATTTAATTCTCACTAAAGAATATGGTGAACATCTGCCAAAATGAACAAAACAAAAGGATCTGAATGAAGAGTAAACATCTGGACAGCTGATTGAGGTCATAAATAAACAAAATTATAATAGTTTAAGTTATATTAGACAGATATTAGTTTTTGAAATTCTTGGTTCAGAATTGGTTTTGAAACTTTTGGTTTCAAGTAAGAGACCAAATTTGATCAAAAACAATGATAAAAAAATTTATTGGTTTAATATTAGAGTCACTTTGAAGTTAAAGGGGAAGATAATCAAATCTTGGCAACTTAATATCTAGGGAAATTCACAGGCCAACAATAATCAGAGCAACAACACTGACACCATCATTCAATGTCGTAATTTGTGCTTTTCTCTGCTTATCGGTTCCATTTACCCTTTCTCTGTGATAACTTTGTTCATCCTTGGCTAAAGGAAGGAAACATGGCCACAGGAAGCTCCAAGGTCGTATGTCTCTTATATCTCTATTTCAGATAGGTAAAAGGCATCTATTTCAATGTAAGAAACCCAAGTAAAAGATGACAGGTAGCCAGCCTGATTGAGGTATATGACCTTCAGCAACCACTGCTCCCTGGGATGAAGTTGAGTGATAGCTCAGTTTGGTTCAATGGCCCATGAAATGGAAATGTAAGAAAATTGCAATTTCCACTCAAAACATCCATTGATGGTATATTAGTTTCCAATGGTTGTGAAACAAATGGCCACAAACTTGGGTTCTTAAACAAAACAAATTCATTATCTCATGGTCTCTGCAGCTCAGAAGTTTCAGTACTACCTAGCTAGGTTCTCTGCACAGGATCTTTACACTGACAGCAAAGTGCCAGCTAAGGTTCAATCCTCCACTGGAGCTCAGAGTCCTCTTCTAATCTCTGTATTTGTTTTCCAGACTCCAGTTCCTTGCAGGTGCAGGAAAGAAGTTTCTGTTTCTTTCTGGCTGGATCGTCTTCATTTCTAGAGGCCACTGTTAGCTCCTAGCCATGTGATGTCTCCCATAGGCAATTTAAAACACATATATAAATAAATGAAAAAAAATTAAAAAATAGTTTTCTTTTTTCTAGGTTAGCAGAAGAATAACTCTACAATGCTTCACCTTTTAGAGAGCATAGCTGAGTAACTCAGGCACATTTAGGACAGTCTTTCGTCTCAAAATCAACTGTGTAGAGATCTTGATTATATCTAAAAAATTTCCCACATTTACACATTAATTATGAGAGTGATATTCCGTAATTTTTTGTGGTGCCACCCATACTGAAGGGGAGAACATACAGAACACATACATCAGGGGGTGGAATCTTGGGGCCATCTTAGAATTCTGCCTGCCAGGGTCCAATGATTTATGTTGCTTCCATAAGCAAATTTATTCACCCATGCACAAATTCACTCACCCCTACTCCTAACTCTCCCCAAAGCCTCATCCCATTATAATACCAGCTCAAAGTCTAAATTCTCATCACTAAATTATCTAAATCAGGTGTGGATGAGGCCTTGTCATGTAATTCATTCAGCACAGCTGCTAGGCATAATTCCTCTCCATCTGTGGACATGTGAAACTAAAGAGAGAAATCATATGTTCTCAACAGTCCCAACACACAATATCAGGACATGCATAAATTACTAGTTACACACATTTTGATTTCAAAAAGTGGAAGAAGGACTGTTGCTTCAAGTCAGTTCTGAAATCCGGGAAGGAAAACCCAACAGTTTCATCATTAGGTTCCAATGCATGGGAATTAACAATCCCTAGCTTTTGCCACTTCAGGGAAGTTTATTGGCTATTATCTCTTCAAATATTTTCTTGGGCCCTTTCTCTCTCTCTTCTCTTCCGGGAGCCCTATGATACAAACACTGGTGCATTTCCAGAGGTCTCTCAGACTGTATTCACTTCTTTTCATTTATTTTTCTTTATTCTGTTTCAGGACAGTGATTTCCACACTCTGTCTTCCATCTCACTTATTCTTCTGTGTCATTTATTCTGCTATTGATTCCTTCTAACGTATCTTTCGTTTTGGTTTTGTATTGTTCATCTCTGCTTGTACCTTAAGTCTTCTAGACTTTGTTAAACATTTCTTGTATTTTCTCAATCTGTGCCTCTATCCTTTTGCCAAGCAAGCAAGATCCTGGATCATCTTTACTATCACTACTCTGAATTTCTTTTTCAGGCAAACTGCCTATCTTCACTTCACTTAGTTCTTCTGGGGTTTTATCTTGTTTCTTCATCTGGAATGTATTTCTCCGTCATTTCACTTGTTTAACTTTCTGTGTTTGTGGTCTCAGGCCCACAGGTTGCAGGACTACAAGTCACTCTTCTTCTTGGTATCTGCTAGGACCAGCTAGGTGAGGCTCATCCAGGGGCTTGTGCAGGTTTCTTAGTGGGAGGGACTGATACCTGCCCATTGGTGGGTGGAGCTGAGTCTTGTCCCTCTGGTGGGTAGGGCCATGACAAGGGGTGTGTTTAAAGGAGGCTCTGGGCTCAAGATGACTTTAGGCAGCCTATCTGATGATGAGAGTGGCTATGTACCCACCCTGTTAATGATTTGGCCCTAGGTGTTCCAAAGCTGAAGCCTACAGCCTATTGAGTGGGGCCAGGTCTTGGTGCCAAGATGATGACTTCTGGGAAAGCTCATGATGACCAATATTCCCTAGGGCCTCTGCCACCTGTGTCCTTGTCCCCATCCCACTGGTAGGGGTGAGCCACAGCCGATCCCCACCTCTCCAAGAGAGCCTCCAAGATTCATAGGTATGTCTGGCCCAAGCTCCTATGCAGTCATTGCTTGGTCCTGGATCCTAGTGCATGTGAAAATTTGTGTGTGACTTGTAAGAATGGAGCCTCTGTTTACACTAGTCCTGTGGAGTTCCTTCACTCAAGCTGCACAGACCTTCAAAGCCAAATGCTCTGAGAGGCTCATCTTCCTGATACCAGACCCCTATGCTGGGGAGCCTGATGTGGGGCTCAGAACTCTCATTCCTGTGGGACAACTTCAGTGACATAATTATTTTTCTGTGCGTGAGTACCCAACCAGATCATATGGGAATTGACTACATCATGAAAGTGCCAATCTTACTGTTGTGTTGTGGTTTCTTCTTTGTATTTGGGTATAGTTTTATTTATTTATTTATTTATGTTAGGTTCCAGTCTTTTTTGGTGATGGTTGTTCAGCAGTTAGTTGTGATTTTGAAGTTTTTATTGAAAGGAGATGAGCTCAAGTTCTTCTACTCTGCCATCTTTTTTTCCTAATCTCTAATTAGTATGTTAAAACATTTATTTTTTTTAGTTCTCTGTATCAGAAGCTTAGCAAGGGTTTATCTAGGCTAAAATATATATATATATATTAGGAAAGTAGAGTTACTTTCTAGAAGCTTTATAGGAGGACCTATTGCCTTACTTATTTGAATTGTCAGCAGCGGCTATAGGCCCAAGAACCCTGTTTCCTCTCTCAGCTGAGTGTTGCTCTCTGCTTCTAAAAGCTGCCCACACTCCTTGGTTCATGGCCCTTTCCTCTATTTTCAATCTCTTCTGCCTCTTCTCTTGCCACATATCTTTGACCCACTCTTCTGTCTTTCTCTTCCACTTATAAAGGCCCACATAATTACACTGGGTCCACCAAGATAATCTAAAATGTTCTGTGTGTCTTTAAGTCTTTAACTTTGATTCCATTTGTAAGATCTTTTTTTGGGGGGTGGCCTGTATATCATGTATATTAATATAGTCTCAGTTTTTAGAGATTAGGATGTAGATGTCTTTAGGTAGGCATAATTCTGCCTGTCACCATCAACATTCTTTAGGAATGCTGAGAACTTTTTCTATTTAGAATCTGACTTAAAATATCAGTTTAAAATATTTTCCAAATTTAATATCTTTAATAAATAAATTTATATTCACATTTATAGAATCATAGACACAGATACATCACTAGAGCTTGCATTAATACCAGGTAATGAAAAATATATAATTTAGAATCAGAATACATAAGCACACATACTCTAGAAGATTCATATACAAATGCACACATATATTCACATCTATCCATCCATACCTAAAATTAACATATGGTTCTAAGTACAATGTGATTTTTAATTCTTTCAGCTTCATGTGGGAATTTACATTTCTCTTCTTGAGGGATGTATGCATGAGAAGCTTCACTATTCTATTTACATCTGACATTTATCATTCTCTTTTGTTTCCTGGTTCTAAATTTTGAAAGGCTTGGCTCAAATTAGTCTTTATCAATAATCATTTTCTTCTTATAGCAAAAGTTTTATGAAGTTTTCTAATTTATTTGCCTACAGTTACAAGAAATTCAGGCGCTAAGTAGAGGTTTTTTCACCGTCTAATTTTCTAGAGCTCTGGTTATATCTTTTTTTGCTCTACTATCTACTGCACAATCTCATCTCATCTGGAAACTTAAAGGGCAATATTTCTTTTCTTCAGTTTTGATAAAGTTGTGCCTGTCACGACTGCCTTTGACCTCAAAGGAATAATTTCCTCTTTGTGTTCCAATGCCAGGAGGGAAGTTTTAAAGACTGACCTAGTTTTAGGGGAAAGAAAATAGCATCTAGACTAAGTCATACCTGGAAAGTATTTCCCAAAGTGCAGAAAACATTTATTCTATCTATGCATAATTGTTTTGCCCCAGAATCTGACACCCCTGCTGACTCCAGCCACTTGAATACTGTAGTTTCACCATCCTATATACACTTCTGTATACCACTGTCCATCATGAATTGGATTTTTACAAATGTAATCGTGGCCTGGAGAAGCATGTGATTTCACTTTTAACCCCATCTAGCAGCTTTCAAAAGCTAATGATTATAGAGAGAAATAAATGACATAAGCTAAATGACTATTCACTATTTATACACTCTATTTTATTGCTTAAAGAGAGGTTATATTTAAGTAGAGCACTAATTTAGTACTTATTCCTGCCAGCTTCTTATGCATTTGTGAGTTAACCAAGAACTTTGTCTTTTTTTCCATTTTTTTGTCAATTCTAAAGCTGACATAAGCATTACAAAACTAAAGAAGAGTGTTGAAAAACTTCCTCTAGTCTCTAATCCTATTTCTTAGAAATAATGATATTTGATAATTTCTGTTATTCTTCTAGTGGTCATCTTTATAATTGTAAATAATAGGTTTATACATCATTTCCCCTTATCAACATCAAGCCTATCCTTCTACAGTCTATTAAAGGGAAGAGGTAGCTAACTGTACAAGCTTCTATCCCCACTTTTCCATTATTTCCAGTATTTGTTAGATTTATTTTTGATTTCCTCTTTCCTTTTTGATTATCACTTGAAAATCTGAACAGTGGGTTAAAATGTAATTTTGAGCCATCCAATATTTCAACTTCCCTTTGTAAGAAATGTTAAAGCTAGGATTGCTGTACTCTTCAACGCCTCCTCCTCTTCTTCCTCTCAGCTCCTTGATGACATCATTTTTTCACAATGTCATTACTTATAACATTTGCATTTCATTACATGGCTATAATTCTTTCATACCCTGTCTTTGATTTTGAAAAACAAAAGATCATAAACACTTTCTATTACAATGTAGTAATGTTAATGTAACCTGCTGAACAACCATATTATTGAACTTATAAAGGACAAGAAATCAGCTTTCTCTAAAATTTGCTCTTCCTTAGGAGATTAGTTTAACAGTCAAGACTAATTGAAATCACTTTGTAAATAGGGCATTAACTGCATAAAGTCAGGTCACCTTTTAATTTCCTTCATATTTAGACCCTAGGTTATACAGCCAATATTTTTCTCCATAAAATTTTTTAATTTCCATTGTTGACTAAAGAGTGTAAGGCTTTCTTTACCACATCTCTGAGACTATCAAGTCTCTTCATTCTACTAATTATTAAACAGTGAATTTTAGATTGATTGCACCACAAATCTGTTGCATAATGTCATCTGAAGATTTGTTTTTAGACACTGCTGGGGGAAATACATTGTATCTGCAATGTAAATTATATAAAAAATTTATAGGTTTGGTTGTGCGTTTATTTATTTTTCAATTTTGGTTATTAATTTGTTATTTATTTGTTTTCCCCCAGAAAATTAGGCATGATATCAAGAAGGACCCAAAGATGGGCTAGGTTAACATTATGAAATTAAATGACAGACACCATTGTATATTCTAAGAATTCGTCCTCAAACAAAAAGCCCAGTTACCCAAGGAGAGCTACCATGGAGACATGGACCAGTGTACCTGAACAGACGGTTTTCAGAAGAGACTTCTCTGTCTCATATCCAGATTGGCATAGAAACCAAGCCCCTTAGTGGGCAAATGTTTCAAATGCCAAATTTTTTGAGCTAATACTTGAAATTTTGAGACTAGCTCCAGTTACATCTGATTAGAGCTCAGAAAACTCTCAGATTCTGGCAATAGTTTTACTTACTATTAGTCTAAAATTTTAATGTGTTTCATGAGATACAGCTTTTCTCTAAGTTGTCATAGATACAACATTTGGGAAAAACTTGTTGAGGATTGCTAAACCTACATCATGTCCCCATTTTTTTTTTGTTTTTGTTTTTTTTGCCTTTTCTGGGGCCGCTCCTGCGGCATGTGGAGATTCCCAGGATAGGGGTCTAATCAGAGCTGTAGCCACCGCCCTACGCCAGAGCCACAGCAACGGGGGATCCGAGCCGTGTCTGCAACCTACACCACAGCTCATGGCAACGCCAGATCCTTAACCCACTGAGCAAGGCCAGGGATGGAACCCGCAACCTCATGGTTCCCAGTCAGATTCATTAACCACTGAGCCACGACAGGAACTCCATATGTCCCCATTTTTAAATGTTTCCATATTTAAAAATAGTTTTGACATATAAAAGTATCACATATATCTTCAAATTTGGGGGTTATTATTCTCAGCTATAAGGTGAATAACTGGAGATGAAGTTCTTTATCATGAAGACTTCAAGGTCAGTCATGGCCCATCCCTTTAACGGTAAGTACGGAACCAAAATATTGTCTACAAAAGAGAATTTCATGCTTTTATATTTCATTTAAATTAAAACTAGGATTATACCTAAGGCTAGAATCTATTATTTAAAGAACCACCAAAGGAAAAAATATGCCAGGCATTAAAAATTACTTGTGTGCAAAATGATGTTTGAAGTTTATAAGCAATGATGCTTCTTGATTTGGGGACTTTATACATATTGCCTTTTTGCATTCAAAGTTCTTTATTCTAATATATAACACGTTTTTTTTAGGTGTTATACTTTTCACTAGTTTGTTTATGAGCATTTATTCCCTGTACTGCTAGATTATATAGTTTCTAAAACATAATTACATTTATTGGACAGAATCTGGGATCTGAAGTAAATATGTGAAAAACTATGCTTCCTATTAGCTATATTATATTGGGAAAAATAAACAGAAATAAACATA
Organism: Phacochoerus africanus; assembly: GCF_016906955.1. Taxonomy (NCBI): domain Eukaryota; kingdom Metazoa; phylum Chordata; class Mammalia; order Artiodactyla; family Suidae; genus Phacochoerus; species Phacochoerus africanus. Next base: position 59,721,623 of record NC_062556.1, on the reverse strand, counting down.
CAGTACTTTTGCAATAAATGATTTTTTATTAATTTAAATTGAGAAGATATTTATAAAACTGCCTATCAGAAGAGAGGCAGTATTTAATAAATGCCCTTTCTCTTACTTTATGTTACTACAATGAAAAGAAGAACTTTTTTTTTTTGTCGTTTTAGGACTGCAACCACAGCATATGGAAGTTCCCAGGGTAGGGATCAAATTGGAGCTGCAACTGCTGGCCTATGCCAAAGCCACAGAAACACCAGATCTGAGCCGTGTCTGTGACCTACACCACAGCTCTCAGCAATGCCAGATCCTTAACCCACTGAGTGAGACCAAGGATCGAACTTGCATCCTTATAGATACTGCTGAGCCACAAGAGGAACTCCAGGAAGAACAATTTTAATCAGAGCAATAAAATTCCGCACTAGGAAAATAACTTTGTTTTATCCAATCAGAGGTTTTAGCCTCAGGCAAGACAAACATAGCAATAAATCTTTTCTCTTTTTTGGCCATGCCTGCATTGCATGGAGGTTCCTGGGCCAGGGATTGAACCCATGCCACAGCAGAGACTCAGACCACTTCAGTGACAATGCCAGATCCTTAACCCATTGAGCCACCTGGGAACTCCAATACATCTTTATCTAGTTCAACTAATTGCCAAAACAGAGTATTGTATACCTAATAGTTCTCAGAAGGAAATGTTTAATGATTTGACAGAATGCAGCATGTTTTCTCAGCTGATCCATAAGTAATAAATTGTAAGAATTTATATAGTTTGAAATTACACACCAAAGTTTCCTTGAGTTAAGAGCAAGTTAAATAGAACAGTAGCAACCTATCACTTATATTCTTCTACTTATAACTATTCTAGGCTACATTTGGTAGTTACATATTATCTTTCTACTGAAAGTCTTCACTAAGTTATACTAGTTCTCCAAAAATACTGAAGTGTTGTGAGTTCATCATTTGTACCTCACAGTTCAGTAGCGGTGGAATAAAAAAAAATAAGAAGGCCTTCTTGTTTGCTTAATGTAAATTCTTAGAATATGTAAAAATACTCTGAGAAATTTAAGAAGACCATTTATTTGAATTGCATGGGTAGAAATACAATTTAAACGTAAATTTTCTTGAGGTAAATGATAAGAATTTTTCTAAGCGTGTAATGAGATTGCACTTCTGTCCTCATTTTATGATTAATACATAAGTTGGTTTTTAAATATTCAAAGTAAATATACAAATCACTTGTTTATAAACTAAACAGTTCAATAGATCTTTTTAGGTGAAGGATATTTTTCAAGTTAACACATCTAAATGTTTCAGAGAATTCAAATTCTGGATTGAAGAAGAAGCTTCATTTGAATTCAAAGAAAAAGGATTTTCGGTTTATAAGGGAGATCATTCTTTTTCATTTTATTTCTGACAAACGGGAAGAAATAACTTTTCTGAGGCAAAATGAGTGCTTTAAACCAAGAAGTTTTAACTACAGACAAGACCAATCAATTAACATTTGGTTATGCTATAAAGTACTCAAAAATTCAACATGACAATGTCAAACAGTATATATTGTAATTCTTTGCCTTTAAAATTGGTAGAATACAACAATACAACAACTTTAAATAGGAAGACTATACAAAATATAATATTGTCATCAAATTTCAAAACTATAAATTTACAAATACTATACACTGTGACAGATTTATAGTTGTAGGTAGAAAGATTTCATTCTTAGCAAGGTTCTTTGGTCTAATAATTACATTGATGTAAAACAGACTAACAAGAGAAAAATAAATTTATTTTTATATGTACAGGAGTCCTAAAGATATGAGATTCAAAGTGACCAAAGCGGGTGGTTTTTATGTCTTTCAGACAGAGAAACAATAAATTTATGAAGAATTGAAAGACAAAGTGTTTGGGTGTGGAGTAGTGAATTAATGAAGAAGCAACAGGTTTGTTCATAAAGCTTCTCAGTCCTAAAATCCCTGTCTCTGCTGATAAGGATACCTTCTACCCTCCTGGTACAGGGAGACTATCTTTCACACAGGAGATTTATCTTATGCATTTGGGAGGAACAAAGAAAGGTCACAGGGTGTCCTTCTTATACTGGTTGTTTCTTAAGTAACTTTAATTCAAAATAATCAATATGACAGAGTGGCACATTTTGGGGTGATATATACTCTTCTCTCCTTCACAGTGTCTATTTTTAATATTTCTAATATACCATAATTCATGGATGAAAGAAAATGGAATAACAGAAATGAATAAATAAAATATATAATGGTACTGTGTTGTTCTTTACATCCTTTTTAAAGAATTACCATGGAATCATCAAAATGAACCATAGTTTAAATGCATTTCTTTTCCATAAGTAATATATTAGAAGAATATTTTCTAAATTATTCAACTGGATTCATCACATTGATTTTTTTTTTTTTTTTTTGCCATTAAGAATTAAATTGAGGAGTTCCTGTCATGGCGCAGTGGTTAATGAATCCGACTAGGAACCATGAGGTTGTGGGTTCGATCCCTGCCCTTGCTCAGTGGGTTAACGATCCTGCATTGCCATAAGCTGTGGTGTAGGTTGCAGACGCGGCTTGGATCCCGTGTTGCTGTGGCTCTGGCATAGGCTGGTGGCTTCGGCTCCGGATTCAACCCCTAGCCTGGAAACCTCCATGTACCGCAGGAGCGGCCCAAGAAATAGCAAAAAGACAAAAAAAAAAAAAAGAATTAAATTGAGGAGTTCTCATTGTGGCTCAGTAGAAACAAACCCAATTAGCATCTACGAGGATGGAGGTTCTATCACTGGTCTCGTTCCGTGATCTGGCATTGCTGTGAGCTGCAGTGCAGGTCACAGATGTAGCTTGAATCTGGCATCGCTGTCACTGTGGCTGTGGCTGGCATCTGGCAGCTGCAGCTCCGATTGACCCCTAGCTTGGGAATTACCATATGCTGCATGTGTGTGAGGCCCTAAAAAGAAAAAATTTTAAAGAGCTTAGTTGTAGGTAGAATATAAAAAATATGACTAATTATTACCACTGTATGATGAGATCATGGATATATTTATTTTTCCTTTCTGTCACTATGTTTTCTAATATTTCCACAGTTGACTATGACAAAGCTGGTGATATAAAAAGTAATTTATTTTTATTTTTGACTTTCCAGCTTTCCCTTAGACAACACTGAATGTTAGTTAATTCATACTACAGAAACCATGTTGCAATATAGCTGTATGTCTTCAGTTAAGTATTCTAGGCAGGGAGTAGAAAAGAAATAAATGAATAAAACTAAGTAGATAAAATAAGTTTATACATTTTGAAAACTGTATGGGGACATATTTTCATTAAAAAGTAGTAAACATTTCCCCACTGCAATCAAAAGTGAGCTTACCCCTTGTCTATAAAGTGAATGATACAAAGAAACTAAAGCTTAAGGTATTATGGTCAATGGACACAGAAAAATTGGCTTAAATTCTATCCCCCCAAGTACATGTGAGATCTCAAATTAGTGACTTCATCTCTCTGAAACTTGTATTATTCTTTCTAAACAATCCTTAAAGCAGCAGTAATTGTTTTACAGACAACTTAGCTGTCTTAAGGGTTAATTAAATTAGCATATGTAAAGCACCAGTGAGAGATACATATTTTTGGAAGATTATTTCATTTTTTCCCCTTTGTAGGAATAAAAGGTAATTATATTTGTCTTTTCCTACCTGTACTTTTAAGTGCTCTGCTCAATTTCACTGGCTCTGCAAATGTAAATGATTCCAGTGTCTAAAATCTTCCTTTTTGTTAAATTCTCATGATTATACTGGTTTAATTAAATTATTTTCAAACAGTAGGCTAAGCTATCCGCTTCTAACTTTCTCATAACATACAGAAAACATGTAGAATTTCAGTTTTATGTATTAAAATTATTCCTTTAAGATTGTTGATTTTATACTTAAATTTATCTGGTGCTGGTAACAACACAGTAGTACTTGAATAACCCTCTTAAAGTTAACAAATTCCAAAAATGATGCAAAATATATTCTTTGAAATGTCTGAAGAGGGACCATACACAGGAAAGTACAACAGGTCTTTTTCAGGGCTGAAAACATAGTTAAGGAAAATAATTTCCTTATAGTGTACTTGCAAATTTCTCTCAAGTTTGAGATTGTTTCAAATAAAAATATAAAAAAATAAAATAGTTAAATAAATCTAAAGACAGAAAAAAAAAAGAAAATTGATGGAGGCCAATTTACCACATAAAACTAAGCACAGGAAAGCTGGTGCATCTCTACCAAAATAAGCACAGGAGAGCTGGTGCATCTCTACCAAGATAAGGCAAATTAGATGAAAGGTATTATCAGTGATAGAGACAACATTAGTAACTGATGCAATAAAGTTCCTTAATAAAAGAACTGTTGAAAGGTAGTTTTAGAAACGAATCACTATGTTTAGTGAGCTGAATTGTAGGCTATACACACCTAGCCAGAGGCATCAAGCTAAAAGCTTGGCATCAAATTCCATCAGCTATAAAATCATCTATTGCAGTTAATACTTTAAGAGTTGGACCCCAGTAGTAAATAAGTAAACAAGCTCAGATTTTATTATAAAACTTCTCTTTTTCTTTCTGTGAAACAATTGGGACACAGAATTAACACCCCATTGTGACATGAGCTCCACTGCTATAAAACCAAAAATTTACACAGAAAATGTTGTGTGGTAAAGCCAAAAAGGAACATTTTACTTGGTATGGTTCTGTACATGCTGCAAATCAGTGAATGGCATTTTCCTAAGTTAGGTTGAAATGTAGAGCGCTTTTTACACTCGACAAGGACTGTATCTGGAAGATTTTACATCCAGTTGGAAGTGAATGAAATAGTATTGTTGTTCTATCTGTTCTTATTGGAGATAATATTTTTGGAAGTGGAAAACAGCATGGGGTGTGGCATTTCACTGTATGTTATAAAGCATACATTTTTATATCCAAAACATCTCCCTTTTTCATATTTAAAATGAAAGCCTGATTTTTTTTAAAGTTCCCTCCTTAAAATATCAGAAAGAGAAATGCTTTAGACCTTACAGATAGGGCCAGAACAACCCCAAATCACCCTTCACTTCTGAAAACAGTTTAAAGGAATCAGCAGCTCTAGTATTTTTAGCTTATCTCAGTCTCAGCTTCATAGAGAGTTACTGTAAGGAAAACACAAGGGACATTTTGAACAGGAAGCTCTCTTTTGATTTTCTTACCAACAGTATCAACTTCACTATTAAAGGTTTTTCCACCTTTATGACTATAAGCCTTGAATTTCCTTTTGCTCCTCATTCAGTATAATTCCATATACTTACATGCACCTGTCCTCCCCCATCTTTCTACCTGGAGATCACCTCTCAGGAAAGCAGCTATCCGGTATATACAGAACTGATATCAGATTTTATTTTGTGTAAAAAGCTCAAGGTGCAATCATGGCTACAGAGATCAGCTCTGAATAGCTATATCATTTAATTTCTGCAATATTTGGATTGCTGTAATTCCTCAGTTGCAAGCAGATCCAATCGTGATAGAGTATTTATCTTCTCCCACGTTACCTCAATTTATATTTTTGTGAAATACTTTGAAGTAAAAAGTAGAAATTTCTCAAATAACAGTTTCTAGTAACCCAAGATTACAGCTACAGTCCATGTACTGCAAAACTAGAAATCAACTGAACTTGACTTCATCAATCTTTCATCTTCCTTCCTCTCAATTCATTCTTTATTCTCTTACAATTCTCACTGTGATCATCTATTTTCCTTTACAGAGCCTGGCTTTCACCTATACCAAGTGTTTTTTTAATATTTTCTGATGCATAATATATCTCTATGCTTTATAAATATATATTTAAAATATACACAATGATATGAATAAACTTTATAACAAAGAAATAATTACTTTGTAACACAAAGATATACGAAACATAAGAAATTGGAAAGATGTGCTGCATATCCCATGAAAAACTCCACAAATTTCTACCCTTGATTGCATCCTTCACTAACATGACATCATAAGAATATTCTGGCTTTGCTGCATAAAGTTGCCCTCTTTGCAGTGCTGGATGATCTCCAGATAGTTTATATGCTGCTGTTGGCAGAGTGTATAGATTTATACATCATTCCTCATTTTGACAGTGTGCTGACATGGAGTTGAGCCAATGTACAGACTGTGCACTGCACTTGTGGCTCTGCCCCTTGAGAGTCTAGGACAATCTATACAACTGTGCTTGTACCTCACAAAAATAGAAATATGCAATAGAGAAGACTGCATAAGTTGTAAGCTTAAGGACTATTTCACAGAAGACTAGAGAGTCTATTATATTTGGGTCTCACATTTGAATGGTTTGAGTCATGTCTGACTTCAGTGCAATTCCTGATGAGACAGAACTCTCAAATAACTCAAGTTTTTCCTTCATCTCATTCTCCTTCTCTTGGTCAGCATACCCTAACTGCTGACCTCACTTCACCAAGATGCAGATTGTTACTGAATACTCATTCCCACAAGCAGTTCACCTTAAGTACTCAGTTATTAACACAGAGAAAGACTGATTGAAAACTTTAAAGAAACGTCTCATATCTTACTGTGGTAATCTTGGTTTCCTAAAGAGTAATATGTATCTTAAAAAAGCAAGGAATAAATAATTTATAAAGCATTTTATGCAGTATAGTCTTTAACAAGTTTTTTTCACTATCCAAAATTCTAATGAACTTTAAAACTCAAATTTTAAATTTTATCACCAGCGTAACAATAAGGCTTGACAAAAACAAAAAGACAAAAATCATATTAACTGTACATAGAGAGGAGTAAATAAGGTAAATTTATTAAAATAAGCTAGTACTTACATCATGAAAAAATGAAACATGCATAATACCATATGAAAGCATAATGCAAAATGCTCTCATTTCATCAAACTATTCTTTTGACAAAGTCACCTCTTACCAAAATGATGTGTTTGACTCTCTTTACAATTCAGTTCTATTTCAGAGTATGATGAAGTAAATATGTTACCAAAGTAAGCATCGTCATCAAAATTAAGAATTTCAAAATACATTTTATCTTCTTGCATAAAAATATTAACTCTAGGTGCAAAAACATGAATACTTGAATATTTAATTTTTAAAACCTCTGTGTAGTAGCCTAAAAATCAAGAGACCTGATTGTCCAGCAATTAGTTTACAGATAATTGGAACGGGCTTAGTGACCGTGGGCAGGCTATTTTAACCAAACCTAGTCTAAATCCCAAGTACAGAGGGTTTGGATTAAATGAATTGTAACAAGTGACCTTCTCTTTCATAGATACTGTATTTATATTGCCTTTAAATATTTGGCTAACTTAATTAGAACATATTAAATCCATACAACTGGCTGTAGTATGGATACTGATGCTACTGATACATTGAGTCAAATAATTCTTTGCTTTGGGGACCATCCTGGGAAGTGTAGAAGGTTTGGCAACATTCCTGGACTCCACCTAGTAGATGCCAGAAAGAGTGAAAATCAAAATGTACAGTCTAAAATGTATCCAGGTATTATTCAACATTCCCTGGTGGCAATATCACCCTTGGTTGAAAACCACTGCTGTAGAAGAAACAGTATTGCCATGTATCAATAGTTTAAATGTATTAATATCATCACTTCTTCAGTATCTCTGGTACACGTCTGATACACTAATTCCATATTAGTTGACACTGAAAAGGAGTTTGATTTCTACTAATCATCATTCTAGTTCAGAATTAATAAATCATGTGATTCACACTGAGAAGGAAATGTATACTTATTGTGTATGTGTCGGTCAACTGGCTATCAGCTTCAAAAGATTCCGACTGAATTTTTCTCACGGTTATTATTTAGTATATAAGAAGATACTAAAGAATATTTCAAAAATTTTTAAGCAACTACTATGACTACAGAATATAATTAAAAACTAGGCCTCAGCTCATTGATCAATAGCAATCATAAGACTCAAATCGAAAAAAATGTATTTAAAATTTTTTATTAAATTGCAAAATTTTTTAAAGTTCTTTTGTTTATTGCATTGCATCTGCTAGAGTTTAAAGGAAGTCAAATAAGAGTGTGCCTCTTTTTCAAATAATTAATTATTTAAAAAATTATTGTCTTTAGATATCAAGGTACTGATATGGAGCATTTTTATTTTTTAGGTAGTATTGCTTCATTTTTCATATGTTAATCTCTTGAAATAAATTTATTCAGTTAAAAAAGCTGTTAATAAAAATAGTGTATATTTATTTTTTAAGGATAAGATTTTTAAAAAATGGAGCTTTTTGTATGTTTTCAAGGATCGTAAATCATTACCATTAGCCTAGGATATGATTTTCAGTTTTCTTCTCTGGACTGCTGATTCCATTAATGTAAGAACCTAATCTAGAAAACTTATTTGCTGTATTATAACCCAAAGGTGATCACTGAATGAAACTGAATACCGATTTAGGGATTTACACTGAAAAATAAATGAATCAATACATATTTTTGAAAAATAGCAAGTCCATGGTGGGGAGCCTTGTTTGCCTAGACTATTAGGTATACTCTCAGAGAACAAGACAACAGCTCTGCTTATTACTAAATAAGGCTATTATAAAATCATATTAAAGAGAGTTAGACAGTACTAATAAATACTGATAAGCTGACCATCCATATATTGCTTTGCCATACAAAATTAATTAATTAAGCACCTAAAACAGAAGGCACATTACCTTGTGCTAAGAATTTACTGGTAAGAAAAAGACTTTTTATGGATCCTAAATGAAAACTGGCTGATCAGGAAATTCTTCCTCCTTTACACTGCTAATAATTAAGGCAAATTCTAAACATTTTAAGATTATCAACCTTAGAATATGACAATATAACATATTGCAGATTTTTAACATTTATTTTGAAATAATTATAGATTCACAGGAAGTTGTAAAGATAGTACAGAGACAGTCTACAGTCAGTTTTTTCCAGTGGTGACAACTATATAACTACAGTTGACAAAGATTCACTCATTGATTGAGCTCTAGCCAGGCTCCTCTGAGCCTTCTTTTCTGCTAGGCCTCAACCTTGACCTATAAAGACTTGAAGAGACAATAGATTTTAATAGCTATATGTAAATGCATACATATGCTATCTTAAAATTATGCAAAAATACAATATTGACACTATTCCTTTTTCACATAAAAATTAATGACAAAATAAAGGCCAATATATACTTGTTTTTTAGCATTTCACAGTAACTGAACGTACAAAATGTTAAACTGAATTGTGTTTAAGCAAGAGTAGGACTTGCATATGCTTTTGACATAATTGACAGTACATAAAATTTAAAGAATTTCATTAGAAGGAATAAAATTGCTGTTATTTGGAAAATTTATAATAAAATGTCATAATCTCAAAAGTTGAAGAATATAAAGATAAAAGCTAATACTAAAGTAAGTCATAAATTTGTCTTGTTGGGGGGGCTTCTGACAGTTATTCGTCTTTGACAGTTTAAGAATTATTTAGCTAACATCAAAGTGCATTACGCAGGCCACAATATGGTTTCCACAAGTAACACTTTTTTCTTTCACCTTGATTTTTGGAAGCTGTCAGGTCCCACTCTTGCTTAAACACAATTCAATTCAACATTTTGTATGTTCAGTTACTGTGGAATGCTAAAGTACAACTAAGTATATATTGGCCTATATTTCTTCATTAATTTTTGTGTTAAAAAGAGTTATATGTGTATATTATATTTTTGTGTATTATATATGATAGCATATGTATACATACACCTACCCTATATGTGTAATATATACACATTCATATGCGTATGTGTATTTGTGCATTTTTCCTCAAAAAAAGTCAAAATAGAGTGGGGATTTTTTTTATGTAAGAGACGTTACACAACTTAACAGGTACACTGCCCATTTATTACCAAACCATCACACAATATATTTTAAAGTGAAGACTCAGACTTGTTAAATTTGAACCCAGAGGCTACATCATTATCCACCACAGGATATTTTATTAACTTCAACAGGAAAGGGAGAAAGAGAGAGGGAGAGGTGGGAACAAAGAGGGAGAGAGAAAGACAGATTTGAATAAATTAGTCACTAAGTTCAAAGGCATATTGATTTGAACCATCTGAGCAACTCTGCAGTTCTGATAAATTAGTTGACATCACCGCCCGCCTCCAAACTCAAACACACATTAAAAGATTTTTCTGAATCGAATCTAAAAGACTGTTTTATAGCATTTCTTGAAAACATTTACACTTGTGGTTCCTATATATTATTTATCATTATGGATTTTGGTTATTTGTAAAAACTCAATGATAAAAATCCTACTGCCCTCAATTTCTACTTTGAGGCCTCCTGAATTCCTATGCATAAATGCAGATTAAATGTATATTACATAACTATTTTTCTGTGAATCTATATTAAAGTTTCAGTTTTTCCTTATTTGACTCTCCTGACTATTGATATATTTACATTTATTTATCTGCTTGAAAGACGAGTGGGAATTTTGTTTCTTTTTAATGGCATATACATCAATCATTATTTCCAGTAACTCCATTTATTACTATTTACACAAATTAATGTTGGCATATTATATGTGGAAAAGTCTGTCAGTTGATTTAACTAGAAGGTCATATTTTTATTACCTAAATTGGGACCATTGGTTTTAATGTTAAAGAGACAGAGTTCAAGAAATCTGACAATTTACACCAAATGTCATCAATTTGTTTCTTCAGTATGTAGGAAGTTAATGTAACTAATGCAGTAGCCTTAATTTCAAGGCTAAAAAGGAACAGATCAAGAAACATATTGACTATAGCTAATGCTCCTGTACTGTACACTTGAAATTTGCTAAGAAAGTTGATCTACCACACACATGCACACAAATATAACTATGTGACCTGCTGGGCATGTTCATTAGCTAGATTATGGTAATCCTCTCACAAGGTATACATATATCAAAGCATCACATTGTACACCTTAAATATATGCAATTTTTACTTGTCATGTATACTTCAGTGAAGCTGAGGAAACAATATATTCTACACACCATATATTATACTATATGCTACACATAATAAATACATAGTATATTCTATATAAGACAGTATTGCATATAATACTACAACTCTAAAGTGACCTTTCAGGTTCTTGGTGGTCACTCCCTTGTGAATGAAACCCCTTGACTGCCCTTAAATCTGAGCCTTCGTTTCCTTTCTCACCAGAGGTTTTCCCGCCAGAACCCCGTGGGTAGTTACTTGCCTTGAGTTGGAAAACTGTCTGCATTTACACCTGTAAATTTATTCCTCCTTTAAGTTATGCAACGTTTTTGAACGCAATTCTCAATTCTTTAAAAAATGAAAACAGATTTTGCTTTCCTACCTTCGTGCAGGAACCTTCGGCCCAGGAGCCCCAGTTGCGGGAGCGGCTGGAAGTCCTGGTCAGGAGCGGGGATCTCACTCCGCGGCGCGGCAGCGGGAGCCGGGCCCGGGCAGGTGGGCCGGAGAGGAGCCAGGTGTCCTGGGTCACGCCGTGTCACTGTCTGCGGCTCGGTCTGTCGGCGGGGCATGCTCCCCAGCAGGTGTGCCCGGCCAGTCATCTCAGGAGTGTCTCTGCTCCGTCTCAGAGCCGAACCGAGGCCCTGGACCGGGGCTGCTGAGGCTGCGCGGCCGAGGCTGTGGTGGCTGAACCTGTGGCCGCCGGGGCTGAAGGGCCACAGCAGAAGACACCTGGGAAGAGAAGCACCCAAGGGCCCTCGCGAACCTGCTGCTCCTCCAGGCTCACGTCCAGGGTGGACTCTACGGCCTTATTGGGAAGGAACCTTCGAGACGCATAGACTTACGCGTCGGTACTGAGAGCCCAGCTTCTGCGCGGGCGCAGTTCTCAGCGAGGCGCAGGTCCAGCGGTATTGGCGGGAGCGCGTGCAGGCTGCCTGGTTTGCTTCTCAACGGTGGGAGGGGGGGCGGTAGCAAAGTGACACACGCCACTCAGTGCTGATATACCATCGCAAACTCCATCTTGCTAGTTGACTGCTCTAGAAAATCCTGGAGGCTTAAAGAAACAGTGGCCGTGTTGGGAAAGGCCATGGAGGCCTGGAACTGTGGGCAGCCTTCAGGGTAGGCTGCTGGCCTCCAGGAACCGAGCGGTCTCGAGCGCTCAGTGTGTCTCTGGTCAGTAGCCAGCAAGAAGCTGGGCCCTCAGGTCCCCGAGAGCAAGGAATTTCATTGTGCCAACCCTCTCCATGAGTCTGGGCATGGACTCTTCTAACAGTGGAGCCAAGGCAGGGAGGACACCTGGATTGCAGCTTCGCGAGACCCTAAGCAGAGGACACAGGTAAGCCATGCCCTGGCGACTGATTTGCTGAAATCCTAAGATAATAGATGTCTGCTCTTTTCAGTTGCTAAGTTTTTTGTAATTTTTGTGCCCCACCAGAAAAACTAACATTTGATTTCAGGCTGAAAATGGAAAGGTAACTTTCTAAAATACTGTGTAGCAAATAGCCTTAATAACAGGTTTCAGTGGAGGAAAAGAGGTTTAAAAGAAGTCATGGACACCTCAGTTGCTATCAGATTACTCACCTAAGAGAATCATGGCCAATCAGCCTGGGAGAGTTGAACCATCTTTGGCCCTACAAGGGAAATAAACTAGAAGCAGGTCTTAATAGCTAATTGACAGATCATTTCTGACCATTGTAAGAAGTCAGATTCAGAGGCAAGAGAAATTTCTAAGTTTTTCTCAGTAAAGGAAATTGCAAGGACTGTTGAGTAGCCTGTTAGGGATTTTAATAGGAGTTACTAGTTCAGATGCCCATTGTGGCCATGAAATAACATAAATAACTGAGGTGTGGCCAGATAAATGCTTATGTAAAAAATTATGTCAGGGAGGGATGCTACTAAGTGGGGTGTGTGTGGCCTACTGGGTAGCTTCTCTTCAGTCCATGGCAGCAGTTGCCACGTGGGTTTTCCATCTTTCTAGGAGATTTAAGAAGCATGTGTTTGTAAATATCAAATAAAATATATAATTTTAAAACATATTTAAAACTATGTATCTGGAGACCAGTTGTTTGTGGCTCATGACTTGCTACAAGTTTGCTTTAGAGAATAGTGATGCCACACCAGAGAATAGCAAAAGGGAATTAAGTGAGTCACAAGGAAAATCTTCAATTAGAAAAGGAATGAATATATTTCCTTATGTTAAGAACAGAAGTTCATGATACAAGTTGGGAGAAGGTACCATAGGAAAGATGATATCATGATGTTGCATCAAGGATTTTGCAGAATTCAGAAGTACAGGCTGTACTCCACCAGTTTGGGAAGGAGGGAAGGAAAGTAAAAACTAACAGTAAGGTGGCATTAGCACTTAAAATAACTGTATTTAATTGTGTAATCATCTATTTAATATCTTCTACATAGTCTGTCAAATAATGTATTATTAAGCATGAAAGAAATCAGCTGTTGTGACCCTCTACCCTTATAAAGAAGCCTTGATTTTTACAGTGTGCCAATGAAATCAATCCTACAAATAAAACTTGAAACCAGTGAAATCATTGGTTATGTGTAAGAGTGCAATTTACAAATAAAATCAAAGAAGATAGAATATTGGGCAGATGTGCATACAGGCTGGGTGGGTTAGAATTATCTGTGAATTACATAGGTTCGAAACTTGCTGTGAAGATTGGACAACTACATTCTTTCTTCCAGGTTATATGGCCACCAAATCTTGGAATAACTTTTCATGCCTTTATTTATTACTATGCATCATGTCTGAATATGTCAGGCAGAATGTAATACAAATGTAAAACCTTTTAACTTGGATCACAGTGCAGATTTGATTATAAGCATCTGGGATACAGCATTTTAACCTCTTGGAAACAATTTGTTGTCGTGTATGATCAGATTTGAGCATGGATAATATGTAAAGTTAGCATCTATTTTGTTGGACCTCACTGCTGGTCACTTTTTAAAGACTTAGATGTTTGCCTCTAAGCATCACCTCAGTAAAAATAGATTTGTGTTTAAGCCAGTTGATGTTATTCAGGAATTAATTTCAGAGGGGCAAAGAACGGCTGGAATGTTATTTCTCCTATGCGAGGGCCCAAGGAAGATGTATGATTGGATGTCATACACGTATGGGAGGTGTTAAATGCCAGATGATAAGAGATTTTTCTTAATAACATGAGGTAGTAGAATAATGCTAATATATTAAGCCTGAAGTTTCTTTACCTTTAAAAATAGAAGAGCATTCTAATGATATCTAGCTAACAATAGCCTGGATTTTAAATTATTTTCCCAAACTAAACATCCCCATGTAATCAACACAACGATCAAGAAATAAAATAGGGAGTTCCCGTCGTGGTGCGGTGGTTAACGAATCCGACTAGGAACCATGAGGTTGCGGGTTCGGTCCCTGCCCTTGCTCAGTGGGTTAACGATCCGGCGTTGCCATGAGCTGTGGTGTAGGTTGCAGACGCAGCTGGGATCCCGCGTTGCTGTGGCTCTGGCGTAGGCCGGTGGCTACAGCTCCGATTCAACCCCTAGCCTGGGAACCTCCTTATGCCGCGGGAGCGGCCCAAGAAATAGCAACAACAACAACAACAAAAGACAAAAAGACAAAAAAAAGAAATAAAATAATATCTCAGGACACCAATGGCAGCTGTCAGGACCTATCCCAGTCCCATCCCCACTCATCTCTAAAGATAATCATTACCCTGTATGCAACATGGGATATTTTTCTTGTTTTTAAAATTTATGTATCAATTGAAATTTTACAATTATGTACTTTTTTTTTCTGGCTTCTTTCACTCAAGTGTGTGTGTGTGTGTGTGTTATTCAACCGTGTTACTGCATATGTTTTGCTTTCTTCTTTATACTTATCATTTAGTATTGCATTGTATCCTCATACCAAAATATATGTGCTCTGCATATATTTTGCAGGATATTTTGCTTATTTATTTTGGGGCTATAACAAATAATGCTTCTGTAAAAAAATATGTATATATATAGCCTATGATTATGTATATGTTATATACATTATATAGGTAATACATATGTTACATATAATTACATATAATTTTGTACATATTTTGACACACATGCTCTCTGGTATATATCAGCCATGCTAGATTGATATATACCAGAGAGTAAATCTGCTGGTTCTAGAACATACAAAACATCTAATCTATAAGATACTGCTAAATAGTTTTCCATGATGGTTGTACAAATATATAACTTACCAGCTTCAGCATAAATAGTACCACTGTCTCTGTAATTATTTGTTAGTCTTTTTAATTTTGATGATTTCTGTTGGTGTGGTTTATCATGGGATATAAATTGACTTTTCCTACTGACTGATGAGATTAAACACCTTTTTCATGTCTCAAGAGCATATGCATGTTATTTTTTGTCAGGTGTCAGTATCGCATTGCCTTAATTGCTGATACTGTAGCATTTTGGATTTCTTTGGTGGTTTGGATTTCCATATGAATTTTTGAATCTAAAACCCAACAAACAAAATTCTGAAATCTTATTTGGGAAGGCATTAAATCTATAGAGTAATTTGGGAAATGAACATTTGTAAATGTTGAGCATTCCAATGCCTGAACATGGATAATAAAAGCATACAGGTTTTATTTATTTTCACTATTTTATAGTTTTCTGAGTTGAATATTTGAGCAGTGTTCATAAGGTTTATTTCTAGGTATAGAAGATTTTGATTCTGTGATAAATAGATTCACGTGTTAATTTCATTTTTGTTTATGGTATAATGAACTACATTTGAATTTTGTACATTGATATTTCATTCAGCACACTTCAAAAATTCAGTTAAGGATTCTAATAGAAGCAACACTGAGCAGTTATACTAGAGTTTTTCTTTTTGTTTTTTGTTTTTGTTTTTGTTTATTTTGGGGGGCATGGGGCCACCCTAAATGGCAAACAGATTTATTGGGGCTGCAGCTAATGGTTTTGGGTAGATCATTTTGAAAGTTTTATGTGTACAATCTTGAGTTTGTAAAGATGACATTTTTAATTTCTTCCTCTTTAAGCTTTGTGTTTTACATTTCTTATTCTTGCATTATTGTATTGGATAAGAGAGTTTTGAATAGAAGTTGTGAGAATAGACATTCGTATTCCACCTCAATCTTAGGGAAAAAGCTTAGGAAAAATATTTCACCATTGAATTTATTGAATGCTGACAATTTTCGTTGTCATTGTTTTTTGGTTTGGTTTGGTTTGGTTTTTAGGGCCACACGTGTGGCATACAGAGGTTCCCAGGCTAGGTGTCAAATTGGAGCTGTAGCTGGTGGCCTACACCACAGGCACAGCAACACTGGATCTAAGCCGCGTCTGTGACCTAACCACAGCTCACAGCAATGCTGGGTCCTTAACCCACTGAGTGAGGCCAGGAATGGAACCTGCTTCCTAATGGATCTTAATCAGATTTGTTTCTGCTGAGCCATGATGGAAACTCCAAAGGCTGACAGTTCTTGATAGGTGCCTGTGGTAAGCAGAATTCTAAAATGGCTCCAAGATTTCTGACCTCTGATAAACATATACCTCCCATGTATTAAAAAACAAAACTAAACTTAATTTTAGTTTAGTTTGCTAGCAGAATTTTTTTTTTGATTCTTGACTAGAGAGACCCTATACCTCTCAAAGCTTATTCATTCCCTTAGAACAATTGAGCAATATTTTTTTAATGTATTTAAACTAATAAAAAAAAATAGTGTACCTATTTCTCCCACTTTTCTTCCTTCTGGCAACCACCAATCTGTACCCTATATCCATGAGTGTGTTTTTTTAATGTATGTATGTATATATGTATGTGTTTATTTTAGAGTCCACATATGAGAGAGAGCATGCAGAATTTGTCTTTCTCTGTCCTTTTTCACTTTGCCCTTGAGTTATATCCATGTTCTCTCAAATGGTAGATGTTACCATTAATGGGTATTAAATTTTATCCAATTAGTTTTCTATATTTATTGAAGTAGTTTTTCAACATTTTTCTGTTTATGTGGTGACATAAATGATTTTTATTCTTGCAGTTTCTTGATATAAACCTTTCTTGGTGATGATGCATATATTGTTCTTTTCAAATAAAGCTAGATTCAATTTGATAATGTATTGGTTAGGATTTCCAACTATGCATATGAGAGTGTTTGGCCTCTGATTGCTGTTTTCTTGATACTCTAGTTAAGATTTCAGAATTAAGAATATGCTGTCCTCATAAGACAAAGTGGGAAAAGAAATACGTATGTGTGTATCTGTATAAAAACTCTGATTTTACATATTCATAAAATTTGACAGAAAAGACATCTGGGATTTGATAATTTAGAAATATTTTAATCACATATTTACATTTGCATAGGCATGGAACTATTCAGTTTTTCTCTTGTTTATTCTGTTTGGAATATTTTCTAATTTTGTCTTCCCGGCCCCAAATCTGTGACAGCCAAAATTTGGGATCAGCTTATTAGTTCATTATTAGGTATTTTGTGCAAGACTTTCCTGCTTGTGCTTAAATTTGGCAAATGCTTTGAAAGATTTTGTTTGCCGCATTCTCTCTTGAATCACTCTCTCTTGAATCATTCTCTCTTGAACTCTAAATGAAAAAAAAAAAATTCTACCTTATGTTAAAAGGATTTATCCTTCATAAAGAGTTTTTCAGTAGCACTTTTAGTTGGAATTTGTTTTTATTTCTACTATGAACCCACCTTGGCTTGAACTATTTTTGACTGATGTTAAATTGAAGGAACAAGGAGTAATTTGATATCCCCCACACACACTTTGATTTTGTTTTTTTAATCCTAGAAGGAGAGTGATTACCTGGCCATGTCTCACATGTATAACTTTGCTGCTTAAGCATCTCTCTAACTTCCTTACAAAAAAGTTGTTTATTTGTAAGGACTTTGATCTTATAGTCAAGGGAACCATAAATTCCAGTCTGTGGGGTGACAATGGAAGATCAAATAAATGATAAATAAACCCTAACAGATTCCAGCATGGATGGCTGCCAGGGAATAAGGGTTAGATGTTTGCTTTCTATCAGTGCCTAAGCACTCTGTCCCAGGATTATATGGAACCCCTGGGGGAGAGAGGTTAGGCTAAATAAACTGATGAACTCCCAAGTTTATTGAGACTAAATTTCCAACTGACAAAATAAAGATGACATTGGATTACAGAAAATATTTTAAAAGTTATTTTTTGAATGCATGAGTTTGAAGTATGAATTTGTATCCACTGTACACATGCACAGACTTGATTTTTTTCTTATAAATAATGAATATAGTATCACATCTTGTTTAATGTATCATGTTCCTATTTTCATTTTGTACATATTGATCTACTTTATTCATTTGAAATGTTTCAAAGTATTTTATAGCATAAGTAAATTATCACTTATCTAACCATCTCCCCAGTGACAGGTTCTAGGAATATTTTCTATTTTATTATTAAACCAGTATTGTGAGAGATGTAGTAACTATTTCTTTTATTTCTGTGTGAAAAGTGGATTACTAGCCAAAGGGAATATTCATTTATCACAGTAAGATACTCTAGCAGATTTAATAAACACCTCATAATGACTTCTCAAAACTTATTGAAGACATTCTTTATTATTTTTCTGTAGTTAAAAATAAGCTACATGAAATCTAAATGAAGATATATATATAGGGATAATTATTTTAATTTCAGTCTGCTTAAGTAAAATAGAGGGGGGTGCTTATATTTTCATGTATGCTCTTTTTTATTGGTTTATTTTTTGTCTTTTTTTAGATTCTGAAGTTTTAAAATTAAGGTTACTAATAAGCCCATCAGTAGATGGGGTTCCCTAGTGACAGATTTCTACCAATGTAGTCTTTTCCCCATGGCGTTGTGCTATTTACATATGCTTTTTTTCATTCAGATCTTTAGCAGCTGAAGTAATAATGCTTTCTGAGAAGATTGATTGACTATGAGCAATTTGAACAGTAAGTTCTCAGCACAAGCATTTAATTTGACTTCAGTAAAATATATATATATATTTTAAAAGGAATGCTTATAACTGGCAACCTAATGTTTCAAGTGCTTCCTCCTACACCACTATGACTTACTCAGACTTAACTAAATATTTGTAAAGTGATGATGTGTTTTACCCAGGAATAATTTCAACTTGATTGGCAACTTGACAAGTAAATATTAGACCTAAATTGAGCATTTGTTTATGGTGAAGTGGCTAATAAAAATGCCTGCAGTTAGTTTAGAGTGGTAAAATTTTTTTGCATTTCTTTCAACATTTTAATGAAATGTTTATGTGCAATATATAGCAATTTTCATCAAGATATTTACATCCAGTGTCATAAATGCTTGGCTTTTGAATATTTTGCTAAAACTTCCATTTCCTTTTATACACCTCTTTTTTTTTCTGTGTTATTCACAATATAATTAAACAGTGTGAGAATGCTATTCTTGAGACCTGGTTGTAATATGAATGGAGATAACATTTTGAAAGGTAATACAATGCATGATTTATTTTTCTTTCCAATCTCTTTAAGGATCACTTACAATAACTACAGTTACTATGGGGAAGCAGGAATTGACTGTGTTAGGGTGAAACAGAGGCCATGTCTCCTTTGGTCTCAGCAAATACAATTCATTAAGTCTTATAAGAAATAAACTTGCTGTCATGCAAGTTTATGAGAATAAGAATGTATGGTAATGATTAATAGTAAATATAGGAAGTAAAAAGTTCTGATTCCGATGCCAGCCAAAGTTTTATGTGATAGTGAGGACAGATTCATTTCTGTTTCAGTAAACAAGTGGAATGCTCCATATCGTGCAATGGTGTCATATTTTCTTAGCTTATATAGTTGCTATGTAAAGTTTTGAGAATGAGTATCATATATATGGTACTGGAATTGGAGGCTGAATGGGGAGAAAACATGGAGACTGTTTGGGACTGACTCTACAGTGGTCTTGATTAAGGCACCTGAGCTGAAGTCCAGCAAAGACGTCAAGGCTAGTGTGTTTCTCACGTAGAGTATTGCCTCTGTTTTCTAGAGTAGCTCATTTTAGTTCCAGATTGAAAGGAAACCCAAGTAAAGAAAATCTTTGATATTTTCTAAAGGGGAGAAGTTTTTAAAATATGTTAAGTTGGACAATCGAGTAAATAGCAGAATTGGAAGTTAAACTTAACAGGAAGTGCCAACACCCAAATTTTAAGTACTGAGAAGAGAACGTCTTGTTTCGTGATTCATTTTCACCAGAAGAGTACAGGCAGTACAGGCAGTAAACCAGAATATACAAGGAGAAGTGTCATGCTGAACTTATTTCTGTGGAAATGGCCACTACAGAATGTTTAGCTCTAGATGGAAAATTCTAAAAAAAAAATTAGCAATTCAAGACTGAAGACCTGGCGAGAACAAAAGCTGGAGAACAAAGCTATTTTTTTTTAAAAAATTACTTTTACGTTCTTCAATTTGACCTCATTATCCATTCACCTCTTCAAAAATTACTTGTTGTTTTCTCAGATATAGACTAGTAAGTATGTAGAGATACTCTACAAAGACTCACAAAATATATGTGTAAAAATTAAATTTTTTTTAAACTGATGGGAATTAGATATCTGACTTGTTTTCTAAACATTTTTAACAGGGGAAAGAAGTTATCCGAGTAAGGTTGAGACCCTGTAAAGAAAAGTGCTTTAAAAATATTAAAATATTTAAATAATATTAAATATTAATATTAATAATACAGAGTATTATACTCCCAATTCCTATGCAGCACCAAGAGATGGGACAGGCAAAATGACCCTCATGACTAAGGGTGTGATTTTATTTAGACTAATGCATAAGAAGAATAATCATCAATGAGGAAGGTCTCAGAAGGCAGTGCCTTTGTTTATCTGCTTCTGAATTTCATGGACGCATTTAAACAAAGGCATCATATATGAATTTATAGGAGTTGTGAGCAAGAATAGATGGCAAGTTATAGAGAAGAGAGGTTCTTTTGAAATTAGCTTTTTCTGGAATACAAAAGTATGTGCATGGGGTGGGGAGTGTTCTTAACCATCACTAATCTCTGAGAACGTGGAGCCCAGGTAAAAGTCCACATTCACTTTATATTACCGCCAGCTCTGTACTCAACTACAAAAGCACTTTTAACTTCATTGTCTATTGTTTTGTTCAATAGCCATTGAAAAAGTCCAAGTGATAAATTCCTTTTTAAAGTCATTTCTAAGAAATAATTCTAATTTTGCCGAGGAATTATTTTTTTTCCTTTTATCACACAATGAAAATTGTACGAAGCTCTTATAGTTTTGTCTGTACCTAATCTGAGAGCTAAAATGAATACTCAGGTACAGTGACTATGCATATAATCCTATATATTGTTCTCCATTTTCTCATAGTATTTTTTTTTGGCTTTTGTTGTTGTTGTTGTTGTTGCTGCTATTTCTTGGGCCGCTCCGGCGGCATATGGAGGTTCCCAGGCTAGGGGTCCAATCAGAGCTGTAGCCGCCGGCCTACGCCAGAGCCACAGCAACGCGGGATCCGAGCCGCGTCTGCAACCTACACCACAGCTCAGGGCAACGCTGGATCGTTAACCCACTGAGCAAGGGCAGGGACCGAACCCGCAACCTCATGGTTCCTAGTCGGATTCGTTAACCACTGCGCCACGACGGGAACTCCGCATAGTATTGTTTATAAGCATTCTATATTAGCAGTTTTGTTGTTTGAAAGTGTTTTTTAACATCACCCAAATTGTTTTGTAAGGAAACAACATAGAGGCAATGCTTGTAGACCCTTGAAAGCAAGGGCTAATCAGCTTCTTTTTGTTGCTTCCTTAAAGCCTAACTCATAATTGTTGAAATACTTTATTTATGAGTTATAAAGAATTTTGAATTGGGTCCCTGGGGGACCATGGTAGCAATGGTTATATAGGTGTTATCAGAGTGAACTGGTATTTGGCAAAGGAATATAAGATAAATGGTTAGGGAATAACAGTGAATAATTCCAGAACCATATTATCTGTGATACATAAACTCAGTGCTTAGATCAAAACTCCTCAGAACGTTTGTGAATCTCCTTTTGCACTATCATCTTAATCTGGATTCTCATCACCTAAGAGAGATTGGGAATGTCAAAATGAAGAAATTGAAAATGACTCTGAGGCAACTTGCTTGAGTGACTGCGATTTCTTCTGCTAATCCTTTTATTACAGTTCTTTACATGTTTATACTCCACTTCTAATAATAGCAATAAGTAAATATTGTTGAGAGAAGAAAAGCAACCGACATTTAATTGTCTACTATATACCAAGTAACCTTTATGCACATTATCTCATTAGGTTATGATATCTATTTGATCATATTGTCCATAGCAGTGCTACTCAAATTGTGGCCTGGCATTATTTGGAAACTGGTTGAAAATATATATTCCGAGGCTCCATCGCAGATCAAAAGAATCAGGATCTCTGAAATCTGTAGCTTAACAAGATGAAGTGATTCTTATAAAACTACAATTTGAGACACCTCTGGTTTATGCCATTGTACTGTTCTTCGGTGGCTGCGGGGTGAGAACGGTGAATTCTAACCACCTGATGTAGGTCCACAGTACTTGTCCCTTCAGAGAAAGAATTCAGCAAAGAGATTGAGAGTAGTGAGGCAAGTGTGTTTATTAAGAAAGAAGAGAGGGAAGGTAGGTGTGGAGAAAGCACAGGCAGGCTCTAGTTGGTGGGGAGAGGGGGAGAGAGAGAGAGACAGAAAGAACAAGAGTGGAAGGAAGAGACACATGCTTGAGGTTGTTTAAATCACTTGCATGGGGATATTCCTTCTGATCTTTCTTGGCCAATCATCTGCTTCATCTGATCTGAAGCCCTCATTTGGCCTGACTCAGGCCCTCCGCTGTGGGCACACACATCTTTTAGCCAGGATGGATTCTACTGCAAGGTCTCTAGGAAGTTGACAGGATGTGCTATTGTCTGGTGACTCTCCCTCTCCAACCCCTGAGGAACCTTTCTGTGAGTGTGTAGTTCTGAAGGTCTCCTTGACCCCAAGAATGAGAAATAGGTGGCCTCTATCTTTTATCCAAGCAGGTCACAGCTCCTCCTTGCTCCTGCCATAATTTTGATCTTGAAGTTACCTGTCCATAGGAAACAGTTGACAGTTGCTCAGCCTGGGATCCATCTATCTCCTGCTTCAGTACCAAAAAGAAAAGAGTCAGAAATATCAAGCAATCAGCCCATTTTAATGAAGCTAGTGATATGTAGAATGGGAGTGGGTACTGTTTGGTCAGGCCACTCAAGATGACTATTTTCTTGTTCTCTGTACATCCCCTGTTCAGCCAGTGCCTGTTTCACCCACACCCAACTCACAAAACTGACCTTCCCACATAGTTGCCCCAGGACCCAACTAATAACTATTCTTGCTTTAGATCAGAACTCTCAACTTGCTTATCAAAAAGGCAGTGAGAGCCATGCCCCTCTGTTTGGTTTTACTGGTAACCTTTCCTTCCCTCCCAGAGTAAAGATTGCTGCCCACTCTTGCCTGCCGTCTACCTCATGGTGGGGTATTGCTCCAGGACCTTGCTTCAATCATGTCAGATTGCCCCATCCATTAAACCATTGATGTCTCTCATGACTCCAGCTTTCTTAGGTCTTGATGCTGGGCAAGTACAGGACTTGCAGGCCTGCAGGGTGCAGCCCAACAGGTACTAAAATCAGTAGACTCCCTCCTTTGGTTCACAAAGGGAAGGTTCTTATCTCATTTCAGAAGGAATTCAGAAATGAGACAAATTGAGAAAGAAAAGTGAGGATTTATTTGAGAAAAACACCTCTTAAAGAGAGGCAGGCAGAAAGGCAAGCAGCTGCTCTGCATTTCTTTGGCACACCGGTCATTAGGGGCATCAAATTGCAGAGGTGGAATATTCACTGGGAAGGAGGGGTTTATTGGTCAGATTCCTCAATTTTTATTCTAGCTCTACCTTCCTGAAGGAGGAGGGATTTTTGTCCTTATTTAGCTTTGATTGGAGGTGTCATGGTGTCAGTGCGTGTGGGTACTTCTTATCTGCATAGCTAAATTTATTATAATTTTATTGTAATGAGGGCATAATGAACAACAGGTTACATTCAGATGCTGGAGCTTTGGGCCCTTTTCCACCTTTCTTTGCCTCCAGGGCAATTATCATCCTAAAATGTGTGGTTTCCTATCAGTCTGGAAGTTCCTGTTTTTCTTTGTCTGACCCCGGACTCTGCTGTTTGCATGATGTCTGGTTTCCTGCCATCTGGCCCCGCACCCCCCTTCTCTGCTCATATCTAACTGTCTTTGCTGAAATATTTTCATCAGAAACTCCTGTATCTTTAATTCACTAATTCATAAATCATTTCTGTGACCAGCCTCCCTGCTCAGTTTCTCATTTCACATCTTTGACCGCATCAGCCCCATCAATATATTGATCTCTCTACTTTCTCCTTACTGAACAAAACTTCTAATTTCACTTTCTTCTCTGTGAACTTTAAATCTATGGTGAATCACTTAAACTGAGTTATTTCTTATTTCTTAACCTCCTTGTTGATTTTCCATGTGTACCTGAATATCAGTTTCTATTGTGATGGTACTTAGGCAGCTTGATAGTGCCGGGAGTAACTAGTAAAGCTTGTAGCATAGGAGCCACAGTGATCACCAACCTCAGCTGGATCTCAGCAATGCCAAATGTTACTCACTTTTTCACTTGTTGACATTCCATCATAGTTTTCACAACGTCTGTTTTAATTTTATGTACTTGTCTCAAACTATGCTGACTCTGCCACTTCCTTCCTCTCTCTCAAGTCATGACTTTGCATTCTGTTCTCAGATGACATAGAAGCAATCAATAGCAACTCCTTCACATCTTCAATGCGGGAACCTAAAGAAACTTGTCCCATACACTCTCTCCGTCCTTTCACAATGGAAGAGGAATACAGTCTCTCCATCTTTTTGCTGAAACTCAGCCTCCGTCCACCAGTGCCAGATAGAAACACAGAGACACAGTTTTGGGTGAAGGAGAAAAAGAGAGCTTTTATTGCCTTGCCAGGCAAAGGAGGCCACCGTAGGCTAATGCCTTAAAGAGTGTGCCCTCCATTGGGAAGAATTGGGAAGTTTTATAGTAAAAAAAGAGAAAAACATGTTTTTACGTAACAATTAGGATTGGGACAAGCACACATTCTCCTTTCTTTGGGGGAATCTTAGTCATCAAAGTTGGTGTTAGGAGAGAGCCCGTGACCGTAATATCTGGGTTATTGCCTAGAATAACAGTACTTGAAAGAAGGGCATATTGATCAGAGATTAGAACAAAAGTTCCTGAAAAATATGTGCTAATAATCTTTAACCCACAGGCAGTGGTGCTCAAGGTGCCTAATCTTTAGGTTATGGGTAATTGCGTTTAGGGTGCAATTAGGTCAGGGAGAAGGACAAGGAAGACTCTAAGCTGTTCAATTTTAAAGTATTCATTTCTAAAAAAAAAGTGTAAAGAATATAACTTCTCTCTTAGTTATATAAGATGCCCTTATCATTATGTGTATCCCTTGAGAAGGAAGCAGGATTCTGCCCAAGGCTCTATTATTGTTTCTTGATTCTTCTTCCCTTGTCTTTGCATCCCTTCCCTTCTCTGATCGGCAACTGTCTGAACCTGTCCCTTGGAACTCAAGAAAGGCTATTGGGGGCTGAATGCGGCCCATTTCCTAAAAATAAGAAATGGGAGACGCAGAAAGTCTTTTGCACCCAGGAGCCCTGACAGGGTCCTTCTCAGTTACAATCCTGGGCTTTGTTATCCTATATTCTTCTACTTTGTCTAGTAAACACTATTGATTATTTATTTATTTATTTTTTTAGTCTTTAAATTTTCTCTCTATTATATACTGTCACCACTTAAATTTAAGGCTTTCTCATACCGCAGTAAACCCCATCTCAGTAAATAACACTGCCTGTTACCCAACTGCATGATCCAGAGTTTTAGGAATTATTTTGGGTTCTTCATTATATACTCATTCATTTAATAAATATATATTTAACTATATGTTCAAGATGTTGTTCTTATAAATACCTCTGTAACGTTTCTCTGCTTACCCCTATCAGTTTCCATGCATCCATCTTGTTACTATTAAATTTATTTCCCTCTCAATATCAGAAATGAAAAAAAAAGAAACATTATTACATTTGTGGCTTAAATTTTTTTGAATGTCATTTTATTGATTTGAGAGGAATTATACATTCTTGGAAGAGCTTGAGTGCCTGGTTTTGACTGCCTTTTTATATTTGAAACTCTCCTCCTTTTTTCTTCCATTCCAACTTGGAATCTATTCCTTAAATTCAGCACTTCATTTATTTGCCTCTAGGTCCTTAAGTTTTCTGTTTCTTCTGTTTTGAACCCTCCCAAAATTCACCTGGATAATTACTACCAAACTTTGTTGTGTTAGTACTGTCTCATGAGGAGGACAAAGGCTGGTGTCCTTGTGGCACACTACCAGATTAGACTTGCTGTTCATTTTGGAGAATGCATCATATATCAGTGTGTACTCAGTGTTCATAGTCTCCTTACTGAAAGACAATTTTCAAAAGACAGTATCACATGAATATAACATAAGTATTCAAGATTTTATGTAATGAATTACTAAGATGATGTTTTAACCAAGTTAATGGAGAATCCAAATAATCGATTTATAGTTCACGAATCTCAAAGTGCATGTGTAAATGGAAGCAGTGAAGGGTGTTTACATGGTACTGCATGGAAGTCAATTGAACAGACTGAATTGAACAGAATTTTTAAATCTATTAGTAGTAATTATTTTTCACTAATATCATATATCTACAACTTGTGGAGTTTTAAAATTGTTCCAATAAAAGGAGAGAGAAGAATTGAATAACTTTGAAGAGTGTATTTTACAGTGCACATGGAAGCAAAATTTTTTTCTCTATCTCCAAAAGATTGCCAGCTTGAAGGAGATAAAGAACCTGCCTGCTTTGTTCACAGAATATTTTCCTAGAAACTATTAAAGTGCCTACCTTATAATGCATATAGAATTGTTCTTACAGATTAGATGACCTCTCCTAAATTTTTAAGTATAGCCAATACCTCTTTTTTGAGAGTGAAACCAAAATATCTTTCTCTAGTCAATAGTTCATCTGTGTACACCCAGACCCATCAAACATGGCATTATCAAAACTTATATCTCATCTTCAGCAAAGTATTTATTTCTTCAGTATTCTAGATCAGTTATTTTGTGTAATAGATGAGTTAACAATCCAACAAGGTACCTAGATTCCCAAGATTTAAATATATATGTTATCCTGGAACTATGTACCTGGCATCTCAGCCATGTAGATCTAGTTAACTTAAAAGTTATTTTTAATTTATAGACTTAGCACCACTCTTCATTCTTACGATCCACTCTTCATTCCCTTCCGCATTAAGCAGAATTGCTTGTTTCAGTATTGGTGCTACCACAATATTTGGCACCTGGGACATTCCTCTACTATAGTACTTCAAACACTTCATAGGAATTATTTTTATAAAAGTCTGTCTTCTGTACTAGTCTCTAAGATTTGAGGAGATGGGAAATTTTCACCTTTTATCTTTGAAACTCAGTTAACACTACATAAATCAAAAAAGTAATGAATAATATAACGTGCAAATAATCCAGTTCTTCTTACTTCTGAAAAAGAGAACCATCTAGATTCACTTTTTGTTGGAGAGTAAAATAGTCTTTTTTAGAATGGTATACTAGAAGGAAGATAAAAGTTCAACTAAATTTCTTGACGTTTCAAAAGCATGTTCAATCTCAAAAACCGTAATGATGAAAGAAATACATATATGGGGTCCAGAGTTGTAATTGGTGCCAAACTATGACCAATGGCTTTTTGCTTAAAATGGATATTGTAAACGTTTCAATCACTAGGGGAGAGAAGACATCAAAAGAGATTTTATCTGGAAATGTTGCTTTCCAAACAGCACAGTCATGTAATTTGTTTTTCTTTTTCAACAAAGTAGTGTCAAATTGCAATGTAATAGCACAGCATGGAGACATCTCCAATGGTGAATTTCACCAAGGGTTATGGAGTCAGAGCTGTAAGAACTAGCAGATTGCTTTGGCTCCTCCTAACTCACTTCTTTGAGAAATTGTGAAAAGAGTGCAAAGTATAAACAGATATTGCAGAAAATGAAACACTTCCTGAGGCAAGATGACCGAGTGTATTTGTATAAGAAAAGAAAGAAGACTTTTTCTTAAAAGTTGACTGTTCCTCGTAGCTTTGACCACTGACCTGCACAAAGTACAGTTTGATCTTGTTCTTTGTGTCTTTTTATCTGTAATCGTTACTGTTACAGCCAAGTTCTTACTTCATCCATGTGTGTTTTTAGCAGGAGCATAGATTTTGTACATTCAGAAATTTATTAGCATGTTTGGTCAGAGATGGAATAAAAACCCCTGCTTCTAACTAGTTCAGCACATTTTGGAGTGCTTTGCTCAAAACATTACTGTTGTGAGATTTCAGTATTTGGGGGTAAATTTTAGATAAAATTAATTGGGTTCTTTCAGAATTTTTTTCAGAGTATTTAATATATGTGCTTTCCAAATCTCCCCAAGAGCAAGGAACACTTGGTAGTAGTCATATTGACGATGCAGCTCTTTTCTTAAGAAGCAATTCTAGACAAACATATTTTATAGAATGTAAGTGATACTCCATCACTGTAATCTTGTTTTGAAAACAAACATAATCAAAAATCATTTCATCTTTTAGTAGCCAATAATGTTGATTTCTTCTCATTGTTTTACCTTGTATAATTTTTATTTTTAGAAGTATAACTAAGAAAAGGATAAATATGGTATGCAGCACTTTATACACATGGATGCACACAGATATGTTTTTCTATTGCTCATGATTATTATTAATCTTGGCCAGATTTATGTTTCTGCAGGTTTGCCCAGACTTTTGTAGTCATTTTTCATGTGATCTGATCAATGAACTCACAGTTGTTGGGATCACATATGAGTACACTTTAGTGAATATTAGAAAAATATATATTAATTTATTTTTAATGTATATGGAAAATAGAAAAAAGGAAATAAGAGGACAGACAGTAGCTTTTAATTTATTTTTTCTCCATGCTATTGGCTGTGCTTAGAAGATCACTTACAGATTTCATTTATTTTTCACAAAAACCCTAGGGCAAAGATAGCACAATTTCCTCTATGTCCTAGGTAAGGAGACTTAAAATTCTTTTTTTTTTTTGTCTTTTCTAGGGCTGCACCTATGGGCATATGGAGGTTCCCAGGCTAGGGGTCTAATGCGAGCTGTAGCCACCAGAGCCACAGCAATGCAGGATCCGAGCCGCATCTGCAACCTACACCACAGCTCACGGCAACACCAGATACTTAACCTGCTTAGTGAGGCCAGGGATTGAACCCGCAACCTCATGGTTCCTAGTTGGATTTGTTAACCACTGAGCCAAGACAGAAACTCCAGGAGACTTAAAATTCTATAGGTTAGGTGTTTGGCTGTGATTTCCCAGCAGGCAACAGAACAGGACCAAGGCTGAGGTGAACTAACCCTTGGGCCCACATTCTCTGGTGATCAGTGGCTGTATTGCCTCATGTCAGCGCTCCTTATGCAATGCTGAAAGGCAGGAATGATTGGTTTAGGACCTCAGAAATGAGTGAGGCTTTGTAGAGACCCAAGCCAGTGGAAAATGACCAAAGAAAAGAGAAAGAATGCCTGTTGCCCAATTCGTTGTCACTATCCCTGATGTGAGGAAAGGGAGCTCTCCTCAGTTACCAGTTTGCTTCCATTGCTTAGGAGGAACTCTTGATATAGGGAGTGCAGTTAGGGTAGAGATGAGATTAACATAGAGTCCCTATGCTATGAGACTTGGGAGAGCCTATTACTAATAACTTCATCTTTCAGGCCTCACTGGGACATTGCCAAAACTGTGAAAGCTTTATTTATTTCTATTTTCATCCTTTCTATAGGGCTGACCCAACATTCTTGAAGACACCTAAGAGTGAAGGAATAATGGTGTGCAGACATCCTATACAGTCTTAAGAGTTTGATTATGGTTTGGACATAAAACAAGTCCCTAGGAAAAAAAATAATTTCTACACACTCTCCAATCAAGATATACACTTATATAACCATCCCCAAAGAGAAGTTAATTACTATACAAATTGCTTCTATTTCTAATTTTTTTTTTAAGTTCAGGCTCTTAAAAAAAGGAGGGAACTATAATGGCTCATTAGTTACGAATACTAAACATTGTTAAATATCATATCTTAGAATGTCACCATTTGAAACCAGTATTTCCCCAATCTCCATTCTCTCTCTTTCAACTTGTTCACCAAAAAAATTCTCAAAATAGTACAGTTGCCTCCACTATTTTTTTCTTCCAGTCTCAACTTACTCTTTGTTATTTTTCCTCCTACCAATTTGCTGAAACTACAGTCTTTGAGACCTCCATTCACCAACGACCTACTAATTAACAAATTCAACAGTCTCTTCTAAGTCCTTACTTGACTAGACCTCTCCACAGCAATCAAAATCACAGACCACTTGTTCCTTCTTGAAAAGCTCTTATAACTGGAAGAAGAAAATGACTGCCTCTTCCCCATAGAGAGGTAGAGGAGAAGAATGGCCCTTGGCTACGAATTTAATCAAGTATGTATAAGAAGTAATTTCAGAGTCTCCACCTGGTCTTAGTATAGCTAAGGTGGCAGGTTGTAAGAGATATATGAGTCAGCATTAGCCAATTTATTATTCCAGGTAGACCTGAAATAGCACATTTAAAAAGGGGAGGAGGTGGAAAGATGAAAGGGAAGAAGCATCACGGCACTGCATAATAATGAGGCCATGTTAACTCCATTATAGTTTTGTGAGCTTGTAAGTTATAGGGCAGTTGGGAGAGTGTTTATTTTTCCTCTTTAGAGTCAGCACTATTGTAGAGGAGTGTGTGTGTGTATAGGTGCATATGAGAGTGCACACACACACACGTGAGAGAGAGAGGTAAAGATTTCCAACATGTAACAATTTGAAAATTGCAGGAACAGAATGTTTGTGATGCCATCTGAAATTTCGATAACAACTGAAGGGGATTAAGTTAAAGTGCCTAGGGCTTCTCCTGGATTGCATGAAGGGAAGTGTGATATAGGCAATCCCTGAGTATTCCATTAAGACCAGTTGTTATTCTAGTTTGGATATGACTAGGATAGTGACATTTAATCTGAGATGAGATCAGCCTCTATAGATTGACTGTGAAAGGTGAAAAATTGGTAAAAACCAGTGTAAAGAGCAGTGGGAATATTAACAAAGACGCTGAATGTACTTAGTTTTTGTATCCATCTCTTCTCACACAATTTTTGAAGTCTTAGATCTCAAGTATGTTGCCTTAGTTTTCTTTTAACATCAGCATCTTCCAAGGAGCTCTGAAATTGTGTAAATGCTAAGTGCACCAGGAATATTTTAGAACTGAAATGTTAAACTAACCAAATATGTATACATGTATATGTTAACCTTGATAAATTTAATTGTGTAACATGAATTAAATGTAAAAAAGTATAAATATTAAATATAAAACAATTATGTAGTAACATGACTTAGAAACAATGAGATTGTATAAGTAGCTGTTTTTTATGATATTGATGTAGAGGGAGAAAGTAGGACCTAAGCTAACATTTATTGAGTGCCTGTGAAATGTCAGACACTTTACCTACCTCATCTTATGAAATATAAATAAATACTCTGAGGTATAGGTGTTCTAATTTCAATTTACTGCCCAAGAATCCAAAATTTGAAAAAGCTGAGTAACTAGCTCAGGGAAGAAAAGTAAGTTTCAGCTTTCTTGCCACTACCTATGAATTCATTCTGGCTGCAGAAAAATGATGAGAAGAAAATTTTCACTGTATCTCTGTTCAATAGGAAAAACTCTTCATGAATCAGCAATATCTGCTTTAATTTTAGAATGGGGAAGAGGATATTCACTGCCAAATGTTGCTATCATTGTACAAACCTAGAATCAGAAAGGAAGAATATGAGTTGGTGGACCTGTTTATTTGTGGGTTTCTGGAGGAAGGGTTGAAAAAGAGGACTGATCAGGATTTGAGCTCAGATGTGTCCTATTTTCAAATATAACATTATTTTCACTATACCCAGATGTCACTGAAAGAGAAGACTCAGGAAACAATTCAAATTAAATGTCTCTTAATAAATAATATCATATGAAACTATATTAATAATAGAGCAGCAGTTGGAAAGAAGTCAGCTCTCTGCTTCCTTTACTCTTGGCTTATCAAGACAGATTGTCATTTTTATATTGAGTGGTCTGTGTGAGCATGAGGATAAGAAATATACAAACATTCTGGCACAGTACCACTGCATAATTGAGAAACTAAAATATCTAATCCAGAGTTCAGATAGTATTCTGCTTTTAGGAAGTAGGTCATATTTTTTCAAACTTCAAGTTATATTTAAATTGTCCCAAAAGGAAAAAGATGTGTAGTCTCTTAAAAAGTTTCCAACTATAAGTAGAGGTTTAACAAAATAAAATTTGTTCACTACCAAGTTAAGTAGGGCCTGAGGAGTTCCTGTCGTGGCGCAGTGGTTAACGAATCCGACTAGGAACCATGAGGTTGCGGGTTCGATCCCTGCCCTTGCTCAGTGGGTTAAGGATCCGGCGTTGCCGTGAGCTGTGGTGTAGGTTGCAGACGCAGCTTGGATCCTGCATTGCTGTGGCTCTGGCATAGGCTGGTGGCTACAGCCTGGGAAACTCCATATGCCGTGGGAGTGGCCCAAGAAATGGAAAAAAGTCAAAAAAAAAAAAAAAAGTAGGGCCTGAAAATGATCATGTTAGATGAAAATAAGAACTAAAAGATGAAATTCAGTACTAACGAAAGTGAGGGCAATGTAAAGTCCCCAAATCACAGTGTCTTGTTGTTGATGTAAATATCAGCGGTACCATTGACACTGTGATTCTGTCCTCCATTGCCTGGACATTGGCGTGAAGTGCTAGTGAGTTTCCCGACTGGAAGCGGACACTCTAGACTGCTTGCAGCTACTTGAAGAATTCATAAAAATGTAACTACAAAAGACTAACTAGTCTTTTTTTTTTTTTCTTCATGGTAAACCTTGAAAATGGGAGCAGCAGATGAATTATGTGGGTTTTCTTTTCTGTTTGCCTTCCCCACATGTTTGGTTCTTAGCCACTTAAGCACCAGGGTGTCAACCCTTATGGACAGTATCACCAGGCAGCCCTTACTTGCTGGATTCTGATTAGGTTTAACAGTTGGGGGAGGGGGGATAAGATGAAGGGTAGCAGGGTGTGAAACTCACCTCCTCCCACAAATACATCAAAAACACATCCACATGTGGAATGATTCACACAGAAAATTTTGCTGAATGCGGAAAAAAGACTTCAGGATTCTGATAGAGCAAGAAAATCTCCATGTAACTGGGTAGGACAAAAGAAAAAAGAAAAAGAAAAAAGAAACTGAGTAAGGAAGGGGGACAGGACCTGCGCCCCTAGCTTGGAGCTGGGAAAGAAGAAAAGTTCCTGCACCCTGAAAAGTCCCCCCACTGGCAGGGAGAGCAACTGGGACAGAGGAGGAACTCAGAGTTTAAGAGGAGAACACAGCAATCAGTTTTTAGCAATTAAAACAAAAACCATCCTGCACAAATGGTCAGTGCTACCGCTCTATGCTCCCCAGCCCCAGAAGGCGTGTTTGCCAGAAACTGAATCTCAGGCTTTGGAGATCAAACTGAACTGGGGCTGGGTGAGGAAGATGGGGGAACTGGGTTGGCAGCATGGAAACAGCCAGCTTAAAGGCATTAGAGTCTAGGGTGACTACGTTTGAGGGTGCAAGCTGAGAAAATCCAGACTGGCATAGAAGCTAGGAGCCATTGTTTGGGGGTGGAGGAAGAAGGGAACAGGATCCACCACTACAACCTAGTTTCTTGCTGGCACTCTCAGGAGGCAGAACACTGCCTGTACCAGCTCTAGGAGCTTTAGCACAGCAAAGATAACAATCTGCAAAATGAAAAGGCAACCTATAGAATGGTAGAAAATATTAGTAGGGGCTTAATATC
Source organism: Phacochoerus africanus (assembly GCF_016906955.1). Lineage (NCBI taxonomy): Eukaryota > Metazoa > Chordata > Mammalia > Artiodactyla > Suidae > Phacochoerus > Phacochoerus africanus. The sequence continues at coordinate 59,687,562 of NC_062556.1, read as the reverse complement.
CAAAATATGTAAAGAACTCACACAACTCCGTAGCAAAAAAATAAATAATTCAGTTAAAATTGGCAAAGGATCTGAATAGATATTTTTCAAAAGAAGACATGCAAATGAACAGGTATATAAAGGGTGCTCACTTTTGTTAATCAGCAGGGAAGTGCAAATCAAAACAATAAAGACCTATCACTTCACATCTTCACTCAAGTGGTAAGTGTTAGTGAGGCTGTGGAGAAAAGGGAACCCTGGTACACTGTTAATGAGAATGTAAATTGCCATTATAGAAAGTAGTTCCTCAGGAAATGAAATAACATATGATCAGGTAATCCCATTTCTTGCTATATATCCAAAAGAAATGAAATCAGTATCTAAGATATTTGCACTCTCATGTTTATTGCAGTATTATTCCCAATAACCAAGATGTGGAAGCAATCTAGATGTTTACAGATAAATTTCTAAAGAAAATGTGGTATTTATGTATTTTTACATTCTTGCGAACACTTGTTATATATATATGAATGTATACACATACAATAGAATATCATTCAGTCTTTCAAAAGAAAGAAATTCTGCCATTTGTGACAACATGGATGAAGCTGGAGGACATCATTCTAAGGGAAATAGGCTGAACACAGAAAGCAAAATACTGTATTATCTCATATTTGGCATCTAATGTAATTGCACTTACAGAAGCAGAGGTTAGAATGGTGGTTACCAGGGTCTAGGTGGGAAGAAGAGAATGGGCAGATATTTGCCAAAGGGAACAGTGTTTTACTTATGCAAGATTAATATATTCTGGAAATCACATATATGATAAAGAGCAAGAACTCTAGTTAACAATACTTTATTGATACTTCCTAAGAGTGTCGGTCTTAAGTACACTCATCCCACTCAAAAGATAACTGTGTGAGGTAATGGATATTTAATTAGTTGGATGGCAGAAAATCTAGAAAAAAATTAGTATATGATTTGTTTGTTTTTTTTCCATTTGTATTAGGCTTTATTTTCATTTTATTTCTTTTTATTGCTATACAGTATTTTTTGAGGGATTTGACTAACAGCTTGCAGTACAGTGCCTATTATTTAGTCATTACCTAAATATATGTGAAATTGAATTAAATTTTGTACAGATTGTTTTAAGTTGAAGAACATATGTTCTATAATTCCTAACATGAAATTCTCAAGACCAACTGTTTATTCGTAGCACTACTAAATACATTGGTAGTTTGACACCATATGCTCAAATTACACTCCCTTTTGATAAAACAATAAACCTTCTTAATATATCTGGAATTACCCAGGAAATTTGGGTATCATGAGAAGTTCATTTATTTCTGATTTCTCATCAATACAGTCTACTGTTTAATCAAAATTTTAATATGTACTCAAAAATGCTTATGATATGTACATAATAAATATGTTTTGGGGGCAGTGACTGTATTTGGAAGATATTAAAGACTAAGTTGTACATGTTTTATTTGACTTTTAAGAGTTGATATAGCTTTTAAATTTAGATTACTCCATTTCTAGGACAATTTTACACATCGAGTGGACATTGCATTTTTCTAATATCGCAAAAAAATTAAATGAAGGAAATAAATTTGTATAAATCTGACGAATTCATTTAAATGGTGTTGTCTTATTAATACTAAAGAAGTTTTCGTATGTTCCCTCAAACAATATTGAAGTATATGAGCATTAGAACAATAAGCTATTTTTTTGCAATTTATTGATATTTGCTCAACTCCCAATGTGCAATTTTTCTCTTCTGTGTCAAAGAGTACATTGTCATATCATAAGACTCCATTGTTCTTGGAGTTTCCGTCTTGGCTCAGTGGTTACCAACCTGACTAGCATCCATGAGCATGTGGGTTCAATCCCTGGCCTTGCTCAGTGGGTTAAGGATCCAGCATTGCTGTGAGCTGTGGTGTAGGTCACAGACGCGGCTTGGATCCTACATTGCTGCGGCTCTGTTGCTGTGGCTCTTATGTAGGCCAGCGGCTACAGCTCTGATTCTACCGCTAGCCTGGGAACCTATGCTGCGAGTGTGGCTGGCCCTAAAAAATACAAAAAAACCAAAAAAAAAAAAAGATTCCATTGTTCTTGAATCAGTGGACTCTATGTTAGATGGAAAATAAAATTAGTCACATTTTTACCTAGTTTGTCGTAGTTCCTTGCTACTCTTTATGATAAAGTTTGATAGTGAAACAGTTAAGTAAACACAGAATTTCTAAGAAGAAGCACTGAAGTGCATATGATCTCATATGATCTAACATAATGTGCTTCACAGAAACTAGAAATTGGATTAATACTGCTTGCTCATGCTTGAAGCACGGAAAATTGCTCAAAGGCAGATGGAAGGAGAGTGAAAATCTAAAAATAAAATTCCCAGTGGAAATGAGGATTTTCACAGTTCAGATTGTTTTCTTCTAGAATATGAGTCTCAGGACACAGTAGAAAACCTTACAAGCAGGGCATTTAAGAATAATATAAACTGTGTGTGTGTGCGTAAGTGTATGTGTGCATAATTTATATAAACATAGTTGTGTGTCTATGTGGAGATAAACAGAGAGAGAAAGAGATGCTATAAGAATCTGAAAAACAACAAAATTAAAACTTTTTCATTTCAAGCGTTTTTATTTATCCGTCTTACCTATGATTTCTTTTAGAGACTTCTATCAAGACTTTCAAAATTTATTATTTTAATGAAAAATGCAATGGACGTTAGCATCATTTTTGTTGCTTTTCTTTAATAAAATCTAGATGGGGGATATAGTCTCCTTATGGTTTGTACTTACTAACTCTGAAAAGCTCAGGTATCTGATGCAATTACAATATCGACAGATTAAGTCAGCTAAAAAGTACATAATGTGATAAATTATCATAGTGATTATTAAAAAAGAGTGAATTCTGAATGAAAATATCTCTAAAACTATTGCATTGTGAATAGCATCGAAATAAATTCCTAACCAGAAATTGTGTTAAGTAATCAGACTTAAAATATATCTTTTACCATAGGAAAAATATATAAAACTAGTCATTTATATTGTTAGTGTAATAACATACTATCTAGTAAATTAGTACAAACACCAAGAACTTAATATGCCTATTTATTAAAAATACATTTATTATATTTTCCTCTGTTTAATCATAGACATTTTGCCTAAATGATAAGCTGATGATGCTTAAGTGATCAAACTTACCTGAACTATCTCATTTTCTTAATGAAAAAGGAAAAAATATTTAACAATATTATCGGCTCCTTCATCACCAACAGTAACACACGCAGTACACAATTCCATAATTCTCTGCTAATTTATTTTATGATGTCTTAATTTCAACAAAACTTAAATACATGAACTACAATATCAATACAAACTCTATTCTGGAAGGGATTCTTTGACTATATGTGATGATTCTCCCCCATTAGACTTAGGTGCGGGAAGTAACCAGCTTGAAAGGGGTTAAGTTTTTTCCTTGCACAGTTTATTAAGTTTGACTACATTGGTATATTTTTTGCTTGTCTATCCAATGGTTCTAAAATTAGCTTTAAGGAAAGTCATGAAATGATCTCTTTTTCTTTAGACTGGAAAGAAAGAACTCTGGGGTGATTCAATAATGTACTTAAGCTTTGAGGACTGAAGAGAGCTCAGGCTTGTCAATAGACTGCTCCTTCCCTTCAGCCTCACCATGAATTTGCTGAGTGACCTTCACTGTTACCCAACACCTTACCCATAAACAGAGAGGATCGATGATCTCCCAAGGCCCTTCTCAGGCTATAAATACATCTTTAGAGCAAGGATTTTGACAGCTGTTCTTCATTTTCACTGATAAGAAGGCAAAAATATAAAAGAAAAAGAAAATTCACTTACATTTCAAGAAGGTTTTAGTATATCAAGAAAAGGTAAGATCTTGAATGAACCCTAGGAATCATTTATTTTGGCAGTGACCTAATTTTACAGATAATGACACAATGGCCAGTCCTTTCGGAAAAATAGAAATCCTTTAAACAATCATATATGCCCATTTTGATGAGAGTTGAGACTCAAGTTTTGTCATAAGAAAGAAATTTAACATTTCAAGTTTTATGAAATATAAACATATTGTGATAGGTAAGATATATTAGGGACAAATTGTCTTTAATAGTGACATTACAAGTTCATTTAAGAATTTCAAGGGAAAATCCAATTTGTTTTTAAGTCCTGACATGAATTTCTGTATGCCAATAATGAAACCCTGTAACCAGTGAATATACCCTGCAGAGTGCATAGACCATGGCCAATGTATTTCTTCATTTACATTTAAAATATTTGGATTGTTTTCTTCCTCATTCTAACATATGCTAAATTTTCACTCTCCTAAACATAGTACTAACAATAAATTAGTATATAGAACTACACTTTGTTAAACCTTTCACTGAGGATGAATAAACACTTCTTATTCTTTTCTAGGGAATTTTCACTTCTCAACCATTTTTAGAAGTGGAAAATATTGAGATATATATATATATATATATATTTTAAACACAGGGAAAAATAAAAGCTGATTGTAAAGATGAAAACAGAAGTTCCTTAGAATCATCATAGGTTCAAGAAAAACCATTTTAATTAAGTAAAACAAAAGAACTTTACATTTAGAAGGAAAAGACCTTAATTATACAACATTAGAAAACTCATAATTGTGAGTGAGTGCTTCGAGTGTGTCAAACTATTGACAAACTATTCTAAGATTAGATCCTTCAGTTTGATTGAAAGTACAGTAAATCGGAGTTCCCGTCGTGGCGCAGTGGTTAACGAATCTGACTAGGAACCATGAAGTTGCGGGTTCGGTCCCTGCTCTTGCTCAGCGGGTTAACGATCCGGCGTTGCCCTGAGCTGTGGTGTAGGTTGCAGACGCGGCTCGGATCCCGCGTTGCTGTGGCTCTGGCATAGGCCGGTGGCTACAGCTCAGATTCGACCCCTAGCCTGGGAACCTCCATATGCCGAGGGAGCGGCCCAAGAAATAGCAACAACAACAACAACAACAAAAAAGGCAAAAGATAAAAAAGAAAAAAGAAAGTACAGTAAATCATCTTAAAAATATTTAAAGAAAAAGTTGGTGGTCTTATTTTCATAAAAAATAAATACTTAAAAAATTTTAAGACCGCTTTTTATTAGTAACTTTTTCAAGACTTAAAAACAATTTGTTCTTTAATAATTATTACTAGTTTTTTAAAGATGATATCATTATTCTGTGTCTGTTTTATCTGAGTCTGATTTATATCTGCATTTTAGTTATCCAAAGTTCTCAAAGCCACCTAAGTTCTCATAAGTATTAAATTATTAGTGGGGGAAAAACACCTCAATTCCACCATAATTTTATATTTCAAAATCATTGAATTGTTTTGCTTATTATAAATGCCTTATAGGTAATGTTTTTATTTTTGCTCATTTGAAAGAATAAAGCAGTGCCTTCCACTTAACCAAAAGCAGTATTTCCTTTAACTTTAGTATTTAGAGCACAGGTACATGGCCATAAATAAAGGAGTGTGGTCTTGGAAGGCATTGACTGTCCCATAGTTTACACACTTAAAGGGAAGGGGACAGAACTGCCTTAGATATATGCAATTTTAGAATTGCTCATAAAGGGGTTCCTCTTGTGGCTCAGCCAGTTAAAAAATCCTGCATAGTGTCCCTGAGGATATGCATCCCATCCCTGGCCTTGCTCAGTGGCTGCAAGCTGCAGTGTAGGTCACAGATGCAGCTCTGCTTCAACCACTAGCCCAGAAATGTCCATATGCTGAGGGTACTCATAAAATTAAGTGTATTGTTTAAGTAGTTTGGTTAGAAGGGTCTGTAGATCAGAAACCTCATGTAGAATCAGTTTGCAACCATCATCACATCTAATTTTAGAATTTTTTCATCACATCACCCCCGAAATCTCATAAATGTTAGCAGCTCCATTCTAGCTTCTTATCCTGCATCCTTGCCATTCCAGAACACACTTCCCACCTCAGCCCTAGACAGTCACTAATAATGTATTCCAAGTTCTTCCATATTGCAGGATGTATTGGCACTTCATTTTTTTCTTTGCTAAATAATATTCCATGTTATGAATATATCATCTGCTTATACATTAATGGGTAATGGGAATGTCATGTCTACATTTTCACAATGAATTCACTTATATGATTTTGTGTAGATTTAGATTTTTATTTCTTTTGGGTCTGTATTTAAGAGTGGGTTATATACATTTCTGGGTTATATGACAACTTTATTTTTAACTTTTTGAGGAACTCCCAATTTTCCAAAGTGTCTGTTCCATTTTATATTCTGCCAGCAATACATGAAGGCCCCAGTTTATCTGCATCTTCTTCAATATTATGTTAGGCATCCTAGGGCATACAAAAGTACTGTCTCATTGTAGTTTTGGTTTATATTTTCCTAATTATTAGTAATGTTACATATCTTTTCATGTTTATTGGCAAACTTTTCGAGCAATGTCTCTTCTAATTCATTACCTATTTGGTTACTTGACATTGGAAGAGGTCATCTAGAATACATGACTGTAAGTTGACCTTATAACAGGATCCGGGAAATCAGAAGTTCCTTACCTCTCCCCTGTCCTGGGAATGTATATTCTCCTCAATGCTTCTATACTAGGGACTACTTCAAGAATGCAGCCTTGAGAGATAAATGTGTTATTGAGATTATATGGACTGTATAGTGACTGAACCCCATTATGGTCTTCATATAAACACTTGAGATTCTGGCAGGCAGATGTGAAGAGCTACTCATCTTACTTCTAAGAGAAGTCTCATATGTAAATTCCCTTGCTTATTAAAATTGCCACCTACCAATCTGGAGTGGTCTGCCCCTTTATCTGGTTTCCCCTTTTCCTCTGTATATGGGCTAGTTTCACATTTCATCCATGAAACTCCTGAGGTTCTGAACCAACATTTACTTATTGTTAAGTTGTAAAATTGTATATATTCTAGATACAAGGCCATTGGCAGATACATGATTTGAAAATGTTTTCTCTTAATTTTTTAATTTTTGCTTTTTAGGGCCATACCTGTGACATATGGAAGATCCCAGGCTAGAGATTGAATCAGAGCTACACCTGCTGGCCTACACCAGAAGCACAGCGATGCAGGATCCAAGCCGCATATGCAACCTACACCACAACTCATAGCAACACTGGATCCCTGACTCACTGAGTGAGGCCACAGATCAAACTCATATCATCATGGATACGAGTCGAATTTGTTTCTGCTGCACCACAAGAGAATTCCATTTTCTCTGATTTTTAAATTTGACTTTTCACTTTCTTGATTTTTTTTTTTTTGGTGTACAAAGTTTTTTAAATTTTTATTAAATTTAAATCATCTATTTTATTTCTATGCCAGTTGTGCTTTTACTATGTGTGATTTTTATGAGAACATTACCTAACGCAAGGTCATGAAGATTTACTTTGATGTTTTCTTCTGTAGATTTCATTTTAACCTTTAGGTTTAGGTCTGTGATCCAGTTTGAGTTAATTTTTGTGTATGATTTGAGGAAGAGATTCTTTGAATGTAAATATTCAGTTTTCTTATCACTATGTGTGAAAAAACTATTCTTTACTTTATTGCATTTTCTTGACATCCGTGTTCACTATCAGTTGACCGTAAATATAAGGATTACCTCTAGAGTCTCAATTCTATTCCATTTTTCTGCATGCACATTCTTAAAACCATATCATATATCTTTGATTATTATAATTTGTTCTATATTTATATGATTATGTATGCTTGAGAAGAATTCATATTTTGCTGTTGTAGTGTGGAGTGTTCTACAGATGACTGGTTGCTTGACAGATGATGGTAGGTCTAGCTGGTTTATAATACTGATTACGTCTTCTATTTCTTTGTTGAATTTTTCCCTAGTTTTTCCTTTTTTTTGTTGAAAGTGGAGTATCGAAGTCTCCAGTTATTATTAACAGTCTATTCCTGTACCCCACCCCTCAGATGAGCTAAGGTCTCTGAGTTAAATTTAAAAAAGAATCACCACACCATGAAAACAGAGATTTTGTGGGAATCTGCAAGTTCAGATGAAAATACTGACTGTGTTCTGGGTGTGGTACTTTTAAGAGAAAACTTACAGAGGTCACATTTCTCCATTGTCTGAAATGCTGCTGACTCTTAGCTAGTGGGCTGCTGAGCAAAGAAGGAAGGAGTAATAAGAATAGCCCAGTTAAAACTCACAGACCCAGCTGTATCACTGATTCAGTAGTTTCTCTAGGATCATTTGTTTTGCAGGTTTATTAATTATTAGTGTTCTGCGTGGTTGATTTTAGCTGTTTTGCTTATATTTTCAGTGTTTTAGAGAGAAAGAGAATTCACTAAGGTCCTTATTCTACCTTTCCAGAACTATATGTAAGATTATTAAAACTGCTAACATACATGAGGAGAAAGATCTTTAATTCTTCAGTGGAGCAAATGAGTCTTGGTTTCATATTTTCTAGGGTTCTCTAGGAGAATTTAAGGTCATTAGAGTTACAGTTAGGGAGCAATAAAATAGATACATCTTCTGAAACAAAGTTATCATTTATTTTACTGAAACAAACTTTCAGAGTGATAGCACCTTGGAGGGTCATCTTGGTCCATCTTAGCTTCAACTTGTTAAAAAAAAAAACAAACTGAGCAGAATATGTAGAGATAGTTGAACTCAGATGAACTTATCCAAACTAAGAAAGCTGCAGAAATGTGTAAAGTGCAAATATTAATATAATTTACATTGGTCTCTCACTATATATAAATATATTTTATTTTATGATTTTAATTTTTTTTAATTTTTCATTATAGCTGGTTTATAGTGTCAATTTTCTAATGTACAGCATGTTGACCTGGTTACACATACATGTATATATTCATCAAAAGTGATTAGACATAGTTCCCAGGGCTATATAGCAGGATCTCATTGCCCATCCATTCCAAAGGCAACAGTCTGCATCTATTAACCCCTGACTCCCATACCATCCCACTCCCTACCCCGCCCCCTTGGCAACCAAGTCTATTCTCCAAGTCCATGATTTTCTTTTCTGTGGAAAGGTTCATTTGTGTACTATATTAAATTCCAGATATAAGGGATATTATATGGTATTTGTCTTTCTCTTTCTGACTTACTTCACTCAGAATGAGAATCTCTAGTTCAATCAATGTTGCTGAAAATGGCATTATTTTGTTCTTTTTGATGGCTGAGTAGTAGTCATTGTGTGTATATGCCAGATCTTCCTAATCCAGTCATCTATTGATGGACACTTGAGTTGTTTCCAAGTCTTGGCTATTGTGAATAGTGCTTCAATGAACATGCAGGTACATGGGTCTTTTTCAAGGAAAGTTTTGTCCAGATATATGCCCAAGAGTGGGATTGCTGGGTCATGTGGTAGTACTATGTATATTTTCCAAGGTACCTCCATACTCTTCTCCATAGTGGTTCTACCAGCTTACATTCCCACCAACAGTGCAGGAGGGCTCCCTTTTCTCCATGCCCCCTCCAGCATTTGGCCATTCTAACTGTTATGAGGTTGTACTTCATAGTAGTTTTGATTTTCATTTCTCTAATAATCAGGGATGCTGGGCATTATTTCATGTGTTGTTGGCCATCTGTATATCTTCCATGGAGAAATGTCTATTCAGGTCTTTTGCCCATTTTTCAGTTGGGTTGTTGGCTTTTTTGCTGTTAAGTTGCATAAATTGCTTGTATATTTTAGAGATTAAGCCCTGTCAATTACATCATTTGAAACTATTTTCTCCCATTCTGTAAGTTGTCTTTTTGTTTTCTTTTTGGTTTCCTTTGCTGTGCAAAAGCTTATCAGTTTGATTTGCTCCCATTGGTTTATTTTTTTCTCTTATTTCTGTTGCTTTGGGAGATTGACCTGAGAAAACATTTGTAAGGTTGATGTCAGAGAATGTTTTGCCTATGTTCTCTTCCAGGACTTTGATGATGTCTTGTCTTATATTTAAGTCTTTAAGCCATTTTGAGTTTATTTTTGTGCGTGGTGTGAGGGTGTGTTCTAGTTTCATTGATTTACATGCAGCTGTCCAGGCTTCCCAGCAATACTTACTGAAAAGACTGTCTTTTTCCCATTTTATGTTCTTGCCTCCTTTGTCAAAGATTAATAGGTGTCTGGGTTTATTTCTGGGTTCTCTATTCTGTTCCATGGGTCTGTCTGTCTCTTTTGGTACCAGTACCACACTATCTTGATGACTGTGGCTTTGTAATATTGCCTGAAGTCTGGCAGAGTTATGCCTCCTGCTTGGTTTTTCTTTTTGGGTCTTTTGTGGTTGCATATAAGTTTTTGGATTGTTTGTTCTAGCTCTGTGAAAAATGTCATGGGTAATTTGATAGGGATTGCATAGAATCTGTAGATTGCTTTGGGTAGTATGGCCATTTTTACAATATTAATTTTTCAAGGTCGTGAGCATGGGATATCTTTCCATTTCTTTGTATCTTCTTTGTTTTCCTTGATTAATGTTTTATAGTTCTCAGCATATAAGTCCTTTACCTCCCTGGTCAGGTGTATTTTTCAGGTATTTGATGTTTTGGGGACAATTTTAAAAGGTATTGTATTTCTGTATTCTTTTCTAATATTTTACTATTAGTATACAAAAATGCAACTGATTTCTCAATGTTCATGTTATATCCTGCTACTTTGCTGAAATTGTTGATCAGTTCAAGTAGTTTTTGGGTTGAGCCCTTAGGGTTTTCGATATATTATATCATGTCATCTGCATACAGTGACAGTTTTACCTCTTCTCTTCCTACTTGGATGCCTTTTATTTCTTTTTTTTTTTTGTCTGATTACTGTGGCTAGGAATTCCAGTACTATGTTGAATAACAGTGGTGAGAGTGGGCATCCCTGTCTTGTTCCAGATTTTAGTGGGAAGGCTTTCAGCTTTTCTCCATTGAGTATTATATTTGCTGTGGGTTTGTCATAAATGGCTTTGATTATGTTCAGGAATGTTCCCTCTATACCCACTTTGGTAAGAGTTTTGATCATGAATGGATGTTGGACTTTGTCAAATGCTTTTTCTGCATCTATTGAGATGATCATGTGGTTTTTGACTTTTCTTTTGTTAATGCGGTGTATGACGTTGATTGTTGTGCGTATGTTGAACCATCCTTGTGAACCTTGTCGTTGTGTATGATCTTTTTGATAGGTTGTTGGATTCAGTTGGCTAAAATTTTGTTGAGAATTTTTGCATCTATATTCATCAAGGATATTGGCCTATAGTTTTCTTTTTTGGTGGTATCTTTGTCTGGTTTTGGAATTAGGGTGATGGTGACATCATAGAAAGTCTTTGGGAGTGTTCCTTCTTCTTCAGCCTTTTGGAAAAGTTTAAGGAGGATGGGTATAAGTTCCTCTTTGAATGTTTGGTAGAATTTGCCTTTGAAGCCATCTGTTCCTGGACTTTTATTTGTAGGGAGTGTTTTTATGACATTTTCGATTGCATTTCTAGTGATGTCTGCTCAGTTGATCTGTTTCTTCATGATTCAGTTTTGGCAGGCTCTAAGTCTCTAGAAGGTTGTCCATTTCTTCTAGGTTGTCAAATTTGTTGACATACAATTGTTCATAGTATTCTCTCGTGGTTTTTTGTATTTCTGTAGTATTTGTTGTGACTTATCCTTTGTCATTTCTTATTTTGTTTATTTGGGCTTTTTCTCTCCTCTTACTGATGTGTCTAGCCAGAGGTTTGTCAGTTTTGTTTACCTTTTCAAAGAACCAGCTCTTGGTTTGATTGATTTTTTCCTATTTTTTTTAAATTTTTATTTTATTGATTTCCTCTCTAATCTTTATGATTTCCTTCCTTCTGCTGACTTTAGATTTGTTTGTTTTCCTTTTTTTAATTCATTTACATGGTGGGTTAAATTTTTGATTTGAGATTGTTCTTTTTTGAGGAAGGCCTGTATTGCTATGAATTTCCCTCTGAGCACTGCTTTTGTGGCCTCCCATAGCTTTTGATTGGTTGTGTCTTCATTATCATTTCTCTCAAGGTATTTTTTAATTTCCTTCTTGATTTCCTCCTTGACTCATGGGTTTTTTACTACTGTGTTGTTTAGACTCCATGTTGTGTGTTTTTTCTCATTTCTTTTCCTGTGATTAATTTCTAGTTTCATGCCATTGTGGTGAGAGAAGAGATTAGAAATAATTTCTGTACTCCTAAATTTGTTGAGGTTAGCTTTGTGCCCCAGTACGTGATCTATCCTCGAGAATGTTCCATGTGCACTTGAGAAGAACGTATATTCTGATTTTTTTGGATGTAATGTCCTGAAAATGTCTATTAGGTATAACTTTTCTATTGTGTCATTTAGCATCTCTTTTACCTTATTGATTTTCTGACTAGAGGAGGATCTGCCTATTGATGTAAGTGGGGTGTTAAAGTCTCCTACTATTATTGTATACCCATCTATTTCTCCTTTTATGTCTGTTAGTATTTGATGGAGGTATCTGGGTGCTCCTCTATTAGGTACATGTATATTGATGGTTGTAACATCCTCTTCTTGAATGGACCCTTTAAGTATCAAATAGTGCCCTTCTTTGTCTTTCTTTACGGCCTTGATTTTTTTTTTTGACTTTTATTTTTATTTTTTTTCTTTTCTTTTTTTTATTACTCAAATAAATTTACCACATCTGTAGTTGTATAATGATCATAACAATCTAATTTCACAGGATTTCCATCCCACAGCCCAAGCACATCCCCCCACCCCCAAACTGTCTCCCCCAGAGATCGTAAGTTTTTCAATGTCTGTGAGTCAGTATCTGTTCTGCAAAGAAGTTCAGCCTGTCCTTTTCTTCAGATTCCACATGTCAGTGAAAGCATTTGATGTTGATGTCTCATTGTATGGCTGACTTCACTTAGCATGATAATTTCTAGGTCTATCCATGTTGCTAAAAATGCTGGTATTTCATTCCTTTTAATGGCTGAGTAATATTCCATTGTGTATATATGTACCACCTCTTCTTGATCCACTCCTCTGTTGATGGACATTTAGGTTGTTTCCATGTTTTGGCTATTGTAAAGACTGCTAAAGTGAACATTGGAGTACATGTGTCTTTGTGAGTCGTGGTTTTCTCTGGATAGATGCCCAGGAGTGGGATTACTGGATCAAATGGTAGTTCTATTTTTAGTTTTCTGAGGAATATCCATACTGCTTTCCACAGTGGTTGCACCAAATTACAATCGCACTGACAGTGTACAAGGGTTCCTTTTTCTCCACACTCTCTCCAGCACTTATTCTTTGTAGACTTTTGGATGGTGGCCATTCTGGTTGGTGTAAGGTGTTACCTCATTGTGGTTTTGATTTACATTTCTCTAATGATGAGTGATGTTGAACATCTTTTCATGTGTTTTTTGGCCATCTGTATGTCTTCTTTGGAGAATTGTCTGTTTAGATTTTCTGCCCATTTTTGGATGGGATTTTTTGTTTTTTTGGTATGGAGCTGCAGAAGTTGTTTATAAATTTTATGGATTAATCCCTTGTCAGTCACTTCATTTGCAAAGATTTTCTCCCATTCTCTGGGTTGTCTTTTCATTTTGTTGAGGGTTTCCTTTGCTGTGCAGAAACTTTTAAGTTTGATTAGGTCCCATTTGTTTATTTTTGTTTTTATTGTCAATACTCTTAAGAGGTGGACCTGAGAAGATGTTGCTGTCATTTATGTCAGAGAGTGTTTGGCCTATGTTTTCCTCTAAGAGTTTTATAGTGTCTGGTCTTATATCTAGGTCTACAGGCCAATTTCACTGGTGAACATCAATGCAAAAATCCTCAACAAAATACTAGCAAACTACATCCAACAATACATTAAAAGGATTGTACATCATGATCAAGTGGGATTTATCCCAGGGATGCAAGGGTTCTTCAATATCCATAAATCCATCAGTGTGATACACCACATTAACAAATTGAAGAATAAAAACCACATGGTCCTCTCAATAGACATGGAAAAAGCCTTTGACAAAATCCAACACCCATTTCTGATAAAAACCCTTCAGAAAGTAGGCATAGCGGGAACCTACCTCACCATAATAAAGGCCATATATGACAAACCCACAGCGAACATCATTCTCAATGGTGAAAAGCTGAAGAATTCCTGCTGAGATCAGGAACAAGACAAGGATATCCACTCTCACCACTACTCTTCAACATAGTTTTGGAAGTCCTAGCCACAGCAATCAGAGAAGTAAAAGAAATAAAAGGAATCCAAATTGGAAAGGAAGAATTAAAACTATCACTATTTGCAGATGATATGATACTATACCTAGAGAATCCCAAAGACTCTACCAGAAAACTGTTAGAGCTCATACACAGATTTGACAAAGTTGCAGGATACAAAATTAATACGCAGAATTTGATAACATTTTTATATACTTAACGATGAAAGAACAGAAAAAGAAATTATGGAAGCAATCCCTTTTTATCATTGCATCCAGAGGAATAAAATACCTAGGAATAATCCTACCTAAAGAGACAAAAGACCTGTACTCTGAAAACTATAAGACACTGATGAAAGAAATCAAAGATGACACAAATAGGTGTAAAGATATACCATGCTCATGGATTGGAAGAGTTAATATTATCAAAATGACTATACTACCTAAGGCAATCTACAAATTCAATGCAATCCCTATCAATTTACCAAGGACATTTTTCACAGAACTCAAACAAAATAGTTTAAAGTTTGTTTGGAAGCACAAAAGACCCAGAATAGCCAAAGACATCCTGAAAAAGAAAAATGGAGCTGGAGAAATCAGGTTCCCTGAATTCAGGCTACACTACAAAGCAACAGTCATCAAAACCATATAGTACTGGCACAAAGACAGAATTATAGATCAGTGGAACAGGATAGAAAGCCCAGAATTAAACCCACACACCCACAGCCAACTCATCTATGACAAAGAAGGCAATAATATACAATGGAGAAAGGACAGCTTGTTCAATAAGTGGTGCTGGGAAAACTGGACAGCCACATGGAAAAGAATGAAATTAGAACACTCCCTACCACCATACACAAAAATAAACTCAGTATGGCCTTGATTTTAAAGTCTGTTTTGTCTGATATGAGTATTGAAACTCCTGATTTCCTGTTTTGTCCATTGGCATGAAATGTCTTTTCCCATCCTCTCACTTTCAATCTGTATGAGTCCTTTGCCCTAAGGTGAGTCTCTTGTAGACAGCTGATTGAAGGTTTTTGCTTTTTTATCCAGTCTGCCACTCTGTGTCTTTTGATTGAAACATTCTCAATCTGTTGACATTTAAGGTGATTATTGATAGATAGGTATTTATTGCCATTTTAAGCCTTGTTTTCCAGTTGATTCTGTGTTTCTCTTTTCTTCCTTTCTTCTTTTGGTTGGATGATTTCCATTTATTTTATACTTGAGTACTTTTCAGTTTTTGTGTATGTGATGTTCAGTTTAATTTGTGGTTGCCCTGTTTTTTAAGTATGTTAACCCCTTCCTATATCCGCTTGGTTTAGCCTGATAGTCATATAGTCTCAAACACGTCATTAAAATCTTTTTTAAAACATTTAAAAAAAAAGAATCTATGTTTTCTTATTTTCCTTTCCCACATTGTATGATTTTGAAGTCTTATTTATTTATTTATTTATATTGAACATTTCATGTTTAGATCTGTATGCTGGCTTATTTAAGTGATTGCTTTCCAATTTTGGTTTCCTCCATTCTATTTCTTCTTCTTCTTTTTTTTTTTTTAATTTAGAGAAGCCCTTTCAGAATTCCTTTTAGAAAGTGTTTAGTATTGCTGTACTATTTTAGCTTTTGTTTGTTGGATAAATCTTTATTTCTTCTTCTATTTTAAATAATATTCTTGCTGGGTGAGTATTCTAGGTTGCAGATTTTTTCCTTTCAGCCCTTTAAATATATTTTGCCAATCCCTTTTGGCCTATAGTGTTTCTGGAGAGAAATCAGCTGATAGTCTTATGGGGGTTCCCTTATAATTAACACTTTTGGTTTTCTCTTGCTGCCTTTAGAATCCTCTCTTTAACTTTTGCCATTTTTATTATAATATGTCTTGGTGTGGGCCTGTTTGGGTTCAGCTTGTTTGGGGCCCTCTGATTCCTATATCTTGATATCAGTTTCCTTTAGATTTGGAAAGTTTTCAGACATTATTTCTTCAAATATATTTTCAATCCCCTTTTCTTTTTCTTCTCTTTCTGGAATTCCTATTATGCATAGATTGGCCCACTTTATATTATCCCGTAGATCTGTAATATTGCTTTCATGTTTATTCATTTGATTTTCTGTCTGCTGTCCTGATTGGGTGATTTCTACTATTCTTTCTTCCATGATACTAATTCCTTCCTCTGCATTATTCAATCTGCTTTTTATTACCTTTAGCTCAGTTCGCATCTCTGCAAATGAGTTTTCTAGCTATTATTGGCTCCTCCTTATATTTTCTAGCTCCTTTCTAAGGGAATCTGCATTACTGTTTGTGTCTTCTCTTAATTCCTTGATGTTAAGCCTTAATTCCTTCAGTATTTTCGCTCTCTCCCTTTGAACTTGATGTCTGTTAGACTGCAGAGGTCTGTTTCATTGTCAACTGCTTTAGGCGAATTCTCCTGTTCCTTTAACTGGGAATGGTTTCTGAGCTTCTTCATCTTGCTTATGCTTTTCTTTTTCTGTGAGTTTGGGGGAAACCAAACTGTAGTCTTGTAAGGCTACTTCTAAGGAAGAGCACACCTTTGTATTTTTTTGGGGGGGTTACTATTTGTTTTCGGTGTAGGAGTTTAATTATTTTCTGTCTCTATCTTTGGTGTGAGTAGGCTGCTAGTCCCAAAATGCTCAGTGTGTTTTCAGAGAGAAGGGCACAACGGGTAGGGTCAGTAGTCTGGGCCTGGTTGCTGGGCTCTCACCAGCAGCAAGGACCTGCAGGGAAGGTGGCACTGGCTACTCCTAGTTGCACAGCCCTGGTAAGTGATAATAAGATCTGGGCCGATCTAGGTGTCCAGAGCATTTGCCAGTAGCAGCAGCAGGGTGTGTGAGTTCTCAGGGGAGTGAGAGCAATCACAACTATTGTTTGATTACATTGCCCTCCTGTGAGGTGACTGGAACCACAGGTGGTGCCTGTTCAGGAACCCCTAGTTGTAGTGGGCTATGACTGTCTCTAGAGTCAGTGATAACTACAGTGATTTGCCCCTGCCACCTGTAGACCATGCAAGAAGCAACCCATCTCACTTAGCTCATATAGGAGGTGCTGTACAGACTGCTCTTAGTTGCAGGATCCTGGGAAGTGACAGAGATCAGGTATCTGAGTACTGCCCAGAGCATTCAGCAGTGGCAGGAGCAGGGCTGTTGTGTTCCCCAGGATGCGAGAGCACCAACAGGTGGTGTTTGGTCTCAATGCCTTCCTCTGTGTGTGCTTGATGTGATTCAGGCTGCAAGTGGTGCCTGTTCACAGACCCCTAGTGGTGGTGGGCCACTCCCACCTCTGGAGCCAGAGAAAACTCTGGTGGTTTGCCCCCACCTCCTGTAGACCATGCAAGAAGCACTTTGTCCTGTTTAGCCCCCACAGGATGTGCTGCACAAGCTGCTCTTAGCTGCAGATTCCTAGGAAGGGTCGGTGAACAAGCATCTGGGCACTGCCTTGAGCATTTGTCAGTGGCAGCAGCAGGGCACGTGTGCTCCCAGGGGAACAAGAGCAATAACAGGTGGTGTTCTGTCATAATGTCCTTCTCTGTGGTGCCCTCTGAGGTGGTTGGGGCTGCAAGTGATTTTTATTCAGGTGTCCCCAGTGGTGGTGGGCCACACCCACCTCTGGAGTTAGGGATAACTGTGATGGTTTGCCCCTACCACCGGCAGGCTAGGCAAGAAGCCCCCTGTCTCACTTAGCCCACGCAGGAGGTGCTGCACCAGCTGCTTTTAGTTGTATGGTCTTGGGAAGGGACAGTGACAAATTGTCTTGGTGCCACCCAGAGTGTTTGACAATGAAAGCTCTAGGGTGGGTTGTTTCCAGGGGAGTGAGAGCAAGAGCATATGGTTCTTGGTGGGCACCGTGTCACACTTTGCCCCCTGATGCCTTTAGCCCATACTTGAGGTGCCTGGCCACTGGTAACCTGTACAAGAAGTGCCCAATCCCTCATATACGAGCAAGAGGCTTCTCACTGTGTGCTGTCTACCCCAGAGCCCTCTGTTCTCCTGAAGACTAGCAAGTGGCTTCACCCTGCAGGCTGCCTGTGCCGGAGACATCCATTCTGCCGCAGACTAGCAAGTGGCTTCTCGACCTGGGCAGCCCGCTCCAGAACTGCCCCACCCTCTGAGAGCCCACAGGCACAGGCACACATTCCGACACAAGGAGTTTCCAATGGGGGTCCACCCCTCCTCCTCTCTCCCTCCCCAACAACAGTGCCTTGCCACTCCTACGTGGCCCAAACTTCTCCCCGGTTCCTTCCGCCATGGCGTTCCACTCCCTAGCCAGTGGAGTACCGCTCCCTCCACCCATGGCGCACTGCTCCTTATCCCCTTAGGCAGTCTCCACACCGCCAACCCCAGCCCTCTCGCGGAGACTGACCTTCTGAGTCAGTCCGCACCCCAAATGTCTCAGGCTGTGGTTTCTGGGCCAGTGGTTCAGATGATCTGTGGGCTCTCTGCTTTTTCTTTCTCAGTCCTGCTGATGCGCTTTTCTCAGCAACTTTGAGGTCCCTCTGGCTTCACCTATCCTTTCCTTGGTTAGGTGGCTTCCCAGGGTGTGGGTTCCTTTTCCCCTACACAGCATCTCTCTGGAATGCTAGTGCCATCCTGATTCCTTTTTCCTCTCTCTTTTTTTTTTTTCTTTTGTTCTACCCTGGTATGTCAAGACTTTCTTGCCGTTTTTGGAGGTTTAAGTTCTGACACCATTCAGTTGACGTTCTGTGTGAGTCATTTTACATGTGAGTTTTTTTGATGTGTTTGTGGGAGAGGGTTAGCGTGACCTCTTACTCCTCTGCCATCTTGCTCTGCCTCTCTCTATCTCTTCTATTACATATATATATATATATGTAATATATAATATAAGTATTTAGCCTGTAAGCTTCCTAAATGCTTATTCAAAATTATAATTATAGTGCTGCTTGCTTAACAAGAGACATAACCTGTCCTAAAAATTTTAAAAATAAAGATCATATTGCTTTTTATGTCTAGGTACTGTGCTAAAAGTTCTCCGACTTATTATCCTGCTTTACTCTCCCAGAGTGAACATGATATTTATAATAATATTGTCACATATAGAAAAAGGGAACTGAAGGGTCAGAAAGAATTAAAAATCCTCCTGTGTAATTAGATATTTGATAGCTACTAGTGACTGAAATTCTGATTTGCCTTTCTTTGACTAATAGTACCCAGTGCAGTTAGTGTTTCTAAAGGATCATGTCTGGCAAGTACACACCTACTTGTATTGGGAAAACCTTTCTCCTGAAAGGAACTTGGTAAATGCTCCACTCATGTTCTTTCATCCCTAAAGGGCCCATCTTTCTATATTCCCAGATTTCAGTCACTGCCACTAGTGAAACCTTTATCTCCCTCATATGCCACAGCTAAAAATTTATCAAACACTTCAAATTTTACCTTCTAGATACATTTTTCTTTACTTGAAAATCCACATTTATTGTTACTAACCAAGTACAGGCATTTCTTGCCCGGTTCATCTTATTAATCCTCAAATTTGTTTCTTTTCTAGGCGTCTTAGATTTATATAACCCACTCTTTCTAAATGCAAATTAAATGCTTAAATCACCAGTTGTAAGTACTTCAGCACCCCCTTTCATCCCCAAAGATGTTGTAAAAACATAGATTATGATCTCAGCATCATCCAGGAATAGTGTGTGATAAGAATTATCAGGGTAATCTCTTAAGGAACTGCACCTATTGCATTGTCAAATACATGATGGAGATTCAACATGTGTTTTTAGAATAAACTAAGGAATGATGAATGAACACTAAAGAAAAAAAAGATGAGGCAAACATAAAAAGTAAGAAATGCTGTAGCCTTTTCTTGGATAATGCCGTGTTCAAGAAAGAAGGCATACCCAGGATAAGATCAATACTAATGTATAACCAATTAAAAAAATAAAGCGAAAACACTTAAAACAACAGTCTTCAAGACAATGAATATTAGGCAAAAAGAGACAGCAAGACCTGAAAGAAAGGAAACCAACAAGGTGAGTCCTGCAGTTTTATCAGCTGACAGCCTTGAGAGTGTAATAAAGTGGCCTTTAGGCAGTAAGGTGAAGTGGGAGAGGACCCAGGAAATCTTGGCACATTCCCTGAGCTGAACAGGTGGAATTGGCCAAGGGTACTAAGGTGCTTAGAATTCACAAGGCAGGGTATGAGAAGAAGAGCACTGCATGAGAGAAAATTCTGGATCTGTACAGTTCAAGTTTTCAATAGAGTACTAGTTAGAGCAAGCAAGTGAAGGAAATCATTGATGTCTTAGCTCTATCAAGGACCTTTAACTTCCTCACTATTTACTTCCTGACTACCTCAAGGTGGAATTTTTTGGTAGAAGACTAGAACTTTTTAAGACGTTTCTTTCTGTTAAAAATGAGTCAGTATTTCTTGATCATTTTTTTAACCCTGGATTCAATTTAAGATTTTAATATTGGTCTATAAAATCTGAAAGTGTGCTAAGGAAGACATCAATTCCACACCTTACCTTCCTACCTATGCTTAAAGCTATCATATTTTTATAAATAATGTAGAACAGATTTCCAGTTATTTTCTCTCATAAGATAAGCAAAATGTTGTGACTTCCTGAGTGGGAAGATAAAACATAAATTTCATGAAGTTTTCAAAATTATTAATCAGTCTTATGCTACTAAAAATTACACCTAATGCCTCTAATTAAATGCTAATGAATAAAAGTTAATATAAAATGCTCTTTCATTCATTATCTACTTCATGATTTTAAGCTCAATTTTTACCTGTATTAAAGTGTCTGGAAAATAATATCTTCTAAGGAAATAGCATAAAATTAAATAGGATTATAATGAACATTTACAGATATATATTAGATAGTATTTTTAAGACAGAAAAAGGGACATTCCTCCCATTGCTTTCTCATTAATTAGAGATTGTAATATGTTGTTTTAGAGAAATATTTTTGATAAATTATGTAAATAAATGGAAAATATAAGGAAATATATAATTTTATTATACTGATTTGAATTTAAAAGAAACATTTTTTCTTAAAATTTTAACATCATTTGAGCCCTAATTATAATATGTTAAAATATTTCTTTTTAACAAACACATGCTTGTATGTCAAGATAAACACCTTTAAATACTAATATCAAATTCAAAAGATTAATGAGGTTTTGGTAGCTATGATAGTGTTCAAACTCAAAATTATTTAAATATATTATATATATTTATATTATTTAAATATATTAAAATATTAAATAAAATAGTATGACTCAAAATATATATATAAATATAAGAAGTTATGTGGTAGATAATACTGGATAATCTACATTTGCTCTGATGGTACCTGAGCCAAAATGCTGCATTGCATTCAACTATCCACTCAATCTTTTAATGTATACATGCAGGGTACCATCTGAGGGCTACTTGGTTTTTTTGTTTGTTTGTTTGTTTGTTTTTCTCAAGATTGCTTTGGCAATTCTGGGTCTTTTATGGCTCCATATAAGCTTTTGGATTATTTGTCCTAGTTCTGTGAAAAATGTCATGGGTAACTTGATGGGGATATTATAAATCTGTAGATTGCTTTGGGTATATTGGCCACTTTAACGATATTAATTCTTCCAATCCAGGAGCATGGGATATCTTTCCATTCCTTTGAATCCTCTTTAATTTCCTTAATTAATGTTTAATGGTTCTTAGCATATAAGTCTTTGACCTCCTTGGTGAGGTTAAACATATTTTTATGTTCCTTTTCTAATGTTTTATTGTTAGTGTGCATAAATGCAATTGATTTCTGAATGTTAATCTTGTGTCTTGCTACTTCACTGAATTTGCAGATCATTTTGAGTAGGTTTTATGTGGAGTCCTTAGGGTTTCCTATATATAGTATCTTGTGATCTGCATATAGTGACAGTTTTACCTCTTCTCTTCCAATTTCAATAACCCAAGGCAATAGAAATAAAAACAAAAATAAACTGATGGGAAATAATCAAGCTTCAAAGCTTTTGCACAGAAAAGGAAGCCATTAAAAAAAAAAAAAAGGAAAGACAACCTACAGAATGGGAGAAAATAGTTGCAAATGATGCAAACAACAATGGCATGATCTCCAAAATATACAAACAACTCATACAACTCAACAGAAAAAAAAAAAAAAAAAAAAGAGCAAACAACCAAATTGAAAAATGGGCAGAAGACCTAAATAGGCATTTCTCCAAAGAAGACAGGGATGGCCAACAGGCACATTAAAAAATGCTCTGCATCACTAATTATAAGAGAAATGCAAATCAAAACTACTATGAGGTACAACCTCACACCAATCAGAATGGCTGTCGTTAATAAGAATATAAATAACAAATGCTGGAAAGGGTGTGGAGGAAAGGGAACCTTCCTACACTGTTGGTGGGAATATAAATTGATACAACCACTACAGAAAACAGTATGGAGGTTCCACAGAAAACTAAATGTAAAACTACTTTATGATCTAGCAATCCTAATCCTGGGCACATGTCTAGACAGAACTTTCATTCAAAAATATATATGCATGCCTATGTTCATTACAGCATTATTCACAATACCCAAGACATGGAAAGAACCTAAATGTCCATCAACAGATTAATGGATTAAGATGTGGTACATATACACAATGGAATACTACTCAGCCATAAAAAATAACAAAATAATGCCACATACAGTAACATGGATGGAACTAGAGATTCTCATACTAAGTGAAGTAAGTCTGAAAGAGAAAGACAAATACCATATGATATCACTTATATGTGAAACCGAATATATGGAACAGATGAACCTATCTGCAGAAGAGAGTCTCACAGACATGGAAAGCAGACTTGTGGTTGCCAAGGGGGAGATGGGGTGTGTGGGATAGACTGAGAGTTTGAGGTTAATAGACACAAACTGTTACATTTAGAATGGATAGGCAATGAAGTCCTGCTGTATAGCACAGGGAACTATATCCAATCACTTGTGATCGAACATGATGGAAAATAATGTGAGAAGAAGAGTGTGTATGTATGTATGTATGACTGGATCACTTTGCTGTATAGCAGACATTGACAGAACATTGTAATCAATTATAATTTTAAAAAAATTAAAAAAGATTTGGTGGCTTGAAAGAGGTTGTAGAATTGCTAGTATGGTAATGCTATAGTCAGAAAACTTGAGGTATTAGATTTGGGGCTATCATTGCTAATAAAAAGGGTAACCATGGTAGTTAAAAGCTAAAACGAATTGGAGACATGCTGTCTGACCCAAAAAGTTAAGGAACTCAGAAGGTTTTGGGTAGATCTTTTATGTGAATGAAGATGAAAATCACTTAAAACAACAGAAGAAGGGATAGATAAAAAAAACAGTGAGAGTGACCGGGAGGTAAATTAAAACTACATAGAAAAATACTAGATATTATAGTCTTTTGACATGATTGTCAAATGACCTGTGAGTTTTGAAGGAAGAAGACAGGAAAATGACTTGCAAGTGATAACGGAGAACAGTATGAATTCCGTACCTCTCCATTAAGAACTGAGTAATGCAAATTAGGCAAAGAAAAAAAAAATAGTCTCTGCTCAAGAGAGCTTCAGAGAAGAGGTGTCTTCGACAGAAATTTAGTAAATTAGAGAAAGAATATTTACATTTAGAGAGCTAGTTAAAACTTAAAGGGGGGGTTGCTTATGCCCCCAATTTTTGGATGTAGTGTTTACAAATCATTTTAAGTATTAGAATTGCTTGATATAAAAGGACCTGAGAAGTTGTGTTTCTGGTGATGACTTCAGTTATGGAGAGAAGTGAGGCATTGTGGAGTTAGTAGCTAATGTACTAAACTGAATTAGTATTCCATGTCCTCATTTTCTTCAGAGAAAAGTCATCAAGCTACTGTTTGATTGTTAGCTCCTGCGGATGAGCTTCTCTGGAGTTTGAGGTGGTACAGGAGACCTAAATAATGTCCTTAGTGCTCAATGAATTTAAACGTTGTTTGCAGATAAAGCCATGGTTGGATATGTGAAAATTCAAAACTATCTGTAAAAATGGTTATGAATGAACAGGAGCTAAGATTATTGTACAAAACTGAGTATAAAGAGAACTACATAAAAGTAAAGAAGACTTAACAGAAAAGAGAGAGTTTACTTCTCTTAAGGGAGAAGTAAATGGAAAGAGACTACCTAATAACAGGAAATGCCCCTTTTGTAAGCGTA
This sequence comes from Phacochoerus africanus, assembly GCF_016906955.1. NCBI lineage: Eukaryota > Metazoa > Chordata > Mammalia > Artiodactyla > Suidae > Phacochoerus > Phacochoerus africanus. The sequence goes on along the minus strand of NC_062556.1, from coordinate 59,663,217 downwards.
AGTGAGGTTCTCTGTCTTGCAGTTAACCCAGGCACTCACAAGAGAAAGGGGGAAAACAGGAAACTGCGATGAATATAAATATCACTGAAAGGCAACACTAGTGGCAGTGATTTTTAATAATTGTCATAATTTTTTTGGAGGACCACCTTTGCCTTTATTTAGTCTTCAACTTCTTTTGCTTCCTATATACATGATGCTTGCCAACCTGTGACAGCTGTTGACTAGCAACATGAAGCCCAGGTTACACACTGAATTTCAACGTATAGAAATAACTGTTTTTGTTAGCTGCCAGCACCACCTAGAAAAGAGTCTTGGCAGCAGCCAAGTAAATTTCTTGAGTGGATAGAAGATAATTTTCTTAGTTTCCTAGTAGGAACCTAGTAGGAGCATCCAGGTCCTCTGGAGGCTGGCTGAGATAATTGAACCCATTATTGTCTACTATGTCATCTTCTTTAAATTGGTCAAGATATTGTGTAATTACTTTTATCTCTTAAACTCCTATTGATATCAAATATTGAATTTTGAACTACAACATGGTAAAAATTAGCATTTTCAGGTTTCACTGTTCTACAAAGTAAAAATGTGAGTTTGCTACCATGAAAACCTTTCTCACAGAAGCGTTTCTCATTGGTATAACATGTGTGACAACGCTGAGTATATTGGTGTATACTATTCAGCACCAGATAATCTGAATATAATTCAAATTCTGTTCTAAAATTCAAGTTTATGGAGTTTATCTTTCTAAGGTCACTATATTAATAAAGGTTTTTATTTAAAAGGTGGATGGTAGGCGTTCCTGTCATGGCTCGGGAGTTAGTGAACCTGACTAGCATCCGTGAGGACTCAGGTTCAAACCCTGGCCTTGCTCAGTGGGTTAAGGATCCGGTGTTACCATGAACTGTGGTGTAGGTTGCGGTCGCGGCTCAGATCTCAAGTTGTTTTGTCTGTGGTACAGGCCGGCAGCAAAAGTTCCTGGCAGCTATTGGGAACTCCATATGCTGCAGCTGTGGCCCTAAAAAAAGAACAAAAAGACCAAAATATAAAAAAATAAATAAATAAAAGGAGGATGGTAGAATATTGGATATAAAATAAAAAACTAATGTGTTTGAAATAAGGCACTGTAAGAGTGTCACTGGTAGGCTGTTTCATATCTCTAATTTAACCTGTGGAAGAAGTACCATAAGAGTTACAAAGACAAAGATTATGTAATTCTGAGTCTTTGGAGCTTTTCCCATTCCAAACTCAAGAACAAAATATTCCTATCTTTGAAATCAATTTTCTCTGTAATTTTTTCTAGCTAAATAAGCTAGATTTGGGGAGAAAATCTTTTTCAGTGGAAGACTAATGCCTTATTTCCCATTCAAATATATCTATGTCATAATCAAATATTTTTGACATCTACATCCAGAGGAACTGTTCAAGCTTACTTGAACTAATAGAGGAGGTATGTATGATAAACAGCTATAAAGTATTTTTCTTGAGTGTTTGAATGAAAATGGCCAGTCAAGCCTGCACTATACATTATCATTCAGCATTTTGAAAATATCAAAAAAGAAATAGACTTGAAATGGCAAAACATTTCTTTTCTTAATACTAAACTCTAAAAGGCCGATAATGCACAATACTGATCTGACAGTTATTGAAAATTACATATTAAAGAATCCAGAATTCAACATGAACCTGGCTTGATTTCAGAAGGCTTTTTTTTTTTAAAAAATGTGAACTACCATAATTTCTTAGTTATAACTCACAAGGGAAACCTTGCTGATTAAGCATGTTCATAATTCAGTTAATCCTGTTTAAATAAATTGTGCTATGTATAAAAGCTGATGGAAACTGTATGAAAAACTTTGTGTAATGGCTAGGTTTTCTTAAAAAATTCCTTTCACATAACACCATTTTGACAGAATGTTACCTACTTCAATCACTTCTAAACCATCTAGAGAAAAGAAAGTCAAGGAGAGTTGCAGGGGTTTTTAACTGTTTGATAAGAACTTCATCACCTTTCCTTTGATGTGCAGCTTTCTCTTGAGAGGCTGAGGGCAACTCTGATGGAGATTGGCAACTGAAGGATCTGAGTGTTGTAGCTCTGTGATCCCTTCATTGTATTTATTTGTGGGTAAATATTTTATAAAAGCCTTCAAAAATAAAATTTCTCCAGCCATAGGTTTTAAATTCTCTATGTTTTAGCTAAGTTTCCTTTCTTCCGTGTCTTCGTATGGAAACTAAAGTAAGTACTTTGAAATTTTAAAATCAAGAAGCCCATAAATATCTATTTTTATTCTAGGAGAGGTTTTGAATACAAATTTAAATAATCTTAATCCTAAATCATTTCAGATAAAATTGAATACAAATTTAAATAATATCTATTTTTATTCTAGGAGAGGTTTTGAATACAAATTTAAATAATCTTAATCCTAAATCATTTCAGATAAAATTGCCCATTATCATAAAACTTTATTGTGGTTTTTTCTTATTGATATTTAATTAGAATTATTAATACAAATAATAGACTTGATTGTTTTTAGGTACAGTCTCCCAAGGCTGAACCAGGAAGAAGCAGTAAATATGAACAGACCAATTACCAGTATTGAAATTGATCAGCTTAAAAATTTTTGACATAGGTATGTGAGCCCTTTATGGGTGAATATAACTTAAAAACATATTCTCTCTTAATATCTAAAACTGTATGTTTAAAATCTCAATTATTATAGGCTGTATCTTTTTTTACAAAAGGAGTTACTGGAGTTGCGGAGTTGCGGATTTGCCTTCGTGGTTCAGTGGTTAATGAACCCAACTAGAATCCATGAGGATGTGGGTTTGATCCCTTGTCTTGCTCAATGGGTTAAGGATTTGGCATTGCCGTGAGCTGTGGTGCAGGTTGCAGACATGGCTCGAATCCTGCACCGCTGTGGCTGTGGTATAGGCAGGCCGCTGTAGCTCTGATTCAACCCCTAGCCTGGGAACTTCCATATGCTGCAGGTGAGGCCCTAAAAAGCAAAAAAAGAGAAACAAACAAAAAGGAAATACAGTGAAATAACATATTCTATGAGAAAGAAAATCTGTCACAAAAATCTTCAAGTCAACCAAAAATTTTTCAGTACTTGCACTTAATTTATTTTAAGCTAATGTTGCTCTAAAGTCTGAGATAACAAATAAGGATCTGGTTTATACTTAGGAATGAATAGCAATAAAGAGGAAATACAGAACATTATATCTCAGTGTGAGTGCCTTAATGTGGTACTATTAGAACTCAATTATTTCAAAATATTTAGTAGTATTACTTATAATAATATGTCATGGTTATGGGGGGAAAAAAGGTACAAAAACCAGTTAAAAGATGATCAACTTAATCGAACTTTGATATAACTTGGAGTTCCTGTTGTAGCTCAACAGTAATGAACCCAACTAGTATCCATGGGTTCTATCCCAGAATTGCTGTGAGCTGTGGTGTAGGTCGCAGATGCAGGGCTCAGATCCCGAGTTGCTGTGGCTATGGCTTAGGCCCTTAGCTACAGCTCTGATTTGACCCCTAGCCTGGGAACTTCCATATGCTGTGGGCATGGTTCTAAAGAGACACACAAAAAAAACTTTGATATAACTTGTGTGCAAGCCAAAACTAGTATGAATGAACGCTACAATGTTATGACTGCTGAAAAAAGTTGTTTTAATTAATCACAATATCTTCTAATTCATGTGTATTTCAAAAATAATTCTTATCTATATTTTATGTAGAGGTGTATTGCATACATTTTTTAAAAATTTCCTTATTGAGAACATGCAATTATTTATTAAGACATAAGCTCAGGACAATTTTAGTCTAATGACGATCTTTTCATCTAAGGTTGTTTGTGTACTTTCCTTTGAAGATTGTTTAATGGTTCTACTCACCACCTCTGCCTCTCCTTCTTAGCTCCAGCACATTTAATCTTTTGTCATCGGTAGCTTCTTAGCAAATATGCTTCTGTCCTAATACTTTCCACATTCTGTTGTCAGATTTTACATTTGTGGACCTCAGGGAAAAATATGCCTGAAATAGATTTCTTTTTATAGTTGATATTTTTTCCTTTATAATTCTTTACCTGAACTGAACATAATTTATAGCCCTTATTAGATCTCAATGTATATTTTTAAAATCTTTGAATAAATGCATAAGTAACGTGAATTTCAACATGCATTTGCTATTGGAAATAAATTAACCCATTTTGCCATTTTTATACTTACTATTGAAAGGGAATTTGCAAGTTTTTCAATATCTAAAATATTAAAATTAATTTCAGTGTATTTAAGTTAAAAAGCAGTTAAACTGTACATTAACTCAAAGTTTTGCATGGAATAATAGTAGCTGAATCAATGATTGCTGGAAAGAAAATGTTTCTGGTAGTTGTAAGCCTGATTTTGTAACTTAAAAGTTACCAGGGTATATGCTACTGAAGGTATCATGATCTGAGTAATAGCAGGAATAGCACAAGGAACCCATTTTCCAAATCAATAGAAAAGAATGAAATGTCCAGACACATAATGACATGAAAGAACTTTATGGATAAAGGTACATAGATGCAAAAGAGTATATATTGTGTGATTCTATTTACATGGATTTCAAGACAGGCAATCAACATTAATAGATTAAAAAGTGGTTACCTTATTATTGAGCAAGAGTTTATAAAAGGGGAAAAAGCACAAAGGCATTTTTTTTTAATTTTTCTATTATAGTTGATTTACAATGTTCTGTCAGTTTCTGCTGTATCCACATCTTTGGAGTGTTTGACTTCTATGGGAATTACATAACGATATGCCTAGTGAAAAGGTAGCGGCTCTACTATTAATAATAGTTCACACTATGCATTTCAATCAATATGTTATCTCAATAAATTAAAAAATAATCTGTGCAGATGTACATATGTGCATGGAGGAAGGGAAAATGGGGGTAGAAGGGAGAAGGAAAATGCTTTGTAACAGGTCTCTTTTACCTGCTATTGTTTTCTGTGATGTGCCAGCACAACTTTAACCATCAAAGGATTAATGTCAGTGTTTCCTACTATGTCAGTTGATGGTCAACATTTCCTAAGACCCAGAAAGAGATTTAACATACTAGGTAAGACCAAGAAATCCCATAAAGTTTCAGGACACTTTCACTAGAAATATTGAAAAAAGACTTCAAAATAAGATACATTATTCACCATCACCACACTGAAATTTAGAGTAGTTAATATTTTGTCCAAATAACTATATTTTGAGAGCCTCACCTAGACATGATTTTGTTGTTGATGAAATTGGCCTTGTCATCCTCTGAAGCCTTAGCTTCCTTTTGGGTTTGCCTCACAATCTCTTTACTGCAGAGCTCTCTTCAGCCTGGGACTTCTGAAAAAGTTTCTTCTTCCCTGTCTCCTACCTCTAAAGACTACCTGTTCTTGGTTTGGTTTCTTTGGGGCCTTGCAATAATCATTGTGTGTAACTTATTGGTATTAATTTGTTAAATTGCCAATAGTGGTAATATCTTACTCCTTTTCTGGAGTGAAAGCATATACAGCTTTTATAATAAAGTTCAGAAAATCCCTTGACCCATTAAAAATACCATATAGCTAGGTATTTAGGAGATAAAATGATGTGTTTACCATTTGCTTAAAATTATTCCTGCCTACAACTGTAGTATACATGTAAAAGAATTTATAAACTGTTTGGAAGTCTGGACTATATGACCACCTAGGATTTTTCAAATTTGTTTCTATGACACTTTACTGCTTAGTTAGCTGCTCTTTCGATAAATAGGGAAAAAAATGTATAATATATCCCTTTAAAAACTTTGATTTATGTATCAAATTATTCTTCCAGAACCTTCCATTTGGATTCTGTTCTGAATAAACTTGCTATTCTAAATATCCAATTTCCTTGCCTAAATTTTATGCCATGACATTCATTATTAATAGAATTATGTAAAATAAAGTAATTTGAAATTATCCATGGGAAACTGAGTGGATTAGGCGAAGTGGCTATAGTTTTGTTTTCATAAGAGACTTGTCTTAATTTGTCATACTAACCCCTCATACACAAATATAGACATATAACCTCATGGAGAGGTTGAGCAAGATGTGCAGCTCTGATGACCACCTACTTTTCTCATTCTGACTGTGTCACTATCCAAAATGTAATCACTATTCTCAGGATATCATGTATCAGGGGACATGTTTCTACAATCTTTCCTTAGCCTCCCTCTTTCTATTTTCTATGCTAAAAACTCCATCTTGTCCTGCTTTACCTTTACCCTATATTCCTGCTTAAAAAGCAGTCACAGTGGTGGCAAATGACAGAAGCTTAAGAACAAAGACCTAAAGGCATAAGTTATTCAAAGGGTCAGCTGAATGAGGACATAATGCATTGGTCTGTGCATGCCTGACCTCTGAAGATAGGCACGCCCTGTTTGCACAGCATGATATATCCTCTTAAGAATAAGAGGAAGATGAACCTCATGGCCCCAGGGAGTTTATGAGTGGTCATCAGCAGAATATGCATTAGCAAGGAGAAGGAGGTGCAAACCTAGGCACACAGGGTTGCTGCAGTTAGGCATTCCTTTTGTGGAAGCACAGTGATGATTCTCTAGATGCTATGACATAGACAGCTAATGCCAAGCTTCCTCAAATGCTAATGATTGTTAAATGCCTAAAGGTCAGAATAAAAGCTTAACCATCTACCAGCTATGTGACTTTTAAAATAATAAAAGAACTTTTAAAATAATAATAATAAAAAAACTATATCCTGCACCTACAACCCTCTCCTCACTTGACTTAATCATAAAGAGCACAATAAAAGCAGTGTGGTTTCTTGAGGCACCTCTCTTGGTCCCTGAGACCTTGAGTCCCCTGGTTCCCACCTTTACTTAAGATAAATGTCTCTGTGTCTTGTTTTATGTTAACTTTTTTCTTAAGTTTCACAGCATCTGTTCTTCAGCCCTCACCTGCTGAGTTGGTCTCGGCAATCACGTAATTCTATTCTGGCCAATGAGATGTAACTAGACTTCACAAGGCAAGGCTTCCAGAAGGCCTGTAAAGGGATAAATAGTCTGTAAAGTTATCTTGTCCTTTGTTCTTCTTCTTGCTGGTCTAAGTGATATTGAAGGTGAAGCAGGCAATGAAAACTTTTCCGTCTTAATTCGCCCACTGGTTATTGATTATCAATCTTTCCTCCTAGAACATGCCAGTAGATTGGCTAGAGTGATTATTGTTTAAATTTATAGCAACTTTTAGTTGACTCTGTAACAGAGGTATCTCCAATCTAGTCAGTCATATAAATCATCTGTTCACACCCAAGAGCCTGATAAACTGACTTAAACCGATGTTCACTTCCCCCCCCCACATACCCGAAGTTCAGAAATGGTCCAGAGGTAGTACAAGAGCACCCACTGCTATCAGGGACTTGAGGATCTCTTAGAATTTCTTCCTCTCTCATTTTTTGGAGTAGCTTTCTACATTGTGCAAAGTACCTGAGAAATTAACAATAACTTAATAGGTTTTAATCCATATTCACTTTTCTCATGGTCTTTTTTTTTTTTTTCCCCATTTTTAGCCACCTTGCAGCATATAGAGTTACCAGGCCAGGGATCAGATCTGAGGGGTAGTTGCAACATAAGCCAAGCTGCAGCAACAACAGATCTTTAACCCACTGTTCCTGGCTGGGGATTGAACTTAAGACCCAGTGATCCCAGGATGCTCCCAATTCTTTTGCGCCACAGCAGGAATTCCTCATAGTGTCTTATAAGTGATTTTAACATATGATATCTTTGAATCTGAATGCAAAGAATGCCCATATATTGGAGCAGGATGTCTTTTTAATGTTTTAATCTATATTTTCTCTCTCCATTTACTTTTTCAAATAGAGTAAAATTTACATATAATGAAATGCACAGAGACTAAGTGACAGTTTTGTGAGTTGTGACTAATGTATACATACATGTAAACAGTACCCTGATCAGAATACATTTCCATCACCCAAGAAACTTCCCCTGTGCCTCCTTCAAGTTAATCGCCATCAACCCTTGGTTCTGACTTTTCCACTATAAGTTAATTTCATCTTATATTGAAATTCATATATAATGGCTTACTTTGTGACAAAATTATTTCTCACAAGATATTTATGAGCTTCATACATGTTTTTTCATATAGCAGTCTTTTACCACCAAGTAGCATTTCACTATATGACTATATCACAAAGTTTATCACTCTAATGTTGATGGACGTTTGAGTTAATTTTGATATTTTGTTACAATTAATAAAGCTTCTTTAAACATGATATATATAATTATTTTTCTGGATATACACTTTCGTTTCTCTCAGGTTGGGTGTGGAATTGCTCGGTCATAATGTACATGTAAATTTGACTTTATTAAGAAAAGTCTATGTATATTTTTAACTTTTTTCTCTTGTAAGCATTTTAGGTCCTTTAAATCATGGCCAAAGTCAAATGGGTTTTTGACTCTTCATTTTTGATATGTAGAAGATCATATAATCTATATATTGATCTTATCTGGCATATAATATAAAAATATATATAAATATAGATGCAGTATATTATATATTATATAATATAAATATATATAGTATAATAGAATGTCCATATGGTTATAGGTACATATATAACTATACTTAGATAAGTATAATAGAAAATATTATATATCAATTATAATATTTACCATAATATAGCCTAGTATATTATGATATATAATACATATTAAATATATATATAGTTCCCTGTTCAGCTACATTTTAGGGTACATGTTGTTTGTAAGAGTTATTTATGTGTACTAGATATTTGGAAATACTTGTTCCTAATCTGTGACTTGCTTTTCATTTTTTAATTATACTCTTTGATTTGAAAATCAATGTTGTTGTCCAGTTTTTATAGTTTTATATTTTATAGCTAGTGTTTTTTATATTCTAAGAAATCAATGACTACTAAAAGATAGTCTACCATATTTTCTCTTAGAAAATTAAAAATTTAAACATTTACTATTAGAATACTTTTACTATAGAAATTCCAAGTTAATATTTGTGTGTGCTATGCAATGAAAATTAAGATTTTATTTTTTTAATGCTCATCTATTTATTACAGCAGCAGATTTTTGAAAAGACTTTTCTTTCCCAATTCAATTGCCTTAGCAACTCTGATGGATCTTAATTTGCTGTTCTATGTGAGGTTAATTTCTGGGCTCTCTATCTGTTCCATTGACTGAGGTATCTATTTTTATATCATTCACATACTTCTCGAAATATTGTAGCCCTATAGAAAGTCAGAAAACCATCCTATATTTTTCTCTGTCAGGATATTTTGACTACCCTAGATCCTTCTTATTTTTATACATATTTTATACATAGTTTATCAGTTTCGCCAAATATGTGTTGTTATTCTGATTGGAATTGAATAGAATCTGTAGCTCAATTTTATGAAATTGATATCTTAACAGTATTACATCTTTACTACATCTTCCTATCTATAATATATTGCATTTCTTCATTCAGTTGTCTTAATAATGTTTTGAGCTTATAAATGTAAAGATCTTGCACATCTTTTACGAAGTATTTTTAATTATTTTTCAGATATTTATGTTATTATAAATTATATTTTTAAAATTTAATTCTCCTGTTGTCTGTTACTAGTATATAAAGTGCAACTAATTTTTATTTTTAGACCTTGTAATCTATTTTGTAATCTATCCAAACTTACTTTTTAGTTATGAATTTTGTAGACTCCTAATATTTCAGAATATACTTGATCATAACTTCTGTGGAAAAAGACTTCCTATTTCCCTTCCTGTCTTTATGCATTTTTATTTATTTTTCTTGCTCTCTCCTGCTGACAAAGATAGTGTTGAATGGAAGCATTGAGAGAAGACACCTTTGCCTTGTTTCCTATTCATTTTTAAGTATGACATTAACTGTGTTTTTTTTTTACATGTACTTTATTTTTTTAAGATTTTTTTAATAAATATTCAGATAGCCATATAATTTTTAGTTCCTTAATGTGAGCATTAGCTCACTGAATTTAAACATTTTTTTCTTTTCTATTATAAACATTTAATTTATAAATTTACTTTTAAGTGCTCCTTCAGTGCATCTTACAAATTTTGATAAGTGCAGTTTTAATTTTCATTTATTTAAAAATATTTGTAATTTCCTTGTGTTTCTTCTTTCACAAATGGGTTACTTAGACATGTTTTAATTTTCAAGAATTTGATGCTTTCAAACTTTTTTCTTATTACTATTTTTAATTCCATTGCCAACATAAAAGGCACTTTGTAACATTTTATTCATTTAAAAATTGAATCTTGTTTTATATTCCCAGTTTGATATATCTTTGTGAATGGTCCATGTGCACCAGAACATAATGTGTATTCTGCAGTAGTGGAAGTATTTCTTTTTTTAAAATATTTGAATTATATTCATGTTGACAGTGTTGTTCAAAAGTATAAATACTTCTGATTTTTGTGTGTTTCCTTGTTTTATCAATTACTGAGGGGAGGTGTTAAAATCTTTAAATGTGATGTGGCCATCTCTATTTTTAGGTTTAGTTCTATTACCTTCTTTGTGTATTTTGCAACTCTGTTCCAATTCATTTGTACTGTTAAATTTTTCTAAAGAAATCTCCTTTTCAGTGCGTTACATTATCTCATTATCATAAAACATCTTGTGTTAAAAGTCCATTTTTTTCTGATGATATTACTATAGCCATTAACTTCCTTGTGCCTACATTTTGTTCAGTTTATTTATTCCATCTTTTTGCATTCATTCCATCTTTGAATATAGTAGGCCAATCTGGCATTTTCTTACTTTAAAGTGGAGTGATTAGTTCTTCACGTTTAAGAAAATTATTTCTGTTTTTTTCCTCTTTTAACCATTTGCTCCTTGTTGTTGTTTTTTGCCTTACTTCTACATATTTTTTAAGTTGTTTTATTTTATTCTATATTATTTCTGCTGTTTGCTTTTTCAAACGACTTTTTTTTAGTGGCTAATCTAGAGACAAAAACATATTTCATTTTCACAGTCTACTGAGAGTTTATATTATACCACTTCTGGTAAAATCTGAGACCTTTTTTGCTGTACAATTCTCTTGCACCCCTAGCCATACTTGATTTTATTATTGTCACATATTTCACTTCTAAACATATAATGAACCCTACACTACAATTTTTTCAGTTTAACTGCTTTAAATGAATTGAAGGAAACAAAAGTAGTCTATATTTACTCATATCTTTATCATTTTCGACATTCTTCATTTTTCTTTCTTTCATTTCCTTTTTACTTTTCTGGCCTCACCCAAGGCATATGGAATTTCCCCAGCCAAGGATCAAATATTGAACAGGTACCTCCATGGAGACAGGTTGGATCATTAACCTATTGCACCACAACAGGAACTCCAATTTTTCTTTTAGATATGAGTTTCCATCTGATGAGTTTTTCCCTTAAACTTGAAAAACTTTATTTAGAATTTCTAGTAGCACAGATCTATTGGCAATGAATTCACTTAGCTTTTCTTATCTTAAAATATCTTTTTTCACCTTTATTTTTAAAAGATTAGTTTCACTGGGTATAACATTCTGAGCTAACTTTTTTTATCCTCTTTATGAACTTTTAAAAAGTATCCTTTGTTTTCCTTCTACCATCCAAGTTTATGAAAAGTCAGCCATTATTCCTATAATCGTTTTCTTTTGTGTGTAGCATGTTTTTAACCACTCAAGTTGCTTTTGAAATTTTGTCATTGAGTTTTACAATGATGTCATGGTGTGCATAGATTAGATTTCCTTTGTACTTATCCTCCTCTGGGTACCCTTGGGTCTATAGATTGAGAGAGTTCACAAAATTTTCTGCGTCATTTATCCTATGGAGCTTTTCATAATTTTGCTATTTCTGGTAGTATATGTATAGTGTAATATAGCATCCCTCTGTTCCTTATATATTTTGTAAATAGTTATATAGAGTCTTGATCAAATTAAGATATGATTTTTTGGGGGGAGGAAGGAGAAAGGGAGGGTCAGGAATAGGTGACATATATTTCAGGAAACAAAGACTAATGTTCTGCTGTTTATCTTTCTGCAATATGTTTAAGTATTAATAATTATTATATAGATTTATTTCTTCATGTATGGTTCCAGATGACAATAATGTAATCCTGTCCTGCCTTATTCATTCGTAGGCTGAACAACTTTAATTTTTTTCTTTTAGAGCTGCACCAGAAGCATATGGAAGTTCCCAGGCTAAGGGTCAAATTGGAGCTACAGCTGCCAGCCTACGCCACAGCCACACTCCACCAGTGCGGGATCCGAGCCACTCCTGCCACCTGCATCACAGTTCATGGCAACTCTGGATTCTTAACCCACTGAGAAAGGCCAGGGATCACCCTGCATCCTCATGGATACTAGTCGGTTTCTTAACCTGCTGAGCTACAATAGGAACTCCCCTGAACAACTTATAATAATGAAAATATCTCAGATTAACTGTGTGGTCCCGTGAAGTATGATTCATATAGGGAAACAAAAGAGATGCTAGATTTTTTGTCATTTATTTATTAATTTTCAAAATTACAAGGTGGTTTCCTGTCATTCTCCAAGTTGAACATTTTTAAAGTAAAATTAAGAACTCTTAGGTTTAGCCTTTTTTTTTTTTGTCTTTTTGCCATTTCTTGAGCCGCTCCCGCAGCATATGGAGGTTCCCAGGCTAGGGGTCCAATCGGAGCTGTAGCCACCAGTCTACGCCAGAGCCACAGCAACGCTGGATTCGAGCCGCATCTGTGACCTATACCACAGCTCACGGCAACGCCGGATCGTAAACCCACTGAGCAAGGGCAGGGATCGAACCCGCAACCTTATGGTTCCTAGTCGGATTTGTTAACCACTGCGCCACGACGGGAACTCCGGTTTAGACATATTTTAAGTGTTGTAAAGCATACGAATTGATTTCCTCTTTTATTGAGGCCCAGTCGTCACAGCTGTTTCCTCCTAAACAGGTGCTGCTGCCATGTGGGTATTGTTTGTCACCATTTGCTCGGGCTTTAGAGTTCGTGAGGGTAGTTCTCTAGTTGAGTAATATATTTTACCTGTAGGCTTTTGTTCTGCTCTACTTTTTGAAGAGGTATTTGGCGATATGATAATTGCCTGGCTATTGTTGCTTTTAAAAATCTTCAGTTGAGCTTTTTGAATAAATGTTGATGCTACTCTCATTGCTCCAGTTGCTGCATGTCTTTGAAATTATTTGTCATGTGAGCGCATGTGAAAAATTAGGTACTGTGATAGCGTCTTATAGGACAGTAGTGTGTCGTACCCCTCATTGTGGTAGGTTGCATCAAAATATTCTGTGCTGTAAATTATAACCTTTGCGTGTTGCCCAAGCTTCTTTTTATATAAAGAAGGTCCTATTCAAAGGGGACTGTGGAACCCCATGGATGTTTTGAACACTTTCAATCTTAATAGGAAGCCGTCTTTATCAGAAGTGCAACGTTAATCACGTTCAAAGACAAAACAGTTTTTTTTCATACTGTGAAATATTTTGGGTATTTTCCAATTAAGCTTTGCATAATTAATTTATTTTGCCAATTTTGTTGCTTTTTCTAGCTTCTGTTAGAATTAAATAAAAAGCACATGAATCAGAAAATACTAAATTCCAAGAACCCTCTCCAGTAAGCATGAAGTGTTTTTACCTTTGTGATTAATGTGTAATCTCTGATTAGAAGTTTTCCTTGGAGAAGACTGTACTTGTTGAAAGACGAATTTGCTTCAGGAGGTCTTTTTGTTTCAAAGAGGCAATGACAATCAACTAAGACACATTGTTCTAAGGAAGAAATAAACTAAACCATCCTCTTACCAAGGCCAGAGATCAGCTGTACTGATCTGTTTCTACTCTTTAACCACTTAAGGCAGTTCACTTTCATTTCTCACCAAAAGAGATTTGAGAGTGCAACAAAGACAAACTCGAAATCGGGTTAACCCTTTTGTTCTCAGTTTCTGCCAAATGCTGTGAACTAGCTTAATCGAGGAACGATATGCTTGGGGCATCCCTTTTTGGAAACCATGAACTGGTTTCAAAGAATATAACAGAAACTCCTAGGGGAACGTGTGCTCATTTTTGTTCAGTCATTTCATGCCGTTTCTTTTATTTTTTTAAAAAATGAATAATTAGTGGAAATTGTATTTTGCCTCAATGTACTAATAAAGCTCTTCTTACAACAATTCATTGGAAACATTTTAATTTGTATATTTTTCACTTCAAAAGGAACCAGTCATTTTCATTCCACATCAATTGCCTTGTCATCCACTTTTCTAATGTAATTTCAGATTCATTTAAATTACGTTAACATGACCTATTCCAAATAAGAAAATTGACTTGTAAAGAATACAATTCTCTTACTTAAAAATGGAATATTTCTGTATACAATCTTAAATATGCAATCAGCTATTGGGCTTAACGAGGTCATAGCTTCTATGGTAACATAGATTGGAGCATTCAACTTATTCCAGCTTTTTTTTTTTTTCCCTAGTTGGAGATATGTGCGATCTACAGACTATAGATCCCATATTAGTTTGCACGTCTATGTTCAAATCTAAGAGGAGTGTTCTTTCACTAATTAGATAGCTTGCCACAGAACTTGGCTGCTACTTACCCTGACTTTTTTCTAAATGAGTTTAGAAAAGCATTTCTGAATTTTCTGTGTTTATTTGATGTGCAGATGTGGCAATATCAATGGCAGGAGTAGTTACAATGGAGACTTCTTTACTATAGCTTTTTAATTCTTGCATTGGAGCTATGCTGTCCATTCTCCAGGTTCCTAGATGTCAAGAACCAGTCGCTTTGACAGCATTAGGAGCAGTGGTGTCTTCCCGATGTGCGTACATCACTAAGGGTGGACTGGAGCAAGTTCTATATATTCTGAGAAATACTCTTTGAGACTTAACCAAGGATCTAGTTCCTTCAAGCTTCCTGTTGTTTTTATAAACACCAAGCTCGTAATAAATTCCTTACTCATTAAATTAACTAGAATCTTATTTTGTGAACTGGATGTTGACTGATCCGGGTTATAAAAAAGAATGAGGATTCACTAATGTATATTTGCATATTTTTAACTACCCGTTTGCATTACCTTTTCACCTTCAAATATCTATTATTTTAATCTCTAATGGAGAGTTATGTGTCAAGCTAAAATTCCATTTGCAGCAAATGCCCATCACTCTGAAAGTGGTACTGTGCTCTTTCTGTATTATTTCCTGCTTGCAAGTACCTAAAAAATTAAATAATATAAGAATATAGAAAATGTGCCAAAATAAAACTTTGCCTACGTGTTAATCATCTATTTATGTTTCAGTAAATTGGAAATGGCATTTCTAATAAACATGTGATGATTTGTTGCTCTTTTGCAATATTAAGCAAAGAGTTTTATTTCTGTTTGTCAAAATGCCCTGGAATGAAGCCCCTCCTCACCTCCCCACCGGTGGACCCACAAAGAGAACATCTGTATTCATCACTATCAGGGTTCATTTTGAAAAACAAGATTCCCTTTTCCTTCTGGTCATAAGGAAAAGGCTTCTTTTTCTTTTTCTTTTTTTAATGACTCAAGGTAGACAGTTGATCTGGAATAAAAGGAATAAGGAGACAAGGATGTGAGATGCCAGGAAAAACAGTTCTCAAAAGTAAATGGCCTAAAGGTAAGCAAGGCTGAGGAAGTATATTCTGTAGGTTTAAGTTTAACAAGGAAAACTGACAGTTTAAGCAAGTTTGGGTTTGGGCAAATACTTTAGGCTAGGGACATGTTGATGGAGGAGTTTACACAAAACTATCTTTATACAAACCAGGAAGAAGTTGTCATTGTGTTTTGTGTATCTTAAGCTCAGTGCATGCCTTTGTCAACACTGAAACAATGTACACCTAAGATTTATTCATTCAATTGCGTGTAAAAGTTATATCAAAAGAAAAAATATTATTATAATAGAAAAAATAAAAATCATAAAAAAATTTTAAAAATAAGGAAAAAAGAAAAATATTTTAAATGATGAAATCCGATGATATGTGTGTTATTTATGGAACTCCATTGACATCTGAAATTTAATTTGTAATATCCCAGAAATACGACGGAATGATGGGTGGATGGATAGACGAATAAATAGGTATGTGATACATGCAGTATGGCAAAATGTTGATGCTGGCATCTTGATGGATATGTGAATGGATATGGTAAAGTTCTTTCAACGGTTATATGTTTAAATATTTTGATAAGATATTTAGAAAAAGAACAAACTTATTTTTTTTAAAGAGAAAGTCTCAATAAGAGTTTCATGAATACTATGAAGTTTGATATAGAAAACATGAAATGAGTGTTTATATTTTCTTAGGAAGCAATGAAGGCAGATGAACAGCATACATAGAATTGCTATATAAAAAGAGGCTGACAGTAGGATCAATGTTACCGTGATTCTTTAAATAACTGTGGTGAAGTCAGATGAATGATAAAATGAAGATAATAACTTGTTCTATAACTTCTCAAGGTTGTATTTTGAAGACGAATGTTCAAATTACTGTTATACGTTTAAATATTTTGATAAGATATGCAATCACTATGCAAATTTTTTTTGCCTTTTTTGTTTTTTAGGGCCACACCTGTGGCATATGGAGGTTCCCAGGCTAGGGGTCTAATTGGAGCTACAGCTGCCATCCTACACCACAGCCATAGCAACACCCGCTCTAAGCCGCATCTGCGACCTACACCACAGTTCATGGCAATGCTGGATCCCTAACCTACTGAGGCCAGGAATCAATCCCACAACCTCATGGTTCCTAGCGGGATTTGTTTCCGCTGTGCCACAATGGGAACTCGAGCAAATATGAATTTGCATTATTCCATTTAATAATACTCTAGAACCACACAGACGCAAAGTTTGCCTTTTACACACAGATTGGAAGGTCAGAAAGTGAAGTTTTCTTCTCTAATCCTTGGAGGTTTCTTTCTCTTCTAGTTCCAGTTGCTGCTAATTGCTGATAAATGGTGGCAATTTGTTAGAAGCAGACAGTATTGTATCTAGTTAGTGGAGCAGAGGAAAACATTGTTCAGCAAAAGCTGAGATCTGATGGAGACCAGTAAAAAAAAAAAAATAGCATATAGGCAGTTCTAAGGTTAGAATCCATTAGAAAAAAAAAAGGAAGAGACCATACAATATCTGTAAAATGTTTTCCACTTGTAAGAAATATGGAAGTGACATTTGGAAATGACACTATGGAAATGTGACAATGTCCATAACGTTACTGACCAGAGTGAGGACCAGTGCATTCATTTCCTATTGTGGTGTTACAGGTTACCACAGGCATTAGTAGCTTAGAACACAAACTTTTATTACATGACAGTATCATGGTTCACGAGTCCAGATATAGTTTACCTACGAGTCTCACCATTTGAATTTAGAGTGTTGGCAGAGACTTCCATCTCACCTGACATTTAGAGTTCACTTCTAGGTTCAGGTAGATTTTAACAAAATTCAGTTCCTTTAAGTTATAGAAGTGAGGTTCTTGTTTTCTTGGTAGCTATAGGTTAGGAGTAGTTCTCAGCCCCTAGGAATTTCCCTGATGTCCTAGCCATGTACCCCTCTTACAACATGGAAAATTGTGTCTTAAAATTTAGCAGAAAAGTCTCCTCTACTTGATAGATGAAGTGATCATCTCATCGTATTTATATGTCCTACCCACACTCAAGCAGAGAGAATGATACCGTGTGTATACACCAGTTGGCAGGAATCATAGGGATCATCTTAAAATTCTGACAATGGGAAGCTATGTTTTCAAAAAAATTAATAAACATTTCCTTGATTGAGAAAAGTTTAAAAAATCTCATTCATCCAGCTCATCAAAGAAGACAAATAATTATTGAATAGAATGAATTAAATAATAAAGCATTAGGGCAGTAATAATTCTTATATGAAATAATAATAAAATATTATTATTCTTATAAAAAGCAAGGGTTTTAAGTAGGTGATATGTAGAGAACTGAGACTCCAAAGAAAAAAAATATATACATGCTACAATTCTGGAGTTTTACAATCTATACAGAAATCTTAACAGAGGGAGTGAGGCCTTTAGAAAATGAGCCTTGTGGTGCAAAGACCTATCATTGGGCCATGAAGGATGCCATCAGAGGTCTACTTTGTAATTTAGAAATAGGAACTTATTATGGTCCAGATGAAATTAATATAGATATATTCATTTACTAAGTAAATGTGTCTTTATATGTTTCCAGATATCTGGCACTATTTGCCATCCTTGTGGTGCTATAAAAATATGAGAAAGTTTCTTATTCTCCAGGAGCTCCTTTACTCCTATGGAAAATATTTAAGGGGAAAAACAGTTACAAAAGTGGGGCATACTTTTTATGATGGTGTACACAGGAATCTCCAGCTGCATAAAATGAGGCACTTGACATCAAACACTGACCTTTAGAGTTGGCTCCCTAGAGATGGTGATATTTTTGCTGCCCTAAATACAAGTTGGATTGAGTGAAGAAAGCATCTACAATTAGTGAAGTAGAGTGAAAAATACATCCAAAGGGACAAAGTTATGACATGCTTTTAAGGGAAAAAGAAAAAAAAATCAGACCCAAGTACTTTGGTTTGACTAGAACACAGGTAGGATGACAGGCATTGGCAAGAATATGAAGAAAGAGGGAAGATCCATATATGCCTGATAAGTGACTAAGAGAGACCTGGGTAGGAATCTTGGCTCTATCAGTGACTGAGTAGATGACTTGGGCCAGTTGGTTAAGCTCAGTTTCCTCATCTTAGAATAGGGTAACACATGGACCAGAAGACAGAAGGGATATAAAGCTTGTACATTAGTAGCTATCATTAACTAGGTGATTTCTTTTCCTTTCCATGCAAAAGGAAAAAAAAAAAAGACAAAAACAGCTTTTCTTACAAGATCCAATAAGGGCTTTAAATAGCTGGAGGTGGAGAAGGTGATGGCAAGATGAGATTTACATTTTATAAATATTGGTCTGTCAATAGATAAGAACATTGTTTGAAGGGAATTGAGGCTGGAGGCAATAGAGCTAGAAAGGGAAAATAGGGGTTATGCTAAGGTAGTGGCAGTAAAGCTAGTGAGCAGGGGATGGATTTGAGAGATCTAGAGACAGAGTCATTAAGAATTGATACTAAACTGAGAGGAAAGAACCTTAAATAATTCTTCATCTCACTTGTGGTTGATTAAATTGAGACTGAATTATATACTGACAAAACAAGGTGAGTTATAAACAATAAAAATATGACATTTCATTTCTTATTCTCCTTTTACTCCAGTATATTGTAGAAGGAGATTATGCAGAATTTCACAGAGTTGGAAGGGGTTAAAGAAAATGCTTGGCAGAGCGAGGCAGAAACTGCTGACAAGGGTAGAGGAAGAGTCCTCAGAGTTAAAAATGTTAAGAGGACTGTGGTGTTGAATTTTGTTGATGTTAGAGTTTTTAAACACATTCTTTTGCAGAGATTACCTGTAACAGCCAGAATCTTAGAAAGGAATGGAGATAGAGTGTTCCTCATGAAGGCTGCTAGACAGAGAACTGTTAAACTTTTCAAAGCCCTTGTATTCAGTTATGACACAGGAATAATCAGAGTAACCACCTGCATAGAAACCTGAGACTGCAGACTGAACATGTCTCCAGGACACAGTGTGGCCTGGAGACTACTGGACTGAGCAAGAGTGTTCTCAGAAATTAATTTTCTCTGAAACTTCTCAGGGCCTTGGAGAGAGTCACCCCTCAAAAGAACTGAGATTTAATTTTTTTTTTTTTTGCCATTTCTTGGGCCTCTCCCACGGCATATGGGGGTTCCCAGGCTAAGGGTTGAGTTGGAGCTGTAGCCGCTGGCCTATGCCAGAGCCACAGCAACAGCAACGCTGGATCCAAGCTGCATCTGCAACTTACACCACAGCTCACGGCAATGCCAGATCCTTAACTCACTGAGCAAGGCCGGGAATCAAACCTGCAACTTCTTGGTTCCTAGTCAGATTCACTAGCCAAGACGGGAACTCCTGAGATTTAATTTTTTTGTACCAGAGATAGTAGAGAAATAAAATAATTTTCTTATAAGCTAAGTTACAAGAAAAAGTAATTGAAATTATCAAATTTGGTAATTGTAGGTTGAGGTTAAAATGGGAGAGAACCATGAGAGGAAGATACTGTGAAGATGTCGAAATACACATGTGAATGTTCTGCTGGGAAGAGACTTGTGGACAGAGAAACATTTGTGAATTGTCAGCACATAGATAAGAAATAAAACTTTAGGCATAAATTAATTAGATCATCTAAAGTGAGAGAATTTAGATAAGACTTGAAAGAGGCCACAGAGACAAACCTCAGAAATGTCTTCTTTCTATATGTGTGAAAAAGAATAGTTACCAAAAAAATTACCAAAAAAAATCTAAAACTTTGTCATTATCCTATAAATAACGTTAGTGAGAAAGAGGAAAACCAGAAAACAAAGATGCCTTGGGTTACAACTAAAATAAATATATACTGAAAAATATCAATTGGATTTAGATTAAACACCAATTAGATCTAGACTTTTTGCACTGTTTAAACTGTTGTTATAGATCATATCAACAATGAAATGGTAACTAATTATATAATTTTTTCCCAATAATTTTAGAAAGTAGTGTCTCTTCTGCAGCATACTACTATTTCAGGAAACAGAACCTTCGTGGAACATGATAATTCTCAAAGTATCTCACAATTAATAAGAGGCAGAGTTTGGATTTGAAACTATTTTAGTAGGGCTCAATTGAGAGAGGCTACTGTGAAATCTGCTCTGCCACTTGGGCCATATTATATAAGAGGTGACAAGGACGATGGGGATGCTGAGTGGAGTCTTTTTCAGGCCCCGATGGAAACATGGAAGAAACACCCTATAGTGGTTAGTGTCATGTGTCAGCCCCTCAGGATAAATTTATTTCTGTATGTCTCTATCTCTATATCTCTATATACCTATACTGTATCTATCCTATTGATTTTATAACTTTGAATAACTCTAATGTAGACCTCAAAGGTTCTGTAACAAAACTATGTCTTCTGTGACAGAGAATAAATCACTCTTGAAAACAGCTACTACTTTCTAGTAGAGTCTATGAATCAAGTGATGATTAGAGTTGTTCACCAGAGCTGGATTTTCACTCAGTTATTAAATTTGGAGGTGTCTTAGTCAGCATGGGCTGCTATAACAAATTACATTGACTGAATGGATTAAACAATAGCTATGAGGCTGGAAGTCTAAGATCAGATTGCCAGAACAGCCAGGTTCTGGTGAGAGCTTTCTTTCTTCTTTATAGATGGCTGTCTTGATATTATATCCTCATATGACAGAGAGAGAGAATAGACTGGATTTGTTACTCTCCTTATAAATAAATTAATTCCTTTATGGGGGCTGCATTTTCATAATTTAATTACTTCCCAAAGGCCTCACCATCCATTACCATCCTATTGGAGTTAAGGTATCAACATGAATTTGGGGAGCACAAAAATGCAGGCTATAATGAGTGGAAACTGCAATAATCCATTATATGATGGAAAGATACATCCAGAATAAGGCCCAAACAAATTCAGACATCAAAAATAAATCATGTGGACAAGTGCCCCAGGTTCCAGTAACATCTATTTGTTGAATTGGTGCCTTTTTCTCAGCTTACACTTATGAAAAGTGGTACATGATGGCTTTCCTAGGACCATTTGTCAGAAGAAAAAAGTCCTAGGACCAGTCATCAAAACAGTTTTACTTACCTAGGGATTGAAATGGCATCTTGATACTAGGGAAAGACCTATTTGAAGATTTTGTCTAAAATATGCTGGAAAAGAGTGTGGGCAGAGCCAAAGAGTGGTAACAGTAGATGTTCACTTTGAATTCAAGCTGAAGTGCCCAAGATGTAGATAAATACCTGAGTCTTTTTTTTTTCCCGAGTCTTAAACAGTAGAAAATATGTTGCCTTGTACAAATGCTTGGAAGTTAAAAAAGAGAGAGAAAAGAGAAAAGGAAAATTTGATAAGAGTGGCGTGTGTTTCTAAGCTCTAAATATGCAGACATTCCATTCTCTGGTAAGTATTTACAAAAAAAAAAAAAGTCACACAGTAGCCAAGAGAATGGGATGACTGTCTCTGTTGCATGTTAGCCAGCCTGCCACTTCAGTCATTGCGTTGCTAATACAAGGGGCTCTAGAATGAACCAGCCATGGCAGTTGGTTTGTAGGAGAACCTAAGTTAACTCAAACTATCTTTTAAATGGCAGTGTCTTCTGGGTCCACCCAAGAACCATAGTGAGATAGTGGCTTCTCTGGTCTCACATAAAAGTTGGTTAATGTCTTCACTTCTGAAGAGATAAAACTGTCACTGTATGCAGACGACATGATACTATACATAGAAAACCCTAAGGACTCAACCCAAAAACTACTTGAACTGATTAACAAATTCAGCAAAGTAGCAGGATATAAGAGCAACATTCAGAAATCAGTTGCATTTCTGTATACTAACAATGAAATATTAGAAATACAATACCTTTTAAAATTGCAACCTAAAACATCAAATACTGGGAATACACCTGACCAAGAAGGTAAAGGATTTATATGCTGAGAACTATAAAACATTAATCAAGGAAATTAAAGAAGATGTAAAGAAATGGAAAGATATTCCATGCTCCTGGGTTGGAAAAATTAATGTTGTAAAAATGGCCATACTACCCAAAGCAATCTACAGATTCTATGCAATACCTATCAAATTACCCATGACATTTTTCACAGAGCTAGAACAAACAATCCAAAAACTTATATGCAACCACAAAGGACCCAGAATTGCCAAAGCAATCCTGAGAAACAAAAACCAAGCAGGAGGCATAACTCTCCCAGACTTCAGGCAATATTACAAAGCCACAGTCATCAAAACAGTGTGGGACTGGTACCAAAACAGACCTACAGACCAATGGAACAGAATAGAGAATCAGAAATAAACCTAGACACCTATGGTCAATTAAACTTTGACAAAGGAGGCAAGAACATAAAATGGGAAAAAGACAGTCTTTTCAGTAAGTATTGCTGGGAAACCTGGACAGCTGCATGCAAATCATTGAAACTAGAACACACCCTCACACATGAATGAAAATAAACTCAAAATGTCTTAAAGACTTAAATATAAAACAAGACACCATCAAAGTCCTGGAAGAGAACATAGGCAAAACATTCTCTGACATCAATCTTACAAATGTTTTTTCAGGTCAGCCTCCCAAAGCAACAAAAGTAAAAGGAGCAATAAACCAATGGGAGCAAATCAAACTGAAAAGCTTTTGCACAGCAAAGGAAACCAAAAAGAAAACAAAAAGATAGCTTATAGAATGGCAGAAAATAATTTCAAATGATGTATTTGACAAGGGCTTAATCTCTAGAATATACAAACAACTTATACAACTCAACAGCAAAAAAGCCAACAACCCAATGGAAAAATGGGCAAAAGACCCGAATAGACATTTCTCCAAGGAAGATATACAGATGGCCAACAACACATGAAAAAATGCCCAGCATTCCTGATTATTAGAGAAATGTGAATCAAAACAGCCATGAGATACCACCTCACACCAGTCAGAATGGTCATCATTAATAAGTCCACAAAGAACAAATGCTGGAGGGGGCGTGGAGAAAAGGGAACCCTCCTGCACTGTTGGTGGGAATGTAAGCTGGTACAACCACTATGGAAAACAGTATGGAGGTACCTTAGAAAATTCCTCATAGAACTACCATATGACCCAGCAATCCCACTCTTGGGCATATATCTGGACAAAACTTTCCTTGAAAAAGGCACGTGAACCCGCATGTTCATTGCAGTTCTATTCACAATAGCCAAGACATGGAAACAACCCAAATGTTCATCAGCAGACGATTGGATTAGGAAGATGTGGTATATATACACAATGGAATATTACTGAGCCATTAAAAAGAACAAAATAATCCCATTTTCAGCAACATTGATGGAACTAGAGATTCTCATACTGAGTGAAGTAAGTCAGAAATAGAAAGACAAATACCATATGATGTCACTTATATCTGTAATCTAATATATGGCACAAATGAACCTTTCCACAGAAAAGAAAATCATGGACTTGGAGAATAGACTTGTGGTTGCCTTGGGGGAGAGGGAGGGAGTAGGATGGATTGGGAATTTAGGGTTAATAGATGCAGACTATTGCCTTTGGAATGGAATAGCAATGAGATCCTGCTGTGTAGCACTGAGAACTATGCCTAGTCACATATGATGGAGCATGATAATGGGCAAAAAAGAATGTATACATGTATACATTCTGTACACTAGAACTCCATGCTGTACACTAGCAAATTGACAGAACATTGTAAGCCAGTTATAATGGAAAAAAATAAAAATAAAAATCATTATACAAAAAGAAGATTTTGGAAAAAAATAAATATAAAAATTGTTATACAAAAAAAGATTTTGTTTTAAATTTTTATGACTGCACCCATGGCACATGGAAGTTTCTGGGCTGGGTATTGAATCCAAGCCACATTTGTGACCTATGGCACAGCTAAGGCAATACCAAATCTTTTAAACCACTTTCCAGGCTGGGGATCAAACTCATGACTTGAGCTGCTTCTGTCATCTTTTCTTTTTTCTTTTTAATTATAATACCATTATTTTTGAAATTAAAGTATAGTTGATTTACAGTATTGTGACAATTTCTCCTATACAGCATAGTGACCCAATCATACATATATACACTTTTTCTCATACTGTCTTCCATCATGTTCTGTCTCAAGAGATTAGATATAGTTCCCTCATTGCTTTTTCCCTCATTGCTTTTCCATTCTAAATGTGATAGTTTGCATCTCCCAACCCTAAACTCCCAGTATATCTCACTCCTTCTCACAAGTCTGTTCCCTATATCTCTGAGGCAGATGAATGGATTAAGAAGATGTTGTACAGTGGACCACAATGGACTACTGCTCAGCCATTTAAAGAAATGAAATAATGACATTTACAGCAACGTGGATGCACCTAGAGATACTCATACTAAGTGAAATAAATCAGAAAGAGAAAGACAAATACCATATGAATTACCACTTATATGTGGAATCTAAAATATGGCACAAATGAACCTATATACAAATAGAAACAGATCCACAGACATAGTAATCAGGATTTATGTGGCTGGATTGTAAATATAAATATAAATATATATATACACTATATATAAATGTATATAATATATATAATACAATATAGTGTATATGTGTATATATTATATATGTATATACTATATATATTATATATGTATACAATACAATATATATTATATTGTATATATGTATATAATATATATACACTATATATTGTATTGTAAATATAAATACATATATACAATATATAAATCATAGTACATTATTGGTAAATTTCAACTGTACTGTAAAGTATAAAATGAACATAAATTGATGCCTGAGTTAGGTGGGTGAAATAGAATCAAATTCGTCTGTTGGCAAAACTGTGTGATATGAGCTAGAGGATAAATCTCTTCCTTTTGGGGGCAAATTAAGGTTTGAATGAGGTTACGTTTCTTGCCAACAGACAATCTACCTGTTCTTCTCATAGTCCATGGAATGGACTTGACTAGAAATCCAACTGTGCCTGGGTTGATGAGAGGTATTGCCAAATACCATTTGGCAATATGCTTTTAAGACTCCAGTAGCCATAATTATCATTTGGCCAAATGCTTTTAAGACTCCAGTAGCCATAATTAACACAGGAACCCAGAAACCATGTGATTGTGGCTGGAATAAAAGAGAACAGAGCTACTGGTTTGGCTCTCACTTATGCTCTGACCCTTTCAGAGAAGTGCTGAAAGAGAAACAAAAACAGGTAAGCTACTACAGTCTGGTCAGCAAGGCCATGCAAGTATGCATTGCAGCCTGGTTTTCAAAGCAGCACCAGAAAATTGACAAAAAACTTGTCATCTCAGAGGAACATTTTGTATAGCTTTCCAAGCTCTGTGATTGAAGACTGACTTCAACCTTGGATGAAAAATCATCAAAATCACTGACTATGCATTTAGGCATTTTCATGTTGCTTTAACCCTACATTAGAATCTGATTGTTCACTACAATCCAGTGACCACTTACAAAATGAGACTAAAAAATCCTGAAATGACAACTAAAAACCACTATTTGAAAGACTAAAAAGAGAAAGAAAAAAAAAAAGACTACTTCTTTAACAATCCTAACCTAGAAATATTTTTTTTCCTTTGTGTATAATCATGACCAAATGTTCAGATTTGATAAAGCCTCTGATATCCTTATAATATAAAATAATTTTATATTATAAATGGGATGAAAACAATAACAGTAAAGAGTACTGAAAACAGAACTCTGTTTGATATATTAAGCACTGTATCAAATAGAGGTGGTTGAGAATGTCATGGGATGATGTTATCTTGTAAAACTGATTTTAAAAGATCGAAGTGCCTTTTTCTGAAATAATAACCTCTCACATAAAATAGGACTTCTGTAACCTCAGTATCCTTCCCATGTAGAACCTATGACTTGTGACATTATTGATCTCACTGTTCTATACATTATCAGGATATATGGTTATTTGCACCAGCATTTAAAAAGCATTTCTAAGTCATATGTGTTTGGCTAATACACTATTGAATCAAGAATTGAAAGATGTTGAAGATAATGTAATTTTGAATGGAATAGCCATAGGTTATTTGTTTTTTAAGAACAGAGTCACATTTTTATTTGGTATTTACAGTGTTAAACACAACTCAACTTCTAGCCAGATTAACATAATATTTCATGCTAAAGTCTTGTTTATCTCAGTTCCTATTACCTAATATATCATTGCCCATATTTTAACAAAAAAATGCAAGACACACTAAAAAAAAATGGTAAAAAAAATTCTGAACAAAAAAAGCAAGTATAACAGCCAGACTTAGTTGTGACACAGACATTAGAATTGCCAAAGAATTTTAAATAATAATTATCCTGTTAAGAGATCTAATTGAAAAACCAAGCAATGTGAGAAATGGATAATATTAGCAAAGAAATGGAAATTCTAATGATATAATAATAGTAATAAAGGATATCTTAGAAGTTAACAACATAATAGCTAAGAAATGAAGAATACCTTTAATGAGCTCTTAAGTACACATGACATGGCTGAGGAAAGAATCAGTGAGCCAGAGATGCATTAAGAGAAATTTTCCAAACTGAAAAGCAAAGAGAAAATAATAATAGTAATAAACAGAATATCAAGGAAATGTAGGACAATACCAAATGTAGAAGTGCACATATACTTGGAATATCAGAAGAAAGGAAGATAGAGGGAAGAGAGAAAGGGAGGGAGGGAGGGGGAGGGAGCAAAGAAGATATATTTGAAGAAATAAAGGATGAAAACTTTTGAAAATTGAAGACAGACACCTTCCCACAGATCCAGGAAACTCAGAAAACAGCAAGCAGTATAAAAAAAACAAAAGAAATATATAGGAATAGCATATTCAAATTGCAGAAAAGCAAAGATAAAGAGAAAATCTTGAATGAAGCAGGTGAATGGGGATCCTATAGAGGAATAGAATGCATATTATAGCAAATTTCTTGTCAGAAACTATGGGAGAGAAACAGTGGAGTCAAATGTTTAGAGTAGTGGTAGAAACAAACAAAAACACTCACTTAGAATTCTGTATCCAGCCAAATTATTCTTCAGAATTTCAGGAGGTATGAAGACATTCTCAGCCAAAAGCTGATGTAATTTATTGTGAGCAGATGTTTCCAATAATTAATGTTAAAGTTATTTTGGCAGGAGAAAATGTAATAGAGGTCAGAAACTTGGATCTAAATAAATACTAAAGAGCATTAGAGAAGGATTAAATAAAGTTAACTTATTCCTAGTCTAAAATATAGTTGTATAAATAATAATAGTAACGTATTGGCTAATTATCATATGGATAAATGAAATGTCACAAGAGACAGAATTGAGGATGCTCTATTTTGGAGTTCCCACTGTGGTGCAGTGGGATCTGTGGTATCTTGGGAGCATGGGACACAAGTTTGATCCCTAGCCC
Source organism: Phacochoerus africanus (assembly GCF_016906955.1). Classification (NCBI taxonomy): domain Eukaryota; kingdom Metazoa; phylum Chordata; class Mammalia; order Artiodactyla; family Suidae; genus Phacochoerus; species Phacochoerus africanus. The sequence continues at coordinate 59,635,109 of NC_062556.1, read as the reverse complement.
AGCACAGTGGGTTAAATATCCAGCATTGCTGCAGCTCTGGCTTAGGTCACAACTTTGTCCTGGATCTAATTCCTGGCCTGAGAATTCCATGTGCCACGGGACAGCCAAAAATGAAAAAAAAAAAAAAAAAAAAAAAGAATGCTCTATTTTGGAGTTCCCTTCAGGTGCAGCAGGTTAATAAGGATCTGGCATTGTCATTGCAGTGGCTCAGCTCACTGCTGTGGCATGGGCTTGATCCCTGGTCCAGGGATCAAGGGGCACAGCCAAAACAAAAGTACTCTATTTTAAGCTGTCTGGTCTGTACTGTTGAAAGTTGAACTGCACTTAGTGACATAGAAACCTGACAGACACTACCCCAGACAATTAGGGTATATATCAAGAGTGTTAATTCAGGTTGATAGTCTGTATCTTTTACGTGATGTGATAAAATGACATTTCACCTGTGTGGTTTCGACCCCCAAACTCCTAACCTGGGTCTAATCATGAGAAAAACATCAAGCAATTCTTAGTTGAGGGATATTCTATAAACTACTTCAACTAGTAATAGTCAAAATTGTTGGGGTCATCAAAACCAAGGAAAGAGTCCTGAATCAGAAATACCATCAGGTAAATAAGTTAAGAGGAAATATGAATACAGTATTATGGACATTGATTAATAGTAATGTACCAGAACTGGTTCAATAATTCTAACAAATATACTGTAATAATATAAGATGTTAAAAATAGGCCAAATTGGAGCATTCTCATCGTGGCCACTAGTAATGAACCCAACTAGTATCCGTGAGGATGTGGGGTCAATTCCTGGTCTCGCTCAGTAGGTTAAGGATCCAGCATTTCCATGAGCTGTGGTGTAGGTCATAAACGCAGCTCGGTTCCCATGCTGCTGTGGCTGTGGCGTAGCTGTATCTCTGTTTTGACCCCTAGCCTGGGAGGTGCAGCCATAAAAAGACTAAAAAAATAAATAAATAAATAAAGCCCAAACTGGGTGTGTGTGTGTATTTTAATTCCATAATATCTTTGCAACCTTTCTGTAAATCTTAAAGTCTTCTAAAAATGTTTATTTTAAAAGTGAATGAGGACTGTTTTCTTGCTTGCAATGGAACAACATAAAGCAAACTAACTGGTGAAAATCAGTACTCCTTAGCGTAATGGTAGGAGGAAAGAGCATGGAAGAAATACTGATATCAATAAAGTATGTTTCTTGCTTCTTAAGAAGATTTTTTTTGAGCCCTCTGGATAGCTTATCTTCTTAAATTTGAATAACCAAGCAAAGGTTTATACCAACAGAGATAATATAATAGTCCAGTAAATTCACTCAGTGAAAATAAGAACATTCTGTAATGGGACCAATAGTAAGAGATTCAGGAAGATATGGAAGCAGTGATTCATTTATATCTGATACATCACTGAATTATGTATCAAATGTAATATAAAAAATGTCCCCTTTGTTCTCTTTTTTCCCCTCCACTAGCAATTTTATTTTTTTATTTTTTTCATCAAGCACATTTATTTATTTATTTATTTATTTATTTATTTATTTTATTTTCCCACTGTACAGCAAGGGGATCAAGTTATCCTTACATGTATACATTACAATTACATTTTTTTCCCCACCCTTTGTTCTGTTGCAACATGAGTATCTAGACATAGTTCTCAATGCTATTCAGCAGGATCTCCTTGTAAATCTATTCTAAGTTGTGTCTGATAAGCCCAAGCTCCCGATCCCTCCCACTCCCTCCCCCTCCCATCAGGCAGCCACAAGTTTTTTCTCCAAGTCCATGATTTTCTTTTCTGTGGAGATGTTCATTTGTGCTGGATATTAGATTCCAGTTATAAGTGATATCACATGGTATTTGTCTTTGTCTTTCTGGCTCATTTCACTCAGTATGAGATTCTCTAGTTCCATCCATGTTGCTGCAAATGGCATTATGCCATTCTTTTTTATGGCTGAGTAGTATTCCATTGTGTATAAATACCACCTCTTCCGAATCCAATCATCTGTCGATGGACATTTGGGTTGTTTCCATGTCTTGGCTATTGCGAATAGTGCTGCAATGAACATGCGGGTGCATGTGTCTCTTTTAAGTAGAGTTTTGTCTGGATAGATGCCCAAGAGTGGGATTGCAGGGTCATGTGGAAGTTCTATGTATAGATTTCTAAGGTATCTCCAAACTGTTCTCCATAGTGGCTGTACCAGTTTACATTCCCACCAACAGTGCAGGAGGGTTCCTTTTTCTCCACACCCCATCCAGCACTTGCTATTTGTGGATTTATTAATGATGGCCATTCTGACTGGTGTGAGGTGGTATCTCATGGTAGTTTTGATTTGCATTTCTCTTCTAACCAGCGATGTTGAGCATTTTTTCATGTGTTTGTTGGCCATCTGTATATCTTCCTTGGAGAAATGTCTATTCAGGTCTTTTGCCCATTTTTCCATTGATTGATTGGCTTTTTTGCTGCTGGGTTGTATAAGTTGTTTATATATTCTAGAGATTAAGCCCTTGTCGGTTGCATCATTTGAAACTATTTTCTCCCATTCTGTAAGTTGTCTTTTTGTTTTCTTTTGGTTTCCTTTGCTGTGCAAAAGCTTTTCAGTTTGATGAGGTCCCATGGGTTTATTTTTGATGAGGTCCCATGGGTTTATTTCTGTTGCTTTGGGAGACTGACCTGAGAAAATATTCATGATGTTGATGTCAGAGAGTGTTTTGCCTATGTTTTCTTCTAGGAGTTTGATGGTGTCCTGCCGTATATTTAAGTCTTTCAGCCATTTTGAGTGTATTTTTGTGCATGGTGTGAGGGTGTGTTCTCGTTTCATTGCTTTGCATGCAGCTGTCCAGGTTTCCCAGCAATGCTTGCTGAATAGACTTTCTTTTTCCCATTTTATGTTCTTGCCTCCCTTGTCAAAGATTAATTGACCATAGGGGTCAGGGTTTATTTCCGGGTCCTCTGTTCTGTTCCATTGGTCTGTCTGTCTGTTTTGATACCAGTCCCACACTGTTTTGATGACTGTGGCTTTGTAGTATTTCTTGAAGTCTGGGAGAGTTATGCCTCCTGCTTGGTTTTTGTTTCTCAGGATTGCTTTGGCAATTCTGGGCCTTTTGTGGTTGCATATAAATGTTTGGATTGTTTGTTCTAGTTCTGTGAAAAATGTCCTGGGTAATGTGATAGGGATTGCATTGAATCTGTAGATTGCTTTGGGTAGTATGGCCATTTTTACAATATTGATTTTCCCAATCCAGGAACATGGAATATCTTTCCATTTCTTTACATCTTCTTTGATTTCTTTGATTAAAGCTTTATAGTTCTCGGCATATAGGTCCTTTACCTCCTTGGTCAGGTGTATTCCGAGGTATTTGATTTTGTGAGGTGCAATTTTAAAAGGTATCGTATTTTTGTATTCCTTTTCTAATAGTTCATTGCTGGTATACAGAAATGCAACTGACTTCTGAATGTTCATCTTATATCCTGCTACTTTGCTGAATTTATTCATCAGTTCAAGGAGTTTTGGGGTTGAGTCCTTAGGGTTTTCTATGTATAGTATCATGTCATCTGCACACAGTGACAGTTTGATCTCTTCTCTTCCTATATGGATGCCTTTTATTTCTTTTGTTTGTCTAATTGCTGTGGCTAGGACTTCCAAAACTATGTTGAAGAGCAGTGGTGAGAGTGGGCATCCCTGTCTTGTTCCAGATTGGAGGGAGAAGGCTTTCCGTTTTTCCCCATTGAGGATTATATTTGCTGTGGGTTTCTCATAAATGGTTTTGATTATATTCAGGAATGTTCCCTCTATACCCACTTTGGCGAGGGTCTTGATCATGAATGGATGTTGGACTTTGTCAGATGCTTTTTCTGCGTCTATTGAGATGATCATATGATTTTTGACTTTTCTTTTGTTAATGTGGTGTATGATGCTGATTGATTTGCGTATGTTGAACCATCCTTGTGAACCTGGGATGAACCCAACCTGGTCATGGTGTATAATTTTTTTGGTATGTTGTTGGATTCGGTTGGCTAAGATTTTGTTGAGAATTTTTGCATCTATATTCATCAAAGATATTGGGCGATAGTTTTCTTTTTTGGTGGTATCTCTGTCTGGTTTTGGAATGAGGGTGATGGTGGCCTCATAGAATGTCTTTGGGAGTATTCCTTCTTCTTCAACCTTTTGAAAGAGTTTCAGGAGGATGGGCACCAATTCCTCTTTATATGTTTGATAGAATTCACCTGTGAAGCCATCTGTTCCTGGACTTTTATTTGTAGGAGGATGGGCACCAATTCCTCTTTATATGTTTGATAGAATTCACCTGTGAAGCCATCTGTTCCTGGACTTTTATTTGTATTATTTTATGACCTCTTCAATTTCATTTCTAGTGATCGGTCTGTTAGTTGGTCTGTTTCTTCTTGATTCAGTTTTGGCAGGCTGTAAGATTCTAGAAAATTGTCCATTTCTTCCAGATTGTCAAACTTGTTGCCATATAGTTGTTCATAGTATTCTCCTATGGTTTTGTGTATCTCTGCTGTATCTGTTGTGATTTCTCCTTTTTCATTTATAATTTTGTTTATTTGGGTTCTTTCTCTCCTCTTTTTAGTGAGTCTGGCCAGGGGTTTGTCAATTTTGTTTACCTTTTCAAAGAACCAGCTCTTGGTTTTATTAATTTTCTCTATTGTTTTTTGAGTCTCTATTTTATTGATTTCTTCTTTGATCTTTATCATTTCCTTCCTTCTGCTGACTTTAGGTCTTTTTTGTTCTTGTTTTTCTAGTTCCTTTAGATGGAGGGTTAAGTTGTCCATTTGGGATCTTTCTTCTTTTTTGAGAAAGGCCTGTATTGCTATAAATTTCCCTCTGAGCACTGCTTTCGCAGCATCCCATAGATTTTGAGCGGTTGTGTCTTCATTATCATTTGTTTCAAGGTAGTTTTTGATTTCCTCTTGATTTCCTCATTGACCCATTGGTTTTTTAGTAGCATGTTGTTTAGTCTCCATGCAGTAGGTTTTTTCTCTTTCCTTTTCCCATGGTTGATTTCTAATTTCATGGCATTGTGGTCAGAGAAGATACTTGAGATAATTTCTATGCTCCTAAATTTATTGAGATTAGCTTTGTGTCCCAATATGTGGTTGATTCTTGAGAATGTTCCATGAGCATTTGAGAAGAATGTGTATTCTGCTTTTTTTGGATGTAGTGTCCTGAAGAGATCAATGAAGTCTAACTTTTCTATTGTTTCCTTTAGGATCTCTGTTGTTTTATTGGTTTTCTGTCTAGAGGATCTGTCCATTGATGTGAGGGGGGTATTAAGGTCTCCTACTCTGATTGTATTCTCATCAATATCTCCCTTTTTGTGTGTTAATATTTGTTGTATGTATCTGGGTGGTCCTGTATTTGGGGCATATATGTTGATGAGAGTAACATCCTCTCCTTGGATGGATCCCTTAATCATTAAGTAGTGTCCTTCTTTGTCTTTCTTTATGTTTTTGTTGTAAAGTCTATTTTGTCTGATATGAGTGTTGCGATTCCTGCTTTTCTGTCATATCTATTGTCATGAAATATTCTTCCCCACCCTTTCACTTTCAATCTATATGTATCCTTTGTCCTAAGGTGAGTTTCTTGTAGGCAGCATATTGAAGGTTTTTGCCTTTTTATCCACTCAGCCACTCTGTGTCTTTTGATTGGGGCTTTCAGTCCATTGACATTTAAGGTGATAATTGATAGATGATTATTTACTGCCTTTTTGAACCTCGTGTTCCAGTTGATTCTATGGTTCTTCATTCTTCCTTTTTTTTTTTTTTTTGGTTGGATTGTCTCCTGTTATTATCTGCTTGAGTGTATTTTTTTTCATTTTTTGCAAATTCAAATGCAATATTTGGTTTGGTTTGTGGTTGCCCTGTTTTTAAGTATGCTAACCCCTTCCCATAATTGTGTGTTTTGCCTGATGGTCCTGTAGTTTCAGACACTTCATTACTATATTAAAATTAAGAGAGAACATACAAACAAACAAAAGTGTTTTTATTTCCTAACATCCCTTGCCCACATTTTATGATTTTGATGACTATTTTTTTCTTTTCTTTTTATTTTGTTTGAAGCATTTTCATGATAAATCTGTACGCTGGCTTATTTGAGTGACTGCTCTCTGATTAGTTTCCTCATCCTAGTTCTTCCTCTTCTTCTTTTTTTTTTCTTCTTCTTTTCTTCCTTTCCTTCCTTTCTTTTTGGTTTAGAGAGCCCTTTCAGTATTTCTTTCAGCCTGGGTTTTGTGTTGCGTATTCTTTTAGTTTTTGTTTGTTGGAAAAATTTTTATTTCCCCTTCTATTTAAATGATATTCTTGCTGGATAGAGTATTCTAGGTTGCATATTTTTTCCTTTTAGCACTTTAAATATCCTTGCCATTCCTCCTGGCCTGTAGTGTTTCTGTAGAGAAATCAGCTGATATTCTTATGGGGGTTTCCTTTAGGTAACATTCTGTTTTCTCTTGCTGCCTTTAGGATCCTCTTTTTATCACTAACTTTTGCCTTTTTATTATGATGTGTCTTGTGTGGGTCTATTTGGGTTCAGTTTGTTTGGGGCCTCTCTGGCTTCCTGTATCTTGAACTCAGTATCCTTTAGATTTGGGAAGTTTCCAGCGATAATTTCTTCAAATATATTTTCCATCCCCTTATCTTTTTCTACTCTTCTGGAATTCCTATTTGGTAATTGGCCCGCTTTATATTATCCCATAGGTCTCTTATATTGCTTTCCAGTTTTTTTGATTCGGTTTTCTGTCTGTGACCTGATTGGGTGATTTCATTATTCTATCTTCCATATACTGATTTGTTCTTCTGCATTATTCATTCTGGTTTTTACTCCCTTAGTTCGTTTGCATCCTTGCCAATGAATGTTCTAGTTTTCTTGGCTCCTCCTTATATTTTCTAGTTCCTTTCTGAGGGTATCTGCATTACTGTTCATATCTTCTCTTAATTCCTTCAGTATTTTCACTATTTCTTTTTGAACTCCAGGTCTGTCAGACTGCAGAGATCTTTTCATTGTTGACTGTTTTAGGTGAGTTCTCCTGTTGGTTTGACTGGGGTTGGTTTCTCAGCTTCTTCATCTTGCTTGTTGTTTTCTTTCTCCTGAGGGAGTTGTGTTCTCCGTTACGCATGTTTTGCCTTGTCACTGCGTGGAATATTTCCTGAGGGCTGGCGTTTTGATCAGTCTTTTTTGAGGCAGTGTGGCTTTTCTGGAGTGTTGATGGGGCTAACAGGGTTCTTTGAAGCAAAGGAGGACTTCCTGAGGGCAGACAGACTGAGAGGTCCACACCATGATGGTAGCAGTTTCACTTGGTCACAGAGCTTGCTCTGGTGTTTTTAGGCTGTGGGGTTCTTGCAGGGGTTGACAGTGTTGGGCAGCTGTTCCCAGGATGCGCACCCCCTGGGGCTGAGATACCTGGGTCACTGAGAACCTAAGAGGCTCTTCCCTAGGCAGCCCAACTCAGAAGGATGGCCTGAGAATGTAGGCAGATCTTTTCACAGTCTGGCCAAGCTTGTTGTAGCTTTTCTGGGCCGCAGGGGGTCCTACCTGGAGCTGGCAGTCTTTTGCAGCTCTTCCGCAGGAGTGTGGCTCCCCCTGAGGGCTGGAGAAGCTAGCTGGGCCACTGAAAACCCAAGAGGCTCTTCCCCAGGCAGCCCTGACTCAGAAAGACCGTCGAGATTAGGCAATCTCTCAATGCCAGCCAGGCTTGGTGTCAGCTTTTCTGGGCAGGGGGTTCTGCCTGAGCGGCAGTCTTGAGGCTGTCCACAAGCTTCGGTCCCCTGAGGGCTGGGGCGGTAGCTGTGCTCTGGAACCCAGAGGCTTTCCCCAGGGCAGCTGACTCGAAAGACTGTCAGAGAATTAGGAGATCTTTTCACAGCCGGGCTATGCTTGTTCTAGCTTTTCTGGCTGCGCCTTCTCGTGGGTTGGTGGTGTTTGGTGCTGCTCTGCAGGGTGTAGCCCCTCCAAAGGGCAAGCAGACCTGCGCAGGGACAGCCCCTGTGGTGGTAGACTTCAGGCAGTTGTTGAGGCAGCCTTCCCGATGGCAGCAGCCCAGGTCCGGCAAGTATGTAGAGGTGTGGGTGGGGTGGGAGGGATGCACTGGGAGCACAGCTTTCGCTAGCTACGGGCCTGTAAGCTTTCGGTGGCATCGGAGTATTCATGGGGACCCACCCCTTCTTCTCTCCCCTCCCAGCACGGGCGCAGACCAGTCTCTTCTCCAGGTTCCTCTGATGGGCTTCACTTCCCCGCCCCTAGAGTATTGCTCCCTTCTCTGCGCAGGCTTTGTTTTCTAGTCTCCCAGGCAGTCTCTGCCCGTCAAACTTGACACTGGTTTCTAGACCTCCCAAGCAGTCTCCGCTCCCACCCTGCCCTTTCCTGTGACTAACTCTGGAGCCGAGGTCCGGTGCCAGCCCCCACCCGGTCTCAATTTTTGGTGACTGTCCCGTTTCAATGGTCTTCATCTCGTCTGCTTCGGAACTCCAACTTACGCGACACTCTTCTCTGCATCTGGAGATTCCTCTGGTTCTTTGTCTTCCCCAGTGGGACTTTCCAGGTGCGGGATCCCTTTCTCCTCGATTTCCTTTCAGAGCCCTGTCCAGCTCGGATTCACCTTCTCTCACTCTCCTCTTTCTCTTGTTTTAACTGTAATTCACGACTTCTTGCCATTATTGGAGTTTAGGTTCTTCTGCCAGCGATTGGTTGCTGTTCTGTGGAGTCATTTATCCTATAGATGTTTTTCTTTGTTGTGTTTGTGGGAGAGGGCGAGCGTGTCCCCCTACTCTTCCACCATCTTGTCTCCTCTCCCCCTTTATTCTCTACTAAAATTCTAGTGGTAAATGCTCATTTTGACTAGTAGATAGAGTAAGGTAAAGAAAATTGGATTACTTAAATTTGTGCTTCTTTGTTACTATTGTATAATGACAGAGCTAAATTTTGCTATCCTGAATGACCTAAAATTTTCAATGTGTAGGAATCGGATTTGACAGAGCTCTAAATTTGAATATTTTGCTCTGAGGTTCATTTGAAAGTTACCTAGTTATCACTGTTTAAGACTAGACAGTGACCCAGCAACCATGCTAATACACCATTGTGCCGATTGTTTAAATATAATTTAGAAAGCCTTGCTGTTACTTCTGAATTTGGGGAGATATGCTACTTTACAAATTCTGGAGTACTTTATAGTTTAAAATTATATTTATTATGTTGAAAGTATTAATGTCTGGATTACAAAATTATGCATCATTAGATGGGAAAGAGCTTTATAGTTTCTTGCACATACAAACCATGTTTCTATGAAAATATGCAAAATTAAGAAGAAAGGACAAAATAGAAGTTTCATTTTTGGGGAAAACTGGAAATCTCCTGAGAGAGCAAGCATCAGTTTGGAAGGATTTCGGAAAAAAGGGATGTAACTTGGAGTATTTCCTACTTTCTGTATCATCTAAGAAATCAAGTGGAGTTAAGAGTGTGCCAATTTTAGCTCTTTAAAGCTGGAAGATACCATTAATTCTAATAGTATTCCATAAAACAATATTCTCCTAATAAATATAGCATCTGCTAGAACTTTAAGTATTTCTTTTTCATACATAAGATCTGCTATTAAACTGAAAGTACCAGATATGCCTGGGTGCAAGTCCAAATGTACAAAATGTTAAATAAAAAGCAACAGAGTGAAAAATAATTATAGATAATTTGAGTATTAAAGTTGTCATAGCTGATATTTAAATTACCATGATTTATGTATTTAAGAAATAGATGAAAAGATAGGTGATTTCACCAGGAATTTGGTATCAATTCGGCTATTAACTTTAAACTCAAAGGTTGTAAAATACAAAAATTCAATTAAAAACCCAATAGCTGGACTTAACAGAAGATTAGTTACTACAGAAGATTTATGAACTGGAAAAAATATTAAAAAAAAATCCAAATAGAGAATAAAATGGCAGGAACATATGCGACCTATGGGAAACAGTGAAAAGATCTGACATATGTGTAATTGCTATTTTCAAAGTAAAGGAGAGAATTGGGAAAACACAATACTTTTAGAAATAATGATTGAGAACTTTCCAAAACTAGTGAATGACATCAACCCAGAGATATAACATTCCTTATAAATCTAGGTATGATAAATTAAAAGGAAACCGTATCTAGTCCTATCCATACTAAACTGATTAAACATTTAAACATAATGATAAGAAAATAATCTTAAATGTAAGTTAGTAATATTACCTTTGTTAAAGTATCAACACTGACATTAAGAGATGATTTTCCAAATGATACAGTAGAATTCAGAAAACACTGGAACTGATAACTCAAAAGGTTGAAAAATATATTCCAACCTAGAAACCTAAATTTAATGAAAGCATCTATCAGGAGTTTCCTGGTGGCCTAGTGGGTTAAGGATCCAGTGTTGTCACTGCTGTGGCACAGATCACTGCTGTGGCGTGGGTTTGATCCCTGGCTCGGTAACTTCCACATGCTGTGAGTGGGGCCAAAATATATATATAAATAAAGAAAAGTTAAGTTAAAGTTAACTTTAAAGACATTTAAAGACATTCACAAGTCAATTAAAACCAAACAAATTTGTCACCTATAGAACTGCAGTAAAAGTTATACCAAAATAATTTCTTCAGGTAGAAAGAAAATTATTTCAAATAAAAATATGGAAATGTTTCCAAGACTTATGGGCAGAAAAAGGATGCTTACATTCATAATTCTAATTAATGTTGACTGAAAACAAAAGCAAAACCCCTAGATAATAGTTATAATTTTTTGTAGCCTCAAAATATGTGCAAAGTTTTGGATTCTTTTAGGATAATGAGGTTGCCTAAATCCTAATCTCTCAAAATTTTCTTAACAACGCTATAAATATTAACTAATAAAAGCAAAATATTAGACTGAGAGATGATAATCTTAGAAATGAATTATTATTAAAGATCAGGAGTTGGAAGTAAAGCAATTTGGAATGAGGAGATATTCTTTGGAACTCAGAGGGAGAGGGAGAAATAGAAGCAAATAGTGAAATGAAAGATCCTACAAAACAAAAATGAATTGTAATATTAAGAATATACCCTATCCCACTCTGTTTCAAAAGGTATCATAATTTAAAAGCATTGTATTAATTTCATCGAAAGAAAAAATACCCATGAACTAAGAACCATAAAAGGCTATCTAACCTTACTCCCACCCTAACTTTTTGGTACAGGAAAAGAGAAAATGAATAGGAGATGCATAGTGAAGAAACA